>NC_044037.1:150363301-151830801 GCF_901765095.1 Microcaecilia unicolor
CACAAAAAAGTTCAAATCAGTATTTTCGAAACCTATTTTTAGATGTTTTTCTTTGAAGTCCGTCAGAAGTGCATCCAAATATCAAGGGGGCGTATCAGGGGCATATTCTGGGCAGGACTTGGGCGTTCCTGAGATTTAGAACATTTTTCAGCCATAATGGAAGAAAATAAAAACTTCCAGGACTAAAACTAAGACGTTTTGAGCGACACCTGTTTTTATAACGAAAAGGCACAAAAAGGTGCCCTAAATAACCAGATAACCACTGAAGGGAATGGGGGATGACCTCCCCTTATTCCCCCAGTGGTCACTAACCTCCTCCCACCCCCCAAAAATGTGATGAAAAACATTACTTGCCAGCCTCTGTGCCAGACTCAGATGTTATACTCAGGTCCATTAGAGCAGCATGCAGGGAGTAGTCTAGCGGTGGGTGCAGTGTACTGCAGACAGGTGGACCCAGGCTTCTACCTCCCCCTACCTGTTATACTTGTGGAGGAAACTGTGAGCCCTCCAAAACTCACCAGAAATCCAGTGTACCCACATACAGGTGCCCCTTTCACCCGTAAGGACTATGATAGTGGTGGGTTTTGGGGGACTCAGCAGACAAGGTAAGGGAGCAATGGTCATGTGTTCAAAATCTGCACCATGGTTCACAAAATCATCTACGCAGAAGCCCCGGGATACATGACAGACCTCATAGACCTACCAGGCAGAAACACATTAAGGTCAACACGAACATACCTAAATCTCCATCACCCAAACTACAAAGGACTCAAATACAAATCTTTAAGCATCCAGCTTCTCTTACATAAGCACACAACTATGGAATGAAATACCAAATGCCGTGAAAACAACATAAGACCACCTGAACTTCCGAAAACAACTAAAAACTAACTTGTTCAAAAAGGCATACCCTAATGATCCAACTTAAATGCCTCAACTCAGCAACACAACAAAACCAAAGCTTGTACTGGACATAACTTAACCCTTCCATCTTATGATTCCCAATGTGTCTATCACACATTAACTTAACTTTATCACAACCTCACTATGTATTTCTTCAAACTGGTATTGGTGATCGCCTCTATGATACTATGTAAGCCACATTAAGGCTGCAAATAGGTGGGAAAATGTGGGATACAAATGTAACAAATAAATAAATAAATAAATAAAATGTGTACCTGGGAGCATTTTATGAAGTCCCCCTAGGGCAGCGATGGCGAACCTATGGCACACGTGCCAGAGAGGGCACGCAGAGCCCTCTCCATTGGCACGCGCGCCGTCGGTCCGCTCTGCCCACTCTCCCTCCCTCCGAGTACCAGGCCGCCCGCCCTCACTCCCTCTTCCAAACCGCGGAAGCACCAGGCTGCCCGCCCGCCCTCCCTCCCAGCACCTCCCAGCACCAGCGCTCGCCCTCCTTCCCTCCCAGCACCTCCCAGTACCAGCGCTCGCCCTCCTCCTCCAAAATTGAAAAGGCGTCGGCAGCTATAGCGAAACGCGGCATGGTCTTCGCTCGGCGCGCCTTTGCTTCGCTTCTGTCTCTCAAGCTCTGGTCCCGCCCATGGTGTCTGTTTATATGCGCCATGGCTAGTGTAAGGGGTGTGGCTATCATAGGGGTGGAGTCATATGTGGTGACTCCGCCCATAATGAGTACCGGCACTTTGCGATAAATAATTAGATTTTGGGTTGCTGTTTGGGCACTCGGGCTCTGAAAGGTTCGCCATCACTGCCCTAGAGTGACCTATTGCTTTCCTGAGATGTCAGGGGGACCAGTGTACTAAAAATGCTGGCTCCTCCTACATCCCAATGGCTTGATTTTGTACATTTTGCACTTGGGGCGGTTTTTGGGTTTTTTTTTTCCGAAAATGGACCAAAAATAAAACGTCTAACAGACAAAGAGGCTTATTTTCAAAGCACTTAGCCTCCCAAAGTTCCATAGAAACCTATGGAACTTAGCCTCCCAAAGTGCTTTAAAAATATGCCTCAAAACCTTCTATTTTCGAAAACAAAAGGTAGATATTTTTCTTTTTTGAAAATGACCTTCTTTGCTATCCAGATTTTGGATGTTTTTTGCAAAACGCCTAAGACTTAGACGTCAAACAGAAAATGCCCCTCTTCGTTGACTTGTGCCTTTAAGCAAAAACTACATACCTGTAGAAGGTATTCTCCAAGGACAGCAGGCTGATTGTTCTCACGAATGGGTGACGTCCACGGCATCCCCTCCTATCGGAGATATTCACTAGCAACAGCGTTTACTAGCCCTCGCGTGCGCATGCACTGTGCGCATGCACAACCGTCTTCCCGACCGAACGCGCTCGTGTTCGTCAATCCAGTACATAGCAAAGACATAGACAAGGGAAGACAACTCCAAAGGGGAGGCGGGTGGGTTGGTGAGAACAATCAGCCTGCTGTCCTCGGAGAATACCTTCTACAGGTATGTAGCTTTCACTTTCTCCGAGTACAAGCAGGCTGCTTGTTCTCACGAATGGGGTATCCTTAGCCCCCAGGCTCACTCAAAACAACAAACAGGGTCAATTGGGCATCGCAACAGCGAGGACATAACTGAGATTGACCTAAACTTATCCAACCAACAGAGTGCAGCCTGGAACAGAATAAAAATGGGCCTGGGGGGGTAGAGTTGGATTCTAAACCCTAAAAAGATTCTGCAGCACTGACTGCCCGGAACCGACTGTCGCGTCGGGTATCCTGCTGAAGGCAGTAATGAGATGTGAATGTGTGGTTGGAAGACCATGTCGCAGCCTTGCAAATCTCTTCAGTAGTGGCTGACTTCAAGTGGGCCACTGACGCTGCCATGGCTCGAACACTATGAGCCATGACATGACCCTCAAGAGTCAGCCCAGTCTGGGCGTAAGTGAAGGAAATGCAATCTGCTAGCCAATTGGACAGGGTTTGTTTCCCAACAGCCACTCCCCTTCTGTTGGGATCAAAAGAAACAAACAATTGGGCGGACTGCCTGTGGGGCTGTGTCCGCTCCAGATAGAAGGCCAATGCTCGTTTGCAGTCCAATGTGTGTAGCTGGCGTTCAGCAGGGCGGGTATGAAGATGGGGAAAGAATGTTGGCCAGACAACTGACTGGTTCAGATGGAACTCCGACACCACCTTCGGCAAGAACCTAGGGTGAGTACGGAGGACTACTCTGTTATGATGAAATTTGGTATAAGGAGCATGAGCTACCAAGGCTTGAAGCTCACCGACTCTGCGAGCTGAAGTAACTGCCACCAAGAAAATGACCTTCCAGGTCAAGTACTTCAGATGGCATGAATTCAGTGGCTAGAAAGGAGGTTTCATCAGCTGGGTGAGAACGACATTGAGATCCCATGACACTGTAGGAGGTTTGATGGGGGGCTTTGACAAAAGCAAACCTCTCATGAAACGAACAACTAAAGGCTGTCTCGAGATCGGCTTACCTTCCACACAGTAATGGTATGCACTAATCGCACTAAGATGAACTCTTACAGAGTTAGACTAGACCAGACTCAGACAAGTGCAGAAGGTATTCAAGCAGGGTCTGTGTAGGACAAGAGTGAGGATCTAGGGCCTTGCTGTCACACCAGACGGCAAACCTCCGCCATAGAAAGAAGTAACTCTTTTTAGTGGAATCTTTCCTGGAAGCAAACAAGACCCGGGAGACACCCTTAGAGAGACCCAAGGAGGCAAAATCTACGCTCTCAACAACCAGGCCGTGAGAGCCAGAGACTGGAGGTTGGGTTGCAGAAACGCCCCCTCATTCTGAGTAATGAGGTCGGAAAACACTCCAATGTCCACGGTTCTTCGGAGGACAACTCCAGAAGAAGAGGGAACCAGGTCTAACGCGGCCAGAAAAGAGCGATCAGAATCATCATGCCTCGGTCTTGCCTGAGTTTCAGCAAAGTCTTCTCCACCAAAGGTATGGGAAGATAAGCATACATGAAGCCTTCCCCCAATCCAGGAGAAAGGCATCCGACGCTAGTCTGCCATGGACCTGAAGTCTGGAACAGAACTGAGGGACCTTGTGGTTGGCTCGGGTAGCAAAGAGATCCACCAAGGGGATTGCCCCACGCTTGGAAGATCTCGTGTACCACTTTGGAATTGAGCGACCACTCGTGAGGTTGCATGATCCTGCTCAACCTGTCGGCCAGACTGTTGTTTACGCCTGCCAGATATGTGGCCTGAAGAAACATGCTGTATCGGCGAGCCCAAAGCCACATTCTGACGGCCTCCTGACACAGAGGGCGAGATCCGGTGCCCCCCTGCTTGTTGATATAATACATGGCAACCTGATTGTCTGTCTGAATTTGAATAATTTGGTGGGGCAGCCAATCCCTGAAAGCCCTTAGAGTGTTCCAGACCACTCGTAACTCCAGGAGATTGATCTGTAGACCTTGTTCCTGGAGGGACCAACTCCCTTGGGTGTGAAGCCCATCGACATGAGCTCCCCATCCCAGGAGAGACGCATCCGTTGTCAGCACTTTTTGCATCTGAGGAATTTGGAAAGGACGTCCCAGAGTCAAATTGGACCGAATTGTCCACCACTGCAGGGATTGAAGAAAACAGGTGGGCAGCTGGACTACATCCTCTAGATCCCCAGCAGCTTGGTACCACTGGAAAGCTAGGGTCCATTGAGTTGATCTCATGTGAAGACGGGCCATGGGAGTCACATGAACTGTGGAGGCCATGTGGCCGAGCAATCTCAACATCTGCCGAGCTGTGATCTGCACCTGGGAAACGAGGGACAGAAGATTGTCGGCCCTCGCTTCCGGAAGGTAGGCACGAGCTGTCTGAGAATCCAGCAGAGCTCCTATGAATTCGAGTTTTTGAACTGGAAAAAGGTGGGACTTTGGATAATTTATCACAAACCGTAGTAGCTCCAGGAGTCGAATAGTCATCTGCATGGACTGTAGAGCTCCTGCCTCGGAGGTGTTCTTCACCAGCCAATCATCGAGGTAAGGGAACACGTGCACTCCCAATCTGCGTAGAGACGCCACTACGACAGCCAGGCATTTTGTGAACACCCTGGGCGTGGAGGCGAGACCAAAGGGTAGCACACAATACTGAAAGTGCCGTGTTCCCAGACGGAATCGAAGATACTGTCTGTGAGCTGGCAGTATCGGGATATGAGATGACTGTAAGCATCCTTTAAGTCCAGAGAGCATAGCCAATTGTTTTCCTGAATCATTGGAAGAAGGGTGCCCAGGGAAAGCATCCTGAACTTATCTCGGACCAAATATTTGTTCAGGGCCCTTAGGTCTAGGATGGGACGCATCCCCCCTGTTTTCTTTTCCACAAGGAAGTACCTGGAATAGAATCCCAGCCCTTCTTGCCCCGGGGTGACACGGGCTCGACTGCATTGGCGCTGAGAAGGGCGGAGAGTTCCTCTGCAAGTACCTGCTTGTGCTGGAAGCTGAAGGACTGAACTCCTGGTGGGCAAATTGGAGGCCTTGTGACCAAATTGAGGGAGTATCCTAGCCGGACTATATGAAGAACCCACTGGTCGGGGGTTATGAGAGGCCACCTTTGGTGAAAAAATTTTAACCTCCCTCCGACCGGTATATCGTCCGGCACGGACACATTGATTGCGGCTATGCTCTGCTGGAGCCAGTCAAAAGCCCGTCCCTTGCTTTTGCTGGGGCGCTGCAGGGGCCTGTGGAGACGCACGCTGTTGACGGGAACGAGCGCGCTGGGGTTTGGCCTGGGCAGCAGGCTGGCGAGAGGAAGGATTGTACCTACTCTTATTAGAAGAATAGGTAACAGTCCGCCTTCCCCCATAAAAACGTCTACCAGTTGAGGTAGATGCTGAAGGCGTCCGGTGGGAGAATTTGTCGAAAGCGGTGTCCCGCTGGTGGAGCTGTTCTACCACCTGTTCGACCTTTTCTCCAAAAATATTATCCCCCTGGCAAGGAGAATCCGCTATCCGCTGCTGGAGCCTATTCTCTAGGTCTGAGGCTCGCAGCCATGAGAGTCTGCGCATCACCACATCTTGAGCAGCGGCTCTGGACGCGACATCAAAAATATCGTAAACACCCCTGGCCAAGAATTCACGACATGCCTTCAGCTGCCTGACCACCTGCTGAAAAGGCTTGGCTTGCTCAGAAGGGAGCTTGTCCACCAAGTCCGCCAACTGCCGCACATTGTTCCACATATGAATGCTCGTGTAGAGCTGGTAGGACTGAATTTTGGAAATGAGCATTGAAGAATGATAGGCCTTCCTCCCAAAGGAATCCAAGGTTATTTGCCCAGGGGCACCAAAGCATACTCTCTAGAACTCTTGACCTTAAGGGCCAGATCCACCACACCAGAGTCGTGAGGCAACTGAGTCCGCATCAACTCCAGGTCCCCATGGATCCGATTCTGGGATTCGATCTTCTTGGGAATGTGGGGATTAGTTAGCGGCTTCGCCCAGTTCGCCAGCAATGTCTTCTTGAGGACATGATGCATGGGTACTGTGGATGATTCCTTAGGTGGTGAAGGATAGTGCAAAAGCTCAAACATTTCAGCCCTTGGCTTATCCTCCGTAACCACAGGGAAAGGAATCGCCGTAGACATTTCCCGGACAAAGGCCGCGAAAGATAGACTCTCGGGAGGAGAAAGCTGTCTTTCAGGGGAGGGAGTGGGATCAGAAGGAAGACCGTCAGACTCCTCATCTGAGAAATATCTGATGTCTTCCTCTGCCTCCCACGAGGCCTCACCATTGGTGTCGGACACCAGTTCATGAACTTCTGTCCGAAGCTGCGCCCACCTCGACTCCGTAGGAACATGACCACGGTGAGAGCGTCGAGAGGAAGACTCCCGTACCGGCGGTGATGGAGCTCCCTCCATCGATGTCGTCGGGGAGCCCGCCTGGGAGGCAGCCGATGCCGGTACCGAACGGGAGACCTCACCACGGACGAGGGCCCAGCCGTCACCTCAGTCGTCAGAGGAGAAGGGCGCAACAGCTCTTCCAGGATCCCTGGAAGGATGGCCCTGAGGCTCTCGTTTAGAGTGGCTGTCGAGAGAGGCAAGAAATCCGGTACCGGCGACGAGCTGCGAATCTGTCCAGGACGCGGAGGCGGTACCGAGCTGTCCACAGGCGACTCAGAGCTCTCGGTACCACGTCTGGAAGGTGATCGATGACGATGCTTCTTTGCCTTCACACGAAGTACGTCACTGGTACCTCTCGGTACCGAAGAGGAGGACGTCGAATCCAAACGTCTCCTGTGGGCCGGGTCCGAAAGAGGTCGATTCCGGGGGGCTGTAGGGGTATTTCCCTGTGATCTAGCCTAAGCTGGTCTTGGCCTATACAAGCCTATGACATCTTGATATAATAAGATGGCTGCTGCAACATCTCTGTGTCAGCAAGATCCAGCTTCAGCTTGTGGAAAATCACTGACAGGCTTGCTAAAGCCAAGGACAGTCTGTGTTCTAAACACCCCCTTCTATCACCCTGAGAATGGAGTAGGGAGGCAGACATGGCTCCAGAAGTTACCATTCTCCAAGGTCACAAAACAAAGAACTCTTCTTGCCATGTACTGAACTGGACAAGATCATGATTGGTTCCTACCGTCATCTGATCGAGAGGTACGGGGAAAGCGGGAACAGAAGTTAGTGAGTCGGAGACCCTTGGAAGGGGGGCAACTGGTAAGAGGACCTGAGAAATCCAGCAAGGCTCGGGGGAGCCAGAGACTTTGGATGATACCAACCTCGTGACCTGCATCCTGGTGCAAATACCTGTGGCAGAGATATTGGCTCTGATAACCAAAGGAGAGACGGGGACCTACTTCGTTGCTGATAAAGACCTGCACTACATAAGACACGGACAGCTAAAATAGCGTCTGGGGAGATTCTGCTCCGGTCTTATCTGAAGCCGTCATCAGGACAGCGTGGTAAGATCAGTGATATATTTCCTGGTCTGGGGTTAGGCAGTGGTTTTATCTAAGTACGACTGGTTTATGTCAGCTCTTGGTCAGGGACAGTTGGTAATATGTATTTTGCATAAGATGTGATAAGTTTCATAAGGATTATTAGGTTATCATTTGTACTGTGCTAATCATTACCGTACTTAGTCTCAGGATAATCAGAGTGTAGTTTAGACAATATATTTTCGGTAGTGCTCATATCAGTAAGGGATATTTTTATTGCATAAGCTAGCGCAGAGTATTTCTATTTTCTGATCCATAATAAAGCTAATATATATCTATCAGCTGTGTCTTTCTTTTTCACTCTACACACCAACACCTGGAGAGGTGCCAGAAGCAAGATTCCTGTATCTCACCCTAGACAGAGCTAGTGAGTCTGTTAGGCAGACTTATGCATCAGGGAATCTTGGTATAAGTAATCTGTGGGTACCTGTTGCCCTAGGTATTCTTTATCTCACCCTACAGGGCCTGTACCGCAGGAGCCCTCGAGGCAGGCGGAGACCTACTCGAGGGCTCACCGCACCTCGAGGGCTCACCGCCACCAGCAGGGGAATGGACAGCCCTCACCTGCACTCCGGAAGACGAAGCACCCTCCGACGACATCGATACCACCGATGACCTCGGTATTGTAGACGCTGGATCACCGGCAGAAGAGCTGGGTACCGCAGACGTCGACACACCGGATGAGGCCCTGAACAAAAGATTCCACTGGGCCAATCTCGCCACCTAAGTCCGCTTCTTCAAGAGAAGTTAGAGAGTACAGGCCTGGGGGCGATGCCCGGACTCCAGACACTGAAGACACGAAACGTGCCTGTCAGTGAGGGAGATAGTCCGGCTGCACTTTTTGAAGCTGCTGGCAGGCTTCGAGCACATGGGCGGAAAAATCACACTGGCGAAGTCAAAATTCACGATGATGGCTAATGGCACCAAATAAAGTTAGAAAAAAACCCATACGGGTGGCGAAAAAAGCCGCGCCCGACAACGAAAGGAAACTTACGGGAAAAAACTAGACGTAAGGGAAGTTTTTTTTTTAAACTAAAAGACACACAACGGAAAAAACAAAAACAGGACACTTCCGAACGGAAGAATGCGGTGAAAAGACGCGAGGGGTCTCTTTGGGGCACAGACCGACCGAAAAACAGCCATCCTGAGCCACGGAAAAAAGAAGACTGACTAACACGAGCACATTCGGGCGGGAAGACGGTCGCGCATGCGCACGCGAGGGCTAGCAAACGCTGCTGCTAGTGAAGATCTCCGATCGGAGGGGCTGCCGTGGACGTCACCTATTCGTGAGAACAAGCAGCCTCTGCTTGTCCTCGGAGAATCTCTGTTTTAGCTATGCAATATAGCTGCTCTAATGGTTTGTCTTTTGTGACTTCAAAATATGTGCACCTTAGTTGTGTTTCGTTTTAAATGGTTGGAGGTGGGGGGGGGTGGGGGGCGGCTGGCTCTTGGTTGCTCATACCACCTCTCCCCTCTGCTAAGGCGTTTGGTACTATAGTGTACTCATTACAGATTTCACTTTATTTCTTGTTCTCAATTATACATATACTAAAATTTCAATGTTTTTTTTTTAGTTATAATGTTACTATATTTTAAGGCCTCTTTCTTCTCTCACAGAGAATTTTCCTCTCTCTCTTTCTACACTATCTTTTATCAGGTTAATGTGCTTTTTCATCTTACTAGGATGACCAGGTTTGTCTCTTAGAACACTAATGGGCTAAATCACCCCATTAAGCGGAAAAGAGTTATCGGCTCTAAGAAATCAAAAGCTACGATTGTTTTTCTCCAAAGTAACTCAATTGACATGAAAAATTGCAAACTGCTTGGGTTGCTCAGGTATTTTATTTCTCTAAAACGGAACGAGTAGCTATTTTAATTGCAAAAGACTGCCCCTTTATACTAGAATCTGCCATACAAGACCCTGACAGTAGGTTTGTTATTGTAATTGGGAAATTAGACAGTAATTATAATACTTTAGCTAATATATAAGATCCTAATAACTCCTTTTCATTTTTCGCAAATTTCTTTTGGGTGTTAAATCTTTCATTAAAAGGCTCCCTCTGTTTAGGCAGCGATTTGAACTGTGCCTTATCTTTACATAAATCTGAAAATAATTTCAAGACTAATCCAACTAACAAGCTTATTTTTTGCAAAATATAAAGGATCCATCTCTCAGATAGCTGCCACCTTATACATGCAGGACAGAGGGATTACTCATTTGTCTCTGCAGTCCACAATTCTTTTGATAGAATTTTATTTATGTATTCCTTTATCCCACTATTATCCAAAACCAAGTTTTGGTTCAAAGTGGCTTATAATTTACATTTTAGTGGAGTTACAATAGTGTTGTAACATAGTAACATAGTAGAGGACGGCAGAAAAAGACCTGCGCGGTCCATCCAGTCTGCCCAACAAGATAACTCATATGTGCTACTTTTTGTGTAAACCCTACTTTGATTTGTACCTGTGCTCTTCAGGGCACAGACCATATAAGTCTGCCCAGCACTATCCCTGCCTCCCAACCACCAGCCCCGCCTCCCAACCACCGGCTCTGGCACAGACTGTACAAGTCTGCCCAGCACTATCCCCGCTTCCCAACCACCAGTCCCCGCTTCCCACCACCGGCTCTGGCACAGGCCGTATAAGTCTTCCCAGCACTATCCCCGCCTCCCTACCACCAGCCCCGCCTCCCGATCTTGACTAAGCTCCTGAGGATCCATTCCTTCGGCACAGGATTCCTTTATGCCTTTCCCACGCATGTTTGAATTCCGTTACCGTTTTCATTCCCACCACCTACCGCGGGAGGGCATTCCAAGCATCCACCACTCTCTCCATGAAAAAATACTTCCTGACATTTTTCTTGAGTCTGCCTCCCTTCAATCTCATTTCATGTCCTCTCGTTCTACCACCTTCCCATCTCCGGAAAAGGTTGTGCAATGTTCAGAGGGCAACAATAGTTCGTGTGGTTATTCAGAGTTTCTGAAGAGATAGATTTGAAATGGAAAATATAATGGAAGCTTTTGTGTTCAACTGTAGAGTTTTGGTGATATTTATTCATATAGTTTTTGAAGAGATAGATTTGAAAGGAAGGTGACGATACCTTTGTGATCAGCTGTAGAATTTTTTGAAGCGGTAGATTTTCATTTCTTTTCTGAATTGCAGGACATTTGTGATGCTTGTTTTTTTGGTATCGAGTTCCACCATTTGGAATCCAGGTAGCGAAACCCTGCTGTGTAGATAGTTCTATAGATGGTGTTTTTGCAGTTGGGTAGATGTAGGTGTAGGTAGTTTCTCTTTACTGGGCTGGCATTTCTTGAGGATAGTTCAATCATGTTAAGCATATATTCGGGTGCCATTCCGAACAGTATCCTGAAAATTAGGGTGCTTGCTTTGAAAAATATTCTTGCCTTGACGGTTAGCCAATGTAGCGTTTCAAGCAGTGGGGTTGCTCTGTCATATTTCAATTTCTTGAAAATCACTCTTGCTGCCGTGTTTTGGACTGTTTGCAGAGATTTTAGTGTGTTTTCCTTGCATTCTACATATGCTGCATTGCAGTAGTCTAGTTGCAATAGTATTGTTGATTGGACCAGTAATTGGAAATATTGTCTAGGGAAATAGCCTCTTATTCTTCTCGGTTTCCATAGTATTCTGAAGCATTTTGATGTTACAGCTGATATTTGATTGTCGAGAACGATTTCTGGTATTTTAAGTTGTGTTTCGATGTGGTATGTCTGTTGGTTGACTGTGAATTTTGAAGGATGTGGGGTTGTGTGGTCTGCATAGTACTAGGAATTTGGTTTTGTCTCTTCAGTTTGAGTTTGAAAGTTGTTTCCCATTCTTCCATGAGGTCCAATCTTTTTTTTAATTTTGTCCTGTATGTTTCTAATATTGTTTTGGAAAGGTATGAAGATGGGGACGTTGTCTGCATATATAAATGGGTTGAAAACCATTAATTCCAGTTTTTTTTCCGAGCGGCGTCATCATTACATTGAACAGTATTGGGGATATTGTCGATCCCTGCGATAACCCGCACTCAGATCCATGAGGCTAATGTTTAGATGGATATTTTTACAACGTAGAGTCTGATCTTTAGGAAACCACTGAACCATTCTGCCTCTGTACCGCTGATTCCTAAGTTGTCGAGCAGTGTCATTAGTGTGGTGTGGTCTAATAGGTCAACGCACTTGACACATCGAATTGTAGTAGTAATACATTTTGCCTTTGGCATATTATGCTTCTGAATTTTGTGGTTATGACCGTCTCAGTGCTGTGTTCTGGTATGAAACCTGATTGGAATTTATAAAGAGAATTTTGTGAAGTATTCCGTTAGTTGCTGTGTTACTAGGCCTTCCATTGTTTTGGTCAGTAGTGGTATTGAGGCAAGTGGTCTGTAATTTGTGGTATCACTGATCTTGCTGGCATAGTTTTTGGGGATAGGTTTGAGTACTATGTCGCCTTTGTCTATTGGAAACTGACCTCTTTCAAATAGGCATGTGATGTGTTTGGTGAGGTATTCAATGAACCAGTCTTGTGGGTTTTCCATCATGTAATTGGGGAATTTGTGAAGTAGGCAGTATGCATGCGCATATTTTGTCAATAGTGTCTTTACTGTGTCTAGTTGGGGTGGTTTGAACATAGTCCTTACTGTGTCTGCTGTGGTGTGGTTGTCATATGTTTCGCAGTCCTTTAGGTTGTTTGTGACATTTATTTGTGGTTTTGCAAAGAGTAGAAGACTTGGTGGAGCTGAGGGAGACAGAGACGTATATAGAGGAGACCTACAGGGATGTTGTAGCGAAGTCCCACCTCCAGGCTGGTAGCCCATGTGCTACCTTGGAGGAGGGAGGTCTCCTAAAAGGAGAGCATCACCCTGGTGAAGTAGGAAGTATTCCAGTAGCCAGGACCTGCCCACCAGGGGATGTACTATCCTCTCACACCAAGAATGTGTCCCTAAGTTCTGCCCAGGACAGCTGCTGTAGTTGGTGATTCGATCATCAGGCATATAGACAGCTAGGTGACTGGTGGATGTGAGGACCGCTTGGTGACTTGCCTGCCCGGGGTGAAGGTGGTGGACATCATGCTTCACCTAGATAGGATTTTAGATAGTGCTGGGGAGGAACCGGCTGTCTTGGTACATGTGGGTACCAATGACATAGGAAAATGTGGGAGAGAAGTTCTGGAAGCAAAATTTAGGCTCTTAGGTAGAAAGCTCAAATCCAGAACCTCTAGGGTAGCATTTTCTGAAGTGCTACCCGTTCTACGCGTAGGGCCCAAGAGACAGGCAGAGCTCTGCAGTCTCAATGCACGGATGAGACAATAGTGTAGGGAGGAGGATTTTAGATTTGTTAGGAACTGGGCAACATTACAGAGTATATTCAAAAGCATGGATTAATGAGACAAAGCCAACATGGATTTTGTGAAAGGAAATCTTGCCTCACCAATCTATTACATTTCTTTGAAGAGGTGAACAAACGTGGATAAAGGTGAGCCAGTCGATATTGTGTACCTGGATTTTCAAAAGGCATTTGACAAAGTACCTCATGAAAGACTCCAGAGGAAATTGAAAGTCATAGGATAGGAGGTAGTGTTCTACTTTGGATGAAAAACTGGTTAAAAGATAGAAAAGAGAGAGTAGGGTTAAATGGTCAGTATTCTCAATGGAGAAGGGTAGTTAGTGGGGTTCCCCAGGGGTCTGTGTTGGGACCACTGCTTTTTAACATATTTATAAATGACCCAGAGATGGGAGTAACTAGTGAGGTAATTAAATTTGCTGACAACACAAAGTTATTCAAAGTTGTTAAATCGTGAGAGGATTGTGAAGAATTACAGGAGGACCTTACAAGACTGGTCGTCTAAATGGCAGATGACGTTTAATGTGAGAAGGTGCAAAGAGATGCATGTGGGAAAGAGGAACCTGAACTCTAGTTATGTAATGAAAGGTTACACATTAGAAATAGCTGACCAGGAAAGGGATCTAGGTTTCATCGTTGATACGTTGAAACCTTTTGCTCAATGTGCTGTGGTGGCTAAGAAAGCAAGTAGAATGTTAGGTATTATTAGGAAAGGAATTGTAAACAAAAATGAGGATGTTATAATGCCTTTGTATCGCTCCATGGTGCGACCACACCTTGAACATTGTGTTCAATTCTGGTCAACGCATCTAAAGCGAAGATACCTGTAGCAGGTATTCTCCGAGAACAGCAGGCTGATTGTTCTCACATGTGGGTCGACGTCCACGTAGGCCCAGGAATCGGCACTTTGCAAGCAAAATAAAAAATTCTTTTGCCAGAGACTTCTGGTGTGCATTCAGCGCGCATGCGCGAACCAATTTCCCGCCCATCGCGTGAGTGAGGCTCCTTCAGTTAAATCAAAAAGCATAAAAAGAAGCAAATAACAAGAAGTGACGTCACAAGCTCCGATGGCTGCCTGATTCTGGAGCTCCCTCGCATCCCTACTTTCATTTAGCTAATAGTGTTTCACGCCTGTAAAAAGATACCCTGTTCAAAGGAACATTATCCAGATTTCGTCGGGTTTGAGTGTTCCTGGTCGGGGAAGATGTCTGGAGTCTGCAAGGAAAGTGAGCAGCAGTCAGCGCGGCAAGCAAGTAGGGCCGCGAACCGCCACGTGCAGGCAGAGGCTCGTGCTTCTCATTCTGATTCTGATTCAGCTATGTCTACGGCAGAGGCTGGCGGTGTGCCTGCTGAGCGTGGTATTTCTAAAGACCTAGCCAAGTGCTTGCAGGTGATCCGTGAAAAAATTAAATCCTCTAAGGAGGAAATATTGGACAGAATGGATGTTCTATGCATGGACTTGCACAAGTTGGGAGGGCGCATGGAGGACCTGGAGGCGCGAATTGAAGAAGCAGAACATCTGAATGGGGCTGATGTAAAAATTGCAAAACTTTTTGATTATTTAGATGAGTTGCAATATAAAGTGGATGATCAAAAAACCGGGGGAGAAGGAACAACCTCCGTTTTCGAGGGATCCCAGAAGTCGGAGACAAAGAGGATGTCGGTGCGGTGGTTAAATTGCTCTGTGGCAAGCTGCTTGATTCGGAGGAAATTATGGTGGAACGAGCACACAGAGCACTGGGAAAGAGGTCTGATAATAAGCCAAGAGACATCGTGGTTTTTTTTTCTTCCTATGCTATGAAAGAGCGCTTGATGATACGGGCTGGCCAGGTCCCCTATATCAAATATAATGAGGCATAAGTGAAGGTGTACCAAGATCTTTCTCAGCTGACTCTGGCTAAGCGACGCGCGATGAAACCTGCTCTAGATATCTTAATTACAAATAAAATCCCGTACCGATGGACTTTTCCCTTTGGACTTTGCTTCACTGTGGGGGGAAGGATGCATCGTCTCCGCTTTTTACCTGAAGTTTGGAAGATACTGCACGAGGAGGGGTTGACGGCTGCTGAACACCCGCCGGTGGATATTGCTCCTGTTGCTCGGGCTAAACTACAGCAGTGGAAGCGTGTCTCTAACAAATCCAAAAGCCCATTAAAAGCTACCTGAGGGAGGAGCTTTTCTATTATGGTTTATATGACATTATGCTTATCGATGGGGCTTATCTCTGTTTTCTAATGTTTATTCTTTGGGATATATGAAGTCTAGAGAGTTTGTTCTAATGTTGTCACTGATGAGTTGGACCGGGGTGTGGAGAAGAAGGGGAGTTCTTGTTGACTTCTGTGTGTGCTGTTTTAGGTGGATGGGGCTGTGAATGGCGCAGCGGGGATGTGTTGGAGTGTTGGGTATTGGGTGGGAATTCGGGTTAGTGGATCACTTTCTCTGGTTAACCTAGTAAAGGGGGCCTTTCTGGTCTCTGTTTAGGGGTACATGACAAGTGGGAGGGGGGGAGGGGTGTGGGATCTGGGATTAAGGTTTTGATATTGTACCTTTGGAGGGGGGGCGGCTGGATGGGTTTTTTTTTTTTTTTTTTTTTACTTATTCCATTTTCTTGCCATTCCAAATTGGTGCCTTGTCAGGTTCTTCCACCAAGCGTTATGAGTCATAAATGAGTGTGAATCTTAAAATTTTTGATTTACAATGTTAAGGGTCTCTTATACAGAGAATTACTGTTACACACTCCCCATGTGCTATTTTTGCAGGAGACCCACCTTAGGAGGGATCATGAAAAGTTTCTCGCTCATCGTCGGTACCAGAATATCTTCTGCGCTTCCGATGCAGGCCTCGAAAAAGCGGGGATTGCGATTTTGCTTCATTCCTCTTTGCAGGTCCAGGTGCAGAAAGTTAGGCGTGACCCAGGGGGGGGGGGGGGGTTATTTACTTTTGCAAGTGCTTTTGAATAATTCTGCCTTCTCTCTAGTTGCTGTCTTTGCACCCAACGAATCCCAGGGAGAATTTTTTGTTCGGCTTGGCAAGGTGGTACAGGCTGACCCGTTTAAGTTGGTGTTGGGGGGCGATTTTAATGCCACATTAGATCCGTACATTGACAAGACGGGAGGAATTTCTCGGTCTGATATTAAAAACTCCAAGGCTTTGGTGGCTCTAGCCCAAACTTTAGCAGTTCGTGATATGTGGCGACTGCATCACCCTGGGTACAGGGATTACTCTTTTTATTCCTATTCTCATGACTCTTATTCTCATATAGACCACATACTCCTTGATATATCTCTGTCTCAAAAGGTGCATCATTACTTTAACCAGAATAAATCTGGTCGCTCTTTGGCTCTTAGGTTGAGGCAGCAGCAGCAGTTCGATCGGACAATCTTGCGTATTGGGGATGGTAAGAATAAGGTACTGACTCAATCTTCTTTGATTTGACGCTTCCAGTCCTTTTACAGGTCTCTATACTTGGCAGATTCCCATATCCATCAGAATGCAATCGAGGCCTTTCTTTCTTCGCAGTCCCTTCCCTCTTTGTCTGATGTGCAGTATGAAGCCCTTGACAGTGCTGTTAAGGTGGATGAAATTGTTTCTGTAATTAAGGACTTGCCGACAGGAAAAGCCCCAGGCCTGGATGGACTGCCAAACAATTTTAATAGGGTATTTAGGGGTGAATTGGCTCCTTTCTTAGCTGAAATTTGTAATGGTGTTCATGAGGGGGAGGTGCTTCCATCTTCAATGATGGAAGCATGGAAAGCAGTAATTCCAAAGCCGGGTAAAGATAGAGTTGAATGTGCCTCTTATCATCCCACATCCATTTTCAACTCTGATGTTAAAATTATAGCTAAGGTTTTAGCAAATCGTCTGGCTGCAGTCCTTCCGGACTTGGTTCATCCTGACCAAGTTGGTTTCATTCCTTATAGGCAGGCTAAAGACAATATGCGTCGTATGATTAACATGCTTCATGTACCTAATAAGTCAAAGACCTCGCTCTGTCTTTTGGGTCTGGATGCCGAAAAGGCTTTTGACAGAGTTCATTGGCCTTTTATGATCAGTGTGATGGAGAGATTAGGGATAGGCCAGGGCTTTAGAAGTTGGACTCGAGCTCTTTATCATTCTCCCAAAGCCTGTGTGCGTTATCAATGGTGGTAACTCTCAGATGTTTCCTTTATCTAGAGGGACTAGACAGGGTTGGCCCCTTTCGCCTATGTTACTTGCGCTGGTCATGGAACCTCTTACCATTGCCATTCGTGCAAATCCCGATATAACGGGGCTTCAGGTTGCGGGTCAGGAATACAAGTTGGCATTCTTTGCTGATGATATAATGCTCTTTTTAACTAAACCCCTAATTTCACTGCCTAATCTAACTCAGCTTTTAGAGGCATATTCCTCTGTTTCTGGACTTAAGCTTAATATGTCTAAATCCAAGGCAATGGCTGTGGGTATTCCTAGTCCAGTTTTGGTGTCGTTACAAGAGGCCTTTCCGTTTCGCTGGGTGACACGTGGCATAAATACCTAGGGGTTATTCTTACTAGTAAATTCTCTGATTTATTCGCAGCTAATTACCCTCCTCTTTTAAAGAATTTATATAAAGACCTGAAGGCCTGGGGTTCTATCGAATTATCGTGGTTTGGTAGAATTGCTACTGTGAAAATGAATGTGCTGCTACGCTTAATGTACCTTTTTCAGGTCCTTCTTCTGCGTTTGTCTCGATCCTTCCTCTTAGGCATTCAGAATCGCCTTCTTCGTTTTATCTGGTCCAACAAGAGGCCGCGTCTTTCTTGAGTGTTGTTATATAAGGACCAAAAAAAGGGTAGGCTGGGTATTCCAAATGTATACTGGTATTACAAAGCTGCTCAGGCGCTTGTGGCTACTGAGTGGTATCATGCCAGACCCCATAAGAGGTGGATAGGCTTGGAACAGGTCTCGGTGGGTGGGTGCATGTTTGTTGCGCCATCTGATTTGGCTTCCGTGGAAGTATCAAAACTTGGCTAAGGGGATTTGTCATTCAATTTCGACAACTTTACATTATTGGGACAGCTTGTTTGCTAAGCAGGACTTGATACTCTCTAAGTTAACTCCCATAATTAATAATCCACTTTTTCCCCTGGGTCTGGTACCTGGAACTTTTGCAAGTTGGTCTGCAGCTGGCCTAGATTCATGGGGTCAATTTTTTGACGAAGGTGTTTTCATACCGTTCCAAAGCTTGACTGAAAACAATGCCAACTCAACCAAAGACATTTCTGCTTATATGCAGGTGAAACTTTCTTTCTGCTGGGGAGATAAAGGCAAAAGTTTTGAGCGAAGAGCCTTTTTTGGAGGACCTGTGTGAGGAATCCAAGAGGACGAAGGGATTGATCACTAATTTGTATTCATTTCAGCGTTGGCGGGTTCAGACCTCTGGTGACTATCGTGATCGCTGGCATCGGGAGCTGGGAGTGACACTGATGGATGACTGGAATTTTATGGAATGTGCTTTGTCTGAGGGGGAGTTCACTCGGAGGAGGGAAAGGTGAGTAGTGGAGTGCCTCAGGGATCGGTGCTGGGGCCGATTCTGTTCAATATATTTGTGAGTGACATTGCCAAAGGGTTAGAAGATAAAGTTTGCCTATTTGGGGATGATACTAAGATTTGCAACAGAGTGGACACCCGGGAGTGGAAAACATGAAAAAGGATCTGAGGAAGCTAGAAGAATGATCTAAGGTTTGGCAATTAAAATTCAATGCGAAGAAATGCAAAGTGATGCACTTAGGGAGTAGAAACCCAAGAGAGACTTATGTGTTAGGCGGGGAGAGTCTGATAGAGAGTGGAGGAGTGGCCTAGTGGTTAGGGTGGTGGACTCTGGTCCTGGGGAACTGGGGAACTGAGGAACTGAGTTCAATTCCCACCTCAGGCAGCTCCTTGTGACTCTGGGCAAGTCACTTAACCCTCCATTGCCCCATGTAAGCCGCATTAAGCCTGCCATGAGTGGGAAAGCGCGGGGTACAAATGTAACAAAGAAAAAAAAAAAAAAAAGATACTGAGAGGGGGAAGGAACTTGGAGTGATAGTATCCGAGGATCTGAAGGCGACAAAACAGTGTGACAAGGTGGTGGCCGTAGCAAGAAGGTTGCTAGGCTGTATAGAGAGAGGTGTGATCAGCAGAAGAATGGAAGTGTTGATGCCCCTGTACAAGTCGTTGGTGAGGCCCCACCTGGAGTATTGTGTTCAGTTTTGGAGGCCGTACCTTGCGAAGGATGTTAAAAAAATGGAAGCGGTGCAAAGAAAAGCTACGAGAATGGTACGGGATTTGCATTCCAAGACGTATGAAGAGAGACTTGCTGACCTGAACATGTATACCTTGGAAGAAAGGAGGAACAGGGGTGATATGATACAGACGTTCAAATATTTGAAAGGTATTAATTGGCAAACAAATCTTTTCCGGAGATGGGAAGGCGGTAGAACGCGAGGACATGAAATGAGGTTGAAGGGGGGCAGCCTCAGGAAAGATGTCAGGAAGTATTTTTTCACAGAGAGGGTGGTGGATGCTTGGAATGCCCTCCCGCGGGAGGTGGTGGAGATGAAAACGGTAACGGAATTCAAACATGCGTGGGATATGCATAAAGGAATCCTGTGCAGAAGGAATGGATCCTCAGAAGCTTAGCCGAAATTGGGTGGCGGAGCAGGTGGGGGGAAGAGGGTTTGGTGGTTGGGAGGCGAGGATAGTGGAGGGCAGATTTCTAAGGTCTGTGCCTGAGCCGGTGATGGGAGGCGGGAAGTACTGCTGGGCAGACATGCACGGTCTGTTCCCTGAATAAGGCAGGTACAAATCAAGGTAAGGTATACACATATGTTTGTCTTGTTGGGCAGACTGGATGGACCGTGCAGGTCTTTTTCTGCCGTCATCTACTATGTTACTATTTCAATTTTTATCCCATTTGAGGAAAATTCATTAAAAGATTTGTACAGATGGTACCTGACGCCTGTTCGACTTCATCATATGTTCACGCATGTGTCTTCAATGTGTTGGAGAGGATGTGGGCAAGAGGGCACCCTGGGGCATCTTTGGTGGACATGTGTAAAGGTTTGAGCATTATGGAAGTCTGTGCAGTACAAGCTCCAGGAGGTGGCTCTCCAAACCCATAAAATGGTCCCCTGAGTTTTTCTTTTTTCCGAAGAAACCTCATGGCTTGTCCACTTCTCAATCTCCGTTGGTAAGACATGCTATGTTGGCTGCTAGGGTTACTTTGGCACCCTCATGGAAGTCTTCGCAGGTGCCCTCAATTATCAAATGGCTCAATAAGCTTTGGTATGTGTGCAAAACGGAGAGGTTTTGTGATAAACACAATAAAACGTCATCTAAATGGGAAGAAATCTGGCACGCTTTTTTGGTCAATTGTTCTTGTCACGGAACATAAATAGGTGACAATATAGGGTTGTTGTTTTTTTCCTCTTTCACTTGGGTGGGTTAACCAGGAAACTTGGTATGAAAATTCATAAATATTGAAGTATCTTGAGTTTCAAGTGTATTGGGGATTGATGTTCTCATGTGTGATATATTTGTTCTAAGTCAGATAATTCTATTTTATTGGCAAGTTGTTTAGTTGCCTTTGAGACTGAAATGTTTGTACTGTGGCTTTCCTCCAAATTTTCAATAAAGACATCTTTCAATTAAAAAAAAAAGCAGCAAATAACTCAAAAGGGGAGGTGGGCAGGTTTGTGAGAACAATCAGCCTGCTGTCCTCGGAGAATACCTGCTACATGTAAGTATTTTCACTTTCTCTGAGGACAAGCAGGCTGCTTGTTCTCACATGTGGGGTATCCCTAGCAACCAGGCTCACTCAAAACAACGAACATTGGTCAAATGGGCCTCACAACAGCGAGGGCATAACTTATTGACATGAAACCATAAAACAACAAAGTGCAGCATGGAACAGAACAAAAATGGGTCTGGGGGGGAGGAGTTGGATTCTAAACCCCGAACACCGACTGCCCAAACAGACTGTCGCGTCGGGTATCCTGCTGAAGGAAGTGAGATGTGAATGTGTGGACTGATGACCACGTTGCAGCCTTGCAAATCTCTTCAATGGAGGCTATGTGAGCCACTGACACAGCCATGGCTCTAACATTATGAGCTGTGACATGGCCCTCTAAAGTCAGCCCAGCTTGGGTATAAGTGAAGGAAATGCAATCTGCTAGCCAATTTGAGATTGTGCGTTTTCCGATGGCAACTCCCCTCCTGTTGGGATCGAAAGAAACAAACAACTGGGCGGACTGTCTGAAGGGCTTTGTCCGCTCCACGTAAAAAGGCCAATGCTCTCTTGCAGTCCAAGGTATGCAAACTGCTTTCGCCAGGGTGGGTATGAGGACGGGGAAAGAATGTTAGCAAGACAATTGACTGGTTCAAATGGAACTCTGACACCACCTTTGGCAGGAACTTAGGATGCGTGCAGAGGACTACTGTGTGTTGTGATGAAATGTGATGAAAGGTACTACCAAGGTCTGAAGCTCACTGACCCTACAAGCTGAAGTAACAGCCACCAAGAAAATGAACTTCCAAGTCAAGTACTTCATATGGCAGGAATTCAGTGGCTCAAAAGGAGCTTTCATCAGCTGAGTGAGAACGACGTTCAGATCCCATGACACTGGTGGAGGTTTGAAAGGGGGCTTTGACAAAAGAAAATCTCTCATGAAGCGAACAACTAAAGGCTGTCCAGAGATAGGCTTACCCTCTACACGGCAATGAAAAGCACTAATCGCACTAAGGTGAACTCTTACAGAGTTGGTCTTGAGACCAGACTCTGATAAGTGTAGAAGGTATTCAAGCAGGGTCTGTGTAGGACAAGAAAGAGAATCTAGGGCCTTGCTGTCACACCAGGCGGCAAACTTCCTCCATTTGAAAGAGTAACAGGAGGCGAATTCTAAGCTCTCAACATCCAGGCCGTGAGAGCCAGAGACTGGAGGTTGGGATGTAGACGCGAACCCCTCGTTCTGAGTGATGAGGGTTCCAATCTCCACGGTTCTTCGGAGGACAACTCCAGAAGAAGAGGGAACCAAATCTGACGCAGCCAGAAGGGTGCAATCAGGATCATTGTTCCACGGTCTTGCTCGAGTTTCAGTGCAGTCTTCCCTACTAGAGGTATGGGAGGATATGCATACAGAAGGTCTGCCCCCCAATGTAGGAGAAAGGCATCTGACGCTAGTCTGTCATGGGCCTAAAGCCTGGAACAGAACTGAGGGACCTTGTGATTGAGCTGAGTGGCAAAAGATCCACTGAGGGGGTGCCCCACGCTCGGAAGATCCTGCGGACTACGCCCATGTTCAGTGACCACTCATGAGGTTACATTATCTTGCTCAACCTGTCGGCCAGACTGTTTACGCCTGCTAGATAAGTGGCTTGGAGAAACATGCAGTGACGGCAAGCTCAAAGCCACATCTGGACGGCTTCCTGACACAGAGGTCGAGATCCGGTGCGCCCCTGCTTGTTGGTGTAAAACATGGCAACCTGATTGTCTGTCTGAATTAAGATTACTTGGTTGGACAGCCGATCTCTGAAACCCTTCAGAGCATTCCAGATCACTCTTAATTCCAGGAGGTTGATCTGCAGACCTCTTTCCTGAAAGGACCAGGCTCCCTGAGTGTACAGCCCATCTACATGAGCTCCCCACCTCAGGAGAGATGCATCCGTCATCAGCACTTTCTGTGGCTGAGGAACTTGGAATGGTCGCCCCATGGTCAAATTGGATCGAATTGTCCACCACTGAAGAGAGATCCGAAAGTCGGTGGACAGTTGGATTACATCCTCTAGATCCCCCGCAGCTTGGAACCACTGGGAAGCTAGGGTCCATTCAGCTGATCTCATATGTAGACGTGCCATGGGCGTTACATGAACTGTGGAGGCCATATGCACCAGACATCTCAACATCTGCTGAGCCGTGATCTGCTGAGACGTTTGAACCATAGACACCAAGCACAGAAGGTTGTCTGCCCTTACCTCGGGGAGATAAGCTCGAGCTGTCAGTGTTCAGCAGAGATCCAATAAATTCCAATTTTTGGACTGGGGTGAGATGGGACTTGGGATAATTTATGACAAACCCCAGTAGCTCCAGCAATTAAAGTCATTCACATGGACTCCAGAGCACCTTCCCTCGAGGTGCACTTCACCAGCTAATCGTCGAGATAAGGGAACACATGCACTCCCAGTTTGCATGGCGATGCTGCAACTACAGCTAGGCATTTTGTAAACACTCTGAGTGCAGACGCCACGCCAAAAGGCAGCACACGGTACTGAAAGTGTTGTGTTCCTAGCCAAAACCGAAGATACTTCCTGTGAGCCAGAAGTATCGAAATGTGTGTGTAAGCATACTTTAAAGTCCAGAGAGCATAGCCAATCGTTCTTTTGAATCATGGGAAGAAGGGTGCCCAAGGAAACCATCCTGAACTTTTCTCGAATAAAAAAATTTGTTCAGGGACCTTAGGTCTAGAATGGGACACATCCCCCGTTTTCTTTTGCACAAGGAAGTACCTGGAATAGAATCCCAGCCCTTCTTCCCTGGTGGAACGGGTTCGACTGCTTCGGTCTGTAGAAGGGCGGAGAGTTCCTCTACAAGTACCTGCTTGTGCTGGGAGCTGTAGGAATGAGCTCCAGGTGGGCAATTTGGAGGTTTGGATTCCAGATTGAGAGTGTATCCTAACCGGACAATTTGAAGAACCCACCGGTCGGAGGTTATAAGAGGCGATCTTTGGTGAAAAAGCATTAACCTCCCCCCAACTGGCAAGTCGTCCGGTATGAACATATTTACTGAGGCTATGCTGAACTGGAGCCAGTCAAAAGCCCGTCCCTTGCTTTTGTTGGGGAGCCGCAGTGGCCTTAGGCGCACGCTGTTGACGAGAATGAGCGCGCTGGGTCTGAGCCTGGGCAGGCTGCCGAGAAGCAGAAGTGTACCTACGCCTAGCATAGGAACAGGGAGGACTCCTCTTCCCTCCAAAAAACCTCCTAGACGAGGATGCAGTAGCAGAAGACGCCCAGCAGGAGACAGAATCCATAGCATCAATGTGCTTCTTGATCTGGTCAAAAAGATCCTCTACTTTCTCACCAAAAAGGTTATCCCCCCGGCAAGGAACATTCACTATCCGCTGCTGGACCGAATGATCCAGGTCACAGACACGCAGCCATGAGAGTCTGCGTATCACTATACCTTGGGTAGCGATCCTGGATGCTACATCAGAAGTGTCGAACGTATCCCTGGCCAGGTATTTTCGACATGCCTCCTGCTGTCTGACCACCTGGCGAAAAGGCTCAGCCTGCTCCGGAGGGAGTGCATCAACCAAGCTGGACAGTTGACTCACCGAGTTCTGCAAGTGGACACTCATGAAGAGCTGGTATGTCTGGATCTTGGTAGTAGAGAGTTGCACGGGGACAGAAATCTTACCCATCCCCGCCCGTCCCTGCTGGAATCTTACCCGTCTCCACTGGAATCTTACCCATCCCCACAAAAATTTAACCCATCCCAACCCATCCCAGTAAAATTTAATGGTACATAAAAGAAAATTCCACTCAGCTCCCTCAGTCTGTCTCGGGATTTGAGCCACAGCACTGTAGGCAAGGAAGGACCGAAAGTTGGAACTGGAACACACTGGTGCGCACATGTAAGATTTGTCTCTGATTCACTGGCACTGTGTGCTGAGAGGTCACCACATGCACGTGCCAGTAGGTCAGGTGACATCTGATTCTCATGCCTGTGTCAGAGCTGAGGTCTGTGCATCAGCCTGGGAGCAAAGAGGATTAATAGTAACATAGTAAGTGACAGCAAATAGACCTGAACGGTCCATCCACTCATTATCAATTCATCATTAAATCAACAAGTGTGATATTATATACTTGATTATGGTCTTTCTTTCGTGTTTCTGGAACAAAGACCACAGAAGTCTATCTGGCCCTATCCTTATGTTACAACTGCTGGAATTGCCGTTGAAGCCCACTCCAGTCTATTCGTCTTCTCATTGGTGCGACACAGACCGTAAAAGTCTGACCAGCACTGTCCTTATGTTCCAGCCACTGAAGTTGCTGTTTAAGCCTTTTCTAGCCCATCCTAAACCAGACTGCCATATATGAGACACAGATCATACAAGTCTGCCAGGTATCAGCCCTAGTTCATCACAGCCAGAGTCACCATCTAAACGTCACTTGACATCCACACACATGCAGCCATTTAAGGTTAGGTTTTATAAAACTTCCATTTTCTAATTAGAGATCCTTTGTGTTCATCCCATGCCTTTTTGAATTCCGTCATCATTTGTGACTCTGCCACCTCCTTAATGGAAGACTTTCCACATTTGTGCTGTTAAAGCAAGGAAGAGGAGGAGACAGCACTCAAAGAACTTGGTATTCGGTAGATGAGAGGCTGGTGCAGGTGCAGCTTATACTTTCACGGGAATCCCGCTGACCTGCTTCCATCCCTGCGGGAACCCTGCAGGAACTGCCTCCGTCCCCGCGGGAACCCCGCAGAACTGCTTCCATCCCCGCAGAACCCCGCAGGAACTGCCTCCGTCCCTGCGGGAATCCCGTGGGTTCAGTGGGATTCCCGCGAACCCCGTTCAGCTCTCTACTTGGTAGCGAGCATAGCAGCCTGATACGTCTTCCTCCCAAAAAGAGTCCAAGGTTCAAGATTCTCTGCCTGGGGGAGCCAAGGCATAGTCCCTAGTGCTCTTGGCTCTTTTGAGGGCGGAGTCCACCACCATGGAATTGTGAGGTAGCTGAGACCTCATCAATCCAGGTTCACCGTGGATCCAATATTAGGATTCAGTTCTTTTCGGGATCACGGGATTAGACAGAGGGAACGACCAGTTTCGTATAAGGATTTCCTTGAGTACATTATGCAAAGGAGCCGTTGCAGCCTCTGTAGGTGGAGAAGGATAATCCAGGACCTCGAGCATCTCAGCCCTGGGCTCATCCTCAACCTCCATAGGGAATGGAATGACCGCAACCATTTCCCAGACAAAGGCAGTAAAGGATAGACTCTCCGGTGGAGTCAGTCTCCTTTCTGGAGTACCTGAGATCTTCCTCTTCCTACCTCGAATGCTCATCTTCAGTATCGGACAAGACATCTCTCAAAGCAGTCCGAAACTGAGCCTGCCTCAACACCGAGGAGCGACATCCTCGATGGCAATGCCGAGAAGTCGTCGCCCGCCTGGACTGCAGTGACAAAGAGATCCACCGAGGGGGTGCTCCACACTCGGAAGAACTCGCGGAAAAATGCCCATATTGAGAGACCACTGTGTGGTTGCATCTGCTCAGCCTATTGGCCAGACTATTTTTGCCCACCAGATAAGTGGCCTGCAGGAACATACCGTTGTGGTGAGCCCAGCAACACATCCAGACGTCTTCCTGACACAGAAGGTGTGATCCGGTGCCTCCCTGCTTGTTCGTGTAATACATTGCAACTTGGCTGTCTGTTTGAATGAGAACAATTTGGTTCGACAGCAAATCTCTGAAAGCCTTTACAGAGTTCCAGATCACTCGGACCTGATCTGAAGACCTGTTTCCTAGAGGGACATAACATAAAAACATAAGAACAGCCATACTGGGTCAGGCCAATGGTCCATCTAGCCCAGTATCCTGTTTTCCAAACAGTAGCCAAGCCGTGTCACAAGTACCTGGCAGAAACCCAAAGCACGGCAACACTCCATACTAGCAAAAATAAAGTACCAGGGGCCTCAAAAATAGGGAGAGTTCCTTTAATCATACACTTTTATAAAGTAATCTTCAACAAGACCCAACACGGGCCATGTTGGGGTCGCAAAAGTAGCAAGGGCAGTGTGCAGCGATGTAGATTAGCTCAACAAAAATATTGATGGTTGTATGCTGCAACAACGTCTATTCCTCTGCATATAATACAGTGACAACGTGCTTCTGCAGGTGTGGAGTACAAAGCATTAAAAATAATGCGTTGTACCCCACACCTGCAGAAGCACGTTTTCACTGTATTATATGCGGAGGAATATTTTTGTTGAGCTAATCTACACCGCTGCACACTATCCTTGCTACTTTTGCGACCCGACACAGGTGCTATGCGCCGAAACACGGCTCGTGTCAGGTCTTGTTGAAGATTACTTTATAAAAGTGTATGATTAAAGGAACTAAATCCCTATTTTTGAGGCCCCTGGTACTTTATTTTTGCTTGTTGGACTTTTGTTTGTACTTTGCTCCCTCTCTTTGCTGTAACACTCCATACTACAAATCCCAGGGCAAGCAGTTGCTTCCTATGTCTGTCTCAATAGCAGACTATGGACTTTTCCTCTAGGAATTTGTCCAAACCCTTTTAAAACCAGATACACAAACTGCTGTTACCACATCCTCCGGTAAAGAGTTACAGTGCTTAACTATTCATTGATTTAAAATAAATAGGAGGAAATATTTTTTCAAAGTATTTCCATGTAACTTCCTCGAGTGTCCCCTAGTCTTTGTACTTTTGGAACGAGTTAAAAAAATTGATTGCAGTATTTCATAGTCCGCACATGTTTTAACAACCTTGAATAATTTTTTTATAATCTACAAATCTGATCGCCTCACTCGTCGTTCCAATTTTCATATCATTTATAAATATGTTAAATAGTACCGGTCCCAGTACAGATCCCTGTGGTACTCCACTATTCACCCTCCTCCATTGAGAGAAATGTCCATTTAACCCTACCCTCTGTTTTTTTGTCCAATAACCAATTCCTAATCCACAACAGAACCTTGCCTCCTATCCCATGACTCTTTAATCTTCTTAGGAGTCTCTCATGAGGAACTTTATGAAAAACTTTCTGAAAATCTAGATACACTACATCAACTGGCTCACCTTTACCCACATGTTTATTTATGCCTTCAAAGAAATGACACAAATTGGTGAGGAAAGACTTCCCTCAGAGGCTCCTTGAGTTTGAAATCCATCTACATGAACACCCAACCCCAGGAGAGATGCATCCGTCACCAGAAAACTTTTGAGGAATTTGGAATGGTAGTCCCAGAATCAAAATTGGATTGAATGGTCCATCAGAGGAGAGAGAGTGAACAAGCTCTGGAGACACCCGGGTGACATCTGTACATCTATTGTAGCCCGACACTACTGAGAAGCTAGGGTCCACTGGTGGATCTCATGTGAAAGCATGTCACGGGTATCACAACCTGTGAAAGCCATGTGGCCCAGCAGCCTCAATATCTGCCGAGCTGTGACCTGCTGCGAGGCTCGAACCTGAGAAGCCAGAGCAACTAGTGTCTACTCTCGGTCCTGGGAGAAAAGCGCGAACCTGCTGTGTATCAAGCAGGGCTCCAATGAATTCCAATTGCTGAACTAGGTGAAGATGGGACTTGGGGTAGTAGTAGTTCTAGCACCCGAATAGTCTCCCACATGGACTCCTGAGAACCATCCTTTGACATGCTCTTCACCAGCCAATCGTCGAGGTAAGGGAACCCTTGGACTCCCAGCCTGCATAGCAACGCTGTGACTACCACTAGATATTTGGTAAATACCCTGGGAGCGGACGCAAGGCCAAAAGGCAACACGCAGTACCGGTAGTGATTCGTTCACAGTCAAAATCAGAGATACTTCCAGTGGGCTAGAAAGGATAAGAGTATATGCATCTTTCAAAGTCCAGAGAGCATAGCCAATCGTTTTTCTGAATCTTTGGTAGAAGGGTGCCCAGGGAAACCATCCTGAACTTTTCTTTGACCAGGAATTTGTTCAAGGCCCTTAAGTCTAGGATGGGACACATCCCCTGTCTTCTTCTGCATGAGGAAGTGCCTGGAATAGAATCACAGCCCTTCCTCCCCTGGTGGAATGGGCTCAATCATATAGGCCTTTAGAAGGGCGGAGAGTTCTTCTGCAAGTACCTGCTCATGCTGACAGCTGAAGTAGTGAGCTCTCAGTGGGCAATTTGGAGGTTTTTGAAGCCAACTGAGGGTGTAACCAAGGTGGACTATTTGAAGAACCCATTGGTCTTATGTTACAAGGGGCCACCTTTTATAGAAAAACTTCAGCCTCCCCCCAACCGGCAAGTCATCCAGGACGGACACTTTCACAGTGGCTATGCTCTGCTGGAAACAGTCAAAAGCTCGTCCCTTGCTTTGACTGGGGAGCAGCAGGGGACTTAGGTGCACACTGTTGACAAGAATGAGCACACTGAGGTTGATGCTTGAACAGGCTAGCAAGAAGTAGTGGCGTACCTACGTCTGTGAGTAGTAGGCACCCCTCCTCAACTTACCAAAAGACCTCCTAGATGAGGAGGCCGATGCAGGTGCCCGGTGGAGAGAGAAGAAATAGTATCAGTGTGTTTCTTGATTTGGTCAGCAACCTCTTCAACACTCTCTCCAAAAAGGTTATCCCCCCCCCCCCCCCCCGGCATGGGGCATCAGCCATTCTCTGCTGAACCAACTATTCCAAGTCAGAAACACAGCCATGAGAGTCTGCGCATTGCTATACTTTGACCAGAGATCCTGGATACCATGGTCAAAGGTGTCGTAGACACCTCTGGCCATGGCCCAAGACCTAACAACTTGCCTTCTGCTTCTTGGCCAACTGGCGTACCGACTCGGCCTGCGCCAGTGGAAGAGAGTCCGCCAAGTCCAAAAGCTAACACACTGAGTTCCGCAAGTAGACGCGCGTAATGAGCTGGTATGACTGGAAACGGGACACAAGCATTGATATCTGGAACATCTTCCTCCCAAAAGAGTCCAAGGTCCTAGCTTCACTACCTGGGGGTGCAAAGGCAGTGTCTCCAGAACTCTTGGCCCATCTGAGAGCAGATTCCACCACCATGAAATTCTGAAGCAACTGGGGCCTATCAAAACCAGATATGCTGTGGATTCGATACATGGTGTTGATCTTCTTAGGAAGGACATGGACCGACAGAGGGGACTCCCAGTTCCTATCGAGGATTTCCTCGAGTACCTCGTGGACAGAGACAGTCACAGCTTCCCTAGTAGGGAACTCTTAGTCCAGGACCTCAAGCATCTTAGCCCTGGGCTCATCCTCCATTTCCAAATAAAATGGAATAGCCTCAGCCATTTCCTTTACAAAAGGAAGGAACGAAAGGCTCTCCGGAGAAGACTTTCTCCTTTCAAGTGGAGGGGAGGGTTCAGAGGGGATTCCATAGGACTCCTCCTCTGAAAAGTACCTTGGATCCTCCTCTGACTCCCATGAGGGTTCCTCATTTGTGTCAGACAGAAACTCCCCGTGGGAGGGCTACGACCGAGCCTGCCTCGACTTAGAGGAGCCAGGTCCCCAAGAGGGGCATCAAGGAATCGGCTCCCACCTCGACTCTGGCAAAGCTTCCTCCACTGACGTTGAGGGGGGTGACAGCAAGCACCCCCAATACTGCTGTACACTGTTGCAAAAGGCCATCCAACAGCTTAGGGAGCAAGGCACGGATACGCTCATCGAGGACCAATACCAGAAATGGCTGGGGTGCCGGCTCTGAGACAGGCTGCAGTACTGATGGGGCCAACAGGAGTCGGGTCTTGGCTGCATGGAGACAGATGCATCAGTACCTCCTACATAGAGGGGGAGTGATACTCCCAGCACCAACACTTCTCGGCTGCTGAATCCCTCGATGCCCTCGAGCTCCCGGCACTATGTATCAAGGATGAGCACTACCTATGCTTCTTGGCCTTCGCCTGAAGCTCGGTGTCGAGACTCCTCGGTGCCGATGAGGACGACTTCGAATCATCATGTTGCATCGGGGTCGGGTTCAACACTGGTCAGTCCCGGGGGCCCTGTCCAGCAGCCGGTGTCAAGACAGGCGAAGACCCACCCGACGCACTACTACTTCCAGTGTTTATGGGTCTCAAAACAGCCATATGGACCAATGCTCCCAATGCAGTCTTCGACGTCAATAACGACAACGATGCAGACATCGAGGATTCGGACCTGGCTCCAAAAATCCTCTCACATTGAGCCTCTTGATGCCAACAAGGATGCCAACAAATACTCACTTCGCCTTGAGGTCGAGTCCAATGCTGGCCAGTCCCAGGGGCCCTGCACAGCAGACGGCATCGAGGCTGGTGGAGACCCACTCAATGCACCACTGCTCCCAGTATCTACAGGTCTAGCAGCCATACGTACCGACACTCCAGATGCCCATGCAGTACCAGATGTCGAAGCCAAGGAAATCGGACCTGACTCCAAGAATCTTCTCTCCTTGATCCTCTCTGGTGAACTGGGTCCCTTTCTTCATCCGAAGACAAAAGGACATAGTTGGCAGGGCTACGGTCGGGCCCTAAACACTGAAGACACCAAGAATGGGTGTCTTTGCCAGAGATCGACCGATTGCACCGGGAACAGAGCTTAAAGCCACTGGGAACTTTAGTGGACATGGAAGGAAAAACAAAACGAAAAAAAAAAAAATCGAAAAGTGCGATGGTGCCTGAAAAATGTGGCAAGGCACCACAAAAAAAAAAACATCATAGGAAAGACCCAACCGGGTCTAAATGCAGCCTAAGTTACAGAAAAAGAAAAGAAACTTAAAAATTGGGAAAAGGAAACAAAGAAAATACGGGTGGGACAAAAACCTGACAAGGCACAGCAAAAAAGCCACTGCTGCAAACAGGATATTGGGCTAGATGGACCATTGGTCTGACCCAGTATCACTATTCTTATGTTCTACTCCAGCTCCTGAGCTGAAAGGTTAAATGAATTTTTACATAATTCACTATCCAACCCAGGTGCTTGAAGAGAGAAATCACTTGCCATGGCTGCTCATGAGTCCACCCCACAGTCGTCCTGGATCAGCCAATTATCCAGGTACAGTGCACATGAATGTCCCGCTGTCAGAGGTGTGCTACCACCACCACCATCTCTTGGAAAAGGTCCAGGGCACTGTCACCAGTCTGAAGGGGAGAGTCCTGAATTGGACTCAATACACAAAAGTGCAGAAAGCAATTGTGAGGTTACTTTATGGCAATTGCCTCTGCCAGGTCCAATGAAATCAGAAACTCACCCAGTCTGATCACGGCAATAACCGACCACAGGGTTTGCATATAGAGGTATAAAACCCTCAAGATCTAAAATAGGCCTGCAGGAGCCACCTTTCTTGGGGATCACAACATAGATGGAGTTACGCGCACCCCCCCCCCCCCAAACCTTCTTCCTGTCGAGGAATCAGCTTCACTACTCCAAGCTGCACTGACTGCTGGAGCGTAGTTCCAACTGCTTCTCTTTTGAGGGGAGTACGACCACAAGGAGTTGCCATAAAAGCAGCAAAAACATGGGAAAATTAGGTTCTTACCATGATAATTTTCTTTCCTTTAGTCATAGCAGATGCAGCCATTACAGATGGGTTGTGTCCATCAACCAGCAGAGGGAGATAGAGAGCACACTTTTTCAGTGCTTCACACCAGCTTGCTCCACTGCCTCTCTTCAGTATTTGAAGCTTCCAAAGCAGTATGGCAAACCGCAATGGGAATAACATGAGCTTTCCTCACAGCGAACGATGGCCCTACAACAAAGGGCATTAACTCAGAATGGAGGGAATGAAACATCCTCCCAGAGAGCATAAACTCATCCTCCACTGAGACATAACTGGAGGGAATAAACTCATCCTCCCGGAGGGAATAAACTCATCCTCCAAAACATGAAACTGGAGGGAATTAAGTCATCCTCCTTTAATTGAACAAGAATCCTGAAAACTGTTTTCCGACTTTCTCCCAAGGATGGAATCTCCAGGAAACATGAACAGAACCTGAAATAGATTTACAGCAGATAGCAATCAGACAGGGAGGGATCATGGCTGCATCTGCTATGACTAAAGGAAAGAAAATTATCACAGTAAGAACCTAATTTTCCCTTCCTTGTCATCAAGCAGATGCAGCCATTACAGATGGGATGTATCAAAGCAATCCCTAGATAGGGTGGGAACAAACCACACCAAGCGCCAGCACTTGCGCTACAAAATGTGCGTCCCTCCTGGCAGCCACATCCAGCCTGTAATGTCGAGCAAAAGAGCTTAGAAGCCCATGTTGCTGCACTACAAATCTCTTGAAGAGAGAGTGCTCCAGTTTCAGCCCAAGAAGAGGAAATTCCTCTAGTGGAATGCGCCTTAAAGGCATCAGGCGGAGGCCGGCTGGCAAGCAAATAAGCTGAAAAGATAGATTCTTTGAGCCAGCGGGCAATAGTGGCTTTAGACGCTGGAGACCCTCTGCGAGGACCTGATAGCAAAACAAACAGATGATCAGAGGTCCTGAAAGAGTTAGTAACTCGCAGATACTGCAGCAGAGTCCTGCGCACGTCCAACAGGTGCAATTGCCCAAAAGATTCTGGAAACTCCTCCTTCGCGGGCCCACCCCGGAGGAGTCAGAAAACACTCTTACCTCACTGGACCGAGTATCACAGCTCTGGTCCCTCAGAAAAAGGCAAGGAAAAACCTCTCCTTTTTTTAAACACTGTGAGGAAAGCAGAGGTAAATAGAACTCCGGAGGCTCAGTTGAGTGGGAAAGGCAGGGAAAGGGCGAACCTATGTACCTGCATCCACTGTTGGTGGGGAAGGACAGGGAAAGCTAAGCAATGTGTCCACATCCACGGAGGTATGGGTAAGGCAGGGAAAGAGCGAACCTATGTGCCTTTAAAGTGAAGCTGCTATAGCCTCCAACACCCCTGCTATCAACTGGCAAAAGCACAGCAGCAACCTCCAGGCAGATTTTAGATGGAGCTCGGAGAAGCTGCAGCCACTCTGCTAGGGGAGATAGAGAATACTGAAGAGAGGCAGTGGAGCAAGCTGGTATGAGGCACAGAAAAAGTGTGCTCTCTATCTCCCTCTGCTGGTTGATGGACACAACCCATCTGTAATGGCTGCATGTGCTTGATGACAAGGAATCTGCGTATTCCAAGACACAGCTCTGGTGTACCACTTTCAATACCCACTGGTTGGAGGTGACGCAGACCCACATCTATTTCACCACAAAAGCCAGTCTCCTACCTTCACCAACAAGGGGTCCAGCAAGCTCTCATTGGAGTCCCTTACCTACACCCTGAAGGTCAAAGAACCTTGTCCCAAAGACTCTGTGCATCCCCTAAAGGACCCATACCTCAGTTTACGGTCCCCTCCCCCCCCCCCCAAGGAGTCAGAGACCATACAAGAGTGGTTCTCTGGAAGGTGCTGAAGCCTAACTTCTCCTAAGTCCTTCAGTAGTTTCTCCAATCCCTCCTCAAACAGTAAGTGACCCTGAAATGGTAGCTTACCCAGGTCTGCATTAAAGGCAGCATTGGACATGCAATACCTCAACCACAACCACCTTCAGGCCGCCACCACAGAAGTTAGCATCTGAGAAGCAATGCACACCAAGTGAAAATAACTGCCAAAAATGCAGTCCCTGACTCGAGGCGCTGCTGCACAAAGCGCAGCAGGGCGCAAGCTACACAGAGAGCAGGACAAGAGAAAGTCAAGGCCTGCTTTGGCAGCTGGCTCCACCTTCCTGAAATCAAAATCCTAAAGCACCAAGCTCCCTTCCACCAGGATCAGCATCTTATTCATAGTCACAGCTATGAGTTAGGCATTCACCTTGGGGAACTGAACCACCTGCTCAAGCCTTCCTAAGGCAAGGATTAGAGCCTGCTCAGAAGCCTGGTTTCCCTGAGAATGACCTCTAGGACTTCTCACTCAACCAACACCCTTTGGGAAAAGGTCCTATGAAACTGAAAAGCTGCCTGAAGCCCTGCAGGATGGGGTTTCCTCTCCTGAGGCCTCGTAAGGGGTAGGGCTGAAATACGCAGGGCCTGTGTGACCAATTCAACAAGCCGCACCAGCTCCTCCTACCTAAAAAGCTAGACCCTCAAGGATTCCTCATCCTCAGCCAGGGATGTCAGTCTGAGTAAGCCCCTTATAATCGGACAGCCCTCCATGCTTTACTCTGCAAAGTCCCAAGAGTCTCCAGATGTGGACCCAGAATGCAGTAAGTCATGGCACATGCCAAGGCTCCAACTCAAATTATGCAGTTTTTTGGCACCAAAGGTTGCATTTACCATGGCTCTTGAAGGTCTCACGGGAACACACCTGTGGTATCAAACGCCTACAACTGAAGGATATCGCCAACACAGCCTGGCAAGTATATTCTAACACTTGCATCCACTGAGCCCCCCTGATCCCAGCTTCTGAATTGGATAAGCAGAAGGGCCTTCGCTCCTCCCAACCTTGAGGGCTCCACACACTGGCCCTACTTAATGGGGGAGCAGCAGCAAAATGGCTGTTGGCCCCACCCAAACTGGGTGCTTCTTGGACCTCCCCACCCCAGGTCTATTCGCTCTCTTTCGTTATTCATTCTCACTTCCCTCCCTCCTTTCACCCCAACCCCATTCTTTCTCCCTCCCTCCAATTCCAACTGTTCTCTCTTCCCTCCTTTGAGCACACCAGGTCCATTCTTCTTCCTTCCCTCCAATTCCAATATCTCTCTCTCTTCCCTCCCTCTAGTTATACAATGATGTCTCTTTCTCTCTCTTCCATCCACCCTCAGATTCATTATCTCTCTCCATGGCTGTCTCCCTCCCATTGGCCAGCATATCTTCCACTCCCCCTCCCCCCAAGAAGGTGTGAAGCATCCTTCTCCCAAGTCTATTATCTCTCTCCATCTTTCTCACCCTTCCATTGGCCAGTATCTCTCTCCTTCCCTCCGCGCTCAGTCTGGCATCTCTCCATCCACTCCCCTCCCTCAGTTCTACATCTCCCTCTTCCCCCTCCCATCCATCATCTCTCCCTGCCTACGGTCGCTAGGCCCAGGGTGTGAGGGTGGGGTATAATTGAGAGGGGGGGGAGCTATCTTAAATTTGAAGAGGAGAGGGAGAGATGCCAGACCGTGCACTTGGCGGGGGGGGGGGGGGGGGGGAGAGAAGAGATGCTGGGAGAAGGCAAACAGGAGACGTTGTAGCACATTTTTTAATCGTGACTAAGCCCCCCCCCCTCGGGTACTCCGTTCTGTAGATAAATCACTTATCCGTCCCCTTCTCCTCTACTGCTAATTCTAGACTCCGTTCCTTTTGTCTTGCTGCAACCTCACGCCTGGAACAGACTTACGAGCCTGTGCGTCTAGCCCCATCCTTGGCCGTTTTCAAGTCCAAACCTAAAGCCCACCTCTTTACCACTGCTTTTGACCCCTAACCACTACTCACTTGCCCTGTCCTTTATCCTCACCTATTTATTCCCTTACCCTTAATCGTTCTGTTTACCTGTCTTATCTAGATTGTAAGCTCTTTGAGCAGGGACTGTCTTTTTGTGTATGGTGTACAGTGCTGCATATGCCTTGTAGCACTATAGAAATAATAGTAGTAGAAGATTAATGTGCAGCCCTACAAATAAAGTGTACAGAATTATAAAAAATGTTGTGCAGACTTTTCAAGTTTTATGAGAATTCTCTCAGAAATGTGTCACATCATAAAAAACTTCTGCGGCTAAAGGGTTTATTACATTCCCAGAATAGTAATATCTATTTGCTCAGACCACTAAGGAATCTTTTACCAGCATATATTTTTCTCAGGTTAACATGAAGTACTCTAAATGCCTTAAAAACTTTGGGAAAGGTCATAATATGTTAAGATAAAGAGGCCTAAAAATAAAATGATGTGCCTACTTTAGAAAGGCACATAGGACCTATGTGCATTTGTAAAACACTAGCACAAACTCTGCAAAACAGCAGCTCAATTGAAACCCATATACTTTTTTTTTGTTACATTTGTACCCCGCACTTTCCTAATAAGTAGCTATATTATTATATATTATATATATATATATATATATATATATATATATATATAATTAGCTTATAGGTACGAAACATAGTTTATAAAATTACATCTGAACTATATATAGCTGTTCCTCATGTACATTTTATAAATGCATGCATGACTTAAGTTTTACATAATAAATCTTAATTGATAAAATATTCTTGCTTTACAAAGTTTAAAAACATACCCGTCTGCAGGTTCCTTCAAATCTATGCTATATTCATTAATCTTCGTTCTTAGAGAGCCCTTAAAGAAACAAAATTAATTTACATGAAAGGAAGTATTACCAGATAAAGTCAGCAAGCCTGCAATGGTGAACATAATGTTTAATATAAAAATGATCCCTTTTGAAGTTCAGTGGGTTTTGTTGATCTCAAAAATTACCTGAATTAAGGAGGTTATCTCCACAGGTGCCAAGTCTGCTACAATGGGATTTTCCTGAGCATCTACCCAAATAGTCTGACAGCCAACTTCCTGCACCTCTTCTCGAATATAAGATTTATCTGTATTACAGCCAACACTTCTACAGCTCTCAGACTCCCATTCTTTGACTACGTAGCTATTGTATAATGATATTTCTGTGTTGTTTCCCCTTGATACCACTGAAGTCTCAACACAAGTAGCCTTGCTACTGGTGCAACAATCCCTAAAATCAGAAGTAACATCGACACTCTGGTTTACTTTGATACTAGAAGTGAGTTTGAAAAATTTCAGCATGGCATCACTCTGAAAGTTATCATCAATACTGTTAGTGCTATACACAGTATAAAATGAATCTTCTGAAGCATCTGTACTTGAATCTTCCAAGTCATCTGTGTGAAAGACTGTGGACTCCGTGGTGGGTGACTGCTCTTGTAAAATATGAACATCTTTATATATCTGTACCGCATTATTGTTCAAGGCCAAGGTATCCATGACAAATTCTTCACTATCAATTTGTGATTTCACTTCAGTGTTACAAAATTGATTTTCATTATGAATACCTTGCTGATTCTCTGGGTCATGCTCAGTCAGACTTTTTGAGCCATCATTACAAGAGGACTTCTTATTTATAGGTGACTTCACATAACTTGCATAGTCTGGTCTTTGGACAAAGGCACAAAACCGCTTCTCCCCAATGTTCCCAGTGTTCATATCCTTACACCCTTTGAGACATATGGTATTCAAATCATCCGCTGAAGTTGCAGCTGGCATGATTTCTTTATCCATCCCCTGACCTGAAAACGAATCAGATACAAAGGATGCATCTCCCAAATGATGCTCATGAATCAGGCTGCATCTGGCTTTATAACTTAAAGGTTCATAAATTGTGGCCACCATCTTCATAACTTCTGACTTTGGAATTTCTGAAATCCCCACTTTCTCCTGATCTGAAGGATTACCTGAAGAATTATGTCTAATGTTGCAATATTCCAGTCCCAAATCCTCATAAAGTTTCATTTGGTCTTCTTTATTTTGTCTGCAATTCAAAGTGGCACTGTTTTCAGCCATCTCAATGCTACCAGCTTTACCTCCATTTTTGTTCTGTGAAACGCCAAAATGTATATCATTTTGCCTTCTATGTATTTTACAATCTGTATCCGATAGCTCATCTCCGAGTAGGGGGCTTTCTTCAAACAACATGAACTGACCTCCAGAGTATACTTGTTTTGAAGTACAGGCGATAACTTTCCCTTGATGATTCATTGGTACATTGCTCATTTCGTCACATTCTCTAGTTTCAAAGTACTGCTTGCCTAACTTGCAAGCATGGCTTATTACTTCCTTGGAGCTACAGGTCTGCTCCATGTTCACGGTGATTATATGATCATTAAAGGGTGAGATCTCATGAACATCCTCGTCCTGATAACTCTGATAATTGCAGTTCAGTTTCAAAACCTTCAGTTCTGTATGAATTGATGCCTCATCTAATTAAAAGAGAAACATAATAAAAAGTATATTTTATTAGGATTCATTTACCGCCTTTTTGAAGGAATTCACCCAAAGAGGTGTACAGTAAAAAAACAAATCAGATATGAATAATTATAGCAGTAAAAATATTCAAATAAGAATACAAAGTATGGCACAACATACTACTTACAATGTCAATACAATACGTAACAGAACATTTTAATTCACAGTGTAGGGTAAGCAAAGATAGAACATATAGATTGGTAAGAAAAGTTAGAAAATAAGGTGGCTAATTTAAAGACTATTTAACCTTCAAGGGAAATCCTATCAACTAGAGTAGAATACGGACATGGACATTTAAACGGGGGGATCCCGTGGTGATTCGAATAGAGCTTTATTTTGAATATGTACATACCAGGCCATGATGTAATTAAGATTGATGCAGGATATAGTATTGGAGGCTGTGGATGTGTGTGAGTGAGCTGGGGGTTAGGTCTTAAGGAATACTGAGGTCACTTTGTATGAGTGTTACGTATCTACCTACAATAACTGAATAAAGGTTATTTATAACGTATGATGTAAAAGTATGATGTATTGAATAATGAATAGTGAGTACAGAGTGGATTGGGTTAATTTAAAGAAACACATACGTAACCAGGAGCTACTTTCCTTACTCTCTTGGTCATAGCTCTTAAACAGCCATTTCTAGAATCTCCTCTTCCACCACCCCCAATATCCAGAACTTCCCCCATCTCCATGCCCATGTATCCAGCATAGAGAATGGCACAGGGATGGGGACCAGCAGTAAAAGAAAAAAATTTGGCACATTTACCACGGGTGCAGGATCAAAACCTTTTACTGTCTCACAGAAACAGTAAAAAGCCTTGCACTTACAGTAAAAAAAAACAACAAAAAACACAAGACACACAATTACCACTCCCCTGGGTTCAGCATCTCTGTTTCTTTCTCCCCAGCCACCACCGCCATGGTACCATTACATTAAGGAGCTGCCGACAGCAATCCCCACAGGCTAAGGCCTGCTCAGGCCCAGGACTCCGCCATCTGATGCCACTTCCTGTTTGCATCAGAATGAACACAGGACCAAAAAGGGAAGGCCCAGGCCCAGGAGCAGGCCAATGGGGATCACTGTTGGCGACTCCAAAACGTAGAACTAACACAGCAGAAGGAACGGAGGTGGAAAAGAAAAAATAGTGCCGAATCTGCGGGGAGGGGTGCTGGGAGAGAGGAGTGAGAGAGGGATGGCGGACAGGCACACAACCCGAGAGACGGCAGGACAGAGGAGGAGGGGTGAGGGATGGCAGAGCGAGGAGGGGTAGGGATGGTGGAGTGAGAGGAAGGAAAGAGCAAGGCACTCGACCCAAAGGATGATCAAGGCGCTCAAACCGAGGGATGGGGGAAGGGAGGTCCTAGGCACTCAACCCAAGGAAAGGAATAAGTAAGAGAGAATTGAGGGGAGCGAGGTGCCACACTGGAACAGACCAAAGGTCCATCAAGCCCAGTATCCTGATTCCAACAGTGGCCAATCCAGGTCACAAATACCTGGCAAGATCCCAGAAAAGCTCAATACATTTTATGATGCTTGTCCCAGAAATAAGCAGTGGATTTTCCAAAGTCAATTTAATAATGGCCTATGGACTTTTCCTTTAGGAAGCCGTCCAAACTTTTTTAAAACCCTGCTAAGCTAATCACCTTTACCACATTCTTTAACAACGAATTCCAGCGTTTAATTACACGTTGAGTGGAGAAAGATTCTCTGATTCGTATTAAATTTACTACTTTGTAGCTTCATCGCATGCCCCCTAGTCCTAGTATTTTTGCAAAGAGTAAACAAACGATTCACGTCTACCCGTTCAACTCCACTCATTATTTTATAGACTTCTATCATATCTCCCCTCAGCTGTCTTCTCCAAGCTGAAGAGCCCTAGACACTTCAGCCTTTCCTCATAGGGAAATCATCCCATCCCCATTATCATTTTTGTCACCCTTTTCTGTACCTTTTCTAATTCCACTATATCTTTTCTGAGATGCAGCGACCAGAATTGAACATAATATTCAAGTGTGGTCGCACCATGGATCGATATAAAACATCCTTACTTTTTTCCATTCCTTTCCTAATAACACCTAACATTCTATTCGTTTTCTTAGCCATCGCAGGATGGGGGCAGGCGAGGCACTCCATCAGAGGAAAAAGGGGACAGAGGTGCCCCAACTGAGAGATGGGGAGGAAGGAGCGAGGCACTCGACCTGAAGGATAGGGGAGGGGGGAAGGAGGAGCGAGGCACTCGACCTGATGGATATGGGGAGAGAGGAGCAAGGCGCTCAACCCGAGGGACGGAAGGAGGAGCGATGAGCTGAAACTGAGGGACTGGATGAGGGAGGGGTGAGACACTCCAACCAAGGGATGGGAGGCAGGTGAAGAGCAAAGTGCTCAATGTGAGGGAATGGGGGGGGGGGGGGGGGGGGGGAAGGAGCAAGGCACTCAACCCGAGGGATAGGGAGGAAGGAGTGAGGCGCTCAACCCAAGTTATGGCGGAGGGATTAGTGATGCGCTCAATCCAAGGTATAGGGAGTGATGAACGAGGCGCTCTACCCAAGTTATGGCGGAGGGATTAGTGATGCGCTCAATCCAAGGTATAGGGAGTGATGAACGAGGCGCTCTACCCAAGGACTGGGAGAAAGAGGAGCGAGAAAGGGATGGGGGACAGGCACTCGACCCAAGGGATAGGAGGAGGGAGGAGCTCAACCCAAGGGATGAGGGGCAGGGATGAGCGATGAACTCGACCCAAGGGATGGTGGGAGGAAGGCGCCAGGCGTTCGACCCGAGGGGAGGAATAAGTGAGAGAAGGCTAGAGGGAGCGAGGCGCTCCACCCGAGGGATGGGGGGATGCAACTACTACCACTACTACTATTTAGCATTTCTATAGCGCTACAAGGCGTATGCAGCGCTGCACAAACATAGAAGAAAGACAGTCCCTGCTCAAAGAGCTTACAATCTAATAGACAAAAAATAAAGTAAGCAAATCAAATCAATTAATGTGTACAGGAAGGAGGAGAGGCAAGGCAAGGCAAGGAACCTGAGAGATGGGGAAGGGGGAGGGAGGAGAAATGCGCTCGACCTAAAAGATGGAGGAGAGAGAGGCGATTGACCCAAAGGAAGGGGAGGGAGCAAGACATGTCACCCAAGGGAGGGGAGAAGCAAGGCGCTTGACCCCAGGGAAGGGAGGAGCAAAGGGCTCGACCCCAGGGAGGGGAGGACAGGTGAGGTGCTCAACCAAACGGACTGGGGAGAAGCGAGAGAGGGATGAGGAGAGGCTCTCGACCTGAGGGATGGGGCAGGGGCGCTCAACCCAAGGGATGGGGAGAGGAAGAAGTGAGAAAGGCGCTCCACCTGAAAGATGGGGAGGGAGCAAGAGTGGTGCAAGGCGCTCGACCCAAGAAATGGGGGAGGGAGGAGCAGGAGAGAGGATGGAGGAGGAAGGGGCTCAACCCAAGGGATAGGGAGCGAGGCACTAGACCCAAGCAATGGGGGGAGGGAGAAGAATGATACGAGAGAGGAGCAAGTGAGGAATGGGGAAGAATGGAGCCTGATAAGCGCTTGACACGAGGGAGGGGAGGAAGGAACGAGGTGTTTGACCCAAGAGATTGGGAAGGGAGGAGTGAGAGGGATGGGGAGAGGTGCTTGAACCAAGGGATGAAGGAGTAAAGCGCTCAATCCTAGGAAGGGGAAGAATGGCACTCGACCTGAAGGATGGGGGAGAGGCGCATGACCCAAGGGATGGGAGAAGCAAGATGCTCAAATCAAGGGAAGGGGGCATGGACAGAGAGGCGCTCGACCCGAGGGATGGGGAGGGAGAAGCGAGAGAAGCGCTTTACCCGAGGGATGGGGGAGGGTGGCGTGAGAGAAGGGCTCAACTTGAGGGATGGGGACGGAGGAGCGAGAAAAGCTCTCAACCTGAGGAGTGGGGGAGAGGGAGGAACAAGAGACGTGCTCGACCCAAGGGATGGGGGAGGGAGGGAGGAGCGAGATGCTCAAATAAAGGGAGGGGGCATGGACAGAGAGACGCTTGACCCGAGGGATGGGGAGGGAGAAGCGCTTTACCTGAGGGATGGGGGAGGGTGGCGCGAGAGAAGGGCTCGACCTGAGGGATGGGGGACGGAGGAGCGAGAGGAACAAGAGACATGCTCGACCCGAGGGATGGGGGAGGAAGGGAGGAGCGAGGCACTCGACCAGCCAGAGACAGGGAGGAGCAAACAAGGTGCTCATTCTAAGGGATTGTGGGAGGGAGGAGCGAGCAAGGCGCTTGGGCCCACGGGATGGGGGAAGAATTGAACTCAGAGGTGGGGAGGGAGGACAGAGAGAGATGGGGGAGAGGCACTCGAACCGAGGGATGGGGAAGGGAGGAACAAGCGTGATGGGGGAGGGAGGACAGAGAACCATGGGAGAGAGGCACTTGACCCGAGGAATGGGGCAGGGAGGAGAGTGTGCGATGGTGGAGAGGCGCTCGATCCTATGGGTGGGCAGAGCAAGGCGCTAGACCTGAGGAATGGAGGAAGGGACGAGCGGTGCTCAACCATAGGAATGGGGGGAGCGAGGAGCGAGTTTCAAGTTTCTTAAAAGCTTTCTATCCCGCCTAGCAGTCTAAAAGCAGGAGAAAGGAGAAGAAAGGGAAGATACTTACCTGTAACAGATATTCTCTGAGGAAAGCAGGCATCATATTCTCACAAAGTGGGTGACGCTGATCCACGTCACCCGGTCCAGTATTTAGCAAAGCTAAATGAGAGCTTTATGGAGCACGAACTGCTCTCCACCGAGCATGCGCAAGTGCCTTCCCGCCCGTTGCGCGAACGTGGTCTCCTCAATACTATTGCAAAAAATATATAGTAAAAATAACAAAGACAGACAACTCCAAGGGGAGGTGGTGGGAATTCTGAGAATATAAAGCCTGCTGTCCTCAGAGAATATCTGCCACAGGTATCTACGCTTTCTCCGAGGAAAAGCAAGCTTCTATATTCTCACAAGTGGGGAATCCCTAGCATCCAGGCTCACTGAAAACAGCAAACATTGGTCAACTGGGCCTCACAACAGCAAGGACATAACACAGATTAACCTGAAACTATATACAAGCTGAATAAGAGTGCAGCCTGGAACAGAATAAAAAGGGCCAAGGAGGGTAAACTTGGATTCCAGATCCCAAACAGATTCTGCCCAAACCGACTGTCTCGTCGGGTATTTTGCTCAAGGCACTAATGTGATGTGATGTGATGTGAATGTGAGGACTGAAGATCACATCGCAGCCTTACAATTTTCTTCAATGGAGGCTGACCTCAGGTGTGCTACAGACGCGGCCATGGCATGACTCCAAGGCCAGCCCACCTGGGCATAAGTGAAGGAAATGAAATCTGCCTGCTAAATTGAAATAGTGTGTTTCCCAATGGCGCCCCCCCATCCTGTTGGGATCCGAAAAAAAAAAAATAAAAAAACTGGGAGGACTGTCTGTTGGGCATTGTCCGCTCCATATAGTAGGCCGATGCTCTCTTGCAATCCAAGATGTGCAAGCTGCTTTCACCAGGATGGGCATGAGATCGGGGAAAGAATGTTGGCAAGACAATTGACTGGTTCAGATGAACTCCAAAACCAGTTTTAGAAGGAACTTGGGTGTGTGCGGAGGACTACTCTATTGTGATGAAACTTAGTATAAAGTGCATTTATTTATTTATTTATTTATTTATTGCATTTGTATCCCACATTTTCCCACCTATTTGCGGGTTCAGTGTGGCTTACAATACTTTGTGAAGGATGGAAATACAGTGTTACAGTATGATTATGGGTTACATTGTGAGGAGTTATAGGAAGACAGAGGCATATTTTCAAAGCACTCAGCCTCCCAAAGTTCCATAGAAACCTATGGAACTTAGCCTCCCAAAGTGCTTTGAAAATAAGCCTGATAGTCAAGTCAAAATTCGTTAGGGCATGGAAACCATGTGAGGTTATAGTGGGGAAAAGATAAGGCGATAGATCAGATTCAAAAGAACATAGGGTATAACATTTTATCTGTGGGTGGAGTATGAAGTGTGGTGACAATACGGGTAAGAGAAGTTCAGAAGGGAGTGTATTGATGCATTTCTATTAGTATGTATGGACTTCATGTGTTTTGATCCTTGCAATAAATTTTCTCGAAGAGATGAGTCTTCAATTGTTTGCGGAAGTCGGTTAATTCGTAGATCATTTTCAGGTTGCGTGGTAGTGTTTTCCAGAACTGCGTGCTCATATAGGAGAAGGTTGATGCATGCAGTACTTTGTATTTTATGCCTTTGCAATTAGGGAAGTGGAGATTGAGGAAAGTTCTGAATGATCTTTTAGCGTTTCTGGGTGGCAGGTCTATTAAGTCAGACATGTATGCAGGAGCTTCACCGTGGATGATTTTGTGAACCAAGGTGCATACCTTAAAGGTGATATGTTCCTTGAGTGGGAGCCAGTGTAGTTTCTCACGCAAGGGTTTTGCACTTTCATATTTTGGTTTTCCGAAAATGAGTCTGGCTGCTGTATTCTGGGCTGTTTGAAGTTTCCTCAGTATTTGTTCTTTGCAGCCTACGTATAGTGAGTTGCAATAGTCTAGGTGGCTGAGTACGAGTGATTGCACTAGGCTGCGGAATACGGACCTTGGGAAGAATGGTTTTATTCTTTTCAGTTTCCACATGGAGTAAAACATCTTTTTGGTTGTGTTACTCGCATGAGTCTCCAGTGTTAGGTGGCGGTCAATAGTGACTCCGAGGATTTTTAAAGTTTCAGCGATTGGCAGATTTAGTTTAGGTGTATTGATAGCGGTAAATTTGTTCGTGTTATATTGGGAGGTAAGTACGAGGCACTGAGTTTTTTCTGCGATCAGTTTCAGTCGGAATGCATCTGCCCAGGTATTCATGATGTATAGGCTTTGGTTGATTTCACTGGAGATTTCGTTAATGTCTTGTTTGAAAGGAATATATATCGTTACATCATCTGCATATATGTAAGAGTTAAGGTTGTGATTTGATAGAAGTTTTGCCAAGGGAGTCATCATTAAGTTGAAGATGGTTGGCGAGAGGGGGGATCCCTGCGGTACTCCACATTCAGGTGTCCATGCGGTAGACGTAGTAGAATTTGATGTGATTTGGTATGAGCGCAGGGTTAGGAACCACTAAGGCCCGAAGCTCACTGATTCTACTAGCTGAAGTAACAACCATAAAGAAAATGACCTTCCAGGTCAAGTGCATCAAATGGCAGGAATTCAGTGGCTCAAAAGAAGCTTTCATCAGTTGGGTGAGAACCAAGTTGAGATCCCATAACAAAGGTGGAGGTTTGACTGGGTGTTTTGACAAAAGCAAACCTCTTATGAGGCAAACAACTAGAGGCTGTCCAGAGATGGGCTTACCTTCTACACGCTGATAAGCACTAAATTGCACCAAGATGAACACTTACGGAGTTGGGTTTGAGACCAGACTCTGGTAAGTATAGAAGGTATTCAAGCTGGGTTGGTGTAAGGCAAGTAAGGGGATCTCGAGCCTTGCTCTCACACCAGACAACAAACCTCCTCCATTTAAAGGAGTAGCACCTATTAGTGGAATCTTTCCTGGAAGCCAGCAAGATGCGGGAGACACCTTCCAAGAGACCCAAGGAAGCAAACTCTAGGCTCTCAACATCCAAGCTGCGAGAGCCTGAGACTGGAGATTAGGATGTAGAAGTGATTCCTAGTTCTGGGTGATGAGGGTCAAAAAACACGCTAAGCTCCATGGTTCTTTGGAGAATAATTCCAGAAGGAACCAAATCTGCCGTGGCCAGTATGGCGAGATCAGAATCACGGGTCCGCGGTCCTGCTTCAGTTTCAACAAAGATTTCAACTAGAAGTATCGGAGAACATGCATACAGAAGACCTGTCCCCCAACTGAGGAGAAAGTCATTGGCCTGAAGCCTGGAACAGAACTGAGGGACTTTGTGGTTGATCTGAATGGCAAAAAGATTCACCGAGGGGGTGTCCCACGCTCTGAAGATCTTGCGGGCTATATCCATCTTGAGAGACTACTCGTGAGGTTGCATTATCCTGCTCAGTCAGCCAGGGTACTGTTTTTGCCCGCCAGATAAGTGGCTCGAAGGAACATGCCATGCTGACGAGCCCAATGCCACATACGGAAGGCCTCCTGACATACAGAGCGGGATCCAGTGCCCCCCTAGCTTGTTGGTATTCTACAGTGCAACCTAGTTGTCCATTTGGATGAGAAGAAGTTTGTGAGATAGTCGATCTCTGGAAGCCTTTAGAGCATTCCCGATTGCCCGGAGCTCCAGGAGACTGATCTGAATATTCATTTCCTGGGAGGACCAAGCTCCTTCAGTGTGAAGCCCATCTACATGAGCTCCCCATCCCATGAGAGATAAATCCGTGTTCAGCACTTTTTGTGGCTGAGGAATTTGGAACGAAAGCCCCAGAGTCAAACTGGATCGAATGGTCCACCTCTGAAGGGAGCGTACAACTTCCGGGGACACTTGGATGACGTATTCTATATTCCCTGTAGCTTGATACCACTGAAAAGCTAGGGTCCTTTGAGCTGATTTCATGTGAAATCGTGTCATGGGTGTAATGTACACTGTGGAAACCATGTAGCCCAACAATCTTAACATCTGCCGAGATGTGACCTGCTGAGGCGCTCAAACCTAAGACGCAAGTGCGACTAGATTGTCTACTCTCGTGTCTAGGAGTTAGGCTCGAGGCATCTGAGTAACGAGCAGGGCTCTGATCAACTCCAAATCACTGGACAGGGGGAAGATGGGACTTGGCGTAGTTTAAAACTAACCCTAGTAGCTCGTAGTCATCCGTATGGACTCCTGAGCTCTATCCAGAGCGGTGCTCTCCACAAGCCAATCATCGAGATATGGGAACACATGGACTCCCAGTCTGCGTACAGATGCTGCAACTACCACCAGACATTTGGTGAAGATCCTGGGAGCTGACGAGAGACTAAAAGGCAACACGCGGTACTGAAAGTGATGTGCTCCCTGGTGGGCTGCAAGTATCGGAATGCATCCTTTAACTCCAGAGAGCATAGCCAATCATTTTTCTGAATCCTTGGGAGAAGGCTGCCCAAGGAAACCATCCTGAACTTTTCTTGGACTAGGAATGTGTTCAGGGCATTTCTCCCCCCCCCCCCCCCCCCCCCCAATTTTCTTCTGCACAAGAAATACCTGGAATAGAATCCCAGCTCTTCATCCCTTGGTGGAATAAGTTTGATCGCATGGGTCTTCGGAAGGGCAGAGAGTTCCTCTGCAAGTACCTGCCTGTGCTGAGAGCTGAAAGAATGAGCTCTCGGTGGGCAAAGTGGAGTTCTGAGAAGCCAATCTGAGACGGACTATTTGAAGAACCCATCAGTCGTAGGTTAAAAAATTTAACCCTCCTCCTCCCCCCCCCCCCCCCCCCCGACCAGCAAGTCATCTGGGCTGTACACTTTTTCTGCGGCTATACTCTGCTGGAGCCAGTTAAAATCTCGCCCCCTTGCACTGCCTGGGGAGCAGTAGGGGCCTTATGTGCACACTGTTGATGGGAATTAGCATGCTGGAATTTAGCCTGAGTAGGCTGGCGAGTCAAGAGTTGTACTTATGCCTAGGATAGTAGTAGGAACTCCTCCTTGGTTTGTCAAAAGTCCTCCTAGCTGAGGAGGTTGATGTAGAAGGCGCCCAGCGAGAGAAAAGAGATGGTATTTATTCATTTTATATACAGTTTCTTATTGCTATTGCAAAACAGAACGGTTTACATTAAAATAGAAATACTTTTCATACAAACAAACAAGAACTCCAATCATTGATAGAAAAGCACAGCAACCCAAAAACACAAAGAAATACATTTCTAATAAATTCTACTCCAAAAAAAAAAAAAAAAAAAAACCAACCTAGAATTGCCTATAATATAATTTAACCAAAACCTCTACACCTTCCCTGCTATCATAAATTCTGTTCAATCCAGTGTGGTTTTTGATTTGGTCATCAACCTCCCAATTACCTATAATATAATTTAACCAAAACTTCTACACCTTCCCTGCTATCATAAATTCTGTTCAATCCAGTGTGGTTTTTGATTTGGTCATCAACCTCCTCACATTCTCTCCAAAAAGGTTATTCCCCCAGCAAGGGGCATCTGCCAACCTCTGCTGAACAGAATGTTCTAAGTCAGAAACATGCAGCCATGAGAGTCTGGACATTGCTATACTTTGAGTAGAGATCCTGGATGCCACATCAAAAGTATCATAAGTGTCCCTGGCCAAGAACTTTCGACAAGCCTTCTGCTGCTTGACCAACTGGAGGGAGCGTGTCAACCAAGTCCGAGAGCTGACACACCGAGTTTCGCAAGAGCTGGTAAGACTAATACGGGAAATGAACATTGAAGCCTAGTATATCTTTCTCCCAAAAGAATCCAGGGTTCTAGCTTCTCTGCCTGGAGGCGCCAAGGCATAGTCCCTGGAACTCCTGGCTCTGTTGAGAGTGGACTCCACCACCATGGAATTGTAAGGCAACTGAAGTCTATCAAAACCAGGTCCACTGTGTAACCGATACTGGATGTCAATCTTCTTGGGCATGACAGACCGACAGAGGAGACTCCCAGTTCCTGACGAGGACTTCCCCCGCGTACCTCATGGAGAAGTGAAGTCACAGCCTCCTTAGGAGGAGATGTGTGATCCAGGACCTTGGCCCTGGGCTCATCCTCCACTTCCAAAAGAAATGGAATGGCATCAGCCATTTCCTTTACAAAATATGGAAATAAAAGGCTCTCCAGAGGAGACTGTCTCCTTTCAGGTGGAGGGGAGGGTTCAGAGGGAATCCGATAAGACTCGTCTGAAGAAAACATATCTGGTATCTTCCTCTGAATCCCATGAGCGCTCCTCTTCAGTGTCAGACAGTATCTCTCGATGAGACTGTCGAGACAAAACCTGCCTCGGTGCCAAGTGTTTTTAGTGGAGTCTGTTAGGACCCTATCTGACAACCTAGTATCAGTGAGGGCTGTAATTATGTGGGAATTATTTCTCCGATATATCCACTTACCATAGGAAATATACCATTCGGAAGTATGGGGCAAATAGGGTTTCTACCTCCTTACACCCACCTCAGACACAATGGACCAGCCACCTCCAAGATACGGAGTGACAGAAAAAACAGAGGCCATGCTCTTTCCAAGGAGTAAGTCTTTATTCCAATATAGATGATAAAGCAATCAGGCAATAAAGCAATTGGGCAAAGTATTGAGATAGGGCACTCAGGCAAAGTAATTGGGCCAAGTAATTAGACAGTAATTAAGTAGTTAGATAAATTAGGTAAAGTAATTAGAGAATTAGGTAGTGTAATTAGGTAGACAGAATAATTAGGTCAAGTAACTGGACAGAGTAATTAGATAGAGACAGAGCAATTAGATAAAGTAATTGGACAAAGGAAGGTAAAGTAACAAATGGCAAAGAAATCAGGCCATAGCAATTTGTTACGCGAGAGAGAGAGACCACTGTGGTAAAAAGTTACTCTCTATTGATCATCTCCTCCTCTGACTAGATAGAATATGACAGCCACTTATATACAATGGATGGAGCATCAATCCTTCTCCCAACCAGTCTACAACTTGCAATGTCAGCCACTTATTGTAACATCAGCTAAATTCTGTCTTACCTTATTGTTTACATTAAATGGAACATACTATCTGAAGGTTTACAGAACACAGCATTTTAAAATATGTCCAAGGTTCTTTTACTGAAGATTGCAGTGCTATTCCGTTACAAGAATTTCCCTTGGACCCGGGTATTATCACTGTGTTATCTAAGTCCTCAGCACTTCTTCCCTCCCAAAAACTGTAAACATACTCTCAATGTCCTTGTCTGAGCTAGTCAGTGGCACCATTTCTTTCAGGGGAGGGGGAAGAGCACTCTTTGCTGGTACAGTGTGACCTTGCATTTACAGCTCTCAGCAAAAATACAGAAAGATGAGGTTTGAGCTTTTAGCTATGTAGGTCATGGGTCATGCCTGTCAGTAAGCAGAAAAGTGCAAAATCAATTCACAAGGAACCATGTTCTTGAGAGTGGTGTCAAAAAGCCCGTTTCAATTTCGGCGAAGCTTCCTCCACCAATGTTGAGGGAGTGCTGCCTCAGGTGGCAGGCATTGGAGGCCGCACCGCAGGCCGAGGGCCAAGCGGAGCCGCAATGGGAAGCAGGGTAGGCGCAAGCACCCCCGATGCCGACCGTTACACAAGACCATCCAGCAGTTCAGAGAGCAAGACCCAGATGTGCTCATAGAGGGCCGACACCAGGAAAAGCTGGGGTGCAGGTTGCTGAACCACTGGGGTCGATGCGGGAACGTTGAGATCTCATGACACTGCAAGAGGCTTGACAGGGGGCCTTGTCAAAAGCAAGCCTCTCATAAATCGAACGACCAAAGGCTCTCCAGAGATGGCTTTACCCTCTACACGGTGATGGTAAGCACTAATTGCACTGAGGTGATACCTTACTGAGTTGGTCTTGAGACCAGACTCTGATAGGTGGAGAAGGTATTCAAGCAGGTTCCGTGCAGGACAAGAACAAGGTTCTAGGGCCTTGCTCTCACACCAAACGACAAACCTCCTCCACTTGAAAAAAGTAACTCTTTTTAGTGGAATCCTTTCTAGAGGCAAGCAAGACACGGGAGACACCCTCAGACAGACCCAACGAAGCAAAGTCTACGCCCTCAACATCCAGGCCGTGAGAGCCAGAGACTGAAGGCTGGGGTGCAGAAGCGCTCTGCCGTTCTGCGAAATGAGAGTTGGAAAACATTCCAATCTCCACGGTTCTTCGGAGGACAACTCCAGAAGTAGAGGGAACCAGATCTGACGGGGCCAAAAAGGTGCTATCAGAATCATGGTGCCGTGGTCTTGCTTGAGCTTCAGTAAGGTCTTCCCCATCCAAGGTATGGGAGGATAAGCATACAGGAGGCTGTTCCCCCAATGGAGGAGAAAGGCATCCGACGCCAGTCTGCCGTGTGCCTGTAGTCTGGAACAGAACAGAGGCAGCTTGTGGTTGGTCTGAGAAACGAAAAGATCCACCGAGGGGGTGCCCCACTCTCAGAAGATCTTGCGTACCACTCTGGAATGGAGCGACCACTCGTGCGGTTGCATGACTCTGCTCAGTCTGTCAGCCAGACTGTTATTTACACCTGCCAGGTATGTGGCTTGGAGAAGCATGCCGAACTGGCAGGCCCAAAGCCACATCCCGATGGCTTCCTGACACAGGGGGCGAGATCTGGTGCCCCCCTGCTTGTTGATATAATACATTGCAACCTGATTGTCTGTCCGAATTTGGATGATTTGGTAGGACAGCCGATCTCTGAAGGCCTTCAGCGCGTTCCAGACTGCTCGGAGCTCCAGGAGGTTGATCTGAAGATCTTGTTCCTGGAGGGACCACAGTCCCTGGGTGTGGAGCCCATCGACATGAGCTCCCCATCCCAGGCGAGATGCAGCCGTCGTCAGCACCTTCGTGGGCTGCGGAATCTGGAATGGACGTCCCAGGGTCAAATTGGTCCGAATTGTCCACCAGTGCAGCGAATTGCGACAACTGACGGACAGGCGGATGACATCTTCTAGATTCCCGGTGGCAGGGCACCACTGGGAAGCTAGGGTCCACTGAGCAGATCTCATGTGGTGAGCCATGGGTCACGTGAACCGTGGAGGCCATATGACCCAGGAGTCTCAACATCTGCCGAGCTGTGACCTGCTAAGACGCTCTGGTCTGAGAGGCAAGGGATAGAAGGTTCTGCGCCCTTGCTTCGGGAAGAAAGGCCTGAGCCGTCTGAGAATTCAGCAGCGCTCCTATGAATTCCAGAGATTGGACTGGCTGGAGACGGGACTTCGGGTAATTTAGCACAAACCCCAGCAGCTCCAGGAGGTGAATAGTGCACTGCATGGACCAAAGAGCTCCTGCCTCTGAGGTGCTCTTCACCAGCCAATCGTCGAGATTAGGGAACACGTGCACCCCCAGCTTGCGTAGATACGCCGCAACCACCACGAGACACTTTGTGAACACCCGTGGGGCAGAGGCGAGCCCAAAGGGCAGCACACAATACTGAAAGTGCCGTGTCCCCAGACGGAATCGGAGATACTGTCTGTGAGCTGGCAGTATCGGGATGCGAGTGTAAGCGTCCTTTAAATCCAGGGAACATAGCCAATCGTCTTTCTGAATCATTGGTAGAAGGGTGCCCAAGGAAAGCATCCTGAACTTCTCTTTGACCAGATATTTGTTCAGGCCTCTCAGGTCTAGGATGGGGCGCATCCCCCCTGTTTTCTTTTCCACAAGGAAGTACCTGTAATAGAATCCCTGCCCTTCCTGCCCGGGTGGCACGGGCTCGACTGCATTGGCGCTGAGAAGGGCGGAGAGTTCCTCTGCAAGTACCTGCCTGTGATGGGATCTGAAGGATTGGGCTCCCGGTGGGCAATTTGGTGGAGTGGAGATCAAATTCAGGGTGTATCCGCACCGCACTATTTGGAGAACCCACTGGTCGGAGGTTATAAGAGGCCACCTTTGGTGAAAAGCTTTCAACCTCCCTCCGACCGGCAGGTCGTCCAGTACGGACACTTTGATGGCGGCTATGTTCCCATGGATCCAGTCAAAAGCCCGTCCCCTGCTTTTGCTGTGGAGGTGCACGGGGCTGCTTAGGCGCACGCTGTTGACGGGAACGAGCGCGCTGGGACTGTCCCTGTGCCTGAGGAGGCCTTCGGGCCGGCTGTGTGTACCTATGCTTGCTGTAGGCGTAGGGTGCAGCCTGCAGGGCCCAGGAAAAACGTCCACCTGCAGAGGTGGATGCTGAAGGCGCACGGTGGGAGAGCTTGTCGAGAGCGGTTTCCCGCTGGTGTAGTTGGTCCACTAACTGCTTGACCTTCTCGCCGAAAATGTTATCCCCCCGGCAAGGGACATCCGCCAGTCGCTGCTGGGTGTGGTTGTCCAGGTCAGAGGCATGCAGCCAAGAGAGTCTGCGCATCACTATACCTTGGGCCGTAGCTTGGGATGCCACATCGCAGGTGTCATAGATACCCCTGGACAGGAACTTTCTGCACGCCTTCAGCTGCCTGACCACCTCCTGAAAAGGCCTGAACTGCTCCGGAGGGAGCTTTTCAACCAGGTCCGCCAGTTGCCTCACATTGTTCCACATGTGAATGCTCGTGTAGAGCTGGTATGACAGGATGCGGGTGACGAGCATGGAAGATTGGTAGGCCTTCCTCCCAAACGAGTCCAGAGTGAGAGACTCCCGCCCCGGGGGGGCGCCGAGGCGGTATCCCTCGAACTCAGCAGAGTCTTGAGAGCAGAGTCCACGACCGCCGAGTCATGAGGCAATTGAGGCCGCATCAACTCTGGGTCAGAGTGGATCCTCTATTGGGACTCCGCTTTCTTGGGGATGGTGGGATTAGATAATGGCTCCAGCCAGTTCCGAAGCAGTGTCTCTTTAAGGACATTGTGCAACGGCACCGTGGAAGACTCTCTAGATGGTGATGGATAGTCGAGGACTTCGAGCATCTCAGCCCTCGGCTCATCCACAGTGACCAAGGGGAAGGGAATGCAAATAGACATATCCTTGACAAAGGAGGCAAAGGAGAGGCTCTCAGGGGGTGAGAGCTTCCTCTCCGGTGAAGGAGTGGGGTCGGAAGGCAATTGAGGAGAAATATCTGGGGGGTCCTCCTCCTCCCCCCACGAGGCCTCCTCTTCCTCGGTGTCGGACATGAGCTCTTTCAGCTCAGACCTCAACCGGGCCCGTCTCGACTGCAAGGAACCACGTCCTCGATGGCATGGAGAGGTGGACTCCCGCGCCAGCGGGACTGAAGCTCCCTCCATCGACAGGCGGCATCCTCAGCATCGGGCTAGAGCACACCGGCGCCGCCATCAACGGCGCCGGGGGCACAAGCACCCCCGGTGCCGGCAAAGCCTGGCACATCAGCCCTTCCAGAATCCCTGGAAGGATGGCTCGGAGGCACTCGTCAAGGCCCACTGTCGGGAAAGGCAGGGGGGCCGGTGTGGGTATCGGTGCCGGAAGCTGCTCGGGTCCAGGAGACGGTATCGAAGTACCCGCGGACTGACGCAGTGACACCTCTTCAACCGAGGGGGAACGCTCCTCTCGGCACTGCCGCTTCCTGGGCGTCGAGTCATCCCTCAAGGTACCGGAGCTGGCAGTCCCATGCGCCGTGGGCGACCGATGACGGTGTTTCTTTGTTTTCTTTTGATGCCCGTCATCAGTGCTCGGCAGCAGAGAAGAAGAGGAGGTAGAATCCCCTCGGCCTCGAGGAATCAGATCAGACAGGGTTCGGTCCCGATGGCCCTGGGTAGAGGAAGTGGCTGGGGCCGACTGCCCGCGCGGCCGCTCACCCCCGCCGTCACCGGCAGGCCGGCGGACTAACGGTACCTGTACTCCTGGGGTCGGTGCCAGAGTTGGCGCCGATTTCGTCGACATCAGTACCGGTACCGAAGATCCAGCCGTCGACACCGATGCCGTCGAAGTCGAAGGGCCGGCGCAAGTTCCGAAAAGACGGTCCCTAAGAACTTGCCTCGCCACCTGTGTCCGCTTCCTTAAGCCGAGACACAAGGTGCACGTCTTGGTATTATGCTCCGGGCCGAGGCACTGGAGGCACCAAGCGTGGGTATCGGTTTGCGAGATCTGCCAGCCGCACCGACCACACTTTTTGAATCCGCTCGGGACCTTCGAGGACATCGACGGAAAAATCGCGTCGGCGAAATCAAAGTCGTCGATGGTGGCAGTGAAAAGCACACCCGAAAAGAAAACGAAGTGCCCTCGCTGCTAAGAACGACGAGGAAACTTTTTTTTTTTAGCGAAAGAAAAAAATATGCGAACGCGAATAGGAAAAAAGTCGCGGCTAGGCCGCAATCCGGTTTTCAGAGCTGACAGAGAGAGAGAGAGAGAGAGAGAGAGACGACAACACATCTTTCTCCAGCGCGGAATCGAAAAAACTGAGCGGGAACGGTCGCGCACGGGCGGGAAGACGGCCGCGCATGCACGGTGGCCGTGCCCTGCGTGCGGGACCGCCCGCAAAGTTTTCTTCCGGTTGGTGGGGGCTGCCGTGGACGTCAACCAGTTGTGAGAACAAGCAGCCTGCTTGTCCTCTGAGAAACGTCTGTTCACGCTTTCCAAAAATACTAGGACTAGGGGGCATGCGATGAAACTAGTGTAGTAAATTTAAAAAAAAAAAATCGGAGAAAACTTTTCTTCACCCAACGCGTAATTAAACTCTGGAATTCGCTGCCGGAGAACGTGGTGAAGGTGGTTAGCTTGGCACAGTTTAAAAAGCGGTTAGACGGTTTCCTAAAGGACAAGTCCATAAACCGCTACTAAATGGACTTGGGAAAAATCCACAATTCCGGGAATAACATGTATAGAATGTTTATACGTTAGGGAAGATTGCCAGGTGCCCTTGGCCTGGATTGACCACTGTCGTGGACAGGATGCTGGGCTCAATGGACCCTTGGTCTTTTCCCAGTGTGCATTACTTATGTATTTATTAATAGGAAAGATGGGGAAGGGGGGGGGGGGGGGAAATGATATGGGGGTAGGGAACCTGTTGATCAGGTAAAGTGGAGGAGCAGCCTAGTTGTTAGTGCAGTGGACTTTGATCCTGGGGAACTGGGTTCAATTCCCACTGCAGTTCCCTGTGACTCTTAACCCTCCATTGCCCCAGGCACAAATAAGTACCTGTATATACTATGTAAACCGCTTTGAATGTAGTTGCAAAAACCACAGAAACATATGAAATAAAATTAGGTATATGCATAATCGGAAAAGTTTTTTTTAAGTATTAAGTTCAGCTCTAAAGAGAGATAGCGAGGTTATTTGACAAGTGAGATGGCAAGGAGTTCCATAGCTTAGAACCTTGGGAAGCAACACTGTATGTCTACTATATTCATGCATAATTTCTCTGTGTGACGGAATGGAGAGAAGATCGAGTTGTGATGATCTTGGAGAACGAGTTTGTAGATACCGTATGGGGCAAAGATGGTATTTCAAAAGATAAAGAGGATCAGAAGCCGCAAGGATTTTATAAGTAATGAGATGAGAGATGGGAAGCCAGTGCGAAGATTTCAGATGCAAAGTAATATGGGAGAATTTCTTAAGGTGATAAATTACTCTTACAGCAGTATTTTGTACTAGTTGTAAACACTGTTGATCCTTAATCTGAAGGCCTAGGTAAAGGGAGTTACAGTAATCAAGTTGTGAAATAACCAGTGTGTGAATTAACGCACTGATAGCAGGGAGATTTAATAGAGGCTGGATAGATTTAATGAGACAAAGCTTGTAGAAGGAGTGTTGGGCTACCTTTGAGATTTGATCGCGGAAGGAAAGAGGAGTCTAATATAAATCCTAGAATGTGTGTGGAGTGTACTAAGGAAATAGGGAAATCATTTAGTAGTATCGGACAGGCTAATGATGAATGATCAGTAGGGAGAAATAGGATAGTTTTAGACTTTTCCAGATTAAGAACCAGTTTGTTATCGGAAAACCACGCTGTAATAGTATTAAGTGTTAAGTGAAGAGAGATAGGATGGATCTGTGGAATTGCTGGGGCAAAGAATTTGGATATCATTGGCATAAACAAATATAGTTAACTCTACAGATTGTGCCAGTGTGAGGAGAGGCTCAAGGAAAAATGTTGAAGAGTAAGGGAGAAAGTACAGAACCTTGGGGAACACCAGAAGAAAGATGGAATGGTGGAGATCACGTATTAGCAGAGTGAACAGGGTTCTGTTCTTGGTCCCCTCCTCTTTTCTATCTACACTTCTTCCCTTGGTTCATTAATCTCATCCCATGGCTTTTCCTACCATCTCTATGCTGATGACTCCCAAATCTACCTTTCTACCCCTGATATCTCACCTTGCATCCAAACCAAAGTTTCAGCGTGCTTGTCTGACATTGCTGTCTGGATGTCTCAACGCCACCTGAAATTAAATATGACCAAAACCGAGCTTCTCATTTTCCCCCCCAAACCCACCTCCCCGCTCCCCCCGTTTTCTATTTCTGTTGATGGCTCTCTCATTCTCCCTGTCTCCTCAGCTCGAAACCTTGGGGTCATCTTTGACTCTTCTCTCTCCTTCTCTGCTCATATCCAGCAGATTGCCAAGACCTGTCGTTTCTCTCTTTACAACATCCGTAAAATCCGCCCCTTTCTTTCCGAGCACTCTACCAAAACCCTCATCCACACCCTTGTCACCTCTCGTTTAGACTACTGCAATCTGCTTCTTGCTGGCCTCCCACTTAGTCACCTCTCCCCTCTCCAGTCGGTTCATAACTCTGCTGCCCGTCTCGTCTTCCGCCAGGGTCGCTTTACTCATACTACCCCTCTCCGGCTCCCTATCCGTTTTCGCATCCTGTTCAAACTTCTTCTACTAACCTATAAATGTACTCACTCTGCTGCTCCCCAGTATCTCTCCACACTCGTCCTTCCCTACATCCCTTCCCGTGCACTCCGCTCCATGGATAAATCCTTCTTATCTGTTCCCTTCTCCACTACAGCCAACTACAGACTTCGCGCCTTCTGTCTCGCTGCACCCTACGCCTGGAATAAACTTCCTGAGCCCCTACGTCTTGCCCCATCCTTGGCCACCTTTAAATCTAGACTGAAAGCCCACCTCTTTAACATTGCTTTTGACTCGTAACCACTCGCCTCCACCTACCCTCCTCTCTTCCTTCCCGTTCACATTAATTGATTTGATTACTTTATTTATTTTTTGTCTATTAGATTGTAAGCTCTTTGAGCAGGGACTGTCTTTCTTCTATGTTTGTGCAGCGCTGCGTACGCCTTGTAGCGCTTTAGAAATGCTAAATAGTAGTAGTAAATAGTAGTAAGGTAAAATTATGTCTTACCTGATAATTTTCTTTCCATTAGTCCCAACAGATCCAGAGACGAGTGGGTTGGGTCCCTCTACCAGCAGGTGGAGATAGAGAGAACTTCAGAGTTTTACTATATGTAGACAGGTGCACCCATCTTACTCTCAGTATTGTCAATACCAAAGCAAGTGAAAAGCCAAGCAATCCAACATCAAAGTTCACTCCTGCCTCAAGAACACCTTTGCAGGCCCTTCCTCCACCGCACCAGCGGGAGGGAAACCACTTAAGTGTCAAACTGTCAACATGAGAGTAGTCCATGTTCTGTAGTTTTCCGTCAGTATCCAATGGTCCCTTAAGGAGAGAACCTAGTGGAGCAGAACAGGAACAAACACCCCTCTGATGACTATGGACCTTAAGCCACCAAACACAATAAAGGGCGGGCCTCTGGATTTATCTGTTGGGACTAATGGAAAGAAAGTTATCAGGTAAGACATAAATTTTACCTTCCATAGCGTCCCACAGATCAATCCAGAGATGAGTGGGATGTACAAAAGCAGTCCCCAAAGTAGGGTAGGCTCTCCAAACCGCCAAAGGCTCACAGGAAGACTTGAACCAACTCTCGCAAAATGGAGGTCAGAGCATACCTCAACCCCCAAGAGGGCTCAGGAACACCAGATGAAAATAAAGATATGCCCCAGAACATGGAAACAGAAAAATACCAACGCTAGACAAGAGCATGGTACCAGGATCCGAAAACATCCAAAGCCTGAGGAAAGGCGATATTCGGCAAGAAGAAAGAAATAATCTTCCCCAACGCCGGACCTACATATACATCTGCAAGCCTCAACACACAGCGAAGGAGTAAAATCAAGGTGGAACTGTGGACCTGTGCCCAGAAAAGAGCCAAGAATCCAAGCCCACCAAGGAACGGTAGAAGTACCCAAGAAAATGAAGCTGTGCTCAACTTGCAGCGATAGAGCAGCATTCAACATGCAGCAAAGATCTGCGCTGAAAAGCAGCGATGGAACCGCGCACAAAATGCAGTGATGGAGCTGCGTTCAACCTACCGCGAAGAAGTCGCATACAGGGATGGAGCCGCGCCCAGCATCCCGCAATGAAGCCGCGCTCCAACATCCAGCAAAGGATCCGCGCCCAACCTACAGTAATGGAGATGTGCTCAACCTAACACGCTAGCGCCAAGCTCAACGGACAACAATAGAACCGATCTCAACATGTAGCAATAGATCTGTGCTCAACATGCAGCAAAGGAGCTGTGCACAACACACAGCAGATAACATAGATGGAGCTGCCCAACATGCAGCAATGGCGCTGTGTTCAACATGCAGCAAAGAGCATAGATGAGTCCCAGAAAACAGACAGAAAGGAAGGTGCTGCCAGAAGAGACCTGGCGGTCACTCCTGAGATCCAAAGGAATATTTGAGAACAACTCCCGTCAAAAGGAATGTAAGTAATACTGAACTAACATCCTCATACCTAAGGAAGCAAAACACAGCTGCAAGGCAGAAAGGAAGAAACAACTTGGCAGGCCAAGAATCAAAATGAAGCCGGCCCCAAACAGGAAAGTGAGGAAAACCAGCTAAGGGAGAGAACTCAAGAGAACCAGAACCTCCCTATGACAGGGAGGAAAAACTACTGCCAAAATAAGAAACAAATAGCAGGGGCGTCCCAAGCAAGATGCCAGAAGCAGCAAAGACCAGCCAGCCTGAAAAAGGACTGACCAGCAACCGCATAACACAGGCAAGAAACAATAGCCTAGACTAAAAAGACCGAGACTGCAGCCCACACGTAGCCAGCAAGAGACTTCCTTCAGTTCGGAACTGACAGGATAAGATCTCCAAATCGCAAAGGTACCGACCCAGAAGGACCCAAGATCAGAATCAGACGCAGACGGCCTGAGCCAAAGTAAATCTCAACGGCCTGAGCCAGTTCGCCGACCTGAGCCGGAGCAAGATCGCCGGCCTGAGCATGCTTCAGCCGAAGCAAGTATCGATGGCCTGAGCCACAGCAATGGTCCACAGCCTCCGCCGGAGCGAGGCCCGACGGCCTCCGCTGGGAAACAGGCCCTATGCCCTCAGCCGTAGCAAGTCCCGACAGTTCCAGCTGGAACAAGGCCCAAACGGATCAATGCTCCCCGCCTTCCTTCACAACTAGCATCCCATGATGCCACCAGCAGAATGCGCTGTGACCATCAAAAAGTGAGACTACAGCAGAAAGGAGCAGGGCCTGACTCCTCTAGATAGGGTAAGACCCAACACCCCAGAATGGGTAAGAAACCAAAGCCACTTGTGAGTCAATGAGTACAGACACCATGACACACAGACCGACAGCTCCCCTGCACAGCGTACCAACCCATCCCTAAGGCTGGTAACGAAGGAAGCTAGCAAGCACAAGAGGCAAAAGCCCACTTGCAGCACAGAAACCACCAAACCAAAAACCTGTCCCTACTAATCAATGTGCTGAAGACACCCAGGACAGCAAAGGCTACCTACTGCAGAGCCCAGAACGCTAGGATCCAGCCCGGAATATTCCAGCAGCCTGAAAAACAGAACAGCCCACAGTGTCTGGAGGAAATAAACCAAGGTCTAGTGAACCTATGGGCCATTCTCAAATACACCGAGGCTGTGCTGAAGAAAGCCAGGTAGTTCCATGGAAGCACATGCAAGAATATAAAACCCACTGAGGCTGTGCTGAACAAATCCAGACAGCAAAGCTGAGGAAAGCAGACATTCTGCCCCTAGAGGCAAAAATACCATGGTAACCTGCAGAACCTAAATAACTGCAGTGAAAAAACAACAACAACAACAACAACAACAACAGGTCTTCCAGTACCATGGTGAACAGAAAATAAATATAGCAGCCAGGCACATGGAACCTGGAACCTCACTGCATGAAACAGAAGACTGGTCTACCGGAGTCTGCCTGCTCCATGTAAGAAATAAAAACCCCTAGTAAGAACCAGAGGCCACTCAGCATACATTAGAGACAAAAGTGCCCTGGACCCCCGCAAGAAGGGCCAGCAACGTGCACAGCCCCAAAGAAACCAAGATATCACAGAGCAGGCAAAATCCTACATCGAAAAATAGCAGGAAGAAGAGAACATTCCCCTGCTGCACCAGTCCCGAAAACCGTGACCTCAGGAGACCCACGAGGGAAACGAGGAGCTGCCCCCAGACTGTCACACAATAGGGCGAAGACAATTGCCAGCTAAACATAGCCGCTAAACACTGAAAAAAGTCAGAAAAAAAAAACCCAGAGAAGAGAGGTGAGTTACCACACGTTCCCCTCCCCCCGCCAAGACAGTCGACGACCAAAATCCGGTTAGGACCGAAATCCTACCACTCTGAGTACCTTCCCCGCTATGACTCCGAGAACGTCCGGGGAACAGAGCAGCCTGACAACCGTGAAGGCAGAAAGCCCTGCACAAGATGGCGTCCGCGACGGCAAAAATACCGCCAAAACCACATCGCGGGCTAAAAATCATAGCGGAGACTATCACCACCGCTATACTAAATCCTGAACAGTCAGTCCCTGCTAACTCACAATCTCCGCCAGGGCCACGCGAGGCCCAAGCTCCTAACGAACAGTTCCCCACTATAAAAGAAGGAAAAAACACTCTTACCTTACGCAAAGGAGAAAACGAGCCCAAAGGAGGGAATACCAACCGTTGCTATGTCCACACAGAGCTAGCACCACATCTCTGCTACTTCATTCGGCTGTGCCTCCTGTTTTTGTTTTTTTCTTTTTAAAGGCAGGAGTGTCAGGGAAACCATAACTCAGAGCCAAGTTATCACCACAGCATGGCGACAGCGAAGGAGTAGGGGAGGGACCTGGCACCACTAGGTGTACCCCTTACTGGCCTGACCTGGCCACGAACCCCTAGCTCAACTAATCCTGAGGGAACAGGCTAGGAGCAAACCTCAAAGCGCTCAACTAATCCTGAGGGAACAGGCTAGGAGCAAACTCAATCCAGAGAGCTGCACAGGATATGTCCATCCACCTGCTGAGATAGAGAGAATACTGAGAGTAAGATGGCTGCATGTGTCTACATATAGTAAAACTCTGAAGTTCTCTCTATCTCCACCTGCTGGTAGAGGGACACAACCCACTCGTCTCTGGATTGATCTGTGGGACGCTATGGAATACCTATTTGCCAAGAATGACAAACAATTGAAAAAAACAAGACCAGTATTATACCAGTAGATTCCAGACAGGAAAGCAAAACTGAATAATCAATTAGGTCAAAGACCACAGAAATATCTAGTGATACAATGATTACTGATTGGGATTTGTCTAGAAAGTTCATTCAAAAGTGCTAACAGAGATGTTTCTGTACTATGATATTGACAGAAACAAGTTTGATTAGAGTTTAAGATAGAAACAGAGAAACATGACGGCAGATAAGGATCAAAAGGCCCATCCAGTCTGCCCTTCCACAGTAACCACTAACTCCTCTTTTTCCTAAGGGATCACACGTGTCTGTCCCACGCTTTCTTAAATTCCGACACAGTCTGTCTCCACGACCGCCACTGGGAGGCCATTCCATGCATCCATCACTCTTTCTGTGAAAGACTTTTCTTAGATTCTTCCTAAGTCTATTTCCTCTTTTAACTTCATCCTATGTCCTCCCATTCCAGAGTTTTCCTTCATTTGAAAAAGGCTCACCTCCTGTATATTAACATCACTGAGGTATTTAAATGCCTCTATCATATCTCCCCTCTCCCAGTGTCTACATGTTGAGGTTCTTGAGCCTATCACTATATCTTTTATGACCGAGACCACTTACCAGTTTGGTAGCTGCCTTCTGGACCAATTCTACCACCCATTCTTCCTGTAGAGAATCCAAGATCCCTCTAATTCTAGATGATCCCGCAGCAGGGACGCCCCAATCGACGTCCGGCATATTAGAATCGCCTATCAATAGTACTTCCCCTTTCCTTGCTACCTTGTGGATGTCTTCAATTAAGTCGCTGCCCAATTCTTCTATGAAGGTGACCTGTATATTACACCAAATATATTTTCCATTTCCTCTTTCCAGTTTAACCCACAGCGCATCTTTCTTACCCCATACATCCTGCCGTTGTCACATTAATATTATTCTTAATATATAATGCCACTCCTCCACCTTTTTTTCCTACCTTGTCCTTACTGAATAGATTATAGCCAGGTACAACTATATCCCAGTCATGGTTCTCCATGAACCACAGCTCCATGACCGCCACTAAAATCCAAGTCGGCTTCTATCACTGCAGCCTCTAGATCTAGATATTTGTTTCCTACAGGCATTAGTACATAAGGCTCTCCAGATGTTACTCTCTTTTCCCTTTTCTATAAGGTTATGTGGTGTCTTACCTTCCTGAGGGTTATTAATGACTTTGGGGCTTTTCTCACCCATCCCCAGCAGATTTAGTTTAAAGCCCTCTTTCACTAACTAGTCTGGTGCTGAAGACACTACGTCCCTTCCTTGAGAGATGGACACCATTGCTGCTTAGTAGCTCTTGGAAAATCATCCCATGGTCCAGGAATCTGAAGCGCTCGCATCAGCACCATCCACGCAGAAACACATTTAGCTCCTGGTTGCAAGCTTCCCTCGTTCGGCCTTTACCTTCAACCGGATTGATGAGACCACCACCTGAGCACCTAGGTGCTTTATCCTCTGACCCAGAACCACAAAGTCACATTTGATCTGTTCAGTAGGATGCCTAGCACTGTAATTTGTGCCAACATGGATGAGCAGCATTGGATAGTAGTCAGTAGGCTTGATAAGTCTAGGCAATCTTTCCTCTACATCTCAAATCTTGGCACTAGGCAGACAGCACACCTCCATAGAAAACATGTGTGGTCTACAGATGGATGCCTCAGTACCACTTAGAACAGAAACACCAACAACTACTACCTTTTGTTTCTTGTTGGCCACCGATCCAGCAACTTTGGAATTATTGATCATCATCTCCTCTTGTTCTTGAGATGTTTTTAGATCTTTTGCCTCCAGAGCTGTGAACCGATTCTTCAGTCCAAACGAAGATGGGGTTGGGGAGTTGATTTTGCAGGATCTAGTGACCTTTGTCCAGCTGTCCTCTTTCTGCACAAGATCTTCTCCTCCTTTGCTGGAGATCCCCAATGTTTCAACATGCATCTCTGGGATGAATTTCTGGTTGTAACAGATGCTTCCTAGTTTTGCCAATGAGAGCCACAGCTTTAGGGGCCTGGTGTTGCTTTTGCCGTATTTCAAGTGTAGGAGCTTGTAGGGAAATAAAGGGGCTGTGAAGTCCCAACTTTATCTGGGGGATACAGGAAGCAGATAGATTTATTGTGAGATACCTAGGAACTTGTTCAGATTACTCTGTGGGTTTAGTTCAATATACTTCTTTGCCTAATATTGGGAGCAATTTTAAGGAAAGGAGGTTAGATTAATATCCTTCTATTAGAGGTATAAAAAAGACTAAAACTGGTGTATATGTTAAATGTGATCCTTCTTCTCTAGACACAGAAAAGGCAATCGATCCAAAACAGAAGGCTGGAGAGTTACTTCAGTCAGAAATGATTTACTTACAAAAAAAAAAAACAGATGTAATCAGGATAGAATGTGTATCTCCAGAAATTCAGTGGATTAGGCAAACTATATAGTGTTACCCTTGGGGTGGGACGGCCTAAACAACCAAGTATCTGTAGAATGTGTTAGTTGTGAAACCTATCTCCAAAACTGCATTAAACAACCTCACTACACTGCTGTTTGGGCTAAGGGGCAGGGCCTAAGAAGCAAGATCTGTGGGTTTCCTAGCTGTGAAACTATAACAGTTTTCAAATGCAGTGCAAATTATAACAGTTTTTTTAAAATACAGTGCAAACAGAGAACAGGCAATGTAAGAAAGGATTTGATATGTAGAAATGAGAGGGAAGAAATGCAGAAAATGTTCGGTTTCAATCCAAATGCAGATCTCAGTGAAAGACAGTGTGTTTGCCCTTAGCTTCCCTATTTTAGGAGGCCAGCCACACCTCAGCCTTTCAGTGCTGCCTACTAGGGATCAAAGGGGGAAGGGCAGAAGGAAGTCTAGTTCAAAAACACTGAGGAAATAAAAGCACTTAACAACAAAGAGAACAGTTTTCAAATGCAGTGCCCAGGAAACAATATCAAATATAACAGTTGAATGAAGCGAGTTCTGAATGGACAATGGATTCTGTAATCTTTACAAGGAAAAGCAAGTTGGTAGGCATATAATTGGTAAGATCAGTTGAAGGAAGTTTGAGATCTTCGATTTTGGGTAAATAATGGCATGCTTCCATTCTTGAGGTATGAGTCCTGTTGACAGGGATAGAGTAATCATAGAAAAGGAAGTAATAACGTCTGGTGTCCCTTAACCAGGAAAGAGGGCAAAGGATCTAAAGGGGTGGAGGATCGCAACTGAGAGATGGGAAAATTAGGTTCTTAAAGTGATAATTTTCTTTCCTTTAGTCATAGCAGATGCAGCCATTACAGATGGGTTGTGTCCATCAACCAGCAGAGGGAGATAGAGAGCACACTTTTTCAGTGCCTCACACCAGCTTGCTCCACTGCCTCTCCTTCAGTAATTGAAGCTTCCAAAGCAGTATGGCAAACCGCAATGGGAATAATATGAGCTTTCCTCACAGCGAACGATGGCCGTACAACAAAGGGCATTAACTCAGAATGGAGGGAATGAAACATCCTCCCAGAGAGCATAAACTCATCCTCCACTGAGACATAACTGGAGGGAATAAACTCATCCTCCCGGAGGGAATAAACTCATCCTCCAAAACATGAAACGTGAGTGAATTAAGTCATCCTCCTTTAATTGAACAAGAATCCTGAAGACTGTTTTCCGACTTTCTCCCAAGGACGGAATCTCCAGGAAACACGAACAGAACCTGAAATAGATTTACAGCAGATAGCATCAGACAGGGAGGGATCATGGCTGCATCTGCTATGACTAAAGGAAAAAATTATCACGGTAAGAACCTAATTTTCCCTTCCTTGTCATCAAGCAGATGAAGCCATTACAGATGGGATGTATCAAAGCAATCCCTAGATAGGGTGGGAACAAGCCACACCACGCGCCAGCACTTGCGCTACAAAATGTGCGTCCCTCCTGGCAGCCACATCCAGCCTGTAATGTCGGGCAAAAGAGAGCTTAGAAGCCCATGTTGCTGCACTACAAATCTCTTGAAGAGAGAGTGCTCCAGTTTCAGCCCAAGAAGAGGAAATTCCTCTAGTGGAATGCGCCTTAAAGGCATCAGGCGGAGGCCGGCTGGCAAGCAAATAAGCTGAAAAGATAGATTCTTTAAGCCAGCGGGCAATAGTGGCTTTAGACGCTGGAGACCCTCTGCGAGGACCTGATAGCAAAACAAACAGATGATCAGAGGTCCTGAAAGAGTTAGTAACTCGCAGATACTGCAGCAGAGTCCTGCGCACTTCCAACAGGTGCAATTGCCCAAAAGATTGTGGAAACTCCTCCTCGACAAAGGAGGGCAAGAAAATAGGTTGGTTTAGGTGAAACGCTGAAACCACCTTAGGCAAGAAGGAAGGCACGGTCCGAACCGTGACCCTGGACTCAGAAAACTGCAGAAAGGGGTCTCTACAGGACAGCGCCTGGAGCTCTGACACCCGTCTCGCCGAAGTAATGGCCACTAACAAGACGGCCTTCAGTGTCAAATCATTCTCTGAAGCACGCCGAAGCGGTTCAAAGGGAGCACCCTGAAGGGCCTTCAGCACTAGCCCCAGGTTCCAAGCTGGACAAGGTGCACGCACGGGAGGACGGAGCCAAAGCACCCCTCTAAGAAACCGTGCCACATCCAGATGAGCAGCTAAAGACACGCCTTCAACCTTGCCACGCAGGGAGGCCAATGCTGCCACTTGCACCCGCAGGGAATTATAGGACAAGCCTTTTTGTACACCATCCTGCAAAAAGTCCAGAATCGGCGAGACAGGAGCCCGCAGGGGTGTGATCTCTCTGGAAGCACACCAGACTTCAAACTGGCGCCAAATCCTGGCATAAGCCACAGAAGTGGAACGCTTCCAGGAGAGTGGTAATTACTTTATTGGAATAGCCTCTGCCTCTCAATTGCCAGGCCATAAGACCAAATCGTCCGGCGTCCTCCATGGTCACCGGACCCTGTGACAACAGGTTGGGAACCAGAAGTAACTGAAGGGGATTCTCTACGAGCATCTGTCGGAGGTCCGCATACCAAGGCCTCCTGGGCCAATCCGGGGCGACGAGAACCACTTCTCCTGGATGCAGCCGAATCCGCAGGAGCACTCGCCCTAATCAAGAGCCACGGAGGGAACACATACAGTAGGCCCGGAGGCCAGGGTTGAGCCAAGGCATCCAACCCCGCCGCGCGAGGATCTCTCCGTCTGCTGAAGAAGCACGGGACTTTGGCATTGGAGCTTGTCACCATTAGATCCATCATGGGATTGCCCCACTTGGCACATATCTGCAGGAACACTTCGTCTGCAAGTTCCCACTCCGCTGGATCGATCTGATGCCTGCTTAGATAATCGGCTTGCACGTTGCTCTGACCTGCAATGTGAGCTGCCGACAGAAAACTGTAGATGCAGCTCGGCCCAGTGGCAAATTTGTTCGGCCTGCGCGGCTAGAGTTCTGCACTGAGTGCCGCCTTGTCGATTTATGTAGGCCACTGCTGTCGTGTTGTCCGACATCACTTTGACAGCCAATCCTTCCAGGGTCACTTGAAAGGCCAGAAGCGCCAGAAACACCGCTTTCAACTCTAGGCGGTTGATGGACCACTCAGACTCCTCGGGTGTCCATAGACCCTGGGCATGCTTCCCCTTGCAATGTGCGCCCCAGCCTTTCAGACTGGCATCTGTCACCACTAGGCACCAATCGGGGAGCGCCAGCGGCATTCCTCGCCGCAGCATGCTGTCTGACAGCCACCACTTCATGCTGTCGGGCCGCAGGGAGCCAAGAGAGTCTGCATTGGTAATCCTGAGATACTGGAGACCATCTTTGGAGTAGAGCATACTGTAGAGGTCTCAGGTGCGCTCTCGCCCAGGGCACCAGTTCCATGGTGGCCGTCATCGATCCAAGCAGCTGGACAATGTCCCAAGCTCGCGGGCGGGGCATCCTCAGGAGCAGACGGACCTGATTCTGAAGCTTGCACCGCCTTTGCTCAGGTAGGTACACATACCCCGAGGCTGTGTCGAACCTGGCCCCCAAATATTCTAGAGACTGTGAGGGGGTCAGGTGACTTTTGGCCAAATTGACGACCCAGCCCAGAGATTGAAGTACTGAGACCACTCTGGCTGTGACATGCTGACTCTCTGCAGCAGAGTTTGCTCGAATGAGCCAGTCGTCCAGGTACGGGTGAACCCGAATACCCTCTCGTCTTAGAAAGGCAGCTACTACTACCATAACCTTCGAAAAGGTGCGGGGAGATGTGGCGAGGCCAAAAGGCAAGGCCCGGAACTGGAAATGCTTTCCCATCACCGCAAACCTCAGAAATTTCTGGTGCGGGGGCCAAATTGGAATGTGCAAGTAAGCTTCTTTCAGGTCCAGAGACGTGAGAAACTCTCCTGGCTGTACCGCAGCAATAACGGAGCACAGGGTTTCCATGTGAAAATGCCGCACTCTCAGGGACTTGTTTAATTCTTTTAAGTCCAGAATAGGGCGAAAAGACCCTCCTTTTCGCGGCACCACAAAGTAGATGGAGTAGCGGCCGCAGCAGTGTTTGGCGGGAGGTACCGGGGACAAGGCCACTATCTGAATCAGACCTTGTAAAGTCTCCTCTACCGCCGCCCGTTTGGCGGCAGAACCGCATCGGGACTCCACAAACACGTCTCTTACAGGGGCGTCGAATGCTATTCTGTAACCATCTCTGATCAGGTCCAAGACCCACTCCTCGGCAAAGAGGGAAAGACGTCCTCCGATGACAGGACTCGAGGAGAGGGCCGGCGCACCATCATTGAGAGGGTCGCCCCTGAACTCCAGGCCTTGAGCCAGCGGCTGTGGAACGTTTGTCCGAGCGAAAGGAGTTCCTCTCCTGAAAACGGGCACGAGAAGTGAACCCAGCAGAACGCCCCGGGCGGTACCTTCGAGCTTCACGGAAGCGAGGTCTGTAAGAGGAGTGGACCGCCGCACCCTTAGAGGAAGGCCGAGGCCTATCTTCGGGCAAGCGCTGGGGTTTAGCCTCATCCAGGCCCTTCACAATTTTCTCCAACTCCTCACCAAACAGGAGAAGGCCTTGAAAGGGCAACTTCACCAACCCTTGCTTAGAGGCCATGTCCGCCGCCCAATGCCGTAGCCAAAGAAGACAGCGAGCCGCCACTGCTACTGCCATGTGTTTAGCCGAAGCTCTGACAATATCATAAAGGGCGTCAGCAAGAAAGGACAAGACCGACTCCGCTCCATCACTGGGCTGTTCCACTGCCTGTTGCAACCAAGCCAGGCAGGCTCTAGCAGCATAACAACTGCATGCAGACGCCCGAATAGTGAGACCTGCAATTTCAAATGACCGTTTAAGTGCAGATTCCAGTCTACGGTCTTGAATATCCTTCAGGGCAACACCTCCTTCAACAGGGAGGGTAGTTCTCCTTGTCACAGCTGTGACTAGGGCATCCACTTTAGGCACAGCAAAACGAGCCATATGCTCCTCACTCAGAGGATATAATTCCCCCATAGCCCTGGAAACTTTCAAAGGTCCCTCGGGGTCAGCCCATTGAGCAGAAAGGTAAAATTATGTATAATCATACCTGATAATTTTCTTTCCATTAATCATAGCTGATCAATCCATAGACTGGTGGGTTGTGTCCATCTACCAGCAGGTGGAGATAGAGAGCAAACTTTTGCCTCCCTATATGTGGTCATGTGCTGCCGGAAACTCCTCAGTATGTCGATATCAAAGCTCCATCCGCAGGACTCAGCACTTAGAGAATTACACCCACAAAGGGACACTCTGCCCAGCTCACCACCGCCGAAACGGGGGAGGGGAATCCGTCCAGCTCATCCCCGCGGAGCGGGGGAGGGACACCACACCCGCCGATGCGGGGGGATCTGGCTTATCCTGCAACCGCAACCGCGGGAGGAGCTGACTGACCCTAACACCGCCGAAGCGGGAGGGGTACAAAGCTGCCCTACAGCCGCACGAAGCGGGAGGGAGTGCCGGCAGAATTTATGTCTCAATCCAGCCCCGTAAAACGGAGGGGAGAGGAATGCAGCAGCTCACTGTAACACAAACTCGTCTCAACTCTTGAAGAATCCAAGTGAAAGAACTTGAACACGAAGTCTTTCTGAAATAACTGAAGACTAAACTTGAACCTGAAATGCAACCAGAATAAAAACAGAACAGATATCTGGGAGGGGCTATGGATTGATCAGCTATGATTAATGGAAAGAAAATTATCAGGTATGATTATACATAATTTTACCTTCCATATCATCAAGCTGATCAATCCATAGACTGGTGGGATGTACCGAAGCAGTACTCACCCAGGGCGGGACATTGAAATCCCTGACCTCAACACTGAAGCTCCAAACCGGGCCTCCGCCCGTGCAGCCACAGTCAAACGGTAATGCTTGGAGAATGTATGAGCCGAAGCCCAAGTTGCCGCCTTGCATATCTCTTCCAAGGAGACGGATCCGGCCTCTGCCATCGAGGCCGCCTGAGCTCTCGTGGAGTGAGCCTTCAGCTGGATAGGCGGCACCTTCCCCGCGGCCACATAAGCCGCTGCAATGGCTTCCTTGACCCATCTTGCCCCTGTAGGCTTAGCAGCCTGCAGACCCTTACGAGGACCTGCAAACAGGACAAACAGATGATCCGATTTCCGGAAATCATTGGTCACTTCCAAGTATCTGAAGATGACTCGTCTCACATCCAGATATTTAAGAGCAGAGTACTCCTCTGGGTAGTCCTCCCTACGAAAGGAAGGGAGACAGAGCTGCTGATTCACATGGAAGTGAGAAACAATCTTGGGCAGGAAGGAAGGCACTGTGCGAATAGTCACTCCTGCCTCAGTGAACTGCAGAAAAGGCTCTCGACATGAGAGCGCCTGGAGCTCGGAAACTCTTCTGGCTGAAGTGATAGCCACCAAAAAGACTGCTTTCAACGTCAGGTCTTTCAGAGATGCCCTCGACAAGGGTTCAAAAGGCGGCTTCTGCAATGCTCTTAGCACCAGGTTGAGATTCCACGCAGGCACCACTGAGTGCAGAGGAGGGCGCAGGTGATTAACTCCCTTGAGAAAGCGCACCACATCTGGCTGCGAAGCCAGGGAAGCACCCTTCAGGCGGCCCCTGAAGCAAGCCAGAGCCGCTACCTGGACTTTAAGGGAATTGAGCGACAGGCCTTTCTCCAGACCTTCTTGCAGGAACGCCAACACTGAAGAAATTGGAGCAGTGAAGGGAGAAAGTGAGCCTGCTTCACACCATGCTGCAAAGGTACGCCAAACCCTGGCGTAAGCAGTAGAAGTAGAGCGTTTCCTCGCTCTCAGCATAGTGGCGATGACCTTGTCTGAGAAGCCCTTCTTCCTCAGACGCTGCCGCTCAATAGCCAGGCCGTAAGACCAAAGGGAGAGGGATCCTCCATCACCACGGGACCCTGATGTAACCGGCCCTGCTCCACTGACAGCCGCAGAGGATCGTCGACTGAGAGCCTGATCAAGTCCGCATACCAGGGACGTCTGGGCCAATCCGGACCCACCAGGATTACCCTGCCGGGATGCTTTGCCACCCGGTCTAGCACCCTGCCCAACATGGGCCAGGGCGGGAACACATAGAGGAGCTCTTGTGTCGGCCACTGTTGGAGAAGAGCATCTACTCCCAGGGATCGAGGGTCCCGTCCTCTGCTGAAAAAGCGCGGCACTTGGCAATTGGCCGATGACGCCATCAGATCTAGGCTCGGCTGGCCCCAGCGCTTCGTGATGTCCAAGAACGCCTGAGCAGATAGTTGCCACTCTCCGGGCTCCAAGGTATGGCGACTGAGAAAGTCCGCCTTGACATTCATGACTCCGGCAATGTGGGCCGCTGAAAGCTGCTCCAGGTTCGCTTCCGCCCACTGGCAAAGACTCATAGCCTCCTTGGCTAGAGGGGCGCTCTTGGTACCTCCCTGGCGGTTGATATAGGCCACAGCCGTGGCATTGTCCGACAGGACCCGTACAGGCTACAACACCAGTACCGGGATGAACTCCAATAACACCAACCGAATGGCTCTGAGTTCCAGGAGGTTGATAGACCACTTGCCTCTGCAGGAGACTAGAGCCCCTGCGCTGTCCTTCCCAAGCAGTGGGCTCCCCAGCCCATCAAAGAGGCGTCTGTCGTGACGACAATCCACTCCGGGGTCACCAGAGGCAATCCTGCAGACAACTTGTCTGTCTGCGTCCACCAGCTCAGCGCCTTGCGCACTGCTGGGTCCACGGGAAGGCGCACAGCATAATCCTCCGACATCGGAGTCCAGCGCAGCAGCAGAGATAGCTGTAGTGGTCTCATATGAGCCCTGGCCCAGGGCACTACTTCCATCGTGGCCGTCATAGAGCCCAACAGCTGCACGTAGTCCCAAGCCCGAATAGGAGAGGCTACTAGGAACTAGTCCACCTGAGCCTGAAGCTTGACAATCCGATTGTCTGGCAGGAACACTCTGCCCACTTGGGTGTCGAATCGAACTCCCAGATACTCCAGGGACTGAGTCAGGGCGCAGCTGGCTCTTCTTCCAGTTGATGATCCATCCCAGGGAGCTCACAAGAGCAACTACCCGGTCCATAGCTTTGCCGCACTCTGCATAAGAGGGGGCTCGGATCAACCAGTCGTCCAGATAAGGATGGACTTGTACTCCTTCCTTTAGCAGGAAGGCCGCTATGACCCCCATTACTTTGGAAAAGGTCCGCGGAGCAGTAGCCAACCCGAAAGGGAGGGCTCTGAACTGGAAGTGTCGTCTCAGGACTGTAAAACGCAGAAAGCGTTGGAGAGGAGGCCAGATGGGAATATGCAGGTACGCTTCCTTGATGTCCAAGGAAGCCAAGAACTCTCCTGCCTTCACTGCCGCTATAACAGAGCGGAGAGTCTCCATGCGAAAGTGCCTCACTTTCCAGGCCCGATTGACCCCTTTGAGGTCGAGGATAGGCCGGACAGAACCTCCTTTCTTTGGAACCACAAAGTAAATGGAGTAACGTCCCTTGCCAATCTGATTTTTTGGCACCGGAACGACCGCACCCAGGCGGATCAGGTTGTCCAAGGTCTGCTGCACTGCCACAGCTTGACCGGAGACTTGCAGGGAGAGAGTACAAACCCGTCTCTTAAGGGTTGGCAGAACTCTAGCTTGTAGCCGTCTCTGATGACTTCCAGCACCCACGCGTCTGAAGTTATAGTGGTCCACTCGCCCAGAAACGAGGACAGCCGTCCTCCAATCTGCACTGCGGCGTGGACCAAGGCCCCGTCATTGGGTACGAGACCCTGGGGGAGGACCGGAGGGAGCACCTCCGGGACGGCGGTCTCTGCGAAAGGAATGCTGCTTGGGGGAGAAATTCCTCTTGAAGGAAGAGGGGGCAGAGGAACCCGACTTGCCCGGGCGGTACCGACGGGCTTCCAGCAACCGTCCTCTGGAGGTACCGGGACGAGTACTAGCCCGAGCCCTGACCTCTGGTAATTTCTTGCCCTTAGACGTGCCGAGATCGGTCACGATTTTGTCCAGCTCGACCCCAAAGAGCAGCTTGCCTTTAAAAGGCAATCTAGCCAGGCGGGATTTAGAGGCGTGGTCAGCAGACCAATGTTTCAGCCAAAGCCACCGCCGCGCAGAGACTGTCTGAGCCATGCCTTTAGCTGAGGCTCTCAAGACATCATACAGCAAGTCTGCCAAATAGGCTAAGCCCGATTCCAGGGCCGGCCAATCAGCCCTCAAGGAAAGATCCGAGGGGGAAGCCCGCTGCACCATAGTCAGGCACGCCCTGGCCACATAGGAGCCGCAAACTGAGGCCTGCAAACTTAAAGCAGCTGCCTCAAAGGACGACCTTAAGGCCGCCTCCAATCTTCTGTCTTGGGCGTCCTTTAGGGCCGTGCCACCTTCCACCGGCAACGCCGTTTTCTTAGTCACCGCAGTGATTAAAGAATCCACGGTAGGCCACAGATAGGCCTCACGTTCACTCACAGCTAAAGGATAGAGGCGGGACATAGCCCTAGCCACTTTAAGGCTCGTTTCCGGGACATCCCATTGAGCCGCAATTAAGGTGTGCATGGCATCATGCATGTGGAAGGATCTAGGCGGGCGCTTCGTCCCCAGCATAATGGCAGAGCCAACAGGGGCTGAGGGAGAGACGTCCTCCGGAGAGGAAATCTTCAAAGTGTCCATGGCCTGTAAAAACAGGTTGGGCAAATCCTCTGGGCTAAAAAGCCGCGCTGCAGAGGGGTCATCCGCTCCATCCGAGCGGGGATCTATCTCCTCCAAGGAATCCGCAAAGGACCGTTGGGAGACCTCAGACACGCTGCCCTCATCTACATCGGAGGAGACAAAGTCCTCCAAGGCCTGGAAATCAACCCGAGGGCGTTTACCTCTGGGAACCTCAACCTCTTTATCAGAAGAGGGAGCAGGGGCAGCGTTTTGCATGAGGAAAGCCTGATGCAGCAGCAAAACAAACTCGGGGGAGAAACCCCCCAGACTGTGCACTTCCGCAGCCTGGGCAACAGCCCTAGACGCACTCTCAACCGGCGCTCGCAATAGCGGGGGAGAGACATGCTGCGCATCCAAAATGGCGTCCGGCGCGAAACTCCGCGAAGGAGCCGCGCGGGAAGAACGGCGCTTAACTTTAGCCGCTTGTGCCGTCGCCCAAATTAAGGGCGTTCATGGCATTAATGTCTCCAACCTCAAGGGCGGCCCACGAAGAAGCCGTCCGAGCCGCGTGGCCGGCCAAGATGGCGGAGGCGAGGAGCGGGGGGGATGGGCGTTTATGGCGGGAAAAAACCGCCACGCCGGAGGAACGACCGGGACATTCATCGGTCACTAAACTGTCACCCATCAAGGGCGAATCAGGTTGTAAAACCCCCGCATCCCCTCTAGAAGCGCTCCAGCGATCCGGGTAGCGACCCTTTGCGCCCTCGCCCTCCGACGCCATATGCCACGAGGAGAAGAATCGGGGAACCCCCTGCCCGCTATAAAAAGGTAAAATTACCTGCTTGCCGCTCCGAGCTGTAACGAACTGGTGTCCCAGTGAGTAGCTGCAATGAACGTTTAAAGAAACGTCAAATTAAACGCCTTTAAAGACGTTTAAAAATATATATATATATTTTTTTTTTAAACGGAGCCAGCGGGAGGGGGGAGAAAAGGAGGGACCTGGCACCACCAGGTTTGCACTTGCTCAAAAGAGCCCTCAACCCCAGGCCTCAACAAAACCTAAGGATTAGGCTTGGAGGCCTAGCCAGAGCTGCTGCTGTGTGTGACCACCACCTGCTGAGATAGAGAACATACTGAGGAGTTTCCGGCAGCACATGACCACATATAGGGAGGCAAAAGTTTGCTCTCTATCTCCACCTGCTGGTAGATGGACACAACCCACCAGTCTATGGATTGATCAGCTTGATGATATGGAATAAGCTCTTGGATGGAGTTATGCAAAGGAAAGGCTCGAGCAGGCTTTTTGGTACTAGCCATCCTAGGATTCACAGAGGAGGCTGTGCCACTGGCAGGGTCCTCAATAGAGAGCCTGCAGGGCATCAAAAATAAGCGCTGGCAGCTCATCACAGTGTAAAATCCTCACCCCGGAGGGATCGTCCAGATCCTGAGTCACTTCTGCACCAGACTCTGGCTCCTCAGACCATGAAGGCCTGCCAGAGTCCTCTGAATCCTCGCAGCCAGACCACGGGGGGGGGGGGGGGGGGGGGGGGGGGGGGGGGAAGGAGGTGCAGCACTCTCTGAAGGGGAATGAGCCCTTCTGCGCTTCCTATTCTGCCAATTATCAGGGAATAACGCCTCAGAGGGCATACCCAGGCTAGAATCCACCGGGGGGGCATTAGAAGAGGCCCGTGCCGGGCTTTGTGGGAGAGCTCTTTTAAGCATGTATGCTTTATGCATTAATAAGACAAAATCAGGGGAGAAAAACTCACCCTGGGCACCCGGATCTCTGCCGGGGCTAGTAGCGCCCATTTCAGCCTCACTCCAAGGTCTCCCCCCGGGCTCAAGACTCTCCGTCTCAGCAGAGGTCGTGCCATGTGGTAAATTCAAAATGGCGCCCGCTGCCAGCTCAGAGCGCGAAGAATCGTCACTCGCCATGCTCGGGCCGGCTCTAACGTCTGTACAGCACGATTTACAGAGCCCCGCTGCTGATTCAATTCTGGTCGCCGCATTTGTGTTCAATTCTGGTCGCCGCATCTCAAGAAAGATATAGTAGAATTGGAAAAGGTGCAGCGAAGGGCGACTAAAATGATAGCGGGGATGGGACGACTTCCCTATGAAGAAAGACTAAGGAGGCTAGGGCTATACAGCTTGGAGAAGAGACGGCTGAGGGGAGACATGATAGAGGTATATAAAATAATGAGTGGAGTGGAACAGGTGGATGTGAAGCGTCTGTTCACGCTTTCCAAAAATACTAGGACTAGGGGGCATGCGATGAAACTACAGTGTAGTAAATTTAAAACAAATCGGAGAAAATTTTTCTTCACCCAACGTGTAATTAAACTCTGGAATTCGTTGCCGGAGAAAGTGGTGAAGGTGGTTAGCTTAGCAGAGTTTAAAAAGGGGTTGGACGGTTTCCTAAAGGACAAGTCCATAAACCGCTACTAAACGGACTTGGAAAAATCCAAAATTCCAGGAATAACATTTATAGAATGTTTGTACGTTTGGGAAGCTTGCCAGGTGCCCTTGGCCTGGATTGGCCGCTGTCGTGGACAGGATGCTGGGCTCGATGGACCCTTGGTCTTTTCCCAGTATGGCATTACTTATGTACTTATGATCTGCGCTTGCCACACTTGGAACAGCGCTTTACTGTCTCCGCAGCCATCGCCGAAAACGGCGGTAAACTTCAAAATGGTGGTTCGCGCCAAAATCGCCCCGATCGCGGGCCCACCCTGGAGGAGTCAGAAAACACTCTTACCTCACTGGACCGAGTATCACAGAAAAAGGCAAGGAAAAACCTCTGTTCCAGCGTCTAAGTGCCAAAGCACGACACAACTTTTTTTTTTTTTTTTTAAACGCTGTGAGGAAAGCAGAGGTAAATAGAACTCCGGAGGCTCAGGTGAGTGGGAAAGGCAGGGAAAGGGCGAACCTATGTGGCTGCATCCACTGTTGGTGGGGAAGGACAGGGAAAGCTAAGCAATGTGTCCACATCCACGGAGGTACGGGTAAGGCAGGGAAAGGGCGAACCTATGTGCCTTTAAAGTGAAGATGCTATAGCCTCCAACACCCCTGCTAACAACTGGCAAAAGCACAGGAGCAACCTCCAGGCAGATTTTAGATGGAACTCGAAGAAGCTGCAGCCACTCTGCTAGGGGAGATAGAGAATACTGAAGAGAGGCAGTGGAGCAAGCTGATATGAGGCACTGAAAAAAGTGTGCTCTCTATCTCCCTCTGCTGGTTGATGGACACAACCCATCTGTAATGGCTGCATCTGCTTGATGACAAGGAATAGTCCCCTCTTTCATATCTATGTGCGAAGAGCTCAAGTCTACAGGGGTTATGGGCCCTACGTTAAATCATGTCCACATCACGGTCTTGCTGAAGCCAGGCAAAGATGCAGAGTTGGTGGGCTCGTACCGACCCAATTTCTTTGCTTAACCAAGATATTAAGATCCTAGTGGTGGGGCTAGCAGCCTGGCCGAGTAGTGTAGCTCCAGGGTTGGTCCACCCAGATCAGGTAGGCTTCGTGCAAGGAAGATTTGCTTCATCTAACATTCTAAAAGTGAGTAAAATTTTGTATGAGGGGGCTAGGGGTGCAGGAGACGCAATTTTAGCAAGTTTGGACGCTGAAAAAGCGTTTGACAAGGTAGGTTGGGAATATCTGTTCTCGGTTTTGCAGCGCTTTGGTGTCAGGGGAGAGTTCTTGGAATGGGTTTGTGCACTTTATAGTAACCCAATGGCCCAAATAATCATCAATGACTCACTTACAGATCCCTTGGCGCTAAAAGGAGGAACTAGGCAGGGATGTCCCTTGTCGCCCCTACTTTTTATCTTATCGCTGGAGCCACTGGCGGCTAGAATTAGGCAAGATCCAGCTTTGAAAGGTATATCTATGGGGCAAAAAGAATATCTTATAAATCTATTTGCTGATGATATGCATCTTTTGTTGGACAATGCTTCTAGTACGCTGCCATTGGTAATGGCTATCAGTTTGGCCAGTTGTCTGGTCTTAGTATCAACTTTGGAAAGTCCGAGGCATTGCCCATTAGTTTTCCCTGTGCTAGTGAGGCGGTGAGGGGATTCCCACTAATGTGGGCTAAAGGGGGCATAAAATATCTAGGTGTTTATGTAAGTGCAGACCAGGCGTGGCTGTACAAGAGGAATGTGTTAGACAGGTTGGACATGATAAAGAGATTATGTCATCATTGGAGAGACCTCCCGGTGAGTTTTATGGGGAGGACAGCACTGGTTAAAATGGTGTTGCCTAAGTTGCTTTACCCATTACAAATGCTTCCAATTTGGGTGCGCAGACAGGACGAAGTATCGTTCCGTAGTCTGGTGGGATCTTTTATTTGGCATTCCAAACGGCCTTGAATTTCTTTTGCAAAGTTAACGCATAAGAGGGCTCAGGGTGGTCTCCGCTTACCAGACTTGCGAGCGTATAATGTAGCCGCATTACTGCGATGGATCTATGAAATTCATACGGGAGAGAGCTTTTTTGGTTCCAGTGATTTTTGGGGAAATTGGTGTGGCCCCAGCGACCCCTTTGTTCTGCTAGAATCTAGGAGGATACAGGGAAGGGGAAGGACCCTAGGGAATCCCTATATTTTGGCCCTGCGACAGGCATGGGTTTGGTGGAGAGAACATGGGGGGGGGGGGGGGGGGATAAGGGAAACAGGTCGTTTATGACATTTCGGAATAATGTGGACTTCCCGGCAGGCGTGGGTGCCACTGTGTTTGACCAATGGAAAGAGAAGGGGTGCAGATATATAGGTCAACTTAGACAATTGAGTGGGGCAGTATTTCTCTCGTTTGGGCAAGTCCAGCATGCGTGGAACCTTCCCAGGTCGCAATTCTTTGCATATCCTCGGGCAAGGGATTACATAATGAGCATGGAGCGTTATCACCAGGTACAGGTGGGTTTTACCCAATTGGACCAAATTTTTTTTTTTTTTTTGTAACATTTTTATTGATGACCAAAGTTCACAAGTGACAATAAAGTGAGAAAAACATTACATTGCAAGTATGTTCCAATAGCCTGCTGATCATCCAACAAAGTCCAACTGGCCATCTATGATTTTGTTTTTTCCCCCCATCTTATACCCTTCTAACCCCCCACCATCCCACCTCCCACCCACCCTCCTCCCTGCGAGCTTACCCGTTCAAGATTCTACTGCGAGCCGTGGGGGTCAGGGTATCCCAAAACAGTAACCAACATTGTAATAATCTATCTCCCTTTGGGGATGCTAAGTCATTTACTTCCCTTCGTTCCAGGGCACCCAGGGAAATCATAAGTGATCGCCATCGTGGCACAGAAGGTGGTTCCGATGAGATCCAATTCAATAAGATCGTTTTCTTTCCCATAGCAGTCGCCCTACGGAGGAATGGTAACATGCCCCTTCTTCGGTTCCCCCTCACCTTGTATTTGTCAAACAAAAGGGTAGGCAAGGGGCACCATTGTAACCCCCAGATAGTCGAGACAAGTGCACAGAGCTGCGTCCAGAAGGCACGGACCGGAGGGCACCACCAGAACATATGTCCCAAGTGCGCCCCAGATCCCGCACATTTAGGGCAGTCGTCCAAAGGTCTCAGGGCAGCTCTAAACGCTCTATGCGGTGAAATATATATTCTCATAGTGAATTTATATTGAGATTCCTGTAATATCACATCTCTAAAGGTCCTATATCCTATTGTCAGATTAGCTTGTACCATCGCGCCAGTAATAGGGCAGCCCAACTCTCCAGTCCAAGCCCCAGCGATCTGGTCATATGATATCTCCGGGCAAAGCTCTTTAAGTTTAAAATGGTAAAATTTAAGAGGAACCGAAAGCTGCGCCTCCAGGTCCAGCAAATCTGTGATTTGCCTCCGTCTCTGCGAGGTCAACGAAGCTCGGGGGAGGGAGGCAATATAATGACTCAATTGTAAGTAGGAGAGGGTAGCCCGTGCTGGAAATCCAACATTCTCACACAGATCTTTAAAGGACCGACATTTGCCCTCTTTTGTTAGTACCTGGAACAGGAATATTGTCCCCCCCTCTCTCCATGTCCGGAAGATCCCAGTATCCGTGCCCACTGAAAAGTCTGCATTACCTCCAATCGGTAGGAAAGGGGAAGAGTGGCACTCAAACCCCCCAGTTTTGCACAACCATCGCCATGTACGTCTCAGTGGCGCAAAAAGAGGGGCATATCCCTTGGCAGTAGGTGCTTTGCCAGTTGGCGCATGCAGCCAATAACTAAAGTGATACTTGCTCACCATTTTAGTTTCAGAAATAGGAAAAGAAAAAAAAGATGTGCCCCTAAACCAGTCTGTAAGGTGTCTCATGCAGCCCGCTACTGACATACGTTGAATGCTGTGTACACCCAACCCTCCCTTATGTATTGGAAGGTATGTCGGCTTTAGCGCAACCCTGGGTCTTTTCCCTTTCCATAGATATCTAGCCAATAGCCTATGTAGTTTCCGCTCATCCTTATGTAAGAAGAATAGGGACAGCACTTGGACCACATATAACCATTTAGGAACCAAGACCATATTATACAGAGCTACGCGTCCCCACAAGGACAGGGGAAGGCGCTGCCACATTTCTAAAGTGTGTTGTGTCTCTTTCCACAAGGGGGCTAAGTTGGTTTTGTAAAGTTGTGTTAACGATGTTGGTAATCTAATCCCCAAGTAAACTAAGTAATCAGTGGTCCACTTCAACGGAAACCGTCCCTCCCAGCGTTCCCGCACCGAAAGGGGTATTGGCAGTGCCTCAGACTTCTGTGAATTAAGTTGGAACCCTGAATAGTATCCAAACTCTGCTATATGATCTAAGGCCATTGGCAACGATGTCTGGGGGTGCGTCAACACTAGGAGAATGTCGTCCGCGTAAGCCAGTACTTTGATATGAAGCTGCGGCAGCTGAACTCCCCTCACCTCCGGGTCTTTTATGATGTTGCGCAACAGGGGCTCCAAGTAAATCAAAAACAGGAGTGGGGACAGGGGACAACCCTGTCTTGTACCCCGTCTTACCAAAAAACGTGGAGAACACATTCCATTCACTAGGACTCGGGCCCCAGGATCAGTATATAATGTATCTATTGCATGTAAATACCACCCAGACAACCCTATGTATTTAAGTGTTTGAAAGAGGTAGTCCCAGTTCACTTGGTCAAATGCTTTAGTAGCATCCAGGCCCGCCAGCAATAGTGGGTGACCCGTGGCCTCAGCTTGCGCCACAGCCATCAGGGCCCTTCGCACATTTAGACCTGGATGTCTCCCCCGCACAAACCCCACCTGATGGTCTCCCACCAATGCCGGCAGGTGTGTGGCCAGTCTGTCAGCAAGAATTTTAGCTAGAATTTTTACATCAACGTTGAGAAGGGAAATTGGTCGATAAGACCCCGGTAAGTCAGTTGGCTTACCCCGGTTTAGGGATAAGAACAATTAAAGCTTCATTCGATTCCCTGGGCAGCCTCCCCACTACCACAGCTGCGTCGAGGTGAAGCGTCAGGGGAACACTCAGCTGGGTCGACAGTAATTTATAATATTCCGTAGAAAACCCATCCAGGCCCGGAGATTTTCCCAAAGATAAACCCTTGATCGTCTGTTGGATCTCCCGGGCCTGGAGGGGAGCATCCAGCTGCTCTCTAATGGCAGGGGGCAGCACTGGAAGGCCTGCGTCTCTCAAGTAATCTTCTAATTTTGGTCCCCCCTGCTGCGCCTCCGGTTGATACATTCGGGAAAAATAATCTCGGAATATGGTTAGTATATCTTTAGGGCAAGACTTACGGGAGCCATCAGGCGCCAGTACCGTAGGAATGAATGTCCTCTCTGACCAAGCCTTTGCAACTTTAGCTAGCAATTTCCCAGGTCTGTTACCCAATTTGAAATATTGATATTTACGACTAAAGGATTGCTTCTTAGCACGTTCATGGAGCAGTGAATCTAGGGCCACTTGTGCCGCAATCACATTATCATAGTTGGTCTGGGTTCGACAGTGTATGTGTGCCCTTTTGGCTTGTTGATATTTTCGCTCTAGTAAAATGATGCCTTGGGAGATCCTTTTATGTCTTGCACTTAAGTAGCTAATAATTTCCCCTCTCATGACCGCTTTAGAAGTTTCCCAGAATAGTGTCGGATTATCTTTGTGGGCCACATTATCAAATTCAAACAAGTTCCATTTTTGTATTAGAAATTTACCAAAGTCTTTGTCCCCAGCTAAATAGGATGGGAACCTCCAGGACTTAAATCTGTCCACATTGTGTCCCAGTGCTATGTCGGCCCAAACTGGGGTGTGATCTGAGATCGCCATAGGTGCCATGTCTGTATTAATTACCCGGGAAAAAAGCGATGTAGAAACCAAAAGATAATCTATGCGAGACCTTCGAGAGGTGAGTATAATCCCGCCTTTGTGGAAATAGTAACCTCCAAGGGTCCACTAGATCCATTAGCTTACAAAGATAAGGCAATCCTTTGCTGCGGGGTAGTGCACTCCATGCTCCAACCGTCGAGCGGTCGAGGTCCGGATCAAGCACTTGATTGAAGTCACCCGCTACAATCCAAGGTGCCTTGTCATATTTGAGACCTAGGTTTATCAGAGTCTGGAAAAAATCTGCATCATAACCATTTGGACCATATACAGCACATAGGTAGTATTCCTGTCCCATAATGTTAAGATGGAGCAAAACATATCTTCCCTTTGGGTCTTTTCTTATTAATTTAGAAGTGCACGAGAGCCCTTTCCTAATCAATATGGCCACACCTCCCCGTCTAGCCCCGGAGGAGGAGTAATAACATTCCCCCACCCATTGTTGGCGCAGCTTTCTGTGTTCCTCATCGGAGAGCTTAGTCTCTTGTAGGCAGACTATGGAAGCCTTTAGGCGTTTCAAATGTGCTAAAATTTTTGATCTCTTAATCGGGGAAGTAATCCCGGCCACGTTCCAGGTCACTAATCTTAAAGGTTCAGTCAGTGTAATCCCCTAGATTTGGCAAATTAACATGTAACAAAGTTAACATAGCGCCCCGGTTGCCCAGCCCCAACCAAAGGCTCGTTATACCAAATAACACATAGTTATACCAAGTTTTACCTATTCCCACAGCCCATCTTTTCCCCCCCATCATCCTTTTGCTCGCTTCTACTTCTATTCCCCCCCTCCCCGCCCTCCTTTATCCCCCCCCAACCCTCCCTCCATCTTCCCCCCACTAATCATCTAACCTATCTTACCAACCTCACTCCGTTCTAGTGAGTGTAGGAGGCAGAGGTCTAGATACTATAGGAACCCTACCCTTTTTCAAATCAAGAAATGTTTCATAATTAATGTCTCACATATCCCAAAGAGCTGCAAGAATCACATTACAAGGTGCTTGGATATCTTCTCCGTCCAGCCCATTCTCGAACCGTTCTGCCATGTGTCTCCGGCCTGCTATCTTGCTCGCCAATCGACTCGGTTGCACTCTTATTCCACAGTCAATTGTCATCATTAGCAATCCAACAGGAACTTTCTGGAACTTTCTGAAATTCAATCAAATTAGAAATCCAACCGGCAACCGCCAACCAAGAACACTGTCAACATACCAGCATGGTTAAACCATCTACTGAGTAGATTAGCGATCCCCCAGGGTCAGGTCTGATGATGATTCAGCCAATCTTCTACAGCCTCTGGGTTAGTATAAGCCTTCCAGGTTCCGTTCTCCAAGATCCTCAGCGTTGCTGGATATTGCAGAGTAAACTTGAACTTTTTTTCCACCAGGCAAGTGCAAACCGTGGAAAAAGCTCGCCGTTGTGCTGCCAAAGCCGCAGAGTAATCTTGAAAAATGCGAATTAAAGTCCCATCATATTTTGTAGTTTCCCTGCTGCTTTTATACTGACGCAATATTGCCGCTTTTTGAGCATAACAGTGAAATTTTGCTATCACCACTCTAGGCCTCGATTCTCTGGTTGGCCTGGGTCCTATGCGATGTGCACGTTCAATTCGGATTGCTCTGCCTTCACCCGCCTCCGGGAAGTGCGCTTGTAGCCATGTCTCCAATGTTCGTTTTAAGTCCTTATCTGCCAAGGATTCTGCAAACCCCACAAATCTGAGATTGTCATGGCGCGAGCGATTTTCCAAATCTTCTACGCGCTGCATGTTCTCTTGGACTAGGCATTGTAATCTTTCTATCTCCCCCGAGTTATTTTGCTGACCGTCTTCTACCTCCACAACCCGAGCCTCCAGCTCCCCCGCACGGCGTGAGAGCTCCGTCGTTAGCGCCGACAGGCCCGCTATCTGGGCAGACAGTTGGTCAAATTGAGGGGCCAGCTCGCCCACCACCGCTTCTGTAAGTTCTGGCAGTGTGAAATCAGAGGCCGGGCGGGAGGGTGAGTTCGCCGGCGAGGCGGCCGCCATCTTGGATTCGCCGAGTCTTGGCTTCTCTTCTTTTTTCTTCGTGTTTTTCCCGGTTTGCGCCATCGCCGATCTGGTTATATATTTGTCCATACACTGGGGGGGGCTAACACGTCCTAGATTATCCGTTTTGGGATCGGAGACACCTTTAAAAGTTCAATTTTCGGGCAGGGTTCCCAGCAGCAGAAAGTTCCACGTCTTTCCTTGCTCACAGCATCACGTGACCCCCCGGACCAAATTTTTTTTAAATTACCCTCTCAGCTAAACAGGCTGTCACAATGGTACCAACTGATCAGAGATACTAAAAAGGCACATTATTTGGTGAAATTGGCGGAAGTATGGAGCGGGGACATGGGTGAGTCAATTACAGTTAAGCAACTGGGAGATGTATTTATTTGAGGGTATACATCGGGTAACCCCAAATGCCGCGCTACAGTACGTTCAATATAGACTATTACATAGAGTCTATATCACTAAGGAAAAAGAAGGTCATGGGGTTGTGGGACAATGCTGAATATAACAAGTGTAAGATAAATGTGGGTTCTTTTTTACACTCTTTTATGGAATGCCCAAAGCTGTTACGAGTTTGGACGGGAGCGCTGGATGACATTGTAAACATCCTGCAGTGCTCAGTAGAGTGGCAGTATTCAGCAGTGTTGATGGGTTGTGAGTCTTCACTACGTGAGCAGGGGTTGGGGGAAGCACAGCACAGGTTTATCCTACTGGCTACCCTTCTAATAAAGAAATGTATATTACAGACCTGGGTGGATTCCGAACCTCCCTCAATAGTCGTTTGGAGAAGAGCTATGCAGGAGATGGCTGGCTGGGTGCTCACCTCACTGAAATTTGTTACCTCCTTGGTGCTTTGGCAGTACAGGGACCTATGGAAACAGGTCTTTGCTTTGCTTTCTTCAGTGGGCATGTCAGATCTATGCTGATTGGAAACTGACCGGGCAGGGTTGGGTGGGGGGGTTGTTTGTTTGTTTTAGTTTTACTGTATTATAGTACGAAAAATGAGTAAAGACAAAGAATCTTGCACAGCTAAGGAAACTGATTAATCAGAAGGTGTTGATGGTATTCCCTACATATATTGATCTGTCTTTATTTTATGTATTGCTAACTGATGGGGGAGAGTTGTAAACTTCTTGAATGTTTGTTCTTGTCTTTGTGAACCAATAAAGAGATTTCAAAAAAAAAAAAAAAAAAAAAAAAAAGATGCTCAGTGGGGGACGCATTCAGGGTGGGAGGAGATTCAGCAAGAATTTGTCCATTTTTATTCTTCTCTGTATAACAAGGGTTCGTTCTCGGAGAGCTGTTGTGCTGATTTTTTTGATAGTTTACGGCTACCCTCCTTGACAAAAGAGCAAGTGGCGAGTCTTAATGTGCCGGTGCAGGGAAGAGAGGTACAATGAATTAAGCAATTGAAATTGGCCGAGGCTCCAGGTCCGGACAGCTTGGGCACAGAGTTTTATAAGACTCTTCAAGATCAAATAGTTCAGCCATTTGTCGCCATTTGCATGGAGGTGCGCGAATCGAAGAATATGGGGCCGTCTCTGAATTATGTGTATATTACTGTGTTACCAAAGCCTGGCAAGGATGCAGAATTGGTGGGCTCATATCGGCCAATTTCACTGCTGAACCAGGATGTAAAGATTATGGAAGAAGTGTTGGCGGCTAGGCTGGGTGCACTGGTACCCAACCTTGTCCACAGTGATCAGGTGGTTTTGTGACGGGGAGGTATGCCTCCACCAACATTCTGAAGGTGAGCCGAATTCTGCTTGAGGGGAGCCGGACGGAGGGGGATAAGATTTTGGCAAGTCTTGATGCAGAGAAGGCCTTTGATAAAGTAGTGTAGGAGTACCTGTTTTGGGTATTGCAGCGCTATGGGATTGAGGGGGAGTTCCTAGACTGGATCAGGGCATTATATAGCAACCCTACGGCTCAAATTATCATTAATGACTCGTTAACACATGTGCTTCCCTTGTGGAGAGGTACAAGGCCCTTTGTCGCCTCTTATTTGTTCTCACTCTTGAACCGTTAGCAGATAGAATTTGGCAGAATTCGAACCTGAAGGGGGTGTTTGTGGGAGGTAAGGAATATCGTATTAATCTGTTTGCAGATGACATGTTATTGCTGCTTGACAATGCGTCTTCAAGCATCTCTTTAGTGATGAATATTATTAAAGAGTTTGGAGCCTTTTCCGGGCTCTGCATAAACTTCGGTAAATCTGAGGCATTGCCAATAAGTTATCCCTGTATCAGCACTATGTTATCCAATTTCCACTTGACTTGGGCTAAGGTCGGCATCAAGTATCTAGGGGTGTATCTTAGTGCAGATATGACCTGGGTCTACAAGAAGAATGTTGTGGATAGACTGGAGGAGGTTAAGAGGTTATGTCGGACATGACAGGACTTACCAGTTAGCTTCATTGGAAGGGTAGCTTTAGTGAAGATGGTCTTGTTGCCAAAGTTGTTATACCCTCTACAGATGGTGCCGTTATGGGTACGCAGGCAAGAGGAAATTCAGTACCGAAGTATAATTATGTCTTTCATTTGGCATGTGAAACAGCCTAGAATTTCCTTTGTTAAACTGTCTTTGGATAGGGCACAGGGGGGGCTTCGGTTGCCTGATCTACAGGCTTATAATATGGCAGTGCTCCTGCGTTGGATCCATGAGATTCACACGAGGGCAGATTTTTTTTCTCCAGCAGTTTTCTGGACAAGTTGGTGTGGGCCATTTGATCCCTTTGTTGTATTAGAATCTAGGAGTGCTCGAAGATTGGGAGAGACTAGGATGAATCCTTATTTAATGGCATTGAGGAATGCCTGGAGATGGTGGCGAGATTTAGGTGGTGCCCAAAAAGGGGCGGGGCCCTTTTTAACTTTGACGGGTAATATAGATTTCCCGGCTGAACTGGGGGCATCCACTTTCAGAAGGTGGAGGGAGAGTGGGTGTAGGTATATAGGCTGTTTCAGGCAGCTGGGCAGAGAGCATTTCCCTTCCTTTGAAGAAGTTTGGCGTTAAAGGAATGTTTCGAACTCCCAATTCTTTGCATTTCTGCAGGTGAGGGACTATGTTTTAGCCACCGAGAGGCAGCAAAGAGGGCAAGTGGCTTTCATGCAATTAGACTTATTTTTACAGCTCCCTGCTAATTTAAACAAGCTATCACAATGGTACCAGTTGGTTAGGGCTAATAAGAAAGTTTTCTTATCTGCAACAGTTAGCGGAAGTTTGGAGCAGGGATATAAGCGACACTGTGACACCAGAGTCCCTTGGGGGGGGGGGGGGGTGTTTGGGGAGCTCCATGCCGTGACACCCAACACGGCATTGCAGGATATCCAATTTCGCATTTTGCATAGGGTACACATTATTAGGCAAAAGGGGAAAGTAATGGTATTATGGTCCGATGATGTATGTGTCAAATGCCAAGCGCATGTGAGAACATTCCTACATTCTTTCTTGGAGTGTCCTAAATTGGCAGAGCTCTGGACGGGCGCTTTGCGAGGCACAGAAATCATTTTACAGTGTACATTCGAGTGGGCTTATCCGATGGTGCTTCTGGGTAGTTCCGCATCCCTCAGACCGCAGGGGCTTGGAGAGGCGCATGTGTAAGTTCATTTTAGTAGCCACCATGCATTCTGAAGTAGTGGGTGGATAGCACTCCTCCCACGGTGGCTATATGGTTGGGTGTTTTGAAAGAGATGGCCAGTTGGGTGCTTACCTCTCTTAGGTTTTCCACATCTCTGGGGCAGCGACAATACAGAGACATGTGGGGCAGAGTCTCTGATGTGCCATCACTAGAGTATCAATCAGAGTCTGATGAAGTGTAATAGCACATAGTCTTGTTAGTGGGTGTAAGTTGGAGATTGTTTCTGCCTTCGATAGACAGTTCTTAGAAGGAGGTATCCAGTGAAGCAGAGTTGGTTGGACAGTAGGGGGGGGGGGGGGGTTCTAGAAAATCTGTTGTATGCTGAATTTTTGACACTAGCTTTGTGAGGTCTATATAGAATAGGCAGTTACTTGACTGCCAATCTTCTTTATCTGTGTTTGTGATGCAGCAGTGTGTTTTGCTTGGTTCTTCTTAATGTTCCTTGCCTCTGACTGGAACTGGAAAAGGTGCAGCGAAGGGCAACTAAAATGATAGCGGGGATGGGATGACTTCCCTATGAAGAAAGACTAAGGAGGCTAGGGCTTTTCAGCTTGGAGAAGAGACGGCTGAGGGGAGACATGATAGAGGTATATAAAATAATGAGTGGAATGGAACAGGTGGATGTGAAGCGTCTGTTCACGCTTTCCAAAAATACTAGGTCTAGGGGGCATGTGAACGAAACTACAGTGTAGTAAATTTAAAACAAATCGGAGAAAAGTTTTCTTCACCCAACGCGTAATTAAACTCTGGAATTTGTTGCCGGAGAACGTGGTGAAGGCGGTTAGCTTGGCAGAGTTTTAAAAGGGGTTAGATGGTTTCCTAAAGGACAAGTCCATAAACCGCTACTAAATGGACTTGGGAAAAATCCACAATTCCGGGAATAACATGTATAGAATATTTGTACGTTTGGGAAGCTTGCCAGGTGCCCTTGGCCTGGATTGGCCACTGTCGTGGATAGGATGCTGGGCTCGATGGACCCTTGGTCTTTTCCCAGTGTGGCATTACTTATGTACTTATGACAATAAAGATATAAAAAAAAAAAAAAAAAAAAAAGGCACAAAACGGTGCCCTAAATGACCAGATGACGACTAGAGAGAATCAGGGGTGACCCCCCCCCCCAGAGGTCACTGACCCCTTCCCACCCACAAAAAATGTGAATAAAAATGACTTTCCAGGCTCTATGACAGCCTCAGAGTCAGGTCTATTAGAGAAGCATGCAGGTCCCTGAAGTAGTGTAGTAGTCAGTGCAGTGCACCATGGAGTGGGGGAATCAGGTCCCTATCTCCTTCTACCTGTCACATATGTGGTTGAAAATGTGAGCCCTCCAAAACTCGCCAGAATGCCACTGTACCCACATATAGGTACCTCCTTCACCCAAAAGGGCTACTGTAGTGGTGTACAGTTGGGGGGGGGGGGTCAGCAGATAAAATAAGGGAACAATGGTGAGATGTGTATCCAGTAGCATAAGTACATAAGTAATGCCACACTGGGAAAAGACCAAGGGTCTATCGAGCTCAGCATCCTGTCCACGACAGCTGCCAATCCAGGCCAAGGGCACCTGACAAGCTTCCCAAACGTACAAACATTCTATACAGGTTATTCCTGGAATTGTGGATTTTTCCCAAGTCCATTTAGTAGTGGTTTATGGACTTGTCCTTTAGGAAACCGTCTAACCCCTTTTTAAACTCTGTCAAGCTAACCGCCTTCACCACGTTCTCCGGCAACGAATTCCAGTGTTTAATTATGCGTTGGGTGAAGAAAACTATCAATTTACTGAAGAATATTAGTTATTTTTCTCATAGATAACAAAATTGAAGAATTTTAATACCTCCAGTTTGCACTTTGAGGGGCCTATTTATTAAAGGATGTTTCCCCATTTTGTGCCTGTGGGGATAATGCTCAGCAAATGGGGTCCAGAACGTTTTATTGGTATTCTTCTTCTTATATCTGATTTCTAAAGAGGAATTATGAACAAAAAGTGGTGGATCTCAATTCAAGCCTTTGAGAAATAAGGATAAATTAGGCCTTACCTGCTAATTTGCTTTCCTTTACGCCCTCCGCACCAGCCCAGAATGTGACTGATGGGTTGTGCACGCCTTCCAGCAGGTGGAGACTGAGGAAAAAACTGACTCTAGAGAGCCAATAAGAGCCTTTGCCAAACAGAGAAAGATCCAGTAATAGAGTACCAAAGCAGAAGAAAGAAAACACTTACTCTGTGCATCCAAAACCCTGAGCAGCCACCGGCACCTTGCCAACCAAGGGTGTGTGCCTGAAACAAACAGCCAGATATTTGGACAGTATTGTTTTTTTATCTTTATTTGCCTTCTTTTAACCAAGAAGTTACTTATTTATTTGCTTATATATTCCTACATTAGAGAAATAAACCAGCAATACAGCTCCAAACAAGAAAACCAAGAACATCCGAACAAAACACACCAGAATATATCTGAAGGGAGGGATCTGGGCCGGTCCAGAGGGAGTAAAGGAAAGCAAATTAGCAGGTAAGGCCTAATTTATCCTTCCTTAGCCTCCCTCCGGACCGGCCCAGAATGTGACTGATGGGAAGTAAAGCAGTACCATTATGGGAGGGATCCTTGCAGCCCCGCCGATAACACACTCTCTCCAAAAGCCACCCGTCACCGACTGAGAACGTCTAAACGGTAGTTCTTAGAAAAGGAATGCAAGGACGACCAGGTCGCCGCCCTACAAATGTCCTCTGGAGGCACCAGACAACGCTCCACCCAAGAAGCTGCCTGACCTCTCGTCGAAATAGCCTTAACATGCTCTGGAACAGACTTCCCAGAAAGCAAATAGGCTGAAGCAATCATTTCCTTGAGCCACCGAGAAATAGTAGGCTTAGAAGCCATAAGGCCCTTACGCGCACCTCCAATCAAGAGGAACAACCGATCCGACCGCCGAAAACTGTCGACTTAATATAATGCTTCAGGACCCATTTGACATCCAAACACTTCAATCTCCACTGCTCCTCCGAACTGGAGAACGAACCTAACACAGGCAAAACAACCAGCTGAGAGACATGAAACCGAGATACCACTTTGGGAAGAAAGGACAGAACCGGCCGCAAAACTACGCGATCGGGACAGAACTCCAAAAACGGAGACCTACACGACAACACCTGCAGCTCCGAAACTCGCCGCGCCGAAGCAACAGCCACCAAAAACACGGTCTTTAGAGTCAAATCCTTTAACGTACAGGATGCCAAGGGCTCAAAAGGAGGCTTGGTAAGAACCAAAAGCACCACATTCAGATCCCATGGAGGAAACGAGCATTGAGAGGGAGGCCGAAGAAGATTCACCCCCCTGAGGAAGCGAACGACATCTGGATGACTAGCCAACGACTTCCCTTTGATACGACCTCGAAAACACGTCAACGCCGCAATCTGCACCTTAAGGGATGACAAGGCCAACCCCTTGTCAAACCCTTGCTGCAAAAAATCCAAAATCTGCGGTACCGAAGTCCGAAAAGGAGACAAACTACACTCCACACACCAACTCTCAAAAATCCTCCAAGTGCGCACATAACTCAGAGAAGTGGAACGCCGCTGAGAATGCAGCACTGTAGCAACGACTGGAGCAGAGAGACCTCTTTTGATTAACCTTGCGTGACCGGAATCCTGAAGGGAAGATCTTCCAGAAGACATCGAAGGTCGGCATACCACGGCCTGCGAGGCCAATCCGGCGCCACCAGAATCAGACGACCCTTGTGACTCTCTACCTTCTGAAGCAGCCGCCCGATTAAAGGCCATGGCGGAAAAGCATACATTAGACCGTCCAGCCAAGATTGAAGAAGAGCGTCCACTGCGAGCGCTTTGGGGTCTCTGCGACGGCTGTAGAACAGAGGAAGCTTCGCATTGGCCGTGGACGCCAACAGATCCATCTTGGGAACTCCCCAGCGATCTACCAACAGACGAAACGCCACGTCGCTGAGCACCTACTCTCCGGGATCAAGTATGTGACAACCGAGAAAGTCTGCCTGAACATTTAGAACCCCTGCTACATGAGCCGCAGAGAGTGCCACCAGATTGACTTCTGCCCAATGTAGGAGCAGTGACGCCTCCCACTCCAACGGGAGACTCCGCGTCCCTCCTTGCCGGTTGATGTAGGACACCGCTGTGGCATTGTCCGACATGACTCTCACTGCCCGTCCGGTGAGCAGTGGAAGAAAACTCCGAAGCGCTAGACGAATAGCCCTGGTCTCCAACACGTTGATCGAACACTTGGACTCCGGAAGGGACGAAAGACCCTGAGCCACTTGCCCCTGACAATGAGCTCCCCAGCCTTGAAGACTGGCATCCGTCGTGACCACTACCCAGTCGGGCTGATCCAGAGGCATGCCTTTGGTCAAGTTGGCCTCCCGAAGCCACCAACGTAGACTGGCTCTCACCAACAACGACAGTGGCAACCTGTAAAGAAGCGACCCAGTCTGGGAAGACCACCTGGATAGAAGAGACCTCTACAGAGGCCTCATGCGAGCCCTGGCCCAGGGCACCGTCTCTATCGTCGCTGCCATCAGACCCAGCACCTGAAGGTAATCCCTCGCCAGTGGGCTGGACCTCTGCAAGAAAATCCGAATCCGAGACTGCAGTTTCAGCACTCGGGCCGGTGGAAGAAACACACGACCCCGCTGTGTATCGAAGAGGACTCCCAGATACTCTAAGGACTGAGAAGGCTGAAGACGACTCTGTTGCATATTGACTACCCAACCTAGATACTGCAACAATTCGACTACCCGAGCCGTCGCCTGAACGCTCTCCTGGAACGACTTTGCTCGAATCAACCAGTCGTCTAAATAAGGATGGACCAAGATACCTTCTGCTCTGAGAGCTGCCGCCACAACAACCATGACCTTGGTAAATGTGCGGGGAGCGGTCGCTAGCCCGAAGGGAAGAGCTCGAAACTGAAAATGATGCCCCAGAATAGCAAACCTTAGAAACCGCTGATGAGCCGGGCGAATGGGAATATGAAGATAGGCTTCTGTAAGATCGAGGGAAGTCAGAAGCTCCCCGTCCCGCACTGCAACAATGACGGACCGAAGAGTCTCCATCCGAAACGAGGGCACTCAGAGCTTGATTGACCGCCTTGAGATCTAAAATCGGACGCAAGGAGTCGTCCTTTTTTGGTACCAGGAAATAAATGGAATACCGGCCCTGGCCCCTCTCCGCCGCCGGCACCACAGAAATCGCTCGAAGATCCAGCAGCCTGCGAAGAGTAAGCCGGACTGCGGCAGCCTTGACGCGAGACCGGCAAGGGGACTGCAGGAAAGCCTCTGACAAGGGACGAGCAAACCCTAACACGTACCCGTCGCGAATAACCTCTAAGACCCACTGGTCTGAAGTAATTTGGGCCCACCTCTCTTGAAATTGCGCTAACCGAGCACCAACCTGGAGAAGAGGCTGGGCCCGGACACCTTCATTGTTGGAGGCAGAGGAAAAGGAACCCCCGGACTCTCGACCTCCCCGAAAGGATTGAGTCCTTTTGTAGAATCGAGACCGAGGGCCCTGAAACCCTCGTGCAGAACGAAAACAACGAAAATCCCGACCTCTGCTACGAGCCGAAAACTGTCCACGCCCCAAACCTCTAGGCCAATCCTCCGGCAACCGTGGGACTTAGCTGCTCCTAAGCTACTTACCAATTTATCCAACTCAGGACCAAACAAAAAGGAACCCTTAAAAGGAAACCTATTAAGTTTAGATTTCGAAGCCGCATCTGCTGACCAACCCCGCAGCCACAGAGTACGGCGAGCAGCCACCGAGAAAGCCATAGACTTTGAAGAGGCCCGCAACAAATCATACATAGCATCTGCCAAAAAAGCTGAAGCCATCTCCAGCTTAGCCACGTCATTATCAATAGTAGCAAGGTCATCAGATGAACGGTCTAAAATCCTCTCAGACTACCGAAAACTCGCCCATGCCACCAGAGAACCACAGATAGCGGCCTGCACTGCCAGAGCCGAAACATCAAAGGCATTTTTCAGAAGGGTCTCAATCCGACGCTCCTGGGGGTCCCGCAAAGCTGTGCCGCCATCCACCGGGACGGTATTACGCTTAGTCACCGCGGATACCACTGCGTCAACCACAGGAGGACTTAAAAGCTCTTTATCAGAATCCGGGACGGGTATAGCCTGTTCATGGTTCTAGCAAGCCGAAAACCAGAATCCGGGCGCTCCCATCGAGCCTGGACAATATCCCTAATGTCCTGATGCATGGGGAAAGACTTACCGGACTTGCGAACTCCTTTAATCAACAAGTCCACCTTCCTAGGCTCCGCCACATTACTATCCTCATCCTCAAAACGGAGAGTAGAAGAAACCTGGGAAATAAGCTCCTGAAGGTCATCCCTATGAAAAATTCTGACCACCGAAGGATCCTCCCCCACGGGAAGGGATTCCTCTCCATCACCCATATGAGAACAATGCTCAAACAAGTCTGCCTCAGGGCCCCAAGAATCCTCTGCCAGAGCAGGGAACTCCTGCTCAGGCTCCAAGAAATCATCCTACTCTGCCTGCTCAGACGGTCTGAACCGTTTCACAGGCACAGAAGAAACCTCCACAGAATTCTTTACCGGAGGTTCAGCAGGGGCAGACTGCTGCAGCAAAAACGCCTGATACATCTGCATTACAAAAGCAGGGGGAAAACCGACCGCCCCCTGAGCCAGGACCGCAGCAGGAGCAGCGAGACCAGAGGAGCCCGAGAAACACTAGGACCGGCCGCATCCAAAATGGCGAAGGAGCGGGAGCCGCGACCGCCTGAGCGCTACCCGAATCGGACCCCCCCCCCCCCGAAAGCAGGCCCACCAGCGCCGACGAAACAGAGAGACCTGCACCCTGTACCTGAGAAATGTCAACCGCCGTGCAGAATTTACACACCCCGTTCGAAGCGAGGCCCCGACGCTGGCAAACAGAACACCGCCGCAACTTTTCCGACATCGCGAACAGCTGATCAGGTAAACAAAGAGGCGCGAAAACAAAAGTAAAACCGCTAACTCGCTAAAACAGAACTGGAGCTGCCCTGCTCGCCCAATCTCAGGCAGAAAACACAGCAACGCTGTAAGTAATCACAGACCCAAGGTCTGGATTGCTTAGAATTTAATCTTTTAAGCTTTAAATCTTTAAAAAACAGCTGCCTCTCCCTGCCTCAACAGTTCCCAACAGTAAGAGCTGGAGGGAAACACACTTTAGTCAGACTGCTCCTGACAACAGTCTGCTTTACAAAACAGCAGAATTAACCACAGAATGCTGCTACTTCAGGGAGGAATAGGGGGGAGGGAGTAGCCCACCGAGTGTGGCACCCCCGGGGCAAACAGAGACCCCCACGGACCTCAGCCCCTAACAAGCAGGTTTTTTGGTGTTTTTTTTTTTTTTTTTAATGCACAGATATAATCTGAACCTTTCAGCAGAAAATAGAAGTTACCAAGAAAGAGAAAAGGAATGAGACTGAAGGACTCACCACCTTCCACCTGCTGGAGACTGAGATTACTAGATCTTTCTCTGTCTGGCAAGGGCTCTTATTGGCTCTCTAGAGTCACAGTTTTTTCTCAGTCTCCACCTGCTGGAAGGCGTGCACAACCCATCAGTCACATTCTGGGCCGGTCTGGAGGGAGGCTAAGGAACTACTTTTCAAAGGGGGTTTATGCATTTAGCAGCAGCTGCTAAATGTATAAACCTCTTATCCATGAATTTTCAGCAGCACTAGATACTGAAAATTCTCTTCAACTCCAGAAAATTCTCTTACACTCCAGATAAGTGCTGGAGCAGAATGAGTACATTTCATCCAGTCATAGGGATAGCAGTGATTTCAGCCGTTATCCACACAATTAAGCGGTTTAAGTTCAGAAAGTAAAAAAGCTGTTCTAATTTAAACTGCACAACTATATAGATAAAAGGCAATTCATTAACTGGGCATATACATTTGTGTGGCCCTTACATGTGTACACATACAGAATACTGACAAAGCAAAACAAAAAGCACAACGGAACCTTCAGGAGTGGGGCAATGAGAAATTATTTATTAGAGAGACCTGGCACAGGCTGTGTTTTGGCAACAATCCACCTACACCAGGGGTCAAAATGTTTCTTAGCAAAACAATGCAGATCTGCCACTTAAGGCGAGAGAGTGTGATCCCGCTACAAATTTCAATGCATGCATTCAAGAAAACATAGAATCCAAGTATTAGCCAAAGTCCTGGAGACATGAAAAAATGGTTCTGACAGTGCACTGGGGGTGGGGACTACCGCCAGACTTCTGCAGTGGCCCGGCGGTAATTCCTTTTTAACGAGCGGTAAGCCATCTTGGGCTTACCGCTGCTTTATAAAAGGGGCCCTGAGGTATTAAAATGCTCTTCTATGCAAATGATGTTAGAGTGTTGCTTCACCTCACTCAAGGCTGGGACACCACCTTAGAACAAATGAAAGGCTGTATGGATAACATTGAGGGATGGGATGTTTCTGAAGTCCACTGCAGTGCCCCCTAGGGTGCACCATTTATCTCCTGGGATATCTGAGGGGCCAGTCTAGTAAAAATGCTGGCTCCTTCTACATTCCAATGGCTTGATTTTGTGCAATTTGCAGTTGGACAGGGTTTTTTTTTGGAGGGGGGGGGGGGGGGGTTGAAAATGGATCAAAAAACAAAACATCCCAAATCACAAAACCTTATTCAAAAACAGTATTTTCGGGGGGGAAAAAAACACGTTTTTTCTTTTTTGAAAATGACACTTTTCTATTCAGATTTTGGACGTTTTTTTTTTTTTTTGCAAACAGTCCAATGTCAGACTTGGATGTCATATCGAAAATGCCCACCCAAGTGTATGATACTATTTAAGCGTTTTTGTTTGGGTGTTGTAGAGCTATTAGGTTCTGAATGAGATCTCTCTCTCTCTCTCTCAGATACAGATATAGCTAAAATGCAAACTCTCTCATGAATATTCATTGTGGATATCCCAAAAACCTGACCGGCTGGGGTGGCTCCAGGACCAGGTTTAACTGAATGAAATCTACATAAACACAGAGGACGTAATGGGGCAATCTGATAAATTAAAGAGTAGCAAATCTCCTGGATCGGATGGTATTCATACCAGAGTACTGACAGAACTGAAAAATAAACTGGCAGAACTATTGTTAGTAATATGTAATTTAATCTTTAAAATCAGGCATGGTACTGGAAGATTGGAAGGTGGCCAATGTAACGCAGATATTTAAAAAAGATTCCACAAGAGATCAGGGAAATTAAAGACCGGTGAGCCTGACGTCGGTACCGGGCAAAATGGTGGAGACTATTATAAAGAACAAAATTAGAGAGCATATTCAAAAGAATGGATTGAGACAAAGCCAACACAGATTTAGTGAAGGGAAATCTTGCCTCACCAATCTATTACATTTCTTTGAAGGGGTGAACAAACGTGGATAAAGGCGAGCCGGTTGATATTGTGTACCTGGATTTTCAAAAGGCATTTGACAAAGTACCTCATGAAAAACTCCAGAAGAAATTGGATTAAAAACTGGTTAAAGAATAGAAAACAGAAAGTAGGGTTACATAGTCAGTATTCTCAATGGAGAAGGATAGATAGTGGGGTTCCCCAGGGTGCTGGGACCGCTGCTTTTTAACATTTATTGATGATCTAGAGATGGGAGTAACTAATGAGGTAATTAAATCTGCTGATGACACAAAGTTATTCAAAGTTGTTAAATCACAAGAGGATTGTGAAAAATTACAAGAGGACCTTACGAGACGGCAGAAGATGTTTAAGGTGAGCAAGTGGAAAGTGATGCATGTGGGAAAGAGGAACCCAAACTATCAAATATATAAACGGTGAGTGACCGACTCACTCGCAAATGCGCAGTAGAGACTTCCCTCTCTGTCCCGCCCCCGCGTCAATACGTGATGATGAGGGCGGGACAGAGAGGGAAACTGCGCCACCGAGGTTGATACCGCACCCGCCCACCCGAGGTCACCGCTACTGTTACCCCCCCACACACACCCAGCCCGGGCCCTCTCTCCGCTACTAAACTTACACATCCATTCGCCGGAACGCAGCATGCACATCAGCTGAGCTGCCATCGGCCTTCCTTCCCTGCCTGTGTCCCGCCCTCGCTGACGTTACGTCACAGGAGGGCGGGACACAGGCAGAGAAGGGCCGACAGCAGCTCAGCTGATGTGCGTGCTGCGTTCCGGCGAATGGATGTGTAAGTTTAGTAGCGGAGAGAGAGAGGGCCCGGGCCGGGTGGAGGGATGGCGGCGACCTCGCGGGGAGGGAGGGAGGGGGAAGGAAGGAAAACCCCAATACCAGCCCGTTTTTATGGGCTCAACTGCTAGTAGCTACATAATACAAGGTTCCACGTTAGGAGTCACCGACCAAGAAAGGGATCTCGGCGGCGTTGTTGATGACACATTGAAACCCTCTGTTCAGTGTGCTGTGGCAGCTAAGAAAGCAAATAGAATGTTAGGTATTAAGGAAAGGAATGGAAAATAAAAGTGAGGAAATTATAATGCCTTTGTACGGTCCATGGCGCAACTGCACCTTGAATATTGTGTTCAATTCTGGTCACTGCATCTCAAAAAAGATATAGTGGAACTGGAAAAGGTACAGAGAAGGGTCACGAAAATGATAAAAGGGATGGAACGACTTCCCTATGAGGAAAGGCTGAAGCGTGTAGGACTCTTCAGCTTGGAGAAAAGATGGTGAGGGGAGATATGACAGAGGTCTATAAAATAATGAGTGGAACGGGTAGACGTGAATTGTTTGTTTACTCTTTCCAAAAATAGTAGGACTAGGGGGGCATGCAATGAAGCTACAAAGCAGTAAATTTAATACGAATCGGAGAAAAGTTTCTTCACTCAACGTGTAAATAAACTCTGGAATTCGTTGCCAGAGAATGTGGTAAAGGCAGTTAGTTTAGTGGGGTTCAAAAAAGAGGTCTGTACCGCTTTCTAAAGGAAAAGTCCATAGACCATTATTAAATTGTCATGGGGAAAATCCACTGCTTATTTCTGGAATAAGTAGCATAAAATGCATTGAACTTTTTCGGGATCTTGCCAGGTATTTGTAAACTGGATTGGCCACTGTTGGAAACAGGATGCTGTGCTTGATGGACCTTTGGTACGTCCCAGTTTGGCAATACTTATGCTAACTATTAATATATACTGATATAAACAGGTTGCACAACAGACCGTGGTAGGCCAGGTGCCCTTAAATACAACTAAAGATCAGACAAAAGATGGCAAATCAATAGTGTCAGGTACTAATCATCATGCAAATAGGAACAAACATACTCTGAAATGTCTATATGCAAATGCTAGGAGTCTAAGAAACAAGATGGGAGAGTTGGAATATATTGCACTAAATGAAAAATTGGATATAATAGGCATTACTGAGACCTGGTGGAAGGAGGATAACCAGTGGGACACTGTCATACCGGGGTACAAAGTATATTGTAGTGATAGGGTGGACCGGACTGGTGGAGGGGTAGCATTGTATATTAACGAGAGCCTTGACTCAGATAGATTACAAATTCAGCAGGACACAAATCACACCTTTGAATCATTGTGGGTTGAAATTCCATGCATAAAAGGGAAAAAAAACGGTGATAGGAATGTACTACCGTCCGCCTCGCCAGGATGAGCAGGTAGACGCAGAAATGATAAAAGAAATCAGAGACGCGAACAAAATGGGCAATGTGATAATGGGTGACTTCAATTATCCAAATATAGACTGGGTAAATGTAACATCAGGACACGCTATAGAGGTACAATTCCTCGATGAAATCAAGGACAGCTTTATGGAGCAGCTGGTGCAGGAGCCGACGAGAGAAGGAAAAATTCTAGACTTGATCCTTAGTGGAGCACATGATCTGGTGAGGTACCAGATATGGTACTGGGGCCGCTTGATAACAGTGATCATAATATGATCAGTTTTGATATCGACCTTGAAGTAACTGTACACAGAAAGTCAAATACGTTAGCGTTTAACTTTAAAAAAAGGAGACTATGATAAAATGAGAAGAACGGTAAAAAAAAAAAAAAAAAAAAAAAAACTTAGGGGGGCAACTGAGAGAGTAAAAACTGTACAACAGGCATGGACGCTGTTCAAAAACACCATCCTGGAGGCCCAGGCCATACATATTCCGCGAATTAGAAAAGAAAGACGGAAGTCCAAAAGACAGCCGGCCTGGTTGAAAAGTGAGGTGAAGGAAGCTATTAGGGCTAAAAGAAATGCCTTCAGAAAATGGAAGAAGGAACAGTCTGAAAATAACAAGAAGCAGCATAAGGAGTGTCAAACCAAATGCAAGGTGCAGATAAAGAAGGCAAAGAGGGATTACAAAAAAAAAAAAAAAATAGCATTAGAGGCAAAAAACATAGTAAAATTTTTTCAGTATATTAAAAGCAGGAATCTGGCAAAAGAATCGGTTGGGCCGCTGGATGACTGAGGGGTAAAAGGGGCGATCAAGGAAGACAAAGACATAGCAGAGAGACTGAATGAATTCTTTGCTTCGGTCTTCACCGAGGAAGATTTGGGTGGGATACCGGTGTCGGAAATGGTATTTCAAGCGGACGAGTCGGAGAAACTTACTGACCTCATGGTAAACCTGGAGGACGTAATGGGGCAGTTCAGCAAACTGAAGAGTAGCAAATCTCCTGGACTGGATGGTATTCATCCTAGAGTACTAATAGAACTGAAAAATGAGCTTGCGGAGCTACTGCTAATGATATGCAGCTTATCCTTAAAATCGAGTGTGGTACCGGAAGATTGGAGGGTGGCCAATGTAACACCGATTTTTTAAAAAAGGCTCCAGGGGAGATCCGGGAAATTATAGACCGGTGAGTCTGACGTCAAGTGCCGGGGAAAATTGTAGAGGCTATTATTAAAAACAAAATTACAGAGCACATCCAAGGACATGGATTACTGAGACCAAGTCAGCGCGGCTTTTGTGTGGAGAAATCTTGCCTGACAAATTTACTTCAATTCTTTGAAGGAGTAAACAAACATGTGGACAAAGGGGAACCGGTTGATATTGTGTATCTGGATTTCCAAAAGGCGTTTGACAAGGTACCTCATGAAAGGCTACAGAGGAAATTGGAGGGTCATGGGATAGGAGGAAATGTCCTATTGTGGATTAAAAACTGGTTGAAGGATAGGAAACAGAGAGTGGGGTTAAATGGGCAGTATTCACAATGAAGAAGGGTAGTTAGTGGGGTTCCTCAGGGGTCTGTGCTAGGACCGCTGCTTTTTAATATATTTATAAATGATTTAGAAATGGGAGTAACTAGCGAGGTAATTAAATTTGCTGATGACACAAAGTTATTCAAAGTTGTTAAATCGCGACAGGATTGTGAAAAATTACAAGAGGACCTTATGAGACTGGGAGGCTAAATGTCAGATGACGTTTAATGTGAGCAAGTGCAAGGTGATGCATGTGGGAAAAAAGAACCCGAATTATAGCTACGTCATGCAAGGTTCCATGTTAGGAGTTACGGACCAAGAAAGGGATCTGGGTGTCCTCGTCGATAATACACTGAAACCTTCTGCTCAGTGTGCTGCTGCGGCTAGGAAAGGTATGGAAAACAGGTGTGAGGATGTTATAATGCCATTGTATCGCTCCATGGTGCGACCGCACCTTGAGTATTGTGTTCAATTCTGGTCGCCGCATCTCAAGAAAGATATAGTAGAATTGGAAAAGGTGCAGCGAAAGGCGACTAAAATGATAGCGGGGATGGGACGACTTCCCTATGAAGAAAGATTAAGGAGGCTAGGTCTATTCAGCTTGGAGAAGAGACGGCTGAGGGGAGACATGATAGAGGTATATAAAATAATGAGTGGAGTGGAATAGGTGGATGTGAAGCTTCTGTGCACGCTTTCCAAAAATACTAGGACTAGGGGGCATGCGATGAAACTACAGTGTAGTAAATTTAAAACAAATCAGAGAAAATTTTTCTTCACCCAACGTGTAATTAAACTCTGGAATTCGTTGCCAGAGAAAGTGGTGAAGGCGGTTAGCTTAGCAGAGTTTAAAAAGGGGTTGGACGGTTTCCTAAAGGACAAGTCCATAAACCGCTACTAAACGGACTTGGAAAAATCCAAAATTCCAGGAATAACATGTATAGAATGTTTGTACGTTTGGGAAGCTTGCCAGGTGCCCTTGGCCTGGATTGGCCGCTGTCGTGGACAGGATGCTGGGCTCGATGGACCCTTGGTCTTTTCCCAGTATGGCATTACTTATGTACTTAAAGGCCTGCATCAGCTCCAGCTGATTCAGAACAGCAGCAAAACTCAGAAGATTGCAAGTGACATGACCAAATCACACCATTTTTGCAAAACTTTCACTGGCTACCAATACAATACAGGACTAAATTTAAAACTCTGTGTCTGATCTTCAAGGCCCTTACCGGAAATGGCCCGAGTACATGAATAGGATGATCCTCTACACACCGTCAAGGACACTAAGGTCCTCCCAAGGACCATCACTAACCACACCCTCTCCAAAAGACATTACATGATGTGATACCCGCAAGTGAGCCTTCTCCGGAGTAGCCCCCACACTCTGCAATGCACTCCCTGAAAGGCTTCGTTTACCACAAGACTATCTCTACTTCAGGAAGCAGATGAAAGCTTGGCTCTTCAACCAGGCCTTTAACGGAAGAAGTAACTAACTTGTTAGTCTCACTCATATACACAAGGAGTGACACGGGCTGATACTACAGCAGGACATGCTTATCCACTCCTACCCTAGCTGAGATAATATTTAACCATCTCTATGGCCTCAAGTGCAACTTTCTTTAAATTAGTCACCTTACTTTCTAACTCTTCTTACTCTCTTACCTATATTTTCCATCTTTGCTTATACCCTTCAATATCAATTAAAAATGTTCTATTACATATCATGTTGACAAGCAGCATACAATGCCATACTTTGTATTGTTATTTGAATATTTTTACTGCTTTAATTGCCTATTGGTCATGTTTGATCTATTCTTACTGTTCACCACCTTCAGTGAATGCCTTCAAAAAGGCGGTAAATAAATCCTAAAAAATAAAAATCAAATAAGATGTTAAAAGGAATCACTGCAGATTTGCTCCAATTTATTTTGTAGCCAGAAATCTTTGAGAAAGAATTTATACAGTTAAGTCAGTGGTGGCCCTACCATTACGCCAACTGAGGCGGGAACCTTAGGTGGCACTCTCCTCGTCCCTTCCTCAACCCTCTTCCCACATTTACCTTATTTTTTTCTTTTCCAAAAGGCGACAGTGGAAACAGCAGAGATTCTCACAGGCTGCCCTGTCTCCGGTATCGGCCTCTTCTCCCCAATGTAGCCCACATCTTGACATAAACGTCCTGTTTCCTCAGAGGCAGGATGCAGTAAAACGAAGAGGCTGGTGCTGGCGGCACTGCAGCAGGGCAGCCTATGGGAAATGCTAACGCCGTCTTTTGAAAAGAAAAGTAAACGCAGGAAAGAGGGTTGAGGAGGGAAGGGAGGACATGCCAGACCAGGCGGGGCGGCATCTCATCTCTGCCTCAGACAGCAGACTGCCTTGGGCCACCCCTGAATTAAGTAATGTCTAGTGTTAAATGTAGCATGCCATGTATGCTTCCTTGTTTAATTGTATTTTATGGATATTTGATTCTGCTCTAATTGCTGTAGCTAAGAGTTCTAAGGCTAGATTGAAAATAAGAGGGATAACGTACATCCTTCTTTAGTACCTCTTAAGTGAAAATAATTTAGATATGGTACCATTAACCATTATAGAAGCTTGCGGATTATTAGATTGATATCGAATACTTTCTCTGCGTCAAAAACTTTAAATGATTGGTCAGCAGAGGAAGCATAGGTCAGGATATTCCAAAACAATCTCTATTTATCACTGGGGGGTCTATCTGGAGTGAAACTATTTTTATCTCTGTGAATTAAGTTTGTAAGAACTTTTTTTTTTAAACCAGGTTGCTAATATTTTTGCAGATTTTGTTATCAATATTAATGACATCATAATATCTACCTTTGTATGGTCGTTATCAGGTTTGGGTATTACAATGTTCCCTTATGTGAACTTCCATTTTGCACTGCCTGAAAAGTATATAGAAGCTTTGGGACCAAAATGCTAGATAGAAACAAGCAGAATTCTATATTAAAACCGTCGTTGCCTGGAGCTGGAGCTTTACCTTTAGGAAGGGATTTCATAGCTTCAGTTATTTCTTGCTCAGTAAAATCTTTGTCTAAGAGTAGGTTTTGAGAAAAGGTAACCGTTGGATGGAAGAAGTCTCTGGTAAAATCTTGAAAAAGTTGGGGTGAGAAGGAAATTTCAGTCATAGTTTCTTGTAGTAGTTTTGGAACTGCTAGGCAATGTCTATCAGTTAGACAGGATTGTCTTGAGAGCCACTAATAAGGGTTACTCTTCATATATTAATACTATATTTTATATATTGAGATACTAAGAGATGTATTTTCAAAACACTTAGACTTACGGAGTAACACTGAGGATGACTTTCAAAACACTCAGCCATACAAACTTACATTTATGTTATTACAAGTCGCCCGCGCTTTGTAAATGCAAGTGCGTTGAAAATTAGCCTCTACATGACTAGATTTATTGTTCTCTGCATAAAACTTTGATTTCTGAAGAGGCATATAGGATAGGGCTTCTTGAGAGAGCAGTGAATTGTATATTTAATAGAAGATTGTAGTTTTAGTATAGAATGGTTTATAAAGTCAAAAATAAACATACTGAATAACAGAGCCAAACATACAGGAACAACTCCAGTACATACAGATATAATCAGATCAGCCAAACAGATACATAGATTTACTTTTACATTAGTGTACCCCTCTCCACCTACTACCCTTCCCCACTACATACCCTAAACATTCAAGATAAATGTACCAACAAATGATGTTTCTTTAAACAGTACATGAGAACAACTTAAAGAAAAGAAAAAAAAGATGGAACACCCCCAAAGAGCACATGAAGCCATGGGGAGGACTGGGTTCTTATATCCTCCCGTCTAAAAGGCTTTATCGGAGATGCATCAGTCATCTAAGCATAACTCAATGTTCCAACCTCCCCACCCCCTACCCAAAAGGAATAACTAACTGTAATAGGGCATATCTGAAAGGAAAAGACTCATTAAGGTCCAGGTTACAGAGAATTTAAAATCAAACTGCAGGCCCTAGAGGATAATGGTTGCATAAACCTATCAAGTAGACAAAAACATTTTCTAAATGTTGCCCGTTTCTGCTCCAACACTACTAAGGCATGCAGTTTGTTCGGCCAACTCCAAAAACTGGGCGGATCCTTTCAAATCCAAACACTCAGTATTGGGGTCCCTGGGGTCCCCCCCCCCCTTCAGCCCAACGTTATAGCAGAGACTCAAACTTAGGAAGGAAGTAAAAAACGGATACAGCGGGATCCTCCGTGACAAAGGGAAGCTGTGTCCCATCCCAACAGGCTTTCCACATGACCCAACACCATAATCCAAAATTGTCAAACCTGTGTACAAGACCAAAACGCATGGCAAAAAGAACGGATCAACTCACCGCATTTTAAACATAAAAGCTTCCTGATTTATAAGCCTGCTCTTGTGTGAATTTGCACTGTCTTAAATCTGCACACACCAACAATGTTGGAAATCAAATGCTTTTCGAGGCAGCCTAGCCTTAACTCACCCCGTGAACCTGTAAAGTCTCAAAATCTTTAAGCGGATACTTACAAACTACGAAGAAATTCAGTGACCGTTACAACTTCTTGCAGTACATCAAAAAATGCATGCAACCAAACACCAAAATAGGAATTCAGGACAATGAGATCAAGGGAACCTAGATAACGATTTTGTCACTTCAACACCGCCATTAAGTAGCCCGCCTTCTTCTGACGTAATTAATTTCCTCTTTCCGCGAGGGCGGGAGTGAGTGGACCCTGGAAGGGAAGGCTAGAGCCGAGCCTGTTGTCTTCACTGCCGCCGCTGTGACCGAGGTAAAATAAAAGATTTAAATCCCGCAGGGCGGCAGAAACGAAAAGGGGGATGCTGCTGCTGCTGCTACTACTACCGTACTACTTATCATTTCTATAGCGCTACAAGGCATAGAGGTTGAAAAACTGGAACTCGGGGGCTGAAAAGGAGGGCAGGCTGGGGCGAGTCGCTGGACATGGAGGGGCGGGTAGAGTAGAATTGCTAGACATGGAGGGGAGGGCAGGGGAGAGAGAGGAGAAATCGCTGGACATGGATGGGAGGGCAGGGGAGGGGAGAGACGAGAAATCGCTAGACATGGAGGGGCGAGGGGAGGGCAGGGGAGAGAGGAGAATTGCTGTGCATGGATGGATAGAGGGAGCAGGAGAGAGAGGAGAATTACTGTGCATGGATGGATGGATGGATGGAGGGGGCAGGGGAGAGAAGAGAATTGCTGGGGATGGGTAGATGGATGGAGAGGAGGGGGAGGAGAGAGAGGAGAGTTGCTGGACATGGATGGAGGGGAGGGCAGGGGAAATTCTGGACATGGATGGATGGAGGAGAGGGAAAACAGGAAGGAAATGCACATGGAGGGGAGGGGATAGAGGAGAAATGCTGGACATGTGTTGCAGGAATTGATGCATAACTTTATGATACTTCAGGAGTCAGACAGCACACCAGAATGAGAGAGAAATCTTCTTTATTTGCCAGCAAACAAAGTAGAACATCAGCATTAAGTCTCTTCTTCTCTTTCTCAGCTCTCTTTGTCTTTCTCTCAGCTCTCTGTGTCTTTGTGGCTTCTGTCTCAGCTGCTTCTCTTCTTATGCTGTCTTCTCCTTCTTCTGTCTGTTCCTTCTGTCCTTCTCTTTCTTCTGAGCTCCTTCTGTCCTTCTCTTTCTTCTGAGCTCCTTCTGACGTAAACTGCTTCTTCTCCCACTTAAATACAGTTCTATCTAGCCTAGCCTTGCCCCCTTACTCTCCAATTGGTTAAGGAATAGATTGATTACCTTGCCTCAACCAATCAGCTCCATACAAATATCAGTTACATAGGTTCCAGACATCCTAAACTGACCTGTGACCTGGGGCCCCTTACACCAGACATTTGGGCTCCAGTCTCTTACATGTTATTATGATTGATTTCTCATATTTCTAGTACTAACTGCTAACTAAACTCTGGTATTCATTAAAGGGGTCAAGGGCCAATCTTACTTAATAGCATACATATCAGGTTATTACTTTCAAGACCATTTCTACATTTTACCTATAATTAATCAAGGAGAAGAGAGCTGACTAGTCCTGACCTCTTTCACCTATCAGCTTATACATTGAACCAGCCAGAACTATGGCTAAGTCAAACCACATGTTGATCTCTTCACTGCAGCCCTACTCAGAACGTCAGACAGAGAGTTGAACAAACATTCCACACAGAATTATTAATTTACACAGAATACAGCATATTCTAAAGTAAGCATCCTTATAAAACATATTCTACATATCAAGAACTTCTAAATTCTAACTCATTTATATCTAGAATTATTTAGAATCTAACTATTTCCTTCTAAGCAGTGTTCAATTTAATCCTAAACAAACTGCCTGCAATATGCCGGCTCATAATAGAATACATATGTGTTTGCTTAGCAATCCATCAATCACAAGGGTGAAAGAAATTCCTGTCTCTGACCTTTCTAACCCAGCCCGGCAAACGCTAGACTTCTAGTAATCTGAACCATCTGGCATTGCTTCCTTTAGTTGCAAGGTAAAAAGTTAGAATAGTATTTGAGCACCTTTAAACAAAATTAACCCTTCATATGATTTCTCAGAATTAATCAATTTCTTTGCCCATGGCTGCCTCACATGGATGGAGTGGAGGACAGAGAAGAGAGGAGAAATGTTGGGCAGGGATGGAGGGGAGGAAGGAGATGCACACGGATGAAGGGGAAGGGAGAAAGAAGAAATGCTGGACATGGAGGGGAAAGAAGACGGAGGAAGGAGATGCACATGGATGGAGGGGAGGGGTGACAGGAGAAATGCTGGACATGTAGGGGAGGGAAGACAGAGGAAGTGAGATGAACATGAATGGAGGGAAGAGAGGAGAAATGCTGGACATGGATGGAGGGTGGAAGGAAAAATGCTGGACGTGGATGGAGGATAGGGAAGATAGAGGAAGGAGATGCATATGGATGGAGGGGAGAAAAGACGATGAGATGAGGGATAAGGAAGAGAGGAGAAAAACTGCACATGGATGGAGAAAATAGGCAGAAGCTGGATTCACTCTATACCTCCTCCTCCTCCAGTCAAGTCTGTGGAGGATCCAGCTTTACTTGTGGATGTAGGGCAAGAAATGAAGAAGAAAGGAGGAAAGTAAAGGAAGCCCTGAAAACAGAGTTAAGAGAACAGATAGAGAGCAGCATGATCAGAAAAACAAAGTCACCAGACAACAAAGGTAGAAAAAATCATTTTATTTTCATGTTAGGGTTTGAAATATGTCCACTTTGAAGAATTTACATCTGCTATCTTATTTTGCAATGTATAGCAATGTGTTTCTTTCTGTTTTTCTGGTATTATGCTGCATGCAGAGTCTAACTTCTTAGGATTTCAGGTTAATTTTTGATGAATTTGAAGAGGGGCTATCTCTGTTCTGCATGTGTGACTGCAAGCCAAGTATCTGAATAGGGATGTTAGGGTCTGAGATTTTGATAACATATTGTTTTTCAGATTTGGCAAGACTGTTCTCCTAATTCCTTGTCTGTATGCTAATTTGGTTTGTGTCATTTTGGGTATACTGGAGCTGTAACAGCTTACAGAAGTTATTTATTATGAAAAAAAACACAAGTTATTTTTCTTCTATACTGGTGTAGTATTTTCAATACTGTTTATATGTGCCATGGCAGGTAAAAGGGGTGTGACTACTGTAGGGGCGGAGCCATGGTGACCTCACCCCTGGATGGGTAGGGGCAGCGACTAATAGGCTGCAGGAGGGCACCAGAAACCCTAGCACCGGCCCTGCCATTAAGCTTAACATGGTACTCTCCTGTGTTAAACACAGGTTCCAGTAGAGAAGACCCCAAGATCTCCCCATTTAGCAAAAAACTTAATTTGCAAGCCAGGGGGAAACAACACATTGCTCCTTATAGGTAACTGATCAGTTACTTGCAGATCCATACCCCAACACCTTACTAATTCTTTCCATGCATCTCGTAATGGACAACTTACGGAGATGGGGGCGTGTCCAAGATGGCATTTTAGGCAGATGCGGTATGCTGAACTCTATAAATGCTTTTTTCTTAACTCATTGATTTTCCTGGTTTTGGAGCTGCCAAAGAGGAAGGGGAAAAATTAGAAGAGTTTTTCTTCTGTACCCTCTGTGTCCCCAGTGCTTCGACAGACTATGATGACAGCATACGCAACCGCCACTGCACCTCAGGATGTACCTTTGACTGGCATGGAAAGCTGTCTTGATCTGGAGAGCGAGATCTCGCTCAGCCCAATACAGCAGGCTCAAGGAGCGGTGAGCATGATGGCAGCATCCTCCACCGGAACTTCGGAAGTCGGAGTAGGTGGAACGGTTAGGGAGGGGCTGTCTCCCAATACAGCAACACTCTATAAAGGGGATTCCCCTGAGGATCTGAGCCTTCCAGTTACCACCAAGGCTGTGGAGCTGAATTTGCCGGGATTAGAGAAGTCATCTGAGCCAGATGTAGCAGTAGGAGACCAGCTTAATCCTTATGTGGCTTTACAGCTGTTGGTGAGACCATCTAAGGTAACGTTGGAGTCCTTATGGTCAGCTATGCAGTCCCTGCACAAGGTTTGTCTTACCTTTGTCTCCTATTCTAAGAAGAAATTAGATCTGACCAGCTAATTTACTTTCCTTGAGTCTCTCCAGACCATTTCTGACAAGTGGGTAATATTCAGTCCCACCAGCAGAAGGAGACTGAGAACCAATGACTAGTGACACCTATATAAGGGATTGTGCAACCCTGACCCACTCAGTATTTCGCATAGCCAAACAGTAACCATAAACCTACAAAACAAAAACAGAGAACAGGAAACAGGAAAAGACAGTGGATCCCCCAATGGGATACCGGAAAAGGAGTGAGCACCAAACAGACATTAGAAAGTGACGCTTGCAGCTCCCAGACTCCCCACGACACACATCTAAAACACACATTCTTCCAGGGCGGGGTCCGGGAATGCTCTGCAGAGACTCAAGGAAAGTAAATTAGAAGGTAAGATTTTCTTCCTTATTGTCTGATCATATAATGGGAAGTACCAAAGCAGTAGTCATAAAGGGTGGGGAAGACCCCGGACCAATACGCAAGTACCAAAAGAAGTATCCTCCCCAGACTAAACGCCCAACCTGTAATGGCGGACAAAGGAGTGCAGCGAAGACCAAGTAGTGGCCCGGAAAATATTTTGCTGAGGAATAAGAGAATGCTCCACCCAAGGGGAAGTCTGAGCCCTTGTACAGTGCGCCCACAAGTCCGCCAGCACTGCCCTACCACACAGCAAGTAAGCAGATGAAACAGCCTCCTTAATCCAGCGTGGTCCATCAAACAAAAATCCGCCGTTCAACACGCATAGCATTTGAGAGCCCTACCGATATCCACCTTATACAAAGAAGACGACTCATCCTGCGAAAAGGAAGGCAAAGAAAAGGGGAGACCACCTTAGGCAAAAAGGATGGAACTGGCCTCAGTGACACCTTCTCCTTAGAGAAAACCAGAAACCGCTCCCTGTACAACAAGGCTTGCAGCTCCAAAATATGCCGCGCCGACGTAATACTCGCTAAAAAATACAATCTTAAGAGAAAGATCCAAGGGTGGCCTGCTGCAGAGGCTCAAAAGGCGCCTTAACTGAGGTGGACAACACCAAATTCAAATCCTAAGGTGGAACAACCGCTTGGACAAGGGGGTCGCAACCTCTTGACCCCCTGGAAAAACGAGGAGACATCTGGATGTAGATCCAAGGAACAGCCTCACACCAGACCCCAGAAACAAGCCAGTGCCGCCAACTGTACCCGAAGAGAAGGCAACGACAATCCCTTGTCTAATCCACATTGAAAAAATCCAGAAACTGACCAACGCCTGAAGGGGAGCCACCTTTCTATCCTCACACCAATCCTCAAAAATACACCAGACTCAAACATAAGCGAAAGAGGTGGACCTCTTTTGCAAAAATTCTGAATCTGACTGAACAACGCCTAAACGGAAACCCGACTCAAATTGTGCCAGTCCAGCCACCACTGATGGCTGAGATGCAATGCTTTGCGAAGCCACACCTGGAAAGAGAGAGCCTCTGACTGAGGAGACCAGCACACCAGCAGCGCCAACTGAAGATGTCTCATGTGAGCTCGCACCCACGGCACCATCTCGATGGTCGCCACCATACATCCTAGAACCTGCAAAATGTCCCACGTGGAAACTGTACAAAGCAGATCGTTAATAAACCAAAATATATTTTATTGCTACGATAAAGATAAAATATGCATACAATAGTCCGTATACATAAAATAGCCCGACACAGGCCGTGTTTCGCCCAACTGGGCTGCTTCAGGGGCTAAAAAAAGATAATAAATAAATAATAAGTGGCAAATCTAAACATCTAAATAAAAAGCATATAATAATAATATAAATGATAACATAAAAATTATATAAATTTACAAAAGACGACATTAAAAATACAGCCAAATGTGAACTTGTACCATTAAGAGCCAAATGACATTAAAGATATGGTCACATAAAAGTTATAGCATTAAAATCTATAATATCAAAATCCCACAGACTCATTATTCAAATTGTAAACGTCATGTATATTGATCACAGGTGGTTAATGTATCCACAACATACATATACAAATATATATTACAGAAGTCCAGAGAAATATTCTGGACTTCTGTAATATATATTTGTATATGTATGGTTTATTAACGATCTGCTTTGTACAGTTTCCACTTTGGAATTTGCAGATCGTCTGCCCTTTTGCTTTCTTGAAATGTCCCACGTGGTCAGAGCCCAAAATGCTAGGAGATGGCAAATTTGACATTGAGTCTTCCATATCCTGGCCTCCAGAATACACACCATTCTGTATCGAGTATCGAAACATAACCCCAGGTACTCCAAGGTCTGGCTAGGAATCAGAGAACTCTTGGCCAGATTGACAATCCAACCCAGCTACTGGAGTAGCAGAATCACCTGAGACGTTGCCCGTTTGCTCTCCTTGACTGACTTTGCTTGAATCAGCCAATCGTCCAACTAGGGATGCACAAGAATGCCCTCCTGCCAGAGATGGGCTGCCACCACCACCATTGCTTTGGAAAAGGTTCTCAGTGCCATGACCAAGCAGAAGGGCATTGCCCGAAACTGGTAGTGCTCCCCCAAAACTGCATAACGGAGATATTTCTGGTGTTCCAGTAGCAACAGAATATGTAGATATGCCTCGGACAGATCCAGGGGCATGAGAAACTCCCCTGGCTGAAATGCCACTATCACGAACTGGAGGGTCTCAATGTGAAAAGGAGCCACATGCAATTCTCCATTCATCCGCTTGAGATCCAGGATCGGACACCAGGAAGCTTCCTTCTTGCACATCACAAAATAAATGGAATACCTTCCAGAACCTCTCTTGCCTGGAGGAACTGGAACAACCACCCGAACGGCCAACAGCTGCTGTGAGGTCTGACAGACAGCCCTGCCTTCCTCTTCGAGAGCCTCGAAAGGAATGAAAGGACTGCCCCTTATTCCAGAAACGACTACGCTGGAAACTGGCTCCTGTACCCGGCCAATACCACCTAAACTCCCGAAGACACAGGCCAGCCAACCATGACCTATCCTCCGGAAGCTGAGGCACCTTGGACTCCTCCAAGCTCTTAACTAGCTTCTCTAAATCGTCCCCAAAAAGCAACTTGCGCTTAAAGGGGAGCAGACTCAAACGTACATTAGAGGCCACACCTGCTGCCCAATTCTCCTAAGCCACAGAAAACGCCCTTCAGTCACCACTAGAGCCAGGATCTTTGCAGAGGCATGGACTAAGTCATACAAGGCATCTGAAAGAAATACAGTACCCAACTCCAAATTCACAACATCTGAAGACGATTGTGGAGAACGAAATGCCGGAGAGTCCGGCAACTGCTTGGCCCACTGAAAACAGGCTCTAGCCACCACCACAAATGACCACCTGTAAGGCCATAGCCAAAACGTCAAAAAGATCTTTTATGGAGTGCCTCCATTTGACGATCTTGAGGACCTATAAGGCCCACCTCACATTCTACGGGGATAGCTGTCTTCTTGGTAACAGCTGTCACCAGAGAAGCTACCTTATGCACCCGAAAAGGTTCCAGGTCTGTCAGAAGGAGCTGGTAAAGCCAAGTCATGGCCTGACAAATGTGTAAAATGGAAATACGGGGCCTAACACTCACCCTCTACCAGCTCCTTCAAATCATGGTACTGAGGTTAGGTGACTAATCAATGGTTCCCAGTCTCCCTCTGCTGCTAGGAGTACATATTACCCACTCGTTGGGAATGGTCTGGAGCAGATGGTAAGGAGTGCCTCTATCAATCTCGACTAGTTCACCAGGATAATAAATTAAAAGACTATGAGACATCGTTATCCCAAGTAAAGGAGGTAGAACTCAAGTTGTTACAAGGCGCAAATGTGGTTTATCAGAAATGGGAAAATGGAGCTAGGCCTTTAAATTTGAGCCAAAAGTACACAAACAAGAAGAAAAAAAAAGTACAAATGAGCCATCAAGACTGGAGCAATGAAGAATCCTTTAATGTAATAAACCCAACACAGACCATGTTTCGGCAACAATTACACCTGCCTCAGGGGTCTAATAAAAAAAAATGACATCACAATACAATATAAGTAAAAATATGCAATAAAAGAAAGCAAATCAATTAAACATTGAATATATGTGCTGGTGTATATGTGTGTGCTAGATAAGCATCAGGAATAAGTGTTGTTACGAATGATATACTTGAATAAACACACATAATATCAATATGTGTGAGCTTCAAAAAAAGTGTTATTGTGTTACAATAATATACATGAATAGACAAGCATAATATCAAAAATAAGGAAGGTAGTGACCATACATAGTGATTCCATACAACTTAACATATAAATGTTTTTTGGTTTTAATCATTCTAGAGTGCTCTGTGACATCAGAGGCTCTTTTCAATCTCGTATTAAGCTGTGCAGTGCGCATGTCCATTTTCCTGGCGGTTTGTTGGAAGCCATCAATGTGTATGGGCGCGTTTTATGTAGGTTGCTGCATACTTCTGCAGTAAGCTATTGAAGACTTTTCTGTTAGTTTTTTATCTTTGCAGAGCTGCTATGCGTTATAGTCCAAGCTGTTTAGAAATACAGTCTCGATGTTGAAGTAGAGAGTATTCACATGAATATCTATCTTTTAGTATGTCATTTTTCATGCTTTCATATTCTAAAAGCATGTTGTTTTATTTTTTGTATAAACAACCAAATAGTGCTCTGTTTCTAAAAGGTACATTTTTCTTTGATGATTCTTTCATTCAGTTCATCTTTGAACAGAGACATTGCGTCTGAGGAGACATTAATTGCATTATACATGGCTCTATACTTAGTCTGATGTCTGATAGTGATCCTACAAGCACTTTTTTTTTTGTTCTCAATTGTCTTCCATTAGTTGACGTCTTATCATGTATTTATATGTTGAGCAGGTATGGATTAACAATTGTGGTTGGATATTTAATAATTATTATTTGTTACATTTGTATCCCACATTTTCCCACCTTTTGCAGGCTCAATGTGGCTTACATATAACCGTTAACGGCGTTAGCCGATTACGGTCTGAACAAATACATGGTATGAATGAATACAAAGTGATATTGTGGTATAATGAGGTACTTGTATGGTAAGAACAGTTGGGGGGAGCTTAGAGAGAGAAATGGGGAAGAAGAGTCAAGTAATGTCCTTTACGGTGTTTGGTTATATTGTGTCGCAAGTGACCAGGTATTTTTATGTTGGCTCGGTGGGGTATGCTCTTCTGAATGCATTCTTTTTAATTCAGTACAGGGCATACTTTAATTAATTTTGTTATAGTTTGGTGTTCTAATTTCCTTTGTTTTACAGCAGTGAGGTTTGAATGACCTTTTTGGGATTTTATTTTTGCATTTGCTGAGAGTACTAACTTGATAAGAAGTTTAGATTTCAATACATACCTTTTAGTACATATGTGCATGTATTTCACTTTTAGACACTGTTAATTCATTATTCTTTTAGGGGTCTGTTTACTAAGCCATGCTAGCAGCTTCCATGTGGTATTGCTAACACAGCCCATTCAAAGTGAATGGGCTGTGTTGGCACTAGCGCACAGCCAGCTGCGCTAGGGGCTTAGTAAACCCCAGTGTTATTTTATTCACTTACTAGTAAAAAAGGCCCGTTTCCGAAACCAATGAAACGGGCGCTAGCATGTGTTTTTTTTGTGTGTGTGTGTATGTGTCACAGAGTTATTTTGTGTGTGTGTGTGAGGGTGGGGTGTGTGTGCAGGTTGTTGACGTGTGTCTTTTTTTTTTGTTTTGTTTTTTTGCTTGGGGGGTTGGGGGATGTGCTGTGCTATGCTGGCAAAGTGGGATGGATTGGTGTGTGGCTTTGAGGGTGTGTGTCTGTTGTATTGTGTGAGTGTGGTTTTGTCTGTCAAGGAGGTTTGTGGAGGGGAGTCTTTCTGTTGGTGAAATGTAAATGTGGTTGTAGGGGGGTCAGCCTTTGCTGAGTGGTGGATTGTTTTTTCCGTTTTTTTTTTTTTGTGTTGTGCTGAGGCAGCAGTGTTGTTTTAGATGGGCGGAAGGTAGAGGAGCACGTTCTTGGTCTGTCGGTATTTTTTGGCTGTAGGGGAACACTGGAAGAGAAATGTGCTATGGGAAGTAGCGCCGTCTTTTTCCGTTGGGCTGGGGTTCTGGGCATCCTGGAGGTGGGAGACGGCTTGCCTGAGGACGGGGATGGTTGTTTTAAGTTGGCGGAAGGGAGAGGAGCACGGTCTCGGGCCATCGGGTGGTGATCCGGTATGTTCGGTCCATTTCAGGCCGGCTGCAGGGGAATGCTGGAACATGCGCTGTGGGAAGCTGCGCCGTCTTTTTCCGGGTGCTCGGGGAATCCCCGAGGTGGGAGACGGCTTGCCTGAGGCTGGGGATGGTTGGGCAGGGCCGCTTTGGCAAAAGGGGAAGAGGAAGGGGGTGGGGAGTTACCTGTAGCTGCGTGAGAAAACGGGTATTCTTTGTTTTGTATTATTAGTTTGCATTTCTGTTGAAGAAAGAGTGGATGCCTTTTGAATGATGGAGGTGGTGCGTCGGTGTGCGGTTGTTTCGTTAGTTTGGCAGCCAGTCTCCAGCGATTCCTAGGCAGGGAAGGAGTATGTTTCCCTACTCCTCCCCCTTCCTTGGTCGCTGTTTGCTGCTGGCTGGGTCGCGGGTAATCCTTCCAGCTGGGCCGCAGCTTGTCCTGTTCGCCCACGTCCCAGATGGTGACGGGCACGTTGTTTTCCGGCTCCTCTGACTCCATGTCAAGCGATCCCAAATATAGTCTTTGCTATGGGCCCTCTGGCACTCTTCAGTACTGGCATTAAGCATTTAAAAATTTCTCTCCCCCCCCCCCCCCCCCCGGTCTATTTTTGCACATACCCACAGCAGGAATATTCTTCTCTCGTTCCAGCGGTGGTTCTGTGCTCTCCGTGCTGCACAGATAATGAGCCATTCTGCTGGGGAATGCTCCTCCCTTATTGTCATGTAGTTTCCTCTGATTGGTCCGTCTTACGTTGCCTAGTGTTGCCTGGGAACGGTGTTGTGATGGTCCTTTGTGTTTCAGAATGTTGAGGGTGTTTTTTCTGATTGGTCCGTCATGCGAGGGCGGGGCAGAGAGACATGGTCAGTGTTGTGGCTTCACCACCATGAATCCATGAACCCTTCAGGGAGTGACTTCAGAACGTTGTCTTCAGAACGTTGAAGGTGAGTTTTATTATAGTAGATATGTTTAGTTGCATGGAATCATTATGCATGGTCACTACCTCCCCATCCTATATAATAATTCTCACCTCCAACGTTCTGACTTGCCTGGGATCGTGACTCATTCCGAGTTGGTCTGCTAGGCTCCATAGATCAGGCTGACATCACCGTAGCCATTATGATGTCAACTTCAGAACCCCGGGGGGAAAAAAAACATGCTTCACAACTGATCCATGTCCAGAGGAGGGTCGCTGGACATGGGTGGCTGGAGGGGGGGCAGGGGAGAGAGGAGGGTCGCTGGACATGGGTGGCTGCAGAGGGGGCAGGGGTTGCTGGACATGGGTGGCTGCAGGGGGGGCAGGGGAGAGAGGAGGGTCGCTGGACATGGGTGGCAGGAGGGGCCAGGGGAGAGAGGAGGATCGCTGGACATGGGTGGCTGCTGTCTTGTCCACAATGTCAGTGAGCCCTTAGGTCCCACAAGGCCCGAAGGACCTCAGAGGACAGCCACGCAACCCCGAATCTTCACCCGCGGCGACCGCCGTTCACCAGAGGTTGAGCCCCCAGCTGCAGGCGGTCAGCGGGACTGCTGGAACCGCGGTGTCGCGGACTGACCTGGCTGGAGTCAAGGAGTGTGGGTACTAACCTCAGTAATCAGGGTCACGCAAGTCTCGGGATAGACGGCTAGCAAACCGTAGTCCAGTTCCAAGCAAGTCTCTGGATAGGCGGCTAGCAAACAGTAATCAAGTTCCAAACAAGACTCTGGATAGGCGGCTAGCAAACAGTATTCAAGTTCCAAGCAAGTCTCTGGATAGGCGGCTAGCATTCAGGTTCCAAGCAAGTCTCTGGATAGGCGGCTAGCAAACAGTATTCAAGTTCCAAGCAAGTCTCTGAATAGGCGGCTAGCAAACAGTATTCAAGTTCCAAGCAAGTCTCTGAATAGGCGGCTAGCAAACAGTATTCAAGTTCCAAGCAAGTCTCTGAAAAGGCGACTAGCAAACAGTATCACACGGAACCACGGAGCGGCTTCGGTAAGGAACCTAAAGCAACGTGCCAGCGTGAACTCAGTCTTTAAATATCGAGCCCCCTTAACCGCCCCGCCCACGAGGGAGCGATCCACCAATCCGACCTCGTGCCTCGACAGAGCTCTTCGGATTGGGGCGGCCCGGTCTCCCAGGCGGAGCCATGGCCTTGGCCCTCCAATCCGGCGCAGCATAGGCGGAGCTCCAGGACCTCCAGCTCTGGAGCGAGGGAGACGCCAGCCCAAGCGTGCTAGCGCCGCCATCTTGGGCGGCGCGGCCCTCGCTCCCACCACCGGCGAGAGAGAACCCGGTGGTCGCCATTGCTGCCCACCGGTCTCGGCCTGACCCGTAACTCCCGCGGCAGCGCCCGCCCCCACACCGGAGCCCTTGGCTCTCCATCCCGCGCCGCGGAGGACGCCGGCACTCGCCTCCCGCGACGGAGGAGCAGGTAGGATCGCGGGACGCGACAGTATCCCCCCAGGATGCCCCCCCTCCACCGGGGCCGGGTTTGCGAGGAAAACGTGCCTGGAAGGCTCTTACCAGGTCCGGAGCATGTACGTTAGTCGCTGGTTCCCAGGAGTTGTCTTCGGGACCGAAATGCTTCCAAGATAGCAGGTAGTACAGCTTTCCCCGCCGTCTCTTGGAATCCAGAATGTCCTCAACTTCATATTCCGGATCGGGGTCCGCCTCTGGAACGACAGTCTCCTGATTCTGTGGATGCCACTTGGACCCCTGGAAATTTTTCAACAGAGAAACATGGAAAGCATTATGCACCCGTAACGTACTCAGTAGCCGCAACCGGTATGTCACTGCTGCAATCCGAGATTGGATGGTAAAGGGCCCAATGTACCATGGCCCCAGTCTCCGAGATGGGGACCCGCAGTCTTAGGTATTTCATACTTAACCACACCCTTTGTCCTGGCTGCAGCACCGGTGCAGGGCGTCGGTGGCGATCCGCAAAGGCCTTATACTTGGCGGCCAGTCGTTGTAGTTGTATACGGGCTATCTCCCAGACCTTCTGTAGATCGGCTAAGGTCTGAGAAACCATGGGTGTAAACGTGTCAGCAGGAAACGGTGCCGGAAGCCGTGGATGTTGTCCATACACCAAGAAGAAAGGAGAGTGCCCAGAGGCAGAATAGTCACTGTGGTTGTAGGCAAACTCAGCCCACGGAAGCAGGGAGGCCCAGTTATCTTGCCGCTTATTGACAAAGGCCCGCAAGAACCCCTTCAATGTTTGGTTAATCCGTTCGACCATCCCGCTTGTCTGGGGATGGTAGGCCGACGAGAAGTGGGTCACAACCCCCAGCGCCGCACACAAGGCTCTCCAGAATCGTGAAGTAAATTGGGTTCCAAGATCGCTGATGATTCTGGTGGGCAGCCCATGAAGCCGGAAGATGTGCTGAATGAACTGTTGGGCTAAGGATGCCGCCGATGGAAGCCCCGGCAGGGGAACGAAATGCGCCATCCGGGAGAAACGGTCAACCACGACCCAGATCACGGTGTGTCCCTGGGAGCTGGGAAGATCGGTGATGAAATCCATCGACAGCTCCCTCCAGGGAGCTGTCGGCACAGGCAACGGTTGCAGGTCTCCCACGGGGTGCCCGATTACTGACTTCGTCCGGGCGCAGACAGGGCAAGTCGTGACAAACTGAAGGATATCCCGCCTCATCTGAGGCCACCTGTACTGTCGAGAAATTAAACGGAGGGTCTTTTGATACCCAAAATGTCCGGCCCACACAGAGGAATGTCCCCACTGCATTATTCTTCCCCGATCCGAGGGAGATACCAGCTCCTTCACCGGGACGACCCCCCCCCCCCCCCCCCCCCCGAGGCCGCACTAAGGCAGTTAGGGTCCAACATAGGATGAATCTCTTCAATCTCCTCCGGAACCTCAAAGGCTCGGGAGAGAGAGTCCGCAGGGGTATTTTGGGCCGCAGCCCGGAATACCAGTTGAAAATGAAACCTAGCAAAGAATAATGACCAACGAGCCTGTCGAGGATTGAGTCGTTGGGCTTCTTGTAGATACAAAAGATTCTTGTGATCAGTGATCACCGTAAACCGGTGCTCTGCCCCCTCCAGCAAATATCTCCATTCTTGCAGGGCCAATTTCAATGCTAGAAGTTCTCTATCCCCCACCGTATAATTGCGTTCTGCTAGGGAGAATTTACGGGAGAAAAAGGAGCAGGATTGACGTCGGCCCTTGGCGTTAACTTGAGAGAGGACAGCTCCTGCACCCAGGGCGGAAGCGTCCACCTCCACGATAAATGGTTTATCAGGATCCGGGGCCAACAGGATAGAGGCAGAGTCAAAAGCCTCCTTTACTTGACGGAATGCGGCTTGCGTCTCTGGTGGCCAGTCCCGGACATTCGCATGTTTCTTAGTGAGCGCAGTCAACGGAGCTGTCAGTTGCGAATAATGAGGAATAAACTGACGATAGTAATTCGCGAATCCCAGGAACCGTTGTAGCGCTTTCAGTCCCAGCGGTTGAGGCCACTCCCGGATAGCGCGGAGTTTATCGGGATCCATCCGCAACCCCCCCCCCCGGGTAACAGAATGTGTCCCAAAAAGGGCAGAAACCGCTGATGAAATGAGCATTTACTGAGTTTGGCAAACAACCGGTATTGCCGTAGACGCTGAATCCCTGGAGAAAATCAAGATGTCGTCCAGGTAGACAATCACTGTGGAATTCAACAAGTCCTGGAGCGCGAAGTTGATGAATCTTTGGAACACTGCAGGGGCGTTGCATAGGCCAAAGGGCATCACTCGGTATTCAAAATGTCCCTCATGAGTATTAAAGGCGGTCTTCCACTCGTCCCCCTCCCGGATACGGACCAAGTTGTAGGCCCCCCGCAGGTCCAACTTGCTGAAAATCTGGGCTCCCTGCAATCGGTCAAAGAGCTCTGGAATGAGAGGTAAGGGGTACCGATCCTTCACCGTGATGGCATTTAAACCCTGATAATCAACACAGGGCCTCAAGGAGCCATCCTTCTTGGTCACAAAAAAGAATCCGGCCCCGGCAGGGGACGTAGAGGGACGGATGTACCCCTTCTGGAGATTCTCCCGGATATAGACCTGCATCACCTTGGATTCTTCTCGGGACAAGGTATAAAGACGGCCCCGGGGTGGCATGGTATCCGCCATCAACCTAATAGTACAATCAAAGGATCGATGAGGCGGTAGGACATCCCCTTCCACGGGACTAAATACATCCGCAAAGTCCCGATATTCCACCGGCAGAGTGGCTGGACAACCTAGCGCAGTTCCGGGGGTAACCGCCATCGCGGGACAATTGAATTTTCAGCCCTTCAAACAGGCTTTCAGACAGGCGTTACCCCAAGACCGGATCTTCCCCCCGGTCCAGTCTATTACGGGGGTATGGCGCCGTAGCCAGGGCAATCCCAGCACCACCAATCCGACCTCGTGCCTCGACAGAGCTCTTCGGATTGGGGCGGCCCGGTCTCCCATGCGGAGCCATGGCCTCGGCCCTCCAATCCGGCGCAGCGTAGGCGGAGCTCCAGGACCTCCGGCTCTGGAGCGAGGGAGACGCCGGCTCAAGCGTGCTAGCGCTGCCATCTTGGGCGGCGCGGCCCTCGCTCCCACTACCGGCGAGAGAGAACCCGGTGGTCGCCATCGCCGCCCGCCGGTCTCGGCCCGACCCGTAACTCCTGCGGCAGCGCCCGCCCCCACACCAGAGCCCTTGGCCCTCCATCCCGCGCCGCGGAGGACGCCGGCACTCGCCTCCCGCGACGGAGGAGCAGGTAGGATCGCGGGACGCGACACTGCAGGGGGAGAGGAGGATCGCTGGACATGGGTGGCTGCAGGGGGAGAGGAGGATCAGTGGACATGGGTGGCTGAAGGGGGAGAGGAGGGTCGCTAGCGCCCGTTTCATTTGTGTCAGAAACGGGCCTTTTTTACTAGTATTTAATATTATGTATGTCTATTCACGTATATTATTGTAACACAATAACACTTTTTTCCTTAGCATCCCTCCGGACCAGCCCAGGATTGGACTGATAGGTTGTGCTCGCCTACCAGCAGGTGGAGACTGAGAAAAAAACTCTGACTCTAGAGAGCCAATAAGAGCCCTGGTCATGTGACCATAGCCTCAGTATTTTCTCAGTCTCCCAGCAGGTAGGAAGCGAGCCCATTAGTCTCTCTTTGTAGGATATATCTCTCTATATAAAAAGCAACAGCAACGTTCTATGAAGCCTCCAGCCGGAATTGTGAAGGGGGCGAGATATCCGGTTTCTCTATGAGTGTCTGCCCCGCCCTCTCTGTAACACAGTCAGTGAAGGAAAACAGCAGAGCACGAAATCAAATCGCTGGCTCTGTAACAGTGAAGGACTCAGAGGGGGGAGGGAGAGAGGCCAGAGAGCAGGGACACACACACTCCCACATGCACACAAAAGAAAACATTGCTAGCCCCCGTTTCATTTGCATCAGAAACGGGGCTTTTTTACTAGTATCTATATATATTTGTATTCTGGTTTTCTCTTTATTTTTCTTTCTGTGCTTGGGGAATATTGTTAGAGGCTTTTTGTTCTACTTCTCTACTGTTTTCAGCCTCTGGGGTGTCACACTCGGGCGTTCCAGGGGCCCTCCCCATCTCCCTAATGTTCAAATCAGAAATAATTTTTAAAAGAAGGGAAGGGCCACCCTTTCTGAGGAGATGTGTATGCCTTTGGGAGAGGCAGCCAGGATTGTTAAAAAAAAAAGGAGAACTTTCCCCATTGACTGAATGAGCAGACAGCTCCGTTTGATGGTCTGGGAATGCTTTGCTGGCTGTGACTCAATGGGAGGTCCCGGTTGCGGCTTTTCGTCCCTCTAAGTCGATGCACCACCTTTACCCTGTCCCAGAGGCTGATAGAGCTCTGCTTAAACTTCCTATGGTAGATGCCGTGGTTTCGGCTGTTACTAAGTGCAACAAGGTCCCGGTGGATGGAGGCACGGCGCTGTGGGATGCTCAGCACAGGAGACTTGAGACACTTCTAAAGAATAGTTTTGATGTTTCTTCTCTGGCTGTTCAAGCAGCCATTTGTGGTTCTCTGGTGGCCAGAGCTTGTTTTCATTGGGCGGGAAGAGTTTTGGACCGTTCTTCCGATGATCTAGGAGCGATTGATGTGGAAGTGGCTAAGATTGAGAGGGGCTCTGCGTTTTTAGCTGATGCTCTGTATGATCTGTTGAGGGCTTCTTCTAAGTCCTTGGCCTTGGGGGTCGCAGCTCGTCGCTCTCTTTGGTTGAAGGGTTGGTCGGCAGATGCGGCCTCCAAGTCTAAATTAAGTAAATTCCCCTTTAGGGGTTCTTTTTTGTTTGGAGAAGAATTGGATAAATTGGTTCATTCCCTAGGGGATTCTAAGGTTCCGCGTCTTCCGGAGGATAGACCTCAGCAGTCTAGTAGCAGGGCTTTGTTTGGTCGTGGTCGCATGCGCTCTTTCCGTAGATTTCAATCTGATATGGGTCCTCAGACTCAGAGAACTCGTTTTTTCAACAGGACTCAGTCCTTTAACGGTTACCGCAGAGGAGGCAGATTCTCAGCTGTGAATTTTCGCTCCCCATCGCGTGTTTCCCAATGAAGGTGCGAGGGGCTCTCCTCTGATTTCCGTAGGAGCTCGACTAACTCAGTTCTACCAGAGGTGGGCCCAAATTACTTCAGATCAGTGGGTCTTGGAAGTTATTCGAGATGGTTATGCCTTAGAATTCGCAAGGCCTATTTCGGACGCCTTTCTGGAGTCTCCCTGTCGCTCTCATCTCAAGGCGGAGGTGGTTCGGGAGACGCTACAGAGGCTTTTGGATCTTCAAGCCATTTGCCCTGTCCCTCCGGCGGAGCACAAGCAGGGTCGCTATTCCATTTATTTTGTGGTCCCAAAGAAAGAGGATTCCTTTCGTCCTATTCTAGACCTCAAAGCTGTCAACCGGGCGCTCAAAGTTACAAGTTTTCGTATGGAGACTCTTCGGTCCGTAATAGTAGCAGTGCGCAAAGGGGAATATCTCACGGCATTAGATCTTACAGAGGCATATTTGCATATTCCTATTCGCCCAGCTCACCACAAGTTCTTGCGATTTGCGGTTCAGGCCGTCATTTCCAGTTCCGAGCTTTGCCTTTCGGGCTTGCGACGGCACCACACACACTTACCAAGGTTATGGTTGTGGTGGCAGCGGCCCTCCGGAAAGAAGGGATTCTCGTCCACCCTTACCTAGATGACTGGTTGATAAGGGCGAAGTCTTTTCAAGAAAGTTGTCAAGTCACAGAGCGAGTGGTAGCGTTCTTGCAGTCCCTAGGTTGGGTGGTGAATCTAGCCAAGAGCAGTTTGGTTCCCTCGCAGTCTCTCGAGTATTTGGGAGTCATCTTCGATACGGCAAGGGGTCGAGTTTTCCTTCCGCAGGGCAGGATTCTGAAGCTCTGGTCTCAGATTCTGAATTTGATACATCTCAAGGTCCCTTGTGCTCGGGATTATCTTCAGGTTGTCGGGTCCATGGCAGCCACGATAGAGGTAGTGCCCTGGGCCAGAGCTCACAAGAGGTCTCTTCAGTGGTCTCTTCTGTCTCGGTGGTCGGCTCAAACGGATTCTCTCCTGAAGAAGTTGTCTCTGCGCAACCGGGAACGCATCTCTCTGTTTTGGTGGCTACGGATACAGAATCTCACTGTAGGGATGCCATTGGAGTCTCCTTGGTGGATACCGTTGACGACAGATGCCAGTCTCCGAGGCTGGGGAGCTCATTGCCTAGACCAGTGGACCCAGGGTCTCTGGTCTCCGCTGGAAGCAGCTCAATCCATCAACTTCTTGGAGACCAGAGCGATTCGGTTAGCTCTGCAGCACTTCAAGTCTCTCCTGGTGGGCAAAGCGGTGCGAGTTCTCTCGGACAACGCCTCGGCAGTGGCCTACATCAACCGCCAGGGAGGAACGAGGTGTCGTCTGCTGTGTCGAGAAGCGGAAAGTCTTCTCGCCTGGGCGGAGATTCACCTCACGGGCATATCTGCCTCGCATGTAGCAGGAGTGGACAACGTTCAAGCAGACTTTCTCAGTCGTCACACTCTCGATCCCAGGGAGTGGGCTCTCAGTGATCGGGCATTTCAGTTGATAGTAGATCACTGGGGTCTTCCAGTTTTAGATCTTTTCGCCTCAAGTCTCAACTCCAAAGCTCCTCGCTTCTTCAGTCGCCGAAGAGATGCAAGAGCGGTAGGGGTCGACGCCCTCTTGCAGCGGTGGCCCTCCGGTCTTCTTTACGCGTTTCCTCCATGGCCACTAATAGGTCGTCTCCTACAGAGGATCGAGGAACACGGGGGGCCGGTAGTGTTGGTGGCACCAGACTGGCCTCGGCGTCCTTGGTATGCGGATCTGCAACGCCTAATGGTGGCGTCTCCTCTTCAGCTTCCAATGCACAAGGCCTTGCTGGTACAAGGGCCAGTTCCTCATCCAGACTCGGCTCGATTTTGTCTTACGGCCTGGCTCTTGAACGGGCCAGTTTAGCTAAGAGGGGTTTCTCAGCTCCAGTAATTTCCACCATGCTTCGGTCTCGTCGTCGCTCCACCTCTCTGAGATATATTTGCACCTGGAGAATTTTTGAGGCTTGGTGTACGGATGCTGGCATTGTTCCTCTTCGGGCGTCCGTGCCTCAGATGTTAGATTTTTTGCAACGAGGCTTTGATAAAGGACATTCGCTTTCTTCACTTAGAGTGCAGACGGCAGCCCTGTCCTTTTTCAGAGGTAGGATTCGTGGTAAGTCTTTGGCTAGTATTCCTGAGGTGGCCCGGTTTTTGAAGGGGGTTAGTCTTCTTCATCCACCGGTCAGACCAATTTTTCCATCTTGGGACTTTAATCTGGTTCTTTCGGCTCTAACGAAGCCTCCTTTTGAGCCATTACAAGCATGTTCTCTGAAAGATTTGACGCTTAAGACAGTGTTTTTGGTGGCTATTGCGTCAGCTAGGAGAATCTCGGAGTTGCAAGCCTTTTCCTGTAGATCTCCATTTCTGCAATTTTCTAAAGAGCGAGTGGTCCTTCGGCCGGTTCCTTCCTTTTTGCCTAAGGTTATGTCCCGTTTTCATATGTCCCAGTCGGTTTTTCTCCCTGTTTTGGGATCGGCCTCAGGAACGCAGGAGCAGCAGAGGTTGCATACTCTGGATGTTAAGAGAGTCCTTAAACGATATCTCGCAGTTACTGACGACTTCAGTCGCTCGGACCGTCCTTTTCTTCTTTTTGCTGGTCACCGCAAGGGCTTGTCAGCTTCTAAGCCCACGTTATCTCGGTGGATCAAGGAGATGATAGCGTCTGCTTATCTCTTGGCAAGCAGAACAGTTCCTGATGCGCTTAAAGCTCATTCTACACGAGGGCAGGCAGCCTCGTGGGCGGAGTGCTTCTTGGTGCCTCCAGAAGAGATCTGTAAGGCGGCGACTTGGTCTTCTCTCCATTCTTTCTCTAAGCATTACAGGTTAGATGTCCAGTGTCGTCAGGAGGTGGTCTTTGCATCCTGAGTGCTCACAGCGGGTTTGCTGGGGTCCCTCCCGTAGGACTACTGCTTTGTTACGTCCCATCAGTCCAATCCTGGGCCAGTCCGGAGGGATGCTAAGGAAGGAGAAATTAGACCTTACCTGCTAATTTGCTTTCCTTTAATCCCTCCGGACCGGCCAAGGCCCCTCCCGTGTGCTATCTTTCAGTCAAAGTTCAACTTTACTGTGTACAGACATTCAACTGTCGTCTACAGAGCTGTTCTGCAAGTTAGACAGTTAAAGAAATTACATACTGTTCTCCAAGTTCAATGGTTAAATAATTCATTATGTTATGCAAGTTGAGCAGTTTGAACAATTTCCTAACTCTATGTTATGCAAGTTGAACAGTTTAAACAAATACAATTGGCCATACCTCAGCTCGGAAACGAGATGTTGGTGAGCCCAGGGTCACAGCTAAGCCGTATTTTAAGCACGTTTATCTGGTGCTTCCTGGCTGCTTGGATTCCTCACGGCACAGAATATAGGTTCTTCTTTCCCTTTCTGCTTTGTTAGTCAAATACTGAGGCTACGGTCACATGACCAGGGCTCTTATTGGCTCTCTAGAGTCAGAGTTTTTTTCTCAGTCTCCATCTGCTGGTAGGCGAGCACAACCCATCAGTCCAATCCTGGGCCGGTCCGGAGGGATTAAAGGAAAGCAAATTAGCAGGTAAGGTCTAATTTCTCCTTGAAGCTCATTCAGCACACACTGATATTATGTATGTTTGTTGTGTTTCAAATGTCTGAAGTTCCATAGGTTGCTATCAGGCTCATTTTCGAAAGAGGACGTCCATCTTTCGACGTAAAATGGAAGATGGACGTCCTTCTTCCAGAGACATTCAAATCGGTATAATCGAAACCCGATTTTGGACGTCTCCAACTGCAGTCCGTTGCAAGAATGTCCAAATTTCAAGGGGGTGTGTTGGAGGCGTAGCGAAGGCGGGACTTGGGCGTGCCTAACACTTGGACGTCTTTGACCCATAATCGAAAAACACAAGGATGTCCCTGATGAACACTTGGACATTTTCACCAGGACGTGTTTTTATTACTAATAAGGCACAAAAAGGTGCCCGAAATGACCAGATGACCACCGGAGGGAATTGGGGATGACCTCCTGTTACTCCCCCAGTGGTCACTAACCCCCTCCCACCCTCAAAAAACATCTTTAAAAATATTTCATGCCAGCCTCAGATGTCATACAGCGCATGAAGGTCCCTGGAGCAGTTTTAGTGGGTACTGTAGTGCACTTCAGACAGGCGGACCCAGGCCCATACACCCCCTATAGCTGTTACATTTGTGGAGGAAACAGTGAGCTCTCCAAAACCCACCACAAACCCACTGTACCCATATATGGGTGCCCCCTTCACCCGTAGGGGCTATGGTAGTGATGTACAGTTCGGGGTAGTGGGTTTGGGGGGGGGGTTTGGGGGCTCAGCACACAAGGTAAGGGAGCTGTGTTCCTGGGAACAATTTATGAAGTCCACTGCAGTGCCCTGTAGGGTGCCCGGTTGGTGTCCTGGCATGTCAGGAGGACCAGTGCACTACCAATGCTGGCTCCTCCCACATCCAAATGGCTTGCATTAGGACATTTTTGACATGGTCATCTTTGGTTTCGAAAATCACCGAAAGTCAAAGATGTCCATGTCTAGGGACATCCAAATCTAGGGATGTCGAAATTTAAGCATTGTAACGTTTCTAACGGTATTTTCGAAACAAGAGATGGACGTCCATCTTTTTTCGAAAATATGGGTTTCCCCGCCCCTGGATTTGGACGTTTTGCAAAGACGTCCAAATCACAAATGCCCCTCCACATAAACTTGTAAATCTAAGTGCTTTGAAAATACGCCTCCATATCTCCTGCAGGCCTGAATAGTGCAATGGACCTTTCTGTGTTTGTTTGATCACTTTTGTGAACAAGATTATGCATTATTCTGTCTGACAAAAACATATAATCTTTTGGTATTAATTCTATTGCATGTCTTTTGATATATGTATTAGAAGATTTTAACCATTATTGTACTACAATTATGTGCTTAATTGTTTTGCCTTTAACACTTAATCTAGCATGATGCACATCACGCAGTTATCACAATGATGTTTATGACACCTTTGGGCTTATTTTCAAAAGAGAAGAATGTCCCAAAAGTGGCATAAATCTGCATTTGAATGCTTTTCTCACAAAAATGTCCAAATTAGAAATTTCAAAACCAATTTTTAGACTTTTTTCTATAAAGTCCATCAGAAGTGCGTTCAAATAACAAGGGAGCATGTTAAGGGCGGGATATGGGCGTTCCTAACACTTGGACGTTTTTCTGCCATAATGGAACAAAACAAAAACATCCAGGGCTGTAAATTGGATATTTTGGTCTAAACCTGTTTTATTAATGAATAAGCCACAATAAAGTGCCCTAAATGACCAGATGACCACTAGAGGGAATCAGGGATCACCTCCCATTACTCCCCCAATGGTCACTAACCCCCTCCCACCCCCCTACCCCAAAAAATTGTGATTAAAAATATTGCTTACCAGCCTCTATGCCAGCCTCAGATGTTAATACTCTGGTCCATTAGAGCAGCATGCAGGTCCCTGGAGTAGTGTAGTGGTGAGTGCAGTGCACTGCAGACAGGTGGACCCCGGCCCATACTTCCCCCTAGCTGTTAACACTTGTGGTAGAAATTGTGAGCCCTCCAAAACTCACCAGAAACCCACTGTACCCATATATAGTTGCATCTTCATATGTCCATTTTTAGCCACCTTGACAGTATATTCAGTCAGTTTTTATTTACAAAAAAATGTCTCACAAAAAGTATTGGACCAATGATTGTAGTATATACCTTTTTTATTGTAATAAATTTTTCTTATTGTATATTTACGTGTTTAAATTAAAATTAATTTGTTTTATTTAGACTCCTGACGCAGGCCAGTTGGGCCGAAACACAGCTGTGTCGAGTCATATCACCTCAATAAATCTATTTATTTTTTATTCTTTTTGTGTCGTCTCCTTTTTTGATTTTTACATTTTCTATATTCTTTATTTTAATTTTTAATTATTTTTTCTTTTTTCTTTTTTCTTCGGTTCCCCTTTTTTTGTGTCATCTTCGCTGTTTTTGATTACTGTTGTTGTTGCGAAGACAGGTTTCTTCTGTATTTTTTACCAGCCTCTATGCCAGCCTCAGATGTTAATACTCTGGTCCATTAGAGCAGCATGCAGGTCCCTGGAGTAGTGTAGTGGTGAGTGCAGTGCACTGCATACAGGTGGACCCCGGCCCATACTTCCCCCTAGCTGTTAACACTTGTGGTAGAAATTGTGAGCCCTCCAAAACTCACCAGAAACCCACTGTACCCATATATAGTTGCCCAGTTCACCCATAAGGGCTATTGTAGTGGTGCATAATTGGGGGTAGTGGGTTTTGGGGGACTCAGCAGACAAGATAAGGGAGCAATGGTGAGATGTATACCTGGGAGCTTTTATTTGAAGTCCACTGCAGTACCCCATTGCTCTCCTGGGATGTCTGTGTAGCCAGTCTACTAAGAATGCGGGCTCCTCTTACATCAAATGGCTTGAGTTTGTACGTTTTTCACTTGGGCTTTTTTTTTTTTTAATAGACTAAAAGGATAAATGCACAGAGCACAAAAACATCTAGAAAATAGCCATTTTGAAAACAGAAAAATGTCTATATTCCCCACTTGTATTTTGGACATTTTTAGCAAACCATCCAAAGTTGGACTTAGACGTCATATCAAAAATGCCCCTTTTTGGTGTTTGTATCTGCAAAGTTTCATATATTTATGTATTTGCATACTGCAGATCTCCTGACATGATTAATCTGTTATTAGAATGATTAGATTTTATACTATGCAATTTTCTAAATGAGGTACAGTTTATGCACAATAGTTAATAGCCCAGATAACATTTATTACAGTTTGTGCATATAATCGCAAAGTCTCATTCCTTGTCATCAAGCAGATGAAGCCATTACGTATGGGTTGTGTCCATCAACCAGCAGGGGGAGATAGCACTCAACTTTTCACAATGCCTCATGGCCAGCCAGCTCCACTGCCTCTTCAGTATTCTCTATCTCCCCAAGCAGGGTGGCTGCAGCTTCTTTGAGCTCCATCAAAAATCTGCCTGGGGGTGGCTCCTGGCGTGCCAGTTGTTAGCCGGGGTGTTAGAGGCTATAGCAGCTTCACTTTGAAGGCACATAGGTTAGCCCTTTCCCTGCCTTACCCATGCCCCCGTGGATGTGGACATATTAGCTTGCTTTTCCCTGTCCTTTCCCACTCAGTGGATGCAGGCACATTGGTTCGCCTTTCCCTGCCTTTCCCACTCATCTGAGCCTCCGGAGTTCTTATTACCTCTGCTTTCCTCACAGCGTTAAAAAAAAAATGGAACAGAGGTTTTCCTTTGATTCTTCTATGAGACCAGAGCTGTGATACTCAGTCCGGTGAGGTAAGAGTGTTTTCTAACTCCTCTGGGGTGGGCCCACGATCGGGGCGTTTTTTGGCGCAAAACCGCCATTTTGAATTTTCCCGCCGTTTTTGGCGATGGCTGCAGAGAATGTAAAGCGCTGTTCCCGGTGAGGCAGGCGCAAATCAGCAGCGGGGCTCTGTAAATCGTGCTGTACAGGTGTAAGAGCTGGCCCAAGCATGGTGAGCGATGATTCTTCCCGCTCAGAGCTGGCAGCGGACGCCATTTTGAATTCTCTGCATGGCACAGCCTCCGTAGAGACGGAGAGCCCTGAGCCCCGGGGGAGGGACCTCGAATTGAGGCTATTCAGGGAGCGGCTAGCCCCGGACGGGATCTGGGTGCCCAGGGCGAGTTTTTCTCCCCTGATTTTGTGTTATTATTGCATAAAGTATACATGCTGAAAAGAGCTCTCCCTCAAGGGTCGTCTGAGGCCCCTTCTATTGTTCCCCCCCCCCCCCCCCCCCCCCCCGGTGGATTCTGGCCTGGGACTGGCCGCTGAAGCTATTTTCCCTGATAATTGGCATAAAGAAAAGCATAGAAGGGCTAATTCCCCTTCAGATTGTGGTGCACCTCCTCCCCCCCCCCCCCCCCTCCCGTGGTTGGGCTGTGAGGATTCGGAGAGTTCTGGCAGGCCTTCGTAGTCTGAGGAGCCAGAGTCAGGTGCAGAATTACCACAGGATCTGGATGATCCCTCCGCGGTGAGGATTTTCCACCGTGATGAGCTGCCAGCGCTTATTTCAGATGCCCTACAGGTCCTTTCTATTGAAGAGCCTGACAGTGGCATGGCCTCCTCTGTGAATCCTAGGATGGCTAGTACCAAAAAGCCTGCTCGAGCCTTTCCTTTGCATGACTCCATCCAAGAGCTTATTTCCGCTCAGTGGGCTGACCCCGAGGGACCTTTGAAAGTTTCCAGGGCTATGGGGCAATTATACCCTCTGCGTGAGAAGCATTTGGCTCGCTTTGCAATGCCTAAAGTAGATGCCCTAGTCACTGCGGTGACAAAGAGAACTACCCTCCCTGTGGAAGGAGGAGTTGCCCTGAAGGATATACAAGACCGTAGGCTGGAAGCAGCACTTAAACGGTCCTTTGAAATTGCAGGGCTTACTGTTCGGGCGTCTGCATGCAGTTGTTATGCTGCTAGAGCCTGCCTGGCGTGGTTGCAACAGGCAGTGGAACAGCCCGGAGATGGAGCGGAGCCCTTCTCGGATGTGGCTCCGCTGCTGGAGTCGGCCTTGTCCTTTTTGGCTGATGCCCTTTATGATATTGTCAGAGCTTCGGCTAAACAAATGACAGTAGCAGTGGCGGCTCGCAGTCTTATTTGGCTACGACATTGGGCAGTGGACATGGCCTCTAAGCAAAGGTTGGTGAAGTTGCCCTTTCAAGGCCTTCTCCTATTTGGTGAGGAGTTGGAAAAAAAATTGTTAAAGGCCTGGGAGATCCTAATCCCCAGCGCTTGCCCGAAGATAGACCGAGGCCTTCCTCCAAGGGCCAGGCGGTCCACTCCTCTTATAGACCTCGCTTCCGTGAAGCTAGAAGGTACCGCCCGGGGCGTTCTGCTGGGTTTACTTCTCGTGCCCATTTTTCAGCAGAGGAACTCCTTTCGCTCGGACAAGCGTTCCGCAGCCACCGGCTCTAGGCTTAGAGTTCAGGGGCGACCCTCTCAATGATGGTGCGCCGGCCCCCTCCTCACTTCCTGTCATCGGAGGACGTCTTTCCCTCTTTGCCAAGGAGTGGGCCAGTATTTCCTCAGATCAGTGGGTTCTGGACCTGATCAGAGATCGCTACAGAATAGAATTCAACGCCCCAGTAAGAGACGTGTTTGTGGAGTCCCGATGCGGTTCTGCCGCCAAACGGGCAGCGGTAGAGGAGACTTTGCAAGGTCTGATTCAGTTAGGGGCCGTGTCCTCGGTACCTCCCGCCGAACATGGCTACGGCCGCTACTCCATCTACTTAGTGGTGCCGCGAAAAGGTGGGTCTTTTCGCCCTATTCTGGACTTAAAAGAATTAAACAAGTCCCTGAGAGTGCGGCATTTCCACATGGAAACCCTGCGCTCCGTCATTACTGCTGTACAGCCAGGAGAGTTTCTCACGTCTCTAGACCTGAAAGAAGCTTACTTGCACATACCAATGTGGCCCCCGCACCAGAAGTTTCTGAGGTTTGCGGTGTTGGGAAAACATTTCCAGTTCCGGGCCTTGCCTTTTGGCCTCGCCACAGCTCCCCGAACCTTTTCAAAGGTAATGGTGGTAGTAGCTGCTTTGCTCAGGCGAGAAGGTATCAGGGTTCACCCATACCCAGACGACTGGCTTATCAGAGCAGACTCTGTAACAGAGAGCTATCAAGCTACAGCCAGAGTGGTCTCAGTACTTCAATCTCTAGGCTGGGTCGTCAATATGGCCAAAAGTCACCTGACCCCCTCGCAATCTCTAGAATATTTGGAGGCCAGGTTCGACACAGACTCAGGCTACGTATACCTACCCGAGCTAAGGCGGTGCAAGCTTCAGAATCAGGTCCGTCTGCTCCTGAGGATGCCCCGCCTGCGAGCTTGGGACATTGTCAAGCTGCTGGGATCGATGACAGCCACATTGGAAGTGGTGTCCTGGGCGAGAGCGCACCTGAGACCTCTACAGTATTCCTTACTCCGGAGATGGTCTCCAGTTTCTCAGGATTATCAATGCAGACTTTCTTGGCTCCCTGCGGCCCGACTCAGCATGGAGTGGTGGTTCTCAGACAGCATGCTGTGGCGAGGAATGCCGCTGGTGCTCCCCGATTGATGTCTAGTAGTGACAGATGCCAGCCTGAAGGACTGGGGCGCACATTGCAAGGGAAAGCATGCCCAGGGTCTATGGACACCCGACGAGTCGAAGTAGTCCATCAACCGCCTGGAGTTGAAAGCGGTGTTTCAGGCGCTTCTGGCCTTTCAAGTGACCCTGGAAGGATTGGCTGTCAGAGTGATGTTTGACAACACGACAGCAGGCCGAACAGATTTGCCACTGGGCCGAGCTGCATCTTCAGTTTCTGTTGGCAGCTCACATTGCAGGTCAGAGCAACGTGCAAGCCGATTAAGCAGGCATCAGATCGATCCAGCAGAATGGGAACTAGCAGATGAAGTGTTCCTGCAGATATGGGGCAAGTCCGTGATGGATCTTATGGCGACAAGTTCAAATGCCAAAGTCCCGTGCTTCTTCAGCAGATGGAGAGATCCTCGCTCGGCAGGGTTGGATGCCTTGACTCAGCCCTGGCCTCCGGGCCTACTATATGTGTTCCCTCCGTGGCCCTTGATAGGGCGCGTGCTCCTGCGGATTCAGCTGCACCCAGGAGAAGTGGTCCTCATCGCCCCGGATTGGCCCTGGAGGCCTTGGTATGCGGACCTCCGACAGATGCTAGTGGAGGCTCCCCTTCCTTTACCTCTGGTACCGAACCTGTTGTCACAGGGCCCGGTAGCCATGGAGGACGCCTGCCGCTTTGGTCTTATGGCATGGCGATTGACAGGGCGCAATTGAGGGGCAAAGGCTATTCAAACACAGTCATTTCCACTCTCCTGCGGGCCCGCAAGCGTTCCACTTCCATGGCTTATGCCAGGATTTGGCGCCAGTTTGAGTCTTGGTGTGCTTCAAAAGCGATCACACCCATGCGGGCTCCTGTCTCGCCGATTCTGGACTTTTTGCAGGATAGTGTACAAATAGGCTTGGCCCTTAATTCCCTGCAGGTGCAAGTGGCAGCATTGGCCTCCCTTCGTGGTAAGGTTGAAGGCGTGTCTTTAGCTGCTCATCCAGATGTGGCACGGTTTCTTAGTGGGGTGCTTCAGCCTTCCGTGCGAGCACCCTGTCCAGCTTGGAACCTGGGGCTAGTTTTGAAGGCCCTGCAGGCTTCTCCTTTTGAGCCGCTTCGGCGAGCATCAGAGAAAGATTTGACACTAAAGGCCATTTTTCTTGTGGCCACTACTTCGGTGAGACGGGTGTCAGAGCTCTAGGCACTGTCCTGTAGAGACCCATTTCTGCAATTCTCAGAGTCCAGGGTCACGGTTCGGACCGTGCCTTCCTTCATGCCTAAGGTGGTTTCAGCGTTTCACCTAAACCAGCCTATTTTCTTGCCCTCCTTTGATAAGGAGGAGTTTCCAGAATCTTTTGGGCAGTTGCACCTGTTGGATGTGCACAGGACTCTGCTGCAGTATCTGCGAGTTACTATCTCTTTCAGGATCTATGATCATCTGTTTGTTTTGCTATCAGGTCCTCGCAGAGGGTCTCCAGCGTCTAAAGCCACTATTGCCCGCTGGCTCAAAGAAACTATCTTTTCAGCTTATCTGCTTGCTTGCCGGCCGGTCTCCGCCTGTAGCCTTTAAGGCGCATTCTACCAGAGCGATTTCTTCCTCTTGGGCTGAAACTGGAGCACTCTCTCGTCAAGAGATATGCAGTGCAGCAACATGGGCTTCTAAGCTCTCTTTTGCCCGACATTACAGGCTGGATGTGGCTGCTAGGAGGGATGCGCGTTTTGGAGCACAAGTGCTAGCGCGTGGTGTGACCTGTTCCCACCCTATATAGGGATTGCTTTGTTACATCCCATACGTAATGGCTCTTCATCTGCTTGATGACAAGGAAGGGAAAATTAGGTTCTTACCTTGGTAATTTTCTTTCCTTTAGTCATAGCAGATGAAGCCATGAGCCCTCCCTGTATGATTGTCTGTATGCTGTGAATCTGTTTCAGGTTCTGTTCTTGTTTCCTGAAGTTCCTTCCTTGGGAGAAAGTTGGAAAACAGTCTTCAGGATTCATGTTCACTTATAGGAGGATGAGTCCATTCCCTCCAGTTTATGTTTTGTAGGATGAGTTTATTCCCTCCAGGAGGTTGCGTGTATCCCCTCCAGTTATACAATAAGGAGGACGAGTTTATTCCCTCCAGGAGGATGTGTTCATTCCCTCCTTTAGAGTTCATGCCCTTGTTAAGGGGCCATCGTTCGCTGTGAGGAAAGTTCGTTATTCCCATTGCGGTTTGCCATACTGCTTTGGAAGCTTCAAATACTGAAGAGGCAGTGGAGCTGGCTGGCCATGAGGCACTATGAAAACTTGAGTGCTCTCTATCTCCCCCTGCTGGTTGATGGACACAACCCATACGTAATGGCTTCATCTGCTATGACTAAAGGAAAGAAAATTACCAAGGTAAGAACCTAATTTTCCCTTATGTCTGATTTTACTTTTTTTTCAACTGTTTGTTTATGCTTGAATGACCATCACGAGTATTCTATCCATTAGGTAGGTTGTCTTTTTTTGGCTTATAGAATAGCAGAGCTATATTCTAATACATAATTTTTATGGTGTTAGTTTTTATATATGAAGTCTATTACATCTCAAGAGTCACATGAGATTTTTTAAATTGCCTTACTGTGTTTTCTTCTAAATTGGTTTGTCAGATTATTTTCTGTTTTACTATTCACATTTACGACATCCTTTATAGAGATAGACTTATGTTTTTAATACTTTTATATGTGTGTGTGTGTGAGACTTTTTAAATCCCAGAGTGAAACAAACACCTTCATTTTATTGCCTGTACTCAGGTTTTGACATTCTTAAAGGTTACTGGCACTCACCCAACCGTTAGTGTTTCTCTTTTAGACTGTATTTATGATGCCATGTGTTGTGGGTACTTAGCACTTCAAAGTATTTTTAGGTACCTATATCTTCCCTTTTTTTTAATGATGCAGATTTAATTGAACACATTGAGATTTGCTCATTTGATAACTGTGGCATGGTGACATCAGCCCTTGTTTTTCACTTTGCAACAAATATTGTCACGGGTTAAAGGGTTATTGCAGAATGTTTGTCATTTTAAGCAATCCTTGTCAAACACTTTTCCTTCTTTCTTTGATAACTGTGTAAAGCAAAGGACTGAAACAAATAGATTAGTTCCCATTGGTATGATACAGTTCCCGAGGAAACTTTTACTCTCCTCGCAGTCTTCCTGAGTGCCTGGTTGACGTTCCCCTACAGAAAAATTCCAAAAACCTTCTTAAGTGACAAGCACTTCTTAATCTTCTCCAGCCAATTCTCCCTGCAGTACTCTTCTCAAAATTGCTTGCAGTTTTTCTGTCAAGAGGATATATGAATATCTCTTAATCCAAACCAAAGAACCCCATGGTGTTCATTAAAAAAAATGCAACGTTGTTCAAGGTGGTATCAACATTGCTACCCCGCTATGGTTGAAACAGGCCCTCGGCTAGTAAATCAGGAGACAAGAGGCAAATGATTCCGAAAGCAGGACACCTTTATTTGCTAGCAATGAACAGTACTGAGTTCAGTCTCAGGATACTGCCTCCTGAGCGTCATCTGACATTCGGTCTTATACAAATTAGTGATCATGCGCATAAAACACACCATACATCACACATACACATGCGCAGTAATTGCACATGTGCAGTACATTAGTAGTTCTGTAGTTCTCACAGAGAAAAGATACGTCAGTTTCATAGCTTTCACAGAAATTGTTACTTTGCAAGAAAATGTAACTTATTGCAGTGTTCCAGCACGTTCGCACAATACAGCCTCTATGCATAGATCACGAGACTGCTTTGGCAGAGCCTGCTGCCTTCCCTACACTCCTAACTTGCTAACTACTACAATTTGTTATCTAGCTGCTAGTTAACAAATACACACTACTAGTAAAAGTTCAAACTGCACAGGTTCAGGTCTTAATCTAGGCTCATTATATGGAAACTGAGATCTTGATACAAAGCAAAAGTGCAAATGTGAATGCAAGGTCCAAATAGAAAATCCTGTTAGAACAAAAGTTCACAAAAGTCCAGTAGTTATTCAAATGTGGAGCATGCCACAGGTAAGGCAAAAGTTCATAAGTGTTATGCACAAGGGCGGAGGTCATCTTGACAGTCCCGTAGATGCTACATTACAGAGTCGTCCACTCCTACATGGTGGTCTACTTTGTATATAAAAAAAAAAATCTCAAATCAGAGAAGGAATGTGAAAAGTCCAAACAACGCTGAACAAGTTTGGCTGCAGTACTGCCTCTTTAATATTACATCTATGCTCAGTCATACAGATCTTGATCTTTCTCATAGTTTTTCCAAAGTATATCAAGGAGCATGGACAGATAATATCAACTGCTTTTTGCATTACGTTACACATATTCAATATGTTAAAGAAAGTTTTCTTCTATACTTTCTATATTTTGGGTCTTTAAGGAGGAAAAGGCTTCTGCTGTTCGGTATGTTATCCAGCTTATAATCGAAAGAGAAAAACGCCTATATTGCGACCCAAATCGGGAGATGGGCGTCTTTCTCCCGTGGGCGCCCAAATCGGTATAATCGAAAGCCGATTTTGGGTGTTTCCAACTGCAATCCATCGCGGAAACGGGTAAAGTTGATGGGGGCGTGTTGGAGGCGTGGTGAAGGCGGAACTGGGGCGTGGTTATCGGCCGAGGAGAGATGGGCGTCTTTAGCTGATAATCGAAAAAAAAGGCGTTTTTACCGCGATTTTGGGTCACTTTTTTGGACCCTTTTTTTTCACGAACAGGTCCCAAAAAAGTGCCCCAACTGACCAGATGACCACAGGAGGGAATCGGGGATGACCTCCCCGGACTACCCCAGTGGTCACTAACCCCCTCCCACCAAAAAAAACTTTTTTTCCAGCCTCTATGCCAGCCTCAAAGGCCGTACCCACATCTATGACAACAGAATGTGTTCTATCCTGTGACAGCCTTTCCCTGGTTCTGATGTGGCTCTCGGGTGTGTGTGACACCTTCTCTGTTATGCGCACTGCAGAGTCACATCAGCAATGCATTGTGGTGGGTGTAGGGTATTGGGCTCCGTGATTCCACTAGCTTGTGGCAAATGCTCACGATGTTGGTAGTTGGTAGGCTCTACTCCCATGGTGCTTTTCCCCCTGCTTACTGGGTCAGAGTGTGCCCTGTTTTGTTTCCGGTAGTCCATGAGGTAGTGGCCATTTTTGTAAGCCAGTTTTAGATCCCTTTCACGTGTTAGCCACGTTACAGAACTTAGTTCTTCCCTTGAATGTGGCTGAAAGAGGCCATTGTATAGCATTCTGCCAGCTATGACCTACTGCTCATCTCAGTACCAGGGAGACTCGTTGCCAGTGGGGCACAACCTCTGATCTGCAGTTAACTGTGAGTAAGCGTGCTTATTCCAATAAAGGACGTTTTCGGAGAGATTAGTCTTCAGGTGTCAACTGCTGTGCCAATGTTATATAGCAGCAACCAGTCCTAGAGGCCTGCGTGTATGCAGGTCCCTGGAGCACTTTTAGTGGGTACCGCAGTGCACTTCAGCCAGGCGGACCAAGCCCCATCCTCCCCCGTACCTGTAACACTTGTGCTGGTAAATGGGAGGCCTGCAAAACCCACTGTACCCACATGTAGGTGCCTCCTTCACCCCTAAGAGCTATGGTAGTGTTGTACATTTGTGGGTAGTGGGTTTTGGGGGAGGGGGGTTGGATGCTCAGCACCCGTGGTAAGGGAGCTATGCATGTGGGAGCGTTGTCTGAAGTCCACCGCACTGACCTCTAGGGTGCTCAGTTGGTGTCCTGGCATGACAGGGGGGTGAGTGTGCTACAAATTGTGGCCCCTCCCACGACCAAATGGCTCGGATTAGGACGTTTTTGAACTGGGCATTTTTAGTTTCCATTCTCGCTAAAAAAATCAAACGCCCAACTGAAAAACGTCCATTTTTTCGAAAATACGGTCTGTCCCGCCTCTTCACGTACCCGTTTTCGGACATAGATGCCTGTGGAGATACGCGTTCGCGTTCGATTATGCCCCTCTATGTGTCTTTAGCGTATCGCTTTGTCATCTGCCAAACCGATTTCTTCATCAGCCAAAAACTTCTTGGGGCCGAAAAGATTTTTCTTTTTCAATATTAAATCTTTTTTTGAATTGTGTTCAATATATATTTTACAATTCCTTGTCATCAAGCAGATGAAGCCATTACGTATGGGTTGTGTCCATCAACCAGCAGAGGGAGATAGAGAGCACTCAACTTTTCACAGTGCCTCATGGCCAGCTAGCTCCACTGCCTCTTCAGTATTCTCTATCTCCCCAAGCAGGGTGGCTGCAGCTTCTTCGAGCTCCATCAAAAATCTGCCTGGGGGTGGCTCCTGGCTTGCCAGTTGTTAGCCGGGGTGTTAGAGGCTATAGCAGCTTCACTTTGAAGGCACATAGGTCAGCCCTTTCTCTGCCTTACCCATGCCCCCGTGGATGTGGACATATTAGCTTGCTTTTCACTGTCCTTTCCCACTCAGCGGATGCAGGCACATTGGTTCGCCTTTCCCTGCCTTTCCCACTTATCTGAGCCTCCGCAGTGTTTTTATTTACCTCTTTTGCCTCTGCTTTCCTCACAGCGGTTTTTAAAAAATAAATAATTAATTAAAGTCGCTTCGCGCTTTAGCGCAGCGATCTTGGAAAAGAGTTTTTTTTTCTTGAGATTCTTCTGCAGGACCGGAGCTGTGATACTCGGTCTAGTGAGGTAAGAGTGTTTTCTGACTCCTCCGGGGTGGGCCCACGATCGGGACGTTTTTGGCGTGAACCGCCATTTTTGAATTTTACTGCCGTTTTCGGCGATAGCTGCGGAGACTGTAAAGCGCTGTTCTAAATGTAGCAAGTGCAAATCAGCAGCGGGGCTCTGTAATTCGTGCTGTACAGACGGTAGAGCCGGTCCGAGCATGGCGAGCGGCGATCTTTTGCGCTCTGAGCTGGCAGCGGACGCCATTTTGGATTTTCCACATGGCGCGGCCTCCGTTGCGACGGAGAGCCCTGAATCCGGGGGGGGTCCTCTGAGTGAGGCTAATAATAGAGCTGATAGCCCTGGGCAGGATCCGGGCGGTCAGGGAGCGGTTTTCTCCCCTGATTTTGTTTTAATGCTGCATAGGGCATACATGCTTAAAAGAGCTCTTCCACAGGGATCTTACATAAGTACATAAGTAATGCCATACTGGGAAAAGACCAAGGGTCCATCGAGCCAGCATCCTGTCCACGACAGCGGCCAATCCAGGCCAAGGGCACCTGGCAAGCTTCCCAAACGTACAAACATTCTATACATGTTATTCCTGCAATTTTGGAGTTTTCCAAGTCCGTTTAGTAGCGGTTTATGGACTTGTCCTTTAGGAAACCGTCCAACCCCTTTTTAAACTCTGCTAACCTAACCGCCTTCACCACTTTCTCCGGCAACGAATTCCAGAGTTTAATTACACATTGGGTGAAGAAATGTTTTCTCCGATTTGTTTTAAATTTACTACACTGTAGTTTCATCGCATGCCCCCTAGTCCTAGTATTTTTGGAAAGCGTGAACAGACGCTTCACATCCACCTGTTCCACTCCACTCATTATTTTATATACCTCTATCATGTCTCCCCTCAGCCGTCTCTTCTCCAAGCTGTATAGCCCTAGCCTCCTTAGTCTTTCTTCATAGGGAAGTCGTCCCATCCCCGCTATCATTTTAGTCGCCCTTCGCTGCACCTTTTCCAATTCTACTATATCTTTCTTGAGATGCGGCGACCAGAATTGAACACAATACTCAAGGTGCGATCGCACCATGGAGCGATACAACGGCATTATAACATCCTCACACCTGTTTTCCATACCTTTCCTGATAATACCCAACATTCTATTCGCTTTCTTAGCCGCAGCAGCACACTGAGCAGAAGGTTTCAGTGTGTTATCGACGACGACACCCAGATCCCTTTCTTGGTCCGTAACTCCTAACGTGGAATCTTGCATGACGTAGCTATAATTCGGGTTCTTTTTTCCCACATGCATCACCTTGCACTTGCTCACATTAAACATCATCTGCCGTTTAGCCGCCCAGTCTCCCAGTCTCGTAAGGTCCTCTTGTAATTTTTCACAATCCTGTCGCGATTTAACGACTTTGAATAACTTTGTGTCATCAGCAAATTTAATTACCTCGCTAGTTACTCCCATCTCTAAATCATTTATAAATATATTAAAAAGCAGCGGTCCTAGCACGGACCCCTGAGGAACCCCACTAACTACCCTTCTCCATTGTGAATACTGCCCATTTAACCCCACTCTCTGTTTCCTATCCTTCAACCAGTTTTTAATCCACAATAGGACATTTCCTCCTATCCCATGACCCTCCAATTTCCTCTGTAGCCTTTCATGAGGTACCTTGTCAAACGCCTTTTGAAAATCCAGATACACAATATCAACCGACTCCCCTTTGTCCACATGTTTGTTCACTCCTTCAAAGAATTGAAGTAAATTGGTCAGGCAAGATTTCCCCACACAAAAGCCATGCTGACTTGGTCTCAGTAATCCATGTCCTCGGATGTGCTCTGTAATTTTGTTTTTGATAATAGCCTCTACCATTTTCCCCGGCACCGACGTCAGACTCACCGGTCTATAATTTCCCGGATCTCCCCTGGAGCCTTTTTTAAAAATGGGCGTTACATTGGCCACCCTCCAATCTTCCGGTACCACGCTCGATTTTAAAGATAAGTTGCATATCACTAGCAGTAGCTCCGCAAGCTCGTTTTTCAGTTCTATCAGTACTCTAGGATGAATACCATCCGGTCCAGGAGATTTGCTACTCTTCAGTTTGCCGAACTGCCCCATTACGTCCTCCAGGTTTACCGTGAAGTCAGTCAGTTTCTCCGACTCGTCCGCTTGAAATACCATTTCCGACACCGGTATCCCACCCAAATCTTCCTCGGTGAAGACCGAAGCAAAGAATTCATTCAGTCTCTCCGCTACGTCTTTGTCTTCCTTGATTGCCCCTTTTACCCCTCGGTCATCCAGCGGCCCAACCGATTCTTTTGCCGGCTTCCTGCTTTTAATATAACGAAAAAAATTTTTACTATGTTTTTTTGCCTCTAATGCTATCTTTTTTTCATACTCCCTCTTGGCCTTCTTAATCTGCGCCTTGCATTTGCTTTGACGCTCCTTATGCTGTTTCTTGTTATTTTCAGACGGTTCCTTCTTCCGTTTTCTGAAGGTGTTTCTTTTAGCCCTAATAGCTTCCTTCACCTCACTTTTCAACCAGGCCGGGTGTCTTTTGGACTTCCGTCTTTCTTTTCTAATTCGCGGAATATGTATGGCCTGGGCCTCCAGGATGGTATTTTTGAACAGCGTCCACGCCTGTTGTACAGTTTTTACTCTCTCAGTTGCCTCCCTAAGTTTTTTTTTTTACCGTTCTTCTCATTTTATCATAGTCTCCTTTTTTAAAGTTAAACACTAACGTATTTGACTTTCTGTATACAGTTACTTCAAGGTTGATGTCAAAACTGATCATATTATGGTCACTGTTATCAATGCGGCCCCAGTACCATAACGTCCCTCACCAGATCATGTGCTCCACTAAGGACCAAGTCTAGAATTTTTCCTTCTCTCGTCGGCTCCTGCACCAGTTGCTCCATAAAGCTGTCCTTGATTTCATCAAGGAATTGTATCTCTGTAGCGTGTCCCGATGTTACATTTACCCAGTCTATATTTGGATAATTGAAGTCACCCATTATTATCACATTGCCCATTTTGTTCGCGTCTCTGATTTCTTTTAGCATTTCTGTGTCTATCTGCTCATCCTGGCAAGGTGGACGGTAGTACACTCCTATCACCATTTTTTTCCCTTTTATACATGGAATTTCAACCCATAGTGATTGAAAGGTGTGATTTGTGTCCTGCTGAATTTGTAATCTATTTGAGTCAAGGCTCTCTTTAATATACAATGCTACCCCTCCACCTGTCCGGTGTACCCTATCATTACGATATACTTTGTACCCCGGTATGACAGTGTCCCACTGGTTATCCTCCTTCCACCAGGTCTCAGTAATGCCTATTATATCCAATTTTTCATTTAGTGCAATATATTCCAACTCTCCCATCTAATTTCTTAGACTCCTAGCATTTGCATATAGACATTTCAGAGTATGTTTGTTGTTCTTATTTGCATGATGCTTAGTACCTGACACTATTGATTTGACATCTTTTGTCTGATCTTTAGTTGTATTTAAGGGCACCTGGCCTACCACGGTCTGTTGTGCAACCTCACTATCCAGAAACCCTATCTTCCCTGTTTGTGAGGTATCTTTGCAAGATACCTTTTCCCGAACCATGCGCTTTTGAGCGACTGTCGGCCTTCCCCCCATTTCTAGTTTAAAAGCTGCTCTATCTCCTTTTTAAATGCCGACGCCAGCAGCCTGGTCCCACCCTGGTTAAGGTGGAGCCCATCCTTTCGGAATAGGCTCCCCCTTCCCCAGAATGTTGCCCAGTTCCTAACAAATCTAAAACCCTCCTCCCTGCACCATCGTCTCATCCACGCATTGAGACTCTGGAGCTCTGCCTGTCTCTTGGGCCCTGCATGTGGAACAGGTAGCATTTCAGAAAATGCTACCCTAGAGGATCTGGATTTGAGCTTTCTACCTAAGAGCCTAAATTTGGCTTCCAGAACCTCTCTCCCACATTTTCCTATGTCATTGGTACCCACATGTACCAAGACAGCGGACTCCTCCCCAGCACTATCTAAAATCCTATCTAGGTGACGCGTGAGGTCCGCCACCTTCGCACCAGGCAGGCAAGTCACCAGGCGATCCTCACGTCCACCAGCCACCCAGCTATCTTCGGACCCTCTGCCTGCCCCCCGGTGGATCCTGGCCTTTTGGAGTTGGCTTTGCCTGTTTCTTATCCTCCTGATAAACGCAGAAGGGCTAATTCCCCTTCGGAGTGTGGCGCCCCCCCCTTTCCCCCGGTGGTCGGGCTATGAGGATTCTGAGGGGTCTGGCAGAACTTCTTGGGCTGAGGAACCAGAGTCGGGTGCAGAATTGCCACAGGAGCTTGATGATCCGTCTGCGGTGAGGATTTTCCACCGCGAGGAGCTGCCAGTGCTTATTTCAGATGCCTTACAAGCCCTCTCGATTGAAGATCCTGGGAGTGGCACATCCTCCTCTGTTAATCCAAGGATGGCTAGTACCAGAAAGCCTGCTCGAGCCTTTCCTTTGCATGACTCCATCCAAGAGCTTATTTCGGCTCAATGGGCTGACCCTGAGGGACCTTTGAAGGTTGCCAGGGCTATGGGGCAATTATACCCTCTGAGTGAGGAACATTTGGCTCGCTTTGCAATGCCTGAAGTGGATGCCCTGGTCACGGCTGTGACAAAGAGAACTACCCTCCCTGTTGAAGGAGGTGTTGCCCTGAAGGATATTCAAGACCGCAGGCTTGATTCAGCTCTGAAGCGGTCCTTTGATTTGGCAGGTCTCACTGTTTGGGCGTCTGCATGCAGTTGTTATGCTGCTAGAGCCTGCCTGGCTTGGTTACAGCAGGCAGTGGAACAGCCCTGTGATGGAGCGGAGACCTTATCTGAAGTGGCTCCGCGGATGGAGTCGGCCTTGTCCTTTTTGGCTGACGCCCTTTATGATATGGTCAGAGCTTCGGCTAAACAAATGGCAGTAGCAGTGGCGGCTCGCCGCACTCTTTGGCTACAACATTGGGCGGCGGACATGGCCTCTAAGCAAAGGTTGGTGAAGTTGCCCTTTCAAGGCCTTCTCCTGTTTGGTGAGGAGCTGGAAAACATTATTAAAGGCCTGGGGGATTCCAAGCCTCAGCGCTTGCCCGAAGATAGGCCGAGGCCTTCCTCGGTCAGGCAGTCCGCTCCTCTTACAGACCTCGCTTCCATGAAGCTAGAAGGTACCGCCCGGGGCATGCTGCTGGGTTCACTTCGCGTGCCCACTTTCAGCAGAGAAACTCCTTTCGCTCGGACAAACGTTCCGCAGCTGCCGGTTCAAGGCCTGGAGTTCAGGGGCGACCCTCTCAATGATGGTGCGCCGGCCCCCTCCTCGTTTCCTGTCATCGGAGGAAGACTTTCCCTCTTTTTCGAGGAGTGGGCCAAAATCTCCGCAGATCAGTGGGTCTTGGACCTGATCAGAGACGGATACCGAATAGAATTCAGTGCCCCGGTGAGAGACGTGTTTGTGGAGTCCCGATGCGGTTCTGCCGCCAAACGGGCGGCGGTAGAGGAGACTTTGCACAGTCTGTGCCAGATAGGGGCTGTGACCCCGGTGCCTCCCGCCGAACAAGGTCTAGGCTGCTACTCCATTTGATTTGTGGTGCCAAGAAAAGGCGGGTCTTTTCGCCTGATCCTGGACTTAAAAGAGCTAAACAAGTCCTTAAGAGTGCGGCATTTTCACATGGAAACCCTGCGCTCCGTCATTGCGGCGGTACAGCCAGGAGAGTTTCTCACGTCTCTGGACCTGAAAGAAGCTTACTTGCACATACCAATTTGGCCCCCGCACCAGAAGTTTCTGCGGTTTGCGGTGTTGGGAAAACATTTCCAGTTTCGGGCCTTGCCTTTTGGCCTTGCCACAGCTCCCCCCGAACCTTCTCCAAGGTAATGGTGGTAGTAGCTCCCTTTCTCAGGCGAGAGGGTATCCGGGTTCACCCATACCTAGACGACTGGCTCATCAGAGCAGACTCAGAAAAAGAGAGTCATCTAGCTACAGCCAGAGTGGTTTCAGTCCTTCAATCTCTGGGCTGGGTCGTCAATATGGCCAAAAGTTACCTGACCCCCCTCGCAATCTCTAGAATATTTGGGGGCCAGGTTCGACACAGCCTCGGGCTATGTGTTTCTTCCCGAGCAAAGGCGGTGCAAGCTTCAGAATCAGGTCCGTCTGCTCCTGAGGATGTCTCGCCCGCGAGCTTGGGACATTGTCCAGCTGTTGGGATCGATGACGGCCACCTTGGAAGTGGTGCCATGGGCGAGAGCGCATCTGAGACCTCTACAGTATTCTCTACTTCAACGATGGTCTCCAGTATCTCAGGATTATCAGTGCAGACCTTCTTGGCTCCCTGCGGCCCGCCTCAGTATGGAGTGGTGGCTCTTGGACAGCATGTTGTGGCGGGGAATGCCGCTGGCGCTCCCCGATTGGTGCCTGGTGGTGACAGATGCCAGCCTGAAGGGCTGAGGCGCACATTGCCAGGGGAAGCATGCCCAGGGTCTGTGGACGCCCGACGAGTCGGAGTGGTCTATCAACCGCCTGGAGTTGAAAGCGGTGTTTCTGGCTCTTCTGGCCTTTCAAGTGACCCTGGAAGGATTGGCTGTCCGAGTGATGTTTGACAACACGACAGCAGTGGCCTACATAAATCGACAAGGCGGAACTCAGTGCAGAGCTCTAGCCGCGCAGGCCGAACAAATTTGCCATTGGGCCGAGCTGCATCTACAGTCCCTGTCAGCAGCTCACATTGCAGGTCAGAGCAACGTGCAAGCCGACTATCTAAGCAGGCATCAGATCGATCCAGCAGAGTGGGAACTAGCAGACAATGTATTCCTGCAGATATGTGCCAAATGGGGCAAGCCAGTGATGGATCTTATGGCGACCAGTTCCAATGCCAAAGTCCCGTGCTTCTTCAGCAGACGGAGGGATCCTCGCTCTGCCGGGTTGGATGCCTTGGCTCAACCCTGGCCCCTGGGCTTGCTGTATGTCTTCCCTCCTTGGCCCTTGATAGGGCGAGTGCTCCTGCGGATTCGGCTGCATCCAGGAGAAGTGGTGCTCTTCGCCCCGGATTGGCCCAGGAGGCTTTGGTATGCAGACCTCCGACAGATGCTGTTGAAGGCTCCCTTTCCGTTACCTCTGGTTCCGCACCTGTTGTCACAGGGTCCGGTGGCCATGGAGGACGCCGGCCGCTTTGGTCTTATGGCATGGCGATTGAGAGGGCGCAATTGAGAGATAAAGGCTACTCAAATAAGGTAATTTCCACTCTCCTACAGGCCCGTAAGCGCTCCACTTCCGTGGCTTATGCCAGGATTTGGCGCCAGTTTGAAGTCTGGTGTGTTTCAAGAGCGCTTTCTCCGTTGCGGGCTCCTGTCTCGCCAATTCTGGACTTTTTGCAGGATGGTGTACACAAAGGCTTGGCCTATAATTCCCTGCGGGTGCAAGTGGCAGCATTGGCCTCCCTGCGTGGCAAGGTTGAAGGCATGTCCTTAGCTGCTCATCCAGATGTGGCACGGTTTCTTAGAGGGGTGCTTCGGCTCAGTCCTCCCATGCGGGCACCTTGTCCAGCTTGGAACCTGGGGTTAGTATTGAAGGCCCTTCAGGGGGCTCCCTTTGAACCGCTTCGGCATGCTTCAGAGAAAGATTTGACAGTGAAGGCCGTCTTTTTAGTGGCCATTACCTCGGCGAGACGGGTGTCAGAGCTCCAGGCGCTGTCCTGTAGAGACCCTTTTTCTGCAATTCTCAGAGTCCAGGGTCACGGTTCGGACCGTGCCTTCCTTCATGCCTAAGGTGGTTTCAGCATTTCACCTAAACCAGCCGTTTTTCTTCCCTCCTTTGTTGAGGAGGAGTTTTTTTTTTTTATTGTTACATTTTTTACCCCACACTTTCCCACTCATGGCAGGCTCAATGCGGCTTACATGGGGCAATGGAGGGTTAAGTGACTTGCCCAGAGTCACAAGGAGCTGCCTGTGCCTGAAGTGGGAATTGAACTCAGTTCCCCATGACCAGAGTCCACCACCCTAACCACTAGGCCACTCCTCATTTGGGCAGTTGCACCTTTTGGATGTGCGCAGGACTCTGTTGCAGAATCTGCGAATTACAAATGCTTTCAGGACCTCTGATCATCTTTTTGTGCTGTTTGCAGGTCTTCGCAGAGGGTCTTCAGCGTCTAAAGCCACTATTGCCCATTGGCTCAAAGAAGCTATCTTTTCAGCATATCTGCTGTCTGGCCGGGCTCCGCCTGAAGCCTTTAAGGCACATTCCACAAGAGCGATTTCCTCTTCCTGGGCAGAAACTGGAGCACTATCTCTTCATGAGATTTGCAGTGCTGCAACATGGGCTTCTAAGCTCTCTTCCGCCCGACATTGCAGGTTGGATGTGACTGCCAGGAGGGATGCGCGTTTTGGAGCACAGGTGCTAGCGCGTGGTGTGGCTTGTTCCCACCCTATTTAGGGATTGCTTTGTTACATCCCATACGTAATGGCTTCATCTGCTTGATGACAAGGAAGGGAAAATTAGGTTCTTACCATGATAATTTTCTTTCCTTTAGTCATAGCAGATGAAGCCATGAGCCCTCCCTGTATGATTGTCTGTATTGGAGTGATTCTGATTTTAGGTGCTGTTCTTGTTTCCTGAAGTTATATTCCTTCCTTGGGGAGTCGGAAAACAGTCTTCAGGATTCTTATTACAGTTATAGGAGGATGAGTTCATTCCCTCCAGTTCATGTTTTGGGAGGATGAGTTTATTCCCTCCAGGAGGATGCAAGTATTCCCTCCGTTTATACAAAGTGGAGGACAAGTTTATTCCCTCAAGGAGGATGAGTTCATTCCCTCCTTTTTTGAGTTTATGCCCTTGTTAAGGGGCCATCGTTCGCTGTGAGGAAAGTTCATGCTATTCCCATTGCGGTTTGCCATACTGCTTTGGAAGCTTCAAATACTGAAGAGGCAGTGGAGCTAGTTGGCCATGAGGCACTGTGAAAAGTTGAATGCTCTCTATCTCCCCCTGCTGGTTGATGGACACAACCCTTACGTAATGTCTTCATCTGCTATGACTAAAGGAAAGAAAATTATCATGGTAAGAACCTAATTTTCCCTTACTTATTTGCTAAGGTTAACACCAGTACTTATCTTATGAAGTAGTGTTGTCTGCTTAGATCTACTCAACAGAGCGCCTCCGTTTCGGTTGTTTCGTCAGGAGGCAAACCTTCTTGCACTATTTTTTCATACCCTATTGAATGTAAAACAATTGTTAGTTCATGGCTTTGCTGTGTTTTGGATATCATTACTTTCTTCATTTTTTCTATTGTGGAGCTTAATTCTTTTTCTTACCCCTTATCATTATCTTGGCGTTTTTATTTCCCAAATGACAGTTTGATTTTGGCGCCTTTTTTTTATTTTAAAGGGATGCTATACTCCTGGCCAATTAGAGCGCTTGGGGATTGATCAGCTGATTCTCTGCATTTGGTGATGTGGAGTTAATCCTTAATTAGTTTGTTTAATGGAATATTTTCCACTCAATCCTGTTGTTCAAGCCTTTAGGCTGTAGGACTTGTAATTTGTATATCCATCTTTGTTCTAATTGTGTCAGTTTGTAATCTCTATCTCCACCTCTTCGTGCTTTGTGTACTTGATCCAAGACTACACATTTATAGTCTGCAATTTGTGATTGTGTTGTATACTGTGTTGCACTATCGGTGCTTCTGTTTTTTTTGTATTTTAAGTTGTGTTTATGTTCACTCAATCTTTGTTTTAAGGGTCTGATAGTTTTACCCACATACATTTTTGAACATGGGCAAATCAGAACATAAACCACATAAGTACTCTTACAGTTAGTTTCTGACTGGATCATATAGGGGCTCATTTTCAAAGCACTTAGCCTCCCAAAGTTCCATAGAAACCTATAGAACTTAGCCTCCCAAAGTGCTTTGAAAATATGCCTCATTGTGTTTTTTATCTATTGGATTGGTAAATCGTTTTGTTATCCACATATTGGCACAGTATTTGCAAGATCCACAGGGTCTATGTCCTTGCTCTTCTTTAGGTATATCTTCTTGTTTCCCAGTGGGAGTTTTCTCTGATGTTTTTCTTTCTTGAGAAAGCTATTCTCAATGAGTGCTCTTTGAAAGTTGGGTGAGTTTGTAAGACTCTCTAATGTTTTTTGAGTATTTTTACTATTTGTCCTGTCCCTTGGGTGTACTGCGGTACACGTTTGTATGGTCATGTCTTTCCCGGTTTGTCTCGTAGTGTTCAATAGATTCTCTCAATAGTTTATTTATTTATTTATTGCATTTGTATCCCACATTATCCCACCCTAGTGTACGTTTGTTTTAATATCTTTTCCGGATATCCTCTTGTTTTCAGCTTTTCTGTTAGTTGTTTTGAGTGTTGTTTAAATTTTGGAACTTCAGAGCATATTCTTCTGAATCGCAAATATTGGGAATATGGCACACTTTGCTTTACCGCTAGAGGATGATTGCTTTGGTAGTGCAGTAAAGAATTTCTGTCCATTTCTTTGATATAAACTTCTGTTTTAAACCGTTGGTGTTCTTGGGATACTAATACATCCAAGAAGTTTATTTTGTGTCTGGAGTGTTGCATTGTAAATTTAATATTGGCATATTTTTTATTAAGCCAATTATGGAATATAAGGCGTTGTTTTTTGTCTCTTGTCCGTAATAAGAAAATATCGTCAATATAGCTAAGCCACGTGTATATATATATATATATATATATATATATATATATATTGAGACCATTGATTTTTTTCTATCCATTAGTTTTCAAATTCTACCATATAAAGGCAAGCTATCGATGGAGCGAATGTAGCTCCCATCGCTACTCCCTCTTTTTTGTTTAAAGAATTTATCTTTAAACATGAAGTAATTGTTTGTAAGAGCTACTTCTGTTAATTTCTTTAAAAAAGGAGTAGGAATTTGTTGAGGACAAGGGCGTATGTTTAAACTTCGTTCTACGATTTCCAAGCAATTGGTTTGAGGTAGAGATGTGTATAGAGACACTACATCTAGCGTACTCAAAGTACGGAGAGGTGGAGATAGAGATCGCAAACTCACAGAAAAAAGATGAATATACAAATTACAAGAACTACAGCCTAAAGGCTTGAACAACAGGATTAAGTGGAAAATATTCCTTTAAACAAACTAATTAAGGTTCCTTGTCATCAAGCAGATGAAGCCATTACGTATGGGTTATGTCCATCAACCAGCAGGGGAGATAGAGAGCACTCAAACTTTCACAGTGCCCTCTTGGCCAGCTAGCTCCACTGCCTCTTCAGTATTCTCTATCTCCCTTAGCAGGGTGGCTGCAGCTTGTTCGAGCTCCAGAAAAATCTGCCGGGAGGTGGTTCCTGGCTTGCCAGTTGTTAACCGGGGTGTTGGAGGCTATAGCAGCTTCACTTTAAAGGCACATAGGTTAGCCCTTTCCCTGCCTTACCCATACCTCTGTGGATGTGGACATATTGCCTTGCTTTCCCTGTCCTTACCCACCAACAGTGGATGCAGGCATATAGGTTCGCCCTTTCCCTGCCTTTCCCACTCATCTGAGCCTCCGGAGTCTTCAATACCTCTGCTTTCCTCACAGCTTAAAAAAAAAAAAAAAGTTGTGTCGCGTTTTTAAACGCAGAGACGCTGGAACAGAGGTTTTTTGACCTGATTTTCAGCAGGATCGTAGTTGTACACTAGATCCTTTGAGGTAAGAGTGTTTTCCAACTCCTCCGGGGTGGGCCTCGCGATCGGGGCGATTTTGGCGCGAAACCGCCATTTTGGATTTTACCGCCGTTTTTCGGCGATGGCTGCGGACAATGTAAAGCGCTGTTCCACTTGTGGCAAGCGCAAATCAGCAGCAGGGCTCTGTAAATCGTGCTGTATTGGCGTAGGAGCCGGCCCGAGCATGGCAAGCGATGTTTCTTCCCGCTCTGAGCTGGCAGTGGGCGCCATTTTGCTTACACCGCATGGCGCGGCCTCCGTGGACACGGAGAGACCTGAGCCGGGTGGGGCACCTCGAGATGAGGTTATTTCAGGAGTGGCTAGCACCGGACAGGATTTGGGTGCCCAGGGTGAGATTTTCTCCCCGGATTTTGTGCTTTTGCTGCATAAAGCATACATGATTAAAAGAGCCCTTCCTCAAGGGTCGCCTGAGGCTCCTCTGATTGCCCCCCCCGATGGATTCTGGCCTGGGATTGCCCAGTGAGGCTTTTTTCCCAGATGCTTGGCCTAAAGATAAGCGCAGAAGGGTTAATTCCCCTTCAGATTGTGGTGCACCTTTTTCCCCCCCGTGGTCGGGGTGTGAGGATTCGGAGAACTCTGACAGACGTTCTTGGTCTGAGGAACCAGAGTCAGGTGCGGATTTACCACAGGATCTGGATGATCCCTCCGCGGTGAGGATTTTCCACCGTGATGAGCTGCCCACGCTTATTTCAGATACCCTGCAGGCCCTCTCGATTGAAGATCCTGACAGTGGCATGGCCTCCTCGGGTAATCCCAGGATGGCTAGTACCAAGAAAGCTGCTCGGGCCTTCCCTTTGCATGACTCCATCCTAGAGCTTGTTTCGGCTCAGTGGGCTGACCCCGAGGGACCTTTGAGAGTTTCCAGGGCTATGGGGCAGTTATACCCTCTGCGTGAGGGACATATGGCTCGTTTTCAAATGCCTACAGTGGATGCCCTAGTCACTGCGGTGACCAAGAGAACTACCCTCCCTGTTGAAGGAGGTGTTGCCCTGAAGGATGTTCAAGACCGTAGGCTGGAAACAGCGTTGAAACGGTCCTTTGAAATTGCAGGTCTCACTGTTCGGGCGTCTGCATGCAGCTGTTATGCTGTGAGAGCCTGCCTAGCTTGGCTGCAACAGGCAGTGGCTCAGCCCGGAGATTGAGCGGAGCCCTTCTTGGATGTGGCTCCGCGGATGGAGGTGGCCTTGTCCTTTCTGGCTGATGCCCTTTATGACCTTGTCAGAGCTTCGGCTAAACAAATGGCAGTAGCAGTGGCGGCTCGCCGTCGTCTGTGGCTGCGACACTGGGCAGCGGACATGGCCTCTAAGCAAAGGTTGGTGAAGTTGCCTTTTCAAGGACTTCTCCTATTTGGTGAGGAGTTAGAGAAAATTGTGAAAGGCCTGGGTGATCCAAAACCCCAGCGCTTGCCCAAAGATAGGCAGAGGCCTTCCTCTAAGGGCCAGGCGGTCCACTCCTCGTACAGACCTCGCTTCCGTGAAGCTAGAAGGTACCGCCCGGAGCGTTCTGCTGGGTTCACTTCACGTGCCCGTGGTCAGCAGAGGAACTCCTTTCGCTCGGACAAGCGTTCCGCAGCCGGTGGCTCAAGACCAGGAGTTCAGGGGCGACCCTCTCAATGATGGTGCGCCGGCCCTCTCCTCGATGCCTGTCATCGGAGGACGGCTTTCCCTCTTTGTCGAGGAGTGGGCCAAGATTTCCTCAGATCAGTGGGTTCTGGACCTGATCAGAGATGGATACAGAATAGAATTCAACGCCCCAGTAAGAGACGTGTTTGTGGAGTCCCGATGCGGTTCTGCCGTCAAACGGGCGGCGGTGGAGGAGACTTTACAAGGTCTGATTCAGTTAGGGGCAGTGACCCCGGTGCCTCCCGCCGAGCAAGGCTGCGGCCGATACTCCATCTACTTTGTGGTGCCGCGAAAAGGTGGGTCCTTTCGCCCTATTCTGGACTTAAAAGAAGTGAACAAGTCCCTGAGAGTGCGGCATTTCCACATGGAATCCCTGCGCTCCGTCATTGCGGCGGTTCAGCCAGGAGAGTTTCTCACGTCTCTAGACCTGAAAGAAGCTTACTTGCACATACCGATTTGGCCCCCGAACCAGAAGTTTCTGAGGTTTGCGGTGTTGGGAAAATATTTCCAGTTCCGGGCCTTGCCTTTTGGCCTCGCCACAGCTCTCCGAACCTTTTCGAAGGTAATGGTGGTAGTAGCTGCTTTTCTCAGGTGAGAAGGTATCAGGGTTCACCCGTACCTAGACGACTGGCTCATCAGAGCAGACTCTGCAACAGAGAGCTTACAAGCTACAGCCAGAGTGGTCTCAGTACTGCAATCTCTAGGCTGGGTCGTCAATATGGCCAAAAGTCACCTGTCCCCTTCATAATCTCTAGAGTTTTTGGGGGCCAGGTTCGACACAGTCTCGGGCTATGTGTTCCTACCCGAGCTAAGGCGGTGCAAGCTTCAGAATCAGGTCCGTCTGCTCCTGAGGATGCCCCGCCCGCGAGCTTGGGACATTGTCCAGCTGCTGGGATCGATGACAGCCACGATGGAAGTGGTACCCTGGGCGAGAACGCACCTGAGACCTCTACAGTATTCCCTACTCCGGAGATGGTCTCCTATTTCTCAGGATTACCAATGCAGACTTACTTGCCTCCCTGCGGCCCGTCTCAGCATGGAGTGGTGGCTCTCGGACAGCATGCTGCGGTGAGGAATGCCGCTGACGCTCCCCGTTTGGTGCCTAGTGGTAACAGATGCCAGCCTCAAGGGCTGGAGCGCACACTGCAAGGGGAAGCATGCCCAGGGTCTATGGACACCCGAGGAGTCGGAGTGGTCTATCAACCGCCTAGAGTTGAAAGCGGTGTTTCAGGCGCTTCTGGCCTTTCAAGTGACCCTGGAAGGATTGGCTGTCAGAGTGATGTCGGACAACACGACAACGGTGGCCTATATAAATCGACAAGGCGGAACAAGGTGCAGAGCACTAGCCGCGCAGGCCGAACTGATTTGCCACTGGGCCGAGCTGCATCTTCAGTGTCTGTCGGCAGCTCATATTGCAGGTCAGAGCAATGTGCAGGCCGATTATCTGAGCAGGCATCAGATCGATCCAGCAGAATGGAATCTGGCAGACGAAGTATTCCTGCAGATCTGTGCCAAATGGGGCAAGCCCGTGATGGATCTAATGGCGACAAGTGCCAATACCAAAGTCCCGTGCTTCTTCAGCAGACGGAGAGATCCTCGCTCGGCGGGGTTGGATGCCTTGGCTCAACCCTGGCCTCCGGGTCTACTTTATGTGTTTCCCCCATGGCCCTTGATAGGGCGCCTGCTCTTGCGGATTCGGCTGCACCCAGGAGAAGTGGTCCTCATCGCCCCGGATTGGCCAAGGAGACCTTGGTATGCAGACCTCCGACAGATGCTCCTGGAGGCTCCTCTGCCGTTACCTCTGGTACCGAACCTGTTGACTCAGGGACCGGTAGCCATGGAGGACGCCGGCCGCTTTGGTCTTACGGCATGGCTATTGAGAGGGCGCAATTGAGGGATAAAGGTTATTCCAATAAAGTTATTTCCACTCTCCTGCAAGCCCGCAAGCGGTCCACTTCCGTGGCTTATGCCAGGATTTGGTGCCTGTTTGAGTCTTGGTGTGCTTCCAGAGCCTTTGTTCCAATGCGGGCTCCTGTCTCGCCGATTCTGGACTTTTTGCAGGAAGGTGTACAAAAAGGCTTGGCCTATAATTCCCTGCGGGTGCAGGTGGCAGCGTTGGCCTCCCTTCGTGGTAAGGTGGAAGGCGTGTCTTTGGCTGCTCACCCAGATGTGGCACGGTTTCTTAGAGGGGTGTTTCGGCTCCAACCTCCAGTGCGAGCACCCTGTCCAGCTTGGAACCTGGGGCTAGTTTTGAAAACCCTGCAGGCATCTCCTTTTGAGCCGCTTCGGCGAGCATCGGAGAAAGACTTGACACTGAAGGCCGTTTTTCTGGTGGCCATTACCTCGGCGAGACGGGTGTCAGAGCTCCAGGCGCTGTCCTGTAGAGACCCATTTCTGCAATTTTCAGAGTCCGGAGTCACGGTTCGGACCGTGCCTTCCTTTATGCCTAAGGTGGTTTCAGCCTTTCACTTAAACCAGCCTATTTTCTTGCCCTCTTTTTCAGAGGAAGAGTTTCCAGAATCTTTTGGGCAGCTGCACCTTTTGGATGTGCGCAGGACTCTGCTGCAGTATCTGCGAGTTACTACCTCTTTCAGGACTTCTGATCATCTGTTTGTTTTGCTATCCGGTTCTCGCAGAGGGTCTCCAGCGTCTAAAGCCACTATTGCCCGCTGGCTCAAAGAAACTATCTTTTCAGCTTATCTGCTGGCCGGCAGGGTTCCACCTGTAGCCTTTAAGGCACATTCTACTAGAGCGATTTCTTCCTCTTGGGCTGAAACTGGAGCACTCTCTCTTCAAGCGATCTGCAGTGCAGCAACATGGGCTTCTAAGCTCTCCTTTGCCCGACATTACAGGCTGGATGTGGCTGCCAGGAGGGATGCGCGTTTTGGTGCACAAGTGCTAGCGCGTGGTGTGGCTTGTTCCCACCCTATCTAGGGATTGCTTTGTTACATCCCATACGTAATGGCTTCATCTGCTTGATGACAAGGAAGGGAAAATTAGGTTCTTACCTTGGTAATTTTCTTTCCTTTAGTCATAGCAGATGAAGCCATGAGCCCTCCCTGTATGATTGTCTGTATGCTGTGAATCTGTTTTTCAGGTTCTGTTCTAATTTCCTGAAGTTCCTTCCTTGGGAGAAAGTTGGAAAACAATCTTCAGGATTCATGTTCAGTTTAAATTTAGGAGAATGTGTTCATTCCCTCCAGCATGTTTTTTTTTGAGGATGTGTTGATTCTCTCCAGGAGGCGCGTGTGTTCCCCTCCAGTTCTATAAATAGGAGGATGAGTTCATTCCCTCCAGTGTGTTGGGAGGATGTGTGATTCCCTCCAGGAGGCACGTGTGTTCCCCTCCACTTATACAATAAGGAGGATGAGTTTATTCCCTCCAGGAGGATGTGCATTCCCTCCTTTATGAGTTCATGCCCTTGTGATGGGCCATCGTTCGCTGTGAGGAAAGCTCTTGTGATTCCCATTGCGGTTTGCCATACTGCTTTGGAAGCTTCAAATACTGAAGAGACAGTGGAGCTAGCTGGCCAAGAGGGCACTGTGAAAGTTTGAGTGCTCTCTATCTCCCCTGCTGGTTGATGGACATAACCCATACGTAATGGCTTCATCTGCTATGACTAAAGGAAAGAAAATTACCAAGGTAAGAACCTAATTTTCCCATTAACTCCACGTCACTAAATGCATAGAGTCAGCTGATCAATCCCCAAGTGCTCCAATTGGCCAGGAGAGTATAGCGTCCCTTTAAAATGAAAAAGGCACCAAAATCAAACTGTCATTTGGGAAACAAAAACGCCAAGATAACGATAAGGGGTAAGAAAAAGAATTAAGCTCCACAATAGAAGAAATGATGAAAGTATTGAGATCCAAAATATAGCAAAGCCATAAACAATTGTTTTACGTTCAATAGGGCACGAAAAAATAGTGCAAGAAGGTTTGTCTCCAGATGAAGCAATCGAAAAGGAGGTGCTCTGTTGAGCAGACCTGTGCAGACAGCACTACTTCATAAGATAAGCACCAGTGTTAACCTTAGCAAATAAGTAATCGTAAAATATATATTGAACACCATTCAAAAAAAGATTTAATATTTAAAAAGAAACAATCTTTTCGGCCCCAGGAGGTTTTTGGCTGATGAAGAAATCGGTTCGGCAGATGACAAAGCGATTCGCTGAAGTCACATAATATACTGAACAGCAGAAGCCTTTTCCTCCTTAAAGACCCAAAATATAGAAAGTATAGAAGAGAACTTTCTTTAACATATTGAATATTTTCATAGTCAAGTTCTCAGCCTAGTATCGTTACAATTCCATTACACATATTCAGCAATCCTATCGGGTTCATTGCTGATACCATCAAAACAACCAGTTAATTTAAACCAGGAAGTTACAAACATAGTAACATATACAGCGTAGTAACTTATAGTGCACGGCTAACCATTTTTAATTATACAAATACTGAGTAAATAAAAACGCTTTCAATCTTTTCCTAAACCTCACATAGTTCCTTTCCAACCTCACTCCATTTGGCAATGAAGTCAAGTCTGGTCTCAATTGTTACTGTGTGTTCATATCTAGATTCATCGAGTTTGTAAGAGTTACAGCCGCCAATAAAAGACTTTTAACCGACATAAAGGATGGCAGTATCAGGTGCCATTGTTGCATCCATGGCAGTACATACTTTGGAGTATACCAACTATGTGGGTTTAATTTACCTATCCCTGGAAGCCTCCCACTTACCTGAAGCATTCTTTGGCTGCCTTTAATTTAAAGGTTTGACTGTGTGCAGGAGGATCACAGAAGATTTGTGTGACTGCAATTCCCAGTGTTTCTTTATATTGCAGTGGAGTTTTTTTTCTTTCTTCACTTGAGAACTTGTTGGCTAAAAAGATCAGCAATGTTCAATATCTGCTACAATTATTAAGAACTGGGTTTTGTGTGCCCTTGTGTTTTTTTTAGGGCTGACTGATCTTTATTGAGATTGTGCTCTGATGATACACAGAAACTGAAGAAACTGCAATTTAGGCTTTATGTTCAATGTTCTTTGTGGGATTTACATATGTGATCAGGGTATAAGTCTGGTGTGGATGGCAGTGTGAGTGAGTTGCAGGGATACTATTTGGTAATTCTTTTAATGCACTGGTTTGTTTTCACTAATAAAGATTTTGTAATTTATATAGAACAGGAGTACTGTTTGTTGTTAATGTTAGTACATAAGTATTGCCATACTGGGAAAGACCAAAGGTCCATCAAGCCCAACATCCTGTTTCTAACAGTGGCCAATCCAGGTCACAAATACCTGACAAGATCCCCAAAAAGTACAAAACATTTTATACTGCTTATCTCAGAAATAGTGGATTTTTCCCAAGTCCTTTTAATAATGGCCTATGCACTTTTCCTTTAGGAAGCCGTCCAAACCTTTTTTTAAACTCCGCTAAGCTAACCACCTTTACCACATTCTCTGGCAACGAATTCCAGAGTTTAATTACACGTTGAGTGAAGAAATATTTTCTCTGATTCGTTTTAAATTTACTACATTGTAGCTTCATCGCATGCCCTCTAGTCCTAGTATTTTTGGAAAGCATAAACAGACGCTTCATACCTACCCGTTCAACTCCACTCATTATTTTATAGACGTCTATCATATCTCCCCTCAGCTGCCTTTTCTCCAAGCTGAAGAGCCCTAGCCGCTTTAACCTTTCCTCATAGGGAAATGTAAAAAACTGTTTTGCTAACATAGGGTTAATCATTCTTACAATTTCTGAAATAAATGTAGACTCTCTGAAATGTAGATTCTCAGGCCTTGTACATTAGTAGTAGAACGGAATGTACCTAGATATACTTGGGAGCCAGACAAGCTAACTCCCAGTAGCCTAGAAATGTAACATGTTAGAAAATATGAAAGTGTTGATGGACACACAGTCAACAAGTTTCCTTTGTATCACAGCACATAGAAAATTTATAAGAGACACAGGGAGGATCTTGGAGTCAGACAATCTTTGGACTGTGGTTGGATTTTGTCTCTTGCTTGCAATCAATAAACCGGTTTGTGATTAAACCTGATTGATCCTTTGGGGATTCGTGAGTAAGATTGGTTAAATTCTTTTAACAGTTTGGTCCTTCGAGCTGGAACCCAATATCTTTTTTTCCTTGCGTCAGGCTCGGAGCTGGTGTGCACATGGATTTTGAATAAATCCTTTCAGTCAAAGTCCCCCAGGCTAAACATTGCCTGTCAAAAGGAGCAAGTTCTTCTGACACTTGGAAGAGTAGTGACGGGTTTTCTGTGTATCACGAATCTCAATTGGACCAATTTAGGTCCTGTGGTGTCTCGTTTGTCCTTGAATTCGTGTGTCTTTTAAATTGGTAACTAAGATTTGGAGCGAGGACTCTTTCACTATAGTTTAAGGGAAGTCCACGGTCTGGGACCCACTTATGAGAAGTGCGGACTCCCTTTTGTCTGAGACTTCTAGAGAAGCCCACGGTCTGGGACCCACTTTGTGAGAAGTGCGGGCTCTCGTTTTGCTGTCTCAGGCTGCTATAGGGTAAAAGAATTCCATGGTCTGGGACCCGCTCAAAGTCCATAGCCACTGTGAGAAGGCTACTGTAATAAATTACTCCATGTGCACGTTAAAAGAGTGACATAAACATGGGAAATTTGTGTTGTAAGATAGGGTGTTGTTTGTGTCCTTGTTGTTTTACAAGATCCCCAAGGCAAGGGATTCTCTGTGGAGACCCTAAGTTTATGCATAAACATAATCCAGATACTGTGTTGTATTTAAAGAAATGGAAAAGGAAGTTTGGATTTGATGGTAAATTAACTGTTGCATCATGTTAGAAGTTAATACAAGATATAGGAAATTATGAGATCACTAACCCTAAGCAGCACTGCTTCCTAGCATCTTGTAAAAGGAAAAGGAAAAAAATTAATTGTACTGTCTCTGTTTTACCAAAAGCTTTGCATATGGAGCACCTGAATTTTATTGTTGGGATAATGTTGTTTATTTTTCTTGAATCTGTTGTAAAAAAAAAAGGTATGTCACTTATTCCTATTATGTTGACAATTCATTCTTTTCTTTAATTCTTATGGGTATAGTATTACTAAGTTTAAATACTTTGCATTCCATAATTAGAGGTTCTTTTCCTTCAGAGAAAAAAACTCCTGTCAGGAATGCGGCCTCGGTAGGATTTTCTTTCTACAGCTGATTCTGTCACGCTATGTTGAATTTCAATTGTGTGATTTACTGAAAGGTGCATGACAGCATTTTCTGAGGTTTATATGGGAAAGAAGAAAAAAATAAATAGGAACTATTTAGCTGAGCTTTTGGATTGTGTAGTTATTACAATTTTTATATACCTTGTATACCAGGATTTTGTGCTGTCCCAGTGCCTTTCTAGGCAACTGCCTGGGTTGCCTCACTTTGTTTAAATTGTTTTCTCCTTTATTGCATTGGATTTAAATTTGTACTCTTACAGCTCCTCATTGACTGTCCTTGTCTCATTGGCTTGTATTAGAATTAAATTTATATCAAGGACCATGTCTTGTCTCAGATAACCCTCATGGTCAAGAAATTATTAAAGAAATTTATTAAAGGAAGAGTAATAAAAGTTTTTCAGGCTGAAAGTGGTAAACGCACTATGTGCCAGGTAATTGTATCCAATGCATAGTCTGGATCCAATTACAAATGGCCCATCCTCTGTGAGTAGGGAACTAGTGCATATTTTGAAATTGTATTGGGATGAAAAAGGTTTTTGCACAGCTCATATATAGCTGCCTGACGGAATCGGCTCTCTCTATAGATATATATTTATTTTTCAATCATAGGCAGTCTGTCTCCATGTGTACAATTGTGAACTGTTAGCAAAAGAGAGAGAACTTTTTTTCTCTCCTCGCTTCTGGGCACAGATACAGTCATTTTAAACAGACATTGTGTTCCTCTATGTGTGGGTGTGAAAAAGGTCAAGTTTGTGCTTTTCTTCAGGGACATATCAGTTGCCTGTAGCCATGTTCCTTTGCCTTTGATTAAGTACAATAACGGTTAGTGTTTTAAGAAACTTATGCAAGTCTTATGGGTCTCGCCGGCTGTGCAAATCACAACTGCTTAATTGCATTACACCAAATTTGTTTTCCTCCACAGGAGGGATGCAATTTCCCAAGTTATTCATAAGACTTGCAGACTATTTCTTACCTAATCTCTGTATCTACCTCATTAGGATTGGTACCATAAATGTTTGTCCAGTGAAATATCCAACGTGACTATCTATGTATGTTCTGTACCCCCGCTAACTGAGATTTCAGAGAAATAAGTTTAGGTTTTATGTGCCTTGCCTGAAATGGGTACTTCCTGGTTTGTTGGATTTTCGTTGTTTCAGTATGCAGTTGTTTGCTTGTTATCAATGTTTACTACCTCCTGGCTATTGTCCAGCAGACTGCAGACAGAACTCACTGCTGTGGTTGCTAATCTGTTATTCAGCAGCGTTTTTTTCCTTGCCAGATGATGTCACTCTTCTTTCTTATATTGATGACTTGCTCCCTCTGCTGACCCTTGTGTGTATTACATGCACCAGTTCGCATGGTAAAACTTTAATTTGTGTTTTCCTGGACCTCTTTCTCAAATTGAGCTATCCAACAATTGTTTGGCGATTGTGAGGCTTATTAGAACTTTTTAATTTTTATACCCTGTGGTATTGCATTAATATTTTCTTTTACAGCCTGGTGCTGCTCCTTTGAAGGGACACTTTTGTATTGTCATGATGAGCGTCTGTATATCCTTGCATTTTATTGTGTTATTAGTAACAGGAAAGACTTAATATTCTAGTGTCCTCCTGTATTGGGTTTGCCTTGTTTACATTTGTTGTTTTCTGGTACAATTTTCACCTTTGTGATGTAGGGTTGTACCATATTATCAGCTGTACCTTGATAGCGCAGTTCCTCTTAACAGGATATCCCAAAGTTAGCACTGAAAGGGAACGGATTCTTATCTACTACTACTGCTGCTGCGGATCATTTGTACGGTGCTGCCAGTCGTACGCAGCGCTTCACAGTTGAACATGAAGAAAGACAGTCCCTGCCCAAAAGAGCTTACAGTCTAAATCAGAACAGACAGACAAGACTGCAAATTACAGACTTTTGTTTTGATAATGTGATTTATGCAAGGAACCGTTTGTCTACTAAACTACTTAATGTGTTTAATTCATCATGCTTGTGATAAACATATATCTGTGATACTGTACCTTAGGTAATTGAGACTCCAGAGATATTGCCCCCCACCCCCCTCCAGGGTAAAGGAATCTAGCTGAATGTTCAGATTAAGAAGTTAACATTTTTTATGTACCTTGAATGAGAATGCTTTGTGCTGCTATACATTTAAATGTGTGTTTTGAATTGTAGGGAATCACATCATGAAGAAGATGGAAGAAATTTTCCCAGTCATTCTTAGGTCATTTTATATAATGTTTGAAGCTTGTAAAAGTTATATACTGCCAATGTGCAAGTTGTGTAAACAGTGTGAATAACCACATGGCAGGAGTGCATGTTTATGTGCTACAAAAGTACACTGTAAGTTAGTTAGAAGGTCTGTGGAAGTGAATATATGTGGAAGTGTTTGAACAGGACTATACTATTTTGGGATAGGACAGAATAGCAATTCATTTTATTCTGTATTACCTATCAATAGAAGCATAAAATCTGAGTATAGAATTGAGCTAATGGCATTTTGTTAAGGATTTGACCAGATATTGAGTGAATTATTATCCTTTATGCCCTGAGGCCTAAATAGAGGCCCTGCTCTGATTAATTGATTTATTGTTTGGAGTCCTTTTTCTTGTTTTTACTGGTTCATCAAATTGTCCTTTCACCTTAGTTGACGGGTAGGACATGACATCATTTGAACCGTGGTGCAAGTGTGTTAGGCCTGTTGTCTCACCATTTCTGAAGCAGGCCTGACCACTGCAGTCTCCTCTGTTCTTAGGGTTGTTGCCTATTACTGCAATGAACCCTTTTAGAATTGTAACCTTTATATCCTCATGCCTATAAACAACTCTGTTAAGTTTGCACCATTGCTGGAAGGAGATTTTGGTTGAACTCATTTTGCTAGATAAACTGCTAAACTCTACTCCACCATTTAAACTGGTGGCCAGTATAGGAATATTGCTTTTTGTATAATCTTAAAATAATGATACATTTTCAATTGTAATGATTTCTTTTTGCTTACTAGGTATCAACTCATATGTGCATTCCTTTATTCCGTTAAGCATCATCAGTCTTAACACCTCTGAAGTCACTGATTGTTTCCTGTATGATATTGTTTCTGTGCATATTTCTATGGTATCTCTTGTATTGTCTCATGTTGCAAACACAAGATACTAAAGTTCAAATTGTAAATGACTTGTAATAAATTGTAAAGTTCTCATCTACCAATGTGGATACAGCAGGAGTTGGAGGTGAAGAATGTTTAAAGAAACTTAGAGAAAAGGAGGGGTGAAGGGCCTCCTGATCTGTGTATGTGCTGAATGTAGGGAGAGAGGACATTGTAAACGGTTTTCTCTCTCATAGATAGTCAGGATGAATTTCCCCTATGAAATGTTTGTTTATTCCCATTTGACACTGAATGATATGTATTTTAATGAAACAAATTCTGTATTAGTATTATCTTCCTCTTTATCTCATTTAAGGGTTACTGGCCCACATTCCACCACTTGAAATTGCTGTTAACTGGGAGAGTGGGTACTGGTCAAGACCAAGCTACAGTCGTCCTGAAAAAAGGTCCTCCTCAAACCTTGCTGGATACCAGGATCAAGGGACAAGTAGCAACCCCTGCGAATTAGTCACGATTGAAGGAAAGAAAAAGAACAAAACTATATGGATGACCCCTACAGTAGACCTGCTTTGAGCTGGGATCCAGGCCCTGATGATAATCCTGCCTGGGATCAGGTGACCAGGTTTTCTACACTGTGTGAACCCTTACTAGACACTTGGACTACAGGACCAGGGACTTCCATTATAGGGGAAGAGCACATCTTCTATGGGTGTGCTACCATAAGGATTGAACAGGGAGACCTATCACTACCCCGACCCCACACTGGTGAATTGGTAACCTTTTGGCTCATTACATATCAGATATTTGGAGGAGGTTGGCAACCTTCGTACTTTCTTAGGAAAAGGGAGAATCAAGTAATTGAGTTGTTTAACCTTGTTCAGATTACCACACTGTCCTCCTGTACCATAGGGGCGATACCAATCCCTCTCCCTTGAATATATCCTCAGAAACAACTATAGCAGTCATAGTTTTTGTCGCTTATATAATAATGAGCCATGGGCCAAGCCATGTCTCAACAGGAGGGAACAGCATGCGGGTTTAACAGCATGTGGGTTTTGTTTATAATACTGTTACTGTAAAAATGTTTTTTTGTAAATATGTTTTCCAAATGGGTAGAAAACATTCCCAGGTAAAACAGCTGATGCCCTGGCAGTGGTTAAAGCTTTTCCCCACTTTGTAAATTCCATTCTTTCTCTGTTAGGGAAACAATTGGCCATTGACTTGAGGAACCATGGTGCCTACCACCCCCCAGTCAGTGGGGTTGGTGAAAAGACACAGTGGAATCTTCGAAAGCAGATTGAGAAGGATAATGGCAGAAACTGTAACTCCCTTTGAAATTCTGTTTGGAAGGTAGTATGTGATCCCTCAGTTTGCCTCGTTAAAGAAGAGTCATGAGGAGGCTGAGGAATCACTAGCAATATATATATGAAGAAAATGTTTCTAATGTCATTTTTATGTTTTCCATAACGCGGATGATAATCTACCTTTATAATAACATTTCTGTCCTGCTCTTCCCAGGCATTGCCAGATAGAAGGGGGTGCATAGGAACAGAGCATAAGAACCCCAGGGCCTTGAAGATAATTCTTTCCAAATTGAGGCCTTAACAACGGCTGCTATAAAGCTGCAAAACCATACTTCCTGCTGCTACAAGATATCTGAAGTCTGCTACCATCTGAGAACATTTTAACCCTGTCATGTCTGTTTTGAGTTGGGATCCTGGTCCTGATGATGGGATTGTCCTACTTAACACTTCTGGCTGATCTCATATAAGATACTAGATAGAGATTAGCACCCTTGGTTAATTGTTGCAATTACTCAAGGGTACCAAAGTAATGAATCCAACTTGCCACATTCTGGGCTTGCTCTTCCCAGTTTTGCTAAAAGGAACCAGGACCCCTCCTATGTTCAAAACTCCACCTCCTGGGTCCTACTTAAGGTCATCAAGAGAAAAAAACAAACTGAAAATTAGGCAACCAGAGTAGACCAACTTCTCGCAAGGGTAAGCCCGGCTACAAAGGGGAGGTGCTTCAATAGGATCCCTCACCTCAAAACCGGTGAAGAAAATAATAACCCAAGCGAGAATTTAGGGTCAAACATGGAAGCCTTGACATCTGGTCAAGATGACCCACGTGAACATTTGACTGAGACAACAGTTTGGAGTCCTTTCGGATGACTGGAAGGAAGGAGAGCAATTAGGACCTTCACTGACAGAGGACAGTCAGGTGGGTCCTAGGATCATCCTCCTGCTCCAGGTCATAGACGTAGTGAAAAGGACATCAAATTCTGGAGACCAGAAGCAGAATAATTCCCAAGACCTCTTCAATCGAATGCAGGGTTGGAGGAAAAATATATATTTCTTGAAAAGACTTAACTTTCCCTGCCTAACGTGTTCAGATTTGAAAATCTGACTATGGAAGAAAAATGGAACCCTAAATACCATCTTGATTGGTCCCAGAAGGAGGAGCTGATGTTTGGTGGATGTTTGGAGACTTCCTTCAGACCCCATCTTCCAAAAGTGTGGCACAGGGAGTGTGTATTAGTACAAGTTGTTATACTCTCATGTGTTAACTGCCAGAATCAGTTCCACACAGGATGAAGAGGGCTGTGACACCTGGCAGATCACTTGACCCACATATATATGTGGATGACATTGGGGTACCACGAGGGGTACCCAATGAGTTCAAACAAGGAACCAGGTTACTGCTGGGTTTAAATTCTGAAAGGGATTGCTGAACAGCTGTATGCCACTTCAATGATGGCATGGCAGAATTGATTAGCACTGGACATGTTACTGGCGGAAAAAGGTAAAGTTTGCCAGATGTTTGGAGAATTTTGTTGTACATATATTCTAACATGCACCCCACCCCCTGTGTTCCAGATGTATCCTGCGTATTTCCCAGAACCGGATGGTAGTAGTCGGGCCAAATCTGGGAAACACACTTCAAAACACCGGGAGTGATGCAGAGTCACTATCCTCGTCTCCTGTTCTCTAAGAGCGGGCGAGGAAAATTAAACTAATTTAGGATTTGGATGTTATATTTCCCAAAATTCAATACTATCAGGCACAGGTGTTAAAAAAATTTCCATGAACTTTATTTAGCAATAAACAATTTCTTTAAAATTGAATAAACATTTCATCAATACTTTATTATCCAGTTTTACTATAATAACCTTCAAAACCCCCAACATTACTAACCCCAGTTTCTTTCCTTTACAGGTCAACCCACTAGCAACAAAGCCAACTTTATCAGATAAGTGTCCTATGTATTTTTCTTATAACTCTATTCTTAAATTAATGTGTTCTATTAAGCTAATTTATTCTCTTTACTTCAATACCAGAATTTGATTCTTTCTGTATTGTTTTTGTCTTTTTAGGATCCTTATATCAGTGAAGAACCCCGGATCTCAGGTAAGTATTTTTATTTTATTTATGGTTTCATTTCCCCAGTCACTTAGCTGTACTCTTAAGTCGCCTTTCACTGTAGCTCAGTAGTCTTTCTTGCGTAGGGGCCCAGGTGCTTCTCCCACGTGAGTGATGATCAGGTTGCTCCCGGCAGTTCTTCTCCCTACACCTATCTTAAGAACTTAAAAGGAGGTAAAACCCTGTCTTCCTGACTTTATTTAGAATTCCCTCTCTTCGGTGACCATAGGAATTTATTATTAACAATACAGGGCTCGAACTAGCTTCAACCAAAAGTAACCAAACCTCCCTTCCTTAGACACCCTAAACTATTTTTTATATGTACCCTGCTCTACAGAAGGAGGGTCACGGTTGGTGCAGGAACCCATTTATCCTTTCTTTTATACAACACTCACTCACTAAATTCTATTCTAGCAATTTTTCTCAGTTCCTATCTTTATTATCTTATACATTCAATTCCCAAAATCCTTTTTAACATTCAATTCACAGACTTCCCAGACCACCCACTCAATTGCCCTATTAACCACTTCCACTAATTCATTCTCAATTCTCCCTTTACCCCATTAATTACCTAAGAATGTTTAATACCCAAAACAGAACCACAACCACCCTTTTCCCTTATGTATCCCCTCTCTAAACACTTCCTCCTATCTAATCACCCCCTTTCTCAATCCTATCTCAGCCTAGTTAACTCTTTCTTCACCACAATCAGTACCCTCTTCACCAGCACACATCCACTCTCTCCGCAGTCCCAACTCCTTCTGGCAACTGCCAGAGACTCCGTCTCCTAGGAAACGGAACCTCCGGCATAATTCCAGAGACCCTCCAGCCAATCCCCTGCTTTTTTCAAAGTTCCAAATTTCACTGCTGACCAACGGAATGTTGGCCAGCAGTGCTAAATCTTCATTTTAATCCCATAGAAAATAATGGAAAAATTTTACAATTAAATAAAACCCAATTTAACTTTAACCCAATTATCTCAAAACTTCACTACACACTAAACCCCCCATTCTCTATTCAATTGTATTTTCAAAATTTAAATTTAACATTTTTTATATGTCCGTCCTCATTTTTCCCCAAAAACACCCCCTTAAAAATCCCAAAATTATTTTAAAAATATCCCAAAAATTTACACACCTACCCCGTCAAATTTAAAAATTTAACCCTTTCACAACCACTTAAAACTAAACCCCCTCCAAAAGACCCCCTAAAAATATTGTATTTCAAAAATTAACTTGCTAGAAGAATCAACTAAAATTCCCTGAACCCGAATCCAAAAACAGAATTTATATTTCAACTGTTTTTATTGATGATTCAACATTATAAACATTTTAACATTGCCAATACTTCTATTATTGAGCATTATAAGTAATACAGCATATTAACTTGTATACAGCAATAAATTCCATCATCAATAGTTTTATGCATCTTCCCCTGGTCTCTTTGCCTACCCTCCCAAACATGCTCATTAACAGCCAAACGTACATTTAAGGAGGGGGTGTTTTGTTAAATATACATCACAGTCATCTTTTATATTCCCCCCTCCTTCTCCCCTTCCTTCTTCTCTCCCCACCCTCTCCCCCCTGCTATTCATTAATAATTAAATTGTGCTTATGAGTTCAGGTAAGTGTACCATTATTCTATAATATTATCAAAGCTTATTGAGTACAAGACTCCGACCTCTCTGCGTTAAGGTATCCAACATAGGCCCCCAAACTTTAAGGAAGCATTTTTTCCCACGACAGGAGCCTTTTGCATTCCTTGCTTCCCATGTCATTAAAAGATGCACCTGATTTCGCCATTGCCAGTAATCTGGGGGTTTATCCGAAGTCCAACATTGCAAAATACATTTTTTGGCTACCAAACATAATTTGCGACTTAACAATATTTCATCTGCCGTAAGGCCACTGAATGCTCTTGGGCAATCCAATATTAATTGCACCGGAGTGCCCACTATAGTACTTGAAATGATTGAATTCATAAATGCCAGTATCTTTTCCCAAAAAGCTGTATTTTTGTGCATTCCCAAAATGCATGATAGAACGAATTTTCCTCCAGTGTGCATTTCATACAGATTGGTGTGTCAATCCCTCCTACTTTATAGAACTGGCGTTGTGTGAAGTATGCTCTATGTATTATTCTAAATGCACATTCTCTATAGTTTGCTCCATTAATCAGTTTAGGGATGTTCCGTATGTGTGCTGCTATGTCCCAATTAGATAAATCTACTTTTGTATCTGCTTCCCACCTACGGCGAAGTTGTGACCAATCTTTATCTGACCTCAAAGTCCACAATTGTTTGTGGAGCTGCGAAATTGTGGGGGCTTCTTCTGATATTTCATCATAAAACTGTTTAATTTTCTCCCCCAATTGAAACTTAAGCTCTTCTGCATTAAGCCAAAAACAGAATTTAAATTAAACCAATCCCTGAATTTTTAAAAATCGAAAATCATATTTACGCAATTTAAAAATAAATAAATTAAAATTTTGGGTCAACAGACCCCTTACCTAAACCAGGATTTTCCCCTCACTCGACCTCTATCCTTGGTTCTGGTCCCCGACGTCCGTAGGCGAAAATGGAGCACAAAATAAAAAACCTCCGAAGCCGGCCCAAAATTTAGGCCCAGGCCTCGGCCTAAACAGAAAAACGTGCAGCCCCGATTCGTGCATGAGGCGCGCCGCCTCATGCACACAGCCGCACGATCCCTCGACGTCTTCTCTTTCGGCGCTTGCTCCTCCCGAGCCGAATCTTCTCTCCTGTATATATATGGCCGCCCTTGCTCTCAGTAAAATACAGGTCAATGGCTCAGGCTAAAGAGCTAGGCCTCTACAAGCAAATGGCTCATAATAAGAGCTGGGATTCTCTTAAAAATCCAAAGTCATCTCTGATACAAAATACATTTTTCTGCAGCACAAGCTGAACTGAGTTCTCAGGGAGCTGGCACGGGAGGGGGTCTTTTGCTCTTATAAACATGCCTGGGACTGGCATCAATGAAGAGTCATGAAAGATGTTTTGGGCTAATGAAAGTAGATAAGGGGTAGATGTACGTAGTTAGAGGGAGGGGAGCTGAGAAGAGCAGAATGACCGATGAAGTCATCTCGCCACCTGTGCTTTGCACCCCTTTTGTGTATAGTTGGAACCTGGGACCTAATGAAGTCACCCTTATCGGTTCCTTATCAACTGATAAGGGATAGCAAGTTCTGCTGACAAAGCTGGATCCCATTGGAATCCATTGGGTTGAGACAGTATAAAGGAAGCACCCCGAGAAGTGTAAGACGCAGAAGGAGAGACAGAGAGAGAGAGAGACAGACGCAGATACAGAGGCAGATGCAGATGCTGATGGAGGAGAGAGACAGAGTACCACCGAGAGCTGATGTGTCGTGTGATTCTGTTCCACTGTATGATTGACTGAATTGCTGGTATCCTCATTATTGGGTAATGTATCAATGCTAATTAATACTAATAAACTATATCTCTTTAACTAATTAAAACTGGGTTCCTCTTTAATTACAGACTTAGCTACGGCTGAGCCTGTATCGAAACTGCCATGAGCAGATTCAAGGTTGGGAAAGCTAGATATTTGGAGGGCATATGTAACTTTGCCCAGAGAGATGAGACGGGCCACTGCTTCCGCTGCTTGATTAGCAAAGGCAGATTCAGAGAAAATAAACACTCCCCACACCAGCGACCCCATGGACTTGGCCCAACAATGGCCCCGACGGCCTCTTCACTCCCGGGGACATGCCCAAACATCCCCAGGAGCCCCCAAAAAACTCGACGCTGCTGCCCTCTGCCGCACCTCCGTCCTCCTCCAACGGCCAGCTTACCCCCTTCACGAACGGCCTAAAATCGGCCCGATCCTCCTCTCCCGAATCCCAAAAAATACGACGCTGCCTCCTGCAGCGCCCCAGACCACATCACAGGTAAGTTAAAAAAAAAACTTTATTTATTCTTTAACTCTTTTAACCCCCTGTTACAATATCCCGAACAATACAGCCCCAATGGAAACATCACCAAGGCATTGACTGGACTAAACAGCCTTATCAAAAGAACTGGCTGAGAATTCAGGCTTTGAGGATCCATTTACCAAATGGATGGAAGAAAATGGAGTGGCCTGATTTTTTCAGTATTGACTTCTGTTGCTGTGGCCACAAGCGGCCTATTTCAAAAACTTATTGATGCGACCCTGATAAAGACTATGTAGCCTCCATTGGTATATAACAATCTCAAGACTACATGAATTTCCAGTACTGAAAGACGGAGTCTTGGAGAGGAATCTACCTTAGAGACTTAAGTAAAATATGTAATAATGATAAACAGGAGGGAAATGTAAAAAAATGTTTTGCTAACATAGGGTTAATCATTCTTACAATTTCTGAAATAAATGTACACTCTCTGAAATGTAGATTCTCAGGCCTTGTACATTACAAGTAGTAGAATGGAATGTACCTAGATATGCTTGGGAGCCAGACAAGCTAACTCCCAGTAGCCTAGAAATGTAACATGTCAGAAAATATGAAAGTGTTGATGGACACACAGTCAACAAGTTTCCTTTGTATCCCTGCACGTAGAAAATGTATAAGAGACGCAGGGAGGATCTTGGAGTCAGACAATCTTTGGACTGTGGTTGGATTTTGTCTCTTGCTTCCAAGCAGTAAACCTGTTTGTGATTAAACCTGATTGATCCTTTGGGGATTCGTGAGTATGATTGGTTAAATTCTTTTAACAGGATAGATAGTGCTGGGGAGGAGTCGGCTGTCTTGGTACATGTGACATAGGAAAATGTGGGAGAGAGGTTCTGGAAGCCAAATTTAGGCTCTTAGGTAGAAAGCTCAAATCCAGATCCTCTAGGGTAGCATTTTCTGAAATGCTACCTGTTCCACGCGCAGGGCCCAAGAGACAGGCAGAGCTCCGGAGTCTCAATGCATGGATGAGACAATGGTGCAGGGAGGAGGGTTTTAGATTTGTTAGGAACTGGGCAACATTCTGGAGAAGGGGGAGCCTATTCCAAAAGGATGGGCTCCACCTTAACCAGGGTGGGACCAGGCTGCTGGCGTCTGCTTTTAAAAAGGAGATAGAGCAGCTTTTAAACTAGAAATGGGGGGAAGACCAACAGTCGCTCAAAAGCACATGGTTCGGGATAAGGTATCTTGCAAAGATACCTCACAAACAGAGAAGATAGGGTTTCTGGATAGTGAGGTTGCGCAACAGACCATGGTAGGCCAGGTGCCCTTAAATACAACTAAATATCAGACAAAAGATGGCAAATCAGTAGTGTCCAGTACTAAGCATCATGCAAATAGGAACAACAAACATACTTTGAAATGTCTATATGTAAATGCTAGGAGTCTAAGAAATAAGATGGGAGAGTTGGAATATATTGCACTAAATGAAAAATAGGCATTACTGAGACCTGGTGGAAGGAGGATAACCAGTGGGACACTGTCATACCGGGGTACAAAGTATATTGTAGTGATAGGATGGACCGGATGGTGGAGGGGTTAGCATTGTTTATTAACGAGAGCCTTGACTCAGATAGATTACATATTCAGCAGGACACAAATCACACCCTTGAATCATTGTGGGTTGAAATTCCATGTATAAAAGGGAAAAGGACGGTGATAGGAGTGTACTACCGTCCGCCTCGCCAGGATGAGCAGGTAGACGCAGAAATGATAAAAGAAATCAGAGACACAACAAAATAGGCAATGTGATAATAATGGGTGACTTCAATTATCCAAATATAGACTGGGTAAATGTAACATCGGGACACGCTAGAGAGGTACAATTCCTTAATGAAATCAAGGACAGCTTTAAGGAGCAGCTGGTGCAGGAGCCGACGAGAAAAGGAAAAATTCTAGACTTGGTCCTTAGTGGAGCGCATGATCTTGTGAGGGACGTTATGGTACTGGGGCCGCTTGATAACAGTGATCATAATATGATCAGTTTTTATATCGACTTTGAAGTAACTATACACAGGAAGTCAAATACATTAGCGTTTAACTTTAAAAAAGGAGACTATGATAAAATGAGAAGAACGGTGGGACAAATGAGAGGGTAAAAACTGTACAACAGGCATGGACGCTGTTCAAAAATACCATCCTGGAGGCCCAGGCCAAACATATTCCACAAATTAGAAAAGAAAGACGGAACTCCAAAAGACAGCCGGCCTGGTTGAAAAGTGAGGTGAAGGAAGCTATTAGGGCTAAAAGAAATGCCTTCAGAAAATGGAAAGAAGGAACCGTCTGAAAATAACAAGAAGCAGCATAAGGAGTGTCAAAGCAAATGCAAGGTGCAGGTAAAGAAGGCCAAGAGGGATTACGAAAAAAAGATAGCATTAGAGGCAAAAAAGCATAGTAAAAATCTCCAGTATATTAAAAGCAGGAAGCCGGCAAAAGAATCGCCTGGGCCGCTAGATGACCGAGGGGTAAAAGGGGCGATCAAGGAAGACAAAGACGTAGCGGAGAGATTGAATAAACATGTGGACAAGGGGGAGCCGTTGATATTGTGTATCTGGTTGAAGGATAGGAAACAGAGAGTGGGGTTAAATGGGCAGAATTCACAATGGAGAAGGGTAGTTATGGGGTTCCTCAGAGGTCTGTGCTAGGACCCGCTGCTTTTTAATATATTTATAAATGATTTAGAGATGGGAGTAACTAGCGAGGTAATTAAATTTGCTGATGACACAAAGTTATTCAAAGTCATTAACTCGCGATAGGATTGTGAAAAATTACAGAAGGACCTTTACGAGACCTGGGCGGCTAAATGGCAGATGACGTTTAATGTGAGCAAGTGCAAGGTGATGCATGTGGGAAAAAGAACCCGAATTATAGCTACCTCATGCAAGGTTCCATGGTTAGGAGTTACGGACCAAGAAAGGGATCTGGGTGTCGTCGTCGATAATACACTGAAACCTTCTGCTCAGTGTGCTGCTGCGGCTAGGAAAGCGAATAGACTGTTGGGTATTATTAGGAAAGGTATGGAAAACAGATGTGAGGATGTTATAATGCCGTTATAGCGCTCCATGGTGCGACCACACCTTCAGTATTGTGTTCAATTCTAGTCCGCCGCATCTCAAGAAGGATATAGTGGAATTGGAAAAGGTGCAACGAGGGGCGACGAAATGATAGCGGGGATAGGACGACTTCCCTATGAAGAAAGACTAAGGAGGCTAGGGCTTTTCAGCTTGGAGAAGAGATGGCTGAGGGGAGACATGATAGAGGTATATAAAATAATAAGTGGAGTGGAACAGGTGATGTGAAGCGTCTGTTCACGCTTTCCAAAAATACTAGGACTAGGAGGCATGCGATGAAACTACAGTGTAGTAAATTTAAAACAAATCGGAGAAAATGTTTTCTTCACCCACGCGTAATTAAACTCTGGAATTCGTTGCCGGAGAACGTGGTGAAGGCGGTTAACTTGCAAAGTTTAAAAGGGGTTAATGGTTTCCTAAAGGAAAGTCCATAAAACGGATTCCTAAACTCCATAAACCGCTACTAAATGGACTTGGGAAAATCCACAATTCCGGGAATAACATGTATAGAATGTTTGTACGTTGGGAAGCTTGCCAGGTGCCCTTGGCCTGGATTGGCCGCTGTCGTGGACAGGATGCTGGGCTCGATGGACCCTTGGTCTTTTTTCAGTGTAGCATTACTTATGTACTTATGTCCCATCCCCTTTATCATTTTCGGCGCCCTTCTCTGCACCTTTTCTAATTCCACTATATCTTTTTTGAGATACGGCGACCAGTATTGAACACAATATTTGAGGTGTGGTCGCACCATGGAGTGATACAAAGGCATTATAATATCCTCATTTTTGTTTTCTATTCCTTTCCTAATAATACCTAACATTCTATTTGCTTTTAGCCGCAACAGCACACTGAGCAGAAGGTTCAACGTATCATCAACGACGACACCTAGATCCCTTTCTTGGTCTGTGACTCCTAACGTGGAATCTGCATGACGTAGCTATAATTCGGGTTCCTCTTTCCCACATGCATCACTTTGCACTTGCTCGCATTAAACGTCATATGCCTTTAGACGCCCAGTCTCTTAGTCTCGTAAGGTCCCTCTTCTAATTTTTCACAATCCTCCCGCGATTTTAAACGACTTGAATAACTTTGTGTCATCAGCAAATTTAATTACCTCACTAGTTACTCCCATCTCTAGATCATTTATAAATATGTTAAAAAGCAGTGGTCCCAGCACAGACCCCTAGGAAACCCCACTAACTACCCTTCTCCATTGAGAATACTGACCATTTAACCCTACTCTCTGTTTTCTATCTTTTAACTAGTTGTAATCCACAATAGAACACTACCTCTTATCCCATGACTCTCCAATTTCCTCTGGAGTCTTTCATGAGGTACTTTGTCAAACGCCTTCTGAAAATCCAGATACACAATATCCACTGGCTTCCCATTGTCTACATGTCTTCAAAGAAATGTAGTAGATTGGTGAGGCAAGATTTCCCTTCACTAAATCCATGTTGACTTTGTCTCATTAATCCATGCTTTTGAGTATGCTCTGTAATTTTGTTCTTAATATAGTCTCTAACCATTTTGCCCTGCACCGATGTCAGACTCACCGGTCTATAATTTCCCGGATCTCTGGAACCTTTTTTAACAAATCGGCATTAAGTTGGCCACCCTCCAATCTTCCGGTACCCACGCTTGATTTAAGGATAAATTACATATTACTATCAATAGCTCTGCAAGCTCATTTTTCAGTTCTATCAGTACTCTAGGATGAAATACCATCCGGTCCAGGAGATTTGCTACTCTTCAGTTTGTAGAACTGCCCCATTACATCCTCTAGGTTTACAGAGAATTCCATTAAGTTTCTCCAACTTGTCCAGCTTCGAATACCATTTCCGGCACCGGTATCCACCCAAATCTTCCTCCGTGAAGACCGAAGCAAAAGAATTCATTTAATCTCTCCGCTACGGCTTGGTCTTCCCTGATTGCCCCTTTTACTCCTCGGTCATCTAGCGATCCAACCGATTCTTTTGCCGGTTTCCTGCTTTTAATATACCTAAAAAGTTTTACTATTGAGCTTATTTTCGAAAGAGATCGCCGGCCATCTTCCGACACAAATTTGGAGATGGCCGGCGATCTCCTAATCCAGGCCAAATCGGTTAAATCGAAAGCTGATTTTGGCCAGCCCCAACTGCTTTTTGTCGTGGAGCCGGCCAACCTTTGAGGGAGGGTACAGAAGGCGGGGCGGCGTAGGGGCGGGACCGGGGTGTGGTTACGAGATAGCCGGCTTCACCCCATAATGGTAAAAAGATGGCCAGCTTAGATGAGCATTTTGCCGGCTGCACTTGGGTCCATTTATTTTTAGGTCCAAGTCACAAAAAAAGTGCCCAATTGACCAGATGACCATCGGAGGGAATCGGGGATCGCCTCCCCTTACACCCCAAGTGGTCACCAACCCCCCTCCCACCCAAAACAAATTAAAAGAATAAGTTTTTTGCCAACCTGTATGCCAGCCTGAAATGTCATACCCAGCTCCCTGACAGCAGATGCAGGTCCCTGGAGCAGTATTTAGTGGGTGCAGTGCACTTCAGGCAGGTGGACCCAGGCCAATCCCCCCCACCCCCAACCTGTTCCACTTGTGGTGGTTAATGTTGAGCCCTCCAAACCACCAGAACCCACTGAACCTAGATGTAGGTGCCCCCCTTCACCCCTTAGAGCTATGGTAATGGTGTAGAGTGTGGGGAGTAGGTTTTGGGGGGGATTTGTGGGCCTCAGTACCCAAGATAAGGGAGCTATGCACCTAGGAGCTACTTTTACTTTTTTTTTTTAATTTCTAGAAGTGTCCCCCTAGGGTGCCCGGTTGGTGTCCTGGCATGTGAGGAGGGCCAGTGCACTACAAATGCTGGCTCCTCCCACGACCAAATGCCTTGATTTTGCCGGATTTGAGATGGCTGGGCCCGGTTTCCAATATTGCTGAAAAAAACTAAGCCGGCCATCTACTCTACACCCGGCGATCAATTTATTTCGAAAATACGTTTGGCTCCGCCCCCTTGCGGAGCCGGTCCCGAGGATGGCCGGCCATCTATTTGGCCGGCGCCGTTCGATTATGCCCCTCCACGTGTTTTTGCCTCCAACGCAATCTTTTTTTCGAAGTCCCTCTTAGCCTTCCTTATCAGCGCTTTGCATTTGACTTGACATTCCTTATGCTCTTTCTTATTATTTTCAGTCGGTTCCTTCTTCCATTTTCTGAAGGATTTTTTTTTAGCTCTAATAGCTTCTTTCACCTCACATTTTAACCACGCCGGCTGTCATTTTGGTCTTCCATCCTCCTTTTTTAATAAACACATAAGCACCGCTATACTGGGAAAAGACAAGGGTCCATCAATCCCAGCATCCTGTCTCCGACAGTGGCCAATCCAGGCTTCAAGAACTCGGCAACCCCCCCCCCCCCCCAAAAAAAAAAAAAAAAAATGTTTCATAATGTTCAATGGACTTTTCCCTCAGGAATCTGTCCAAACCCCCTTTAAATTCATCAGGCCAGCTGCTGTCACTACATTCTCCGGCAACGAGTTCCAGAGTCTAACTACACACTGAGTAAAGAAAAACTTTCTCCTATTTGTTTTAAATCTACCATATTCTAGCTTCATCTTGTGTCCCCTGGTTTTGTTGTTGTTTGAAAGTGTAAACAAACGCTTCACATCTCTCCGCTCTAATCCGCTCATTATCTTGTAGACTTCTATCATATCACCCCTCAGCCGCCTTTTCTCCAAGCTGATGAGCCCTAACCTTCTCAGCCTTTCCTCATAGGGAAGTCGTTCCATTCCCTTTATCATTTTTGTTGCCCTTCTCTGCACCTTCTCTAATTCCTTTATATCTTTTTTTGAGATGCAGCGACCAGAATTGAACACAATATTCGAGGTGCAGTCGCACCATGGAGCGATACAACGGCATTATAACATCCTCGTGTTTGTTTTCCATCCCTTTCCTAATAATACTCAACATTCTGTGTGCTTTCTTAGCCGCCGCAGCACACTAAGCAGAAGTTTTTAGCGTCTTATCAACGATGACTCCCAGATCCCTTTCTAGGTCCGCGACTCCTAATACGGAACCTTGCATGACATAACTGTAATTCGGTTCCTCTTACCCACATGCATCACTTTACACTTGTCAACATTGAACTTCATCTGCCACTTGCATGCCAAATCCCCCAGTCTCGCGAGGTCCTCCTGTAATCTTTCACACTCCTCCTTTGACTTGACGACCCTGAATAACTTTGTGTCATCTGCGAATTTAATTACCTCACTAGTTACTCCCATCTCTAGGTCATTTATAAATATGTTAAAAAGCAGCGGTCCCAGCACAGACCCCTGCGGGTCCCCACTAACTACCCTTCTCCACTGAGAATACTGACCATTCAACCCTACTCTTTGCTTCCTATCTTTCAACCAGCTCTTAATCCATAGTAATACCCTACCTCTGATCCCATGACTCTCCAGTTTCCTCAGGAGTCTTTCATGAAGCACTTTGTCAAACGCCTTTTGAAAATCCAGATACACAATATTGTGACAAGGCTACATCCCCGATGTATAGAGTGAAGCAGCAAAACCATGAACTACATATCCCAGAATGCATTTCTAGTCCTAGCAGTGAGATTCCAGGGGATAGGCAAGCTGGCCATATACCGTCTCTGACCACAAGAGGGAGGGGGAATGAAGGAGCCAGTTCCCGGGACCAGCAATCAGTATATCATGGTGCCCACCTGTAATAGGGAGGGGTGGGCTGAGAAGCAGGAGGAGGACTGGATGGAAGAGGGAATTAATCAGCCTGAGCAGGGGAAGGAGAATGAAATGGGAGCTTGAGAGCTGAGGAAGGCAGCCCCTGAAGGTTGGAAACCTACATGGTTTTGGAATTTATTTTGGTTTAAACCCTGCTTAAGTGGAGAAGCCTGTTTTTCTTTTGTGAAACCTGATTATTTTGAGAACCTCTGAAGTTGGAAGGCTTGTTTATGAAGGAGGGCTGTCTGGTGGGAAGAGGGGTTCAGTTCAGGAGGAGAGGAGCAGTGCAGGCTGAAATACCTTGGGTTGAGGAAGTCCCAAAAGTATTGCACCTCCTGGAAGTAAAGGTTGCTTGGTGATTAACTGTCTTGAGGGGAAATCCTGCTTGTGGGACAAGTACTATTTGTTTGTTACTGGCTGGGACAAAAAAGCAGGGATTTCCAAAGGGCTCTTGCATTCCCCTCAGGGAAGGGGGCAAAGTCTTTGTGTAACATAGTAACATAGTAGATGACGGCAGAAAAAGACCTGCATGGTCCATCCAGTCTGCCCAAGACAAACTCATATGTGTATACCTTACCTTGAATTTGTACCTGTCCTTTTCAGGGCACAGACCATATAAGTCTGCCCAGCAGTATTTCCCGCCTCCCAACCACCAGTCCCGCCTCCCATCACCGGCTCTGGTACAGACCGTATAAGTCTGCCCTCCCTATCCTCGCCTCCCAACCACCACCCCCTCTTCCCCCTACCTGCCTCCGCCACCCAATTTCAGCTAAGCTTCTGAGGATCCATTCCTTCTGCACAGGATTCCTCTATGCATATCCCACGCATGTTGAACCCCGTTACCGTTTTCATCTCGACCACCTCCCGCGGGAGGGCATTCCAAGTGTCTACCACCCTCTCCGTGAAAAAATACTTCCTGACATCTTTCCTGAGTCTGCCCCCCTTCAATCTCATTTCATGTCCTCTCGTTCTACCGCCTTCCCATCTCCGGAAAAGATTCGTTTGCGGATTAATACCTTTCAAATATTTGAACGTCTGTATCATATCACCCTGTTCCTCCTCTCCTCCAGGTGTACATGTTCAGGTCAGCAAGCCTCTCTTCATACGTCTTGGAACGTAAATCCTGTACCATCCTCGTAGCTTTTCTTTGCACCGCTTCCATTTTTTTAACATCCTTCGCAAGATACGGCCTCCAAAACTGAACACAATACTCCAGGTGGGGCCTCACCAACGTCTTATACAGGGGCATTAAAACCTCCTTTCTTCTGCTGGTCACTCCTCTCTCTATACAGCCTAGCAATCTTCTCGCTACGGCCACCGCCTTGTCGCACTGTTTCGTCGCCTTCAGGTCCTCAGATACTATCACCCCAAGATCCCTCTCCCCGTCCGTGCCTATCAGACTCTCCCCGCCTAACACATACGTCTCCCTTGGATTTCTACTCCCTAAGTGCATCACTTTGCATTTCTTCGCATTGAATTTTAATTGCCAAACGTTAGACCATTCTTCTAGCTTCTTCAGATCTTTTTTCATGTTTTCCACTCCCTCCGGGGTGTCCACTCTGTTGGAAATCTTGGTGTCATCCGCAAAAAGGCAAACTTTACTTTGTAACCCTTCGGCAATGTCACTCACAAATATATTGAACAGAATCGGCCCCAGCACCGATCCCTGAGGCACTCCACTACTCACCTTTCCCTCCTCCGAGCGAACTCCATTCACCACCGTCCTCTGGCGTCTGCCCGTCAACCAGTTCCTAATCCAGTTCACCACTTCGGGTCCTATCTTCAGGCCGTCTAGTTTATTTAAGAGCCTCCTGTGGGGAATCGTGTCAAAAGCCTTGCTAAAATCTAAGTAGATGACGTCCATAGCACGTCCTTGATTTAATTCTCCTGTCACCCAGTCAAAGAATTCAATGAGATTCGTTTGGCACGATTTCCCTTTGGTGAAACCATGTTGTCTCGGATCTTGCAACTTATTGGCTTCCAGGAAATTCACTATCCTTCCTTCAGCATGGCTTCCATTACTTTTCCAATAACCGAAGTGAGGCTTACCAGCCTGTAGTTTCCAGCTTCTTCCCTATCCCCACTTTTGTGAAGAGGGACCACCTCCGCCGTTCTCCAATCCCTCGGAATCTCTCCCGTCTCCAAGGATTTATTAAACAAGTCTTTAAGAGGACCTGCCAGAACCTCTCTGAGCTCCCTCAGTATTCTGGGGTGGATCCCGTCCAGCCCCATGGCTTTGTCCCACCTTTAGCTTTCCAAGTTGTTGATACACACTCTCTTCTGTGAACGGCGCTCTATCCACCTCATTCTCAGGTGTACTTTTGCCAGTCCCTCTCGGTCCTTCCCCATGGTTTTCTTCAGTGAAAACAGAACAAAAGTATCTATTTAGCAAATTGGCTTTTTCTTCATCATTTTCTACATAGCGTTTTGTTGTATCTTTTAGTCTCACAATTCCCTTTAAAGTCTTCCTTCTGTCCTAATATACCTGAAGACGTTTTTGTCTCCCCTCCTTACATTTCTAGCCATTTGTTCTTCCGCTTGCGCCTTCGCTGATGTACTAAGCAAGGCAGAACAGCCCTGCCTGAGAAGCAAGTCTCTACTCTGGAGTGAAGTTTTGTTTATGAATCTGGAAAATAAAGGAATGTTTTTGAAGTATTTCCTGGTGGCAGTTTTGTGAAGTTCTGGCTATTCATGGGAGGCAGCTTCCTCCCCCATACTGGAGAATCGGGCCCGTTTACAATGGCACTATCCCAGATGGGACCTAAACTGTGATCCACACGGATAGGAGGGACAGAGGACCCTGGTGGGCCTTTACTACTGCGCAGACCAGCAGGCACCTCAGGTAAGCTGTACCTAGGGGGGCCAAGGCTGAACAAAGAGCAGGGTAAGGGAAGAGAAACCAAAGGGTGGAGAACCAAGGCAGAGTAAAAGGGGACCTGCTTAAAAGATAGCGCACTTGGGTCGTGTGTCTGTTTGCTTCACAGGATCTTCCTCACTGCCAAGGAGAAGCAGCAAGAGAGCTCGCAGCACGTCTTACATCAAGTGATGAAAGCATCCAAGGAACAATAAGGGCCCCTCCTAAAAGCCCTACAGACCCAGATGCAAGCCATGGAGGTTCCTGAAGCCTGTCGATGGGGGCCAACACTGATAAGGCGCATTACTTGCCTACCCAGGTAAAAGGTACCTAGGGGGGAGGCGAGGGAGGATCCAAGAAGCTAAGAAATAGAGCAAGTGTAGGACCAGGGAAACAGACAGTCCGCACTTGGATTCTTCTCTTGTATTACAGGCTACATCCCAACAGACGGTCGAGGAGGACGTCGGAGCCATGAGAAGGCCGAGATGGGTCAGACCGGAGAGGAAAGTCCAGAGGCCCGAGGAGCCGAGCCCAAGTCACCCGCAGAAGGAAGGACATGGCAAAGTTGGACACCATGATCCAGGTTCTGGGACTTGGAGAGGGACTCTTGTTAGAGAACTGTGGTGACAATGTTAGCTGAAGGGGTGTCTGGGGAAGACAAGACCCCAAGGAGAGGAAAAGGACCTGAGCCATATGTTACCAATGTGGGGACAATGGGCCCATGTTGGAGGAGTGGTGTCTGGCAGTATGCAGTTCAGAGGATGAACTGGGAGACTGGGAGGATATAGGTAATCCTACAGTCGGGGGGGGGGGGGGGGGGGGGGGGGGGGTTAAGTGACATGGCAGGCAAGAGGAAGCCCAAAGGCCATGGGAGTCTGGAGGTGACCCATTCCTCAGGGGCAGGCTTCATGGTTAGGCCGGGTACCCAAGGGGAAAGAGGTGGCTGCAGGGAAGAGGGTCAAGAGGAACCCGCTGCAGGGAAAGCACTCAATGTCCCAGGGAGAGGGGAGGCCACAAACCTGGAAACTGCCAAGAGGGAGGAGGGGTGCCTGGACGAGAGAGGAAAACCCCAGTTGCAGGATAGTGGTGGTCCTGGTAAGGGTAAACCCTCTAGGGGGTAGGCCCGGGTGAGAACTTCCCAGGTGACAGGATAAAAAGTAGTCCTGAATGGGTAGGGGAAGTCAATGTACACTATGAGCAGTGGGGTGAGACAGCTAAAGAAAAAATAGGCTGCCTATGCTACGGTGAGGAACTTGCAGTATTTCCATGTGGTGGGGAACCAGGGAGAGTTGCCCCAAGGGAGAAATACTGGGAAACCCAGGGAATAGAAGGTAGTAAGTCAATCACCCTGGAAAGGGGATTAAAGGAATCTCCCAACGATAACCCTGAGTTTGGTAGAAAAGCTCCAGGAGGAAGCCCATAAAGAGAATGAGAACCCGCTGTTAAAATCCCTTAAAGAGAGTATCTGGCAGGTAGAATGGGAGCTACAGGCCCTATGTAAACCGGGGAAACTCCATAGGTACCCTGAGCAACGTCTGAGGGAGGTTCTGGAACTTAATAAGGGACTGATGGTAACTTTAGTGGGCAATATACAGCAGCAGGAGGAGTCCCATAAGGTATGGGAGACTAGTCTGAGGGAGACTGAACAGAAATGGGTCCTATTCGAGTCAGCATGTAAGAAAGAAATGGCTGCTTCAGTGCAGGCCTTAGAGGCCAGACAGGCAGAGTCCCTTAAGCAGAAGGAAGGCTGTGAGGCACGGCTAGCCACGGTTAGGGCCGAGCTGCTCACAGAATGTAAACTAAGGGAGGAAGGAAGCAGAGGTAGTCCATCTTACAGCCACCCTGAAAGAGACCCAAGCCTTAAATGAGACCCGAGTAGCTAAGCTGCAGTTCACACATGAGCAAGAGATAAGGGACCTCACAGACAAGTTGCAACTGGACCAGGAGCAGAGAGTAAACCTAGTTAAAGCTGAGTTCCAGAATGTTCGCCTAGAATGGCAAAAGAGCAGGAGGCTCTAAGGGAAAGTATAAGGAAACAGCAAGCCTTGATACTACTCCAGAGGCAAAGGGAAAAGAAGCTTGTCACCTCTGTAAAGGCAGAAGTAGAAGAAGCCAAGCAGGAGGTGAAGCAGAGGGAAATGGAGTGGGCTAAGAGGCAGGGGAGTGTTAAGGAGATGGGTAAACTACAGCAAACAGCTATAGAAGAGCTGAGGGGGATCTTAACCCAGGTAAAGGCTGGGCTGGGAGAATTGAAGGGCCAACAGGAAAGCCAGCTGAGGGAAGTGCAGCAGGGACATACTGAAGCGGTGGCTCAGTTAACTGTGGCATTGCAGCAGACCCAAGCTGAGGCCAGGGGCCTGAATGAGCTTAATAGGGAGAAGGTAATCCAGATAGAAGACCTGCACAAGGGATACACCCAAAGGATAGAGGGGTTATTGGTGGAGATGCAGGCAGCCCAGGAAAGGGTAGGGTACCTTACTCAGAGGAACCTGAATTGGAAACTCAGATAAAGGAGTTGCAACAGGTTCAAGCACAGGGGGCAGCTGAGTGGGCTGTTGAGAGGCTGCAGGCCAAGGAAATCACAGAAAGGGCAGAAAGCTGCAGGGTGGCCCTGGAAGAGAGGTACAGAGTGTTGACCCTCACAGTGGATGTCCTTTTCCAGGATGGGCAGAGGAGATTAAGGGAGGTTCGGGAAGCAAAATCCTGCATTTTAGACCTCCAGCAAAAGCTCGAGGGAAAGAAGGACCCAGGAGCGGTCAAAGTAAGTAAACTCCTATCCCTGAGTAATGATCAGGATAGGGAGAATCAGAAGGGCCTTGTTAAAACCACAGGGAGAGGTGGTGTAAGGGTTAAAAGATGTGAGACCCCCCAGAAGGGCAAGCAGAGAAGGGAAAAGGCTACCCAAGGAAGGGGAAAACCCGGACCCCAGAAGAAAGGAGGGATCCTAGGTCCCACCTACTGCACTGAAGAGTGGGGTAAGAGAGTTCCCGGAGGGGGGACACCGGCTCAGGAAGGGTGCCAGGGGGATGCTAGATCACCCAGAGGTTGGGGGGAGACCTGTTCCAAAAGGGGTTTTCCGGGACCAAAGGAGAGTGATAGGAGGCCCTTAAGAGTCTCAGGGAAAAGGAGACTGAGGACCCTACACACACCCCACAAATACCCATTGGGGCCTAGTAGGCGGAAAAGTGCAGCCCGGGTGGTAGAAAGGGGAAGAGAGTGACTAGAAGTTCCCCTGATGTGCTAAGGACGCCAGGCCTTAGGAAAGTACCCCAGAAACTCAAAGTGGAAAAGGGGGTGTACCCATGGGTCAGGAAAATGGGCGAAGAAATTAGACGCCGCGGCCTAGGAAGGCGTAAAAAGAAAGGACGGAGGATCCTGGGGTTTCTAGGGGTTCTGTCTAGAATTGCGAATCTCTGGGAAGGTCCAAAAAGGACTCGCAATTTCTTGAGTGAGGGGGTGTGTGACAAGGCTACATCCCCGATGTATAGAGTGAAGTAGCAAAACCATGAACTACATATCCCAGAATGCATTTCCAGTCCTAGCAGTGAGATCCCAGGGGGTAGGCAAGCTGGCCATATACCGTCTCTGACCACAAGAGGGAGGGGGAATGAAGGAGCCAGTTCCCGGGACCAGCAATCAGTATATCATGGTGCCCACCTGTAATAGGGAGGGGTGGGCTGAGAAGCAGGAGGAGGACTGGATGGAAGAGGGAATTAATCAGCCTGAGCAGGGGAAGGAGGAGAATGAAATGGGAGCTTGAGAGCTGAGGAAGGCAGCCCCTGAAGGTTTGGAAACCTACATGGTTTTGGAATTTATTTTGGTTTAAACCCTGCTTAAGTGGAGAAGCCTGTTTTTCTTTTGTGAAACCTGATTATTTTGAGAACCTCTGAAGTTGGAAGGCTTGTTTATGAAGGAGGGCTGTCTGGTGGGAAGAGGGGTTCAGTTCAGGAGGAGAGGAGCAGTGCAGGCTGAAATACCTTGGGTTGAGGAAGTCCCAAAGTATTGCACCTCCTGGAAGTAAAGGCTGCTTGGTGATTAACTGTCTTGAGGGGAAATCCTGCTTGTGGGACAAGTACTATTTGTTTGTTACTGGCTGGGACAAAAAAGCAGGGATTTCCAAAGGGCTCTTGCATTCCCCTCAGGGAAGGGGGCAAAGTCTTTGTGTAATTGGCTGATGTACTAAGCAAGGCAAAACAGCCCTGCCTGAGAAGCAAGTCTCTACTCTGGAGTGAAGTTTTGTTTATGAATCTGGAAAATAAAGGAATGTTTTTGAAGTATTTCCTGGTGGCAGTTTTGTGAAGTTCTGGCCATACTGGAGAAGCGGGCCCATTTACAATATCCACCAGCTCCCCATTGTCCACGTTTGTTCACCCCCTCAAAAAAATGCAGTAGATTGGTGAGGCAAGACTTCCCTTCACTAAATCCATGCAGTAGCTCTACAAGTTCATTTTTTCAGTTCTATTAATACTCTGGGATGAATACCATCAGGTCCTGGTGATTTACTACTCTTCAGTTTGCAGAACTGACTCATTACATCCTCCAAGTTTACAGAGAATTTGTTTAGTTTCTCCGACTCGCCTGCTTCAAATACGCTTTCCGGCACCGGTGTCCCTCCCAAATCCTCCTCGGTGAAGACCGAGCAAAGAATTCATTTACTTTCTCCGCTACGGCTTGGTCTTCGCTGATCGCCCCTTTAACACCATTTTCATCCAGTGGCCCAACCGATTCTTTAGCTGGCTTCCTGCTTTTAATGTATCTAGAAAACTTTTTTACTATGTATTTTCGCTTCTAACGCTAACTTTTTTTCAAAGTCCTTTTTTGCCCTCCTTATCTCCGCTTTGCATTTGCCTTGGCATTCCTTATGTTTCATCTTGTTACTTTCAGTCGGTTCTCTTCTCCACTTTCTGAAGGATTGTTTTTTGGTTCTAATGACTTCCTTTACCTTACTATTTAGCCACGCCGGCTGACATTTTGTCTTTTTTCCCCTTTTTCTAATATGCAAAATATATTGCCTGATGCAAGATTTTTACCCTGCGAGCTGCTCCTTTCAGTCTTTTTTTTTCACTGTTTTTCTCATTTTGTCGTAATCACCTTTTCTAAAGTTAAACGCTAATGTATTTGATTTCCTAAGTTCACTTACTTTCGTTACGATCTCAGGTTCAAAACAAACAGTCACTAGAACACGAGCCCTTGGACCACTGCAGAGGAGCGGCAGGCAAGACCCCCAGCTGGGACTGGGCAAACAAGCGAGGCTGGAATCTGGAATGGACTTGGCCAGAATGACAGGACTGGAACTGCGGCTGTAGGCAGACAAATGCTGGAACCACAGGACTGGGATAACAGGAGGCAAACAGGACTGGAGCAGCTCCGGGTTTCACCTGCGCTGACCGCCGTTCCCCAGCGGTTGAGCCCCTGGGTGCGGGCGGCGTGCAGGACTTACAGGATGGAGCTGGACTGGATCAGGATTCACAGACAGACTAGGCAGACAGGGCGTACCTACAAGCTTGGCAGAAGCAGGGTCCAAGATATACACACAAGCTGCACAAGCTGGGCAGAAGTAGGGTTCAGGATATACACACAAGCTAGGCAGAAGCAGGGTTCAGGATATACACACAAGCTTAGGCAGAAGCAGGGTTCAGGATATACTCACAAGCTAGGCAGAAGCAGGAGTTAGGATATGCATACAAGCTTGGCAGAAGCAGGGGTCCCAAACAGAGGGAAGAAAGCTGAAAGCAGACAGGGTAGAACAGGAGCAGACCACCTGCACAGCAGAGAGCTAATTAGGGACAATGCTGGCTACTGCAGACACTCAGAATGACAGACCAGAGCTCCACACACAGGCAACAGAACAGAACCATGACTGAAGGCTGACAAGTCGCCACAAACAGGGACTACAGATAGTGAACAAGGCAAACAGAAGGACTGGAAGCCCACAGACAAGAGCAAGACAAAGCAGAAGGGCAAGAGCCCACAGAACAAGGCTAGGTAAACCGTGCAACAGCACACCGACTAACCTGACGACCCTTGGCAATGCAAAGACAAACACAGAAGTTTCCAGGTCATTAATAAAGCCCATCAGCAGCTGAAGTTCAGCTGCAGGAATCTCAAGGCAACTATGGGTGCTATGCGGCACAAACAAGAGAAGCAAGTCTGGCAGCCCGGAAGATCCGGACCGGACCGGAGTCGCCTGAAGTGTGACAGTCCATAGTAGCCAATGGTTCTGGCCACCAGAGAGTGAGGTGAGCACAGACAAGGAAACAGTCAAACTTCAATGCCAATATCAAAACTGACCATATTATGATTACTGTTATCAAGCGGCCCTCGCACCAGATCATCAGCTCCAGTAATGACTAAGTCTAATATTTTTCCTTCTCTTGTGGGCTCCTGACCCAGCTGTTCCATGAAGCTGTCCTTGATTTCATCAAGAAATTTCACCTCCCTGAATCAATCAAAGAGACTTAACCTAAGAATTATTAACTTTCCTAAATCTCCACTTGTGTCACCAGTACAAACGGTTAAGAAATATTTAGTAGAAATCCTGGGGCTACCTGAAAATTCTTTACCACCTATTACAAGGGCATACTATTTGCAAATTACTGGGAAAAACCCAGACAATTTAAACCCTCAAGGTGTAATGAACTTGACTGAGTTCCTGGAATCATCTCTGGAGGTTGTCACACAAAGAACTACTTGTTAGTGACATTTGCATTAGAATTAGATAGAGATGCTGTACTCAGACTGTCCTTGAGACATTTGAATTCTTTATTTTTAGGTTCAAAAGTAAGGGTTTTCCCGGATTTATCCAGGGAAACCCAAAAGAGAAGAACGTATTTCTTTTACAGCGTCCTAGGGTAGTAGCTTTAGGAGCAAATTTTCAATTGAAATTTCCTTGTGTTTGTAGGATACTGTATCAAACAAAGCAATATCAATTTTTTGAACCTAAGCAGTTAGAGGATTTTTTATTAAGCAAAGAGAGTGTAATTGTGAAAATTTAATCCTGAATGTAACACTGTATAGTAGCTTGGATTAAGTCAACAGAGCATGGTGCAGTCTTTGGTTTAACAATTAGAGAATAGGCTTTGTTATATTAGCTTATAATTTAATTTCTTTTTCTTGGATCAATTCCTAAATTGTGGTCGATAAGAGTTTTTTTTTTCTATTTCTCTTTGTATTATTGTTTCCCTATGATGATGTTGCATATTTCGTGTATTCAAGATTTATTGAATACTAGTAAAAAAGGCCCGTTTCTGGAACGAATGAAATGGGCGCTAGCAAGGTTTTCCTGGGAGTGTATATGTTTGAGAGAGAGAGCCAGAGTGAATGTGCGGGTGTGTGACAGAGTGAGACTGTCTGTGTGACAGTGTGTGTGTGAGAATGAGAGTGTGTGACAGGGCCCCCTCTCCTGTTCCTAATGCCCCTCACCCCGTTCCCTCCCCGCCTTTTCCTCCTCCTTCCCACACTTTGGGTTCCTTAAGGCTTTCAAAAGTCTATGTACCCCCGTGGCCCTAACGCCCAGTATCCGGATACCCCACCGCTTTTCTCCTCACCCCTCCCCCAAGATGTAATACTTTCACGTCCTTCATTTTTTAAAAAAAAAGTGTCCTATCTACTCTGTGTACAAATGCCCGGCATTCAGATTGTGTTCCTCTGGTAAATTTTCATTTCTTTCATTCATTCATTCATTCAGAACTTGCCCCCCCCCCCCCCCCAAACACTTTTGGTTCCTTCAGTCTTTTAAAACTCTGCTATGTACCCTGTGTGCTAATGGCCAGCATTGAGATTGTTTTCCTGTCACAAATTTGCATGTCTTTCAGTCATTCACAACTACCCCCCCCCCCCCCCCGCACCCTTTTCTTCAGTTTAACACTTTCGTTTCCTTCAGTCTTTTAAAACTCTCCTATCTACCCTGTGTCCTAATGGCCAGCACGCAGATTGTTTTGCTTTGCCAAATTGTCTGTCACTGATGTCACTGAGGTCAGTGCGTGCCTGCCTAGCAGACCACTTCCGGCAGGCACGGTCCCAGGCACATCCTGTTGGAGGTGAGAATTATTATATAGGATTGTAATTATTAAAATTTGAAAAAAAAAAAAAAAAAGGAATTTCACCTCCCTAGCGTGTACCGATGTTACATTAACCCAGTCTATATGTTGTAAGAAGGAAGAGGCTGTCTTACCCTGGTTAGGCCCCTAGAGGGCGTAGTTCCCCTAAAATGTCCAGGGAGAAGGGCTGGGTGAGTCGCTGAAGGGAGCCAGTAAAGGGGAGGTATAGCTGGAGGTCGCTAGGACCGGGGAGAGTCCTGGAGGATAGCTGGAGGCCGCTAGGACCGGGGAGAGTCCTGGAGGATAGCTGGAGGTTGCTAGGACCGAGGAGAGTCCTGGGGATAGAAACAGGTGCAGCAGGTTATGGGCTGGGTCCTGTTTGGCTATTAACCACTTAAGACTCCACCTGAGTTGTGAGGGAGAGGGGAGAGCTGGCAGCTGAGGAAGAGGGCTGGTAACTGAAGCAGAGGGATCCCCATGAGAAGTACTGGCTGTGCCCTTTGGACTGGTGGTAGAACTGTGTGTTCCCAAGAAGGAAGCTGGCTGGGGTAAGAAGGCCCTAGAGTATCAAGAATAAGAACTATGTGTTCAAGGAGGTACTGTGTGTCCCAGCTGAAAAGACTGTGTGTCTAGGGCAGTGAAGAGGTACTGTGTGTCCCAGAGGAAAAGGCTGTGTGTCTAGAACAGTGAAGAGGGACTGTGTGTCCAAGATGAAAAGACTGTGTCTAGAGCTGAGTGCTACAAGGAGGGACTGTGTGTCCAGGGACTGAGTTAGTACTGAGCCCAAATGCCTGTGTGGGAGGGCTCAGGGGAAGAAATCTATGGATATTGAACTGTGCAAGAAGAAATGTTTAAAATGGAAGATTGCACTGAGTAGGAAGAAATGAAATGGTTAAGCTGGAAGAACTGTTTAAGCTTGTGAAAGTGTTTTAAGCTAAAAGAAGTGTTCCCCAGAGGCTGGAATAAAGATGTGTATGAAAATAGCCTGATTGGTGAGACCTGACTATGTTTGCCTTTTTGAGAAGCAGGTCACCCTGAGCAGAAAAGGGTAGTAGATTAATTTGCATAAAATCTGCATATTGAGAACCAGCTCACCCTGAGTGAAAGAGGGATCTGGGATCCTGAGGTGGGAGCTTCATCATCACAATAGCCTCATCATTTTCACAATGTGGATAATTGAAATCACCCATTAATATTACATTACCCAATTTATTTGCTTCCCTAATTTCCTTTGACATTGCTGAGTCCGTCCACTCGTCCTGGCCAGGCGGACGATAGTACACTCCTATCACCGTCCTTTTCCCCTTATCACGTGGAATTTCAATCCACAAAGATTCCAATAGGGGTTTTGTCTCCTGCAATATTTGCAGCCTATATGTGTCAAGGTTCTCATTTACATACAGTGCTACCCCTCCTCCAATTCTATCCACCCTATCGCTACGATATAATTTGTAGCCCGGTATGACTGTGTCCCATTGGTTATCTTCCTTCCACCAGGTCTCAGAGATACCAATAATATCCAATTTTTCATTGTGTGCAATGTACTCCAGCTCTCCCATCTTATGTCTCAGGCTCCTGGCATTTGTGTACTATGCGGAATATATTTGGCCTGGGCTTCCAAGATGGTGTTTTTGAACAGCATCCATGCCTGATGTAAATTTTTGACCCTCGCAGTTGCTCCTCTAAGTTTTTTTTTTCACCATTCTTCTCATTTTATCATAGTCTCCTTTTTTAAAGTTAAACGCTAAAGTATTTGATTTCCTATGTATACTTACATCAAAGCTAATATCAAATCCGATCATATTATGATCACTGTTATCAAGCGGCCCCAGCACCATTACCTCCTGCACCAGATAATGCGCTCTACTAAGGACTAGGTCTAGAATTTTTCCTTCTCTCGTCAGCTCCTGTACCAGCTGCTCCATAAAGCTATCCTTGATTTCATCAAGGAATTTTACCTCCCTAGCGTGCGCCAATGTTACATTTACCCAGTCAATATCGTGGTAATTGAAATCACCCATTATTATTGTGTTGCCCAGTTTGTTTGCGTCCCTAATTTCCTTTAACATTTCCGCATCCGTCTGTTCATCCTGGCCAGGCAGACAGTAGTATACTCCTATCACTATCCTTTTCCTCTTTACACATGGAATTTCAATCCACAGTGATTCCAAGAAGCGTTTTGTTTCCTGCAGAATTTCAATCTATTTGATTCCAAGATCTCCTTAATATACAATGCTACTCCTCCACCAATTCCCCAGTATGACAGTGTCCCACTGGTTATCCTCCTTCCACCTGTCCCCTTGACTTGCTTGTAGAACCTCCCTTGGAAACAAAAGAAAATTTTCTTTAAGTGCCAAAGTGGCTAATTGGACCCGTGGAGGGGCATAATCGAAAGGGACGCCCATGTTTTGCTGAGGACGTCCTCGCAAAATGTCCCAGCGAAGGGGCGGGCAAACCCGTATTATCGAAACAAGATGGGCGTCCATCTTTCGTTTCAATAATACGGTCGGGGACGCCCAAATCTTGACATTTAAGTCATCCAGAGATGGTCATCCCTAGATTTGGTCGTTTCTGATTTTCGCTGATAATGGAAACTAAGGACGCTTTTCAACCCTGCTTTGATTGATAATGAACTCTGAAATCTTCTGTCTTTGACCGAAAGTAACTTTCCTTGTAAATACAAAAACAAGTTGGAAGAAAAGAATTAATTTGGTATGCAAAGGGGAGGATGGTTCTTGTTTTCGGAAGTTCAGCCTGGCTACCTGGACTTGGGAAGCATGTGACCACGTTCCCACAGTATGACTTATTTACCTAAACAGATAAGCATTCTGTAATTTTCCTTAGCTCGGAACATGAGTTCTGAGCCTAACAAAAAGGGGAGTTTCTTTCAATGAAATCGGGGGCTCATCTGTGAGTGAATGCGCTGCACAGAGGATCTGTTCCTGGTCAAAGAAGCTCCTGGCTCTCTCTGTGAACCGGGCCCCCCCCCCCAGCTGATGTTAAGAGCCTGGATGATGTAAGGACCAGTGATGTTGTATGTATATAATGTATTATTGCTTCTTTTCCTGGTCTAAGAACTCTTAGCATTGCTTAGATGTAGAGACCAGTGATGTAATGATTGTTTATATAGCTAATCATTGTGTGTATATAGCTAATCATTGTATATACCTTAATCATTATAGATTTTAGCACCTCTAATAAAGGTTTCATTTATCTAATACGAATCCAAAAGAATTCACAGTAATTATTGAGTAGTGTGTGTCAGTGAGACAGGCTGTAAATCCATAGCAGTACAGACGCCCATCTCAGAAACGACCAAATGCAAGCCCTTTGGTCGTGGGAGGAGCCAGCATTCGTAGTGCACTGGTCTCCCTGACATGCCAGGACAGCAACCGGGCACCCTAGGGGGCACTGCAGTGGACTTCAGAAATTGGTCCCTTTCCGTGTGTACTGAACCCCCCAAAACCCACTACCCCGAACTGTACACCACTACCATAGCCCTTACGTGTGAAGGGAGCAGCTAGATGTGGGTACAGTGGGTTTTGGAGGGCTCACATTTACCACCACAAGTGTAACAGGTAGAGGGGGGATGGGCCTGGATCCGCCTGTCTGTAGTGCACAGCACCCACTAAAACTGTTCCAGGGACCTGCATACTGCTGTGATGGACCTGAGTATGACATTTGAGGCTGGCATAGAGGCTGGCACAAAATATTTTGAAAGATGTTTTTTGAGAGTGGGAGGGGGTTAGTGACCACTGGGGGAGTAAGGGGAGGTCATCCCGATTCTCTCCGGTGATCATCTGGTCAGTTTGGGCACGTTTTTGTGCCTTGGTCGTAAGGAAAAAAGGACCAGGTAAAGTCGTCCAAGTGTTCATCACTGACGCCCTTTTTTTTCCATTATGGGTCGAGGACGTCCATGTGTTAGGCACGCCCAAGTCCCGCCTTCACTACGCCTCCAACACCCCCCCCCCCCCCCGGGAACTTTGGTCGTCCACGGAACGGAAAGCAGTTGGGGATGGCCAAAATTGGCTTTTGATTATGCCGATTTAGGCGACCCTGTGAGAAGGACACCCATCTTTCGATTTGTGTCGAAAGATGGGTGTCCTTCTCTTTCAAAAATAAGCCTGATAATCTTCAACCCATTGTTTTAAAGTCTGTATTAGATTGCTAAGGGATTGGTCTTGAGAAATATTAGTATACTACCCTTCAATATCAAAAAGTAACCATAGTGAGGCTAGTTATATCACCATCAAAATCATGCATCAAGGTAATGACATGCAAATATGATTTAACTTGTGGAATCAGAAAAGCATCAAAGATGGACAGTGGTTCTAATATGAACCCAGTTGCGAATACAGTGGGCCTACTGAGAGGATTACGGGATTTGGACAATTTTTCTTAGCATGTAAATTGTAGGGTCAATGGGTGGTCAACAGTAAGAAAATCCCTTTCTTTGGATGTCAACCCCCCCTCCCCCCAGATATAAAGCTAAAATTAATCCAAAAGTCGACCTCCTTTTTGAGCTCTTTAGTGGGATCATTGTCTAATGGATGATAGAAGGTAGTGTCAGACAATTGTCGCTGAACCTCCCCTATATAATCAGAAGTATTCAAGATGACAATTCTGTCCCCTTTGTCCGCAGGTTTCATAATAATTTCACTGTTTTTCTCTGAGGCTCGTCATTGCTAATTTTTCTTCTCTAGATAAGTTACATAGTAACATAGTAGATGACGGCAGAAAAAGACCTGCATGGTCCATCTAGTCTGCCCAAGATAAACTCATATCTTGAATTTGTACCTGTCTTTTTCAGGGCACAGACCGTATAAGTCTGCCCAGCAGTATTTCCCGCCTCCCAACCACCAGTCCCGTCTCCCATCACCAGCTCTGGTACAGACCGTATAAGTCTGCCCTCCCCTATCCTAGCCTCCCAACCACCAACCCCTCTTCCCCCCACCTGCTCCATCACCCAATTTCAGCTAAGCTTCTGAGGATCCATTCCTGCTGCACAGGATTCCTTTATGCATATCCCACGCATGTTTGAATTCCGTTACCGTTTTCATCTCCACCACCTCCCGTGGGAGGGCATTCCAAGCATCCACCACCCTCTCCGTGAAAAAATACTTCCTGACATCTTTTTTGAGTCTGCCCCCCTTCAATCTCATTTCATGTCCTCTCGTTCTACCGCCTTCCCATCTCCAGAAAAGATTTTTTTGCGGATTAATACCTTTCAAGTATTTGAACGTCTGTATCATATCACCCCTGTTCCTCCTTTCCTCCAGGGTATACATGTTCAGGTCAGCAAGTCTTTGGTCATATGTCTTGGAACGCAAATCCCATACCATTCTCGTAGCTTTTCTTTGCACCGCTTCCATTTTTTTAACATCCTTCGCAAGGTACGGCCTCCAAAACTGAACACAATACTCCAGGTGGGGCCTCACCAACGACTTGTACAGGGGCATCAACACTTCCTTTCTTCTGTTGATCACACCTCTCTCTATACAGCCTAGCAACCTTCTCGCTACGACCACCACCCTGTCACACTGTTTCGTCGCCTTCAGATCCTCGGATACTATCACCCCAAGATCCCTCTCCCCCTCAGTACCTATCAGACTCTCCCCGCCTAACACATACGTCTCTCGTGGGTTTCTACTCCCTAAATGCATCACTTTGCATTTCTTCGCATTGAATTTTAATTGCCAAACCTCAGACCATTCTTCTAGCTTCCTCAGATCCCTTTTCATGCTTTCCATGCCCTCCCGGGCGTCCACTCTGTTGCAAATCTTAGTATCATTCGCAAATAGGCAAACTTTACCTTCTAACCTTTCGGCAATGTCACTCACAAATATATTGAACAGAATCGGCCCCAGCACCGATCCCTGAGGCACTCCGCTACTCACCTTTCCCTCCTCCGAGCGAACTCCATTTACCACCACCCTCTGTCATCTGTCCGTCAACCAGTTGTAATATATCCTTTTCTTCTTGTTTTCCAATCTTGTCAATGCTCTGATTACACATTGATGAAATGTCGAAATCAGCAGATCAATGGGGCCAGAGGGGCCCCATCAAGAGTGACCTGTTCTGCAAAAAATGAATAATCCTGATTTTTTTTCTAAAGTGGAAAAGAACAATTCTGGTTTGTAAGGAATCGCATACGGTAGAGGGAACGAATTTAAGATCTTTCTGTAAGACACGTTAACTGTGTATCAGTCAGAGTATATGTGACAGTTTATCGGAAGTCTGTTGTACCAACATTGAAAGCTGTTCATTCTCCAGCCTCTGCTTCTGTCCCATCCCCTCCCCTTCTTATAATTGTTTTCATCACACTTAAATTTCTCATATTTGGTTATTTTAATTTCTTTTCTGAACTTCTTGAGTTTAGAATTAAAACAAATCATACATGTCTCAAAATTTGAATCCTGTCTTAAGATTGTCAAGCCTTTCAGTGATACCGGCTTTTATTTATTTTTTAGAATTTACTAACCGCCTTTATGAAGAGATTCATCCAAGGCAGTGTACAGCAGTTACAGTTTAACATAAAAAAATTACAATGTCAACAGTATAACAATAGTAAAATGACCAAGCATAAACATAAATACAATGAATGAGGTGAAAACAGCAAATTGAAATCTAATAATAGGACTACCATAAAACAGGTTCAAAAATATATACATTTAACGGCACTCAAATGCAAATAACAGAGATATAATACAATGTCATTATAATACTAATTAAATATCTAATAAACACACAATTATAACATTCAGATAACAGTGCTATAATACTAGTGATTTTCTACAATGCAGCTTACCATATAGCCAAGGGGCCAGGTGCAGATATATAGACGAGGACAAGATGGGTGGTACAGCATCAAGCTCATCAGGCTTATCTTTAGAGATTTATATTAACAGAATCAACAAGTCCAAGGAACATTTATTCAGAATAGCACACCACTTGTCCAGAAACATCTTACTGTCCCTGAACAATTGGAGCTTCTTCTGAATGCTAAGGATCTGAATATAAAGCAGAGATTTCATCTCTCCCCAGCATTCCGCATAAAAAAGCCCAAAGAACACGGCTGAAAGCCTTCTCAGCGTCAAAGCTTATTAGCAAAGGCCCCCCCCCCCCCCCCCCCCCCCATGTCGACCCAATGCTTTTAATGAAACTAAAATAGCTGTTATATTACACAGAGCTGTACAGTCTTTCACAAAACCAACCTGAGGCTCTGCGATCAGGGTTGGGAGAATGTTCTAACCTATTTGCCTATATTTTTGCAATCAGCTTGGCATCAAAATTCAACAACGAGATAGGTCTATACTATTCTGGCTGTTCAGGATCCTTCCCAAGCATTAAGAAATCTATGAACTGGACCATTTGTAAAGAAGCAAGCAAATCCTGTATCTTGATAATATGATTAAAAAGCCGCATTAATGTTGGGCCAATCACCTCTTGCAGGATTTTATAGAATTTGACCCAAAAGCCATCTGGGCCAAGCACCTTTAAGAAAGTGCTCTGTCGGAGAAGGAAAGTCAGTTCATCCAAAGTGACTAATGTGTTCCCTATCCTAGACTGTCAAAGAAGAAAGATCTAAGCAATTCAAATAAGAGGCACTCTCCCCCGAAGGCATTGAATAGAGTTGTTGATAAAATGCTTTAAATATGTCATTCATTTCTTGGTCTGTTTGTACCTGTTATCCTTGACTATTTTGCATTTATAATCTTAATTCTCACCTCCAACGTTCTGAAGCTGACTCCGTGGCAGCTTGGAAGTGAAGCCCTGAAGTGTTCTTAGGTTTCATAATAGCTCTGCCCATGCAAATGCAACATCAGAAGAATCCCTCCCTCCGAATTCCAGACCCCCACCCCTCCGCATTCCTGACCCCTGGACCCCCCTGCCGCGACCTGTGTCCTGCTCTTAATATCTCTTAATATCTTCCTGATAAACTATTGGCTCCTTTATTCTATTTCACCCCCTTTTTATTCTATCCTATTAACATAAAAAAACAAAAAACAAACCTGTCCTTTCACTTGCAGAGGGTCTGACCTCTATAAGTTCCTTTTCTGTCTCTATTCTATTGCCTATATTGCACTGTGATTTTATATTTTTATGCTGGTATTGTCTTAAAGGGATTTTAGAAAATTGTGTTTTGAATACTGTGCTAGTGATTTCATCTTTTTATGCTGGAATTGTCTTAAAGGTCTTTTCATTGGAACTGTGTTTTATCCTGTGCCAAGTGTTTTAAACCTGTGACTTAATCTGGTGACATTGAATCTGGTGTCTGTTTTCATTAGAATTGTGTGTTTAATCTACACTGCTAGAGACTTAATTCAGTCAATTTTGGTTACATAGCATCTGGTGACTCATAGCTCTTGTTTATAGTGGAGTCCAAGGTCCCATCTGATAACTACCTAGTCTCAGGGAAGGGCTATAATATATGGGAATTCCTTCTATGATATATTTTTACTTACCATAGGAAATATACCATTTGGACCTGTGGGGCAAATAGGGTTTATGCCTCCTTACACCCATCCCAAGATACAGTGGACAGAAGAAACAGAGAAGACACAAAAAGCAGAGACTATGTTCCTTCCAAGGGGAAAGTCTTTATTACTTACCAAATTAGGTAACAACAAAGTAATCAGTCAGCAACAAATAAAGATTTGTTACGAGAGGGAGAGAGACCACTGTGGTAAAGAGTCACTCAGTTGATCATCTCCGCCTCTGTCTAAATATTACACAGCAGTCACTTATATACTCTTTTGCACAATGGAAATTCCCTCCCAAATCATACAACCTTGCAATTTCAGCTATTTTCTGTCTTATTTCAGCCAATTTCTATCTTACTTTATTTTTTGCATAAAATGGAAAACACTATCTGAATGTTATGGAATACAGAACACACAATATCTAAAATGTTTATAAAAAACAGAAGTCCAAGGTTTCTTTCACAGGAGCTTATAGTCGCCACCTTGCTACAGGAATCTTTCCAAAACCCAGGTCTTTATTTTCTCTAGGAACCTCAACACATCTTCTCTCTCAAACTGTTTACATATTTTTTGTGTTCTTGCTGAGCTAGAGTCGGTGGCACCATTTCTGTCGAGAGGGAAGAGCACTCCTTACTGAATCAACATTTGACCTCTCATCAAAAATACAGAAAATGCAGCTTTCAGGCATTTTAAAGTTTGAGCTTTTAGCTAACTGACTTAGTGGTCAGAAATGTGCAAATCAATTCACTCTGGAAGAGGGGCAATTTTGTTTTGAGCTGGGTAGTAGAACCTACATTTACCTTGTGAGCTGGGAGCTGCGCTGGGCATTTTCAGACTCGGTTTGATTGGTAACTGAGGTTACCTGTGTCCTAGTCCCACACACCCACCCCACCCACCCCTAGGTAAACTCCCTTTAGGGCAATCAAAGGACAAGTATCTTCATTACTCTTAATTGGTCAATCCTAATTTTTGTTATTCCCTCTCATAGTTCACCTTTTCACACTTGAGACTCACATCATTATGACCTTCATTCAGTGCAATATATGTTCTGCTTTAATCCTCTGGTAGACTAAGATCTGTGACAAAGAAACACTCACCCTTCCAAGCTTTGCCCCTGTTAAATTCTTTTGCAGCGTTGCATAATTATGACAGCAAAAAAAAGAAGTACTGTGGTAGACCCAGAGGCAATGAAAATAGCACAACCCCAGAAACATCCCCCAACTAATGACAGAATTGTGAAAAGCAGAAAATTATTACTGCTCGGAGACTCCATTATCAGAGGCATTAACTTAGGAGCACAGTTCAGGGGTTCCAACGTAGTGAAATATCTTCCAGGATCTTCAGCTACAAGATGTACAGACCAAATACTGAAAGTGATCCGAGAAGAAAGCGAGGCTTCTAACGCTGATGTTGTAATTCACCTGGGGACGAATGACCTGGAGGAGTAGCCTAGTGGTTAGTGCAGCGGACTGTGATCCTGGGGAACTGGGTTTGATTCCCACTGCAGCTCTTTGTGACTCTGGGCAAGTCACTTAACCCTCCATTGTCCCAGGTACAAATAAGTACCTGTATATAATATGTAAACCGCTTTGAATGTAGTTGGAAAATACACAGAAAGGCGGTATATAAGTCCCATTCCCTTTCCATAACAATAGCAAGTTTACAGCACAGAGAGCATTCCAGAAGTTTGGGGAGGGACTGAAATCTTTGGTTCGGACTGTGGCTTTTTCTGAAGTAATTCCTACGTTGGGGAGGGGAGAGGAAAGACTACGCAAAACAGAGGAATTCAATAAGTGGCTTGAGTCTTGGTGTAAAGAAGAAGGTTTTAGATACATAGGAGAATGATGTAATATGTGGAAAAATAACAGGCTGTACTGTAATGATGGGCTACATCTTTCTGTGATGGGAAAAGGATCCTTGGAGAGAAATTCATACAGTATGTTTCTAGACATTTAAACTAGAGGGTGGGGGTGACAAAAGGAAACGGGATTTTGGAAAGTCACCCCCAGAATAAACATGATGACAGAGGGAAAGGTCATGTAAATATAAAAAACCACCCAAACTCACTAAGCACATGGAAAGCTATGTGCACAAATGCTCGTAGTCTAAGTAAAAAGGTTCAAGACTTGCAAACCCTGATGTTTGAAGAAAATTTGGATATTGTTGCTACTACGGAGACGTGGTTTAACGATTCTCATGAATGGGATGTGACCGTACCAGGCTGATGATACTAAGATCTGTAACAGAGTGGACACCCGGGAGGGAGTGGAAAACATGAAAAAGGATCTGAGGAAGCTAGAAGAATGGTCTAAGGTTTGGCAATTAAAATTCAATGCAAAGAAATGCAAAGTGATGCACTTAGGGACTAGAAATCCACGGGAGACGTATGTGTTAGGCGGGGAGAGTCTGATAGGTACGGGCGGAGAGAGGGATCTTGGGGTGATAGTATCTGAGGATCTGAAGGCGATGAAACAGTGTGACAAAGCGGTGGTCATAGCTAGAAGGTTGTTAGGCTGTATAGAGAGGTGTGACCAGCAGAAGAAAGGGGGTGTTGATGCCCCTGTATAAGTCGTTGGTGAGGCCCCACCTGGAGTATTGTGTTCAGTTTTGGAGGCCGTATCTTGCTAAGGATGTAAAAAGAATTGAAGCGGTGCAAAGAAAAGCTACGCGAATGGTATGGGATTTGCGTTACAAGACGTATGAGGAGAGACTTGCTGAACTAAACATGTATACTCTGGAGGAGAGGAGAAACAGGGGTGATACGATACAGACGTTCAAATATTTGAAAGGTATTAATCTGCAAACGAACCTTTTCCGGAGATGGGAAGATGGTAGAACGAGAGGACATGAAATGAGATTGAAGGGGGGCAGACTCAAGAAAAGTGTGAGGAAGTATTTTTTCACGGAGAGAGTAGTGGATGCTTGGAATGCCCTCCCGCGGGAGGTGGTGGAAATGAAAACGGTAACGGAATTCAAACATGCGTGGGATAAGCATAAAGGAATCCTGTGCCGAAGGAATGGATCCTCAGGAGCTTAGTCAAGATCGGGAGGCGGGGATAGTGCTGGGCAGACTTATACGATCTGTGCCAGAGCCGGTGGTGGGAAGCGGGACTGGTGGTTGGGAGGCAGGGATAGTGCTGGACAGATTTGTACGGTCTGTGCCAGAGCCGGTGGTTGGGAGGCAGGGCTGGTGGTTGGGAGGTGAGGATAGTGCTGGGCAGACTTATACGCTGTGCCAGAGCCGGTGGTTGGGAGGAGGGGCTGGTGATTGGGAGGCAGGGATAGTGCTGGGCAGACTTATACGGTCTGTGCCCTGAAGAGCACAGGTACAAATCAAAGTAGGGTATACACAAAAAGCAGCAAATATGAGTTAACTTGTTGTTCAGACTGGATGGACCGTGCAGGTCTTTTTCTGCCGTCATCTACTATGTTACTATGTTACTATAATCTTTTTTAGGAAGGATAGCGAGGGCCGAAGAGGTGGAGGAGTGGCTCTGTATGTGAGAGAGAATATCAGAGCGGCTGAAATGCGGGGAACCTGGGGAAAAGAAGAAGCTTTATGGATCGTCCTAGAAAGAGAAGACGGAACCTGTATCCACACGGGAGTTATCTACAGACCTCCTGTGCAAACGGAGTTAGACAAGGATCTGTTAGAAGATATTCAAAAGATTTGTATGAAAGGGGAGGTGATACTGTTGGGAGATTTCAATTTGTCTGACGTGGATTGGAACGTCCCGTCTGCAGAATTGGAAAGAAGTAGGGAGATTGTGGGTGCCTGTCAAAGTTCCTTGTTCAGACAAATGGTGACGGAACCCATGAGGGAATAGTCGATGCTGGATCTAGTGCTCATTAACGGAGGTAGTGTTTCCGATATCTGGGTGGGTGCCCACCTATGTAATAGTGATCATCACACCGTATGGTTTGATATAAGGGCGAAGGCGGAGTGCGGACGCACAAAACTCAAAGTACTGGATTTCAGACATACTGATTTTGATAAAATGGGGGAATACCTGAAGAAGGAGCTGTTGGCGTGGGAAGGCGTAGGAAAAGTGGAGAAACAGTGGTCCAAGCTAAAGGTTGCTATAAATATGGTGACTGATCTTTTTGTGAGGAAAGTAAACAAAAACAAGAGAAGCAGGAAGCCTATGAGGCATATTTTCAAAGCACTTAGCCTTCCAAAGTTCCATAGAAACCTAAGTGCTTTGAAAATATGCCTCTATATGGTTCTTCAAACAAGTAGCTGAAAAATAAGAGCATAAGAGGCTTTGTTTAAGAAATACAAAAGAAAGCAATGAGAGGATCATGGAAAAGATTATCGGATTAAACTGAAAGAAGCGAAGAGGGAAATATGGCTAGCGAAAGCACGAGCAGAAGAAAAAATGGCTAAAGATGTAAAGAGAGGTGACAAGACTTTTTTTCAGATATATTGGAGAAAGGAGAAGAGATAGGAATGGAATTATGAGACTGAAAGATAATGAGAATGGCTATGTGGAGAGTGATGGAGATAAAGCAAACGTGCTAAACAATTATTTCTCTTCAGTGTTCACAGAGGAAAATCCTGAAGAAGGACCACGGTTGGCTGCCGAGGGAATGTCTGGGAATGGAGTGGATACTGCACCATTTACGGAAGAAAGAGTTTATAAACAGCTGGAGAATCTGAAGATGAACAAAGCTATGGGACCGGATGGGATACATCCCAGGATACTGAAGGAGCTCATAGAGGTCCTGGCGGGACCTCTTAAAGATTTATTTAATAGATCTTTAGAGACGGGAGAGGTTCTACGAGATTGGAGACGAGCGGATGTGGTCCCTCTTCACAAAAGTTGAGACATGGAAGAATTGGGAAACTACAGACCGGTAAGTCTCACGTTGGTGGTAGGAAAAATAATGGAGTCACTGCTGAAAGAAAGGATAGTTAACTTTCTAGAAACCGACAGGTTACAGGACCCGAGGCAACATGGCTTTACCAAAGGAAAATCCTGCCAAACAAATCTTATTGACTTTTTTGACTGGATGACCAAAGAACTGGATAAGGGATGTGCACTAGATGTAATCTACTTGGACTTCAGCAAAGCCTTTGATACAGCCCCCACAGAATACTCGTGAATAAGCTGAAAGGGTTCAACCAAAAGTGGTGAACTAGATAAGAAACTGGTTGATGACAGGTGGCAGAGGGTGGTGGTAAATGGAATCTGCTCGGAGGAAAGGAAGGTGAGCAGTGAAGTTCCTCAGGGGTCGGTGCTGGGGCCTATTCTGTTTAATATATTTGTGAGAGATATTGCTGAAGGGTTGGAAGGAAAGGTGTGCCTTTTTGTGGATGACATGAAAATAGCCAATAGAGTGGATACCCTGGAGGGAGTAGCATCGATGAGAAGGGGTCTCCGAATGTTAGAAGAATGGTCGAGGGTCTGGCAGTTAAAATTTAATTAACAACAAACAGAACTCCTGTTCTATATAAATTACAAAATCTTTATTAGTGAAAACAAACCAGCGTATTAAAAGAATTACCAAATAGTATCCCTGCAACTCACTCACACTGCCATCCACACCAGACTTATACCCTGATCACATATGTAAATCCCACAAAGAACATTGAACATAAACCCTAAATTGCAGTTTCTTCAGTCTCTGTGTATCATCAGAACACAATCTCAATAAAGATCAGTTAATGAGCCCTAAAAAAGGGCACACAAAACCCAGTTCTTAATAATTGTAGCAGATATTGAACATTGCTGATCTTTGTATCCAACAAGTTCTCAAGAAAGAAAAAAAACTCCACTGCAATATAAAGCCACTGTTCTTATCCCTGTGATGAAAAAACCACACTGGGAATTGCAAAGTCACACAAATCTTCTGTGATCCTCCTGCACACAGTCAAACCTTTAAATTAAAGGCAGCCAAAGAATGCTTCAGGTAAGTGAGAGGCTTCCAGGGATAAATAAATTAAACCCACATAGTTGGTGTACGCCAAAAATTAGGATTTTAGTTCCCAAACGCATATCTCCATACTGCTTTCATGTACACTCTTTGTGAAACCTTTTTGAAATTCATAATTAAATACAACGTAAGTTTCCTACGTCAGAGGAGGGCGTGCACAGGAAGAAGGAGAGAGACGTCGGTGGAGGCAGAAGGGAGCGACGATCCGTTGTTTCATCTCGTGCAGCGCCTTCACACAAAGGTGAGAGGCGCTGCACGGCCGGTAAGGCGGAGGGGGGTCCTTTGGAGGGGGGGGGAACGGCGGCGACAAACTCGGGGGGGGGCGGAGCAAGGGGCGGAGGATGGCGAGAGGCGGAGCAGTGTTGGGAAAAGAAGAAGATGAACACAGGAAGGGAGGGGGGCCCGGCGCTGCTAAAGTTTAACTTTTTATTTTCAGTTTTTAATTTAGTGAAGGGCGGAAGCGTGGAACAGCGGCGATCTGGGGGGGGCAAGACCGTCCATACAGGACGCTTCTGAAGAGCGCCTTTGCCCCCTCCCGATCCTTTTTTAAGGTATGTTTATTTTTCAGGGATGCAGCGGGGAGCGGGGAGCCACGTGTTTGTGGGGGTTTTGTTGTTCTGACGGTTCTGGCATGCGCAGAGCAGCCAGCATAACACTTGGCTGCTCTGCGCATGATTTAAGGGCCGATTACCGAACAGCATTGATACATTGTACTTTTTAAATCCACACCGAACTTGTGTAAATTGTTTTTTTTGAGCATTGTTCGTTTTTAAAATTCGGTTCGGACTTTAACGTTTGTAATTTTTTTACGTATGGTTGATGCATCTGGGCCTGAGAGTCTAGTGGTAAAGTTTTATAGTCAGGGAGGAGGAGGAGTTTTAACTGACTGTGAGGTCATACTGGTCAGTAACACTGGACAGTTCACTGGGTACTGACCTGGACAGTAACAGAATCATAAACATGCATTTCAACATCATCTTCTGCTCAATCAGACCTAAAAAAATGGAGTGTCAACTCCCAAAGCTACTGAAGACATGTTTATTTTGTTTGGTAACCTTATTTCCATACATCTAAGAGGACTAACATAGCAACCACACTACTTTTATATATGTTAAAAATAAAAATTATTGACATATATTGAAAGTGGGCACTAGATGGTGCCCTAAATCCATCCTTATGCTGAGGTAGGTGAACAAATGTATTTCAAGGAAAAGTAAAGGAATATCACATTTTAATATTATTCTTAATACTTCCCCTAACTTGTTTTTCTAGAAATTCTGAAAACTGCATCAATAAAGAGAGTTATCCTATATAGATAAAACTCACCTCAATGTTCTGAGGACACTGACGTCACTGTCAGGTCCTCCAGGCACTTCCTTCCGGTTCGAAGCCTTCGTGGTGGTGAAGCACCGAAAACACTGTGTTGGGGCCCCACCCTCGCGTCAAACGTAATGAACGAGGGCGGAGCAATGGCGTCAGTGGGCTTCACAACAAACGACGCAGCAGATTGAAGGTGGCGTGCGAGGTCCGCAACAGTGGCGGGCAGTGCCATCAGAACTCCAAAAGGGTTGAGTAGGAGGGGGGGAGGTTCGACAGGAAACCGTGCTAGCGCCTGAAACGGGCATGTTTTATTAGTATTATATATATGATCTTCACTATGAAAAAGATTAGTTATTTCAAGGATATTACAGTTCTTTATGAAGGACATGGGGTGCATCCCTGAATGCAGCACTGCAAATTCGAGATCTTATTAAAAAAAAAAAAGCATAAGTGGATTATTCCTTTTTTTGTGATATATCGTGAGTATTCACTTTTTTCAGTTTATTTGATTAAATTTGTGAATCATTGTTTTCTTATTAAGCAAAAAGTGATGTACATAAAACAATTTACTACATTAAATAAACAATATAATAATAATATGTGATTTATTTAGATTTTGCTCACACCTTTTTCAGTAGTAGCTCAAGGTGAGTTACATTCAGGTACACTGGATATTTCTCTGTCCCAGGAGGGCTCACAATCTAAGTTTGTACCAGAGGCAATGGAGGGTTAAGTGACTTGCCCAAGATCACAAGGAGCAACAGCGGGATTTGAACTGGCCACCTCTGGATTGCAAGACCAGTGTTCTAACTACTAGGCCACTCCTCCACTTACATAGAAGTAAATTAATCATTTTTAAATTCTTCCATCCTTTTAATATCAGTATTTATTGTACTCCTTCAGGCATATTTATGTTTTTCTTTTATGGCCTTCATTGCTTGATCTCATACTATGCTTACAGGTTAGAATCAGGGGTAGTACAGTAACTCTAACAAGCTACAAAGTCAGTGAAGACCCATCTCTCTATATAAAACACACCTCCAACGTTCTAATGAAGCCTCCCAAAGTCTCAACGTTCTAAATCCATGGTGGTGTAGATCGAAGTTTGCCCATGCGTGTTTGCCCCGCCCATCGCGTCAAACATGATGACGTCAAGGGCGTAGCACGTGACATAAGACGCATCGCGGACCAATGAGAACGAACTACACGAAAGAGGGAAGGACTACCAGCAGCTGACCATTAAGGGATCGCCGACTGTTGCTACGCGACGTCCCGTGACGACAAAACACAGCGCGAAACGGACCAATCCACGAAAAACAGCATAGGAACAAAGGAGCAGAAAGAGCAGCACAACCGGTCACGATTCAGAACAGCAACGAGACGACGAACATCGCTGGAAGGAGATTACAATTTTGAGACCCATGCGTCAGCTCCCGGTATGTGTAGCCTCCTTAAAAAAAAACGCCCTATCAGAAAAAAAATGCCCACTGACCCAACGTCTCCGGCACATCAAACAAGTTGCCTAACACTTCAAACACCCCCACCCCCCACAACAACAAAACGCAGACCTTCCACACACAGCCACATAGCCAAAACTGACAAATGCAAAACAAAAATCTCTAACAATCACACAGACAGACACGCACTGAGCCATGCACACACAGCATCTCACTCACACACACACACTTCCCCACCCCAGAACCCCTTCATTCACAAACTGAAACAAGGCACCCTACCTAACAAACGCCCTCCAAGACAAAACTAACCACTGTCCCAATGTCTCTGGCACCTCAATCAAGTTGCCTTCCACTTCAAACACACCCCCCCCCCCCCAAAAAAAAAAAAAAACCGCAGCCTTCCAAACGGCCACATAGCCAAAACTGTGTGCAAGGGGAGAGGACGGATGGGAAGAGGTGGCAGGGGGTCCACAAACTCAGATGGAAAGAAGTGGGAGGGGTTTCTGGAACTCAGGGGTGGAAGGGGGGAGAGGGGGAGGGAGGACAAAGGGGAAGGGAAGAGTAGGAGGGGAGTAGTGAGACGGGAGGGGGAACCACACTCTCTCTCTGTCACATACACTGTATCTGTGTGAACACTGTCTCTGTCACACTCACTGTGTCCAACATACGCACTCGCACACAGTCATTCTGAAACACACACACTCACAGATACACAAGCACCCAGTCAGTCTCAATCTCTCTGACACACAATCGCACAGTCACTCTCTCTCACACAGTCACTGTCACACACACACTCTCTCTCAAACATACACACTACGAAGAAAACCTGGCTAGCGCCCGTTTCATTTGTTTCGGAAACGGGCCTTTTATACTAGTATGGAATATGGTATCCGTACTGTTGTATGTTTGTAAAATGGAGCTGCTTGGTTTTGTATACGTTAAGAATGAATCTGTTAGTAAAAATATAAAAAGGGCATTTTATAATCCACTTTTATAGAGAATTAGGATTTTAGTTCCCAAACGCATATCTCCATACTGCTTTCATGTACACTCTTTGTGAAACCTTTTGAAATTCATAATTAAAATACAGCAATGCCGTTTTGTTTTTTAATTAGTTGGGGGTTTTTTTACAACAACAACAAAGAAAAAAAAAGCATAACAGGTGATAAAATATTTAACAATCAGTGATGCTTTTGACAGCACATGGTGAAAGCTATTTTTAAGACCTCAGGTTTTCTAAATTTAGATCCACCCACTGAGATTATGAGAAGCTCTAAACAGCCCAAGGCAACCGGAGAAAACTCTAATAAACTGCAAACACTTGCTTCTACTGTTGTTGTCTCTCCTCTTCTCCTGAGCCTTAAAGTGTCTGCTTCTTGTATCTCTGTAAACTGCAGCAGATTTTACCAGATAATCTGAGATACTGCATGGACAGATTTACTCATACAAAGATAAAAGGAAGCCTGTATATCAATAAGGGGAATAAGAGCGTGTCAACTGGGTACAAGAAGCCCACTAGGAGTGGAAAAACAACATACGTTGTTCTCTGCTGCTGTAAATTGACCTGACCCCTTGTCTCTCTGAAGCGTACAGGGGAGCCTGAGACTTGGTAGGGAGAACCTTTATGCGGGTTGATAGCAGTTTCTTTTCATTAGATTCACAAAAGGTTGCTGATAATTCAGCTTTTATTTTCGTTCGTATGGCTTTTTAAAATACGATAGTGGTGGTTGAAAATAAACAAGTTGACCTTAACATCTTTGGATATAGCGCTGTAAATCATGCAGTGGAATCGACAACCATCCCTCGCCATTCCTTTGGTTATTCTGGGTAAGTGAAATAAGCAACTGAGCTAGAAAACGGATCATTTACTGGAGGAGATGAGAAGTTGTTTATCATGATCACGTAAATGTGATCGTCTGGTTTTAGTAAACAGATTAGCAGCCAAAACACTTGTTGGATATAGAAATACTTTGCTATAGCAGAATGCAGCTGCTATAAAAAAAAAATAAAAACACTGTACAATAATTGCTTTTGGGTATTAGACTTCTTAGTTTGCTATATTCTAGGCTTGCTAAAAAAAATGATTTATTGAGAGTATCTTTAGTAGCAAGTGAACAATATACTACATTAAATAAGCAGGTCCGTCTGGTTCTCGAATTCCTTATGCAACATGAGTTTTCAGATTGGTGTCCTTGGGGTTTCCTTATGACTCCCGGCTCAGTTTTTTGTTTAACGTCCTTATTTTCACATAGAGAAAAAAAGAATGAAAGTCAGAGCTAAGAATGTGTTTCTCCTGTTATTAGGCAATAGAAGGACAATTATATAATTTAGATTTATGTATTTATATACCCGGTTGCATGTGTAAATGTATAGAATACTAGCACTTATTGCGTAACTACATTACCTATGAAAATGCCAGCAAGGCACCTAAACCCTATTCTGTAATGGCACATGTAAATGACATCAGAAGCGTAGCCAGGTTCATCCAGGTTGACGGCGCAGGGGGGAGCAAGAGCGGACTTCTGCTGGCGCTGGAGCACATTTTCCATGCACAACGAAAAAAATTAGGCACCGGCAGAACTCCATTTGGGGAGCTGCCGCACACCTGGCGCCCCACCTAGCTATGCCACTGAGTGACATGGGGCTGATTTTCAAAGTACAGACTTACAAGTCCATAGGTCACTATGGGGCTCATTTTCAAAAGAGAAAAACACCCAAAAAGAGGCATAAAATCTGCATTTGGAACGTTTTTCTCAAAAAGGCCCAATTGGTATTTTCGAACCAGTTTTTAGACATTTTCTATGAGGTCCTCAGAAGTGCATTCAAATCACAAGGGGATGTGTCAGGCGTGTTAAGAGTGGGTTCTGGGCGTTCCTCACACTAAGACGTTTTCCTGCCATAGTGGACAAATTTAAAACATCCAGGGCTATAAGTTGGATGTTTGGTCTAGACCTGAATAAGCCATAAAATAGTGCCCTAAAAGACCAGATGACCACTGGAGGGAATCAGGGCTGACCTCCCTTTAAGCCCTGAGAAATAACACCCCCCAAAAAATGTGATTAAAAATATTACTTGTCAGCCTCAGATGCCAGGTCCATTAGAGCAGCGTACATGTCCCTGAAGTAGTCTAGTGGTAGGTGCAGTGCACTGCACTGCACTGCAGACAGGTGGATCCAGGCCCATATCTCCCCCCCCCCCCCCTACCTGTTACACTTATGGAAACTGTGAGCCCTCCAAAACTCACCAGAACCCACTGTACCCACATGGTGCCCCCTTCACCCATAAGGGCTATTGTAGTAGTGTATAAGGAAGAGCCTTCCGATTGTACGTCTGTGTTCTCTCTGAGTGTTAAACAAGAGAAGCATCTCCCTCTCGTGGATCATCCTGAATCGGAGACGTCTGAACAGACTCGCCATCCTGCAACGTTCCCACAATGTCAAGCTCACATTTTAATCCGGTCCCTCCCACGGGATGTGTGGGAGATGAAAATGGTAACGAATTCAAAATGCATGGGATAACATAAAGGAATCCTGTTCAGGAAGGAAGGGTCCTCAGAAGCTTAGCAGAGATTGGGTGGCAGCACCAGTGGTTGGGAGGCGGGGCTAGTGTTTGGGATGCGGGGCTGGTGCTGGGCAGACTTCTTTGGTCTATGCCCTGAAAAAGGCAGATACAAAGCAGGTCAGTATACTATAAAGTAGCACATATGACTTTATCTTGTAGGGCAGACTGGATGGATCGTACAGGTCCTTTCTCTGTCGTCATCTACTATGTTACCAGTTTTGGGTAGTGGGTTTTTGGGGGCTCAGTAGACAAGGGAGCAGTGGTGAGATGTGTACCTGAAAGTATTTATTTGAAGTCCACTGCAGTGCCCCCTAGGGTGCCCTATTGCTCTCCCGGGGATGTCTGTGTGGCCAACCTACTAAGAATGCTGGCTCCTTCTACATCACAATGGCTTGTTGGTACGTTTTGCACTTGGACTTTTTTTTTTTCAAAAATGTACCAAAAATATAAATGGGCAAGCACAAAAAACATCTAACAAATAGCCATTTAAAAAAATAGATGTTTTTCTGTTTGAAATTGGTTATATTCCCCACTTAAATTTTGACGTTTTTAGCAAAATGTCCAAAGTTGGACTTAGACGTCATATCGAAAATAACTCTCCACGTAACTTTGTAAGTCTAAGTGGCTTTGAAAATACGCCTCATAGTATGTAATACAAGGGGTGCATAAGCATTAACAGAGCATAAGGCATAGCTTCCACTAATGCATGTACTGACTAAGAGGCCAATGCAGAAAGGTTTGTGGTAAAGCTGTGTGCGGATGTATGAGTGCCTGGCTTCTTCCGTGTGTCACGGTGTGACCGTGCCCTTACGTTCAGACGTAACTTTTCCTCTGTATTTATCTCTTTGACCTCTCCAGTCTGCCTTTTCCTATTGTTCTTCCTGTTAGCCAAGCCTCGCTTTGGTGTCCCTGAAGCCAAGCCTCACTTTGGTCTCCCTGCTTCTGCTTCATTTCCTACTTGTGACATCATCAGCCTACTCCTTTATCAGGACCCAGGGAGCTTTCCTGCGCACGGTTGCCAGATGGGCGGTTTTCTGCAACCCGCTGCGGGAAATTTTTGCCCGCTGCAGGTTGCGGTTTTTTGGACTCGTTTCATTTTTTCTGTGTGAATTTTTGGGCGTTTTTTCAGCCGGCGGGGGTGGGGCTAATGGCATCAGAGGCGGGGTTTGCTGACATATTGGGTGGGGCTGATGACGGCGGGGGTGATGACAGAAGGGGTGGGGGGTGATGACAACGGGGGCGGGGTTGATGACGGCGGGGGTGAGGTGTGTGGTTTTTGGGCGGGTTTTTTGACGGTTTTATGTGGGAATTTTTTTTTAATCTGGCAACCTTGTTCCTGCGTTGCCTTTGCAACAGGTCTATTTTCCTTTCTCTTGTATACTGTTGTTTGATTCTGAGGGAACTGGTCTTCTTGTTTGTGTCTCTGGGCAAGCCCTGAGCCCTGTGCCCTATGTGTGTGTGTGTGGGTTGTTCTGCTTAAAGCCCTCTTGTTTCTCTGTGTAGGTTGTTCTGCTTTAAACCAGTATGGATTATTAGCCTGTTAACTTTGCTTCCAAGCAAAGTCCTGTTTTGTTTCCTTGTGTGGGTTCCCTTGTTACTTTTCACTGTTCAGAGAGCCAGTTGTTGCCAAGCCCAGCTGCTTTTCTTGACTACTTTGCTTCCACAGCTTATCAGCTGTCCTTGATTAACTGCTCCCATGCAGCTGGGTATACTCTCTCTGCCTGCTTTTCCGTTCCTAGCTGAGTTCTGGTAGGAACATTATTTGTTTATCCCTTTGTCTTAAACCTTTGACTGCAGTGTATGCCTGCTTCAACTGTTTTAGAAGCAGCCCTTCCTTTAGGATGCTTTAACTCTTTGTCTGCTGTGTCTGTCTCCTGATTCTGGTGAGCATTCCTCCTTATCTGATCTGTGTATGTAAAGGCAGCTTCCCTGTTTGCTTACTTTTCCCTTTGTCTCTGATGTATGTTATTTGATTCTGTGGCACAGCCTTGTGTATCCTTGTGAGTGGCTTCCCTTTACGCTTAAGTGCTGTATGGTGCAGCCTAGAGTGTTCCTATGAGTGACTTCCCTTTTCCCTGAGTGCTGTATGGTACAGCCTAGAGTGTATTCCTATAGTTGGCTTCCCTTTTCCATGGAGTACTCTGTGGCACAGCCTAGTGTATTCCTATGAGTGGCTTCCCTTTTCCCTGAGTGCTGTATGATACAGCCTAGACTAGAGTGTATTCCTATGAGTGGCTTCCCATTTCCCTGAGTGCTGTATGGTACAGCCTAGAGTGTATTCCTATAATTGGCTCCCCTTAACCCTTGAGTGCTGCGTGGCCAGCCTTGTGTATTCCTATGAGTGGCTTCCCTTATCCTTGAGTTCTGTATGGCATAGCCATGAGTGTTCCTCTGTGTGGCCTTGTCTTGATTTTTTTTCCTGTGTGCTTTTTGTTTGAGTTCTGTCTGTGAGGTCTCTGGTTGTGTTTGAATGGATTGCTTATTCGTTTAGCTGTGTCTACTAGCACAGTCCTGTGCATCCTCTCTGTTTGGTTTTGTTTGTACTTTAGTGGGTGGTTCTTCTGTTTAGCTGGGACTACTAGCCCAGCCCTGTGCTACGTCTCTGTGTGATGTCTGTTTGACTTGGTTGGGACTATTCATTTATAGCTAGGGTTCTAAGCCCAGTCCTGTGCTGCCTTCCTTTGTGGCTTTCTTATCTTTTACTTGTGGTTTCTACCATGTGAGTCTAAGTGGGGTTGTCTTTTCCCCTTCAGTTTCTTTGCGCCTGTGTGTAGGGTCTTTTGACCCCTTGTTTGTGGCTCTGTTTAGTGCAGTGTGTGTGCACTGCTTGAGTAGTACTTGCTCAAGAGATTCCGTTCTGTTTCTTTTCCCTTCCTTCTGGTATGATTCGGTTCCGGATCGACCGTGAGGCCCGTACGCTTGGACTCTGTACGAGTGGGTTCCGGATCGGCTGTGAGGCCCGCCTGAGTGGTCTTCTTCCTTTTCTGGTGGTGCTTGTTGCTTGACGAGTGTGCTGTCTATTTGCCATGTCTGGTATCCTGTGTGTATTCAGTGCCTGGTTCGCCTCTGCTCTGTGCTTCCCCAGAGGACTTGTCTGCTGCAGCCCAAGGGTTCACCATCCTGGGTTCCATGACACCATGAGCATAATACTATGCCATGCAGAAAGTTAAATGTATTCTAATTTGATTTGTGGAAAACGTGCGGCTAATGGGGGGGAGGGGCCTTGCTGGACACATGTTGCAGAAAGGTTTTGCGGTAAGTGCAGGTTCTTGTTCGCATGTCCAAAAGAAAACAAAAATGCCAGCATACATCGGTGCCTGTTCTTCTGTGTCTAAATATGAGCCTTGCAGTTTTTGTGAGGCTCACATTTAGACGCAGAAGAGCAGGGACTGATTTATGCTTTCACCATTTGGTTTTGTTCAGACACAAGCATTTCTGTAATCTCTTGTCTACCTTTGAACCTTGCAGGGGCTTCCTTCAGGTTGCAAAAGAAGACAAAAACCAGCAGTTAAATCTCAAAAACTGTTACGAAATCCTCTCCACATCCTTTGTACACAACACCTGGTGAAAAACTTCTTCATAGTAACTGCCAGTCAAAAATTCCTGTTTATCTGCATTGTTGTGGAGTACTCAATGGCCTCATTAGCATTCATTTTAATGCAATGTGCAGCCATGTATTCTGCGCAGGTTAACACCTCAATCCCTCTCTGCATTGCTCAGCATGTACAACCCCTGTAGTCACATAGTTAGGCCTGTGGTAGTTTTCTGCATTGGTCCCAGAGTACAGTAAGTTACACACATCCCTGCCATGTTTGCGTCTATGGCTGGTAAAAGCTGTGGTTATTTTATCATTTTATGGCCATAATGCGAATTGCAGTGTATACCCAGGGTATGCTGCAAGTCACATGTAGTTGCATGTTTTGCATCTCATTACTATGTAATCCACAGTGACCTAAATATCAGTACATTAGGGCTAGACAAGCTGCGTTAGAGCCCTCTAAGTCATGTTGAGAAGCAAATAATGTGACTTAATGCCCTAATGCAGCTTGGTAATTTCTCCCCAAATGTCTGAAATTATGTAAACAATTTTAAGCATTTAGGAAATTAGGAGATCTCATCGTAATACCAGACATGCCAAGACACATGCATTTAAGACCTTTCCCCAGCTCACATTCATAAATGTGTTTGTCACATGCATTTGCTCTGCTCCTCACCCCTGTAGTTGGCACATCTCTCTGCTTTTACTCTCCCTGTCAGGTGGCCTGTTATTTCTCGCTGTCCAACACTACCCCCCCCCCCCCCCAGCTCACCAGGAGCTTTGCCAGTCTGGTCGGCAGCGTTGAAGGCGCTCTGGCTGGTGCAGGCCTCCTACATATTGCAGTGGCTGGCCCACCTTCTCTGAGGCAACGTCCTGTTGCTGGCTGGCTGCCTTTGGCAGAGGGAAGGAGGCCATTTCCAGCTAGAAGAAATTTCTTCAGTTTTGCTTGGAAGGAAGGCAAGGCTCACGGTGTGCTAGGGGGTTGAGGGAGTGAGCGGTGCCAGGTCTGCAGAAGGTGAGTAGAAGCAGGGGGAGGAAGAGATGTCCGAGGTAGGAGGCAGTACCTCGGATCCACCGGTGGGTGGGTGGTGCAGGAGGGTGAGATGGCGAGAAGGATGCTTGCTGGACCCTTGAGAGGGGGGAGCGTGGGCAGCGGGAAGAAGAAGAAGTGCTGGGATTGTGGGGAAAGAAAACCAGGGAAAGATGCTGGATCTACAGGCAGCGGGGGGGGGGGGGGGGGGGGGGAGGAAGGAGGGAAGAGAAAAGACAATTCCTGGACCCTTGGTAGGGACAACTGGAGGAAGGGAAAAGAGAGGAGAGATGCTGGCCCCTTGGGTGATGGGGGGAGCAGGAAGGAAAAAAGAGATGGTGGCCCCTGGAGATGGAAGGCAGGAGGGACAGGATGGAGGGACAGGGGGAGGGAAAAGAAATACTGGGATGGGATTGGTTGGCAGGAGGAAAGGAACATGTGTCCAGTAATGTTATGGCGGTGTGAAGAATTGTATTTTGATTTTATGTATGTATATTTTGTAAACTGCTAAGAACTTTTGGATTGTACAGTATAACGTCTTTTTGTTTTTAAATAAATAAGTGTTGCCATCTTAGGACAGACGAAAGGTCCATCAAGCCCAGTATCCCATTTGCAACAGTAGCCAATCCAGGTTACAAGATCCCAAAACAGTAAAATAGATTTTATGCTGCTTATCCTAGAAATAAAAGGTGGATTTTCCCCAAGTCCATCTTAATAATGGCATATGGACTTTTCTTTTAGGAAGTTATCCCAACCTTTTTTTAAACCCTGCTAAGCAAACCACTTTTACCACATTCTCTGGTAACAAATTCCAGAATTTAATTAAACGTTGAGTGAAGAAATATTTTCTCTAATTTGTTTTAAATTTACTACTTAATAGCTTCATTGCGTTCCCCCTAGTCCTAGTATTTTTGGAAAGAGCAAACAAGTGATTCACATCTACCCATTCCATGCCACTCATTATTTTATAGACCTCTAGCATATCTCCCCTCAGCCGTCTATTCTCCAAGCTGAAAGAGGAATAGCCGCTTTAGCCTTTCCTCCTAGGGAACTCTTCCCATCCCCTTTATTATTTTTGTCACCCTTCTCTGTACATTTTCTCTTTCCACTATATCTTTTTTGAGATGCGGTGACCAGAATTGCACACAGTATTTGAGGTGCGGTCGCACCATGGAGAGATTAAAAGACATTATAACATTCTAATTTTTGCTTTCCATTTCTTTCCTAATAATACCTAACATTCTTAACATTCTATTTGCTTTCTTAGCCACCGCTGCAACACTGATTAGAGGGTTTCAAAGCATCATCAATAAGTACATAAGTAATGCCACACTGGGAAAAGACCAAGGGTCCATCGAGCCCAGCATCCTGTCCACGACAGCGGCCAATCCAGGCCAAGGGCACCTGGCAAGCTTCCCAAACGTACAAACATTCTATACATGTTATTCCTAGAATTATGGATTTTTTCCCCAGTCCATTTAGTAGCGGTTTATGGATTTGTCCTTTAGGAAACCGTCCAACCCCTTTTTAAACTCTGCTAAGCTAACTGCCTTCACCACTTTCTCCGGCAACAAATTCCAGAGTTTAATTATACGTTGGGTGAAGAAAATGTTTCTCCGATTTTGTTTTAAATTTACTACACTGTAGTTTCATCGCATGCCCCCTAGTCCTAGTATTTTTGGAAAGCGTGAACAGACGCTTCACATCCACCTGTTCCACTCCACTCATTATTTTATATACCTCTATCATGTCTCCCCTCAGCCGTCTCTTCTCCAAGCTGAATAGCCCTAGCCTCCTTAATCTTTCTTCATAGGGAAGTCGTCCCATCCCCGCTATCATTTTAGTCGCCCTTCGCTGCACCTTTTCCAATTGTACTATATCTTTCTTGAGATGCGGCGACCAGAATTGAACACAATACTCAAGGTGCGGTCGCACCATGGAGCGATACAACGGCATTATAACATCCTCACACCTGTTTTCCATACCTTTCCTAATAATACCCTACATTCTATTCGCTTTCCTAGTCGCAGCAGCACACTGAGCAGAAGGTTTCAGCGTATTATCGACGTCGACACCCAGATCCCTTTCTTGGCCCGTAACTCCTAACATGGAACCTTGCATGATGTAGCTATAATTCGGGGGGGGGGGGGGGGGGTTTCCCCACATGCATCACCTTGCACTTGCTCACATTAAACGTCATCTGCCATTTAGCAGCCCAGTCTCCCAGTTTCGTAAGGTCCTCTTGTAATTTTTCACAATCCTGTCGCGATTTAACAACTTTGAATAACTTTGTGTCATCAGCAAATTTAATTACCTCGCTAGTTACTCCCATCTCTAAATCATTTATAAATATATTAAAAAGCAGCGGTCCTAGCACAGACCCCTGAGGAACCCCACTAACTACCCTTCTCCATTGTGAATACTGACCATTTAACCCCACTCTCTGTTTCCTATCCTTCAACCAGTTTTTAATCCACAATAGGACATTTCCTCCTATCCCATGACCCTCCTATTTCCTCTGTAGCCTTTCATGAGGTACCTTGTCAAACACCTTTTGAAAATCCAGATACACAATATCAACCGGTTCCCCTTTGTTCACATGTTTGTGTACTCCTTCAAAGAATTGAAGTAAATTGGTCAGGCAAGATTTCCCCACACAAAAGCCGTGCTGACTCGGTCTCAGTAATCCATGTCCTCGGATGTGCTCTGTAATTTTGTTTTTAATAATAGCCTCTACCATTTTCCCCGGCACTGACGTCAGACTCACCGGTCTATAATTTCCCAGATCTCCCCTGGAGCCTTTTTAAAAAAATTGGCGTTACATTGGCCACCCTCCAATCTTCCGGTACCACGCTCGATTTTAAGGATAAGTTGCATATCACTAGCAGTAGCTCCGCAAGCTCATTTTTCAGTTCTATCAGTACTCTAGGATGAATACCATCCGGTCCAGGAGATTTGCTACTCTTCAGTTTGCTGAACTGCCCCATTACGTCCTCCAGGTTTACCGTGAAGTCAGTAAGTTTCTCCGACTCGTCCGCTTGAAATACCATTTCCGACACCGGTATCCCACCCAAATCTTCCTCGGTGAAGACCGAAGCAAAGAATTCATTCAGTCTCTCCGCTACGTCTTCGTCTTCCTTGATCGCCCCCAATGATGACACCTAGATCCTTTTCCTGCTCGGTGTCTCCTAATGTGGAACCAGGCATCATGTAGCTATAGTTTGGGTTCCTCTTTCCCACATGTATCACTTTGCACTTGCTCACATTAAACATCATCTGCCATTTGGATGCCCAGTCTCGTCAGGTCCTCTTGCAATTTTTCACAATCCTCTTGTGATTTAACAACTTTGAATAACATTATATTATCAGCAAATTTAATTACCTCACTAGTTATTCCCATCTCTAGATCATTTATAAATATGTTAAAAAGCAGCAATGTCAGCACAGACCCCTGCGGAACCCCACTATCTACCTTTCTGCATTGAGAATACTGACCATTTAACTCTACTCTCCATTTTCTATCTTTTAACCATTTTTTAATCCACAATAGGATATTACCTTCTATCCCATGACTCTCTAATTTCCTCTGAAGTCTTTCATGAGGTACTTTGTCAAATGCCTTTTGAAAATCCAGATACACAATATCAACCGGCTCGCCTTTATTCACGTTTGTTCACCCCTTCAAAGAAATGTAGTAGATTGTTGAGGTAAGATTTTCATTCAGTAAATCCATGTTGGCTTTATCACATTAATCCATTCTTATGTATATGTTCTGTAATTTTGTTCTTTATAATAGTCTCTACCATTTTGCCTAGCACCGATGTCAGGCTCACTGGTCCATAATTTCCCAGATCACCTCTGGAACTCTTTTTAAAAATTGGTGTTACATTGGCCAACCTCCAATCTTCTGGTGCCAATCTTGATTTTAAAGATAAATTACATATTACTAACAATAGTTCTGCACATTCATTTTTTCAATTCTATCAGTACTCTGGGATATATACCATCCGGTCCAGGTGATTTGCTATTAGTTTCTCAAATTGCCCCATTACATCTTCTAGGTTTACAGAGATTTGATTTAGTTTCTCTGACTCGTGAGCATTGAATACCATTTCTGGCATTGGTATCTCTCCCACATCTTCCTTGGTGAAGACTGAGGCAAAGAATTAATTTAATCTCTCTGCTATGACCTTGTCTTCCCTAAGTGCTCCTTTTACCCTTCTGTCATCTAGCGGTCCAACTGATTCTTTTTGCCGGCATCTTGATTCTAATATACCTAAAGGTTTTACTATGTGTTTTTGCCTCCAACTCAATCTTCTCGCTGGCCTCTGTGGAGGCAGGACAAGAGAAAAGGAACGTAGATGCTGGCTTCCAGAGGTGTTGGTGGGGGACAGGAGAGAAGGAAGAGAGATTAAGAGATGCTAGCCCCAGAAGTAGAGGTGGGGAAAGGGAAGATTGAGGGGAGAAGCTGGACATGGGAGGGATAGGGACAAAGAAGGGTAATACTGCGAATGGGGAGGGAGTAGAGAGATATAGAAACAGAGTAGAGATGATGAACAAGGCAAGAGTAAGAATATAGCAGGAGAATAGAGGCAAGGAGACAGAGGGGAGATACTGGACAGGGTGGGTAGGGATTAAGAGGGAAGATGAATGATGGACATAGGAAGAAATGCCCTGGCAAGACAGTTAATGGAGAATAAAGTAGAAACCAGGGGGGTCACGTGATGCTTTACAGCAAGGCAGACGTGGTGCCGAGTTCTCCTGGGCCCCGACTCGAACTAACTTTCAAAAACCCTGCAAATTGGAGAGACAAATTACTGCCTGGAAGGAATAGTGACAGCGCATCGCATGGAAAAATTCCTGAGCACTCCAACAATAACAATGGCGCCAAAAAGCAGTAAAAAAGACAAAGAGAAACCGAAGACGACCGGCGGAGTGGAAGAGAGCCCGCCACAAACAGACAACGCGGTATTCTCGGAAGAGCAGCTGCGTCAAATTGCAAGCACGGTGGGAGCTTTAATCGAGCCGATTCAAGTAAAATTTGATAAGGTTTTTGCTCAGCTGACGACGCTGGAAGAGCTTTTAACAGATACAGTGAGGAGGACTGGAGAGGTAGAGCAGCGGATGGTAGCAATGGAGGAGGCCCTCCCCCCTGCCTTGCAGCAGGTGAGAACGCTTGAGACCAAAACTGGGTCACTTGCTGAAAAACTGGACGAACTTGAAAATAGATTCCTTCGGGCAAATTTAAGAATAATAGGCTTACCAGAATCTGTGGGAGCCTCAGTACTGCCGTCAGTGTTGGAGAAATGGCTGTCACAGGAGTTTGCATTGTCGGACCATGCGGGGCCTCTATGTCTGGAGAGGGCCCACCGCATAGGCCGACAACAAGATGGCCGACGCAGCCCGCGAACTGTGATTCTGAAAGTTCACAACTACATCCATAAGGAAGAGATTTTAAGAGGATTTAGACAAAAACGGAACGAGACCAAGTTTGATGGGCATCAAATCCTCATATTTCAAGACTACTCTGCAGCCTTACAAGAGAAGAAGAAGTTGTATTCTCCACACTGTAAACGTTTACATGAGCTGAATATTCAGTTCATGTTGACATACCCAGCGATTCTAAAAATCAAAGAACAAGGACAGTGGAAAGTTTTGGGATCACCCGAGGAAGCGAAGAAGTATGTACAACAGCTGGATCAGAGAGAAAGGGCAGCTGTGGGTAATGACTGAATGCACTGTTGAGTACATGAATCTATTTGGTTAAAGCTGTGCTGTTAAACATTGTCAGTTGTTAAGCAGGGTTGTTACACTGGTAAAAATTAGAACATAAGAGTCGGGGGCCGGGAGGCTAGGAAACCCCTAAGACCCACAATAAATGGGCAGATGTTTAGAGGGTTGGAGGGGTGAGGAACAGGGGAACAGAACGGGAGGGGGGAGGGGGAGGGAAGGGGAAGGAAGGAGAGAAGAGAGGGGGAGGGATAAGGAAACAGTACAAGATGATAACGGGCCTAGACACTACCTATACTACCGGTATCAAGCTATATTAATGGTGCTACGGTGTGCAGTGGGGGATACACTCTCTCGGGGCAAGGCTGGGTGCCCTGGGGAGAAAGAACACAGAGATTATTTAAAGTTATTACAATTAGAGAGCTGGTACGTCCCCTAGGAAAATTCGAACAATCTCATGGAACGTTGGAGGCATTACTTCCCCCATTAAGAGAACTAAAATACTGGCGGCCTTAAAACGCCACGATGTGGGGATAGCATGCCTCCAGGAGACTAGGCTCTCCCAGGAGGAGCATGAGAAACTAAAGAGACACTGGGTGGGTGAGGTATTCTGCTCCCCAGCAACAGGGCGAAGAGGGGGGGTGGCAATCCTAATTCATAAAGCCTTACTGTGCCAAGCACAAATGTTGTTCAAAGATGGAGAGGGGCGAGTGGTGGGGATCAAAGTAAACCTACAGGGGAAGGAACTACATGTAGCCTCTATATACGGCCCGAATGCTTCAGCACATGCTTTTTACGCCCAACTGTTAGCGCGCTGTCAAACTCAGGCAAAACTCCCCTTGATCTTAGCAGGCGATATGAATCAAGTGATGGATGAGGAGTTAGATAGATCAGGCACTGGCCGGATGAGGCGGGAGCCCGCCACTGCATTGTTGGCGGCTTTCTGCCAGGAATTGGGTCTAGTAGACACATGGAGATTGTTGCACGGGGAGGAAAGAGACTACACACACACCTCCAGAGCGCACCGCACGCAGTCCAGAATAGACTACATATTCATATCACAAGATCTCTTCCCCAGAGTAATTAGCGCCCAAATCGGCCCAGAAGAAATCTCGGACCATTCGCTTACCTGGGCAGACCTGGAGTCCATGCCACTTTTCCAGCAGAGGCCGGGATGGCGGTTTCCAGCCTACCTTTACACTTCTAAAGACTTTGTGAGTTTCATACAGAAGAAATGGGAGGAGTACACAAGACACAATCAGGCCCATAGTGAAGATCCCATATTGTTTTGGTCAGCCGCCAAGGCAGTATTAAGAGGCGAGATAATTGCCTATGTGAGTAAACGCAACCGACAGATCGCGCAGGGGATAATAGGCCTAGAGCAGAAACTAAGAGAGGTAAAAAGGAATTATACTAGGCATCCTACGCAGTCGCAGCATGAGTTACTGGTGTCCACCAGAGCAGCATTGAATAGCTTAATACACGAAAGGACAATGAGATCCCTACTGTATAGGAAATACAAACTACACAAATTTGGAGATAGAGCGGGAGGAATGATGGCTAGACTGGTGAAGGGGGCCCGGAAATCATGCTTTATCTCAGCTATACAAAAGTCCACAGGTGGGGTAACGACTAATTTAGAGGAGATTGCACTTATATTTCGGAAACATTTTGCTACTTTATATGAAAAGGGCCCAGAGGAGGTAGGATTTCGGGAGAAGATACAGAGATACTTACATACAAAGCGATTGGGGAAGATCCCTCCAGACCGGTTGGCTGCCTTTAACAACCCAGTAGGGACAAAAGAGCTGCAAAGGGTCATAGGTGCCTTAAAATTACACTCGGCTCCGGGGCCGGACGGCCTGTCTGGAGAGTTCTACAAAATGATGAGCACACAGATTGTAGGGCCACTAACCGAACACCTCAATGCCATAGTAGACGCAGGTCAATTCCCAAGGCATGCTAACTTGGCGACAATCAGCCTGATTCCAAAAAAAGGCAAAGACCCTTTGCAACCTAACTCATACAGGCCAATTTCTTTAATAAATGTAGAGGCCAAACTGCTGTCTCGGATTCTGGCCGACCGCTTAGCACCCTTGATGCCTTTGCTCATTGGGGAGGACCAAACGGGGTTTGTCCGGGGCCGACACTCAGTCTTAAATGTAAGAAAACTCATTATGGCTATGTTATCCGGGATAGAACTTGGAGTCCCCCGAATGATTGTGAGCCTAGATGCAGAGCGGGCATTTGACCAGGTGAATTGGTCTTTCCTGTTTGAAATATTAAAGGACGTAGGCTTAGAGGGATGGACCTTGCAAGCGATAACAACATTGTACACACAGCCAAGAGCTGCAGTTAGGGTGAACGGGGTCCGGACGCCAGAATTTGATATAGGCAAGGGCACACGACAGGGCTGCCCCCTCTCCCCATTACTCTTCTTACTGGTACTAGAACCCCTCTTGGTTGAGATCCGAATGCGGCGGGACATTAGAGGCATACAGGTTTTTGGGAAAGAGCAAAAGGCACTTGCATACGCTGACGATGTCCTGCTGCTACTAGGCGACCCCCAGACCTCCTTAGAGAATCTCCTAGAGGTTATCAGAGCATACGGCAGGTTGTCCGGGTACACAATCAACAAAACAAAATCATTAGCGATACCCTTAGATGCCACAATCAGAACAACATGGAAGGGTTCCCTCCCATTGCAATGGGAAGAGCAACAGTTTAGCTACCTGGGAGTTACTATCCCGATTGACCTGGGGACCCTGTATGATAGGAATGTGCAACCCCTTATAGACACCACGAGATGCCTACTACAGCTTTGGAGCTCATGCCCACTCTCGCTCATGGGTCGGATAGGCCTTATAAACATGATAATAGTCCCGAAATGGCTTTACAAATTTCAGATGTTGCCGCTATATCTGAGGCGAAAAGAGGAGAAGATTCTAAACAGGCTAGTACAGAAATTTCTCTGGAATAACAAAAAGCCTAGACTCCCCCTACATGTGATTCAGAAGCCAAGACCTCAGGGGGGGATGGGTCTGCTTAATATAAGACAATTAACAGTGGCCTGTGCTATGAGGCACATACGAGATTGGCTGGTGGAGAGCCAAGACTTTTCAGCAACTTCAACAGAGCTGGCCATGTCCCCTACTGCACACCTGGGCTGGGTATTGCATGCGCCCGGAGGGAGATTAAGTAGAGATCTGGTCAGGAACCCCCTGGTTGCCTCGGCGAGGGCAGCGTGGCGATGGCTTTGCAGGTGGCACCATTTCGATTGGAGGGCGACACCTTTTCTGCCATTGTTCCATAATCCGGACTTTCCGGATGGCACATCGTCTGTGGCATTTAGCCGCTGGCGGGCACTTGGAATAAAGTATGTATATCAATTGGTGTCTGAAGAGGGTAAAACCCGCACTTTTGCAGACCTGTGTCAGGAATTTAAATTAAGGGAGATAGATCGCTTTCCTTACCTACAGGTGCAGCACTACATAGTAACACTGGGCTGGTCTAACTTAAGTGAAGACGTACAAGACATGCTGAGCTCGGACATGACATTGGGGGCACAGGTGCCGGTACCACTCAAATATCATCACAGAGCTCTGCAAGATTCCACGGAAGACATAGACTTTAGAAGTCGAGCTCAACGCTGGACGGATGAGTTACTGATTGAGGTTTCTGGAGAGACATTGAGCAAATTTGTATCCTCCATGTGGAAAACTTCTTTCTTTACTAAGTACTTGGAGATGCAGTATAAGTTTGCCCTACGATTATATATTCCGCCAACACGAGCTTGTAAGGCTGGGTACAGTGACTCAGATGCATGCCCTTGGTGTAGACAGACCCGGGCTACGCTCAGCCACATGTTTTGGTCTTGCCCATATACACTGCAACTGTGGACTCAAATTCTGGGCGAAATCAAGAGATACTGGGGACGCACAATACAGAGACACCCAATGCTATTGTTTGGTGAATATAAATGTATTAAGCCAACACTGCCTGGATTTCTGTCCTTCCTGCAGAGAGCAATACTGATGGGAAAGAGAGTCATCTTATTACACTGGCGAGACACTAGAGCTCCTGCTCTAAGAACCTGGAGAATACAAATGATAGAACTCTTAAAGCTGGAGAGGTGCGGAATGCTGGATTTGTCCTCTAGAGAAGGACTGAGATTTCAGAGGACATGGGCGAATTTCTGGGACACACTGCAACCGTTAGCAAGAAGTCGAATCTTAAACTGATTATTAGAGTTCACATTATAGCTACACTTGTCATCAGGTCTATATATGTTACGGGAGGGGCGGGTAAAGGGAGGGATGGGAGGGGGGACTAGGGTTCGGGTTCAGAGAGGGGGGGGAAGACTAGAAAGAGGGGACAAATAAGAGAAGAACATAATACACTTTACGTAATACTGGAAGGATTGGATCTTTAGATTGTCACCTTACAATGTTATTTGTATGTTCCCTTTCTGCTAACAGACAGATTTGAATATATAGGTAAGAGAAGGGGAGGGTGGGTGGAGGGGGGTTGCTCGGGGATAAATAGTAGGAAAATGTTTTGACGTATGTGGACAGATTGATGGTTCTCTGTTGTATCAGGAAGATTACTTGTTGAACATTGCGTATTGATGCTTTATATAATACGTCAATAAAAAAGATTTAAACATAAAGTAGAAACCAGACAACAAGATAGAAAAATTAATTTTATTTTATTTTTATTTATTAGAATATGTCAGTTTATGGAATGTACATATGCTAGAGCTGATTTAAGACATGACTGGGCCCATGAGAAAAACCTCACTCATAGTAACATAGTAAATGACGGCAGATAAAGACCTGTACAGTCCATCTAGTCTACCCAACAAGATAAACTCATTTTACATGGTATGTGATACTTTATACCCGAGTTTGATTTGTCCATGCCATTCTCAGGGCCAGGGGCGTAGCCAAACAACAGATTTTGGGTGGGCCTAGGCAAGACGTGGGTGGGCACCAAGTGTTCTCCCCCCCCCCCCCCAACCACCACCAAAAAAAAATCTCAGCTGGCAGGAAAACGCTTCTTTCCACCTTGGCAGTCTGCAGCACGCATGAGCTGAAAACTAAGCATGTGCAAGTACTGGAGAGTTCCATCAGGTGGAAGTCTACAGTTGGTGGAGCTTGGGATCCCCACCATGTGTGCTACTGGTGGATCTGAGCCCTAATTAGGTGGGCCGTGGCCTGTTTATCCGACATTGCGGCATGGATGTCCAACCGCCACCTGAAGCTGAACATGTCCAAGATCGAGCTCCTTGTCTTTCCTCCTAAACCCACTTCTCCTCTTCCTCCGCTCTCTATCTCTGTTGATAACACCCTCATCCTCCCCGTCCCATCTGCCCGCAACCTCGGAGTCATCTTCGACTCCTCCCTCTCTGTGCATATCCAACAGACTGCCAAGACCTGTCGCTTCTTCCTCTTCAACATCAGCAAAATTCACCCTTTCCTCTCCGAGCATACCACCAGAACTCTCGTCCATGCTCTCATTACCTCTCGCCTTGATTACTGCAACTTACTCCTCACCGGCCTCCCACTCGGCCATCTATCCCCCCTTCAATCAGTTCAGAACGCTGCTGCACGTCTTATATTCCGCCAAAACCGATATACTCATATCACCCCTCTCCTTAAATCACTTCATTGGCTTCCGATCAGATATCGCATACAATTCAAGCTCTTCCTCCTTACCTACAAATGCACTCAGTCTGCGGCTCCTCACTGCCTCTCCACCCTCATCTCCCCCTATGTTCCCGCCCGCAACCTCCGCTCACAGGACAAAGCCCTTCTCTCAGTACCCTTCTCCACCACTGCCAACTCCAGGCTCCGTGCATTCTGCCTTGCCTCACCCTATGCCTGGAACAATCTTCCTTTACCCATACGCCATGCCCCCTCCCTACCCATCTTCAAATCTCTGCTTAAAACTCACCTCTTCAATGCTGCCTTCGGCGCCTAACCGCTCGAGAAATATAAAATGCCCCAATCCATCCACCCTAACAGATTAACTGTTCACTCGTCCTCTAGATTGTTCACTTGTCTTTAGATTGTTCTCTTGTCTTTTAGATTGTAAGCTCTTTGAGCAGGGACTGTCCTTCTATGTTTGAATTGTACAGCGCTGCGTAACCCTTGTAGCGCTTTAGAAATGTTTGTTAGTAATAGTAGGATCTGAGCCCTAATTAGGTGGGCCGTGGCCCATCCAGGGCCACCTGTGGCTGCGCCACTGCTCAGGGCACAGACCGTAGAAGTCTGCCCAGCACTGTTTGTACTGAGTTCTGAAGCTACCGTTGAAACCCCTTAAAATGTACATTCCAGCCCATCCATATCTATTCAGTCACGATCAGGGTGTAGACCGTAGAAGTCTGCCCAGCACCCGTTTTATTTCCCAATTACCGGCGTCGCCACCTAAGAAGCTCCACTAAGATTCCATGGATCCATTCCTTCTAAACAGGATTCCTTTGTGTTTATCCCACGCATGTTTGAATTCCATTACCGTTTTCATCTCCACCACCTTCCTGTGGGAGGGGATTCCACATAGTCACCACCCTCTCTGTGAAAAAATAGTTCCTAATGAGAATCCACAAGCGTGGAGAACTCAAGAAGTCCCACGGACAAGCTCAACAAAAGAGGGAAGTGGGAATGTGAACCAGGATTTCCAAAGACCGGACCACAGCAGTAGTAAAAAATGAAGCAAAGTTTATTAGACAATAAAATGACTCTACACAACGTTGTGTTTTGGCCAAAAGGCCTACATCAGGAGTCTATGGATTAAAAAACAATATGTAAAAGAAATGAAATTTAAAACATAAAAACACAATGAAAACAGAAAACATAACCATATGGAAGTGAACAAATATATAACATCAATGATAGAAATATATAAAATATACATGTGTATATTATACTCCATCTGTTTCTGATATAAATGCAACATATATTAAATTAATAGGTTTTCCATGAAGGACCTGATTGTAACAGGATTGATTATTGAATCATAAATATGGCACAAAGGTATTGACTAAGCATGAGTACACCTTTGACCATATATAACAAACAAAAGAATATATAACAAATGTAATCAACATCTATAGTTGAAAAAAGTCCTCACATAGATAACCATGAAATATGACCTTGGTGATTTTGCAGTTGGAAATTGATTACCCACTCATATGTGTTTGGCCCAAAAGGAGTGAAATCCACACAGACTTGTGATAGTATAAAGGAAATATGTGTTTACCAAATTGAAAGACTCTGAAAGGACTAACCTGTATGCTTGATATGAGAAAGAAAGCCAAAAGAAATGGTGATAATCAGTTATAATGGTCTGAAAAAATATATTTATATGATGATTATGACAGTTTGAAAGAATTAAAAATATATAATAACCATAAAAATGAATGAATAAAACATGAAATTATTAATTAACCAAAAAAACAAAATTAAAAAAATAAAAAGAATATTGAAAATTGTAAAAATTAACATTAAAATCTAAGGAGATACAAACGCAGAAAAGGCTACTGGTGAGGGAAACAAAACGACTGGATGATAGGTTGAAAAATGATTATGGTGGGAAATTGTAAACGATATAGTAGAAAAAGTTGTTAATCACACGTGAGTAAAGCAAGATTATTATACAGGAAAATCTGTGTTAAGTGGCGATATATACAGTAGTAACGAGCAGAAAACCGTGCTATAAAAGTGTGGCAATATATATCATTGAGAGATAAACAAACAATTGTAATAGCTGAAAAAATAAATATAAAAAGAGTGAATAAAAAGTAACAAAATGTGCAGGGCACAGTGGGGCGGACAATCCGAACGTCTAAATTAAAACATTGGACAGTTGGAAAAAGCGAACTAGAGAAAAAAAAGGAAAAAAAACAAAAAAAATGTGTAAATGCTGCTCCATCGTAATGAACAAAACTTTTGGACAAGATGTGATAAAACCTTTTATGCCAAGAGCAAAATAACATGTGTGTCAGTTACAAGCTAACATTATAGGCACTAGTAATGCTGTAAACCAAAGAAAGGTGCTGTAGAAGTGCAACGCTGCACTGTGAAAAAAGAGGGAAAAAATGATAATATATGACATGATCGTTGTAGAGGACAGGATCTAACAATACATGTACAAATAACTCCGAGCAAACTCTGCCAAACGTGAATCTTACCTTTAAAAACACCGTTGTAATGAAAGTATGCCTAAATCGTGGGCAAGGAAATGTAGTGATCAGCTTAGAGAACAGCTGTCGGACAGTGACCCACATTATAAAAGAAAAAGCGCGCAAAAAACAAGGGATGTGACGTCACGATGATATGACACGAGTGCTCAAATTGTAGAAAATTTTATATACAAAATATGTATCCCATGTTTATAAAATTAAAAACATTGGAGAGGACATGACGGTACCAGTTAAACTATAAAATAGTGAACCCAAAGAAATTTTTAATGAATCTGTGACGTCGCCAAAGGCAGCTATGAAAGGATGAATGGGTGTTGATATTGAAATACTCAAATTGTGGTTAAAAGATGAAAAGCATTGCATACATTGAAGCTAAGACAGAGCGTGGGGAATATGAAAAAGCAATATGAATAGAGTGTATGAGTGAGTGACATGTAGAAGCAAGTAAACAACTAGCATGGCGGTGTTTAATATGGAACCAATGAAAACCTTTTGTACTGGATGATATATTGTAATTACATGAAATATGAACACAACGGGTGAAAGTTTAAATGATAAGAAATGTAACTGTCAGTGTGAAGAAAGCTATGAAACTGTATGTTGTGTAGGCTGGAAAAAAAACCCGACTTGCCAATTAGATGATCTGCATTAAAAAATACCTGTCGCTGATTGGGAAATCAGTTGTATCTAGGTTGTGTGTAACACGACCCATGTTTAGTCAAGGCTGTGGCAGAACTAAATTTATTTATTATTAAATTGTACCAAACGACCAATTGAAAATAGTAAATGGTATACTATTGTGCTGTAGATAGTAACTAAAATTATATATCAAGGATAAACATGAAGAACCATATACATTGACAGTGATGTTACCATTGGAGAATATAAGCTAACAATGACAGCAATGTTACCTTTGGAAGATATAAGATGAAAATAATATAATCGAACATTGTGTGACAGTGCCATATATAGAGAGAGAGTTACATACCTCATTTAGTAAATTGTCAATAATCAGTAGCATGAAATATATAAAACTAGTAAAAAAAAGGCCTGTTCCTGAGAACAATGAAACGTGCGCTAGCAAGGTTTTCATCGTAGTGTGTATGTTTGAGAGAGTGTGTGTGAGAGTGACTGTGTGAGAGAGAGTGACAGAGTGAATGTGCGAGTGAGTGTGTGTGTGTGTGACATAGAGTGAGGCTGTCTGTGTGAGAGTGTGTGTGTGAGAGTGAGAGGGTGTGTGTGGATGATAGAGGTACATAGGTGTGTGTGTGAGTGAGAGACATGCTGTCTGTGCATGGCACACTGTGCTTGTGTGTGTGAGTGTGAGAGATGTAGATTTTGCATTTGACAGTTGTGTGTATGAGGCAATTTGTGAGGAAGGCGGCGACTGGATTTGGGGGGGGGGGGAGTTTAATTGTAGATATTAGATAAGCATTAGGGGCGTATAGCCCATTTAGTTATGTTTAAACAAAAGAGATCTGCATGAAACAAAATATTTATTTTTTTTATTTTGACTTAAAACCTTCAGAGTCAACTTGGGGAGGGAAGGGGGGAAGATTAAGAAAAGGGGGGGTCGGTTTAATGGGTTAAACAGAAAAGAATTGTAACTGTATTACAAATAATGTTCATACTTATCTCTTGAATAAAAACGATCTCTATATATAAAAGGCACCACCAACGTTCTAAATGAAGCCTCCAGCCGGAAGTGTGAAAGAGGAGAGAGATCCGGTTTCCCCATGTGTCTGCCCCGCCCTCGCTCTCTCTGTAACACAAACAGTGAAGGAAAACACAGCAAAGCACGAAATCAAATCGCTCTCTCTGTAACAGTGAAGGACTCAGGGGAGAGAGGGCAGAAGCCCTCACTATCTCTGTAACATAGACACAGCACAGCAGGAAACTTAACACTGAAGGACTCCACTCCAAGGGGGGAGGGGACAGAGAGGACAGACAGCACAGGGGAAGGAAGAGAGGGCAGAGGGCAGGGACACACACACTCCCACATGCACACAGAAGAAAACCTTGCTAGCCCCCGTTTCATTTGCATCAGAAACGGGGCTTTTTTACTAGTTTAAACATAAAACCTTCAGAGTCAGCAGCACCTACCTCTCTCCTCCTGAGATCCAACGTGCGCTGCGCTGTGTGCCACAATTTCTGGGTCTGGGAACACCTCAGACACTCTTAACCAGCCTTCAGTCACAGTGATGACGGCCCCTCCCGCGTGTTCCCGCCTATGTGGAACAGGAAGTGATGGGATGGGAGCTCTCTAGGGAAGGCTGACTCTGACTGGCTGAGCCTGTAGGCAAGAAGCACATCATGATGATGTGATCGGTGACGTTGCGAGCCCGAACCGAACGAAGCTGGTTTAAGGCGGATCGGCGCCGGCGGTGTGGAGTGGAGGCAAAAAGAGGAGGAGTCTGGGACACGGCGCGCGGTGATGGTGAGAGACCGAGTAGCGGGTGGAACTGGACATGGGCTGGGCATGGCAAAGAAGAGTCAGGACAGGTGTACTCTCGGAGTCAGAGAGAAAGAAACAGCTGATCCATCCTGCTGTGGCTGGGGAGGCTTAGCCTCCCCAAGCCTCTTATACCGGGTGCCTGTGGTTCCGTCTCGTTCCGTTGCCTAGCATTGTTGCAGATCGTTGATTGGTCCTCCGTGCGTCTTACATCTGGTTCCGTTGTCTACCAATGTATTGGCGATGGAAGGCCTTCCTTATTTCGTGCAGGTCGAACGGGCGAGCGATTCCATTCGCTGAGTGTCACTGCTCCGTCCTCGACGTCATCACGTTGTGACGCGAGGGTGGGGCACACACTCATGGACAAAATTTGATCTACACCATTTCACATTTAGAACGTTGGGAGATTTGAGGCTTCATTAGAACATAGTAACATAGTAGATGACGGCAGAAAAAGACCTCCATGGTCCATCCAGTCTGCCCAAGACAAACTCATATGTGTATACCTTACCTTGAATTTGTACCTGTCCTTTTCAGGGCACAGACCATATAAGTCTGCCCAGCAGTATTTCCCGCCTCCCAACCACCAGTCCCGCCTCCCATCACCGGCTCTGGTACAGACCGTATAAGTCTGCCCTCCCCTATCCTCGCCTCCCAACCACCATCCCCTCTTCCCCCCACCTGCTCCGCCACCCAATTTCAGCTAAGCTTCTGAGGATCCATTCCTTCTGCACAGGATTCCTCTATGCATATCCCACGCATGTTTGAACTCCGTTACCATTTTCATCTCCACCACCTCCCGCGGGAGGGCATTCCAAGCGTCTACCACCCTCTCCGTGAAAAAATACTTCCTGATATCTTTCCTGAGTCTGCCCCCCTTCAATCTCATTTCATGTCCTCTCGTTCTACCGCCTTCCCATCTCCAGAAAAGATTCGTTTGCGGATTAATACCTTTCAAATATTTGAACGTCTGTATCATATCACCCCTGTTCCTCCTTTCCTCCAGGGTGTACATGTTCAGGTCAGCAAGCCTCTCTTCATACGTCTTGGAACGTAAATCCCATACCATCCTCGTAGCTTTTCTTTGCACCGCTTCCATTTTTTTAACATCCTTCGCAAGATACGGCCTCCAAAACTGAACACAATACTCCAGGTGGGGCCTCACCAACGTCTTATACAGGGGCATTAAAACCTCCTTTCTTCTGCTGGTCACTCCTCTCTCTATACAGCCTAGCAATCTTCTAGCTACTGCCACCGCCTTGTCGCACTGTTTCGTCGCCTTCAGGTCCTCAGATACTATCACCCCAAGATCCCTCTCCCCGTCCGTGCCTATCAGACTCTCCCCGCCTAACACATACGTCTCCCTTGGATTTCTACTCCCTAAGTGCATCACTTTGCATTTCTTCGCATTGAATTTTAATTGCCAAACGTTAGACCATTCTTCTAGCTTCTTCAGATCTTTTTTCATGTTTTCCACACCCTCCGGGGTGTCCACTCTGTTGGAAATCTTGGTGTCATCCGCAAAAAGGCAAACTTTACCTTGTAACACTTCGGCAATGTCACTCACAAATATATTGAACAGAATCGGCCCCAGCACCGATCCCTGAGGCACTCCACTACTCACCTTTCCTTCCTCCGAGCGAACTCCATTCACCACCACCCACTGGCGTCTGTCCGTCAACCAGTTCCTAATCCAGTTCACCACTTCGGGTCCTATCTTCAGGCCGTCTAGTTTATTTAAGAGCCTCCTGTGGGGAACCGTGTCGAAAGCCTTGCTGAAATCTAAGTAGATGACGTCCATAGCACGTCCTTGATTTAATTCTCCCGTCACCCAGTCAAAGAATTCAATGAGATTTGTTTGGCACGATTTCCCTTTGGTGAAACCATGTTGTCTCGGATCTTGCAACTTATTGGCTTCCAGGAAATTCACTATCCTTTCCTTCAGCATGGTTTCCATTACTTTTCCAATAACTGAAGTGAGGCTTACCGGCCTGTAGTTTCCAGCTTCTTCCCTATCCCCACTTTTGTGAAGAGGGACCACCTCCGCCGTTCTCCAATCCCTCGGAACCTCTCCCGTCTCCAAGGATTTATTAAACAAGTCTTTAAGAGGACCCGCCAGAACCTCTCTGAGCTCCCTCAGTATTCTGGGGTGGATCACGTCCGGCCCCATGGCTTTGTCCACCTTTAGCTTTCCAAGTTGTTGATACACACTCTCTTCCGTGAACGGCGCTCTATCCACCTCATTTTCAGGTGTACTTTTGCCAGTCCCTCTCGGTCCTTCCCCAGGGTTTTCGTCAGTGAAAACAGAACAAAAGTATCTATTTAGCAAATTGGCTTTTTCATCATCATTTTCTACATAGCGTTTTGTTGTATCTTTTAGTCTCACAATTCCCTTTATAGTCTTTCTCCTTTCACTAATATACCTGAAGAAGTTTTTGTCTCCCCTCCTTACATTTCTAGCCATTTGTTCTTCCGCTTGCGCCTTCGCCAGACGTACCTCTCTCTTGGCTTCTTTCAGTTTCATCCGGTATTCCTCCCCGTGTTCCTCCTCTTGGAGTTGCGAATTATGTCTGGATGGGGCGTGGCTGAGGGCAGTATGAGTGAGGGTGAGTGGTGCTCACAGCCTAGCCTACCAACAGTACAGGGCTTCAGTGCCACGGAGTGAGCTTCAGAACGCTGGAGGTGAGAATTATTTGTATAGATAAATGATTTTTTTTTTTGTTACATTTGTACCCCGCGCTTTCCCACTCATGGCAGGCTCAATGCGGCTTACATGGGGCAATGGAGGGTTAAGTTACTTGCCCAGAGTCACAAGGAGCTGCCTGTGCCTGAAGTGGGAATCGAACTCAGTTCCCCAGGACCAAAGTCCAGCACCCTAACCACTAGGCCACTCCTCCACTTTAGAGATTGGAGTAACTAGCGAGGTAATTAAATTTGCTGATGACACAAGGTTATTCAAAGTCGTTAACTCGCGACAGTGCAAGGTGATGCATGTGGGGAAAAAGAACCCGAATTATAGCTACGTCCCTTTCTTGGTCCGTACCTCCTAACGTGGAACCTTGCATGACGTAGCTATAATTGGGTTCTTTTTTCCCACATGCATCACCTTGCACTTGCTCACATTAAACATCATCTGCCATTTAGCTGCCCAGTCTCCCAGTGCTGCTGCGGCTAGGAAAGTGAATAGAACGTTGGGTATTATTAGGAAAGGTATGGAAAACAGGTGTGAGGATGTTATAATGCCATTGTATCGCTCCATGGTGCGACCGCATCTTGAGTATTGTGTTCAATTCTGGTCCCCGCATCTCAAGAAAGATATAGTAGAATTGGAAAAGGTGCAGCGAAGGGCGAATAAAGTGATAGCGGGGATGGGACGACTTCCCTATGAAGAAAGACTAAGGAGGCTAGGGCTTTACAGCTTGGAAAAGAGACAGCTGAGGGGAGACATGATAGAGGTATATAAAATAATGAGTGGAGTGGAACAGGTGGATTTGAAGCGTCTGTTCACGCTTTCCAAAAATACTAGGACTAGGGGGCATGCGATGAAACTACAGTGTAGTAAATTTAAAACAAATCGGAGAAACGTTTTCTTCACCCAACGCATAATTAAACGCTGGAATTCATTGCCGGAGAGCGTGGTGAAGGCGGTTAGCTTAGCAGAGTTTAAAAAGGGGTTAGACGGTTTCCTAACGGACTAGTCCATAAACCACTACTAAATGGACTTGGAAAAAATCCACAATTCCAGGAATAACATGTGTAGAATGTTTGTACGTTTGGGAAGCTTGCCAGGTGCCCTTGGCCTGGATTGACCGCTGTCGTGGACAGGATGCTGGGCTCGATGGACCCTTGGTCTTTTCCCAGTGTGGCATTAGTTATGTAATTATGTACTAAACATAAAAGAATCCTGTTCAGAAGGAATGGATCCTCAGAAGAATTAAAGCTATACATAGAATCTGTATGGGTGCAGACAAGATGAGGACAGATATAAAACAAATCCTAAAGGAATGGGTGGAAATCAGTTTCATTGTTGAGGCCATGGGGACTGAGTGTGTTCAATTCAAAGATTAGTTTCTGTTCTTGTTTTAGTAGGAGTTTTTCGAAATTACCTCCCGTCCATTTTTTGGTGAAGGTATTAAACACAATGAAACGTAAGTCTGCTATAGTGTGCTTAGCTGCATACCAATGTGGGACAAGAGGTGCAGATTCTACTTTCCTGTTGATACAGCTCCTGTGCTCTAGGTTACGTGTTTTAATTGCCCACGTACAAAAGAGGACATGGGCATTGAATGATATAGATAACCGAGGCAGTGTTGCAGTCAGATGTGTGCTTCAAAGAAAAGGTTTTACTTGTAATGGGATGGGTGAGAACAGAGTCCTCAAGGCACAGATTGCATACACTACAGTGTCCACACTTCCTATGCCCTAAATGTGGAGTGCTTAATGTGGTTTTAATTTCTGGTAGAGTGGAAGGAACCAGATGTTCTCTAAGGGTTTTATTTCTAGAGTATGCAATAACCAATGATTTATTTTTAAAACACTCGAGACCTTCTAGAATATGCCAATGTCTTCGGATCGAACGTGAAATGTATTTGGCCAAAAAAGAATACTTCATTGTATATGTCAGGAACCTTCCTTTCCCGAGTGGGATACAGTAGGTTTTCATTCTCTTGTGCCAAAGCTTTGGTGTATCCACTTGTGATGTGTCTCTGAGGATGACCTCTTGCTGCAAATCTATCACCCATGAATTTCGCCTGTTGATTGAATTCCTCAAAGTCTGTACAAATCCGTCGTAGACAAAGAAACTGGCACAATGGCAGGTTGCTTTTGAGTTTTGGATTGTGGTAGCTGGAATAGTGCAAAAATGTGTTACGGTCTTTCGGCTTCTTATAAATTGCGGTCTTAAAAAAATATTCGTGCTTGGTGATGGTTAAGTCCAGAAAATGAATCTTATTCCTGTCATGCTCCATCTTGAATCTGAAGTTTGGGTCTCTTGTGTTGAGCCACTGGAAGAAGGAATTTAAAGTTTCTTCAGTTCCTTTCCACAAGATGAAAATGTTGTCTATGTATCGTCAGTAAATTTTGACATGTGAAATGAAAGGATGAGTCGTAAGATGTTGATCTTCAAAGCCGCCGACATATAAGTTAGCCAAATCGGGCGCCATGCTGGAACCCATGGCTGTCCCCTTGATTTGTTGATAGTATGTTTTGTCAAAACCAAAATAGTTTTTTGTAAGTGCAATGGTGGTACATGTTAAGATGAGATGATTAGGTATTCTCTTGTGTGTAGTCCTGCCTTGTTGGGTTTTTTCAATAATCTTTATGGCTTCTAATTGTGGAATATTGGTATACAATGACTCAATGTCCATAGTGACCATGATGGTATCTGACAAAGGTCCATCATATTCCTGCAGAATATTGATCATGTGTGTGGTGTCTTGTATATATGGAGGTACTAACGGAACAAATGGTCTTAGAAAAAATTGACGAATACGGAAAAGGGTTACAGAATGGAACCGTTGCCAGAGATGATTAGTCTCCCTGGTGGGTTTATTAATGACTTGCGTTTTTTTGGTAGGATATAGATGGTCGGGGTGGTTGGATGTGTAACTTGTAAAAAGTGTTTCTCTTTCTGTGTGAGAAAACCCATCTTAGAAGTGATATCCACTAATTCTGTGATATCCTTTTGGATTTCTTCTGTGGGATCCTTGTCCAAAGGAATATAAATTTTGAGATCTTCTTATTGTCTCTTAATTTCATTAATGTAATTATTGCGGTCCATAACAACAATGCCTCCGCCTTTGTCAACGGGTTTGATAATAATATCACGATTGATGGCCAAATCTTTAATAGCATTTCGTTCAGAAGTACTGATATTGTAATAACGGGGTTTCTTATTTCTTTCAAGTTTCTTGATGTCTCTTTCGAAACAGGAATTGAATGCAGTGATCAGAGGATACGCCTGGCCTGGAGGGATCCACGTAGAAGGTTTCCTGACGATGATGCGTCTAGGTACGGAGATTCTGATTTAGAAAAGGAATGTATGATTTGGAGTTTCCGATGAAACGAAGAGATCAACTCGGGTATGGAAGGCGTTGTATCCTGTCGTGGGAACGAAGGATAAGCCCTTCTTGAGAATGCCTAATTCAATAGGATTCAAGTCATGTTGTGAGAGATTGAAGATAGGAGTCGAATCAACTAGAACTGGTTGTGAAATGGGCCGCTGTTGTAGAAGTACTATGCTGGTCTCGTCCTCCCTCTCCCTCTTCCTCTGATGAGAGATCTGTCGTGCGGATATGGTTGTCGTCGTGAGGGAACATCTCTGGTTCCTGACATTACTCCTGAGTCTGCAGGGCCGGTCTTAGCAAGTGCGGGGCCCTATGCAGACCAATTTGGTGGGGCCCCATCCTAGCCCCACCCCCACCATAGCCCTGCCCCACCATAGCCCCGCCCCCACCCTAGCTCCACCCCATAAGATTATTCCATTTTTATAACTTTTTTTTATTTATGAAATTTCAAATAAAGACAAATGAAGCTAAACTTGTACAAAAAACTGATTGAAATAATAAGCACAATGCTATCATGAAACCTCCCCTCCCCAGAAATTATTCAGTTCAAGTCCACTACAATTAGTAGTTCCAATTCTCATAACAAAGGAGAATAAAGGAAAAATATTAAGAAAAGATTCAGTACTTTCAAATTCCCCTATTACTCTGTAACCCATATATGCAATAAAATAAAAATGAAATGAAAAGATATACAATAAAATAAAGTGATATGTAAAATATAATGTACAATATAAAAACATATAGACCACCAAGGTATTAAAATTGTTTTAAAATATACCACAACTCTCTGACTCAAGAAGACTCCGACTCTGTCATCCATAATTGTCTGACAACACACAGAAAAAAAATAAGTAAAAAAAAAAAAGTCACAATTAATACCTTATACACCAATATACCAGCCATACGGAAAATGCTGATTATCAACAATATCAAGCTAGCAAGGGATCATAATACCACAATTCTCATGTAGAGCCACAAAACACCCTTTTAGAGATAGTGTGTCATGATTTAGGCTCTACACCCTTTCCGATGTTTGGTGCCACCTTAGTAAGGCCAACACACAATCTCTCCACTGCAAAACACTATACACAAACGTGTGCAAACACACACTCATAACCTTAACAAACCATAAACAGCACTAATTCCAAGGACAGGACGAGCTACAACCTTATGCGTGGCGTGGAAAGGCAACTGTAATTACACCGGGCTTTAAAACACCAGTGCACAACCTAGTGAAAAAAAACGAACAAAAAGGGCTGCAAACTATACGCTAGCAGAATACTGCACCTTCCTTGATCACACCTGAAAAACACATGAATGCAAAATAGTGAACTGGAAAGTTACCTCAAGAAGTCAGACTCAGCATGTAGCAATACTACAAAAATTAAAACTTACATGAAAAATATCACAGATGCACATTTCCAAAAACTAACATATTCCAATTAATAAATCCTGAATAAAATAGTTTTTTCTACCTTTGTTGTCTGGTGACTTTGTTTTTCTGATCATGCTGGCTCAGTATCCGATTGTGCTGCTATCTGTCCTCTTAACTCCGTTTACAGGGCTTCCTTTCCATTTATTTCTTTACTTTCTGCCTTTCTTCTTCATTTCTTGCCCTACATCCGTAAGTAAAAGCTGGGTCCTCCGCAGACTTGACTGTCCAGTGGATCCAGCTTCTGCCTATTTTCTATATCCATGTGCACTTTTTCTCCTCTCTTCCTTTTCCCTCACCTCATCTCCTTCCTCACTCTTCCCTCGCCTCCATCCATGTCCAGCATTTCTTCTCTCTCCTCCATCCACCCATGTCCAGCGACTCTCCTGTCCCCCCTGCCATCCAACTATGTCCAGCAACCCCCGTCCCCTCTGCCCTTCCCTGCCATCCACCTATGTCCAGAGACCCCCTCCCCTCCATCCACCCATGTCCAGCGACCCTCCTGTGCCCCCTGCCCTCCCCTGCCATCCGCCTATGTCCAGAAACCCCCCTCCCCTGCCATCCACCCATGTCCAGTGCCCCTCCTGTCCTCCCTGGCCGCCCCTGCCATCCACCTATGTCCAGAAACCCCCTCCCCTGCCATCCACCCATGTCCAGCGACCCTCCTGTCCCCTATGCCCTCCCCTGCCATCCACCCATGTCCACCGACCCTCCTGTGCCCCCTGCCATCCACCTATGTCCAGAACCCCCCTCCCCTGCCATCCACCCATGTCCAGCGACCCTCCTGTGCCCCCTGCCCTCCCCTGCCATCCACCTATGTCCAGAACCCCCCTCCCCTGCCATCCACCCATGTCCAGAAACCCCCCTCCCCTGCCATCCACCCATGTCCAGCGCCCCTCCTGTCCTCCCTGGCCGCCCCTGCCATCCACCTATGTCCAGAAACCCCCTCCCCTGCCATCCACCCATGTCCAGCGACCCTCCTGTACCCCCTGCCATCCATGTCCAGCAACCCCCCTGTCCCCTATGCCCTCCCCTGCCATCCACCCATGTCCACCGACCCTCCTGTGCCCCCTGCCATCCACCTATGTCCAGAACCCCCCTCCCCTGCCATCCACCCATGTCCAGCGACCCTCCTGTGCCCCCTGCCCTCCCCTGCCATCCACCTATGTCCAGAACCCCCCTCCCCTGCCATCCACCCATGTCCAGTGACCCTCCTGCCCTCCTGCCATCCATGTCCAGCAACCCCACCTGTCCCCTATGCCCTCCCCTGCCATCCACCCATGTCCAGCGACCCTCCTGTGCCCCCTGCCCTCCCCTGCCATCCACCTATGTCCAGATCCCCCTCCCCTGCCATCCACCCATGTCCAGTGACCCTCCTGTCCCCCCTGCCATCCATGTCCAGCAACCCCCCCGTCCCCTATGCCCTCCCCTGCCATCCACCCATGTCCAGCGACCCCTCCTGTGCCCCCTGCCCTCCCCTGCCATCCACCCATGTCCAGAAGCCCCCCTCCCCTCCATCCACCCCATGTCCAGCGACCCTCCTGTCCCCCTTGCCAACTGCCATTCACCTATGTCCAGTAACCCCCCCGTCCCCCCTGCCCTCCACCCATGTCCCGCGACGCGAGTCTCCTCGTTCCCCTGCTGCTCCCCCTCCCTCCAGCCACCCGAGACCCCTCCCGTCTGAGCCCCCCCTCCCCAACCTGCCAAACGACCTTCTTCTGCCGCCCGCACCTCACCTGACCCGACCCAGCATTTTAAAAAAACCTCCAAGCGGCGGTGCCGGTGCCTCGCGCCTGAGAGAAGAAAACTCGCTTCGTCGTTGGCCGGCCTTCCCTCAAGTCCCGCCCTCTGTGCCTGTGCCTCGCGCCTGAGAGAAGAAAACTTGCTTCGTCGTTGGCCGGCCTTCCCTCAAGTCCCGCCCTCTGATGTAACTTCCGCAAGGGCGGGACTTGAGGGAAGGCCGGCCAACGACGAAGCGAGTTTTCTTCTCTCAGACGCGAGGCACCGGCACCGCCGCTTGGAGGTTTTTAAAAAAATGCTGGGTCAGGTGAGGTGCGGGCAGCAGAAGAGGGTCGTTTGGCGGGTCGGGGAGGGGGGGCTCAGACGGGAGGGGTGGCAGGCGAGCGTGGTCGGAGAGGCGAGGCGCGCCGCGCGGGGCCCCCTTAGGCGCGGGGCCCTATGCGGTCGCCTCTGCCTAAGACCGGCCCTGTGAGTCTGCCCCCCTCAACCTCAATTCATGTCTTCTAGTTCTACCACCTTCCCATCTCTGAAAAAGGTTTGTTTGCGTATTAACACCTTTCAAATATCATCATTGGCCTTAAATCTCCAGCATAGCGGTGGTGAGTCTCCGGCTTTGTGATGGACCACCCTTGGCATCTCTGCAGTAGAGTTGCTTATCATGAATTATGCTTGAGGTTCCCAGAGCACTGTAAAGCATGTGGTCTCAAAATACTCTGGCTGATATTCAAAATTATTAACCAGCCAGTAACAGCTCCTGGCCAGTTAAATAGAATTTCAGCGACTAACTGCGGATATTCTGCATCTAACTGGATTAGTTTAGTGGTCAAATAGGACTGCATAAATAGCTGTTTTATCTTTGACCGCTAAAAAGTTAACTGGTTAGTACTGAATATCAGCATACTTGTTAAAAAAAAAACAAACAAACCCTGGATATTCAATGGCTGTCGCCGGAAATCGCCCAGCATTGAATATCCGGGTTTAACGCTGGTGGCAGACAGAAAAAGCACTGCCTGGCACTGATAAAAGATAAAAGAAGAAAAAAACAATAATTAAGCAGGATCTGTCATCATGAAATCATGCATCTTTCCTGCAGTTCTTGCAGTCAGTACATCTCTGGTGCTTTGTTATACAGTGCTGAAATGCCCCAGATGCTAGCTATTTGACAATGTATAGTAACAATAGGAAGCTCTGTCCTATTAGCCTCCCTTTCTGATCATCACTGAACATAGCTTCTAGACACTGAACTAAACCTAGCCACTGTAATCTGAAACTGTTTACAGGGAAGAGGTCAATAGGTACAGACCTACAAGCCTCTTCTTGCTTTAATTGAGCTGTTGCTGGTTTTGAAGGTATTGAAAGATAGATGCAAGAAATCAATTCAGAGATTGAGCACAGATAACAGTGGAAACAATACTGCTGTAGTAGAATCTGCCTGTTCTTTATTGTAGGTATGAAAAAAATAATGATCATACCATTTAACCTTATTAATAAGACACTTGCAATTTACTGATATCTAAGAGGGTGAGATGTTTGAAGTCAATCAAAGTAAATATTGTGGTTAGAGGGGTGACCATCTGTGTATCAGGAATTCCTCTAATAAATGGTATGTTAAAGAGGTATAGCAGTACATTTCAGATGGTTAGAGTAGTGGCCTTTAAGCTGATCGATCTCCCAACCAGAAATAGAACCAGAGCATCACGCACCTACTTGAATCTCCACTACCCAAGCTGCAAAATACTCAGATACAAATTAACCTATGCATCCAACTTCTCCTACATAGGCACACAATTGTGGAATGCACTGCCAAAGACTGTAAAAACAATCTATGACCACCTAAATTTCAGGAGATCATTGAAGACCTACTTATTCAGAAAAGCATTCCCCACCGACCTAACTTAGATGCCTCAACCCTGCAAATTCTAGTCGGTAACCTTCTCTGATCAGGTCTAGGACCCACTGATCCGAAGTAATCTTGGTCCACTCCTCGAAAAAGAAGGAGAGACGACCCCCTACGGGAACCGAGGAGTGGACCGGCGCCCCATCATTGTGGAGGACGCCCCTGAACTCCTGGACATTGCCCGGACACTGCCATGTGTTTGTCCGAACAAAAGGAGTTCCTCTGCTGGAACTGGGTATGTTGACCAAACCCCGCAGAGCGCCCCGGGCGATACCTGCAAGCTTTGCGAAAACGTGGCCTGGAAGAGCAGGGAAAAGAAGGACTTTTGGAAGAAGGCCTCGGCCTATCCTCAGGCAACTGTTGGGACTTAGAGCCCCCTAAGATTGTTCTCTGTGAGGAAAGTTTATGTTATATTGCCTTTTTTATTCACTCTGCTTTGGAAATTTCATATACTGAAGGCAGAGGGGGTTGGGCGTCCAGGAACACCATGTGCTTTCAGTGTTCTCTATCTCCACCTGCTGGTAGGTGGATACAACCCATCAGTTAATGGATTCATCTGCTGTGACTAAAGGAAAGAAAATTATCAAGGTAAGAACCTAATTTTCCTTTGGGAACCAAGTAAACTCCACTATAAAGAAAATGTTTCATTCATTGTGGAAACTTAAAAGTATAAAACCTTTCTTTCCGCCGAGGGTCTTCGGGATCTTGCCTCCACCCTGGCCACTCAGCCTCCTGGCCCACTGCAGTCCACAGGGCAGGGCTCCAAGAAAATAAACTCCAAAAAGGTAAAAGTCACCAAGCTCCTTTATTGTCAGGGATTCCCAGTCCAGTAACTTTCAAAAGGAACCCTGCAGCCCTTCAAAACAGTTGCTCCTGTTTTTCTCTCAGGGCCCAGGTACAGCAGAAACACCCAGCTGCTGCACAAATCAGTTGGAGCCAAATTAACAGTCCCCACAGATAGGTTCCTCTGTAGTCCAACTCCACACCCCAAAAAGAATCCCTGTATCTTGTCCACCCCCACGGGGTTTCTGCAACCAGTTCAAAACACACAGTTCTGGGGCCTCAGCCCACAAAAAGGAAAAAAAAAACACTGTAGCTTACTTTCCCCTCCCCCACACAAAAGAAGGTTTGTTTTCCCAACAGTTCAAAATCCACAGTGCTTAGTGCCTTAGCACTCAGTTCAGACACACAGTCTCTTCAAGGAACACAGCCTGAACTCTTTTGGGAAAGAGGAAAAGATCCCACCCTTTCTGGGTCACTCTATTACTTCACTGACCCTCCTCCCGCATGACCTTTCCCCTTTCCACTTTCAGCCCAGCTGTGACACCAAGAGTTCACCTGGTTTTTCAGTTTAGCTTTCAAGGCATGAGCCCAGGCAGAAAGGTCCATGGGTTCCTCAGAGCCTGCCTCCTGCTCCTTCTCTCCAGCAGCTTGCCCGTCCATGGGCTCATTCTCCTCCACTCTGGGCGGCTGTTCCTCTCTTACTTGATTATGTTCCAGGTGCCCCTCCCTTGCCTTGTGTGAACCTTCTCCCGGGGAATGCTGGGGCCAATAATCCCTATACCAGGGTTTTCCCCGGGGATGCTGGGTAATGTAGTCCTTCTCCCACCTCCATTTTCTAGGGGGCACTACCTTTTCCCTTCTCTCTCTCTCTCTCCCTGAGGAATGATTAAAGGTAAGGCTCTGCTCTGTCTCCCTCGGCTCTTGAGCCTCCTTCCTTCTCCCCCCTCCACTTCCATCTGTTCAAAACCCTTATCCTCCCCTTCACAATATATATTACATACAATAGGTGATACAAGCAAAATAAAATGACTTACGATTGAACATTTTTTTAATTAAATAACTTTCAATTAAAAACTTGAATACAATTGAGAAATATTTTTAAAAAACTTTGTTTTAAAATGATGAACATAAAAATGTGTATGAATCAAAGATTTCATCATATTTATCATTAATAAGAACATATCCATAACTTAGTCCCAAAGGGCCCTGTTTAGTAAGCCACACTGTAGACATGCTAACTTTTTAGTGCACGCTAAAAGTTAGCATGCGCTAGTGATAGAGATGCCCATTATATTCCTATGAGTGTCTCTAGTGTTAGCGCTCACACTAGAGAAACCTATAAGAATAAAACGGGTGTCTCTATCGTGCATTACAAAGTTAGCATGCCTACAGCGCACCTTAGTAAACAGGGCCCTTAATTTGTATAATAAGATGTATGTAACAAAAAAAATAAAGATAAATATATATATGAAATATGGATATGCATAACCTGACCTTTTGATGATGAATAGATTACAAAAACGTCAATGTGTTATTTTCAAGCTTGTGACACAAAATATGGGCCTACAGAACATACAAAATAAGTATAAACTTCTGACTGGTGTGACAAATTGTCTAAAAAAGGTGGAATAGTTCCATATAAAAGAGGAAGCATCATGTTCAGAATGCTTACAGTGTGTTGTCTTAAAGAATGTTGAGAACTGAAAAGCTACATGCAAGAGAGGCAGCATTATGTTCAGAATACTTATAGTATACTCGTAGTTGACAACAGTGATAAATACATAATAAATTGAAACAAAGAGATTATGTATAAACCTCTAGCTGATGTGGCAAATTATCTTAAAAGGTATTGAAGGTTTTTGTATTGCTCGATACAGGAGAGGCAGCATTGTGTTCAGAATGCTTACAGTATGAAGTGTTATGATATGAATGGCTCCATGCAAGAGAGGCGGCATTGTGTTCAGAAGACTTATAGTACCGTGTTTCCCCGAAAATAAGACAGTGTCTTATATTAATTTTTGCTCCCAAAGATGCGCTAGGTCTTATTTTCAGGGAATGTCTTATTCGGGAGTAGTAGGGAGACTGTGGCGGTCGGGAACAGTATTGAAGTGGGGGGGTGGTATCCTGCAGGAGTAGGCCGTGGCTCGCCTATCTGCCCACAGTGACCGCAGGACTCGAGCGGAGCAGAGCCAACCTGGCCGGGCTGGGAATGGAGGAGGGGTATGCACTAGGGAAGGTAATGGAATGTGGGGCCGGGCTGCTCTGGCTGGGGGTCTTGGGAGGTTGTGAGAGGGCTTAGGGCACAGGATCATCCCTACCGTATTACAAACGTTAAAAAAAGAATTCTACGGTAACTCCGTTCCCCGTTGGTGGCGCTTTATGCGCTCCTCCTGTACATTCGCAACATTTTCCATCCATCTAGTCTGACTTAGCCCTAGGGCAATGGAGCAGCGCTGAAAGGGCTCAGTCACTCATTTTCTTTTCTTTTATTATTTCTGCAAGGGGGATGTTTCTTCTCTTTCCGGGCTCACTTACCAGTAGTTGATCTTCACAAAAGCGTGAAGGAGGATGGTAGGAGTCCGCTGGATGATAGATTTTCCACCTCAGTCTTGTTTCTTGCATTTCTTTAATGTTATTTCGTCTTTGGGTTGCAGCAAAAAAAATTAAGGTTTCTGTGTCCATGTCCCATCAGGGCCAAACAAAAACTTTGCTAGGTCTTACTTTCGGGGGAGGCCTTATATTTAGCAATTCAGCAAAACCTCTACTAGGTCTTATTTTCAGGGGATGTCTTATTTTTGGGGAAACAGGGTATATGGCAGTGATAATTGCCAATTTCAAAAATCTGGAATATGTAGCATGAACTGACTATAAAAGTGTCAAACTATGTGTCCAGAAATTAGAAAAATATGCATAAAATATAACTTGACAATGAAATTGAACTGAATGGAGTTAATTGGTTAATGTCTGTTACAATTGCTGGTTTATGTATATTGAAAAACTCCATTTTTTTAAAGGAGATTAGTTTATAAATCACTAAAAGAAAATATCCTGAGAAAGTATCATTAACAAAAAGGAGGCAACATAGTGTGCAAAATATTGATTATATGTTATTTTAATAACAGCAGTATAAAATGCTTACTGATCTCAAGACTTCAAACTGTATGCTAATTTTATGTTGTTTGATCTTTAAAAGATAAAAAATATTTGGCAAGACCTGACAATAGCACTGGCTAGTCTGATGGTGAGAAGTGTACTTAAAAATGAAAAACTCAGTGATGTGACCGACCCTGGGAGAAAAACTAAATGAACAACTAATGTTGGGTATAATCTTACCTTTAAAAAGTCTTTTGTAATGGTGTTGCAAAGGGTAGAAGAGATCTGTGTCTTCTAATCATAAAGCTTAAAAAGCAACTCAAAATGGAAACCATCTAATGTGTCATCTTTTAAATAGTCAAAAAGGCGCCAAAATGGTTAGTAGTGACGTATTAAGAAACAGTGTCATTATATCCTCCATGGAAATGGGCAACGTAATGAAAAACACACAAAATATAACTTGATATTTGAATATTGACCTCAAGGAAGTTAATTGGTTGATATGTGTTAATGTAGCTGTTTTATGTGTATTGGAAAACTCCATTTAAAAAAAAAAAGACTAGAGTTAGAAGATTGAAAATTCACGGCATAGAAGATTTTGTAATCTATTCATCATCAAAAGGTCAGTTTATACATAACCGTATTTCATATACGTATACATCTTTATTTTTATGTTATGTACATCATATTATACAAATTATGAGACTAAGTTATGGATATGTTCTTTCCTATTAATGATAAATATGACAAAATCTTTGATTCATACACATTTTTATGTTCATCATTTTTTTTAATTAAAAAATATTTCTCAATTATATTTGCGATTTTAACTGAAAGTCTTTTTATTTAATTTAAAAAAAATGAATTGTAAGTCATTTTCTTTACATTGTATCACTTATTATATATAATATATATATATATATTTGGTTTTAGACTCCTGAAGCAGGCCGAAGGCCGAAACAGTTCTGTGTCAAGTCTATGATGAATCTATGATCAACGAATCTTCTTGAAGCACCAAGTTTGTTTCCCTTGTTTCTGGAGTCCATGGTCCATCTCCCATTATCCTTTTGTTCGTACTTTCCCTTAGAAAATGTTTCTGCAGGTAGTTTAAACACATTGTCACCTGCTTTTTTTTTTCTTATATGCATATGCATGTCTTTTATAAAATACAAGTGTAAATGCTGCAACCAGGAATGCCTCTGCTTTTTACCATGCACAGATTTCCTGAATGATTTTTATATGCATATGCGTGTGTTTTATAAAATATAAGTGTAAATGCTGCAACCAGGAATGCCTCTGCTCAATTTGGCTAAACGTGTGAGTATAGGCTATATGAATTTGCTATTACTTGCATATAGTCTTGACCATTTTAAAATACGCCATTCCTGCACATAAATGTCTTCTTTATGCATGTAAACAGCTGTTACAATTACCCCCTTGTAGGTAATTTTACATGGCCACTATTTACTAAACCTAATTAAAGGTTTGCAGTCAATATGGTGTTAACTGAAAAAGTTAGCCTACAGTAGTTGTAAAACTTTCCTCCCAGTAATTGTTTGGGGCATTTCTACAACTGGGAGAAGGCAGCTGTGCCACTAACTCAGAGCAAAGGTTGTTAATATGTGTTAACGGTGGTTATTAACCATGAATGCAGTTAGATATACCTTTACATATGCAGAGCTAGATTCTGTATATGGTGCTGAAAAATACCCATGTAAATGGTATTCTATAAGCTGTCTACTCAAACGGAAGAATAAATCAAATAAACTACCCACGTCCTCAAATATAAATATACCACCAAAAATACTTGGGATAAATTAAACTAACCATTCACACACATAACCACTAATTTAATTAATTAAATTATTTAAATTGTGCTCAGTCCATATCCATTACACCCATAGCGTTCCCAAGGAGAACATGTGGTAGTGTCTAGATGGAACCATCATAGCACAACCCGTGTTCCACCTCCTCAAAGTGTATGCGCACACACCTGCTGTTATATATAATGCAGCTTACAGTTAACGATGTTACAAACTTTTAAGACCCAGATCTCATTGAATCAGCTGTACAGTGAAAACATGTACCCTTTAGTTCTTATTGTACCACAAAGCAAGTAACTGTAATATAAATCCCAGTTCTAAGTAACATTCACTTATAAAGCACATACAATTAGTTATAACCACTAAATTTTACACATACCACAAATACATACTCAATGAACCTGAACATGTAAAAAGAGGAAATCACTTCCCTTAGGAACCCAGTGTGCTCGTGCAGGTGATTTAAAATCTCATCAAAGGTTCATTCATGCTCTTCAACGCCATCACAATTTTCCCTTTAACTCAAGCTGAGTTTCGAATATCTTCCTCAGAAAGGGAACTACAAACATAATTTTGCATTAATAATCTAAACAATATTTTCACCCTGTACTAGAATATAATTAAATATTTATGCACATTCCAATTTCAGAACTTAAATTAAATTGAATTACTTACATAACCTAATTCATTGTTACCATCAATGTCAGGTACTAACCCTGAGCGGGTAAATGTCTGGAACACTCCTTGCTCTCCAAAACAAACAGCTGCCCAATACCTTACTCCGTTCAAATACCCAAAGGGGACCTTCCCATTGGTTCCCATGCAGCCAATGAAATCGAGAGAAAGAAAGTGACTCAAAGTAGCTGGAAACACCCAGATTTATTTAAAGGGGCCATCACACACAGGGAAACCTAACCCCACTCTTCATAACCATTCAACCTCTCTATTTAAACCACGAGGGTAGACAGTGTCCCACATACTCTTAGCCACCTTAGATGTAGTGGCTTTGTATACGAATATTCCTCAGTCTGACGCGTTGGGGATTATAGGTAAATATTTATCCCCGTTGCGTTTATCATATGAGAAAATTTGGTTACTGAACCATATGAGTGAGCTTGTCGTCAAAAATAACTATTTTAATTTTGAAGACATATATTACCATCAGATCAAGGGAGAGGCTATGGGCGCTACAGTCGCTCCGTCTATAGCTTGCCTCTATATGACCAACTTTGAAAATGAATGTGTATATACTGCTCCTCTGATAGGTAAGGTTTTGGTATGGAAGCGTTATATTGACGACATCCTCATTATTTGGGACGGAACTGAGGAAGAACTCCAGCAATTTGTGTCGTTTCTCAATAGTGCGAATGCACATATGAGATTTACAGCTACTTGGCATCCTTCAGTTATCAGTTTTCTTGATGTAAGTATTACTTTACAGGAAGGAAAATTATGTACTTCTATTTACAGGAAAGAGACTGATAGCAATATGGTGCTCCACTACTCAAGTTTTCATCCCAGACACTTACGGGACAATATTCCTTCTGGCCAGCTTTTGCGATTAAAACGCATATGTACAGATAAAAAAGATTATAAAATACAAGCAGCAGCCATGTGCCAGCGCTTTTATCAGCGCGGGTATCCTGATAAGGTTATCCGGAAGGCTTACAAAAGGGCCTCCAATGCGGAACGTCAATGGCTATTGCAATCAAAGGATCAAGACAATTCATATCCTCTGGTATGTGTACTTCCTTTTTCGAATATGTCCAGTTCGATCCAACAACTAATATGTAAACATTGGCATGTTCTTCAAGTACATACACCCTTGGTAGATCGCCCTTGTTTTGCTTATAAGAGAGGGCGTAATTTGGGTGAGATGTTATCGGGTCGGATTCCAGATCGGCATGAACAACCGGGACATTTTAAATGTGGATCCTGCATATATTGTCAGCATGTTCATGAGGGTAACAAAATTAGTGTACCCAATAATAATCATCGCAACTTTTTCATGCATAGCAGGACCGACTGTAATTCAGCTGGAGTTGTGTACTGTATATGGTGCCCATGTGGACTTTGTTATATAGGGCACACGAAGAGGAAGATTAAAACACGCATTGGGGAACACATTAGTAATATTCGTACCTCTAAAAGGGAAGCTCCTCTGTGTGAGCATTGGAGTGAGTTTCATCATCAGATTACTGATTTGAAATATACAGTGATCCTTCAAATTAAGTTACTGAGGGGAGGAAATTTGAGTGATATTTTGATTAAAAAAGAACAACGATTCATTTATATGTGGGACACTGTCTACCCTCGTGGTTTAAATAGAGAGGTTGAATGGTTATGAAGAGTGGGGTTAGGTTTCCCTGTGTGTGATGGCCCCTTTAAATAAATCTGGGTGTTTCCAGCTACTTTGAGTCACTTTCTTTCTCTCGATTTCATTGGCTGCATGGGAACCAATGGGAAGGTCCCCTTTGGGTATTTGAACGGAGTAAGGTATTGGGCAGCTGTTTGTTTTGGAGAGCAAGGAGTGTTCCAGACATTTACCCGCTCAGGGTTAGTACCTGACATTGATGGTAACAATGAATTAGGTTATGTAAGTAATTCAATTTAATTTAAGTTCTGAAATTGGAATGTGCATAAATATTTAATTATATTCTAGTACAGGGTGAAAATATTGTTTAGATTATTAATGCAAAATTATGTTTGTAGTTCCCTTTCTGAGGAAGATATTCGAAACTCAGCTTGAGTTAAAGGGAAAATTGTGATGGCGTTGAAGAGCATGAATGAACCTTTGATGAGATTTTAAATCACCTGCACGAGCACACTGGGTTCCTAAGGGAAGTGATTTCCTCTTTTTACATGTTCAGGTTCATTGAGTATGTATTTGTGGTATGTGTAAAATTTAGTGGTTATAACTAATTGTATGTGCTTTATAAGTGAATGTTACTTAGAACTGGGATTTATATTACAGTTACTTGCTTTGTGGTACAATAAGAACTAAAGGGTACATGTTTTCACTGTACAGCTGATTCAATGAGATCTGGGTCTTAAAAGTTTGTAACATCGTTAACTGTAAGCTGCATTATATATAACAGCAGGTGTGTGCGCATACACTTTGAGGAGGTGGAACACGGGTTGTGCTATGATGGTTCCATCTAGACACTGCCACATGTTCTCCTTGGGAATGCTATGGGTGTAATGGATATGGACTGAGCACAATTTAAATAATTTAATTAATTATATTAGTGGTTATGTGTGTGAATGGTTAGTTTAATTTATCCCAAGTATTTTTGGTGGTATATTCTATAAGCTGTGCCTAAAGTTCAGTGCAGTTTATAGAATTAGCACTTAGACAAACAGATCAGGTGTAAATGTAGGTGCTGCCATTTGCACCAACGAAAGCATGGTGCAAATGCCTGCACCTAAATTTATCCATAGAGCACCATAATTCTGTAATTACACATGTAAATCAAAACCACACCTGCCCCCCAAACACCCATGGCTCTCTCATTTCCATGTCCCCTTTTTTAGACCGTGCATAATCTTAGCCACAGATCCCGTGCCTAATTTTATGCATGATAGTCCCAATTGAATTTAATTAGTGTCAGTAATTGCTTGTTAGGCCAATTATTGGCATTAATTGGGTCATTATTCTTTTAAATTGTGCACACAAATTGGGAACGCACCTAAATTTGTGTGTGCAGTTTTTGATGACCTTTATAGAATCAGGGGGATGGGACCCTTCTACTAAAATGCATTAAGCAGCTAACACAGGTTTTCAGCATATTTGACAATAGCGCAGGCCCGTGCTACTGTCTACTGTGCTATAATGGAATCCTGTGCATTAAAAGTGCCTCATTAGCTGCCTAACTCAAGAGTGGGCAGGATCTAGGCGTGACAGGGGCAGAAGATAACACACTGGTCATTTCCATGCACTAGCTGTCTTGACTACTGATTTATGCAGCCAAACTAACTTCCACTTCAAGAAGAGGCGGAAAGTGCAGTATGCTACTGGCAATTTGGTAGTTCGGCTGTCAGATGTCAAAGCACACACTCCCAATTTTCCTTCCCCCCCCCCCCCCACATCAAGCCCAGGGGTATAGCTAGACACCCAATTTTGGCCAGGCCTAAGCCCAAAGTGGGTGGGTATGAGAACCCCACCCTCTGCTTGGCATCACTCCCTCTCCTCCCACTGAGTGATCAGGAGTCTCATAACTCCACACCCCAACCCCCCCCCCCCCCCCCCACATCAAGCCCAGGGGTATAGCTAGACACCCAATTTTGGCCAGGCCTAAGCCCAAAGTGGGTGGGTATGAGAACCCCACCCTCTGCTTGGCATCACTCCCTCTCCTCCCACTGAGTGATCAGGAGTCTCATAACTCCACACCCCAACCCCCCCCCCCCCCCCCCCAAGTAACTTTTGTCATTGAGTTCTTCTCCGGCAATGAGCAGCGACTCATACCTGTTGCTCGTGCCAGCCCTGAACCTTCCTTGTGAAGCAGCCTCCTGGTCCCATGAACAGGAAGTTGCATCAGAGGGAAAGCTTGGGGCTAGTGGGAGCACAGGAAGTTGCATCAGAGCAAACGCTTGGGGCCAGCGCAAGCAGTAGGTATGAGTCACTGCCAACTGAAGGATTTAAAGGATACCAAGGGGGGTTGGGGGACTGCAGTGTCTTAAAAGGTGGGGAGGATAAAGGATTTTTTCACATTTATATTCCACAGTATCCCAAGCAAACTCAGGTTCAATGTGTCTTACATTTGAAATACAGTGAGACAGAATAATAGAGTTCAGTTACATCATGGGATGGAATAAATGTGGCTAAAAAGATGGTGAAAGAGATGCAGTAGGAGGATGGGTACAGGGTAACAGAAGATTGGTCTGGAGGCAAGAGAAGGAAGTAGAGACAGGAATGTTGCTGGGGATGAGAGGGTAAGTATAGAGGATGGAAATGGAGGACTAGGAGTGGGTGAAAGATGGTGAGGGGTAGGAGACTGGGAAATGAGAGAGATAGAGGAGCCAATGAGAGTGCTGGAGAAAGAAATGGGAAACGCCAGTAGATAAATGAGACTAATGACTAGAGGTGAGAGAAAGGGAGAATGAGGGTAAAATTAAATGGACAAATATAAACGCAGAGAAAAGACAGGAAGGGAGAGAAAAAGTGGCAGATGGACTGGAGATCTTGTAATGAAGGTTAAGAAAAGACAGAGGAAAGCAGAAATTGGAGACTGGGACAAACATAATTGGAAAAAAACAAAACAATCAGACAACAAAGGTAGAAAGAATATTATTTTTAATTCAGTGAACGGAACATGTCAAATTTACAGTAAATTCACACTGCTTTCTTTATATTTTGCACAGTGCCGTTTCTATTTTTTTCTAGTGTTGCACTGCCTACAGAGTGTGGCTTCTTAAGGTTTGAATTTAATTTTTGTCTATTTCTATTTTAACATTGTGCTCCCTTGCCCCCTGTTTACTAAGCTGCGCAGCAACACCGACACAGCCCATTCAAAGTGAATGGGCTTTGTTGGCATTAGCACACCACCAGTGCGGCTTAGTAAACAGAGGGGTTATTCTGTACCTAGCAAGGGTCTATTTGTGTTCAGTGATCAAGGCCAGGTACTCTGTTTGCATGGAGTTTCTATTTAAGCAACTGTAATTATTCAGTTTGTTCAGTTTCCCAATAGGCATATTAATGTTCTAGGTCTGACTGCAATATTTACTGTGTTGCATTTTCCTAGGTAGGGTCCTTGGACGTAGTTCCTCGGTGTCGAGGCAGGCTCAGTTTCGGACTGCGCTGAGAGATGTCTTGTCCGATACTGAAGATGAGCGCTCGTGGGAGGAAGAGGAGGATCCCAGGTACTTTTCTTCTGACGAGTCCTTTGGAATTGCTTCTGAACCTTCCCCTCCACCAGAAAGGAGACTGTCTCCACCGGAGAGTCTATCCTTTACTTCCTTTGTCCGGGAAATGGCTGCGGCTATTCCCTTCCCTATGGAGGTTGAGGATGAGCCTATGGCTGAGATGCTCGAGGTCCTGGATTATCCTTCTCCACCTCGAGAGGTGCAATGGCTCCTTTGCGTAATGCACTGAAGGAAGTCCTTATGCGAAACTGTTCGTTCCCTCTGTCTAACCCCGTGATCCCAAAAAGAACTGAATCCCAATATCGGATCCACGGGGAACCTGGATTGATGAAGTCTCAGCTACCTCACAATTCCATTGTGGTGGACTCCGCTGGCAAAAGGGCCAAGAGTACTAGGGACTATGCCTCGGCACCTCCAGGCAGAGAATCTAGAACCTTGGACTCTTTTGGGAGAAAGGCGTATCAGGCCGCTATGCTCGCTGCCAAAATCCAGACATACCAGCTCTTCACATGCATCCACTTGCGGAACTCGGTGAGGCAACTGTCTAGCTTGATGTGCTCCCTCCGGAGCAGGCTGAGCCTTTTTGCCAGGTGGTCAGGCAGCAGAAGGCGTGTCAAAAATTCCTGGCCAGGGGTATGTTCGACATTTTTTGATGTAGCATCCAGGATCGCTGCCCAAGGTATAGTGATGCGCAGACTGTCATGGCTGCGTGTCTGTGACCTGGATCATTCGGTCCAGCAGCGGATGGCGGATGTTCCTTGCCAGGGGGGGGGGGGGGGGGATAACCTTTTTGGTGAGAAAGTAGAGGATCTGATTGACCAGCTCAAAAAGCATAATGATGCTATGGATTCTGTCTCCCGCCGGGCATCTTCTGCTACTACCTCCTCATCTTGGAGGTTTTTTGGAGGGAAGAGGAGTGCTCCCTATTCCTATGCTAGGCGTAGGTACACTCCTGCTTCTCGGCAGCCTGTCCAGGCTCAGTCCCAGCGCGCTCGTTCTCGTCAACAGCGTTTGCCTAAGTCCTCAGCGGCTCCCCAACAAAAGCAAGGGATGGGCTTTTGACTGGCTCCAGTTCAGCATAGCCTCAGAAAAAGTGTCCGTGCCGGACGACTTGCCAGTCAGGGGGAGGTTGATATTTTTTCACCAAAGGTGGCCTTTCATAACCTCCGATCAGTGGGTTCTTCAAATAGTCCGGTCAGGATACACACTGAATCTGGAATCCAAACCTCCAAATTGTCCTGCGGGAGCTCATTCTTACAGTTCCCAGCCCAAACAGGTACTTGCAGAGGATCTCTCCACCCTTCTACAGGCCCAAGTGGTCGAACCCGTTCCACCAGAGGAAGAAGGACTGGGATTCTATTCCAGGTACTTCCTTGTGCAAAAGAAAACGGGGGATGCATCCCATCCTAGACCTAAGGGCCCTGAACAAATTTCTAGTCCGAGAAAAGTTCAGGATGGTTTCCCTGGGCATCCTTCTTCCCATGATTCAGGAAAACGATTGACTATGCTCTCTGGACTTAAAAGGATGCTTACACCCTCATCTCAATACTCCCAGCTCACAGGAAGTATCTTCGATTTCGACTAGGAACACAGCACTTTCAGTACCGTGTACTGCCTTTTGGCCTGGCGTCTGCGCCCAGAGTGTTTACCAAATGCCTAGCTGTAGTCGCAGCGTCGCTATGCAGACTGGGAGTGCATGTGTTTCCTTATCTCGACAATTGGCTGGTGAAGAGCACCTCGGAGGAGGGTGCTCTGGAATCCATGCGAATGACTATTCGGGTGCTAGAGCTACTGGGGTTCGTCATAAATTATCCCAAGTCCCATCTCCCCCCAGTCCAAAAATTGGAATTCATTGGAGCCCTGTTGAACACTCAGACAGCTCGAGCTTACCTTCCCAAGGCAAGGGCGGACAACCTTCTGTCCCTGGTGTCCATGGTTCGAGCGTCCCAGCAGGTCATGGCTCGGCAGATGTTGAGACTTCTGGGGCACATGGTCTCTACAGTTCATGTAACTCCCATGGCACGTCTGCATATGAGATCAACTCAATGGACCCTGGCTTCCCAGTGGTTTCAAGCTGTGGGGGATCTAGAAGATGTAGTCCAACTGTCCACCAGCTTTCGGAATTCTCTTCAGTGGTGGACGATTTGATCCAATTTGACCATGGGGCGACCATTCCAAGTTCCTTAGCCACAGAAAGTGCTGACGACGGATGCATCTCTCCTGGGGTGGGGAGCTCATGTAGATGGGCTCCACACTCATGGAGCCTGGTCCTTTCAGGAAAAAGGTCTGCAGATCAACCTCCTGGAATTAAGAGCGATTTGGAACGCTCTAAATGCTTTCAGAGATCGGCTGTCCAACCAAGTCATCTTAATTCAGGCAGACAATCAGGTTGCCATATACTACACCAACAAGCAGGGGGGGCACCGGATCTCGCCCTCTGTGTCAGGAAGCCATTCAGATGTGGCTTTGGGCACGTCGTCATGGCATGTTTCTCCAAGCCACTTATCTGGCAGGTGTAAACAACAGTCTGGCCGACAGACTGAGCAGGATAATGCAACCTCACGAGTGGTCTCTAAACATGGGCATAGTCCGCAAGATCTTCCGAGCATGGGGCACTCTCTCGGTGTATCTTTTTGCCACTCAGCTCAATCACAAAGTCCCTCAGTTCTGTTCCAGGCTTCAGGCCCATGACAGACTAGCATCAGATGTCTTTGTCCTGCATTGGGGGACAGGCCTTCTGAATGCGTATCCTCCCATACCTCTAGTAGGGAAGACTTTGCCGAAACTCAAGCAAGACTGCGGAACCATGATCCTGATGGCACCTTTGTGGCCGCGTCAGATTTGATTTCCTCTTCTTCTGGAGTTGTCCTCCGAAGAACCGTGGAGATTGGAGTGGTTTTCAACCCTCATCACTCAGAACGGGGGGTCGCTTCTTCATCCCAACCTCCAGTCTCTGGCTCTCACAGCCTGGATGTTGAGAGCTTAGAATTCGCCTCCTTGGGTCTTTTAGAGGGTGTCTCCCGAGTCTTGCTTGCTTCCAGGAAAGATTCCACGAAAAAGTGTTACTCTTTTAAATGGCGGAGGCCCTAGATCCTCTTTCTTGTCGTACACAGACCCTGCTTGAATACCTTCTACACTTGTCAGAGTCTGGTCTCAAGACCAACTCCATAAGAGTTCACCTTAGTGCGATTAGTGCTTATCATCGCCATGTAGAGGGTAAGCCGATCTCTGGTCAGCCTTTAGTTGTTTGCTTCATGAGAGGTTTTCTTTTGTCAAAACCCCCTGTCAAACCTCCACCAATGTCATGGGATCTTAATGTCATTCTCACCCAGCTGAAGAAAGCTCCTTTTGAGCCACTGAATTCCTGCCATCTGAAGTATTTGACCTGGAAGGTCGTTTTCTTGGTGGCAGTTACTTCAGCTTGTAGAGTCAGTGAGCTTCAGGCCTTGGTAGTGCATACAGTTTATATCAAGTTTCATCACAACAGAGTAGTCGTCCGCACGCACCCTAAGTTCGTGCCAAAAGTGGTGTCTGAGTTCCATCTGAACCAGTCAATTGTCTTGCCAACATTCTATCCCCGTCCTCATACCCACCCTGGCGAAAGCAATTTGCACACCTTGGACTGCAAGAGAGCATTGGCCGTGGAGCGGACGAAGCCCTTTAGACAGTCCACCCAGTTGTTTGTTTCTTATGATCCCAACAGGAGGGGAGTCGCCATCGGAAAACATACAATCTCCAATTGGCTGGCAGATTGCATATCCTTCACTTATGCCCAAGGTGGGCTGACTCTGGAGGGCCATGTCACGGCTCATAATATTAGAGCCATGGCTGCGTCAGTGGCTCGCTTAAAGTCAGCCTCTATTGAGGAGATTTGCAAGGCTGCAAGGGGGTCATCAGTCCACACATTCACTTCTCACTACTGCCTTCAACCGGATAACTGACGCGATCGTCGGTTTGGGCAGTCGGTGCTGCAGAATCTGTTTGGGGTTTAGAATCCTACTCCATCCCCCTAGACCCATTTTTGTTCTGTTCCAGGCTGCACTCTGTTAGTTGTTTATAGTTTCAGGTCAATCTATGTTATGTCCTCGCCATTGCGAGGCCCAGTTAACCAATGTTCATTGTTTTGAGTGAGCCTGGGTGCTAGGGATACCCCACATGTGAGAACAAGCAGCCTGCTTGTCCTTGGAGAAAGCGAAGATACATACCTGTAGCAGGTATTCTCCAAGGACAGCAGGCTGATTGTTCTCACAAACCTGCCCACCTCCCCTTTGGAGTTGTTGTTTATTTGCTTCTTGATTAAACTGAGCGGGAATGCTCATGCGACGGGCGGGAATAAGGCCGCGCATGTGCGGTGCGCACTGCACTCGCACCAGAAGACTCTGGAAACATTTTTTTATATTTTGCTGGGAAAATTGCCGGTTTCCCGGGCCGACGCGGATGTCGACCCACATTTGCAACTTGACCCATAAAATCATCCATGGAGAAGCTCCTTCATACATGTCAGACCTAATTGACTTACCGACACGAAACATCAACAGTTTGTCGCATACCTTCCTGAACCTCCACTACCCTAATTGTAGAGGACTCAAATACAAATCAATACATGCATCTACCCTCACATACCTCTGCACAAAAGCATGGAACAAACTACCAAACACTATAAAAATAACACGTAACTTAACAAACTTCAGGAAATTACTGAAAACACACTTGTTTGAAAAAAATTACAATAAGAATCCTCCTTAGAACTTGATTATTCTATATCTAAACCAACCACCTACTAATCCTTCTAAACTGATTATATTAGCCATATTATCATATTTTTTTTCTTTTTCATTATGTGTTATTTAAATTACTAGACTTTGAGCCCGTAAAAACGGGCTATTATAGGAAGGGGGGGTTGAAAGGCCCGCCTCCACCGCCGAGTTCGCCGCTGCCCCTCCCCCTCCGAGTTCGCGCCCCCCCCACCGAGCCGTCACCACCCACCTTCCACCCGGCTGGGCCCTCGCTCCGCTATTGAAACAGCGAGGGTCCGGGAACGCAGCACTGAGCTCTGCTGAGCTGCCAACGTCGGCATTCGTTCTTCTTCTCTGCCTGTCCCGCCCTCGTGTGACGTAACGTCGTCGAGGGCGGGACAGAGGCAGAGAAGAAGAAGGAAGGGCGATGTCGGCAGCTCAGCAGAGCTCAGTGCTGCGTTCCCGGACCCTCGCTGTTTCAATAGCGGAGCGAGGGCCCGACTGGGTAGAAGTTGGGTGGCGGTGGCGACTCGGGTGGGGGGAGCGTTAGACGGCGGTGTCCCTCCCTCAGCATTAATGTGCAGTACAGACCCTTTGTGTTCCGCCCCCCGTCATCACGTATTGACATGGGGGCGGGGCAGAGAAGGTCTGTACTGCGCATTTGCGAGTGAGTACGGTCACTCGCCGTTTATATGTTTGATTCCACAGACATATCTTCCTTAATTCTTACATAGTAATATGTTAATTTAGAACAAACCTCTTACTCTGTTCAATAACTATATCTTTTGCTATATAATATAAGCCACATTGAGCCTGCAAATAGGTGGGAAAATGTGGGGTACAAATGTAGCAAATAAATAAATGTGAGAACAATCAGCCTGCTGTCCTCGGAGAATACCTGCTACAGGGAGGTATCTTCGCTTTATTGAAACGTGCAAATGACTCAACATGGTCCTTGTTTCGGCAAAAGGTCTGCATCAGGAGTAATTTGATATCTGATCAACTGCAAGTGCAAAGTTATTACGCTGCCAAAGGCACAAAATCCACACACAACAGTACATTCTGCAGTGCTGTGCAGAGTTCTAAACGTAAATTTGCTCAATAGAAAAGTATCTAGCGTGAATGTTGCCAAATGATTCTAATGCCAAACTTCGCTGTTTTTTTGGGCTGAGTTTCAGTCACGGTCTGTCCCAGTCTGTCGCAAGAGTCATGATGACTGTCACTGGTAGAGAGCCCTTGTGCTGTTCTGGGATCGGAAGTACTTGGCCAGATGACGTGGGTTTAGTTTCAGAAACAGCAGTCGGAAAGCCCAGTGCTTCATCTGTGATGACCACCATTCCCCAGCGGTTGAGCCCCTGGGTGCTGGCGACAGACAGGACTTGAAGAGGATCGAGGCGAGAAGAGACTACTGGGAACAGTACCAGGAATGAGTTGCTGATCTAGGCAGAAAAGGAATGAGGCAAGGCAATGACTGTTGCCCGAAAGTGACGTTCCAGCTGGCTGGTAAGGTAAAGCAGGCAGCAACAGCAGGCGGAGTCAGATTCAGGCTTAAAGATTCAGAAGTCAGGGTAGGTACAAGCTTATTGGTTTATGCAGATGACTTTCCGAAGTCAGAGTCAAGTTCAGGCAGGCGGCTATCCAAGGTCAGGTTCAGGCTTAAGGGTTCAGGCAAGCGGCTGTCCAAAGTCAGGTTCAGGCTTACAGGTTCAGGCAGGTGGCTATCCAAAGTCAGGTTCAGGCAGGTGGCTATCCAAAGTCAAGTTCAGGCAGGACAAAGGTAACTGCAACGTAAAAGCACCTGGACTTCAACCAGATTTGTCGCTGAGGCACCAGAGGCAAAACTCGACTCTCCTTAAGTGCTGGAAGGTGTCTGATATCACAGGGACCCAGGCATCAGCTGTCGAGGGGAAGTTCTGCCCCAAAGAAGCTACTAGACCAGCAGGGTACTATAGTAAGGGAGAGGAGGGGAGGATAAGGACACCCTAAGGCCTGTCTGCTCGCAAATCTGGACAATCGGGCAGGCTGGCAAAACCCACCCGGATGCCCAGCAGTATCCTCAAAAAGAGGACATGCCCAGGTAAAACCTGACGTATGGTAACCCTACTTGTACACAGCTGGGTTAATCAGCTCTAGCTGTAATGTCTATAGCCTCTAACCAGGGCTGCAGGGAAAACCTGGCAATTGAGTTCAGACCTTCAGTTTACAGAGCAACTTCAACATAATAAACAGTCTCTTTTATTATCCAGGCTGTCACTACTTTGGTTCAGAACAGGGCTGGCCCTCTGGCTAGACTTAGCAGAATTTCTCCCTTATGACTTTACCAAGCACTGCTTTCAGCTTCTACCTCACTCTTGCCTTCTAGCTAGGCTTGGCAGAATCCGTGGCTTTGGTAAACTTGGGTTCCAGGGTCCTCCTTGCCCTGGGAATGGCTAGCCCATACCATATTCCTGGTTTCACCAAACTTCATTTTCAGGGACCTCCTTCCCCTGGAAATGGATAACCCGAACCTTATTCCTGGCCCAGCATCCACTTTGGGCCCATTAACTCTGGCCGACCAGCTCTGAGGAAGTTCCTTTTTCTCTTTCTCTTCTCTGTCCTCTGTCTGCCTGTCCCAGGGACATTATCAGACCTATGCCTCTGCCCATGTGTGCCCTGAGCTCCTCTCCTTTCCTGTTTTTTATTGGTGCCTGACTTTTCAACTACATTCCCTAGAGTGCATTGCCTGCTTGCTTCTGGGCTTTTACTGTGTGTAGGAATCAGAAAGCCACGTAAGGCCTCTTTTACTAAACCGCGCTAGCGATTCCCACGCAGCAAATGTGCCAGGAATTGCTAGCACGGTTTAGTAAAAGAGGCCCTTAGTGTATAGCAAGAATAAGCTGGACATAGACATTAGACAATTACTGCAGTAAAAATATTTAAACAACAGTACACATTCTAGCATACTATGCTACTTACAGTATCAACTAATACACATTAAAACATCTTAAATAACAGCATAGGGTGTAAGTGGAGGAGAAACATAGAGACAGATAAGACAAAATAACAGGATTAGGTAGAAAATAAGGGTGACTAATTTAAGGAAAAATTCATGTGGAGTCAACAGCTCCAATGCATCTCAGAATGAGAAGCTCAGAGATCCTTGTGCACACAGTAGATACAAACCTCTCATAGACTGTAGAACATCATATCTGTCACAGAATCTTCCAGTGGATGATTTAATCCAATGTGGCAAAAGGCATTCTCTTCCAAATTCCACAATATCAAAAAAACTTTCAAGACGGATACCTCCAAACTGAGATGGGGAGCCCATGTGCATGGGCTTTGCACTCAAGGCATGTGGTCCCCTCAAGAGAGATTTCACAAGAAATTTCATGGAGTTGAGAACCGTTTGGAATGCTCCAAAGGGCTTTCAGAGATTGGCTGGCCAACAGAATTATTGATACAAACAATAAAGTTGTGATGTATTACATCAACAAGCAGGGAGGAATAGAGTTATACCTCCTGTGTTGGGAGACTGTCAGAATGTGGAACTGGGTCATTTTTCATGGCATGAGCTCGGAGCTATTTACCTAACAGTGAAGGATAATGCCCTGGCAGACAAGGCTGAGTTGTACACTACAACCATACAAGAGAGAGATACACCTGGCGAAAGCGGAAGAACAAATGGCTAGAAATCTAAGGAGGGGTGACAAAAAATTTCTTCAGGTATATTAGTGAAAGGAGGAAGACTAAAAAGGGAATTGTGAAACTGAAAGATGCTGCAAACTGCTATGTAGATAGCGATGAAGAAAAAGCAAATTTGCTAAATAGATACTTTTGTTCTGTTTTCACAGAAGAAAATCCTGGAGAAGGACCGTGATGGACTGGCAAAAGTGCAAATGAAAATGGAGTAGATATAGCAACGTTCACAGAAGAGTGTGTGTTATAAACAACTTGAAAAGCTAAAAGTGGACAAAGCCGTGGGACCGGACGGGATCCACCCCAGGATATTAAAAGAGCTCAGAGAGGTTCGGGCGGGTCCTCTTAAAGATTTGTTTACTAAATCATTGGAAATGGGAGAGGTTCCGTGGGATTGGAGAACGGCGGATGTGGTCCCTCTTCACAAAAGTGGTGATAGGGAAGAAGCTGGAAACTACAGGCCGGTAAGCCTCACTTTGATTATTGGAAAAGTAATGGAAGCGATGCTGAAGGAAAGGATAGTGAATTTCCTGGAAGCAAATAAGTTGCAAGATCCGAAACAACATGGTTTTACCAAAGGGAAATCGTGCCAAATGAATCTCATTGAATTCTTTGACTGGGTGACTGGAGAATTAAATCAGGGATGTGCTATAGACGTAATCTACCTAGATTTCAGCAAAGCTTGTGACACGGTTCCCCTCAGGAGGCTCTTAAATAAACTTGACGGGCTGAAGATAGGACCCGAAGTGGTGAGCTGGATAAGGAACTGGTTGACGGACAGATGCCAGAGGGTGGTGGTGAATGGAATTCGCTCGGAGGAGGGAAATGTGACTAGTGGAGTGCCTCAGGGATCAGTGCTGGGGCCGATTCTGTTCAATATATTTGTGAGTAACATTGCTGAAGGGTTAGAAGGTAAAGTTTGCCTATTTGCGGATGATACTAAGATTTGTCACAGAGTGGACACCTGAGAGGGAGTAGAAAACTTGAAAAAGGATCTGCAAAAGCTAGAAGATGGTCTAAGGCTTGGCAATTAAAATTCAATGCGAAGAAATGCAAAGTGATGCACTTAGGAAGTAGAAATCCACGGGAGACGTATGTATTAGGTGGTGAGAGTCTGATAGGTACGGACGGGGAGAGGGTTCTTGGGGTGATAGTGTCTGAGGATCTGAAGGCGACAAAACAGTGTGACAAGGCGGTTCCGTAAGTAGAAGGTTGCTAGGCTGTATAGAGAGGGGAGTGACCAGCAGAAGAAAAGAGGTGTTGATGTCCCTGTACAAATCGTTAGTGAGTCCCCACCTGGAGTATTGTGTTCAGTTTTGGAGGCCGTATCTTGCTAAGGATGTAAAAAGAATTGAAGCGGTGCAAAGAAAAGCTACAAGGATGGTATGGGATTTGCGTTACAAGACGTATGAGGAGAGACTTGCTGACCTGAACATGTATACCCTGGAGGAAAGGAGAAACAGGGGTGATATGATATAGACGTTCAAATATTTGAAAGGTATTAATCCGCAAACGAACTTTTTCCGGAGATGGGAAGGCGGCAGAACTAGAGGGCATGAAATGAGATTGAAGGGGGGCAGACTCAAAAAAATGTCAGGAAGTATTTTTTCACAGAGAGAGTGGTGGATGCTTGGAATGCCCTCCCGTGGGCACTTTCCACTGCGACTGTCCCTGCTGCCTTTAAACATGCTGTGGTCACACCTCTCCTTAAGAAGCCTTCACTCGACCCTATTTGTCCCTCTAATTACCGACCCAACTCCCTACTTCCTTTTCTCTCAAAATTACTTGAGCGTGCTGTTCACCGCCGCTGCCTTGATTTTCTCTCCTCACATGCTATTCTTGACCCACTACAATCTGGTTTTCGCCCTCTCCATTCAACCGAAACTGCGCTTACTAAAGTCTCCAATGACCTATTACTGGCTAAATCCAGAGGTCAATATTCCATCCTCATTCTTCTTGATCTTTCCGCTGCTTTTGACACTGTCAATCACAGCATACTTCTCGATACCCTGTCCTCACTTGGATTCCAGGGCTCTGTCCTTTCCTGGTTCTCTTCCTACCTCTCCCTCCGCACCTTTAGTGTTCACTGGTGGATCCTCTTCTACTTCTATTCCTCTGCCTGTCGGCGTACCTCAGGGTTCTGTTCTTGGTCCCCTCCTCTTTTCTATCTACACTTCTTCCCTTGGTTCATTAATCTCATCCCATGGCTTTTCCTACCATCTCTATGCTGATGACTCCCAAATCTACCTTCTACCCCTGATATCTCACCTTGCATCCAAACCAAAGTTTCAGCGTGCTTGTCTGACATTGCTGTCTGGATGTCTCAACGCCACCTGAAATTAAATATGACCAAAACCGAGCTTCTCATTTTCCCCCCCAAACCCACCTCCCCGCTCCCCCCGTTTTCTATTTCTGTTGATGGCTCTCTCATTCTCCCTGTCTCCTCAGCTCGAAACCTTGGGGTCATCTTTGACTCTTCTCTCTCCTTCTCTGCTCATATCCAGCAGATCGCCAAGACCTGTCGTTTCTTTCTTTACAACATCCGTAAAATCCGCCCCTTTCTTTCCGAGCACTCTACCAAAACCCTCATCCACACCCTTGTCACCTCTCGTTTAGACTACTGCAATCTGCTTCTTGCTGGCCTCCCACTTAGTCACCTCTCCCCTCTCCAGTCGGTTCAAAACTCTGCTGCCCGTCTCGTCTTCCGCCAGGGTCGCTTTACTCATACTACCCCTCTCCTCAAGACCCTTCACTGGCTCCCTATCCATTTTCGCATCCTGTTCAAACTTCTTCTACTAACCTATAAATGTACTCACTCTGCTGCTCCCCAGTATCTCTCCACACTCGTCCTTCCCTACACCCCTTCCCGTGCACTCCGCTCCATGGATAAATCCTTCTTATCTGTTCCCTTCTCCACGATTGCCAACTCCAGACTTCGCGCCTTCTGTCTCGCTGCACCCTACGCCTGGAATAAACTTCCTGAGCCCCTACGTCTTGCCCCATCCTTGGCCACCTTTAAATCTAGACTGAAAGCCCACCTCTTTAACATTGCTTTTGACTCGTAACCACTTGCAACCACTCGCCTCCACCTACCCTCCTCTCTTCCTTCCCATTCACATTAATTGATTTGATTTGCTTGCTTTATTTATTTTTTGTCTATTAGATTGTAAGCTCTTTGAGCAGGGACTGTCTTTCTTCTATGTTTGTGCAGCGCTGCGTATGCCTTGTAGCGCTATAGAAATGCTAAATAGTAGTAGTAGTAATAGTAGTAGTAGTAGGTGGTGGAGAGGAAAACGGTAACGGAATTAAAACCTGCGTCGGATTAACATAAAGGAATCCTGTTCAGAAGAAATAGATCCTCAGGAGCTTAGCCGAGATTGGGTGGCAGAGCTGGTGGTGGGAGGCGGGACTGGTGGTTGGGAGGCGGGGATAGTGCTGGCCAGACTTATACAGTCTGTGCCAGAGCCGGTGGTGGGAAGCGGGGATAATGCTGGGCAGACTTATACGGTCTGTGCCAGAGCCGGTGGTGGGAGGCGGGGCTGGTGGTTGGGAGGCGGGGATAGTGCTGGGCAGACTTGTACGGTCTGTGCCCTGAAAATGACAGTTACAAATCAAGGTAAGATATATACAAAAAGTAGCACTTTGTGATATCCCCCTTCTCACTCAGGGTGACCTGGTTCTCAATCTGCAGATCATATGCAAATTAGTGTGCTACCCCTTCTCGCTCAGGGTGACCTGGTTCCCACTAAGCAAACAGGTCTTACCAACTGCATATTTCTCAGGCAACTCTTTATTCCAGCCCCTGGGCATACTTTCATAGGTCTTCACACTGATACATGGGCTCAGTACTAACTTCAATACTTTGGGGACTTTTAACCCCAGGCTTTGCAGCCTGCTTCTCTCAGTACAGGGACACACAGTCCTTCCTTCTTTGGACACACAGTCCTTCCTTCTTTGAACATACAGTTCCTATAAGTACTGACACACAGTCCAACACTAATGCTTTAGGGACTTCTTACCCCAGGATTTTCAGCCTGCCTCTCTCCTTTGGACACGCAGTCCACCACAAGTCCATAGGGTTAGCCAGTATCTTCCAGGGGAATCTCTCCTCTTCTGCTGCCAGCTCACTTCTCTTCCTTTCACCTCTCAGGTGGGGTATAAAGTGGTTAATTAGCTACACAGGACCCAGCTCATAATCTCCTACACCTGTGGACCTCCCAGGGCTCTCCCCAGTCCTAGCGACCTCCACCTAGTCTCCTAGCGCCCTCTAGTGGCCTACCCCGGATAGGACAGCCTCATACTTATCACAACATATAAGTTTGTCTTGTTGGGCAGACTGGATGGACCGTGCAGGTCTTTTTCTGCCATCATCTACTATGTTACTATGATCCTAGAACGAGGAGATGGCTCAGAGAATATTTTGAGAGTGAGTGTGGTAATGTGATTGAGGGTGTGGCTTGGATCAGGCACAAACTCAGTCACACACACAGAATTGCAAGCAAAAAAGGAAAATACTTTATTGGTTGACTCAACATGTGCCCCCTGTTACTTCACAGGCTTTTGGCTAGCACAAGTACAGTCTCTCTCTTTTTCTGTGGTTCCTCACGTATTACTATCAGCACTCTCTCTTTAGGGCTGGCTTCCAGCCTAGCTCAGTACAGTGTCTATTAACACCTTCATGAATTTCCTCTGGACATACATCAAAAGTAATTAATTTCTGAATGTAACTCAAGGATCTCCTACATTGCCAGTCTTCCCACAAAAACTCTGAAGTCTTAAGCTTGAGCAACACCACTTCCCTGGTCCTCTCCTCAGATACTCAGCTCGGTTTAGAGTGGAGTCCTTTTGCCTCAGGGCCTCCCTCCTGGAAGCCTCTACAGCTGGGGCCTCTCTGTGTGTGCTGAAGAACACTGTATTGGCCTCCCTGTCCTGTACTGCCAGAGAGCTTTTGACTCCAGCCTGGTCTGAGCCCAGCTCGTCTGACTCAGCCTCAACAGACTAGCTCCACCTGTTATAAGGTGACTAAGCTGCACCAGTGAGGGAGTATTTATAAGGAAACCCTGCATTGTACCACCCACTCCCTCACAGTGAGGCATTCCTTTTTGCCTTTTTCTCACAACAAGAAGGTATTTCAGTTTTGTTCCAGAATAGGGATGCACATCAAACTTGCCTCAGAACTTTCCTCCTAGATTGGATGGGAGGTCTTCTGTACGTGTATCCTCTAATTCTTCTCATAGTGAAAACTCTTCTGAGACTCATATGGGACTGGGGAACCATAATTCTTGTTGCCCCTCATTGTCTGAGGCAAGTATGGTTTCCTCTTCTGAAGCTTTCTATAAGAGGTCCCATAAAACTGAGGAATTCCCCATCACTGACCTGCAAGTTCACAGAAGTCTGTTGCATTCTAACATCGAATCCCTCAGCCTCACATTTTGGATGTTGAAAGGTAACTATAGCTTCTTTGAACTTGCCTGACAGTGTTTTTCAGATGTTGCTGGTTTCAAGAATAGATTCCAGTAGGACATCTTAACAGTTTTAAGTGGAAGAGGTTTGCTATGTTTTGTGATAGAAAGGCTATAGGCCCCCTTTCCTGTCCCATATAAACTCTGTTTGAATATCTTCTCTGTGTGTGGGACTCGGTTTTAAAACCAGCTCTATTAGGGTACATCTTAGTGCAGCTGATGCTTTTCAACAGCATTCAGAATGGAAATCTGTCTTTGTACAGCCTGTAGTTATTCAATTTATGCAAGGCGTGCTTCTTTTGAAGCCTCCAATCAAGTCTCCCACAATGACATAGAACGTCAATGTGGTATTAACCCAGCTGATGAAAGCTCCCTTGCTACCTGTGAGCTGAAATACCTGACCAGGAAGGTCTTCTTTTTGGTGATGGTGTCTTTAATGTAGAGTAAGAGCTACAGGCTCTAGTAACTGATACATAGTAGCATAGTAGATGACGGCAGAAAAAGACCTGCACGGTCCATTCAGTCTGCCCAACAAGATAACTCGTGCTACTTTTTGTGTATACCCTACTTTGATTTGTACCTGTGCTCTTCACGGCACAGACCGTATAAGTCTGCCCAGCACTATCCCCGCCTCCCAACCACCAGCCCCGTCTCCCAACCACCAGCTCTGGCACAGACCGTATAAGTCTGCCAGCACTATCCCTGCCTCCCAACCACCAGCCCCGCCTCCCACCACCAGCTCTGGCGCAGACCGTATAAGTCTGCCCAGCACTATCCCTGCCTCCCAACCACCAGTCCCGCTTCCCACCACCGGCTCTGGCACTGATCCATCTTTTTTTTTTTTTAATGTTTGAATATTTTTATTAAGCATCATCACAATACAACAATGTAAACGTATTCATTTTTCCCCCCACGTTTTCCCCCCCTTTCCCCCCTCCCCCTCCCAGCTCTATTTCAACTGTCCTTATTGGGTTAATCGCTGAAATCGAGACCACAGTTCAGAAGATGGGTTGTACCTTCCCATCCTTTTGTTCGTTAGCTGCTCCAGTTCCCCGACCAGGGAAAGTTTCAGAGTCCAGTCCAGCTCTGAGGGAGCCATCTGTTTCTTCCAGTGCATTGCAATGACACTCTTAGCCGCTGTTAAACAAATCCTCTTAAGGCGTCTTTGCCATTTAGTTCCTCTTCTGTTACCGAGACCCAAAAGACACCAGTGCGGCGTGCATTGGAACGGCTTATTCGTGCTTTCTGAAATTTTTGTCGTTACTGTTTTCCAAAATGGTTGTAGAGTCCGGCACGACCACCAAATATGCAAGAAAGTCCCCTCCTCATCTCCACACCTCCAACACAGTGGGGATGCCGAGGAAAACATAGCATGTATTCGATGTGGGGTATAATACCACCGCAACAATATCTTAAAGGCATTTTCTTTTAACAACACACAATTCGAAGCTTTTTTGACTTCTACTACTATAGCCTTCCACTCATTTACTGTAAACTCCCGTTGCAGATCCTGTTCCCATTTTATCATATAAGCACATTTCTCAAAAGATCTACCTCTAATTAATTTGTACAACATAGATATAACTGTTCTCATTTTCCCCAATGATCCCCACAAATTTTCAAGTTCCTCATATTCTTCCGGGTCCCTCCTCAACCACCCTTGTTGGCTTATATAATGCTTGACTTGTATATAAAAATAAGTATCTCCCACACCTCCCCCACACTGTTCCCGGATCTCCTTTAACGGTCTTAGCTCCCCATTATCCAGGAGATCCCTGAAACAAATCAACCCCTCCTCTTCCCACCACCCTGCAACCTGGTGACCCATTCCCACTTGAAAAGCCGGTTCCCCACCTATACCTGCCAGTGTGGAAGTTTTCCTCTTCAGCCAGAACCTTGTTCTGAAAGAACCCACAAGGTCAACAGATTACTCACAAATGGGTTTGTTGTCATTTGACCGTATACCCTCGGTTCTATTGAAGCCCATCTAACCGACTTCAACTTATAACCCTGCACCATCTCTTGGTCTAAACTAGCCACCACCTATGGAGCCTCCTGACTCCATGCCACTACAAACTTTACCTGTGCAGCCCAAAAATACCATTCCAAATTGGACACCCCCCTTCCCCCCAGGTCTACCGACTTCCACATCAATTTCCTATGTATTCTCGGAGCTTTACCCCCCCCCCCCCCCCCCCCCATATAAATTTCATAATCTCCCCCTGAAGCTTATTTATTTCCCTTTTAGGTACCTGCACAGGCAAAGTCTGGAACAGGAACAAAATCCGGGGTAAGATATTCATTCGTACTGTGGCTATTCTCCCCCACCAGGATAGCCATTTACCCTTCCATCCCGCCATATCTCTATGTACTTGTTGAAACAACGGCCCATAATTTAGTGGATATAGCTGATTCAACTCAGAGGGTATCTGGACCCCTAAGTATTTAATATTTCCCTTCTTTAGTCGAAATGAGAACCCCTGGAGCACTTCTACCAGTCGACCATATGGGATAGACACCCCCAGAACTTCAGACTTGTCATAGTTTATCTTAAAACCTGAAATCCTACCAAATTGATTGAGCTCTTTCACCAAGTTTGGTAAAGTCGTCAGGGGACTCGTGACAAAAAACAGAATATCGTCAGCAAATAATGCCAGCTTATGTTCCCTGCCCGCTACTACGACCCCTTTTATGTCACCCATCTCCCTTATACTCTGCACCAGTGGTTCAATCAATATCGCAAATAAGGGAGATAGTGGGCAGCCTTGCCTCGTACCTCTCCCTATCTTAAATGCATTGGAATACCCCCCGTTTACCTTGATCCGCGCCGAGGGTCCTTCATATAACCTTTGCAACTATCCTATCAACCCCTCTCCAAAACCCAGATGCCTCAGTACCTCCCATAGATAGGGCCACTCCACCCTATCAAAGGCTTTTTCAGCATCTGTGCTTAGCAAAGCCATAGGTCGACCCTTCTGTTGAGCCTCCCAGATAATATGCAATGTACGACGTATATTATCGGCTACTTGTCTCCCCGCCACAAACCCTGATTGATCTGGGTGGATTAATTTGGGCAATATCCCCCCTAATCTGTTCGCAAGGACCTTGGAGAGAATCTTAACATCCAAATTAATTAATGAAATTGGTCTATAGGACCCACATGCGGAAGGATCTTTGCCTGGTTTCAGTATAAGCGATATACCAGCTTCATGCATACTAGATGGGAGGGAGCTGCCCTGAAAACAAGCATTGCCCACCCTTACCAATAACGGCCCTACCTCCCCAGCAAAGATTTTATAAAACTTTGCAGAATATCCATCTACTCCTGGGGCCTTCCCTCCTTTAAGCCCTTTTATAACCTGCCTAATTTCCTCCAAATGAAAGGGGGCCTCTAGCTTTTCACAATCCTCGCACGATACCTTGGGCAATCTAAGAGAGCACAATTCCTTTCTAATTTCACCTCCCTCCACCCCAATAGTGCTAGTATATAGTGTACTATAAAATCTCAAAAATTGATCCCTAATATCTCTATCCTTATAAAGTATCTGATCCCCCTGCCCTTTAATTTTGGTAATCAGCGAGTCCCGTTGACGGTGTCTCAAACAGTTAGCCAGCATCCTCCCCGACTTATTGCCAAATTCAAAAAACTTATGCTGGAGACGTTTCCTCAGGAACTCCACCCGTTCAACCTGTATTTGATCCAAGGCCGCCCTCCATTTACGTACCTCCCGCAACTCTTCTCCTAACCCCCCTTCCTGATGCTTACGCTCCCAGTAGGTTAGCCTCTCCCTGGCTTCCAGTTCTTTCGCCTCCCGTTCCCGTTTTTTCCAGGCGCCCCATTTAATTAAGTGACCCCCCGTACCACTGCCTTTAAGGCATCCCAGAGTATGCCCTCTGATACCACCCCCATGTCATTCATACTACAGTAATCTTGAATTACCTTGCGTAAGACCTCACATACCTGTTTATCGCCCAAAATTCCCTCATTAAGCCTCCAAAATCTCTGTTTATCCTCTTCTCCCAACCCCTTCAAGTCAAGTTCCACTGGGGCATGGTCAGTGACTGAGATAGACCCCACATCTGCATCCACAACATGTTCCCATAAGACCCGACTACACCAAATCATATCAATTCGTGTATATGAGTTCTGAGAGTGAGAAAAAAATGTATATTCCTTCTGGGTCAGATGTTTAAGTCGCCAAACCTCTAGGAGATCTAATCTCGAGGCCAGTGCCCTCAAACTCTGAGCATGAGGCTTGTTTACTGTAATGTGTCCCTTAAAATCTCCCCCCATAATCATCCCACCTCTTTGAAATTGAAGAAGCTCCTCCCTTATATGCTCAAAGAACTCTCCCTGTCTTGAATTAGGTGCATAGATATTCACAATTGTCACAGATTTCCCATATAAGAGCCCTCTGACTGCTAAACAGCGCCCAATTCATCTCTATAAATGTCATCAGTTACAAATGGAATCCCTTTCCGAATATAAATGACTAGACCGCCCACCTTTCCCCCTCTTTTATCAAAGTGTGCAATACATTCACTGTAAGCCCTCTGGTGTAATAAATGTGCCTCTCAGCGCCTAATATGTGTCTCCTGCAGCAGGACTATATCCCATCTACTCCTCTGTAACTCCCAATACACCAAATTTCTCTTCCTCTGCAAATTTAACCCGTTCACATTCCAAGTTCCCAACCTCAACCCTTTCCCTCCCTGCACCCCCCGCCCTCCCCCCTGTTGCTGAGCGGTACCATATGCTGCCAGCCTAATACTGTAAGGAAATAACCCCTCGCCAGAGCTGGCACCCCCTTCTCCCCCTCTGTTTTCCCCCCTCCCCCCAAATTCGTATTCCCTCTCCCTCCACCTTTCCCAAACTCATTACATTTTAACAGTGTAATAGACATCCGTTCTCTGAACTCATAACAGAAGAAAACTATTGCAAACCCTGTCTGGCAACCCTCCAGGGCTACTCAACAACCTGTAACTGTGGTGAACTGAAACCAGTAGTCTCTCATACTTTCCTTCAGGGTACTCTGTCCATTTCTGGCCTGTGGGAGCCCGGCCCTTTGCGAGAACCCGCCTTTTGCCACGACGATCCTCTCTTCTCGGTTGCTGCTTTTCCTGGTTTTCCTGTATCTCCTTCAGGAGGCAAATTTTTACAGCCTAGCTCCTTCAGCACTTTCCACGCTTCAGCCAGCGAGGTCACCCGCCTAGTTTGGCCCTCTACTGTAAGCTGCAAGCCAAACAGGAAAACCCATCTGTACCTGTAATTAGCCTGTTGAAGAAACTTGGTCAAGTCCCGAAACTCTCGTCTTCGTTGCAGCGTGCCCAGGGCCAGGTCTTGAAATACTAGCACTGTTTGATTGTCCCAGGGAATTTCACCCATCAATCGTGCCTTACGCCAGACCAGATCTTTAGTCTTATAATCCTTAAAGCATGCCACTATATCTCTAGGCTGCTTATCTCTTCGGGGTCCCAGGCTTCTGTGTACCCTATCAAATTGTATCTCAGTCCCATCTCCAAGCATGTGCTCGTCTCCTTCAGATGCCAGGATAAAGGCACAAATTGCTTTTACCACCTTAGTACAGTCCATATTTTGGTCCGTTTCTGGGACCCCCTTGAATCTTAAATTATTTCTTCTGGATCTATTTTCTAAGTTCTCAAGATCCAGCTGCATTTTATCTTTCTCTGCACGCAGAGAGCCAATCTCATTTTTCAACTCCAAGATGTCTCCCTCCACGTGCTCCAGTGCTTCCTCAGCCTGTTCCACCCTGCTGCCAATTTCCCTCACCTCTTTCTGGATGTCCACCACTGCATCCTTGATTGTTTTCCTCACTGCTGCCATTTCAGCTTTAAGCGCTTTAAACCAGCGCGTTACCTCCTGCTTTGTGAGTTCATTTTCACTTTCTTGCTGCTCCATCAGCCCCTCCGTATCAGAGCCCGAGTCCGCGTCCGCCATTTTGTCTCGCGCCTTGCGCGGGGTGCGACTCGATGCTGCCGCTCCGTCCTGCTGATCGGCGCTATATTTAAATTTCTCTAGGCGCTTTCGGGTCGTCATCGATCTCCGGACTTTGAGCTCCTAAATTCGCGATCGCGGTTTTGCTGGGGGAAAATCGCTGCTTTCACTGCTGCCCCGACGGAGCTCAAACATCAAGCGGCCATCTCCGACGGTGATGTCACTTCCTCCCCGGCACTGATCCATCTTACACTAAATTCAACAGGCTGGTTCTGTGCACTCATCCAAAATTCATTTCTAAGGTACTGTTGGATTTTCCTTTTAACTGGTCTATCATTCTACCAACATTGTGTCCCAGGCCTCATACCCACAAAGATGAAAATGCACTGTACATATTGGATTGCAAGAGAGCCATGGCTTTCTGTTTGGAGCAAATTGAAGGCCTTAAAAGTCCACCCAACTTTTGTTTCTTTTGACCCAAATAGGATAAGGGCTGCCATAAACAAATAAACACTGTCTAACTGGGAGGCAGACTGCATTTCCATCACTTATACCCTGGTAAGCTTGATTCATAAGTTGAGGGTCACATCACAGCATATAATGTCAGAGCTATGGCAGCATCAGAAGCCCACTTGAGATCAGCCTTCAGGAAGGAAATATACAAGGCTGAAGCATGGACATCTGTTAATACATTCACAGCTCACTACTGTTTGGAAAAGGACTTCTGACAAGATAGTAAGTTTGGCCAGTCAGTCCTCTAGAGTATCGTTGGGGATTAGAGGCCCACTCCATTCTCTCCTAGGCACATTCATTTTCTGTTCCTGGCTGCCTTCCAACAAAAATAAAATAAATTAGGAAATGGCAAGTTGCCACCAACAATGGATTGATGTCTTGCTGTGGCAGTTTTTTTTATTCTTGCCTTTTCTCTGTTGAAAGAATCTGTAGATGGGGCATCCCATGTTGTAAGGGCTTGCTATAGTGCTTATCCTAGAAGACAACCAAGTTTCTTACTGGTAGGAGTGGAGGAATAGCCTGAGAACCTGGGGAACTGGGTTTCATTCCCCCTGCAGCACCTTGTGACTTTGGGCAAATCACTTAACCTTCCATTGCCCCAGGAACAAAATAAGTATCTGTATATAGTATGTAAACTGCTTTGATTGTAACCACAGAAAGGCAGTATATCGAGTCCCATTTCCTTTCCTTTTTCTCTGTGGACAGCAGGATACAAATCTATATATATAAAAGGCAAGACCAACGTTCTATGAAGCCTCCAGCCGGAAGTGTGAAGCGCCAGAGATATCCGGTTTCCCCATGAGTGAAGGAAAACAGCACAGCACGAAATCTCACACAGTGAAGGACTCAGAGGGGGAGGGGAGAGAGATGCCCTCACTCTCTCTGTAACAAAAACACAGAACAGCAGGAAACTTAACACTGAAGGACTGGACTGGGAGGGGGAGGGAGAGAGGGCAGGGACACACACTCCCACATGCACACTCTGAAGAAAACCTTGCTAGCCCCCCGTTTCATTTGCATCAGAAACGGGGCTTTTTTACTAGTCATCACATAAACTCTCACCTCACCAGGAGTTGTATTCTACTATAGCTGAAAAAAAGAACTGAGGTGGTCCCACACAACAGTAGTAGGCGGCAAGTGGCACATATGCATGATGAAGTGACTCAAAAGCTTCTAGTACATACTAAGCTGGAGAAGCTTTCCCACACAGGTTCCATCGGTGATATTATGCAAGTGAGGATTTGTATCCTGTTGTCCATGGTGAACACCTGCTTACAGGTAAATAACTTGGTTTTATGACATCTCTATATAGCATCTTTTTTTTTAATGGTTTAACGGTTTTTATTCAGGATAAAAAAAAAAGCAAATCAGCATGGAACAACTAAACAACAAAATAAAACAAAACCATCGAGCAATTACATAACAATAAGCATGCTTAGTATAATAATAAGCAAAAACAGCATACAGCAAAGAGCTGGATAATTTATGATCCCATTTTTTGTTTTATGAGAAAACTATCTATATAGCATCTTTATAATTATCACCAGCTTTATTGTGTTCTTTAGATCTATAGCCATTGACAGTTCACTACTCTTTCAGACCTTACTGCCAACATTTTCACAATATTCTTTTGTGGGCAAACACTTCAATAATTAATTATAGCAATTAACATTTTCAGACACAGGGCTGTCAGCTGTTGCTAGATCCCTGAAGGCAATAGGTAAGCTGGCTGTTTTTGAAATTACAAATAAAGGGAGTTATTTTGGGAGATGTTAAGTACAGAGTAAGTGAACTGAGCATGCAGTTCCTATGGAGTCCATTTATGTGAGTGAGAAACTTTCTTTGAGAATTTCAATGAATTTAGACAGTTACATTTTTGGAGAATGGCTGGATCGCCCCCTTTTTTGTTTATCTCAAACTTAATTTGTGCCTTCCTTTTCTTGAATCCTTTTTCTGCTGTCTTCTCATTGCTCTCCTCTTGATCCAGGTAATAATGCTCCATGTGTATGGTAAAGCACATTAACACTCTGTTCCTAGAGCCAGAATCTGCAACAGGTAAGCCAATATACAAAAAGAATGAGAAATAAAAGTGAAATGCATTAACCAGGTTTCACTTACATCCAAATACAGCAGTCTTATGTGCCACATTCTCAGCCCTACCACATGGCAGACTAGGTATCTAGGTTGGCAACATTTTTTTGTTGTTGTTGGGGGGGGGGGGGGTGGTACGATGCTGGTGCTGGCATCGCCGGAAACCAGCACTTAAAAGCTGCTGTGAGCATGGCAGGTGATCTGTCAGCATAGCCTATGCTTAGCTCCTACTGACTCACTTCCTCCAACAGCACCCAAGAAACAGATCTAGGTGTCTTTGTAGCCGCCGCATACTTCTGCCTAGTGTGCGGTGGCAGCAAAAAAAGCAACAAGATGCTAGGAATTATTAGGAAAGAAATGGTAAATATGACCGAAAATAATATAACGCCTCTATATCGCTCACCTTGAGTATTTTGTTCAGTTCTGGCCGCTGTATCTCAGAAAAGATATGGTAAAATTAGAAAAGGCCAAACTACTACCAAATCGGGAAATTATTGTATTTAAAACAAAGTACGTTTTTTTAGCATTCCATAACAACCTGTACTCACTGTTATTAAATAATTTTACATTTTATTCATCTTACTCTATAACACTTTATACAAAAACACTTAAATCCCCCATATCACATACATATATTATAATCCAATATTACTAACGTTGTGGAGACTTCTTATGAGTGACAAATCCTGCTCATATAGACCACCTAGAACCTTAATAATGTCTTGCTCAGCATTTGTTCAATATTGGCTTTTTCTGAATCAAAAGTCCTTCCATTAAATAAATAAATTCTTGTCCTTGAATGTTATAGCAGGTCTACATAATCCCAGTAAGTCAATTGTTCAGCACAATAACGACAAAAGCACTGATAGCGTCTTCAAAAAACCTTTAGACGTAATCTTCCTCCAACAAGAAGTCCCAGCAATCTCAGGCTAAAATGGCTCCTTCCAAGCCCACTTATTCTCCCCGTCAGTTCTTTAAATATCACGGTTCTCTATGCGAGACCGCATTTCGCACGTAGCTTCTTCAGGAGAACCGCACCTTTCATCCTACATAAAATACATATAACTTTCTATGTCACTCCTACATATTATACCTTCAATTATTGTATATATAAAATTACACACCTTTGATCCTCTTTTAAATTGTTTTTTATCATATGAATTTCTTCGGCAACTTACCCCTCGGGTTAATTTCCGCATCTGGGCTGACAGGATATGACGACATTTTAACTAGCTAACCCGGATATATATACTGTTGTCTAGCCACTCCTCTTTATTACGTATAATTCAAATCCATTCCACCTCCAGGTTTAACCCTAGAGGTGTAACTGTACTCCACTGAAAAATAAAACGTTGTTCAATATTAAACAGAATTTCACTTACATTGCCACCACGATCCAAAACAGGGATCTGTACTAATGCTATACATCTAATGTCCTCTATCGCATGTTTATGTTCTTCCCAGTGGGCAACCAGGGGGGCATCACTCCTCAGGTTTCGAATATTACTAACATGTTCAGCTATTCTGATTTTTAATTTCCTCTTAGTGTGACCTATGTAATATTTATTACATGGGCACATTATACAATACACAACCTGTTCACTATTACAATTCGTTACAGAGTGAAGATAATAATATTTTTGAGAACCTGGTATTTTCACTTTATTCGTGGTTAAAGCATATTGACAATATACACAATTACCGCAGGGGGAGTGGTGCCCCCCATATTTAGTTGTTCTGGGGCGTTTTAAAAGTTCCCCTAAATTAGAGTGGCGGCTATATGCCATTTTGGGATGCTCCTTAAAAACTGGGTGAATACCCAGCACATGCCAAAATTTATGAATGATATGACCGATCATAGGTGCCCTTTGGGAAAAAGGTAAAACACATGCTAAGGGCCTCAAAGCCCTCTTAGATTTTGGAATAAACAACCAGTCTCTTTGAACGTATCGGGCTCGTTTATATGCCCGTTTCAACACTGACAAGGGGTAACCACGTTGGAGGAATCTCTCCGTCATATCATATGCTTGAATTTTAAATTCCTCCAAGGAGGAGCATAGCCTCCGTAATCTTAAGTACTGACCCACAGGGACCCCCGTCTTTAAAGCTGTATGATGGAAACTCGAGTAATGTAACAGGGTATTCCTGTCAGTACTTTTCCTATAGATTGAGGTGGATAAGTTGTTAGAGTCTGTTTTATAAATTTTAATGTCCAAAAATTCCAATGTCTCTCTAGAAATCCGAGCTGTAAATTTAACACATGGATCAGCCTCATTTAATTCTTGTATAAACATAGTCAAATCCTCCTCGGATCCCCTCCACAACAATATGACGTCATCAATATAACGTCGCCATAGCACTATATGATTGTGCCACAATGATGAATTAACAAATTTCTCCTCAAAGTGTGTCATGTAGAGGCACGCCAATGAGGGGGCAACTGACGCCCCCATGGCGATACCCCTTTTCTGGAGATAAAACTGTTTTTCAAAGCAAAAATAATTGAACTTAATCACCCACATTAAAAGTTGGTGCAGAGCAAGTTTCTTTTCTTTAGAAATATTACATCGTTCCAGAACAGACCAAGCTACTTCCATGACTCCTTCCTGTGGAAGGTTAGTGTATAGGGCTACCACATCCAAGCCCACCAATAAGGTGGACTCATCTACTAAACCTTGATCTTTAATCGCATCTAACACCCCCATAAAGTCCGTGGAGTCTCTAACATATGAATCCGCTAAACTGACCCACGGCTGGAGATAACCATCCACCAGTTTAGAAAGTGGTTCCAATATTGAATCCCTAGTACATACTATAGGACGACCAGGGGGGTCCACCATTGATTTGTGAACCTTCGGGACAAAATATATATAAGGAATTAAGGAGCATCCCAAAATGGCATATAGCCGCCACTCTAATTTAGGGGAACTTTTAAAACGCCCCAGAACAACTAAATATGGGGGGCACCACTCCCCCTGCGGTAATTGTGTATATTGTCAATATGCTTTAACCACGAATAAAGTGAAAATACCAGGTTCTCAAAAATATTATTATCTTCACTCTGTAACGAATTGTAATAGTGAACAGGTTGTGTATTGTATAAATATTACATAGGTCACACTAAGAGGAAATTAAAAATCAGAATAGCTGAACATGTTAGTAATATTCGAAACCTGAGGAGTGATGCCCCCCTGGTTGCCCACTGGGAAGAACATAAACATGCGATAGAGGACATTAGATGTATAGCATTAGTACAGATCCCTGTTTTGGATCGTGGTGGCAATGTAAGTGAAATTCTGTTTAATATTGAACAACGTTTTATTTTTCAGTGGAGTACAGTTACACCTCTAGGGTTAAACCTGGAGGTGGAATGGATTTGAATTATACGTAATAAAGAGGAGTGGCTAGACAACAGTATATATATCCGGGTTAGCTAGTTAAAATGTCGTCATATCCTGTCAGCCCAGATGCGGAAATTAACCCGAGGGGTAAGTTGCCGAAGAAATTCATATGATAAAAAACAATTTAAAAGAGGATCAAAGGTGTGTAATTTTATATATACAATAATTGAAGGTATAATATGTAGGAGTGACATAGAAAGTTATATGTATTTTATGTAGGATGAAAGGTGCGGTTCTCCTGAAGAAGCTACGTGCGAAATGCGGTCTCGCATAGAGAACCGTGATATTTAAAGAACTGACGGGGAGAATAAGTGGGCTTGGAAGGAGCCATTTTAGCCTGAGATTGCTGGGACTTCTTGTTGGAGGAAGATTACGTCTAAAGGTTTTTTGAAGACGCTATCAGTGCTTTTGTCGTTATTGTGCTGAACAATTGACTTACTGGGATTATGTAGACCTGCTATAACATTCAAGGACAAGAATTTATTTATTTAATGGAAGGACTTTTGATTCAGAAAAAGCCAATATTGAACAAATGCTGAGCAAGACATTATTAAGGTTCTAGGTGGTCTATATGAGCAGGATTTGTCACTCATAAGAAGTCTCCACAACGTTAGTAATATTGGATTATAATATATGTATGTGATATGGGGGATTTAAGTGTTTTTGTATAAAGTGTTATAGAGTAAGATGAATAAAATGTAAAATTATTTAATAACAGTGAGTACAGGTTGTTATGGAAAATTAGAAAAGGTTCAAAGAAAAGCGATCAAAATGATAAAGGCGATGGAACTCCTCTCATATGAGGAAAGACTAAAAAGGTTAGGGCTCTTCAGTTTGGAAAAGACATAGATGAGGGGAGATACGATTGAGGTCTACAAAACCCTGAGTGGTGTAGAACAAGTACATAAGTACATAAGTAATGCCATACTGGGAAAAGACCAAGGGTCCATCGAGCCCAGCATCTTGTCCACGACAGCGGCCAATCCAGGCCAAGGGCACCTGGCAAGCTTCCCAAACGTACAAACATTCTATACATGTTATTCCTGGGATTTTGGATTTTTCCAAGTCTGTTTAGTAGCGGTTTATGGACTTGTCCTTTAGGAAACCGTCCAACCCCTTTTTAAACTCTGCTAAGCTAACCGCCTTCACCACATTTTCCGGCAATGAATTCCAGAGTTTAATTACACGTTGGGTGAAGAAAAATTTTCTCCGATTTCTTTTAAATTTACTACACTGTAGTTTAATCGCATGCCCCCTAGTCCTAGTATTTTTGGAAAGCGTGAACAGACGCTTCACATCCACCTGTTCCACTCCACTCATTATTTTATATACCTCTATCATGTCTCCCCTCAGCCGTCTCTTCTCCAAGCTGAATAGCCCTAGCCTCCTTAGTCTTTCTTCATAGGGAAGTCGTCCCATCCCCGCTATCATTTTAGTCGCCCTTCGCTGCACCTTTTCCAATTCTACTATATCTTTCTTGAGATGCGGCGACCAGAATTGAACACAATACTCAAGGTGCGGTCGCACCATGGAGCGATACAACGGCATTATAACATCCTCACACCTGTTTTCCATACCTTTCCTAATAATACCCAACATTCTATTCGCTTTCCTAGCCGCAGCAGCACACTGAGCAGAAGGTTTCAGTGTGTGATTGACGACAACACCCAGATCCCTTTCTTGGTCCGTAACTCCTAACGTGGAACCTTGCATGACGTAGCTATAATTCGGGTTCTTTTTTCCATATCATCATGCTGATCAATCCATAGACTGGTGGGTTGTGTCCATCTACCAGCAGGTGGAGATAGAGAGCAAACCTTTTGCCTCCCTATATGTGGTCATGTGCTGCCGGAAACTCCTCAGTATGTTCTCTATCTGAGCAGGTGGTGGTCACACACAGCAGCAGCTCTGGCTAGGTCTCCAAGCCTAATCTTTAGGTTTTGTTGAGTACCTGGGGTTGAGGGCTCTTCTTGAGCAAGTGCAAACCTGGTGGTGCCAGGTCCCTCCTTTTCTCCCCCCTCCCGCTGGCTCCGTTGAAAAAAAAAAATTTTTGGACGTCCTTAAGGGCGTTTATTTCAACGTTTATTGCAGCTACTCACTGGGACACTAGTTCGTTACAGCTCGGAGCGAGAAGCAGGTACTTTTTACCTTTTTTGTAGCGGGCAGGGGGTTCCCCGATTGGTCTCCACGTGGCCTATGGCGTCGGAGGGCGAGGGCGCAAAGAATCGCTCCCCGGACCGCATGTGCGCTTCTAGCGGGGATTCGGGGGTCTTAAAGTCTGATTCGCCCTTGTTGGGTGTCAGTTTGGAGGCCGGTCAGTGTCCCGGTTCTTCCTCCGGTGCGGCGGTTTTTCCCGCCATTAACGCCCATCCCCCGCTGCTCGCCTCCGCCATCTTGGCCGGCCACTCTGCTCGGACGGCTTCTTCTTGGACCGCCCTTGAGGTGGGAGACGTTAATTCTATGGCCGCCCTTGATTTGGGCGACGGCAAAAAAGCGGCCAAAGTTAAGCGCCGTTCTTCCCGCGCGGCTCCTTCGCGGAGTGTCGCGCCGGACGCCATTTTGGATGCGCAGCATGTTTCTCCCCCGCTCTTGCGAGCGCCGGTTGAGGGTGCGTCTAGGGCTGTGGCCCAGGCTGCTGAAGTGCCCAGTCTGGGGGGTTTCTCCCCCGAGTTCATTTTGCTGCTGCATCAGGCCTTCCTTATGCAAAACGCTGCCCCGGCTCCCTTGTCCGATAAAGGGGTTGAGGCCCCCGGAAGTAAACACCCTCGGGTGGATTTCCAGGCCTTAGAGGACTCTGTCTCCTCTGATGTAGATGAGGGCAGCGTATCTGGGTTCTCCCAACGGTCCTTTGGGGATTCCTTGGAGGAGACGGATTCCCGCTCGGATGGAGCGGATGACCCCTCTGCAGCGCGGATTTTTCGCTCAGAGGACTTGCCCAACCTGTTAGTGCAGGCCATGAGCATTTTGAAGATTTCCTCTCTGGAGGACGTCTCTCCCTCAGCCCCTGTTGGCTCCGCCATTATGCTGGGGACGAAGCGCCCGCCTAGAACCTTCCACGTGCATGATGCCATGCACACCTTGATTTCGGCTCAATGGGATGTCCCGGAAGCGAGCCTCAAAGTGGCTAGGGCTATGTCCCGCCTCTATCCTCTGCCTGAAAGTGAACGGGAGGCCTTTCTTTGGCCTACCGTGGATTCTTTAATCACTGCGGTGACTAAGAAAACGGCGTTGCCGGTGGAAGGTGGCACGGCCCTAAAGGACGCCCAAGACAGAAGATTGGAGGCGGCCTTAAGGTCGTCCTTCGAGGCGGCTGCTTTAAGTTTGCAGGCCTCTGTTTGCGGCTCCTATGTGGCCAGGGCGTGCCTGACGATTGTGCAGCGGGCTTCCCCCTCGGATCCTTCCTTGAGGGCTGATTGGCCGGCCCTGGAATCGGGCTTGGCTTATTTGGCAGAGTTGCTGTATGATGTCTTGAGAGCCTCGGCTAAAGGTATGGCTCAGACAGTCTCTGCGCGGTGGCTTTGGCTGAAGCATTGGTCTGCTGACCACGCCTCTAAGTCCCGCCTGGCTAAGTTGCCTTTTAAAGGCAAGCTGCTCTTTGGGGTCGAGCTGGACAAAATTGTGACCGATCTCGGTACGTCTAAGGGCAAGAGGTTACCAGAGGTCAGGGCTCGGGCCAGTGCTCACCCCGGTAACTCCAGAGGCCAGTTTCAGGAAGCCCGTCGGTACCGCCCGGGCAAGTCGGGCTCCTCTGCCCCCTCTTCCTTCAAAGGGAACTTCTCCCCCAAGCAGCATTCCTTTCGCAGAGACCGCCGTCCCGGAGGTGCGCCCTCCGGTCCTCCCCCAGGGTCTCGTACCCAATGACGGGGCCCTGGTCCGTGGCCCAGTGCAGATTGGAGGACGCCTGTCCTCGTTTCTGGGCGAGTGGACCAGGGTAACTTCAGACGCTTGGGTGCTGGAAGTCATCAGAGACGGCTACAAGCTAGAGTTCTGCCGACCCTTAAGAGACGGGTTTGTACTCTCTCCCTGCAAGTCTCTGGTCAAAGCTGTGGCAGTGCAGCAGACTTTGGACAATCTGATCCGCCTGGGTGCGGTCGTTCCGGTGCCAGAAAATCAGCTTGGCAAGGGACGTTACTCCATTTACTTTGTGGTACCAAAGAAAGGAGGTTCTGTACGGCCTATCCTCGACCTCAAAGGGGTCAATCGGGCCTTGAAAGTTCGGCACTTTCGCATGGAGACTCTCCGCTCTGTTATAGCGGCAGTGAAGGCAGGGGAGTTCCTGGCATCCTTGGACATCAAGGAAGCGTATTTGCATATTCCCATCTGGCCTCCTCATCAACGCTTTCTGCGTTTTGCAGTCCTGGGCCGACACTTCCAGTTCAGAGCCCTCCCGTTCGGGTTGGCTACTGCTCCGCGGACCTTCTCCAAAGTAATGGTGGTCATCGCGGCCTTCCTGCGAAAGCAAGGAGTACAAGTCCATCCTTATCTGGACGACTGGTTGATCCGAGCCCCCTCTTATGCAGAGTGCGGCAAAGCTGTGGACCGGGTGATTGCTCTTTTGAGCTCCCTGGGGTGGATCATCAACTGGGAGAAAAGCCAGCTGCGCCCGACTCAGTCCCTGGAGTATCTGGGAGTTCGATTCGACACCCAAGTGGGCAGAGTGTTCCTGCCAGACAATCGGATTGTCAAGCTTCAGGCTCAGGTGGACCAGTTCCTAGTAGCCTCTCCTCTTCGGGCTTGGGACTATGTGCAGCTGTTGGGCTCTATGACGGCCACGATGGAAGTAGTGCCCTGGGCCAGGGCTCATATGAGACCACTACAACACTCTCTGCTGCAGCGCTGGACTCCAGTGTCGGAGGATTATGCTGTGCGCCTTCCCTTGGACCCAGCAGTGTGCAAGGCGCTGAGCTGGTGGCTGAAGACAGACAAGTTGTCTGCAGGAATGCCTCTTGTGACCCCGGAGTGGAGTGTCATCACGACGGACGCCTCTTTGACGGGCTGGGGAGCCCACTGCTTGGGAAGGACAGCGCAGGGGCTCTGGTCTATCAACCTCCTGGAACTCAGAGCCATTCGGTTGGCGCTTTTGGAGTTCCTCCCGGTATTGGCGTTGAAGCCAGTACGGGTCCTGTCGGACAATGCCACGGCTGTGGCCTATGTCAACCGCCAGGGAGGTACCAAGAGCGCCTCTCTAGCCAAGGAGGCCATGAACCTATGCCAGTGGGCGGAAGCGAACCTGGAACAGCTGTCAGTGGCCCACATTGCCGGAGTCATGAATGTCAAGGCGGACTTTCTCAGTCGCCATACCTTGGATCCCAGAGAGTGGCAGTTATTGGCTCAGGCATTCTTGGACATCACGAAGCGCTGGGGCCAGCCGAGCCTAGATCTGATGGCGTCATCGGCCAATTGCCAAGTGCCGCGCTTCTTCAGCAGAGGACGGGACCCTCGATCTCTGGGAGTAGATGCTCTTCTCCAACAGTGGCCGACACAGGAGCTTCTCTATGTGTTCCCGCCCTGGCCCATGTTGGGCAGGGTGATAGACCGGGTGGCAAAGCATCCGGGCCGGATAATCCTGGTGGGTCCGGACTGGCCCAGACGTCCCTGGTATGCGGACTTGATCAGGCTGTCAGTGGACGACGCTCTGCGACTGCCAGTGGAGCAGGGTCTGTTGCATCAGGGTCCCGTGGTGATGGAGGATCCCTCCCCCTTTGGTCTTACGGCCTGGCTATTGAGCGGCAGCGTCTGAGGAAGAAGGGCTTCTCAGACAAGGTCATTGCCACTATGCTGAGAGCGAGGAAGTGCTCTACTTCTACTGCTTACGCCAGGGTTTGGCGTATCTTTGCAGCGTGGTGTGAAGCAGGCTCACTTTCGCCCTTCACTGCTCCAATCTCTTCAGTGTTGGCGTTCCTGCAAGAAGGTCTGGAGAAAGGCCTGTCGCTCAGTTCCCTTAAAGTCCAGGTAGCGGCTCTGGCTTGCTTCAGGGGCCGCCTGAAAGGTGCTTCCCTGGCTTCGCAGCCAGATGTGGTGCGTCTTCTCAAGGGAGTTAATCACCTGCGCCCTCCTCTGCACTCAGTGGTGCCTGCGTGGAATCTCAACCTGTTGCTAAGAGCCTTGCAGAAGCCACCTTTTGAACCCTTGTCGAGGGCATCTCTGAAAGACCTGACGTTGAAAGCAGTCTTTTTGGTGGCTATCACTTTAGCCAGAAGAGTTTCCGAGCTCCAGGCACTATCATGTCGAGAGCCTTTCCTGCAGTTCACGGAGGCAGGAGTGTCTATTCACTCAGTGCCTTCCTTCCTGCCCAAGATTGTTTCTCGCTTCCATGTGAATCAGCAGCTCTGTCTCCCTTCCTTTCGTAGGGAGGACTACCCAGAGGAGTACTCTGCTCTCAAATATCTAGATGTGAGACGAGTCATAATCAGATACTTGGAAGTGACCAATGATTTCCGGAAGTCGGATCATCTGTTTGTCCTGTTTGCAGGTCCTCGTAAGGGTCTGCAGGCTGCTAAGCCTACAGTGGCAAGATGGGTCAAGGAAGCCATTGCAGCGGCTTATGTGGCCGCGGGGAAGGTGCCGCCTATTCAGCTGAAGGCTCACTCCACTAGAGCTCAGGCGGCCTCGATGGCAGAGGCTGGGTCCGTCTCCTTGGAAGAGATTTGCAAGGCGGCAACTTGGGCATCGGCCCATACCTTCTCCAGGCATTACCGCTTGACTGTGGCTGCTCGGGCGGAGGCCCGGTTTGGAGCTTCAGTGTTGCGGTCAGGGATTTCAATGTCCTGCCCTGGGTGAGTACTGCTTCGGTACATCCCACCAGTCTATGGATTGATCAGCATGATGATATGGAAGGTAAAATTATGTATCATACCTGATAATTTTCTTTCCATTAATCATAGCTGATCAATTTATAGCCCCTCCCAGATATCTGTACTGTTTATATTCTGGTTGCATTTCAGGTTCAAGTTTAGTCTTCAGTTCCTGTTCAGGAGGACTTCGTGTTCAAGTTTTTTCAATTGGATTCTTCAAGAGTTGAGACGATTTTGTGTTACAGTGAGCTGCTGCATTCCTCTCCCCTCCGTTTTACGGGGCTGGATTGAGACCTAAATTCTGCCGGCGCTCCCTCCCGCTTCGTGCGGCTGTAGTGCAGCTTTGTACCCCTCCCGCTTCGGCGGTGTTAGGGTCAGTCAGCTCCTCCCGCGGTTGCGGTTGCAGGATAAGCCAGATCCCCCCGCATCGGCGGGTGTGGTGTCCCTCCCCCGCTCCGCGGGGATGAGCTGGACGGATTCCCCTCCCCCACTTGTGTGGGGATGAGCTGGGTTAATTCCCCTCCCCCGTTTCGGCAGTGGTGAGCTGGGCAGAGTGTCCCTTTGTGGGTGTAATTCTCTAAGTGCTGAGTCCTGCTGATGGAGCTTTGATATCGACATACTGAGGAGTTTCCAGCAGCACATGACCACATATAGGGAGGCAAAAGGTTTGCTCTCTATCTCCACCTGCTGGTAGATGGACACAACCCACCAGTCTATGGATTGATCAGCTATGATTAATGGAAAGAAAATTATCAGGTATGATACATAATTTTACCTTCCCACATGCATCACCTTGCACTTGCTCACATTAAACGTCATCTGCCATTTAGCCGCCCAGTCTCCCAGTCTCGTAAGTTCCTCTTGTAATTTTTCACAATCCTGTTGCGAGTTAACGACTTTGAATAACTTTGTGTCATCAGCAAATTTAATTACCTCGCTAGTTACTCCCATCTCTAAATCATTTATAAATATATTAAAAAGCAGCGGTCCTAGCACAGACCCCTGAGGAACCCCACTAACTACCCTTCTCCATTGTGAATACTGCCCATTTAACCCCACTGTCTGTTTCCTATCCTTCAACCAGTTTTTAATCCACAATAGGACATTTCCTTCTATCCCATGACCCTCCAATTTCCTCTGTAGCCTTTCATGAGGTACCTTGTCAAACGCCTTTTGAAAATCCAGATACACAATATCAACCGGCTCCCCTTTGTCCACATGTTTGTTTATTCCTTCAAAGAATTGAAGTAAATTGGCTCGAATGTTTACTCATTCCAAAAGTACAAAGACTAGGGGACACTCAAGGAAGCTACATGGAAATACTTTTAGAACAAATAGGAGGAAATATTTTTCACTCAACAAATAGTTAAGCTCTGGAACTCTTTGCCCATAGGCGCCCGGTATAAGAGGCTTGGGGAGGCTATGCCTCCCCAGCCACAGCAGGATGGATCAGCTGTTTCTATAGAAATGCTAAATAGTAGTAGTAGTAGTTCTCCCGCTGCTCTGGGGGGTTTAAATAGCAGCAGCTGCAGTGAAAGCCATCTCTAGCCTTTTGTATAACCAGTTGTAATTTGATTACCTTGCTGGGAGAGCAGAGCAGGGGGGGTTGGCTGGAGGTGTCCTGGGTTGCCAGGGAGATATTTAACTAGGATGAATTCCTGCACATGAGCACTTCATACCAAAGAGACTTGCACTGACCCCTGAAATTTTAAAAGTGCTAAAAATAAGTTTAGCATTTGCATTAAATCTAATTGCAGAATTTAGGTGCTAGGACGTGGGATTGGTATGCTATGTACTCAAATTTGCTCAAGCCATATGCAAATTAGTCCGTTTTGAGGATGTTCTCATTTGCATATTTATGGGTAAAAATTGTTGGAAATGTTTACAGCCTTAATGTTAGGGCATGGCTCTGATCAAAAATGTGAACTTTGATCTAAAAACAAAGGGTTTAGCTAGTGTTTTTGACTAAAAATTCCCATTAGAGTGTCTGTATGTTAATCTGCATTCAAATAGAGCTCTCTGATTGGATGAGCAGCTCATGTTAGAAAATCTGCCCGGGAACAGAGAGGAGAGGAGAGAATCAATGAGTGGGTGGATGTGGATGACTGGAGGGGGGGCAGGGGAGAGGAGAGAATCAATGGGTGGGTATGGATGGCTGGAGGGGGGCAGGGGAGTGAGGACAAGAAATGAAGAAGAAAGGCAGAAAGTAAAGAAATAAATGGAAAGGAAGCCCTGGAAACGGAGATAAGAGGACAGATAGCAGCAGAATCAGATACTGGGCCAGCATGATCAGAAAAACAAAGTCACTATATTTTCATTATAGTGTTTGGAATATGTCCACTTTGAGAATCAGGTGCTCAACATTAAATGTTTATATTTATTTACTTATGTATGGCATTTTATCCCACGTTAAACATGAATTAGGATGTTTTGTGGCTCTACATGAGAATTGTGATATTATGATCCTTGTTTCATATTGTTGACGGTCTGCATTTTCCGTATGGGTGGTATATTGGTGTATTAGGTTCTGCCCAGTGTAATATTTATGGTACAGTAAGGTTCTGAGTGTGTTTTTGCACAAAGTTGTGCATAGTGTTTTGCAGTTGAGCGATTGTGGTTAGTATATGCTTTGAGCAACCACTTTATTCTTTGACATATGATACATATCTAATATCTAAATTTAATAAACGGTATTAATTGTGACTTATTTTTTGTGACTTATTTTTATTTATTTTTTCTGTGTTTTATCAGATAATTATGGATTTAAGCTCCACCCCTAACCCCACCCCCTTTAGCCTCCCCAAACAGTTGGGCCACCGACCACCTATGTCTTTGCCGGAGAATGTAGTAACAGCGGTTAAAGTATCTGAGTTTAAAAAGGTTTGGACAAGTTCCTGGAGGAACAGTCCATAGTCAGCTATTGAGACAGACATGGGAAAGCAACTGCTTGCCCTGGGATTGGTAGCATGGAATGTTGCCACTATTTGAGTTTCTGCCAGGTACTTGTGACCTGGCTTGGCCACTGTTGGAAACAGGATACTGGGCTAGAAGGATCATTGGTCTACGGCTGTTTTTATGTTCTTATGGGGTGGGATGTGGTGGGTCTTAGGTGAGGGCCTGTGCTGAAGAGCCCCATGCTTCCCTGACTTTTGTTTTCCTGCATTCATGGCTAGGGAGTCAGCCTGGCTATTTTTTCAAAGACCAGGCCTTCTGCCAGCAGACCCCCTAAAACCGGCCATACAAAAGCCATTTTTTTGTCCGTGTCCTTGCGGTCCCTCTCTCTCCCTATCCTGGGTCCAGCCAGTACCTCTCTCCCTCTCTCCACCTTTATGTCCATAAGCCCAGCATCTGTCCATCACATCCTCCCCCGGGTCCTCTAATTTCTCCAAGAATGAGACAACAGATGCAAAACAGTACTAGACAACATAGCACCAATACAAATCAGAACCTCACATAGAATAAACTCTATTCCATGGTTCAATGAAGAATTGAAAGAACTAAAAACACAAGTCAGAAGATTAGAACAAGCATGGATCAAGAAAAAAGATGAACATACACTCCAAGACTGGAAAAAACTACAAAGGAAATACAAATACACTATTAGACAAACTAAAAGAACATACTACAAAACCACAATAGGACCAAATTACAAAGACACACACAAACTCTTCATAGTTGTAAACAAACTTCTAAACACTACACCGGTCACCTCTAACAACACAGACATCCCATCTGCAACCAATCTTCAACGAAAAAACCACAAAGCTACAACTCATGATACCTACTAATACAACTGAATACACAAGCATCCTTGAATGCCTAGACTCAAAACTAAGGGAATGCCCAGCAGATCGATCATGGACCAAGTTTGACACGATATCTTCAGATGAATTCTCAAAATGGCTCGGAAAATACGCTAAGTCACAATGCAAATTGGACGTTTGACCCAATAGCCTAATAAGATCAGCCCCCAGACAATTCAAAATAGACATCACGAAACACATAAATTACAGGCTTCAAAACGGCCTCTTCCCTACGGAGAAAGGAAACATCCTACTTACTCCACTGCCAAAAGATGCGAAGAAAAGCACAACGGATCTAACTAACTATCGCCCAGTAGCATCTATCCCACTCATAACTAAACTCATGGAGGGCATAGTGACGAAACAACTCTCTGATTACCTAACCAAACATTCAATTCTGCACAAATCTCAATCAGGATTCCGGACAAACCACAGCACCGAAACGGTACTAGTGTCGGCAATGAACACATTCAAACAAGCAATTGCAACCGGCAACAACATACTCCTCCTACAATTCGACATGTCTAGCGCCTTCGACATGGTTAACCATGAATTACTATTACATATACTAGAATATTTCGGAGTAGGAGGCACAGTTCTCAAATGGTTCAAAGGATTCCTGACCACAAGATCATACCAAATCACAACCAACGCAGACACATCATCCCCATGGACACCTGAATGCGGAGTCCCCCAAGGATCCCCCCTATCACCAACTCTCTTTAACCTAATGATGATACCGCTAGCCAAACTTCTAACCAATCAAAACTTCAATCCCTTTATATATGCAGACGATGTCACAATCTACATCCCATTCAAACAGGATCTAAATGAAATCACCAACGAGATCAATCAAAGCCGCCAAACCATGTACTCCTGGGCTAATGCGTTCAAACTGAAACTCAACGCAGAGAAAACACAATTTCTTGTACTAACCTTACAACACAACAAAAACACTTACTTCAAAATAACCACACCATATTGTACTCTTCCCGTCGCGCAAAACCTAAAAATTCTTGGATTGACTATTGACCGAAACCTCACACTCGATACTCATGTGAAGAATACAATGAAGAGAATGTTCCACTCCATGTGGAAACTCAAAAGAGTAAAACCTTTCTTCCCAAGACATATCTTCCGCACCCTGGTACAGTCAATGGTAATAAGTCACCTGGAGTACTGTAATGCATTATACGCCGGCTGCAAAGAACAAACCATCAAAAAACTACAAACAGCCCAGAATACAGCCACCAGACTCGTATTTGGAAAAAAATAAATTTGAAAGTGCTAAACCCCTAAGGGAGAAACTCCATTGGCTCCCACTCAAAGAACGCGTTGAGTTCAAGATCTGCACGATAGTGCACAAAATTATACACGCAGACGCCCCAATCTACATGCTAAACCTTGTGGGCTTGCCTCCCAGAAACGCTGTAAGATCATCCCGCAAGTATCTCAATGTGCACTTAGCTAGCTGCAAAGGACTAAAATACAAGCTGACACACGCCACCACCTTCTCCTACTTGAGCACGCAGCTGTGGAATGCTCTACCTACAGACCTGAAAGCTATTGACAAAATAACTAACTTCCGCAAATCTGTGAAAACTCATCTCTTCCAAAAGGCCTACGAGGAAAATACATAGCATACAAAACTACTTTAACAATCCACACAGTTACCGCAGTTCACCTCTAACCTACCTTACACTTTCCGTCTATTCTCCCTTATCTAATCTTTAAACAGTAATAATTGTACTTGTTATCATGAAACGACTATGCCTGTCTTCTCTTACCATCATTCAAACTATAAGAATTGTACCTGCTATCACGAAATGACTATGTCATAACCACACTCTGTAAGCCACTTTGAGCCTGCAAATAGGTGGGAAAAGGTGGGATACAAATGCAATAAATAAATAAATAATAAACTTGTCTTGATCATCGGCAGTGGCAGCAATTAAGGCACTCTGCTCTGGCCATCATTGGGGGCCTTCTCGGTATCGGGTCCCACCTGTGCAGAAGCAGAAAGCTGCCTCACAGAAGGCAGAATTCAGCAGAGAGAAGGCCCCAATGCTGACCAAAGCAGAGTGCCTTAACTGTTGCTGCTGCCGGCAATCAAGGCAAATTTTTATGGGCCGGGGGGAGAAACTCTGGACTTGAAGGGGAATGGAAAAAGAGATGTTGGACCTGTTGGGGTGTGTGTGGGAAGGGAAGATGGAGATATGCTGGACCAGAATGGAGAGGGTAGAGGGGGTGACTGGAGAAAGATGGAGATATGCTGGGCTGGGGGGGAGAGAGAACTGGAGAGAGATGGTGATGTGCTGGACCTGGGTGGGAGAACTGGAAGGAGATGGACATAGGGGGTCGGTGACTCAACTGTTTGAAAAGGCTAAGGTGGGTGGGGCTAGGACAGGATGGAATGGAGTACAAAGGGCAAGTTAAAACATAGTAAGATGACGGCAGAAAAAGACCTGCATGGTCCATCCAGTCTGCCCAACAACCTTGGGGGAGGCAACACCTATTTCAGCTGTAAAGGGACAGTAGGGGCATTTCTGAACACAGCAGAGAAGAACTCCATCATGGTGTGTCTGTTGCAAATAAACCAGCTCTGTCCCCCTATTACTTCTGTTACTGATGGTAATATACACACTGAATACACTTCAGGTAATCGGGTGCCAAAAAAAATCAAAATAATACCAATACCAGGGGCCTAGCCAGACCTCAACATTTGGGGGGTCTGGAGTCCAAAGTGTGTGGGGGAGCACAGTTTGGCCTGCCTCCCTGCCGCAACCCCACATCCCTTGGCTGAGGGGGGTCCCCAACCCCCACCAGCCGAAGCCTTTTTCTCTAGCACTGTTTCTCTGCGCCTTGCTTGCCCTGTTTCTCCTCATGTCACGTTCATGCTTTGTTTTAGTGAAACTGAGCATGCGCACTTCGTGAGATGAAGTAGGGCGGGCAAGGTGCAGAGAACAGTGCTGGAGAAAGGCTTCAGCTGGTGGGGGTTGGGGACCTCCGCCAGCCAACCCATGGGCCCCGGATCCAATTTGTGAGGGCCCAGGCCCCAAGGCCCCCCATAGCTACGTCACTGATCAATACAGTACTGCAAACATTGTTCTGCTTAATATGTTTTATTCTGGAAATATATGCAGATAATTTAACACTTGGCTTCCATTCAGTCCTAGCTCCCCAGTCCAGCATCTTTCTGTTGGCCATGTGAACATTGATGTTCAGCAGTACTGTAACAGAAATCCTGTGGTTACTGGAAATATGTAGGTAAAAATACAAATACTTATATTCCACCCATTCTTTAAAGGTTCAAGGCAGCTTATGGTAATGTAGCCAGACATACCTAGTGTAAATGGCTGAAAAATTTAAATTGAAGTATGTCCCCTTTAAGGGGGCTTACCGGGGTCTTCTGGGCTGTTCCGGGGTCCGGTGGATTTTTGGGGCTCAAGGGACACTCAGGTACTAATATTACCATTAATTTTAAAAAGCTGGTTATGTGTATATGTTTGGAATTGGTGTTAATTTTTAAACGCTGGGTTTGTGTGCTGGGGGAATTTGGAGTGTTGGGCTCGTGCTGAGGGCTAGAGCTGGGGAGAGGGTTCTAAAGTGACATCACTCTGGGAGAACAGCTGAGCAAACTGAGACCTGATTGCCTTAGTAATGGCTTGCTGGTCAGTTGGGAGGTGAGTGAGACGCTGAGCAGATCTGTAGTAATGATCAGGGCTCAGTTGTCAAGGGAAATCTGTGTTAAAATGGATTTGAGAGTATTCTGAGAAGCAGGTATGACTGTAGAGTGAATGGATAAGATTTAGTACTTAGTAAAAAAAAAACTATCGTGTTTTAGAGAGGACTGGCTGTTCAAGAATTTGAGAGCGTGGAAGGGTAATCCTATATAATAATTCTCACCTCCAACAGGATGTGCCTGGGACCGTGCCTGCCGGAAGTGGTCTGCTAGGCAGGCACGCACTGACGTCAGTGACATCAGTGACAGACAATTTGGCAAAGCAAAACAATCTGAGTGCTGGCCATTAGGACACAGGGTTGATAGGAGAGTTTTAAAAGACTGAAGGAACTGAAAGTGTTAAATGGGGGGAGGGGGGGAGTTCTGAACGACTGAAAGACATGAACATTTGGGAAAGGAAAACAATCTGAATGTTGGCCATTAGGATACAGGGTAGATAGGAGAGTTTTAAAAGACTGAAGGAAACGAAAGTGTTAAACTGGAGAAGGGGGAGGAGTTGTGAACGACTGAAAGACATGCAAATTTGGGACAGGAAAACAATCTCAATGCTGGCCATTAGCACACAGGGTACATAGCAGAGTTTTAAAAGACTGAAGGAACCGAAAGTGTTGGGGGGGGGGGGGGGGGGGAAGTTCTGAATGAAGGAAAGAAATGAAAATTTACGAGAGGAACACAATCTGAATGCCGGGCATTTGGACACAGAGTAGATAGGACACATTTTTTAAAAAATGAAGGACGTGAAAGTGTTACATCTTAGGGGAGGGGTGAGGAGGGAAGCGGTGGGGTATCCGGATACTGGGCGTTAGGGCCACGGGGGTACATAGACTTTTGAAAGCCTTAAGGAACCCAAAGTGTGAGAAGGAGGAGGAAAAGGAGGGGAGGGAACGGGGTGAGGAGCATTAGGAACAGGGGAGGGAGCCCTGCCACACACTCTCATTCTCATACACACACTGTCACACAGACAGTCTCACTCTGTCACACACCCGCACATTCACTCTGGCTCTCTCTCTCAAATATACACACTCCCAGGAAAACCTTGCTAGCGCCCGTTTCATTCGTTCCAGAAACGGGCCTTTTTTTACTAGTGACTCAATAAATCCAACCAGACTATTATTATTGTGATGAGCTGGTGAGATGAGTTAATTTAATTAAGTGAATTATTTACTGGTTTCAGCTTAAGGTGCTGATTGTGACACTCACAAGTGTTCTATTAAGTGTAAAGGATTTGGGAGGGAGGGCTGAAAGTGAAAATATACCCAGAGGCTTTGAATGAGAAATTGTTTATAGGAGAACATCTATTACACTGTCTTTAGTTGGCAGTGAACTACTCTCAATATTCCCTGCATTCATTAATTGTGGGAGGGAAAGAGTAAGGACACAGAATTATCATTTTTTTTTTTCTGGGTAGCTAGCCATAGGGAAAAAACTAATTACTCTTATGAACTGGGGTTAGTGTTAACATTCAGGGCTATGGTAGGGTTTAGGGTTTTGCATTATTGAGTTAAAGATCAGGACAGTAGGTACCCGGAGGTGTTCCTGAACCCAAACAGTTCAATCCTCAGAAGCATTACATGACTTCATGGTACCCATCAAATCAAGAAAGGCGAAGAAAAGGAGATAACAAGAAAGAGAAGAAAGTATCCTTTACATCACAAGATGTGCATTGTTTAAGGATGTGCTGGGACTGAGTTAAAGTTAAAGGAAAAAACTGAAAAACTGTATACTTACCTTCAGATTCTTGATGTTGAGATCTGGAGGAACAGAAATAACACACAAAGGCCCAGATGATCAAAGCCCCAAGCTGTTCCAAACAGCGCCCTAAAAATAGCGCCGGGACAGCGCAGGGCTTTTCTGCATCGATGATCAAAGATATAATGCATGCAAATCTAAGCAGCGCTATTATCTTTGATTATCATGTTGAAGTGCAGGAGAATTGCACCCGAGCATGCGCTCAGCACAATCCTCCCGCACTTGTTTGACAGGTCTGGGCTGTCAAAAGGCCAAATATGTCAAACAGCCTGCCGAGGCCCGAACAATGAGGGCTGGAGGCCCGAACAATGGGGGCTGGAGGTCCGGTGGGTCTCCAGTTCCCCCCCCCCCCCCCCCCCACAAACCCCCAGAAAATGTCGTGGCCGTCGCCGGCCAAACGCTCTCCCACCCAGCGACGGGGGGGGGGGGTGCTTGAGGTCCGGTGGACCTCCGGTCCCCCCCCCCCCCCCCCCCGACGATTCCACCCCTTCCATGTTCAAGGAGAGCTGGAGATCCGGAGGGTGTCCAGCACCCCCCCCCCCAAACCCCCACAAAATGTTGTGGCCGCCGGCCAAACGAAACCCTCTGCCACCCAGCGACGGGGTGGTGGGTGCTGGAGGTTTTTGATTTGCTTACTTTATTTTTTTGTCTATTAGATTGTAAGCTCTTTGAACAGGGACTGTCTTTCTTCTATGTTTGTGCAGTGCTGCGTACGCCTTGTAGCGCTATAGAAATGCTAAATAGTAGTAGTAGGTCCGGTGGACCTCCAGCCCACCCCAACTCCTACCCCCCAGCGTTCTTTCAATCCCTGGTGGTCCGTGGTAGGTGACAACCCCACTCCCGGCCCCCCTACCATTCGTTGGAGGAGGGACGCAGCATGCCTGCCTTCCTCCTCTTCCAGTTGATGCCGCTTCAAAATGGCGGCGCCCAGCCCCACCCATTGCATCCTGGGATGTGCTGGGCGGGGCTACAGGCCACCAGGGATTGAAAGAACACTGGGGGGCAGGAGTTGGGGTGGGCTGGAGGTCCACCGGACCTCCAGCACCCCCCCCCCCCCCCCCCCCCGTTGCTGGACATTTTGTGGGGGTTTGGGGGGGGGGACTGGAGACCCTCCGGATCTCCAGCCCTCCTTGAACATGGAAGGGGTGGGATAGTCGGGGGGACCGGAGGTCCACCAGACCTCCAGCCCCCCCCCCCCCCCCCACCCCGGTTGCTGGGTGGGAGAGCGTTTAGCCGGCGATGGCAACAACATTTTCTGGGGGTTTGGAGGAGGGGGGGCTGGAGACCCACCGGACCTCCAGCCCTCTGTTCGCGTTCGCTTTTGGGAGGGAATGGGGGCCTGCCAGCATGCAAGTGCATGCTGGGCAGGGCTAACCATTCCTCCCCAATGAACCGCAAAGTCTAACGCCAGCTCGGAGCTGCCATTGATTTTGCTGCGGCCAGCGACCCAGTCTTTGGCGCGCTGGATGCTGATCATTGGGGATGAATGCGTTAAGCGCTGATTAGCATGCATTTGCAAACTAATTGCGCTAAGAGCCCTGTTTAGCATGCATTTGCATGCTACTTGCGCTAAGAGCCCTCGAGTGCGTTGTTTCAGGCGCTCGAGGGCTCTGATCATGGGTCGGCTGCAAACTCCGGCGCTAGTATGGCGTTAACAGCCTAGCGCCAGAGTTTGCTTTTGATCATGAGGGCCAAACAGTCCTTAATATAGGAGAATAATCTTAACATTATTGTTAAATATTTTAAGTTTCAAAATTTAGAACACTTATCTGATGTGTTGATTGAAAGTAAATCCAAGTTGCTAGAATTGATTGCTGTTGAGGACAATCAATAGAAATCAAACAAAATAAAACATGGAAAAGAAAATAAGATGATACCTTTTTTATTTAAGGTATCATCTTATTTTCTTTTCCATGTTTTATTTTGTTTGATTTCTATTGATAACCTTAAGAGTTGGCTAACACGGCTACCACACTCCTCTACTTAAGATGTTGAGGACAAGAAACAGAATTCTTTAATATAGTAGTTTTGTTAATAGATGAAAGAAACTGAATTGCTGGAATAATTTGAAATTAGTGAATAAATTTTGATTTGTAACAATTTCCTTTTTTGGCGAAGGCTCTGGCTATTATTTTTGTGGGGACGCACTGTGACATTTTTCAGGGCCTGTTCCTTCAAGAGAGAGCACTTATGACATCATAGTGGGGGGTTTACACCAGGATGTACAGTCAAATATAAAGTATTAAAATTAAATTTTCTTCAACCTATATTCTTAAATATACACTATTATAGTTTTAAGAACTTCTGAAATTAAACTGATCCTCTAAGAAGCCAGACTGTGAATACATTGTAACACTAAAGAAAGAGAAAACAGTGGCATGTGGCTCCCTGTAATGTGCAAAATATAAAGGGGCCCTTTTACTAAGCCGCGTTAAAATGTGGCTGGCGCTTTTGTCAGCACAGTTTTCCATGCACTGTGACCACTTTTAGCCACAATTTTTCCCAATTAGCGTGTGGCTGTTAACTACAGGAGCCCTTACTGGCACCTATTTTGTTAGTGCTAAGGGTTCCAGCGCTAACCCTTTGGTAATCAGGCAGCATGCAGCAATGTACTCACCCTACCCAATTAGCACAGGGCACACTAACTCTCTGCCCTTAGTCACGCCTCCCACGCTGAAAAAAAAAAGAAAATATTTTTCAGCACAGGATTAGTGCGTGCTGATGGGCACGTCCCATCATGCTTTTTGTTGCTCAATAGGCACACACTAGTGCCTATATCGCCTTAATAAAAGGGTCCCAAAGATAGATGTAAATTTCAAAAATTGATTTATTCCAATCACATAAATTAACAAATAAAAATTAAATAGAAAATGGAAAATAAGGTGATACTAGTGTAGTATATTTTTCAGTTAGCTTTTGGAGGCCAAAATCTCCTTCCTCAGAATATGCTGCTGCTATGGTATCCGTCCTAATCTGAGGAAAGAAGTTTTGGCCTCTAAAAGCTAGTAAAAAAAAAAAATATATATATATATATATATATAGTCCAATAAAAATGTATCACCTTATTTTCCATTTGTTTGGTTTTATTTTGTTTAACTAGGAATAACATGACTACCACACTACCACATTCTTGTTTCTACCTTTGTTGTTAATTTTTCTAATCATGTTGGCCCCAATCTCTGCTTTCTGCTTTTTTCTATCTTCAAACTCTCATGCAATGATTTCATGTCAGAACAACGATCGGCAAATACTTGCAATGATGCACAGAAAAACAACAGTTTATATACAGTAAATTCTCTTTTGTTTCATTATTCCCCTTCCATCCCAAGTCCATACATGTCCTTGAAGCTGTCATCACTTCTCCTTTTGCACATGGTCAGCAAAGTGTGCTCTCAGGTCTCTGCACAGGTCAGGTTGAGCACTTTTGAGACTTTTTACAAAGCAGTGGTAGAGCTACCGCTGCTTTGCCATGCACCAAATCATGACTACCGCCGGGCTACCACAGGAGGCCGGTGGTAGTTCTATCCAGCACAACCAGGGATGTAGCTACAGGTGGGCCTGGGTGGGCCCAGGCCCGCCCAATCTCGGCTCAGGCCTACCCAGGCAGCCGGCAGCTGTCCGGTCCTCCTCTGCCTAATTTTGTTTTTAGTGCAGGCTGCAGCCATTATAGACGCTGGCGCCGCTACGCCGTCACTCACTCCCTGAGCTCTGCTCCTCCCCCTCATGCGCGACGGCACCGCAGTGCTGCATGGGAGGGGAAAATGTGCCAGCTATCGTCGCGGTTGCGGTTCCTCCACTCTGCCGGTCTGCCCTGCCTCAGCAGCACTCTCCCGTGGCCCCACAACAGCACACATGGAGCAGAGCACAACGATTGCGCTCTGAGTCTGCTCTAGTTACCACCACCACCGAAACCCCAGGCCAGGTAAAATAAATATATATTTTTAAATTTTAACATCTGGCCAATAGAAGAGGAGGAGAAAACAAGAGGGAAGGCAGCAACCGATTAGCCAAGCAAGGAGAAAGGAGGAGGAGGAGCCAAGGAGACAGGCCGCGGGGATGCTCAATCCCCAGCGGGACAGGGAGTCAGAATGGAGCATCTGGGGTCGAATCGGGCGCCTAGCTAATGCAAAGCGAACCACGGCGTGGGAGTGCAGAAAAAACAAAATGGCTGCGCCGCCCGAGGAAGCCGGTAGGGCGCACTGTGCTGGCAAAGGCGGCATGAAACCCTGCTCCACTCGAGGACGCCACTTGCATCGAGGTAGGGGACGTGACATAGCTCTCCTTAGGTTTGATAATGCCTTTTGAAAACCTTGTTTAATAAATCTAGTTTATTTCCGATCAGGAAATGTTTCCCTGGAGCAATTTCTCCTAATCCATAAACACTGTTCTACTGGAATGACCACTATGTTGATGGGAGATTTCAATCTGCCGGATGTAGATTGGAAGGTTCCGTCTGCCAAATCGGAAAGAAGTAGAGAGATCGTGGATGCTTTCCAAAGTGCTCTGCTCAGACAGATGGTGACGGAACCCACGAGGGACGGAGCGATGCTGGATCTGGTGCTCACAAATGGGGATAGTGTGTCAAATGTCCGAGTGGGTGCACACCTGGGAAGCAGTGACCATCAAACGGTTTGGTTTGATATGACGGCTGAAGTGGAGGGCGGCCACTCTAAACTCAAAGTCCTGGATTTCAAGCGTGCTGACTTTAGTAAAATGGGGGAATACTTGAGGAAGAAGATGATGGGCTGGGAGGAAGTACATGAAGTGGAAGGGCAGTGGTCCAGGCTGAAAGAAGTAATAAATAGGGCCACAGACCTTTATGTAAGGAGAGTAAATAAAAGCAAGAGAAAAAGGAAACCGATATGGCTCTCCAAGCAAGTGGCTGAGAAAATAAAGGCTAAAGAGTTGGCGTTCCAGAAATATAGAAAATCTCAAGAAGAGGAACACGGGGAGGAATACCGGATGAAACTGAAAGAAGCCAAGAGAGAAGTACATCTGGCGAAGGCGCAAGTGGAAGAACAAATGGCTAGAAATGTAAGGAGGGGCGACAAAAATTTCTTCAGGTATATTAGTGAAAGAAGAATGACTAAAAAGGGAATTTTGAGACTAAAAGATAGAGAACCGCTATGTAGATAATGATGAAGAAAAAGCCAATTTGCTAAATAGATACTTTTGTTCTTTTTTCACTGAAGAAAATCCTGGAGAAGGACCGCGAGGGACTGGCAAAAGTACACCTGAGAATGAAGTGGATATAGCACCGTTCACGGAAGAGAGTGTGTATCAACAACTTGGAAAGCTAAAGGTGGACAAAGCCATGGGACCCACCCCAGAATATTGAGGGAGCTCAGAGAGGTTCTGGCGGGTCATCTTAAAGATTTGTTTAATAAATCTTTGGAGACGGGAGAGGTTCCGAGGGACTGGAGAACGGCGGAGGTGGTCCCTCTTCACAAAAGTGGTGATAGGGAAGAAGCTGGAAACTACAGGCCGGTAAGCCTCACTTCGGTTATTGGAAAAGTAATGGAAGCGATGCTGAAGGAAAGGATAGTGAATTTCCTGGAAGCCAATAAGTTGCAAGATCCGAGACAACATGGTTTTACCAGAGGGAAATTGTTCCAAACAAATCTCATTGAATTCTTTGATTGGGTAACTGAGAATTGAATCATCGACGTGCTATAGACGTAATCTACTTAGATTTTAGCAAAGCTTTTGACACGGTTCCCCACAGGAGGCTCTTAAATAAACTAGATGGGCTGAAGATAGGTCCCGAAGTGGTGAACTGGATTAGGAACTGGTTGACAGACAGACGACAGAGGGTGGTGGTAAATGGAGTTCGCTCGGAGGAGGGAAAGGTGAGTAGTGGAGTGTCTCAGGGATCGGTGCTGGGGCCGATTCTGTTCAATATATTTGTGAGTGACATTGCTGAAGGGTTATAAGGTAAAGTTTGCCTATTTGTGGATGATACTAAGATTTGCAACAGAGTGGACACCCGGGAGGGAGTGGAAAGCATGAAAAGGGATCTGAGGAAGCTAGAAGAATGGTCTAAGGTTTGGCAATTAAAATTCAATGCGAAGAAATGCAAAGTGATGCACTTAGGGAATAGAAATCCTCGGGAGACATGTTAGGCGGGGAGAATTTGATAGGTACGGACGGGGAGAGGGATCTTGGGGTGATAGTATCTAAGGATCTGAAGGCGACGAAACAGTGTGACAAGGCGGTGGCCGTAGCTAGAAGGTTGTTAGGCTGTATAGAGAGAGGTGTGACCAGCAGAAGAAAGGAAGTGTTGATACCTCTGTACAAGTCGTTGGTGAAGCCCCACCTGGAGTATTGTGTTCAGTTTTGGAGGCCGTAACTTGCGAAGGATGTTAAAAAAATGGAAGCGGTGCAAAGAAAAGCTACGAGAATGGTATGGGATTTGCGTTCCAAGATGTATGAGCAGAGACTTGCTGGCCTGAACATGTATACCCTGGAGGAAAGGAGGAACAGGGGTGATATGATACAGACGTTCAAATACTTGAAAGGTATTAATCCGCAAAAAAATCTTTTCCGGAGATGGGAAGGCGGTAGAACGAGAGGACATGAAATGAGATTGAAGGGGGGCAGACTCAAAAAAGATGTCAGGAAGTATTTTTTCACGGAGAGGGTGGTGGATGCTTGGAATGCCCTCCCACGGGAGGTGGTGGAGATGAAAACGATAACGGAATTCAAACATGCGTGGGATATGCATAAAGGAATCCTGTGCAGTAGGAATGGATCCTCAGAAGCTTAGCCAAAATTGGGTGGCGGAGCAGGTGGGGGAAGAGAGGTTGGTGGTTGGGAGGTGTCTAGTCCACAAGGAGGGTGAGCCCTTAGGTCCCGCAAGGCCCAAAAGGACCTCAAAGGACAGCCGCGCAACCCCAAGTCTTCACCCGCGGCGACCGCCGTTCACCAAGGGTTGAGCCCCCAGCTGCAGGCAGTCAACGGGACTTCAGGAACCGCGGGGTTACCGGACTGGCCTGGGCTGGAACCGGGAGAGAGGCGGGCAGGTGGAAAGAAGAGTCCAAAGACTGGCAGCAGATCAGGACCGGCAGCAAAAGCGTAGTCGGGGTCAGGCAAGAGGTCAAGGCCGGCGGCTAGTAGAGAAGACAAAGTCAGGCTGGAGGTCGAGGCAGGCAGCTAGGCAGAGAAACCAGGAAACAGTCCAAATTCCAAAATCCGCAAAACCAGGAAGACAACCAAACACAGGAACCACGGAGATAGGCTTTGGGAACAGAACCTGAAGCAAAGTGCTAGCTCAGTTCCCTTCTTTAAATACAGTACCACATCAGCCGCCCCGCCCCCATAGGAGCAGCCCACCAATCCGGCCCTGGGTATCGGCAGAGCCCCTCTGATTGGCTCTGTCCGATTTCCCAGGTGGGACCACCAACTTGGCCTCCCAATCTGGCGCCTCAGAGGCGGAGCTCCGGGCCCTCCTGCCCAGGAGGGAGGAAGACGCCAACCATCGCGTTCTGGCGGCGCGAACATCGCCTCCACAACCGGCGACCGAGAGACCGGCGGCCGCAGTCGCCGGCCTCCGGTCCCGGCCGGAACCGCCATCACTGCGGCGGAGGCCGGCTCCACGCCAAGGCCTTCGGGCCGCTACCCCTCACCGCGGAGGACGCTGGCTCCCGCCCCCCGCGGCGGAAGAGCAGGTAGGGGCGCGGGACGCGACAGGAGGCGAGGATAGTGGAGCGCAGACTTATACGGTCTGTGCCAGAGCCAGTGATGGGAGGCGGGACTGGTGGTTGGGAGGCGGGAAATACTGCTGGGCAGACTTGTACGGTCTGTGCCCTGAAAAATGCAGGTACAAATCAAGGTAAGGTATACACATATGAGTTTATCTTGTTGGGCAGACTGGATGGACCATGCAGGTCTTTTTCTGCCATCATCTACTATGTTACTATGTTACTATTTAGACTTTTGGGTAGCTATTAGAAGTGGAATTAAAAATACGTTGCTGTATTATTACTCATAGCACAAAATAGAGGCAAACAGTACAGCAAAAAATGAGAATAAAAATGTAGGACTAGCACCAAAATTTGCAGGATTGTGGAAAAAACAACTATTATTTTTATTTTAAAATGTCAATAAAAGATAAAAGCAAAAGGCATTGAAGGCATCTAGTGTATTCATAGGAGACTTTTGTACATCCCTAGCAGCCTGTTATATTTCGACATACAGTGCATCAGGGGTGCAATTTATAATAATACCAAACAGCCCAAGTCCACAGCAAAGGGGGCAACGATACAGGGAAACACACTGTTGGAAACAGGATGCTGGGCTCGATGGACCTTTGGTCTTTCCCAGTATGGCAATACTTATGTACTTATCGTGTACAGTGTAATGGTGGATGGGGGTGTGCTCTTCCCTGCCTAGGTAAAAAAAAAAAAAAAGGCATATTTAATAATTTTAATATACCTTTTTTCACTAGGCAGTGAAGAGCCCACCCCCACCCAGAAGCCCACCAACAATAAATTTGTTATAAAGCTCAGGTTACAATCTAAAAAAGGTTGTATATTTCTCATGTTGATGAGTTTTGGGGGTTGTTCTCTGCAGTGCCCGGGTTACAAATTTTTTTAAAAATGTTTTAATTTAATATAGGCAGGTTTCTGGGTGGAGGTGGGCTCTGCAGTGCCCAGGACATAAAAAAAAAAGTCTTATATTTAATGCTGGTGTCCTTCATGGTTGGGGGAAGAGATCCCAGACTGTGGGAGGATGGGTAGGGGGTAGGATAAGGCTGATGCTAGGCTAAAGGGCAGGGTGGAGGGGTAGGGCTTATCTATGGGATGAATGATTGGGAAGGGCTGATACAGTGCTACAGGGAAAAATGGGGAAGAGGGTAAGGTAGAGAAAGGAAGGGCTGATGCTGGGCTATGGAGATGGATGGTGGGGTAGGGAAGGGAAAAGCCGATGCCAGGCTAAAGGGCAGGGATGGACTGATGCCAGTCTACAGGACAATTGCTAATGTTTGGTCCTCTATTCTGTAATTGATGAGAGTTGGTATGTGCTCTGCATGTGACCAAGGTGAGAGATTCTGCTGGCATGTAGTTTGTGTCGGGTTGTATGAGTCTGACTTGTCTGACTTTTCCAATGGGAAGTGTATTGCTGTTATGTATATGCACTGCTGCATTTATAAAAGTACTGTTATTGGTATTTGTGTTCAGAATTGGTGTTGAGATTTGCAACATAGGCTCTAAGAAGTTTCTTTGCAGGATTTAGTGTTACTTCACAAAGTACCTGGCAGTTAAGTGATTTTGTATTGCTATTATTGAGGTGCTACCAGAATTTTTAATACATCTTTCCTGTGTTTTTATATTGCAAGATCCTGTCGTATGTTGAGAGGTTTGCCACTGTAGTAGACTTATGTCTGGTCAATTTTAAGATATGGGAAAATGTAATTATAAACTATATTTTCAAAGCACTTAGAGGGGCATAATCGAACAGAAACGCCTATCTCCATGGGCGTTAATCTCCGAGAACGGGTCCGTGAAGGGGCGGAGTGAACCGTATTTTCAAAAAAAAATAGACGCCCATGTTTTATTCGCCAAGGTGTGAGCTGGGCGTTTTTGCTTTTCAGCGATAATGGAAAATGAAATCGCCCAGCTCAAAAACGAATAAATCCAAGGCATTTGTTCGTGGGAGGGGCCAGGATTCATAGTGCACTGGTCCCCCTCACATGCCAGGACACCAACCGGGCACCCTAGGGGGCACTTTTACAAAAACAAAAAAAAGGTAAAAGAGCTCCCAGGTGCATAGCACCCTTCCCTTGGGTGTTGAGCCCCCCAAATCCCCCTCAAAACCCACTGCCCACAAGTCTACACCATTACTATAGCCCTAAGAGGTGAAGGGGGGCACCTACATGTGGGTACAGTGGGTTTGGGGGGGTTGGACGACTAAGCATTAAGCAGCACAATTGTAACAGGTAGGGGGGGGATGGGCCTGGGTCCACCTGCCTGACGTCCACTGCACCCCCTAACAACTGCTCCAGGGACCTGCATACTGCTGCTTGGGAGGAGGGTATGACATTTGAGGGTGAAAGTAAAAAGTTGTGAAACATCATTTTTTTGTGGTGGGAGGGGGTTAGTGACCACTGGGGGAGTCAGGGGAGGTCATCCCCGACTCCCTCTGGGGGTCATCTGGTCATTTAGGGCACTTTTTGGGGCCTTATTCGTGAAAAAACAGGGTCCAGGAAAAGTGCCCTAAATTCTAGCTACAAACGCATCCATTATCGGCGAAAAGCGCCCATCTCTGTTCGGGTGATAACCACGCCCCAGTTCCGCCTTCACCACGCCTCCGACACGCCCCCGTCAACTTTGTCCGCATCCGCGACGGAGTGCAGTTGAAAGCGTCCAAAGTTCGGCTTTCGATTATACCGCTTTATTTGTTTTTGTGAGAAAAACGCCCATCTCCCGATTTAGGTCGGAACTTGGGCGTTTTTCTCGTTCGATTATAAGCTGGATAGCCTCCCAAAGTTCCATAGGTTTCTATGGAACTTTGGAAGGCTAAGTGCTTTGAAAATATGCCTCTGTATTTAAAAATATTGGTTTTTCTGTTATATATGTGGTTTACGCTGATGCAGCTGTTAGGCAGACTACTTAGAAATCCATCGTCAAGTGCATTCTAAGGCCTTATTTTGTAGTATTCCAAGAAACACTATTCATACCTATATACATAGTGCCCACCCATATTAACTCTGGGCCTACCCAAAATGTCAAGTTTGGCTACGCCACTGGGCACAACAAAACTATTTTTTATATTTGTAGCACTGGGGCTTACTTGGTGGTAATCGGGCAGCACCATACACTGCCCGGTTACCACCAGGTTAGTGAGGGAGCCCTTACCATCACCTAAATAGGTGGTGGTAATGGCTTCCCCCAGAAATGGTCGTGCATCAGTCCCTGTGATTAACGCATGGCCATTTGTTTTTTGGGGATGAAAACAACCTTGTAAAAGGGGCCCTTAATGATGTTTCTTGCTTGTTAGGTGGGCCTTGCCTTGTCACAAAATAGTCTTCTCCTTTTCACTTGATCACCTTCCCAAGCTGGTTTTACCACAGGTTGAGTGACAGCAAACAGCTTCTTATACCATCCCATTGTCCATTTTTGGCCTTATCACTCTGTACCTTATTACAATCCACCTTTGCACAATTGCTTGTTTTTCCCCTTACATGGCCCATCCTAACTTCTGCTCGAACCACAGTACTGAAACAGTACTAATCACTCTTCTAACCAAATTCAAACAAGAAATTACAACCGGCAAGAGTGTGCTTCTCTTACAGTTCGACATGTCAAGTGCGTTTGACACAGTGGCATAGGAAGGGGGCGGTGGGGCAGTCTGCCCGGGTGCACGCTGCTGGGGGGGTGTTGGCTCCGCTGGTTCCCTGCTCTCTCTGCCCCGGAACAGAGAGCAGGGAACCAGCGGAGCCAACGCAGCTCCCAGCGACGTGCACTCGGGGCAGAGCGGCCCTCCTACTCGTCTCCTTTCCTACGTCAGTGGTAAGAATGCACTCCGGGAGGAGTGCGCCGTGCTGCACTCCGGGGGGGGGGGGGGGGTGCGCAGCAGCGACCCGCCCCGGGTGTCAGCCGCCCTCGCTACGGTACTGGTTTGACATGGTCAATCATACAATACTATTAAACATACTAGAATATTTCAGGATCGGTAGAAAGGTTCTCAGTTGGATCAACGGCTTCCTAAACGCAAAATCATACCAGGTGATGACAAACTCGAACACATTACTACCATGGAAATCAGAATGTGGAGTACCCCAGGGATCACCGCTTTCACCGACCCTTTTCAACCTAATGATGACCCCACTAGCCAAAGCCTTATCCGACCAAGGCCTCAACCCCTACATCTACACAGATGATGTCACGATATACATCCCGTTCAAACATTATCTAACAGAAATCACAAACGAAATCAAACTCAGCCTCCAGACCATGAACTCATGGGCGGACACATTTCAATTAAAACTTAACGCAGAAAAAACACATTGTCTCATCCTTTCATCTCCACACAATTCGAACAAACCTACACATATAAACACCCCAGACTACACCCTTCCTGTTTCAGACAACCTGAAAATTCTCGGTGTAACAATCGATCGAAACCTCACGCTAGAGAGCCAAGCGAAAAACACTACAAATAAAATTTTCATTCAATGTGGAAACTTAAACGAGTAAAACCTTTCTTCCCAACGGAAATATTCCGTAACCCGGTACAATCATTAGTTCTAAGTCACCTAGACTATTGCAATGCAATCTACGCTGGATGCAAAGAACAAATCTTGAAAAAACTGCAAACTGCCCAAAACACAACTGTGAGACTCATATTTGGAAGAACAAAATATGATAGTGCCAAGCCCTTACGAGAAAAACTACATTGGCTCCCAATCAAAGAGCGAATTGCGTTCAAGATATGCACCCTAGTTCATAAAATTATTCATGGAGAGGCACCAGCCTACATGGCAGACATTGTAGACCTCCCAACCAGGAACACAGAAAAATCAGCACGCTCCTACCTAAATCTTCACTTCCCAAGCTGCAAAGGACTAAAATATAAAAAAAACTTATGCATCCAGCTTCTCTTACATAAGCACACAATTATGGAATGCACTTCCAAACGTTACGAAAAGACTGCACGACCTAACAAACTTCCGGAAATCGTTAAAAACCTACCTGTTCACAAAGGCATACCAGAAAGAACCAACCTAAACTCCTGAACTCTATAAAACAATCGAAACACCTACAAGAACTGGACAAAATTGAACTCTCGCTCCTGATTACTTAAAATATCATCTATGATATGATCATTAACACTAAACCACTCTGTATTTCTCCTACCGGAATTGGCAGTCGCCACCACGGTACTATGTAAGCCACATTGAGCCTGCAAATAGGTGAGAAAATGTGGGATACAAATGCAACAAATAAATAATAATAACTACTGCAGTTTTTCAGACATGTCTGTAATATATTGATACTGATATATATAAAACAGTAAGAGCAAATCTGCATTCAAATACTTATATCTTTTATATAGTTTGGTCATATTTCAAAGGCTCTGTTACTGCTAAGTAATTTTAGATTGCTATAATAAACATAGATTATGTCTCACCCTTACCTGCAAAGCTGCAGAGTATATTTCTGTCATTGTGTAAACCTTGTTGACTGTTTTCTATTGCTAAGATTTATTAATTTCACACAGCATGTTGTAATCTTTATTCATAGCACAAGCCCTATCAAGCTTTATTCCCTCACACTGAGATATTGGACTATGGGTGGGGGAGGGAAGAGAATGGCAAATACTGGACTATGAGGAAAGGGGGTAGCACCTGAGCTATCCCTGAGAAGGAGGGCATGGCTGATGGTTTATTTATAGTATCACCTTGGGCTGGTCCTGCACTTAGGTGTACCTGCTGAACAGCCTCTCTAAATTATATACACAGCAGTATGAATTCAGAATTTAAGTCCCTCTTGCTCAGCTCCAGAAGATATGTGCTGCCCTGAAAGAAGCTATGTATGGGAGACAAAGTAATTTCTGTTTCACTGTGAACACCCAGTACAAAATGCATACAAATGTTGAAATGCCATGATTTATTCTTATTTATACATAGAGCTTGTTTTGCAGGTTCTGCCACCCTGAAGGAGGAAATTAGAACAGCTGTACATGAGATTATTCTGTTTACATACCTGTTTAGGGTGCCTACTTACCCATTGTTACAAATCTAAGTAAACTGGAAACGCTGCAGTGTTAACCTTTATGACAGCCCAGTCAAAAATTACTCAATACTTGTTGAGTATGAATACTGCATAAATAACTGAAGAGTAAACTGTGGTAAATGATATTTTTTTAAATTAAGAAATATGGCTAAGAACAGCAAAAACATTTTATTTAAAAAGTGTCTACAAATAATAACTCAAATATTGGGAAAATAAAACTTGTGGGATTTTTACCCAATAAAACTTTTGGGATTTTTCCTTGTTAGTATTATGAGTTTTCAATCTCTAATACCATCCAAAATTGTTTCTTAAGTTAAAACAGATCTACTCTGTTTGCCACTTGTTTAACCAGACGGCCCTTCACATCCGTATTCATTCTTTTGTCGTAACATGCCTGGACTACTGAAACTCCCTCCTCCATGGTGTTAGGATACAGGATCGTCATCATCTTCAGGTTATTCAGAATTCAGCCATGAATCTTATCACTGGCTCCAGGAAATACTACCACATTACCCCCTACAGAATTACTTTCAAAATACTTTTATTAGTCCAAAAAGTACATAGATGTGGCATCCCTTTTTACTTTTCATGCCTTCTACTCAGGGTATACATGGTTGTGCCAGATGATACTTTGCCATCCCAGCCTATGTAAGGGCCATTTCCTTAGCATCCCTCCGGACCGGCCCAGGATTGGACTGATGGGTTGTGCTTGCCTTCCAGCAGGTTGAAGACTGAGAAAAAACTCTGACTCTAGCGAGCCAATAGGAGCCCTGGTCACGTGACCCTAGCCTCAGTATTTTCTCAGTCTCCCAGCAGGTAGGAAGCGAGCCCATTAGTCTCTCTTTATTTTCTGACTTTTCTGGATTTTTTGTCTAGTTGGTACTTTCTTCTGTACTTTATTCTGTGCCAGTAGAATTCTTTGGAGGCTTCTTAGAATTTCAATTTTGCCTCAGGGGTGTTATACTCGGGTGTCCCGGGTCCCTCCCCCTTTTCCTCCCCACCTCCCTGCTAACGATTACAATTTTCAGGGATGGGCCCCCTTTTGACAAGCAAAAGGGTGTTGCCTTTGGGAGAGGCAGCCAGGTTTAAAATATAAAAAAGAAAAAAAAAGGAGAAAGCTAAGCAGAAGCAGTGCTTCCCCATAGACCTAAGGAGCAGACAGCTCCGTTTAGTGTTTATTATTTTTCTGTCTGTGTGCATGTTAGCAGCTCTTTAACAAAACAAAAAAAAAAAGCAAGAAAAGAAAAACGCTGAGAACTTTTCTATTTCTGTTCTGGTGCTCCTATGGTTGAGTTTCGCGGGTGTGTAGTTTGCTAAGCACTATTTTTGTCTTCGGAGCGTTTGTTTTCTTTAAAAGAATTTAGGCGCCAACCGGCTCGTCATGTGCACGCGCGTTCCCGCGATGTCGGCAAAGCTTAAGCGGTGCACTGTATGTCAGCGTCGGGGGGTTGGCTCCTCCGGCGCTTGCAAATTTTGTACGGCGGTGATTGGAGCGTCGGGCTCTACGGTTCCTTCTGCTTCGGGGATTCAGTCTTCAGCTCCCGTTCCTTCGCCGTCGCGGTACGCACACCGCCACCATGTCAGAAATGCTGAAACGATGTGCTGTCCACCAGTGTCAGGGGGTTTCTTCTTCCGGCTCCTGTAAGTACTGTACCGCGCTGGCGGGTGCGGCAAGCCCTTCTTTGCCTTCATCTTCGGCAGTTCCGATGTCGGTTCAAAGTTTATCGCCGTCGATGCCGGTGTCAGTAAGTTCTGAGGGGTCAGGCGCGGCCAGAGGCTGCTCCTGCGGTTTTGGCGTGAACGGTGGCCATTTTGAATCTTGCTCCATCTTCGCCATCGCGTGCATAGACTTCGGACATCAATGTCTCCAATCCGGATTCTGGTATTTCGGGAGCTCTGGTGCAATCTGGGCCTACTCAGGCAGGGGGTTTCCTCCTGAGTTTGTGCTCCAGATGTACCAGGCCTTTTTGATGCAGCAGCTGGGGCAGGAGATTCTGTCAAGCCTGCTCTTCCACCTCCAAAAACATAGTAACATAGTAAATGACGGCAGAAAAAGACCTGCATGGTCCATCCAGTCTGCCCAACAAGATAAACTCATATGTGCTACTTTTTGTGTGTACCCTACTTTGATTTGTACCTGTCCTCTTCAGGGCACAGACCGTATAAGTCTGCCCAGCACTGTCCCCGCCTCCCGCCACTGGCTCTGCCACCCAATCTCGGCTAAGCTCCTTAGGATCCATTCCTTCTGAACAGGATTCCTTTATGTTTATCCCATGCGTGTTTGAATTCTGTTACCGTTTTAATTTCCACCACCTCCCGCGGGAGGGCATTCCAAGCATCCATTACTCTCTCCGTGAAAAAATACTTCCTGACATTTTTCTTGAGTCTGCCCCCCTTCAATCTCATTTCATGTCCTCTCGTTCTACCGCCTTTGCACCTCCGGAAAAGGTTCGTTTGCAGATTAATACTTTTCAAATATTTGAACGTCTGATTTAGGGAAGGTGATTTGTCTGGAGATTTTATGGCGATCAGGAGATGTCCTATTTAGTAGAGCAGGAAGAACTTGCAGAAGATTTCTGGGATGGTCCCTCCTCTGCAGATCCAACTTAAGCGCCATAGTAGCTCCAGACATGTCTATTCACCTATTCTTAGGGCATAGGTTAAAGCATCTTTGTGCTTGCTTAAAGAATTGTTATACAAAATATTACTTTTTCCATCAAGCCATATACTTTGCATGGCTTTACATGCAGCAGTTTTTCTACAAGAAATGCTTTCTTTTTGCAGGAAAGCCCTGCGTAAATTGATATGGCTCTTTAAACCTATCATGCTGTATGTTTTCTTTACACACTGGGACGCAGCTGGTACAAGCATGTTTTTTCTGTTGGAACTTCACAGGCCCATGTCCTCCGAAGTAGTAAAGAGAGTCATTTTAGAATAATGCAGTTTATTGTTTTTCTGTTCAATGCATCTTAACACTAGCTCACATTTCCCTTCTCTTCCTCCATCCCCCTCCCCTCCCCCAGTTTATTATTTTACTGGACATTCTCACAGGAAAGCGTTAGGAACAGTAGGGAGAGTAGCACTGCTACTTTCAACAGCTATTTACAACGTCTTAACGGTAATACTAGTCTACTCTTTTTACATGTTCATAGTTCTTTAAATACAAAGAAAATACAGAAACTGTTTTTTCATAAACCGCATACTACCACATTACCCCCTACGGAATTACTTTCAAAATACTTTTATTAGTCCAAAAGGTACATAGATGTGGCATCCCTTTTTACTTTTCATGCCTTCTACTCAGGGTATACATGGTTGTGCCAGATGATACTTTGCCATCCCAGCCTATGTAAGGGCCATTTTGATATGAGTGCCATAGCTGTGAAGGGATTCTTTTTTTTTTTTTTAATTTATTATTTATTCAATTTCATCAAACATTTCAAGAAAACATCTTGGTAGGAAAAGCAACATAAAAAGAAAAATTTAACATATATCATTAAAGATTAACAATCTATTAAGAAGTTATTAATACTCAAGTCCATAAATTGGAAATCCAAGATTCAGGAATACAAGGAGAATCAAAAAAAAAACAAGTTCAGGAAATTAAATTAGTGCAAATTCTATTGAGGTGTATTGCTTATTCCTTTAGCGTTTATCCTTTTTAACCGAAGTTATAAGAGCTGATGCATGCGCGGGCTCTGTAAACACATATTTCTTCCCATCATGTCTTACTATACACTTGCAGGGGTACCTTAGAAAAAAGGTGCCCCCCAAATGTATTATTTCAGACTTAAGGAGCAAGAATTGTTTCCTCCGTCTCCTTGTCTCCTTAGAGACATCAGGAAATAATAATATCTTATAACCCAAAAAGGGTTTTTCTCTGTTACGGAAAAAAAGACGGAAGATCCAACTCTTATCCGGTAACAACGCAACGGTAGCAACCAAGGTTGCCGCCGTTGCTAATTCGGAATCAGAAGTCTCAAGCAGAAGAGATACATCTATTGGAGTTTCAGGAATTTGATTCAGTTCCTTTCCTGGGACATAATAAGCAGAAGTAAATGGTGGTAAATTCTGGTCTGATATATTCAAAATATCTCGCAAGTATCTCTTTAACATATCAAGAGGAGGAACAGTCTTTATCTTGGGAAAGTTTACAAATCTTAAATTGTGACTTTTAGTATAGTTATCAAAGATTTCCATTTTTTTTCTAAGATTAGTCAAGTAATTTGTCATCAGAGGTTGTAATATTTCCAATTTCATAATCCTTTGATCAACCTTTTCGGCTTTACTATCCATTTCTTTAGTCTTTTCCTCCATCTTTCTTAAATCTTTCTCTAATAAGTTCACTTTTGGAACAGTTTCATTTGCCTGTTTCAAGAAAGAATGTCCCAAGGCAGAAACTAAATCCCATAGTTTATCTAAAGTTACCTCCTCTGGTTTGACAATTAATTCCTTAGGCATTTCAAACCTCTCAGACGCCATCACATGGATCTCGCTCTGTCCTTCGGTACTTCTCCCCGCATTCAACGGTGGTAGCGTCTCTCCAACTTGCGATGAAAGCAAGTCCTCCACTCGAGGTTCTTCCGGGTCCACGCCACTTTCGTTGGGAGACCCCATTGAGTCAGCAAGAAAGGAGCTTGCTCCAACCAGCTGGGGAGGCGGAGTCTACATGGCGGGGCTGAGAGTGGTGTCTAATCCAGGGGAGACCAAGTCTCCTAACACGCCGGACATCCCTACTGGCAGCGTCCCGCTTTCCAAAGCAACTCTCTGCGGTCGAGCAAAACGATCCATGGGACCAGGTAAAGAGGGAGTAGGTAGCGGGGCTCTGGCTGTCACTCTCCCCCTTCGTTTAGGCATTATGGAAACAACTATGAAACGCAACTCACAGCACCTCAATAGACTGCGGCCATCTTGGATTTCGCTGACCTCACACCTAACAGTTGACTGGGATTTGCATTCGTTACATGAGACATGACATGCCATGGACAGTTCCCTTGTCTTTCTATTATGGTGAGTAAGGTTTGGTTGTGCTGCCCACTCCCCTCATCACAGAGGTAACCTAGTAGAAATGCAGAATAGTATTAGAGCCCTTGGTGGGAGGGAAAACCCAAACTGGTATCCCACAGAGGGGAGGAGATTCCAGAGCCCTGAGAGATAAAATCCTATAGGGAGGAAAGCCAGTGAAAAGGGGGAGAGGCAAAGAGCACACACCATTCCTCAGGCTTGCAAGTCAGTATATAATGACCAGTGGCGTAGCACCCGTTTATGGCTCAGGCCCACCCAACAGTAGCACATGTTTAGTGGTAACTGGAAGGAATCCCAAGCTCCGCCAGCTGAAGATTTTCCCCTGATGGTAACGAAAACGCTACTCTCCATGACACCGGCACCTGTGCATGTTCAGTTTTCAGTGCATGCCTGCTGCCAAGGTGGAAAGAAGCGTTTTCCCACCCGCTGAGATATATATATATATATTTTTTTTGGGGGGGGGGGGGGGGGTAGAACGCTTGGTGCCCACCCAATTCTTGCCTAGGCCCACCCAGAATCTGTTGTCTGGCTACGCCCCTGATAATGACCCTATATGAAAGGAGAAGGAAGGGAGGATCCTACAGTCTCCGGGGTTCCTGAAAAGAAGCTGACAGTCCCAGGGAGGAAAGGGAGGTGAGCTGACTGGAAAACAATGCCAGAGGAGCTCAGAACACAAAGGTTGCAAGAGCTGAACCTCTATTGGCATGTGTGGACAGGCCAAAGGAAAAGGTACTTGCTTTTGTTTTTCCTGAAGATAGCCAATGAATGGCAGTGGAAACAAACTACCAAGAACCTGAGTGCTGTTGATAAAGCCTTGGAAAGTCTGTATTAAGAACCAGATGGAAGAAGATGTTTGGACTTTAGTTTGTGTGTTAGCACTAAGCTGAGGGAGAAACTTGTGCAACCTGAATGAACAGGGAGGGGCTGTGTTACAAATCATGAAGAAATAGTTGAGTTGCAGTGGACTGTTTGAGAAATTATTCACTGCCTGATAACATGACAAAAGATGCCCAAGAGTTGCCCTGAAATTCAAGGCTGCATATTATTTGTGTTTATTTTGAGCTTGAATAAATATACTGCTGTGGAAAAGGAATGTGGAAGTTTGTTTAGTACTCAAATGTAATGCTCTAAAAGCAAAATCCGAAAGGTGGATTGGAGTGAAATCTCAAAAGGACAGAACTCTGGAAAGAATTTAACTGATTATCCAAGAGAAACAAGAACCCCTGTGGCATGCTCTTCATTACCCCCATGACACTATGGATATTGTTACCAAATGATATGGCACTATTCTCTATTCCCCCAATATTCATAAATGTGGTGAGAGCCATGATAACTGGTTAAAAATAACTGCCTATATTTAGACCCACATTTTGACAGTATTTTAAACTATTAAGTGTAGAGGATCATGTGCTGCACGGCTAGAGGAAGGTCGTCATCATGCAGAGCTCCCTCCCTATCTACAGCTATTTGAGTGGTCTTACTTAATCGCAGGGATCCTAATTTCGCAAATACTACTAACGAGTGTGGGAAACGCTACGGAAGCTTTTGGGCAACACGGAACGCGACCTAAGGCAACGGATGGCAGCAAAATCAGGCAAGAAAGAAGGAGCGCGAACCCGAGCGCCAGAGCAAAAGATGGCGGACGCAGGTGGCGGAAATTCCCCGACATTGAGCTCCGCATGGGCCGCGGAGGTTTCCTCGATGTTGGAGGCATCTGTCGATTTAAAATTACAAAAGATCGCAGACCAGCTACAAGGAATCGATGGTAAGCTGGATGGTATACAGTCAGAGTTTGCCCAGTACAAACAACGTTTATCGGATGTGGAGAATGCGGTCCAGCAACAGCAGAGTTCGGGGAAGGCCTTGCAGCAGAAGGTGGACAGACTTGAAGCAAAGCTGGAGGACCTTGAGAATAGGACGCGGAGGAGCAACGTTCAGCTGGTGGGGTTGCCGGAAACGATCAAGGAAGGCGAATTGAGATCCTTTTTGGAGTCCTGGCTCCCCACGGCCCTTAAGTTAACATCAGCAGCGGGCCCACTGTGAGTGGAGCGTGCCCACAGGTTAGGACCTATGCGTAAGGAGGATCCGTGCCCTAGAGTGGTGATCTTCAAAGTTTTATACTTTGCCCATAAGCAGGACATACTTCAAGCACTCCGGAAGCTAGGGCAGCTGAGATACGAAAACGCGGTGGTGCGCTGTTTTCAAGATTATTCCAACGTGGTATCCCTGCAACGCAAAGCGTTTCGAGAGGTCTATCAACTTCTATTTTCCAGGAAGATACAATTTGCTTTGTTGTACCCTGCACGTCTGAAGATTTGGCATCAGGGGTCCCAGCAGTTTTTCACCAAAGCAGAAGAAGCATTGAAGTTTGTTCAGCAGGATTTGGCTGGTGAGGGCCCGGCATGAAGATCTGAGGCCTAAGAAACTGTGGCATGGAAGAGGAGGTCGGATTGGCCTGACCTGTTGTGCACCTGATGTGCTGTCGGGGCATAGGGGCCCAATGTGGACATATAAGTATTTCTTTTGCAGTTTCTGATGTTTGAGTAGCCTGCATGTAATGTTATGTGAGTTGGTGGCATGGGGGAGTTTTTGTAATAGGATGTATTTCTTTTCTTTTCTTTTTTTTTTCCTCTTCTTTTCTTCCCCTCTTTTTAGTGCTGGGTTGTGTAGGGATTGCAGAGTATGGGGATGTCTGGGAATATGTATGGTTGAAGTAAAAGGGTGACAGAGAACGAGGGTAAATTACTTATCTTAATTAGATGGGGAGGGAGCTCACGTGATTTGGCTCTGAAAGGGCTATGAAGGGTAAATTAGGGACTGGGTTGGGGTTTGGGGGGGAAGGGGAAGCTCCTGCTTTAGACTTAGCCTGGCCTCAGAATGACATCCTATAGTATATCTCCTATCAAACTGAGCTCTCTTTTTCATCAAGCACTGCCATTTCCTCCCTCCCCCTCCCCACTGACAGTTTGAACTTCGTGGGTGTGGCTTGGACAGTGTTGCCAGGTGGGCGGTTTTACCGCCCAATTGGGCGGTTTTCCGCGACCCGCCACGGGAAATTTTGCCCGCGGCGGGTTGCGGTTTTTTGGGCTGTTTTTGGCCTTCAGGGCAGTTTTTTCGGCCGCGGGGGGGCGGGGTTAGTGACGTTTTGGGTGGGGTTAATGACGTTTTGGGCGGGGTTAGTGACGTGGGAGGCGGGGCTGATGACGTGGGAGGCGGGGCCGATGACGGGGAGGCGGGGCCGATGACGTGGAGGCGGGGCCGATGACGTGGGAGGCGGGGCGATGACGGGGAGGCGGGGCCGGTGACGTGGGAGGCGGGGCCGGTGACGGCGGGGGCGGGGTTGATGACGCGGGGGTGGGGTGTCAGGGGCGGGGTTTGTGTTTGGGCGGGTTTTGGGTTGTTTTTTGGGCTCCATCGGGCTGGAAAAAAATTTTCCACCTGGCAACCCTGGGCTTGGATCTCTTTCAGGGAGAGAAAACTAACAACTTATAGCAGCAGCAGGCAGCTTCAGAGAGCATTTTCCATCTCACAGATAGGCTGCAGAGAATACCTTCTCCTGCTTTAGACTTAGTCCTGCCCACCCTACCCCTCTACCCACCCACCCCTAGAGTGACATGTCTTATATAACCTCCCTATCAACCCACTCATTACTTTTACCTCACCCATTTCTATTCTTCTACCACCTTCTCCCACTACTCCAACCAGAGTTACACCTAATCACACTAACCACACTTCAACATCTTCAGTCCTTCTGTGACTGTTCTCTTGTGCTTGACTGCTTAAATATTAAATGCTTTACTTTTTGTCTATTTAGATTGTAAGCTCTTTGAGCAGGGACTGTCTTTCTTCTGTGTTTGTACAGCGCTGCGTACACTTTGTAGCGCTCTAGAAATGTTAAATAGTAGTAGTAGTAGTGGAGGGGGGAGATGGGCAAGGAGATGTCTGGGGAACACATTGAAGAGGACCGACTGGACTGGAAGGATGTGGGGAGGGTGCTCAAGGGCTGGGAGGCACTCTCCGGGGTGTTTGAATTGGTTTTGCTTTATAAGGAACATCGAAGAGTACTGGGTGTATGGCTTCACTTAAAGTTCTCTCGTGGAATGTAGGGGGGGTCACTTCGCCCATTAAACGTACCAAGGTACTGCAAGCATTACAAAGGCAGAGGGCGGATGTGGCGCTCCTGCAGGAGACGCATTTGTCCTCGGGAGAGCATGCGAAATTTAAGCAAAGTTGGGTGGGATCTTTGGTGGAGGCTCCAGCGGTAGGCCGGAAAGCAGGGGTCCTGATTCTTTTTCACAAGGGCATTCCGCTCCAGCTTAAATCAGTTAAGACAGATCCAGATGGGAGGTGGGTTTTAGCAGAAGTAGAGGTTGCAGGTCGCCCTTTAGTATTCTATAATGTATATGCCCCCAATGTCTTCAGTGGCAGCTTCTTCCAGGCTTTGATTAGGAGACTGTCTCCGTACGCAGGGGAGGAACTGATTTTAGGAGGAGATTTTAATTTAGTGTTTGATCCTGTTAATATGTGTTACAGCTAGAGACCCCTCCACCGGAATAGTGGTGGGCCGAGCTCTATAGCCTAGGCTGCTAAGAAGCACTGACCAGGCCAGAAAATCTGGTGATGGCTTTGCAGCTGAGTACTTGCTGAAGCAGGGCCCAGCTGGCAAGCCTTATCAGGATCTGGTGTGACATCCAAATACAGTGTAAGGGCCAAGGTGAAGGAGTAAATGGCTGGAATAGTAAGGCGTTAGGTCAAGAAAATGGAGCTTGTTTTACAAGATGCATGCTTGTCTCTGCATTTTAGACAACTTGTTTACAACTCAGGATGTGACAGTTATTGAGAAATAGGTAGAAGGGGGAGAGTTGGGCTTCCGATGATTCACATATTGATATATGTACGCCCATTAGGTCTAATGAGTAAAAAGAGGGTATTTAAGAACTGCCAATTTGGGAGGAGTTTGGAGATTTCCCCAACTGTACCCAGAGGGCAGAACTACGGTCGGTTAACCTGAGACTTTGACTGATGAGCGTGCCATGCACTTGCACACGCCACGCAAATCAAAAAGGGACAGCAAGGAGACAATGAATAGAAAAACAGATATAGAGACTAGTGACACATAACAATCAATAGGCAATATCAGAAAAAGGACCGGACAACAAAACAAGACAAATGCGCCATCAAAGCGCAGGAATCAAAAGGCAGAGACTTGTCAAAGGAAGGGGTTAAAAAAAGAAGCAAACAGAGTACCAGTTTCCAGGACCCCAGAAGTGGACACTGGATGCCAATGCAGTAAAATAAAGGAAGAAGGGTAGACATATGTAAAGAATAAGGAGGCATGTTAACAGTATAATGAAAAAGAGTTACGGGGCAGAGATGGAACTAAATGTGCCTATCAGGGACAATTAGACATATGCCGCTTGCAGAGCGAAACACAGGAAATAGTGGCCAAGAGCAGCTGAGAAGGGGAGATGGGCAAAAAAGAAAGGAAAACCATAAGTGATCAGATGGAAGTGCAGCCGGCAACAAATAGAAAGATTTAGAAAATAAAAACAGAGAGAATGCTGTCATTAAGGATCCAAGAGTAGGAGAGAGAAAGCTTAAAATCAAACGTATAGCAAGTGAAATGAGGGAAGGCTCACGAGGCAAAACCACGGAGCAGAAAAAAAGGGAAGAAAGTATTTCACATAAGTGTGTTTTAAAAATCCAACTGCAGAGAATAGAAAGGGAGAAATTATCATGTCAGCTTAAAGATAGACAGGGAAAGCGGCCGGCAGGGCAGCCAGAGAAAAGGAATAAGAAGGAAGAAAGGGTAGAAAAGAATATGAGAGGAGAGAGAGAAAATGAAGGAAATAGAGAGAAGAGAAAGCACAGGACTTGGACACATGATATAGAACTATCCCCTCTGCGGCCAAGGACTGGCAGAAAAAAGCAACAGAGAAAGAATAAAGAGTCAGCGACCGGGGTGTCACCACTGTTTTATTTACCCCTCTCTAGACCCCCGCTGGACCCTTCCCCACGGAGGTGAAGAGAGGGTTTCAGCAGGCTCAAAATAAGTCTCTTAAATATGACCTCTGCTTTCTGACTCTTAACGTCTAAGAGCATCTTTGTGTGTCTGCTCTCCCACATAGTGAGTTAATAAGTAGGAGTTTCCTTGCTTATGTGGATAATATAGAGGATACTTTATCTGTGTAGGTGTATTAGGAGAAATAGGTATGTAACCAAGAAATAGATACAGACAAGGGAGATAGGTGTTAAAATTGATCTTTATTCTTACCCAATGCAACTTCAATCAATCTGGCACGCTCATCAGTCAAAGTCTCAGGTTAACCGACTGTAGTTCTGCCCTATGGGTAGAGTTGGGGAAATCTCCAAACTCCTCCCAAATTGGCAGTTCTTAAATACCCTCTTTTTACTCATTAGACCCAATGGGCGTACATATATTAATATGTGAATCATCGGAAGCCCAACTCTCCCCCTTCTACCTATTTCTCAATAACTGTCACATCCTGAGTTGTAAACAAGTTGTCTAAAATGCAGAGACAAGTATCCATCTTGTAAAACAAGCTCCATTTTCTTGACCTAACTCCTTACTATTCCAGCCATTTACTCCTTCTCCTTGGCCCTTACACTGTATTTGGATGTCACACCAGATCCTGATAAGGCTTGCCAGCTGGGCCCTGCTTCAGCAAGTACTCAGCTGCAAAGCCATCACCAGATTTTCTGGCCTGGTCAGTGCTTCTTAGCAGCCTAGGCTATAGAGCTCGGCCCACCACTATTCCAGTGGAGGGGTCTCTAGCTGTAACACATATTAACAATCCTTTAATAGATCGCTCCAGTCTGGGTGTCCAGAGTTCGGGGGGAGGAAGCAAGACATTATCATCTTTATGTAAAGCGTTAGAGCTGGTTGACGTGTGGAGGCCGTTACATGCCTCTGAGAAAGATTTTACTCATCTCTCAAGGGCACATGGCTCTCAGTCTCGCATTGATTACTTGATTGTCTCCCATTCTTTATTTTCACAGGTGCAGAAGGCAGAGATTGGACCGTACGCGGTTTCCGATCATGCCTTGGTCTGGTTGCTTTTGGTCAATAAGGCGAGAGGCCCGGGCAGCCAGTTGTGGCGGTATCCATTGGAGTTGGTGAGGGATTCGAAATTTCAAGACTATTTGGCAAACCAATGGGATGATTATGTGTATCACAATAAAGCACATGAGGATCAACCAGCTCTTTTTTGGGAGGCAGCGAAGGCCGTGCTACAAGGGGACATTATTTCGTATTTGGTGAGAAGGCGAAAGATGAGAGATGGAGAAATAATGCGCCTAGGTGCTTTTGTACAGAAGTTGCGAAGAGTCTATGGTCATTCTCCCACGTCCAGGTGTAGGGAGGCTTTACTGGGGACGCAGAAGGAGCTGAATGAATTATTACACCAAAGAACGGTTAAGACCCAGAGTTATTACAAATATCGCTTGTTTCAATATGGCAATAAGGCGGGGAGCTTATTGGCCAGGATGCTACTTAGGAATGGGGGGGGGGGTCAAGGGTGTGCTGCAGGTGAAGGCAAAGGATGGGCAGATGATGCGGAAGGATGAGGATATAGCAGACACTTTTGGGCAGTTTTATAAAGCCTTGTATGTGTCAGATCCAGATGAACAGCTGGATACTGATCTGTATTTAGATAATTTAGAGCTCCCTCAAGTTTCTGCTCGTCAGCAGGCAAGACTAAATATGCCATTCACTGAGGGTGATTTGATGTTAGCTTTGCAGCAGTGTGCTTCCCACAAAACTCCTGGGCCAGATGGTTATAGGGTAGAGTTCTACAAACAATTCTTTGATAGAATTAAAATGCCGCTAATATCCCTATCCAACTCGATGGTGGCTAACCAAATGATTCCTGACACCTTTAAGGAGGCCCAGATTGTAGTGATTCCCAAAGAGGGGAAGAATGTGGTGGAGCCGACATCATATAGACCCATTTGTCTTATCAATGTAGAAGCGAAGCTATATGTTAAAGTTTTAGCCAATAGATTAGCATTGATTCTCCCGTCCCTGGTTGATGGGTCCCAGGCTGGATTCGTGAAGGGGCGGTCAGCAGTGAAGAACATTAGATCAATTTTGACATCCTTGGAAGTGGTGGCCCAGAAACGTCTTTCTTCGCTTTAAGTCAGTTTTGACGCAGAAAAGGCGTTTGATAGGGTGAACTGGTCCTATATGTTTGCTGTGTTGAGACACTATGGTTTTTGGAACGTTTTTCATAGAGGCAATTCAAGTCTTGTACTTGGAACCGCGGGCTCATGTGTGGGTGAATGGAGTGCGTTCCGAATCTTTTCGGATTTATCGAGGGACGTGGCAGGGCTGTCCCTTGTCCCCTCTTATGTTTGTCTTAACTCTGGATCCTCTTCTTCGTGAAATTCAGTCCCTTCCTGAGATTAAAGGAGTGCCGATAGGGGGTTCGGAGTTCCTACTTTCGTCTTTTGCAGATGATTTGCTAGTTCATCTCACTGAGCCGCGCGCTTCTTTGTCTGCCTTTTTGGAACTTTTCCGTGAATTTGGAGACTTTGCGGGGTTCCAACTTAACTATTCTAAGTCTCTTGCGATGTCCTCAGGGGATAGTATACGGCAGGAGTGGGGGGTGGAATTCCCCCTCCGTTGGGCTCAGGGATCTTTTAGGTATTTGGGTTTGCGGTTATCCATGCGGGTTTCTAAGCTCTATCAATTGAATGTCTCTAGATTGTTACAAGCATCAGTGGAGCGGTTGCGAGCTTGGAGGTCTCTGCCGTTGTCGCTTAGCGGGAGGATCCAGTTGTTTAAAATGGTGGAGTTCCCTAGATGGGTATACCTGATGCAAATGTTGCCACTTTATCTGAGCAAAGGAGATCTGAATGTGCTTAGAGGGGCAATTAGACGTTTTTGTTGGGGAGGGAAAAAAGCCAAGCTTTCGTTAAATGTATTGCAGGGACCATGGGGTGAGGGAGGATTGGGTATACCAGATTTGAGACGTTATAACTGGGCATGCCTTTTGCGTTATTTTGGAGACTGGTTTCTGGCCCGAGATGACTATACATGTAGACAATTGGAAAGCCAGTATTATGCTCCTTGTCAATTTTACTTTTTGTTGTTAGCGCCCAGTAAGTTGATCTCGGTTTCGCTGCGTAACAGCATCCTATTGACCCCTATACGAATGCTTTGGAGAGATATGATGTGGCTGTTTGGGTTGAGCAGATGGGTGTCGGATATCCTCCCCATCCGGGGGAATTTATCATTTCAGCCAGGTTTTGATAATGAGGTTTTCCGGATTTGGGCATGGCAGGGCATCACCAGGTTAGAGCATGTGTTAAATCTACAGGGTACGATACTGAATCTGGGTGCTCTTGGATTGGGTCTTGACATGGGAGGTATCTTTGCCTATGCTCAGCTAAAGCACTATGTTGATTCATTAGATAAGGTGGCATTGGGGTCGAGGCATTGTCATTTTTTGAGACAGTTTTTTCATTCGGTAATAGGAGAGCGCCTTTCTATTTCGGGTTTGCATAAGGCATTGGGGAAGTATTGGGGCAAAAAAGATAGAGACCTAATTCTTCAACGGTGGGCAGGAGACCTCTTGAGGCCACATCTTTCCTTTGATTTTGATATCTTGACATCCAGAATACCTAGCCTTACAGGTAATGCGGGGTTAAGAGAATGTCAGTATCGGATCCTGCATAGGGCCTATCTCACAAAGGCTCAGATTTTCAAGATGGGAGGAGTACTTACGCCCTTGTGTGGGAAATGTGGGAGGGTCCCGGGGTCTTTCTTCCATTGTCTGTGGAGGTGTTATAAGGTGAGGAACTTCTGGAATTCCATTGTTCAATATCTAGAATCACTTCTTGGATCGAGAGTCATGTGCTCCCCGATGGGAATTTTGCTACATAAGCATGAGTTGTTTATTTTACAGAGTGGAAAGGCACGTCAGCTGATCAGGAAAGCTTGTTTGATAGGCAAAAGGCTTATAATGAGTCAATGGATGGTGGATTCCCCTCCGGACTTTTGGCACTGGAGAAACAAGTTACATGAGCTCATGTTATTTGAAAGGAGGGGTGTGGGCGGTTCCTCTAGGCGGCGGAGGCAGTTTCTGGACATTTGGGGGCCATATATTCACAGCTTGTCTGCCAAAGGAAGGAGTTTAGTGGTCAATTCCCTTTAGGATTGCAGTACTGAGTAGGCCAGTTCGCTCGTAAATTGTTGGGGGGCTGGACATCTTCTTGGGGGGGGGGGGAGGAAATGGATGGGGAGAGGGGGGAGGTTTTCTGTCATGTTAGTAGTGGTTTTGGGAACCAGCATGGTTACTTGTAATTCTGGAGTTTTGGGGTTGGGGGGTGGGAGGGGGAGGGGGAGGTTTATAAAAATTTGTAACAACTTTAGATGATAAGATAATTGTTTTGCTGTTCATCAGGTGCTAACATCTCCTTTTAGTCGACTGGGTAAATTTGAGAAAGTTATCTTAGTTTGCAAAGTATTGGCACTGATATGTCTATCATAAAACTGCTGGAATGGAGCATTAAGGGGGTCAATACAAAAGATATATTATTCTGCCCAGTTGAAGAAAAGTAGCTCACGATAGAGACAATACGTTTTTTAGTATGGGATTATCAGAAACAAGGTCCCCTTTGTAGGTTCATGTTGCAGGTGTGTATGTTGCCTCATGTATACCTGATTTCATTTGTTTTGCTGCAAGTTCTTTATGTATATCTGGATTGTTAATAATAGATTTAAATATAAATGTTAACAGGTGGATATATAGCAGAGAGAGGGGTGGGAGGGGGGAAATAACATGATAAAAGCTTGATGACTATAAGTAGTAAACTGTTTTACCTATAGGATTGTGTTGGTAACGTTTAGAGTGTGGATTTTGTTTTGCAATGTCATCAATAAAAAAACTGTTGAACACTAGACCCACATTTTAAGCACCAGAAGCTATCCAGTTATTTCACTCAATATTCCAGGTTCATTGTCTGAAGACATGGCCGCATAAATCAACCTACTTCGATAATGAATATCTGACTCGCTGCCCTATAATCTGCTTAACTTTGAAAATGACATACTAAATGGCAATATAATGCCCGGTCAGCTTTGAATATCGAATAGGACAGCTATGAACTACGTCACAGATAACATGACCACATTTTGACCCTGCACAGCCAACAGGCCTTAACTGGGGCAAATATTGAGCTAGGCAAGGAGTTCCACACCTCTTTACACGGGTGCTGATGGAAGTGAAGCCCAGGTTTGATTGCTTATGTCTCTGGGTGCTATCGCCATTACACCCAGGTACATGGTGCATGGCAGCCTGCCATGTCTATGTTATGGTAACCTGTTATATGCATAAACCGGGTATATAAGCTGCTATAACTGGTTATGTGCAGGACACTGTAGAAACTGCTTCAAAATATGACGCCATGGAAGAGGCCCTGGAACTTTGCAGGCTAGCCTCTAGCATAAATGGAAACTATCCCAAACACTGGAGGGCTAGCCTGTGAACCTCGCAGAAATTATGGAGAAGATTCCAGAGCAAGTAAGAGAGATTCCCACACCCTTTGATCCTGGTGTGTATGTAGGCCACATAATGCCCAGGTTGGGTAATCCATGATGGGCCCAAGAGTCAAAGGGATTTTCCCTCCTATCTTTCACTGATATGCACATAATTTGTCCAATTTGAAAATTGACTAGGCCTGAGTGCATAAACCTTTGATGAAAAAAAATTCCAAACGCTCCATAAGCGAGGAACTTAAACAATGAATGACAACAGGGTGGGGATTGGGCAGGGAAAAGAAATTAAGAACTATGTACAGGTGTGCACAACTTGGCTCATCAATTAGGCTCAGAAATATAGGCTTAAAAAGGCAGGTGAAACTTTCTGACCATTCTCTGAGGACAAGCAGGCCTATTATTCTCACACATAGGTAACATGACCCACATTGCCCAGTCCGTAGCTTCTATCAAGCTGAAAAGAGCTTTGTGGAGCTCCACTGCACACACGGGAGCGCTTTCCCACCTGCCATGAGAGCGCGGGACAGTCAGTTCTTTTTTTATCAAAGTGGGAAGTGGATGCCACTTTCTTCTGCTCCTCACAGCCGAGTTTAAAAGAGCTTTTTTGAGTGCGTTTTATTGTTTTTACGCTGTGGTTTTTTTCTTATTGCCTTGTTTGGGTTCTCCCTTTTTTCCTTCCCTTATTTTTGGTAATTTTTTTCTGCTTTTAAGTTTCCTTTCTTCTTCTGTGTCTCTAGGCCGCATTTAGGCCTTGACTTCAGTCGGGTTTTCTTCAGTTTGCCAAAGCGGCTCAACGAGAAAAGATTTGTGGAGCCTGATCCAAATCTTCGATGTTGACATCGGCATCGACAGCATCAGTCTCGGGTATTGCATCTGCGTCAGGAGCATCGGTCTATATAGGTGTTAGACCTATCAGCACTGTGAGTAGTTGTGCATCGAGTGGGCCTCCAACTGCCTCGATGCCAACTGCTATGTAGAGCCCCCAGAGCCGACCTGCATTGGACACAACCCCGAGGCGACAGGAGAAGTCAACATTGTCCTCGTCAGCATCGAGGAGCCTTGATGATTGGCTTTGGGCGAACACCAAGAAGCATCAGCATTGATCCCCCTCGACTCACAGTTCCAGGAGCTCCAGAACACCGAGGGATTCGGCACCCGAGAAGCATCAGTGCCAGGAGGACTTCTCCCCTACCATACAGGCGGTCTCCAAGCAGCCAGGACCAGCCTCCCATCTTGACCACAGCAGTCTACAGACTGTCTCTGAGCCGATGTCCCAGCCTTTCCCAGTGTCAGCCCTGGAGCACATCTGGGCCTTGCTCCCTGCGCTGCTGTTTGGCTTCATCCAACAGAGTGCATCAGCATTGAGGGTGCTTGCGCCAGCCATGCCTCAAGTTGCAGCCCTGCTTGGCCCTCAGCCTATGGTGAGGCCTCCAACGCCGGTGTTGCGTGAGGCCCTGGCGTCGACTGCCACTCAAGCTGACACTCCCTCGACATCAGTGGAGGAAGCTTCACTGGAGTCGATGCAGGAGCTGACTCTTCGATGCCCGTCTTGGGGACATGGCTCCTCTGTCAGTGGACAGCAGGAAGACAGTGTGCATCTTTATTAGATAAGCTTTTGAATTTTGTATGTGAACTTTGAATGTAAAATTATTTGTGGAGGTTTTTCTGCCAATGATGACAGCGAGTACTCCTAGAAAATTAATGGCTGTATGCCTATAAGAAAGGAGTCTGTTGAGGCTTTTCCTCCATATTTCTATGATAGTAGAGTGTTCCATATTTGTAACTGATGTGGCTAAGAATCTCAATATAGTTATATTCGTGAAGAGAGAATTGTTGTTTTTTGTTTTTCCTTCCGTGCCATCAAAGGTTCCCAGTGGCTTTAAGCGCTGTGCTCAGTGCAATAGGACCATCTCTGGGGCTGACGCCCATTCCTGGTGTTTGGGGCCAGACTATAACTCTACTAACTGTATTCTTTGTACATGCAAAAAAGAACACAGAAGTCCATAGAGAGGGGCATTTTCGAAAGAAATGTCCAAGTTGCAATTTGGACGTCTTTGCAAAATGTCGAAATCCAGGGGCCGTATTTTCGAAAAAAGATGGACGTCTATCTTTAGTTTTGAAAATACCATCAGAGACATCCAAATCCTTAAATTTGGACTTCCCTAGATTTGGACGTCCTTGGATCTGGACGTTTCTGACTTTTGGCGATTTTCGAAACCAAAAATGTCAAAATGCAAGCCACTGTTTCCTCCACAAATGTAACAGGTGTGGGGGTATGGGCCCGGGTCCACCTGTCTGAAGTGCACTGCAGTACCCACTAAAACTGCTCCAGGGACCTGCATGCGCTGTCATGGACCCGAGTATGACATCTGAGGCTGGCAAGACATATTTTTAAAGATGTTTTTTTTTTTAGGGTGGGAGGGGGTTAGTGACCACTGGGGAAGTAATGGGAGGTCATCCCCGATTCCCTCCGGTGGTCATCTGGTCATTTCGGGCACCTTTTTGTGCCTTATTCATAACAAAATCAGGTCCGGGTGAAAACGTCCAAGTGTTTGTCAGGGACGGCCTTGCTTTTTTTGATTATGGGTCAAAGACGTCCAAGTGTTAGGCATGCCCAAGTTCCGCCTTTGCTATGCCTCTGACACGCCCCCTTGAAATTTGGACGGACTGCAGTTGGAGACGTCCAAAATCAGGTTTTGATTATACCGATTTGGACGTCTCTGGGAGATGGACTTCCGTTTTATGTCGAAAGATGGACTTCCTTCTCTTTCGAAAATGAGCCTAAGAGGCTCAAAAAGAGAACATTTTTGGAGACGGGGTCTGAATCATCAACTTTGGCATCGACATTGAAGTCGACACTTGCACCGGCATTGGGTGCATTGGTCAATGCTCAGCATCAAGCGAAGGCCAAGAATCACAAGCATCGATCCCTGTTGATGCATGATGCCAGGAGCACTGGGAGCACTGAGAGATCTGGTACCTGAGAAGCCTTGGCACCAGGAGGAGTGTTCCCCCTCCATCAAGGAGCTTCCTGTGCAGGTCTCCAACCAGGTATTTGAGTCGACACCAGTGATTCAGCAGGCTGTCTTTGACCAAACACCTCAGCCTTTCCTGATATCAACCCTCAAGTGGATCCTGAGCACTTGGTGGGGCTTCAACAGCAGAGTGCATTGGCATCAGGGGTGCTTGCGCCAGCTATGCCTCTTCCCTCTGTCTCTCAGCCTGTGGAGAGATCACCGATGCCGGTGTCGAGTGTGGTATTACCATCAACAGCTGCCCATGTTGGCACCCCCTCAGCGCAGATGGAGGAAGCTTCGCCAGAGTCGAGGGTGGAGTCTGCATCTTGATGCCATTCCAGGCAAGGAATTAGTTCTTCCAACCCAAGGCAGGCACGGTCTCAGCTCTCCCATGAGGAGTTCTTTGCTGATACCGATTCAGACCGCTCATGGGTGTCTATTGATGATTCAAGGTACTTCTCAGAAGTATTCAATCAGAGAGTCTCTCCTTCCCTGCTTTTGTGAAGGAGATGGCAGCTGCCATCCCAATTCAGTTGGAGACGGAGGACAAGCCCAGGCTGAGAAGTTCAAGGTCCTGGACTACAACTGTCCACCTAGAGAGGCTTTGACTATCCCGCTTCACCAGATCTTACATGATGTTCATGTGAAGAATTAGGAGTCCCCTCTGTCTATCCCTGTTCACCTCAAAAAGATTGACACCAAGTATTGGATTCAAAGTTCACCTGGATTTGATAAGCTTCAATTGTCTCATCATTCTCTGATGGTGGAATCCGCACTCGAACGAGTCAGAAGTTCCAGAAACTTTGCTTCAGTGCACCCAGGCAGAGAAGCTCAAACTCTGGACTCATTTTGGCGTAAGATGTATCAGACCTCATTGCTCATATCCTGTATCCAGTCCTACCAGCTGTACACGAGCCTTTACTTGCAGAACATAGTGTGCAGTATGACTGGATTTAGCAGACGCATGTAGGCGCCTACGCACCTTAGTAAAAGGGCCCTTAAGTTGCTCACTGATAGAGCATAAGACGGTGAAAACAAACCAGCCCGCTGATTTCAAACTTTCCTTCTTGCCAGTGAGGGATAAAAATTGTTCATATTTCCTCTCTACATCTCTCAACAACTCACATCCATCTTTGAATAATTCTACGTAAGAATTTCTACCAATGATTCAAAAATATTCTGCAAAGTTCTCTGCTTCTATTACGTTTTGATTTGAACCACAACATTGTGGGGTCCTTTTACTAATCCGCATAAGTGTCTACATGCGCCCAACGCATGCCAAAATGGAGTTACCGCCCAACTACCGCGTGGCTCTTGTGGTAATTTCATTTTTGGCACGCATCTGAAAAATATTTTTTATTTTCGGGTGCGCGTAACAGACGCGCGCCAAGTGCCATTTGGCGCGCGTAGATCATTACCACCTGGTTACCACATGAGTCTTTACTGCTAGGTCAATGGCTGGCGGTAAGGTCTCAGACCCAAAATGGACACGCGGCAATTTTCATTTTGCTGCACGTCCATTTTCAGCAAAAATTTAAAAAGGCCTTTTTTTACAGGTGCGCTACAAAATGGATTAGCACGCGCCCAAAATCGGCACCTACACTACCGCGTCATTTTTCAGCGCGCCTTTGTAAAAGGACCCCTGTGCTCTTTACCTCGTGTGTGTGTGTGTTCAGCTTCATGTTTTTTGTTTACTGTTCTGCATCAAGTCCAAGGGACAAATCAATAATTCTGTAAACACAGCACTAAAAGGTTATTTGCAGAACAGATCCTCTCAAAATTAACTCTTTTCATTGCGTGCGTTACTCCACCAATTGTTAGAAGATCTGTTTATACTTTATTAGACATTATCTGAATACCCTCTTACTGCTATGCTTTATATACTCAGTGAATACAACTTTGCATGGAAATTAAAGTATGGCTTTCATTTGACTCAAATTAATAGGTACACAGATTAACAAATGTTAATTAAGGTCTGATTAAAGAAATATGTAGAAACTTACAATCTCTAATAAGATGTTATGTTTAATGTTTTTCCACACAGAATCAATACCAGATATTTATTCTAGCTTACCCCCTGTTTGGTGAAATGGACTTAGACTGCACTATTTGTTGTCAGGCTAGTTCTGTTTCCAAAAAGAATCTGATTTAAAAAGAGAATTTCACTGTAGCAGCATTTCTACAACTTGAATAAGAATTTCTCACCTTTTCCCAGCAAGGATTCTTGCTCCCCACTTTGGCGAAATATTTCTCCATGGCACATCTTTCCAGTCTCTTTGCTGGGCTGGAGTCCACCATTTTTCACATATTCCAACTCACTCGCTCACTCACTGTCATTCAGTCTCCCTCTCTCACTTTCATTCATATCCAGAAGAAATCAAACAAAATAAAACATGGAAAAGAAAATAAGATGATACCTTTTTTATTGGACATAACTTAATACATTTCTTGATTAGCTTTCGAAGGTTGCCCTTCTTCCTCAGATCGGAAATAAGCAAATGTGCTAGCTGACAGTGTATATAAGTGAAAACATTCAAGCATTACTATGACAGTCTGACAGGGTGGGAGGAGGGGGGTGGGTAGGAAGTATGCATGGGGACATCAAAGCATATCATTGATATTCTAACAGGGTGGGTGTGGATAGGCGAGGGGAGGGTGATCAACAGAGACATACAGCTTTATGGTTTATAATGGGCTAGGAACCCCAGATCCTTGTTAAGTCCTTTCTGTTGGGTGTTAAAATATTCAATCATTCTGACTTCAAAGGTCTTACGTTCTTATATGGTTTTAAAGTTACCTTTGAGGATTCTCACTGTGAAATCACTGGTACAGTGTCCTGGTTCTGTAAAATGTTGACCAACAGGCGTGGGAACCCTGCTGGCACCAATATTGTTCATATGATGTCTATGTAAATTGAATCTTGTCTTAAGCATCTGGCCTGTTTCTCCAATATAGCATCCTTCGTTACATTTTTTACACTGAATGATATATACCACATTGGAAGATGAGCAAGTGAAAGATCCCTTTATGTTGAATATCTTTCCTTTGTGGATGACTTTGGGGTCCTGTGAAATATTTTGGCATAGTTTGCAACTGGATAAATTACAGGGAAGTGTGCCCTTCTGTTCCTTTTCAGTCTGTGAAGGAAGTTTACTTCTGATTAGCTTGTGTTTTAAATTGGGTGGCTGTCGGAAGGCCAGTACTGGTGGGGATGGGAATATCTCTTTCAGTAATTCATCCTCCTGGAGTATAGGTTGTAGATCTCTTATGATTTTCCTCAGTTTTTCCAGCTCTGGATTGTATGTCACTACAAGCGGGATTCTGTCTGTGGATTTTTTCTTTTTGTACTGTAGCAGATTCTCCCTGGGTGTTTTGAGGGAGGAGGCAATATTCTTGGAGATTATTTTGGGGTTGTAGCCCTTCTGTTTGAAGGATTCAGTCAGGGTTTTAAGGTGTCCCCTGGGTCAGAGCAGATACGGTGGTATCTTGTGGCTTGGCTGTAAATGATGGATCTTTTTGTATGTGAAGGATGGAAGCTGGAGTTGTGGAGGTAGCTACATCTGTCTGTGGGTTTCTTGTATATAGATGTTTGTATACAGCCATCACTGATTGAGACCGTGGTGTCCAAAAAATTGACTTTTTCTGGGGAGTAGTCAATTTTGAATCTGATTGTAGGATGGTATGTATTGAATGCAGAATTAAACTGTTTCAGAGTTTCTTCACCCTCCGTCCAAATCATAAAAGTGTCATCGATGTACCGGTAGTATTTTAGAGGTTTGGTCTGGTGTGTATGCAGAAATGTCTCTTCCAGCTCAGCCATAAAAAGGTTGGCATATTGGGGTGCTGTCCTGGTGCCCATCACAGTGCCCATTATTTGCAGATAGATATCATTGTTAAAGTGGAAGTAGTTGTGAGTTAAGATGAATTTGATTAATTTTGTAATAGTTTCTGGTGAGTATTGATGGTCCAATGTGGATTTTTTTAGGAGTCTTCCACATGCAGCTATGCCATCCGCATGTGGAATGTTGCTGTATAGTGATTCTACATCCATCATGACCAGAAGGGTGTTAGGTGGTAGTTGCTTGATATTTTTCAATTTATTCAGAAAGTCTGTGGTGTCTTGTATGAAGCTGTTAGTTTTGTGTACGAGAGGTTTCAGAATTCCCTCTATGAATCCAGATATTTCTTCCGTGAGTGTGCCAATACCTGATATGATTGGTCTGCCAGGATTTCCCAGTTTGTGGATCTTGGGTAGCATGTAAAATGTGCCCACGGAAGGTTGATTTGGAAATCCCATATTATAGAGGATTTGTCTCCATGGCCATTAATAGTATGTCCTGTCATTGGCTGTTAACAGGCTAACATGGAAGTAATAGCGCTTGGAAATTCATGATTGGTCCAGCTTAATGAGGATTATGTCATAGGAATTGGTCCTGTGATGCAAAGATCTAGTCAACTTAAGCATACACAACTCATTCTCTGGTAGGACCATCAAAATGGAGATTCCAAAGACCACCTTCATGGGCAGGAATAATTGTCCAAGATCATTGTGACCCTACTGACTTTGCTCCACAGTTCTTATATCCCATGATCTGTCCTGCTCCATGTTGCAGTGATCTTTGGTACACTAGCCTGGATCAACAATGCTGACAGCTTAATTCTCCTAAAAGTACATTTCAGGCTTGGTCTGGACAGCCAGGAAGCAAAGGCCCAAAGCCACCTGTCACGATTGTGACTGTATTCCATGCCTGCACTCACCTTGCCCCCAGGTGGCCGGGCCCTGTGGTTGCTGTGGACTGTTTTCTCCTGTTTCTCAGACATCTTCCAGGTTCAATTCCGGTCCTGATGTTCCAGCATGCCAGACTTGCCCCTAGGTTTCTGCTGCCAAGCCTCACCTGTGACTTCATTTGTAATTGCCTTTATAAAGCTCCTGTGAATTGTCAGACTTGTTTGTCTTCAGTTCTGTTTCCTTACTACTGTATTTGCCCTGGTTGTCTTTAGCTTCTGTTCCTTACTGCTGTATCTGCCCTGTGTGTCTTCAGCTTCTGTTCCTTACTGCTGTATCTGCCCTGTGTGTCTTCAGCTTCTGTTCCTTACTGTTGTATCTGCCCTGTGTGTCTTTAGCGCCCGTTCCTTACTGCTGTATCTGCCCTGTGTGTCTTCAGCTTCTGTTCCTTACTGTTGTATCTGCCCTGTATGTCTTTAGCGTCTGTTCCCTACTCTTGTATCTGCCCTGTGTGTCTTCAGCTTCTGTTCTTTACTGTTGTATCTGCCCTGTGTGTCTTTAGCTTCAGTTGCTTCTGTGTGAGTCTGCCCTGCCTGTCTTCAGCTTTAGTTCCCTTCCTGCTTGTTGCATCCTGCTTGCCCTTAGCTTCTGCCCTACCCTGCTTGTGTCTGCCTAGCTTGAAAGTCCTGAATCCAGCCAAGCCAAGTCTGTTCTGGCATCTGGTTCCAGTTCAGCCAAGCCAAGTCCATTCCAGCTTTTTGTTCCAGTCCAGCCAAGCCAAGTCTTTTCCAGCATTTGGTTCCAGTTCAGCCAAGCCAAGTCTGTTCCTGCATTTGGTTCCAGTCCAGTCAAGTCTGTTCCAGCATTTGGTTCCAGTCCAGCCAAGCCAAGTCTGTTCCAGCATTTGGTTCCAGTCCGGCTAAGCCAAGTCTGTTCCAGTATTTGGTTCCAGTCCGGCCAAACCAAGTCCGTTCCAGCAGTTTGGGTGGTTTTCCTGCTGTTGCTGGTCTCTGGCAGCAGCCCAATGGCTCACTACTCCGGATCACCCTCAGTGGCGTGACAGATTGCAAAGGCCATGAGCTCAGAAGAACTATCCGCTTTGCAGAGGCTTCAGGAGCAAGCCGGGTAGATTGCTCAACTTTTTAAACTCTTTAGAGATTGGATTGAACGTGTAGAACATCTACAGTGAGTTATGGAAGAATGCTTCCAGGGACCTACAGCTTCCCGAGCTCCAGTTTCGGTACCGGTGCAAGCCCCAGTAATACCAGGGGTCCATCTTCAGGCACCACCGAGATATGACGGTAATCCCAAGGACTGTAGAGGTTTTCTCAATCAGTGTAAGATCATTTTTGAACTTCAGCCCCAAGACGTTCCCTCTGATAGAACCCGGATAGCTTATATTATTTTTCTGCTGTCCGGTCAAGCCTTAGCATGGGCCTCTCCGCTTTGGGAAAGAGATGACCTAGTGCTTAATTTTCATGGGTTCCTGGACCAGTTTAAACGTGTCTTTGAAGAGCCTGGGAAGGTTACATCTGCAGCGTCTGTGCTCCTGGGATTAAAGCAGGGAATGCAGACCGTGGATGATTACATCATTCGGTTCCGCACTCTGGCGTCTGAACTGGCTTGGAACACCGAGAGTCTAGTCGCGACCTTCTGGCAGGGGTTGGCACCCAAAATTAAGGTGAGTTGGCTGGACGTGAGTTCCCGACCAGACTAGACGACCTGATTGGGCTCTGTAATACATTCGATTTCAAGAGCGTTGCCGAGAACGACGCCCTTCAGAAAGATTAAGCATTAAGAGACCGAGTTATCGGTATACGTCGCAGGATCCTAGTCCTAAGGAGGCCTCTCCCTTAGGACCTGCAAAGCCCATGCAATTGGGTCATACTCCACTCTCGATGCAAGAGAAGCAGAGGCGTTGAACCCTTAACCTATGTCTGTATTGCGGTAATAAAGGACATTATGCTAGCCGGTGCCCAAATAAACCTGGACCCTTGGATCAGGGTCTGACCGCAGGCACCATAGTAGGTTTATCTTCTGGTTTACTTCAAGTGTTAATACCAGCAGTGCATGATTTGGGCCAAAGAAAGGAGCATACTGAGGTCTTTTTGGATTCCGGGGCAGGTGGAAACTTTATAGCCGAATCCCTGGTCCGCCAATTTAACATTCCTACACAAGAACTACCTAAGACCATGCCGCTCCTCTCAGTCTATGGCCGCACTCAAGGATATGTAAGTACACAAACGGTTCCGGTACGCCTGTGTATTGGCGACCACAAGGAAGAGATCACCCTGTATGTCCTCCAGTCAGCCGTGCAACCCATCATGCTGGGATTACCTTGGCTATAGAGACACAATCCGACCCTAGACTGGAGAAGAGGCGAGATCACGGACTGGAGCAAGCCTTGCAGAGAATGTTGTCTCGCCACCATTGCTTGCGGTGTGGACGGCAAACTGCAGGACCTAGATGCTGACGCATGGATTGATATTAGTGATTCACAGTCTCAAGACTCTGATACTTCTGTGGTTGTCCTGGCCACCGCTTGTGTTCCACCCCACACCAGACAGCTTCAAGTTGAAACCTGCACCACATCCAAGATTAAGCTCCCCTCCAACGGAGGTTCTAAGAAGACTCCACAAAACATATATTCTCATACTGTGCCTGAAAAGCAGGACCTGGGGTATAGGGCTCAGGACATTCCTGTTACCAGGGGAGCTTCTGGTCCCAAAGATAGCCCTTGGTTGTCCATGGCTTGTAGTACTACTCTAGTGCGAAGTGCAAGATCTAACTCTATTAACAAAATCCAGCCTTGTCTTCCACCCATAGACCTGCTATCAACTTCCAGTTCTGTGGTTCCTGTTCATTCACCTAAACTTGTCAGCAGGTTCCACCGAAGATATCCCTGGAAACCCAAACCTCCTGTGGGGACCATGGGAGCCTTGATGGGGAGGTTCTGTCTCGATTGTGACTGTATTCCATGCCTGCACTCACCTTGCCCCCGGGTGACCGGGCGTGTGGTTGCTGTGGATTGTTTTCTTCTGTTTCTCAGACATTTTCCAGGTTCTATTCCGGTCCTGATGTTCCAGCACGCCAGACTTGCCCCTAGGGTTCTGCTGCTAAGCCTCACCTGTGACCTCATTTGTAACTGCCTTTAAGTTCCTAGGAATTGTCAGACTTGCCTTTGCAACAGAGGTCTTCAGATGTGCTTTCATCTGTGAGTGCTTGTTGCAGTTCTAGCTCTGCTAGTCCTTGTCTAGTTTGTTTTTAGCTTCAGTTCCTTACCGTGTATTTCTGTCTTGTTTGTTTTTAGCTTCAGTTCCTTACCGTGTATTTCTATCTTGTTTGCCTTCAGTTCTGTTTCCTTACTGCTGTATCTGCCCTGTGTGTCTTCAGTTCTGTTTCCTTACTGCTGTATCTGCCCTGTGTGTCTTCAGTTCTGTTTCCTTACTGCTGTATCTGCCCTGTGTGTCTTCAGCTTCTGTTCCTTACTGCTGTATCTGCCCTGTGTGTCTTTCAGCATCCGTTCCTTACTGCTGTATCTGCCCTGTGTGTCTTTAGCATCCGTTCCTTACTGCTGTATCTGCCCTGTGTGTCTTTAGCATCCGTTCCTTACTGCTGTATCTGCCCTGTGTGTCTTTAGCATCCGTTCCTTACTGCTGTATCTGCCCTGTGTGTCTTTAGCATCCGTTCCTTACTGCTGTATCTGCCCTGTGTGTCTTTAGCATCCGTTCCTTACTGCTGTATCTGCCCTGTGTGTCTTCAGTTTCTGTTCCTTACTGTTGTATCTGCCCTGTGTGTCTTTCGCATCTGTTCCTTACTGTTGTATCTGCCCTGTGTGTCTTTAGCTTCAGTTCCTTCTGTGAGTCTCTGCCCTGTCTGTCTTCAGCTTTAGTTCCATTCCTGCTTGTTGCATCCTGCTTGCCCTTAGCTTCTGCCCTACCCTGCTTGTTGCATCCTGCTTGCCCTTAGCTTCTGCCCTACCCTGCTTGTGTGTACCTTGCTTGAAAGTCCTGAATCCAGTCCAGCCAAGCCAAGTCTGTTCCAGCATCTAGTTCCAGTTTGGCCAAGCCAAGTCTGTTCCAGCATCTGGTTCCACTCCAGCCAAGTCTGTTCCAGCATTTGGTTCCAGTCCGGTCAAGCCAAGTCTGTTCCAGCATTTGGTTCCACTCCAGCCAAGCAAAGTCTGTTCCAGCTTTTGGTTCCAGTCCAGCCAAGCCAAGTCTGTTCCAGCATCTGGTTCCAGTTCAGCCAAGTCTGTTCCAGCATTTGGTTCCAGTCCAGCCATGCCAAGTCTGTTCCAGCATTTGGTTCCAGTCTGGTCAAGCCAAGTCTGTTCCAGCATTTGGTTCCAGTCCAGCCAAGCCAAGTCTGTTCCAGCATTTGGTTCCAGTCTGGTCAAGCCAAGTCTGTTCCAGCATTTGGTTCCACTCCAGCCAAGCCAAGTCTGTTCCAGCGTTTGGTTCCAGTCCGGCCAAGCCAAGTCTGTTCCAGCATTTGGTTCCAGTCCGGCTAAGCCAAGTCTGTTCCAGCATTTGGTTCCAGTCCGGCTAAGCCAAGTCTGTTCCAGCATTTGGTTCCATTCTAGCCAAGCCAAGTCTGTTCCAGCAGTTTGGGTGGTTTTCCTGCTGTTGCCGGTCTCTGGCAGCAGCCCAAGGGCTCACTACTCCAGATCACCCTCAGTGGCATGACACCACCCCACAACTAAACATAGCATGATCTCTGGAGGCTAAAGTAGCAAACTTGGTGGAGCTGAGGGAGATAGAGAGGAGGTATAAAGGGATATAATAGAGAAGCCCCACCTCTAGTCTGGCAACCTCTGTGCTGCCATGGAGGAGAAAGGTCTCCTGAAGGGAGAGCATCATTGTGGAGAGACAGGAAGTGATCCAATAGCCAAGAACTGACATCTAGGGGATGCAATATCCTCCAACACTGAAGATGTGTCTCCAGGGGCTTCTGCCCAGGAAGGAAGGGTAGGACAGCTGATGTAGTTGGAGATTCGATCATTAGGCATGTAGATAGCTGGGTGGCTGGTTGACATGAGGATTGCTGGTCACATGCCTGCCTGGTGTGAAGATGGCGGATCTCATGCGTTACCTAGATAAAATTTTACACAGTGCTGGGGAGGAGCCTCCTATCTTGGTACATGTAGGTACCAATGACATAGGAAAATGTGGGAGGGAGGATCTGGAAGCCAAATTTAGGCTCTTAGGTAGAAAGCTGAAATCCAGAACCTCCAGGGTAGCATTTTCAGAAGAGCTCTCCGTTCCACGAGCAGGACCCAAGAGACTGGCAGAGCTCTGAAGTCTAAATGCATGGATTAGGTGATTGTGCAGGGAGGAGGATTTTAGATTTGTTATGAACTGGGCAACATTCTGTGGAAGGGGAGTCTATTCCAGTAAGATGGGCTCCACTTTGTAGAACCAGGCTGTTGGCATCAACATTTAAAATGGAGATAGAGCAGCTTTTAAACTAGAAACTGAGGACGGCTGACAGTCACTCAAAAGTGTATGGTTCTTAACAAGGTATCTTTAAAAGATATCACCAAAATAGAGAAGATAAAGCATCTCAATAGCGAGGTTGCAACAGAGGTCATGGTAGACCAGCCAGCTTATTTTCAAAAGAGAAAGATGCCCATATTTCGACCCAAATCGGGAGATGGGCGCCTTTCTGTCATGGGCACCCAAATCGGTATAATCGAAAGCCTATTTTGGGCACCTCCAACTGCATTCTGTTGCGGGAACGGACAAAGTTGACGGGGGCGTGTCGGAGGCGTGGTGAAGGCGGGACTGGGCATGTTTATCGGCCGAGGAGAGATGGGCACGCTCAGCCAATAATCGAAAAAAGAAGGGCGCCAGAAGCAAGAATTTGGGTCACTTTTTTGGACCTTTTTTTTTCACGAACAAGTCCCAAAAAAGTGCCCCAACTGCCCAGATGACCACTGGAGGAAATTAGGGATGACCTCCCCTGACTCCCCCAGTGGTCACTAACCCCCTCCCACCAAAAAAAAAGAACTTTAAAAACTTTTTTTGCCAGCCTGTATGCCAGCCTCAGATGTCATACCCAGCTTCATCACAGCAGTATGCAGGTCCCTGGAGCAGTTGTTAGTGGGTGCAATGGACTTCAGGCAGGTGGACCCAGGCCCATCCCCCCTACCTTTTACACTTGTGCTGCTAAATGGGAGCGCTCCAAACCGCCCCCAAAACCCACTGTACCCACATCTAGGTGCCCCCCTTCAGCCATAAGTGCTATGGTAATGGTGTAGAGTTGTGGGGAGCGGGTTTTGGGGGAGATTTGTGGGGCTCAGCACCCAAGGTAAGGGAGCTATGCACCTGGGAGGTTAATTTTTTTTTAATTGTTACAAGTGCCCCCTAGGGTGCCCAGTTGGTGTCCTGGCATGGGAGGGGGACCAGTGCACTACGAATCCTGGCCTCTCCCACGACCAAATGCCTTGGATTTGTTCGTTTTTGAGCTGGGCGCCTTCAGTTTCCATTATCGTTGAAAACCGATACCGCCCAGCTCAAATCCGCCCAAATGCGATGCATTTGCCTAGCATAAACCGTATTATCGAAACAAAAGATGGACGCCCATCTTTTTCGAAAATACAGTCTGGCCCGCCCCTTTGCGGACCCGTCCTCGGAGATAAACGCCCATGGAGATGGGCGTTCGCGTTTGATTATGCTCCTCCAGGTGTACTTCAGTAACATAGTAGATGACGGCAGAAAAAGACCTGCACGGTCCACCCAGTCTGCCCAACATGATAAACTCACGTGTCATTTTTTGTGTATACCTTACCTTGATTTGTACCTGTCTTTTTCAGGGCACAGACCATATAAGTCTGCCCAGCACTATCCCCACCTCCCAACCACCTGCCCTGCCTCCCACCACCGGCTCTGGCACAGACCGTATAAGTCTGCCCAGCACTAACCCCACCTCCCACCGTCGGCTAAGCTTCTGGGGATCCCTTCCTTCTGAGGAGGATTCCTTTATGTTTATCCCACGCATGTTTGAATTCCGTTACCTTTTTCATCTCCACCACCTCCCGCGGGAGGGCATTCCAAGCATCCACCACTCTCTCTGTGAAAAAATACTTCCTGACATTTTTCTTGAGTCTGCCCCCCTTCAATCTCATTTCATGTCCTCTCTTTCTACCGCCTTCCCCTCTCCGGAAAAGGTTTGTTTGCAGATTAATACCTTTCAAATATTTGAACGTCTGTATCATATCACCCCTGTTTCTCCTTTCCTCCAGGGTATACATGTTCATGTCCGCAAGTCTCTCCTCATACGTCTTGTAACGCAAATCCCATACCATTCTCGTAGCTTAAGTAAAGAGCAGACAGATTTTCAGGATTGCAAATTATCATTGTCAAATGCTAAGCAAGTTGTAAATAGGAATAACAAACATTGGGGTCTTTTTACTAAGGTGCGTTAATAGATTTAGCATGCGCTAATAATTAGCATGCGCTAAATGATAAGATGCCCATAGAAGCAGATACGGGAATAACTAGTTGAGGTAATTAAATGTGCTGATGACACAAAGTTATTCAAAGTTGTTAAATCGCAAGAGGATTGTGAAAAATTGCAAGAGGACCTTATGAGACTAAGAGACTGGGCATCCAAATGGCAGATGACGTTTAATGTGAGCAAGTGCAAAGTGATGCATGTGGGAAAGAAGAACCCAAACTTATAGCTACATGATGCAAGGTTCCATGTTAGGAGTCACCACCCAGGAAAATGATCTAGGCATCATCGTTGATGATATGTTGAAACCCACTACTCAGTGTGTAGCGGCAGCTAAGAAAACAAATAGAATGTTAGGAGTTATTAGAAAGGAATGGAAAACAAAGCTGAGAATGTTATAATGCCTTTTTATTACTCCATGATGACTGCACCTTGAATACTGTGTCCAATTCTGGTCACTGCATCTCAGAAAAGATATAGCAGAATTAGAAAAGGTACATCCTCCAATGGCTTTACAGAACATTTGGAATAGAGAAATCAACTCTCAACTATCAGAAGATCAATGGGAAGAAATTTGGTCATCTCTATACAAATCGTCAAAATCATCAGCTCTTACACAATCGTCATTTTATATATTACATAGAGCTATGTGGACACCATATAAACTATCTAAGATATCAAAAGATGCTTCCAATCGTTGCTGGTCCTGCTGCAACAATATAGGAACCTTGGACCATTTAATATATCATTGCCCATTACTGGATGAATATTGGTCTCAAATAGAGAAAACAATTTCTCTTATACTAAATTTAAAGATTTCTTTAACTTACAAAACGATAATAGCAGGAGATTTCGGCATTAACAATACATTATCACCACATATAATTAAACTACTACGTATATTGATCCAAGTGGCTATAAAATTGATATGTCAAAACTGGAAAGATTTTACAAAGTTAACCTATGAAATGTGGTGGAACTCAGTATGTCTAACAGCTAAATACGAAAAAGTAGCAGCAGAGAAATGTGGTTCCTTTATGGCATATAATAAAATTTGGTCTCCGGTGATTAAATATTCATCCAGCTAAGTAATTAATGTACAGGTACTTTACAAACATTGGCATTAATACTATAACATCTGATATGCATGCATACTTCATACGAATATACATATATGTATATATATATAGTCAGAGTACATTGACCTTTCTGTTAACTGTTATTGTCATTGGTACTAAATTTACAATATGTTATAAAATCAATAAAAAACTGATTGAACAAAAAAAAAAGAAAAGGTACAGAGAAGGGCAACAAAAATGATAAAGGGAATGGGATTGACTTCCCTATGAGGATAGGCTAAAGCAGCTAGGGCTTTTCAGCATGGAGAAGAGACAGCTGAGGGGACAGCTTTCCATTACAATGGGCCTAAACTCTGGAATGACCTCCCACTGTTTATCAGGAACCAACTCTCTGGGCTAGATGCACTAAACCTAAACGACCCTCTAACAACCCTTTAACGAAGGAAATTCCTAACCGTTGCATGCATTAAAGGCCTTTTTCCTACGAAGCAAGCAGCTAACGAAAACGGAATGCAAAGGAGAAACTACCATTGAAATGTGGACAATTCGGAATGCACTAACCATACCGATGATTGCATCGAATCATTTACCGTCAGAAATTTTACGTGTGCTCAGACATGTCATTAAGGCCCCCTGCACCGTAAAAATCCAAGCCAGCATGTTTAAAAAGAAAAGTGAGATACAAACACGTGGCTCTCCGCTTTCCCCTGCATCATTACAAAACAAAACATACTGCTTCTCCCTGCAGCTTAAAAATCCTGTCTCTCCCCTTCTCCAACAGCTTTGAAAATTAACACTCTATCCCCTAAAGCCAATTTTCCCAGTACTGTAAACAAACTGCAACGAGGTCTTTTGTTACAAAAGGGGATTTACGAGGGTCCGTCGTTCTTTTTAGAGTTATCTTCAACTGCACTCTTCTGCTAGATCAGACAGCTAAAAGGCTTGCAGGTCGGGATCCCCCCCCTCGCACGCCCCAGTCTGGCGTAAGCAACCTACGTAGGTTTAATACGTTTGTGGCTGCTCTGCGCATGCTTAAGGAGCAAATTAACGACGGGGATAACGTACGCTTGATACATTGTACTTTCAATTCCGCACCGAACATTTCTGAGCTGATTTTTTTGTGCATTCTTCGTTGTTTCAAATTCGTTAAGCACTTTTACGATTTAGATTTTTTAACGTTTGGTTGATGCATCTAGCCCTCTGTTCCCACTTTTAAGCAAAGTCTCAAAGCACACCTCTTCTCTTTTTTTCCTTTCCTAATACAACTTGACAACAGACCTTAATTTCTTCCACATACTTTCTCCTCTCCTATGCTTTTTTTTAATGATTTATTTTGTAAGCCACTCAGTTGTTGTTACTTTAATTATTATTATGTAAACTACGTAGATGCCTATGTGTAGGCCTTGCAGCAGTATATCAAATCCATTAAATAAATATAAGTAAATAAATAAATATGATAGAGGTCTATAAAATACTGAGTGAAATGGAAGGGTAGACGTGAATCGCTTGTTTGCTCTTTCCAAAGATATTAGGACTAAGGGGCATGCAATGAAACTACTAAGTAGTAAATTTCAAACAAACCGGAGAAAATATTTCTTCACTCAGTATGTAATTAAACTATGGAATTTGTTACCAGAGAATGTGGTAAAAGTAGTTACCTTAGCAGGGTTTAAAAAAGGTTTGGATAATTTCCTAAAAGAAAAGTCCATGAGCCATTATTAAGATGGACTTGGGAAAATTCACTGCTTATTCCTAGGATAAGCAGTATAAAATCATTTTTTACTGTTTTGGAATCTTTCCAGGTACTTGTTATGACCTGGTGAATGTGAGCCCTTGTGCCCCGACTGAGCACGGCGAAGATGAAGTGGCACCGCACTCGATCAGGCAGCCAGACAACCCCTAGCTTCACCTGGGGAGCGACCACCGTTCCCTGAGAGTTGAGCCCCCAGGTGCAGGCGGCCACCAGGACTTCTGGAACCGGCGGGGTTGCACAACCGCTGACCAGGCTGGCAGGCAGGCAGACACAGTCCAGGAGCAAAGAGTCAGTGAAGCAGCAAAACAGAGAGCAATCCGAAAGTCTGGGCAGGCAGCAACACAACACGTGGTCAGTAAACAATCCAAGGTCAGGAACACAGGAAACCACTGGAACAGATGAAGACCACAACCTCTAAGCGAATAGAAGCTGAAGCATGGAAGGACTGGAAACAGGGCTTTAAATAGAGCAGGAATTAGGCTCAACCATGAGCAGCTGTTCCAAGATGGCTGCCCCCCATCAGCAGAGGTGCCTACATCCAAATATGGGCTTCCTTCTTGACCTCGTTACTCCAAGATGGCTGCCTCCTCCTGAGCTAGCCAAGATGGCTGCTGTCCATGATCCAACCCGGATGATGGCTGCTAGGTTAGGAAACAGAAACCAACCCATCCTGGAGAAGTGTAGCAGAGCGTAACAGTACTTGTGACCTGGATTGGCCACTGTTGTAAACAGGATACTGGGTTTGATGGACCTTTTGTCTGTCCCAGTTTGGCAATGCATATGTTCTTATGTTCTTACTTACAACACTGGAAACAGGACACAGAATGGGGCTGCTGGGCATTAAGGAAGGAATGGGAAAGATTCTGGATACAGAGGGCATGCTGGACACAAGAGAAAGAATGGTGAAAAATTCTGGATACAGGGAAGCACTGCAGAGAGAGAGGGGATGCTAGATCAGGAAAGGAATGGGTAGAGATTCTTGACACAGGAAGGGACAGGCCACAGGGGATGCTGGGTATGAAGAAAAGAATAGGGGAGATTCTGGAAACAGGGAAGGGTCATAAAGGTTAGATGCCAGACTTGGGGAAGGATAAGAGTAAGGAAACAGGTACTGGACACAGGGGAGGATAAGGACAAGGACACAGAAGGGAGATGGATGGTGGACATGGCAAGAGAAGAAATGTAAAATAGATAGGAGATACTAGAAAAAAGACTTAAGAAGAAACAGAGGAATAAAGAAACCAGGGAATGGGACAATGTAATTAGAAAATTAAAATGACTAGTGTAACCAGAGTATAATATTTCATTTTTTAATACCTGGGAGCTTTGGAGAGGGCTGTAGGGGTTGGCTTGATGTCAGTGGCGGGTCCAACGCGGGATGGCGTTTCCGGCACAAACCATGGGGTTCTGGGTCGCCGCTGGGAAGAGGGAAGCTGGACATGGCTGGGACTAAAAGCTGCAGGCTTCCTGAGGCCTGCAGGAGCTGGGGAAACGCTTCACAGGTATGGATGGCATTGGGGGAGTGCGATTATCTCATCAATGACGTCAGTCATACATGTGCAGTGGCAGGAGTGTGCCCGGGGACTCCAGAGGTGTACCAGAGCCTCGGGAACGCTGTGCCACCAATGATTTTTATTAAAATATTGCAAAGGGGGCTTGTTTTGACCCAGAGAGGGGTCTTGTTAATAAAATATTAATGTAGCCGAAATCAGGACATTGTTGCTATTGCGCATGCATGAACGCACGCACATATGGCACACTTTTAATTAATTTGACCCTGTGCTAGCTGGGAGAAGCAGGGGAGACGTATGTAAGCATCCTGGTAACCGGGGTAACCCCTAAAACGGCGCAAATTTGGGCGCATATTCGGTGAAATCACTGGAGACCTGCATTAACACCTGCAATCTAAAATATATTTTTAAATAGGTTTAAAAGAGTGTGCAAGGGTTTTAATGGAAGTATTTAGATGTGGGAAGCTTGCACATGTTCTGTGGGTTTATTTCTGCTGTGGTTGTATGTAAATTAGTCCGTTTTATAAGGTTCTAATTTGAGTATTTGGGGATCTATTTAAATGCAAAGTTTTATACAGTACACAGGGCACTGCTCTAATCTGAATTATATAGTTAAAATCCAAAAATGAAGGTTATAGGTAGTATTTTAATTAAGCAGTGGATTTTCCCAAAGTACATTTTAATAATGGTCTATGGACTCTTCCTTTAGGAAGCCATCCAAACCTTTTTTAAACCCTGCTAAGCTAACTGCTACTACTACTACTACTAACTAGCATTTCTAAAGCGCTACTAGGGTTAAGCAGCGCTGTACAATTTAAACATACAAGGACAGTCCCTGCTCAAAGAGTTTACAATCTAAAAGACAAGAGAACAATTTAAAGACAAGTGAACAATCTAGAGGACGAGTGAACAGTTAATCTGATAGGGTGGATAGATTGGGGCATTCTATATATCTCGAGCGGTTAGGTGCCGAAGGCAGCATTGAAGAGGTGAGTTTTAAGCAGAGATTTGAAGATGGGTAGGGAGGGGGCATGGCGTATGGGTAAAGGAAGATTGTTCCAGGCATGGGGTGAGGCAAGGCAGAATGAGCGGAGCCTGGAGTTGGCAGTGGTGGAGAAGGGTACTGAGAGAAGGGCTTTGTCCTGTGAGCGGAGGTTACGGGCGTGAACATAGGGGGAGATGAGGGTGGAGAGGTAGTGAGGAGCCGCAGACTGAGTGCATTTGTAGGTAAGGAGGAGGAGCTTGAATTGTATGCGATATCTGATTGGAAGCCAATGAAGTGATTTGAGGAGAGGGGTGATATGAGTATATCAGTTTTGGCGGAATATAAGACGTACAGCAGCATTCTGAACTGATTGAAGGGGGGATAGATGGCTGAGTGGGAGGCCGGTGAGGAGTAAGTTGCAGTAATCAAGGCGAGAGGTAATGAGAGCGTGGACGAGAGTTCTGGTGGTGTGCTCAGAGAGGAAAGGGCGAATGTTGCTGATGTTGAAGAGGAAGAAGCGACAGGTCTTGGCAGTCTGTTGGATATGCGCAGAGAAGGAGAGGGAGGAGTCGAAGATGACTCCGAGGTTGCGGGCAGATGGGACGGGGAGGATGAGGGTGTTATCAACAGAGATAGAGAGTGGAGGAAGAGGAAAAGTGGGTTTAGGAGGAAAGACGAGGAGCTCGGTCTTGGACATGTTCAGCTTCAGGTGGCGGTTGGACATCCATGCCGCAATGTCGGATAAACAGGCCGATACCTTGGCCTGGGTCTCCGCGGTGATGTCAGGTGTGGAGAGGTATAGCTGGGTGTCATCAGCATAAAGATGATACTGAAAACCATGAGACGAGATCAGCGAGCCCAGGGAAGAGGTGTAGATTGAGAAGAGAAGGGGTCCAAGGACAGATCCCTGGGGAACTCCAACAGATAGTGGGATGGGAGTGGAGGAAGATCCATGGGAGTGTACCCTGAAGGTGCGGTGGGAGAGATAAGAGGAGAACCAGGAGAGGACAGGGCCTTGGAACCCAAAAGAGGACAGCGTGGCAAGAAGTAAATCATGGTTGACAGTGTCAAACGCGGCGGAAAGATCGAGGAGGATGAGGATGGAGTAGTGACCTCTGGATTTGGCCAGGAGCAGGTCATTGCAAACTTTAGAGAGTGCTGTTTCTGTCGAGTGCAGAGGGCGAAAACCGGATTGAAGTGGATCGAGGATGGCATGAGAGGAGAGAAAATCAAGGCAGCGGCTGTGAACGGCGCGCTCAAGTATTTTGGAAAGGAAGGGTAAAAGAGAGATGGGGCGGTAGTTGGAGGGGCAGGTAGGGTCAAGTGAAGGTTTTTTGAGGAGAGGTGTGACAACGGCGTGCTTGAAGGTGTCAGGGACAGTTGCAGTGGAGAAAGAGAGGTTGAGGATGCGACAGATGGTGGGGGTGACAGTATGGGAGATGGTGTTGAGTAGGTTGGTGGGGATGGGATCAGAGGAACAGGTGGTGCATTTCGAGGAGGAAAGAAGGCGGGAAGTTTCATCCTCGGTGATCTCAGGAAAAGAGAAGAAAGAGACCTGGGTAGGTTGGTTGAGGGAGAGGGTTAAAGGGTGAAGAGGAGGTGGTGGCTTGGTCGTGAACTCAAGGTTGATCTTTTGCACTTTGTCGCGGAAATAGTCGGCCAGTGATTGAGGAGAGAGAGAAGGGGGAGTAGGAGCGGGGGGCACTTTTAGGAGGGAGTTAAGGGTGGTGAAGAGACGACGAGGGTTGGAGCTGAGAGAATTGGTCAATTGGGTGTAATAGTCCTGTTTTGCACGGAATAGGGAGGAGTGGAGGGAGGATAGCATGAATTTGTAGTGGAGGAAGTCTGAAAGGGTACGAGATTTCCTCCAGAAGCGCTCAGCGGATCGGGTGCAAGAGCGAAGGTAACGGATGCAAGGAGTCAGCCAGGGCTGGGAATTGGTGCGCTTTGTGGGACGGGAGATGGATGGCGCGAGGGTGTCCAAAGCAGAGGAGAGAGCGGTATTGTAAGCGGAGACCGCTTTGTCGACAGTTTCGGAGGACGTGATGGAGGGGAGGAGATTAGAGATAGTAGATGATAAGGTGGAGGGGTCAATAGCCTGGAGGTTCCTGGAGGTGGTGGTTAAAGTTGGACGGGGTGGAGGGGGGGGTGAAGAAGTGTGAATGTGATCAGGTGATGGTCGGAGAGAGGAAGAGCTGAGACGTGGAAATTGGAGGGTGAGCTGGAGGAGGAGAGGACGAGGTCAAGACAATGGCCGTCACGGTGAGTAGGGGTGGTGGAGCACAGCTGGAGGTTGAAGGAGGATGTTAGGGTGAGGAACTTAGAAGCATGGGGGTCGGATAGGTCATCAGCATGTACGTTAAAGTCTCCGAGAATGAGGGACGGAGATGAGGGGTCAAGAAAGACAGAGAGCCAAGCATCAAAGTCGGTAAGGAAGGAAGGGAAGGATGTATCAGGGGGGCGGTAAATGACTGCCACTCTGAGTGGTAGCGGGTAGAATAGCCGGATGGAATGGGCTTCAAAGGATGAGAAGCAGTGAGACTGCGGTAGGTGGAGGGGTTGGAAACTACAGGAGGGTGAGAGTAGTAGCCCAACGCCTCCGCCGCGGCCAATTGGGTGGGGCGTGTGGGAGAAGAGATAGCCTCCATGGCAGAGGGCTGCAACTGAGGCAGAGTCTTCCGGGGAGATCCAGGTTTCGGTTAGGGCGAGCAGTTGAAGGGAGCGAGAGATAAAGAGATCGTGGGTGAGAGACAGTTTGTTGCAGACTGAGTGGGCATTCCACAAGGCGCATGAGAAGGGGAGGGAGGAGGGGGGAAGGAGGGGAATAGAGACGAGATTGGAGACATCCCGGGATCGTTCGCAAGGATAGGACGGGGACAGGTGAGGGGGACCTGGATTAGGGTTAATGTCTCCCGCGGATAGCAGGAGGAGGAGCAAGAGAGTGCGGAGGAGGGTGGGGGAGGTCGGGCTTTTACTATATTCTCTGGCAACAAATTCCAGAGTTTAATTACACGTTAAGTGAAGAAATATTTTCTCCGATTTGTTTTAAATTTAATACTTTCTAGCTTCATTGAGTGCCCCCTAGTCCTAGTATTTTTGGAAAGACTAAACAGGCAATTCACATCTACCTGTTCCACTCCACTCATTATTTTATAGATCTCTATAGCCACTTTAGCCTTTTCTCATAGGGAAGTCAACCCATCTCCTTTATCATTTTTGTCGCCCTTCTCTGTACCTTTTATAATTCCGCTATATCTTTTTTGAGATGCGGTGACCAGAATTTAACACAATATTCAAGGCGTGGTCACACGATGGAGCGATACAGAGGCATTATAATGTCCTCATTTTTGTTTTCCATTCCTTTCCTAATAATTCCTAACATTCTTGGTCTTTGTCTTGGGCCTGCTGCTGTGGTTGCTGTGGCTGTGAATCCTCTGGATGGGCCTGTCCTCTGCACTGGGCCAGGTTATGAAGCATATAGCAGGCCAGGAAGATCTTGGCGACCTTTTCTGGGCTATAGAAGAGGTCCCCTCTGGACTGATTAAGACATCGCAACCTATTCTTTAGCTGGCCAAAGGTGTGCTCTATGATGCTATGTGTGGTCCGATATCTGTTGTAGTCTTTCTCTGTTGCAGTTTGGGAGTGCACTAGCAGGGTCGTGAGCCTGGTCCACTGTGGGTTATCTCTGTCACCTGTGGGGGGAAGAAGAATGAGAGACATGAGTGTGTATTGGCTGATTTAGATGCCTGTGGAGGTGGGGTGAGGGCTGTGGAGACACCTGGAGGGAGAGAATGTTGACGGTTTGTGGGAGGAGGAGGTATGGAGTTGGTTGATCCCTGTTGTGCTTAACCTAGGAGGAGCCAGCCACCGGTGATCTCCTCTCAGTCAGACCTGCGGTAGATTCCAGGATGCTGCCTTATACATGCATCATGGTTGGAACCTGGCTATCGGACACTCACGTCCACAGTCTCCCTATGGGTGTCACACACAATCTTCATATTCATTTTCTATTCCTATAGGTGGCCTCTCATGCCTGGGGGGGGGAGGTGCAGTTGATGATATCTGTGACTGAGGTGAAGTGAACTATGCTATAGAACTGAGCCATGTTGTTCTGCAGGGCCTGGGGGGGGGGGGGGGGGTAGTGGAGAAGGTGATGTGTTCTGAGGTGTGGGTAAGGAAGTCATCAAGGAACTGGGTCAGGCAGTTTGAAATGGCAGACTGGGTCAGAGCCACGTTCACAGCTAGGACAGACTGGAAGCTACCAGTGGCCAGAAAGAGAGGGAGGTGGTGACCTTGAGGTGGACAGGGAAAAGGATTGTTCCTACGGGTCTTGGGCTGCAGGATGGGTTAGAGCTGGTCACACAGGTGCTGAATGGCAGCCCTATCACAGCGTTACCTATTGAGATATTGCTAGTCAGAGTTTTCCTGGGAAATGGGTACAGGGCTGGAAAACTCTGAGATGTGGGTACCTCCTTCTGGACCTTCCCTCCAAACTCTTCTCATCCTCCAGCATGTGAGCCACCAGTGCATTCAGTGGATCCATATCCCACCACCACAGGTGCAACCCACTAACCCCAGACATACCACTGTGCACACCTCTACCTAGTGAGCCACCAACAAACACCACTAGGCACTCACTCTCCCACCATCAGCACACAGTCCCACCACAGCACACTCAGCAGCAGGAATCACATCCCTCCCCTTGTCCCTTCCTTCCTTCTCACCCATTACTTCCCTCACCCGTAACTGTCTTGTTTGTCTGTATTACTTAGATTGTAAGCTCTTTTGAACAGGGACTGTCTCTTTGTATCAGGTGTTCATTGCTGCGTGCGTCTGGTAGCGCTATACAAATGCTAATAATAATAATAATAAACAATGAAGTCACATACAGCAGCAGCACACAGCAATCACTCTCTTAGCAACAGCAAACACTCTTGCAACTTGGTACTCACTTTCCCAGCAGCAACCAACAGTACTCACATATAAGCAACCAAGAGGCAGATGCACTAAAGCTAAATGAGCCTTTAATGACTCTCCAACGAGGAAAATTTGATCCGTTGCATGCATCAAAGGGCTTTTACCGAGGAAGCCAGCAGCTAACGAAAACGGAATGGAGATGAGCAATTAGTGTGAAAACCCCATTGAAACGACATGCACTAACCTTTTCCGATTGCCTTTACGCAGGAAAAAGGCAGGAAAACTAACGAGAGGTCTGGACCACTCGTTAGGACAGCTCTGTGCCAGGAAAAATCATTAAGAGTAAAAATAAACAAACTTTGAGCCAATCCCAGCGCATTAGCAGAGCTAAAAGCGCTGTGATTGGTTCAAAGGACGTCAGAAAAACATAAATAAATAAAAATAAAAAAAGGATCGGGAGGGGGCAAGGGCGCTCATCAGGAGCGTCCTGTACGGACGGCCTTGCCCCCCCCCCCGCTGCTCCCCACTTTCCGCCGCTCCCCCCACCCCGAAAAAGCAAAATTCGAGCAGCCCCTGCCCCCTCCCTTCCTCACTACTCTCTCACCTCAGCTCCGCCTCCCGACATCCTCCGTCCTGTGCCCCGCCCCCTTTTGGGGTCGTCGCCGCCATTCCCCTCCTCCATCGGGCCCCCCTCCCTCTTACCGGGCCCGTGCAGCGCCTCTCTCCTCTGTCCGAAGGCGCTGCACGGGCAAGAAGAAAGCTGATGCCTGCCTTCGCCCAGCTTCGATGGCGCGTCTTTCTCCTGCTGGGCCTGCCCCTGTCTGACGTCAGACAGGGGCGGGCCCAGCAGGAGAAAGACGCGCCATCGAAGCTGGGCGAAGGCAGGCATCAGCTTTCTTCTTGCCCGTGCAGCGCCTTCGGACAGAGGAGAGAGGCACTGCACGGGCCCGGTAAGAGGGAGGGGGGCCCGATGGAGGAGGGGAATGGCGGCGACGACCCCAAAAGGGGGCGGGGCACAGGACGGAGGATGTCGGGAGGCGGAGCTGAGGTGAGAGAGTAGTGAGGAAGGGAGGGGGCAGGGGCTGCTCGAATTTTGCTTTTTCGGGGTGGGGGGAGCGGCGGAAAGTGGGGAGCAGCGGGGGGGGGGGGGCAAGGCTGTCCGTACAGGACGCTCCTGATGAGCGCCCTTGCCCCCTCCCGACCCTTTTTTTTATTTTTGTTTTGATTTGGGAGCCATGTGCTTGTGATTTGACTGTGTTTTGACTGTTTGTGGCATGCGCAGAGCAGCTAACATAACGCTTGGCTGCTCTGTGCATGATTTGGGGGCCGATTAACGATGTGTATTGTGATTCTTTGATACATTGTATGTTTCAATACCGATCTCAGCATGTGTGACTTTTTTTTTTGGTGCATTTTTCGTTATTTTAAAATCGTTAGGGACTTTAACGATTTAGATTTTTTTACGTTTGGTTGCTGCATCTGCCTCCAAGTCCTCACACACACACAAAGCAGCAGCACACGGGACAAACAGAGCAACAAGGATAGACAAATGCCACACAGGTAAGGGGGCATAATGGGAGGTATGTGGGCTTGGAGGCAGTGATTGTTGGGGTGAGAAGTTCTGAGAGAAGAGGACATTTCTCTGGTAAGTGAACACTATTTTGCTTTGTGCTTTGGGAACTTAAAGATTGGGGTTTAAAGGAGAAATTGTAGGTTAGTGATAGGCAAAATAAAAATATAAAAAAGCTAATTTTATCAACATCGCCATAGTCTTTTCCCCTTAGTTTTAAAGCTTGAACTTTGTACCACAACATTAATAGATATACTCTAGCAGACACTGCAGAATCTAGTTTAGCCTTTCCGCCCACCCTCCCCAACAACCCCCCACCCCCACCCCTAGGACGCTTCATTTACAGTCAGTTATTGTAATTAGGGTAACAAACAAGGAGTGCTCTTGCAGAGTTATGTTTCAATCATTTTTATTATTATTCAGACAAACTGTTATCAACCAACAATCTTTTATAGCAAAACGCACAACATAACATGACCAACCCTCTTCCCTCCCCCAACCTCCTCCCTCTCACCCCCCTCTTCCCCCAATCCAAGCACAAAATAAGGCAGTCCAGAATAACCTTTCCATGTCTTAGAACTAGGCAAAAATCAGAAGTTCAATATATGTCCCCTAGCTGCAGGAGCAAGGGTTTCCCAAAAGGGGGCCCACCTATGTTGAAATCTTAGAGCTTTGGTAGGGGAAGAGTTATTCACCTCTAGTCTCTCAAGTCGCATCAAAAGCAGCATTTGTCCTCGCCAGTACTGAACTGACGGGGTATTTGTGGTCAACCATCCTGAAAGTATTGTTTTCTTAGCAATAATTATGGCCTGCTCAACAAAGTTTCTGTATCCTTGTGGTATGGGCGGCTCAAGTCTGGGGTGTCCAAATAATAACAGTGGGTCATAGTGCCACCCTACTGACCATATCTTTGAAATCTGTTTCACTATGAGTTTCCAAATAGTTATTACATTCGGGCAATTCCAAAACATGTGTCCCAGAGTTGCACGCTCTGCTCCACACTTCATGCACGCTCCATCCGGCTATAGGCCCATATGGAAAGCCAGTCATGGAGAAATGTATGCCCGCAAAACAAACTTATATTGTAGTTCCCAATGGGCTGTCACGCTAATGCTCTTCTTCAATCCTATGACATGCGCTTTATACGTTTTTGAGGATATTACAATGCCCAATTCCTTGCTCCATGCCTTAGCCAGCCTATCAAAGTCCAGCTCTATTGTCGAGTCTTTAATATGTCTATGATGGAATGATAATGGTACTTTCTGTTGTGCGCCCAACGAGAATGCAGTAGCCAATTCCTCTTGCACATCGTCCGTTAAAGACTCCCATGGTAGGCTGGCAATATAATGCTTTAATTGATAATAATGAAAAGCATCCGTTGGCATTAAGTAGGATTGTTTTTGTAGCTCCACAAACGTTTTGATCTGTCCCTCCTCTGTTAAGGCCTGCACCAAGTAAACCAAGCCTCTTTGACGCTATCTGTGAAAAGCACCATATAGTTGTCCTAGGGGAAAGTCTGGGTTGCCAGAAATGGGTAGATATGGCGTTACTTTAGCTAAAAAATTGTGATGCCGACATATCCAGCACCACACTGCTCTAGCAGTCGGGAGGATGTGGGTAGCCTTTAGTACTGGGGGTGCTTCCCCTCCTGCCGCATGCAGTAAGTATGTAATCTGTTGGGTTGGTCGTGAGCCCTTGAGCCATAATGGAGACGCCCAGGCCAGGGCGGGTCCCGCCAGTAGGGAGATGATATATGCTACCTTCGCCCGATCCAAAGGAAAATCCCGGGCCTGCAACTCAAAAACAATTTGGCACTGATTGAGGAAGCCCTGGCAGGTCTTACTATCGCCCTCGTACCGAGGAGGCTAAGCCACCCAAATACCTCGGCCACATGCGAGGGGACCCAGCGGGGTAAGAGCCAACAGGCCCTCTGCAGCCCCAGCGATGGTCAACGAGTCTACGCGTTGACTCAGCGCGTTCACGACTCCTGATACCTGTTGTAGCTGAGCATGCAGTTGCTGGAGCAGCTGCATGGGAGATGGATCGGTTGAGCTCATGGCTTTGGCATTCTGTAATCTGTTGGGTTGGTCATGAGCCCTTGAGCCCTGGCTGAGGCCACAGACCGCTGACCCAGGCCAAGGGGAGACCGACCCACCACTGCACGCCCCAGCTACCCAATCCCCTTAGCCTACCTCCTCCCCACAGCACCTCAGGAAGAAAGGGAAATAGGCATACAGGCGGTCCTCGCAGCCGAACTGGAACCCAGACACACCCAGGGAGGGGAGAAAGAACCCAGGAGTCCCCCCCCCCCCAGGACCCCCAGCCGCGCGCTGAGCACCAGCCACAGGGCAAAGGAAAACAATGAAGGAACCAGAGCGGGGCCACACCCTCCCAGGGGACCAGCGCAGGACAGGGGAACTAATACAGGAAGCCCCTGTAACCGCGGGCGGATGTGGAGCCAGCAGCCCCAAAGGACCCCCCCCCCCCCCCCCCGGGACCAAGGGGAAAATGAACACACCACCCCCACAAGCCAGAGACAGGAGCAGCACACAAAAGGGAACCTAGGCCCCAGCCAAATGCCAGGGGAAAGACAACAGAAAAGAAAGGAAACCTCAGACAGAACACCCCGAAGACAGAGGCAGAGCCACAGAACACAAGGGGTTAAACTTACTGAGCCAGAAGACAGGAACATGAGGGAGAGAGATCCTAAAATAAACAAACAAGCAGAGAGAAAGCTCCGGACAGGAGCTCAGCCCTGCTGAACAAACACACAGCTGGCTTCCCACTGAGAACTGCAAGCAGCAAGGGAGAGCACAGCTGGAGGCAGTGAACTGATTACAGATTCACACACAGGCTGTAACCAGCTAACACAAACAGAGGGAAGGGAACAAGAATCCCTGAACATAAACACAGATCAAAGCCAGAGCACGTTCTGACAGAGAACTGCACGGCTTTCTAGTCACAAGGAAATGTAACGCCAAAGCAGGGGAAGCAGCAACATGCAGGCTTAAGTACTACCCACTGACGTCAGTACAAACCCTGACAGCCAATCAGGAATGAAGTCCACCCCCTTCCCCTGCAGAATCATAGCAAAGTAACTGAAATGTACATCTCTAGACAGATTCGTCTCAATCGTGGTAGGAGTAAAGGCATGTGTAGCCCTAAACCAATCATTGATGTGCGTCATGCCACTTGCGATTGTCAGATGACGCAAATTCAGACGACCCAAACCTCATAGGCAGTCAGTGGCCCAACTGTTTGTGGAGGCTAAAGGGGGTGGGGTTAGGGGTGGGGCCAGGGGCGGAGCTTACATCTATAACTGTCTGACAACACACAGAAAAAAAAATAAGTTAAAATAAAATAGTCACAATAAACTTAGATATTAGATATGTATCATATGTCAAAGAATAAAGTGGTTGCTCAAAGCATATGCTAACCACAATCGCTCAACTGCAAAACATCAAGGTCAGGTATACATATAAAGTAGCGCATATGAGTTTATCTTGTTGGGCAGACTCGATGAAACGTACAGGTCTTTTTCTGCTGTCACCTACTGTGTATGTTATGTTACTATGCACAAATTTGTGCATAAACACACTCAGAACCTTACTGTAACATAAATATTACACTGGGCAGACCCTAATACACCAATATACCACCCATACGGACAGTGGTGTGCTGGTAAATTTTTAACAACAGGCTCTCTCCCCGGTCCACCTCGGCGCCCCCCCCCCCCCCCCCGTCCACCACTGCGCCCCCCCGTCCAACTCTGCGCCCCCCAAAATTGCAGAGCTGGCTATAGCCAGTGGGTGGGGGGGGGGGGGCAATGCATTACTCTCTCCAGGAAAAAAAAAAATTAAATGATCTCAGGTTCCAATCTAATTCATGTTTAATGTGGGATAAAATGCCATAAATAAGTAAATAAATATAAACTTTTAATGTTGAGCACCTGATTCTCAAAGTGAACATATTCCAAACACTATAATGAAAATAAAATAATTTTTTTCTACCTTTGTTGTCTGGTGACTGTTTTTCTGATCATGCTGGCCCAGTATCCAATTCTGCTGCTATCTGTCCTCCTAACTCCGTTTCCAGGGCTTCCTTTCCATTTATTTCTTTTACTTTCCTCCTTTCTTCTTCATTTCTGGTCCTCAGCTTCTGCCTATTTTCTTCATCCACGTGCAGTTTTTCTCCTTTCTTCCTTTTCCCTTATCTTATCTCCTTCCTCACTCTTCCCTCCCCTCCATCTATGTCCAGCATTTATTCTCTCTCCCCTCCTCTCCCCCTGCCCTCCATTCACCCATGGCCAGCGACCCTTCTCTCCCCTGCCCTCCATCCACCCATGGCCAGCAGTGACCCTCCTCTCCCCTGCCCTGCATGCACCCATGGCCAGCGACCCTTCTCTCCCCTGCCCTCCATCCACCCATGGCCAACGACCCTTCTCTCCCCTGCCCTCCATCCACCATGGCCAGCAGCTCCCTTCTCTCCCCTGCCCTCCATCCACCCATGGCCAGCAGCTCCCTTCTCTCCCCTGCCCTCCATCCACCATGGCCAGCAGCTCCCTTCTCTCCCCTGCCCTCCATCCACCCATGGCCAGCAGCTCCCTTCTCTCCCCTGCCCTCCATCCACCATGGCCAGCAGCTCCCTTCTCTCCCCTGCCCTCCATCCACCCATGGCCAGCAGCTCCCTTCTCTCCCCTGCCCTCCATCCACCCATGGCCAGCAGCTCCCTTCTCTCCCCTGCCCTCCATCCACCATGGCCAGCAGCTCCCTTCTCTCCCCTGCCCTCCATCCACCATGGCCAGCAGCTCCCTTCTCTCCCCTGCCCTCCATCCACCATGGCCAGCAGCTCCCTTCTCTCCCCTGCCACCCCCTCCCGACTTGTTCCGCAAATTCTCCTGCTTCCTCCCTCCCTCCCTCCCTCCCGATCAGGTCCCTCACCGACCCTACCTTGGCCATCAAATTCTTCGGGGCAGGCAGTGTTGCTTGCCCGCTGCCATCGCTGACTTTCCTCCGCCGCCCGATCGCGCTTCAAATGGCCGCCGAGACTTACAGAAGTCTCGCGAGGCTGCCTCTGGAAGTCTCGGCGGACATTTTTAAAGCGCAAACAGGCGGTGGAGGAAAGTCAGCGATAGCAACGGGCAGGCAACACTGCCTGCCCCGAAGAATTCGATAGTCAAGGTAGGATCGGTGAGGGACCGGATCCGGAGGGCGGAGGGAGGGAGAGCCGGCTCGCCCTTTCCAACAACCGGCTCGCAAGTCCGGACAAAATTTAACAACCGGATCTTGCGAGCCGGAGCGAGCCGGCTCCAGCACACCACTGCATACGGAAAATGCAGACCGTCAACAATATGAACCAAGGGATCATAATATCACAATTCTCATGTAGAGCCACAAAACACCCCTTTAGGGTGGATAGTGTTCACAATGAGCTCCTTTTATTAGCGACCATATGTAGATCCTTCAAGAGGTAGTGTGTCATGATTTAGGCTCCACACCCTTTCTGATGTTTTGGTGCCACCTCAGTAAGGCCAACACACAATCTCTCCACTGCAAAATACTATACACAAACTTGTGCAAAAACACACTCATAACCTTACCAAACCATAACAGCACTAATTCCAAGAATAGGACGAGCTACAACTTTATGCGTGGAAAGGCAGCCCTATAATTACACCTGGCTCTAAAACACCAGTACACAACCTAGTGAAAAAAAAAACAAAAAGGGCTGCAAATACTACATGCTAGATCACACATGAAAAACACCTTGATCACACATGAAAAACACATGACACAGATATGAAGGCAACATACTGAACAGGAAAGTTACCTCAAGAAGTCAGACTCAGCATGCAGCAATACTAGAAAAATTGAAACTTACATGCAAAATATCACAGATGCACATTTCCAAAAGCTGACATATTCCAATTAATAAATTCTGAATAAAATACCCTTTTCTACCTTTGTTGTCTGATCATTTAGTTTTTCTATTCACTTTGGTCCCAGTGTCTTCTGTTTTATGCAGTGTCTTCGTTCCATTTGATAATTTTTCTCTTACCATGTCCACCATCCTCCTGTGTCCTTATGCGTCCTGTCCACTATCTGTAGCCCTGTCCCTATCCTTCCTCCAGTTTCAGTATCTGCCCTCAAAGTGTTCCGAGCCAGCCCTTAAATTCAGCAGTTTCCCCTCCATCCATATCCAGCATTTCTCCTCACTCCCCTCCCCTCCATCCATCCATGTGCATCTACTTCCTGTCTTCCCTCCCCTCCATCAGTGTCCAGCATGTCTCCTCTCTTCCCTGCCCTCTACTCCATCCATGTCCATTATTTCTCCTCTCTTCTCTCCCCTCCATCCATGTGCATCTCCTTCCTGACTTCCCTCCCCTCCATCCATCCGTCCAGCAACTCTCCATTCTCCCCTGCCCTCTCCTCCTTCCACCCATATCCAGCAAATGTCCTCTCTCTCCTGCCCCCCTTCATTCATCCATACATGTTCAGCAATTCTCCTCTCTCCCCTGCCCTCCCCTCCCCTCAATCCATGTCCAGGAACTCTCCATTCTCCCCTGCCCTCTCCTCCATCCATCCATATCCAGCAAATGTGCTCTCTCGCCTGCCCTTCCTTCCTCTCCTGTCCAGCGATCTCTTCTCTCCCTCTGCCCTCCCCTCCTCTCCATGTCCAGCAATCTCTTCTCTCCCCCTGCCCTCCCCTCCCATCCATGTCCAGCGATCTCTTCTCTCCCCCTGCCCTCCTCTGCAATTCCAGTAATCTTTTTCTCTCCCCTGCCCTCCTGTCCATGTCCAGTGATTTTCCCTGCCCTCCCTCAGGTCCCTGACAGCTCTCCGTCCCTCCCCCCCCCGCGCGTGTGTTTAACCTTCCCTTTGCTGCTGCCCACCCGCCCAAACGCAGGGCTGCCTGGTACTGCAGCCAAGCAGCTCTCGGAAGTTTCCTCCAGTTCTTCCCGCCCTCAGCTGAGCTTCTCGATGACAGGCCTCCTCTCTCTGCCCCCCCCCCCCACCAGCGCATGTTTACCTGTTTTCCTGGTGACAGGCCTCCTCTCTCCGTCCCCCCCCCCCCCCCCCCGGCGCGTGTTTACCTGTTTTACTTTTAGTGGCAGAGAGTGGCGACCGGCGACGGCAGTGATGAAGAAGAAAGCATTGTGGGATCCTCCAGCTTCTCCCTTCCCTTCCCTTCCCTCACACAGTGTCCCACCTTCGCGGAAACAGGAAATACGTCATTGCAGAAGGCGGGACATGTGTGAGGGAAGGGAAAAGCTGGAGGATCCCGCAGTGCTTTCTTCATCACTGCCGTCGCTGGTCGCCACTCGCTGCCACTAAAAGTAAAAAAGGTAAACATGCGCCGGGGGGGGGGGGGGGGGGGAACAGAGAGAGGAGGCCTGTCATCAGGAAAACAGGTAAACACGTGCCGGGGGTGGGGGGACGGAGAGAGGAGGGCTGTCATCGGGAAGTTCAGCTGAGGGCAGGAGGGATCGGAGGAAACTTCCGAGAGCTGCTTGGCTGCAGTGCCAGGCAGCCCCGCGTTTGGGGGGGGGCGGGGGGGGGGGGGGGTAGCAGCAAGGAGAAGGTTACGGTTGGGCTGGGGAGGCTTAGCCTCCCCAAGCCTTTTATATGGGGCGCCTATGCCAAACCTCCGTATTCCACCGGAGTCTGCAGGGTGGACAACGGTAGTCTCGCTCTCTTCCCCCGCCAGAGAAATCTTTGCAACATACGATTTAGTTTCTTTCCATCTTTACTTGAAAGATACAATGGTAAAATTTGAAAGGTATACAACCATCGGGGGACAATCATCATATTGTACAAAGCTATCCTCCCCAGAAGGGAGAGCAGGTATGCTTGTCACATCTGTAATCTCACAGAAGTTTCCGTAAGCATTTTAGAAATATTCAGTGTATATAAGCGACTGAGATCATTTGGAATATTTACCCCTAAATACTTTATAGCCTCTCCCGCCCATGTTATAGTAAGGCCTCCTTTCCAATGAAAACTGTCTCCCTGCAGTACTGACAGGGCCCGTGATTTTTGGAGATTTAACGTAAAGCCTGATAGATGACTATAATAATCAACTACTCGCAATAATGCAGGGAGAGATTTCTCTGGATCATCAGCAAATGCCAGCATTTTCACCACCTCCCCACCCACCTCCACCCCTAACACCCCCTCCTCATTCCTCAAGGCCCACAACAGGGGCTCCACTGAGAGCACAAACAAAAGTGGAGACAGTGGGCACCCCTGCCGCATACCCCAACGAACCGGAAATGTTCCACTCCGCACCCCGTTGACCAACAGTGCAGCCTCAGGCCCGGAATACAGAGTCTGTATTGCATTATAAAACCAACCCTGGAAGCCCATGTACCATAGCACTCCGAAAAGGTATTCCCAATTCACCTTGTCAAAAGCCTTTTCTGTATCCAAACTCAATACCAAGCCCAGTGCCTTGTCTTGTTGACACTGCGCCATGGTTAGCAACAGGCGTCGCACATTGCCACCCGCCTGTCAGTACCTGACAAATCCCACTTGCTCCCCACCAATCAAACGGGGAAGTAGCCCAGCTAAACAGTCCGCCAACACCCTCGCCAAGATCTTAATATCTACGTTTAGTAGTGAGATAGGTCGGTAGGCGTCCGCCTGATCACCCTGTCTCCCCGGCTTTGATATCAATGAAATCAAGGCTGTATTAGCATGTGGTGGGAATTCACCTGATTCTATTACTTGCTCATAGTGGCCCCAGAAAAGAGGGGGACAATAACTTGTAGAACTCTCCCGTGTATCCATCGGGCCCAGGCGCAGAGTTAAGTGCCAAATTTTTAATAACCTCCTGAAGTTCTTTTCCAGTAATGGGGCTATTTAATTTCTCTACTTCCTGAGAATTAAGATGTGGCAGACCTACGCGTGTCAAGTAATTATTCAAGCGACACAAAGGAGAGTCCCGTTCATTTTTGTTTTAATATAAGTAATTATTCAAGCCAGGGAATGACGGACTTACATGTCCCTCATATAGTTTGGTAAAATACCGGGTAAAGACCTGCGCTATCTCCTCACTCTTATTCCGCACCGAACCTGTATGGTCCTTTATAGCAGTTATCGTTCTACTGCCCCCCCCCCCCCCAGACTTAACTAGGCGCGCCAGTAGTGATCCCGCTCTGTCACCGAACCTTTGGAGTTTGTATTTTTGATAAAGGAGGAACCGAGTGGCATGTTCATTTAAGAGAGAGTTCAAAGCTATCTGCACTGCCTGTAGATTTTCCCGCGTGTTGGCATTTGGTCTCTTTATATATGTTTTCTTTGCTTTTTTTTGTTTCAGTTCTAAGTGTAATATTGCTTTAGCCTGTTTCCTGTTACAGGCCTGTACATAAACTATTATATCCACTCTCAGAACAGCCATAGCTGTCATCCAAAAGAGGGTCAGGTGCTCCCTGTGCTGCTTATTAAAGCGCGCAAACTCGCCCCATTTCAGATTAAGGTATTGAGCAAATTCTTTATTATGATAGAGGTATGCTGGGAACCGTCACCCTGTCTTAGTCTGATAATACTCCGGGGCTTCTATGTCTGCCCACACTAAGGCGTGGTCTGAAATTTCCTCAGGGCCTATACCTGTAGCCAGCACCCAGGGGAACTCTATCCGATCCACTAGTATGCAATCTATGCGGGAGAGAGTGCCGTGCGCTCTAGATAAGTACGTAAAATCCCTCTCTCCTGGGTGCAAGGACCTCTATGCATCAATCAAGTTCAGCATGCGCATAAAGGAGGAGAGGGCTCAACCCCGGATTCCTCCCTGTGGCATAGTCCTAGGTACCGTACAGTCTAGAGATGGTTCCAAGACTAGGTTAGTCTCCTAAAATCATCAACTTAAGTGAATGATAGGGAGCACAAAGTTGTATTATTGTTTGGTAGAACGCTAGCGTGTATGTGTTAGGGTCATAAAGAGCCAAGACCAGATAATCTCTATTTTGTAGCCAAAGATGAATCAGGACATACCTCCCCAGGGGTCTTTCTCTATCAATTCTGCCCGCGATGATATCCCTTTTGTAATCAATATTGCCATCCCCCGTTTTCACCCTTCCGTGGAAGCTGGGAACACCTCTCCCACACACGCGCGCTGCACTTTCTGATGCTCCTTCTCCAAGAGACGAGTCTCTTGTAAGCAGGCAATGTCCACTTTGTGCCTCCGTAGAGCTGTTAATATTTTTGCCCGCTTCACTAGGGTCGTTACATCTTCCACATTCCACGTTATGAACCATGTTGATTTAGCCCTCATATCTGCACATAGTTTGGGGGGCACATCTACTAACAATATAAACCGAACCCAAGACCCCGGGTACCCAGCCCCACCCAGGATCCCTTTCATGGTCTGTTTGCCTAGTTCTACAAGAAAAGGTTATATGAGATTGCATACATAATGTGGTCAGGTAGCGCGTCTTTGTTACGCTTCTCCATTTTTGTAATATTGCCAAATTTCTCAAATCAATATCTCTACCCTCCCCCACTCCTTGAGCAGGAGGTTAGAGATCTTAGTGATAGATGGGCCCCTCCCCCACCCGCACCACACCCAACCACTGCGCTACTGAATCTACTCTGATCTCAGTCGTTACACAAACATCTCTTTAGTTACTCTAGCAACTTTGGTAAACAATATTGCCGCTACTTTAACAGCCTGTGAGAGGAGAAAAAAAAAGCAAAAAAACATTTATACATCTACCTATGCATATCATTGCTCTATATCTATTTCCAACGCTTCAAGTCAGCAACAGGCTTAAACTCTTCTATGTCTTTGCTAACGCATTACTCTTTCTGCTAAATACATACACAAATACACATATTCTCCATAGCTATTTCAGATGCTTCAAAACAGTAGCAGCGCTATACTTCTATCTCTTGGCTAGTTTTTGCTCTTATTTCTTGCCTTTGTTGGAGTCCTTAGTCATTTATTCCGCCTTCTAGGTACCTTCTTCCCGACAAGAAGTTTCTGCTGGTCTGTAAGACCAGAAATTTATCGTTTAGGTGGCACTGATTGCGATAAGTCCATTTTCAGTGATGAAAGATTTTGCTTCTCCTGGGGTCCCAAAAGTGTGCCAAGCGCCATTGTGCATAATCTTCAATTCGGTAGGATAAATGAGCATGAATCTTTTCTAAGCATCTGCTAACATTTTACAAACAGGTCCGAATTGCCGCCTCCACTATTGAACTGTAATCGAGTAGTCCTGAAATATCTTTATAGGTGATCCCTCATAATAGAGATTGTTCCATTTTATCCTGGATCCCCTTAATATTTCCGTTTTGTGGATGAAATTGTGGATTTTTACAATGACTACCTGTGGTCGGGTTGCTTGGCTCTGTCTTCGGCCTCTTCTGTGTGCCTACGCTTCCGAGAGCGCGAATTCTGACTTCATCCAACGTTCCAACAGAGTAGGCAACGTTTGATCGGGTAAAGCTTCTGGAATGCCTTCAATCCGCAGGTTAGACCTTCTGGATCTATTCTCTAAATCAAGGTGTTTCACGTGCTCCTGCAACACTTTCTGAAGCTTGTCTAGTTTCCCCGTAGTTTCCACTCCCACATCCTCCGTTGCTGACACCCTCTATTCTAGCTCTCCGGTCTGCCGGATAGTGTCTTCCAGCAATCCCTTTAGGCTGGAAATCTGCCCTGAAAGCTGCTGCAGTTCTGGTTCCAGCGCTGTTTTTACCGCCTCAGTAATCTGCTGCAATTGCGGGGTTGTAATCTTGGAATCCGTGACTCCTAGAGCTTTCTCTTGATCTTTTTTTACCAGATTTCCCAGGCATCGCCGTTGTATTCCGTATCACAAACTCATCCATACACAAGTTGTAATATAGTAACATAGTAGATGACGGCAGAAAAAGACCTGCACAGTCCATCCAGTCTGCCCAACAAGATAAACTCGTATGTGCTACTTTTTGTGTATACCTTACCTTGATTTGTATCTGTCATTTTCAGGGCACAGACCGTAGAATTCTGCCCAGCACTAGCCCCGCCTCCCACCTCCGGCTCCGCCACCCAATCTCGGCCAAGCTTCTGAGGATCCCTTCCTTCCGAACAGATTCCTTTATGTTTATCCCACGCATGTTTGAATTCCATTACTGTTTTCATCTCCACCACCTCCCACGGGAGGGCATTCCAAGCATCCACCACTCTCTCCGTGAAAAAATACTTCCTGACATTTTTCTTGAGTCTGTCCCCCTTCAATCTCATTTCATGTCCTCTAGTTCTACCGCCTTCCCATCTCCGGAAAAGGTTCGTTTGCAGACCATGGGCGTAGTTTGACTGTTTCATTTGGGGGGGCAAAGGATGGGGCGGAGCATATTAGCATATTCATTTGCATATATAAATATGCAAATGAATATGCTAATATGGAGGAAGGAAGGGAAAAGAGCTGGCTTTTTGGGGGAATAGCCATAATGAATATGTATGAGATATCAAGCCAGCTCTTTCTCCCTTCCTTCCTTCCTTCCTTCCTTCCTTCTTTCCTCCTTACCCAGCACTCCCTCTTCCTCTCCAGTAGTATTTCCCCACCCCCTTTCCCATACCATACCAGTGTTGACATTAGAAATGCATAGGCTCTATATGTAGGTCCTTCAAGAGGTAGTGTGTCATGATTTAGGCTCTACACCCTTTCTGATGTTTTGGTGCCACCTGAGTAAGGCCAACAGACAATCTCTCCACTGCAAAACGCTATACACAAACTTGTGCAAAAACACACTCATACCCTTACTAAACCATAACAGCACTAATTCCAAGGACAGGACGAGCTACAACCTTATGCGTGAAAAGGCAGAACTGTAATTACACCAGGCTCTAAAACACCTATACACTACCTCGTGAAAAAAAGCAAAACAATAAGGGCTGCAAATACTACACACTAGCAGAATACTGCACCTTGATCACACATGAAAACCACATGACAACAGACATGACACAAGGAACTAGAAATAAAAAAATATGAAGGCAAAATACTGAACTGGAAAGTTAACTCAAGAAGTCAGACTCAGCATGCTGCAATACCAGAAAAATTGAAATTTACATGCAAAATATCACAGATGCACATTTCAAAAAGCTGACATATTCCAATTAATATATTCTGAATAAAATACTTTTTTCTACCTTTGTTGTCTGATCATTTAGTTTTTCTATTCGCTTTGGTCCCAGTGTCTTCTGTTTTATGCAGTGTCTTCTTTCCATGTGATATTTTCTCTCTCACCATGTCCACCATCCTCCTGTGTCCTTATGCGTCCTGTCTACCATCTGTAGCTCTGTCCCTATCCTTCCTCGAGTTTCTGTAACTGCCCTCAACGTGTTCAAAACCAACCCTTAAACTCAGCAGTTTCCCCTCCATCCATATCCAGCATTTCTCCTCACTCCCCTCCATCCATGTTCACCATTTCTCCTCTCTCCCTTCCCCTCCATCCATGTGCATCTCCTTCCTTTGTCTTTCTTTCCCTCCATCCTTGTCCAACATTTCTCCTCTCTTCCCTGCCCTCCACTCCATCCATGTCCAGCATTTCTCCTCTCTTCCCTCCCCTCCATCCATGTGCATCTCCTTCTTGACTTCTCTCCCCTCCATCCATCCATCCAGCAACTCTCCATTCTCCCCTGCCCTCTCCTCCATCCACCAGATTTCCTTTCTCCCCTGTCCCCTCCATCAATCCCTGTTGTCCAGCAATTCTCCTCTCTCCCTCGCCCATCCTGTTTCTATCTATCCCCTTCCCCATTCTATCCAGCATCTCCACCCCCCCTCTCCCCCTTCGCAGCATCTCCCATAAAGAACATAGTAACATAGTAGATGACGGCAGAAAAAGACCTGCACGGTCCATCCAGTCTGCCCAACAAGATAAACTCATATATGCTACTTACCTTACCTTGATTTGTATCTGCCATTTTCAGGGCACAGACCGTAGAAGTCTGCCCAGCACTAGTCCCGCCTCCCACCACCGGATTTTAAATGAAGTTTAACTGGGCCGTAATGTCACTTTTTGTGAATTCTGTTTAGTAGTATAATTTTAATTATGCTGTGCAGTATGATTTGTATATTACACACACACACACACTTCCTCCGGTTCTTTCCCATTCTAAACCCCTCTCTCCAGAGATTAATCCCTCCTTTTCATCCTATACCCCCATGCCCTTCACTTCCCACTCTCAGCACTGAATTTAACATAGTCCAGGAGCACCTGCTTTGCTAACCTTTTTCTCCTCACCTCACCCATGGGGCTCTGCAGCAGGAGAGGCATTTAATCACAAGGCATCTCCTGCTGCTACAGAACTAATCTCACTGTGTGAAATAAAAGATCACACTTCCCAATGCAAGATTAGCCAGACAAACAAAAATAAGGGGAAGAGGTTAGTGTACAACAGCACACCACCATCTGTGAACAGTAACAGCAGAGCTGTAGAGGCTCTCATTAGGTCTGTGGTACAAGCAGCACACCATACCTTATAAAAATTGGTCATGGCAAGGCCCAGGCATCCCATTCTGACAATGAAAAGTAGATTTCTCCTTTAAAACTTTCATGTAGACAAAAATCCACACCAAAAAGCAACTCACCTACCTCCTACAAGTTCTTCCACTAAACCAAACCTAGCCCAAACGACAACGTGGATGCAGCAGCTCACAGCAGGTTTGCTTGCTGTGTTTTGAGTGAACGGCGACGGCTGCGCGGGGGAGTGGAAATGGAGATGTACCACATGGCTTCCTTCCTTACAGTGGTGGACTAATCAGGAGCCTTCCAGTCCAGCGGCAAACGGGCGTCGAGCGAGCGGGGGTTGTAAAAGCAACAAGAAGACACGCTCGTCTCCGTCCGCTTCGCTTCCCTGCCCTCTCTGTCTGCGTCCTGCCTACCTCATGTCATTTCCTTTCGGGCGGGACGCAGACAGAGAGGACAGGGAAGCGAAGAGGATGGAGACAAGCGTGCCTGCTTGATTCTTTTACTTCTGGCGCCCCGGGTAAGTCATCGTTTGGGGGGGCATTGCCCCCCTCGCCCCCCCAGTCTACACCCATGTATTTGAACGTCTGTATCATATCACCCCTGTTTCTCCTTTCCTCCAGGGTATACATGTTCAGGTCAGCAAGTCTCTCCTCATATGTCTTGTAACGCAAATCCCATACCATTCTCGTAGCTTTTCTTTGCACCGCTTCCATTTTTTTAACATCCTTCGCAAGTTACGGCCTCCAGAACTGAACACAGTACTCCAGGTGGGGCTTCACCAACGACTTGTACAGAGGCATCAACACTTCTTTTCTTCTGCTGATCACACCTCTCTCTATACAGCCTAGCAACCTTCTCGCTACGGCCACCGCCTTGTCACACTGTTTCGTCGCCTTCAGATCCTCGGATACTATCACCCCAAGATCCTCTCCCCCTCAGTACCTATCAGACTCTCACCGCCTAACACATAAGTCTCTCGTGGGTTTCTACTCCCTAAATACATCACTTTGCATTTCTTCACATTGAATTTTAATTGCCAAACCTTAGACCATTCTTCTAGCTTCCTCAGATCCCTTTTCATGCTTTCCACTCCCTCCCGGGTGTCCACTCTGTTGCAAATCTTAGTATCATCCGCAAATAGGCAAACTTTACCTTCTAACCCTTCGGCAATGTCACTCACAAATATATTGAACAGAATCGGCCCCAGCACCGATCCCTGAGGCACTCCACTACTCACCTTTCCCTCCTCCGAGCGAACTCCATTTACCACCACCCTCTGTCGTCTGTCCGTCAACCAGTTCCTAATCCAGTTCACCACTTCGGGACCTATCTTCAGCCCATCTAGTTTATTTAAGAGCCTCCTGTGGGGAACCGTGTCAAAAGCTTTGCTAAAATCTAAGTAGATTACGTCTCTAGCACGTCGATGATTCAATTCTCAGTTACCCAATCAAAGAATTCAATGAGATTCGTTTGGCACGATTTCCCTCTGGTAAAACCATGTTGTCTCGGATCTTGCAACTTATTGGCTTCCAGGAAATTCACTATCCTTTCCTTCAGCATCGCTTCCATTACTTTTCCAATAACCGAAGTGAGGCTTACCGGCCTGTAGTTTCCAGCTTCTTCCCTATCACCACTTTTGTGAAGAGGGACCACCTCCGCCGTTCTCCAGTTCCTCGGAACCTCTCCCGTCTCCAAAGATTTATTAAACAAATCTTTAAGAGGACCCGCCAGAACCTCTCTGAGCTCCCTCAATATTCTGGGGTGGATCCCGTCCGGTCCCATGGCTTTGTCCACCTTTAGCTTTCCAAGTTGTTAATACACACTCTCTTCCGTGAACGGTGCTATATCCACTTCATTCTCAGGTGTACTTTTGCTAGTCCCTCGCGGTCCTTCTCCAGGATTTTCTTCAGTGAAAACAGAACAAAAGTATCTATTTAGCAAATTGGCTTTTTCTTCATCATTATCTACATAGCGGTTCTCTATCTTTTAGTCTCAAAATTCCCTTTTTAGTCATTCTTCTTTCACTAATATACCTGAAGAAATTTTTGTCGCCCCTCCTTACATTTCTAGCCATTTGTTCTTCCACTTGCGCCTTCGCCAGATGTACTTCTCTCTTGGCTTCTTTCAGTTTCATCCGGTATTCCTCCCCGTGTTCCTCTTCTTGAGATTTTCTATATTTCTGGAACGCCAACTCTTTAGCCTTTATTTTCTCAGCCACTTGCTTGGAGAGCCATATCGGTTTCCTTTTTCTCTTGCTTTTATTTACTCTCCTTACATAAAGGTCTGTGGCCCTATTTATTACTTCTTTCAGCCTGGACCACTGCCCTTCCACTTCATGTACTTCCTCCCAGCCCATCATCTTCTTCCTCAAGTATTCCCCCATTTTACTAAAGTCAGCACGCTTGAAATCCAGGACTTTGAGTTTAGAGTGGCCGCCCTCCACTTCAGCCGTCATATCAAACCAAACCGTTTGATGGTCACTGCTTCCCAGGTGTGCACCCACTCGGACATTTGACACACTATCCCCATTTGTGAGCACCAGATCCAGCATCGCTCCGTCCCTCGTGGGTTCCGTCACCATCTGTCTGAGCAGAGCACTTTGGAAAGCATCCACGATCTCTCTACTTCTTTCCGATTTGGCAGACGGAACCTTCCAATCTACATCCGGCAGATTGAAATCTCCCATCAACATAGTGGTCATTCCAGTAGAACAGTGTTTATGGATTAGGAGAAATTGCTCCAGAGAAACATTTCCTGATCGGAAATAAACTAGATTTATTAAACAAGGTTTTCAAAAGGCATTATCAAACCTAAGGAGAGCTATGTCACGTCCCCTACCTCGATGCAAGTGGCGTCCTCGAGTGGAGCAGGGTTTCATGCCGCCTTTGCCAGCACAGCGCGCCCTACCGGCTTCCTCGGGCGGCGCAGCCATTTTGTTTTTTCTGCACTCCCACGCCGTGGTTCGCTTTGCATTAGCTAGGCGCCCGATTCGACCCCAGATGCTCCATTCTGACTCCCTGTCCAGCTGGGGATTGAGCATCCCCGCGGCCTGTCTCCTTGGCTCCTCCTCCTCCTCCTTTCTCCTTGCTTGGCTAATCGGTTGCTGCCTTCCCTCTTGTTTTCTCCTCCTCTTCTATTGGCCAGATGTTAAAATTAAAAAAAATATATTTATTTTACCTGGCCTGGGCTTCGGTGGTGGTGGTAGATAGTAGAGCAGACTCAGAGTGCAATCGTTGTGCTCTGCTCCATGTGTGCTGTTGTGGGGCCACGGGAGAGTGCAGCTGAGGCAGGGCAGACCGGCAGAGTGGAGGAACCGCAACCGCGACGATAGCTGGCACATTTTCCCCTCCCATGCAGCACTGCGGTGCCGTCGCGCATGAGGGGGAGGAGCAGAGCTCAGGGAGTGAGCGACGGCGTAGCGGCGCCAGCGTCTATAATGGCTGCAGCCTGCACTAAAAACAAAATTAGGCAGAGGAGGACCGGACAGCTGCCGGCTGCCTGGGTAGGCCTGAGCCGAGATTGGGTGGGCCTGGGCCCACCCAGGCCCATCCGTAGCTACACCCCTGGTTGTGCTGGATAGAACTACCACCGGCCTCCTGTAGTAGGCCTCCAAAACTGAACACAATACTCCAGGTGGGGCCTCACCAACGACTTATACAGGGGCATCTGCTGGTCACACCTCTCTCTATACAACCTAGCAACCTTCTGGCTACGGCCACCGCCTTGTCACACTGTTTCGTCACCTTCAGATCCTCAGATACTATCACCCCAAGATCCCTCTCCCCATCCATACATATCAGACTCTCACCGCCTAACACATACGTCTCTCGTGGATTTCTACTCCCTAAGTGCATCACTTTTCATTTCTTCGCATTGAATTTTAATTGCCAAACCTTAGACTATTCTTCTAGCTTCTGCAGATCCTTTTTCATGTTTTCCACTCCTTCCCGGGTGTCCACTCTGTTACAAATCTTAGTATCATCCGCAAATAGGCAAACTTTACCTTCTAACCCTTCGGCAATGTCACTCACAAATATATTGAATAGAATCGGCCCCAGCACCGATCCCTGAGGCACTCCATTACTCACCTTTCCCTCATCCGAGCGAATTCCTGTCACCACCACCCTCTGGCTTCTGTCCGTCAACCAGTTCCTAATCCAGTTCACCACTTCGGGACCTATCTTCAGCCCATCTAGTTTATTTAAGAGCCTCCTGTGGGGAACCGTGTCAAAAGCTTTGCTAAAATCTAAGTAGATTACGTCTCTAGCACGTCGATGATTCAATTCTCAGTTACCCAATCAAAGAATTCAATGAGATTCGTTTGGCACGATTTCCCTCTGGTAAAACCATGTTGTCTCGGATCTTGCAACTTATTGGCTTCCAGGAAATTCACTATCCTTTCCTTCAGCATCGCTTCCATTACTTTTCCAATAACCGAAGTGAGGCTTACCGGCCTGTAGTTTCCAGCTTCTTCCCTATCACCACTTTTGTGAAGAGGGACCACCTCCGCCGTTCTCCAGTTCCTCGGAACCTCTCCCGTCTCCAAAGATTTATTAAACAAATCTTTAAGAGGACCCGCCAGAACCTCTCTGAGCTCCCTCAATATTCTGGGGTGGATCCCGTCCGGTCCCATGGCTTTGTCCACCTTTAGCTTTCCAAGTTGTTAATACACACTCTCTTCCGTGAACGGTGCTATATCCACTTCATTCTCAGGTGTACTTTTGCTAGTCCCTCGCGGTCCTTCTCCAGGATTTTCTTCAGTGAAAACAGAACAAAAGTATCTATTTAGCAAATTGGCTTTTTCTTCATCATTATCTACATAGCGGTTCTCTATCTTTTAGTCTCAAAATTCCCTTTTTAGTCATTCTTCTTTCACTAATATACCTGAAGAAATTTTTGTCGCCCCTCCTTACATTTCTAGCCATTTGTTCTTCCACTTGCGCCTTCGCCAGATGTACTTCTCTCTTGGCTTCTTTCAGTTTCATCCGGTATTCCTCCCCGTGTTCCTCTTCTTGAGATTTTCTATATTTCTGGAACGCCAACTCTTTAGCCTTTATTTTCTCAGCCACTTGCTTGGAGAGCCATATCGGTTTCCTTTTTCTCTTGCTTTTATTTACTCTCCTTACATAAAGGTCTGTGGCCCTATTTATTACTTCTTTCAGCCTGGACCACTGCCCTTCCACTTCATGTACTTCCTCCCAGCCCATCATCTTCTTCCTCAAGTATTCCCCCATTTTACTAAAGTCAGCACGCTTGAAATCCAGGACTTTGAGTTTAGAGTGGCCGCCCTCCACTTCAGCCGTCATATCAAACCAAACCGTTTGATGGTCACTGCTTCCCAGGTGTGCACCCACTCGGACATTTGACACACTATCCCCATTTGTGAGCACCAGATCCAGCATCGCTCCGTCCCTCGTGGGTTCCGTCACCATCTGTCTGAGCAGAGCACTTTGGAAAGCATCCACGATCTCTCTACTTCTTTCCGATTTGGCAGACGGAACCTTCCAATCTACATCCGGCAGATTGAAATCTCCCATCAACATAGTGGTCATTCCAGTAGAACAGTGTTTATGGATTAGGAGAAATTGCTCCAGAGAAACATTTCCTGATCGGAAATAAACTAGATTTATTAAACAAGGTTTTCAAAAGGCATTATCAAACCTAAGGAGAGCTATGTCACGTCCCCTACCTCGATGCAAGTGGCGTCCTCGAGTGGAGCAGGGTTTCATGCCGCCTTTGCCAGCACAGCGCGCCCTACCGGCTTCCTCGGGCGGCGCAGCCATTTTGTTTTTTCTGCACTCCCACGCCGTGGTTCGCTTTGCATTAGCTAGGCGCCCGATTCGACCCCAGATGCTCCATTCTGACTCCCTGTCCAGCTGGGGATTGAGCATCCCCGCGGCCTCTCCTTGGCTCCTCCTCCTCCTCCTTTCTCCTTGCTTGGCTAATCGGTTGCTGCCTTCCCTCTTGTTTTCTCCTCCTCTTCTATTGGCCAGATGTTAAAATTAAAAAAAATATATTTATTTTACCTGGCCTGGGGCTTCGGTGGTGGTGGTAGATAGTAGAGCAGACTCAGAGTGCAATCGTTGTGCTCTGCTCCATGTGTGCTGTTGTGGGGCCACGGGAGAGTGCAGCTGAGGCAGGGCAGACCGGCAGAGTGGAGGAACCGCAACCGCGACGATAGCTGGCACATTTTCCCCTCCCATGCAGCACTGCGGTGCCGTCGCGCATGAGGGGGAGGAGCAGAGCTCAGGGAGTGAGCGACGGCGTAGCGGCGCCAGCGTCTATAATGGCTGCAGCCTGCACTAAAAACAAAATTAGGCAGAGGAGGACCGGACAGCTGCCGGCTGCCTGGGTAGGCCTGAGCCGAGATTGGGTGGGCCTGGGCCCACCCAGGCCCATCCGTAGCTACACCCCTGGTTGTGCTGGATAGAACTACCACCGGCCTCCTGTAGTAGGCCTCCAAAACTGAACACAATACTCCAGGTGGGGCCTCACCAACGACTTATACAGGGGCATCTGCTGGTCACACCTCTCTCTATACAACCTAGCAACCTTCTGGCTACGGCCACCGCCTTGTCACACTGTTTCGTCACCTTCAGATCCTCAGATACTATCACCCCAAGATCCCTCTCCCCATCCATACATATCAGACTCTCACCGCCTAACACATACGTCTCTCGTGGATTTCTACTCCCTAAGTGCATCACTTTTCATTTCTTCGCATTGAATTTTAATTGCCAAACCTTAGACTATTCTTCTAGCTTCTGCAGATCCTTTTTCATGTTTTCCACTCCTTCCCGGGTGTCCACTCTGTTACAAATCTTAGTATCATCCGCAAATAGGCAAACTTTACCTTCTAACCCTTCGGCAATGTCACTCACAAATATATTGAATAGAATCGGCCCCAGCACCGATCCCTGAGGCACTCCATTACTCACCTTTCCCTCATCCGAGCGAATTCCTGTCACCACCACCCTCTGGCTTCTGTCCGTCAACCAGTTCCTAATCCAGTTCACCACTTCGGGACCTATCTTCAGCCCATCTAGTTTATTTAAGAGCCTCCTGTGGGGAACCGTGTCAAAAGCTTTGCTAAAATCTAAGTAGATTACGTCTCTAGCACGTCGATGATTCAATTCTCAGTTACCCAATCAAAGAATTCAATGAGATTCGTTTGGCACGATTTCCCTCTGGTAAAACCATGTTGTCTCGGATCTTGCAACTTATTGGCTTCCAGGAAATTCACTATCCTTTCCTTCAGCATCGCTTCCATTACTTTTCCAATAACCGAAGTGAGGCTTACCGGCCTGTAGTTTCCAGCTTCTTCCCTATCACCACTTTTGTGAAGAGGGACCACCTCCGCCGTTCTCCAGTTCCTCGGAACCTCTCCCGTCTCCAAAGATTTATTAAACAAATCTTTAAGAGGACCCGCCAGAACCTCTCTGAGCTCCCTCAATATTCTGGGGTGGATCCCGTCCGGTCCCATGGCTTTGTCCACCTTTAGCTTTCCAAGTTGTTAATACACACTCTCTTCTGTGAACGGTGCTATATCCACTTCATTCTCAGGTGTACTTTTGCTAGTCCCTCGCGGTCCTTCTCCAGGATTTTCTTCAGTGAAAACAGAACAAAAGTATCTATTTAGCAAATTGGCTTTTTCTTCATCATTATCTACATAGCGGTTCTCTATCTTTTAGTCTCAAAATTCCCTTTTTAGTCATTCTTCTTTCACTAATATACCTGAAGAAATTTTTGTCGCCCCTCCTTACATTTCTAGCCATTTGTTCTTCCACTTGCGCCTTCGCCAGATGTACTTCTCTCTTGGCTTCTTTCAGTTTCATCCGGTATTCCTCCCCGTGTTCCTCTTCTTGAGATTTTCTATATTTCTGGAACGCCAACTCTTTAGCCTTTATTTTCTCAGCCACTTGCTTGGAGAGCCATATCGGTTTCCTTTTTCTCTTGCTTTTATTTACTCTCCTTACATAAAGGTCTGTGGCCCTATTTATTACTTCTTTCAGCCTGGACCACTGCCCTTCCACTTCATGTACTTCCTCCCAGCCCATCATCTTCTTCCTCAAGTATTCCCCCATTTTACTAAAGTCAGCACGCTTGAAATCCAGGACTTTGAGTTTAGAGTGGCCGCCCTCCACTTCAGCCGTCATATCAAACCAAACCGTTTGATGGTCACTGCTTCCCAGGTGTGCACCCACTCGGACATTTGACACACTATCCCCATTTGTGAGCACCAGATCCAGCATCGCTCCGTCCCTCGTGGGTTCCGTCACCATCTGTCTGAGCAGAGCACTTTGGAAAGCATCCACGATCTCTCTACTTCTTTCCGATTTGGCAGACGGAACCTTCCAATCTACATCCGGCAGATTGAAATCTCCCATCAACATAGTGGTCATTCCAGTAGAACAGTGTTTATGGATTAGGAGAAATTGCTCCAGAGAAACATTTCCTGATCGGAAATAAACTAGATTTATTAAACAAGGTTTTCAAAAGGCATTATCAAACCTAAGGAGAGCTATGTCACGTCCCCTACCTCGATGCAAGTGGCGTCCTCGAGTGGAGCAGGGTTTCATGCCGCCTTTGCCAGCACAGCGCGCCCTACCGGCTTCCTCGGGCGGCGCAGCCATTTTGTTTTTTCTGCACTCCCACGCCGTGGTTCGCTTTGCATTAGCTAGGCGCCCGATTCGACCCCAGATGCTCCATTCTGACTCCCTGTCCAGCTGGGGATTGAGCATCCCCGCGGCCTGTCTCCTTGGCTCCTCCTCCTCCTCCTTTCTCCTTGCTTGGCTAATCGGTTGCTGCCTTCCCTCTTGTTTTCTCCTCCTCTTCTATTGGCCAGATGTTAAAATTAAAAAAAATATATTTATTTTACCTGGCCTGGGGCTTCGGTGGTGGTGGTAGATAGTAGAGCAGACTCAGAGTGCAATCGTTGTGCTCTGCTCCATGTGTGCTGTTGTAGGGCCACGGGAGAGTGCAGCTGAGGCAGGGCAGACCGGCAGAGTGGAGGAACCGCAACCGCGACGATAGCTGGCACATTTTCCCCTCCCATGCAGCACTGCGGTGCCGTCGCGCATGAGGGGGAGGAGCAGAGCTCAGGGAGTGAGCGACGGCGTAGCGGCGCCAGCGTCTATAATGGCTGCAGCCTGCACTAAAAACAAAATTAGGCAGAGGAGGACCGGACAGCTGCCGGCTGCCTGGGTAGGCCTGAGCCGAGATTGGGTGGGCCTGGGCCCACCCAGGCCCATCCGTAGCTACACCCCTGGTTGTGCTGGATAGAACTACCACCGGCCTCCTGTAGTAGGCCTCCAAAACTGAACACAATACTCCAGGTGGGGCCTCACCAACGACTTATACAGGGGCATCTGCTGGTCACACCTCTCTCTATACAACCTAGCAACCTTCTGGCTACGGCCACCGCCTTGTCACACTGTTTCGTCACCTTCAGATCCTCAGATACTATCACCCCAAGATCCCTCTCCCCATCCATACATATCAGACTCTCACCGCCTAACACATACGTCTCTCGTGGATTTCTACTCCCTAAGTGCATCACTTTTCATTTCTTCGCATTGAATTTTAATTGCCAAACCTTAGACTATTCTTCTAGCTTCTGCAGATCCTTTTTCATGTTTTCCACTCCTTCCCGGGTGTCCACTCTGTTACAAATCTTAGTATCATCCGCAAATAGGCAAACTTTACCTTCTAACCCTTCGGCAATGTCACTCACAAATATATTGAATAGAATCGGCCCCAGCACCGATCCCTGAGGCACTCCATTACTCACCTTTCCCTCATCCGAGCGAATTCCTGTCACCACCACCCTCTGGCTTCTGTCCGTCAACCAGTTCCTAATCCAGTTCACCACTTCGGGTCCTATCTTCAGCCCGTCCAGTTTATTTAAGAGCCTCCTGTTGGGAACCGTGTCAAAAGCTTTGCTGAAATCTAAATAGTTTACTTCTATAGCACGTCCATGATTCAATTCTCCGGTCACCCAGTCAAAGAATTCAATGAGATTCGTTTGGCACTATTTCCCTTTGGTAAAACCACGTGGTCTCGGATCTTGCAACTTATTGGCTTCCAGGAAATTCACTATCCTTTCCTTCAGCATCGCTTCCATTATGTACCTTCTTAAACTATTTCCAGGAAATTACCATGGTCAGGCATGGTCGGACGGGTTGAGGAGGCCCAGGAAGAGAGCTCACAAACGTCCTCTCTCCTCAAGTCATCACGTGATTTCCACTTGCAGAGTTATAAATACATTTCATTACCATCTAAGAAGGAAACACTAAATAAATCATACAATATACTATATAAACTAAAATACATTTTTATATTAGGCTAATATCCTTAATACTGTAGCACATTTTAAATTATTGAAAAACTCAAAAATACTAAGATGGCGTCAGCAGTGAGAGGGGTGCTATCCAGTCTTTTGCATTGAGTGTCACATGTATGATTATCTCCCAGTTGGTGAGAGGTCATATATGTGTGCCAGATGCAAAGAGCTCCTAGCTCTCAGAGAAAGTGTCCATTCTCTTGAGGCTAGAGTAGTAGACTTGGTGGAGCTGAGAGAGTCAGAGAGGTACATAGAGGAGACCTACAGGGATGTTGTAGAGAAGTCCCACCTCCAGTCTGGTAGCCCCTGTGCTACCTTGGAGGAGGGAGGTCTCCTAGAAGGAGAGCATCACCCTGGTGAAGTAGGAAGTACTCCTGTAGCCAGGACCTGCTCACCAGGGGCTGTTCTATCTTCTCACACTGAGGGTATGTCTCCAAGTGCTGCCCAGGAGGGAAGGGTTAGGACGGCTGTTGTAGTTGGTGATTCAATCATTAGACATATAGATAGCTGGGTGGCTGGTGGATGTGAGGATCACCTGGTGACTTGCCTGCCTGGTGCGAAGGTGGCGGACCTCACGCTTCACTTATGATTTTAGATTGTGCTGGGGAGGAGCTGGCTGTTTTGGTACATATGGGTACCAATGACATAGGAAAATGTGGGAGAGAGGTTCTGGAAACCAAATTTAGGCTCTTAGGTAGAGAGCTCAAATCCAGAACCTCTAGGGTAGCATTTTCTGAAGTACTACCCTTTCCACGAGCAGGGCCCAAGAGACAGGCAGAGCTCCAGAGCCTCAATGCATGGATGAGATGATGGTGCAGGGAGGAGGGTTTTAGATTTGTTAGGAACTGGGCAACATTCTGGGGAAGGGGGGGAGCCTATTCCGAAAGGATGGGCTCCACCTTAACCAGGGTGGGACCATGCTGTTGGCATCGGCATTTAAAAAGGAGATAGAGCAGCTTTTAAACTAGAAACTGGGGGAAGGCCGACAATTGCGCAAAAGCGTATAGTTCGGGATAAGGTATCTTTCAAAGATATCACCAAAACAGGGAAGATAGGGTATCCCGATAGTGAGGTTGCAAAAGAGACCATAGTAGATCAGGTGTCCTTAAATAAAAATAAAAATCAGACAAAAGATTGCAAAGTAATACTGTCAAGTACTGAGTATGATGTAAATAGGAACAACAAACATAGTTTGAAATGTCTATGTGCGAATGCCAGAAGCCTAAAAAATAAAATGGGAGAGTTAGAATATATTGCACTAAATGAAAAATTAGATATAATAGGCATCTCTGAGACCTGGTGGAAGGAGGATAACCAGTGGGACACTGTCATACCGGGATACAAATTATATCGTAGTGATAGGGTGGGTCGAATTGGTGGAGGGGTAGCATTGTATATTAACGAGAGCCTTGAATCAAATAGATTGAAAATTCTGCAGGAAACAAAACACTTCTTGGAATCACTGTGGATTGAAATTCCAGGTGTAAAGGGGAAAAGGATAGGAGTGTGCTACCATCCGCCTCGCCAGGATGAACAGACGGATGCAGAAATGTTAAAGGAAATTAGGGACGCAAACAAACTGGGCAACACAATAATAATGGGTGATTTCAATTACCCCGATATTAACTGGGTAAATGTAACATCGGGGCACACTAGGGAGGTAAAATTCCTTGACGAAATCAAGCTGGTACAGGAGCCGACGAGAGAAGGAAATATTCTAGACCTAGTCCTTAGTGGAGCACATGATCTGGTGCGGGAGGTAATGGTGCTGGGGCCGCTTGATAACAGTGATCATAATATTACGACTACTACTTATCATTTCTAAAGCGCTACTAGACGTACGCAGTGCTGTATACTTGAACATGAAGAGACAGTCCCTGCTCGACAGAGCTTACAATAATATGATCGAATTTGATATTAGCTTTGAAGTAAGTATACATAGAAAATCAAATACGTTAGCGTTTAACTTTAAAAAAGGAGACAATGATAAAATGAGAAAAACTGTGAAAAATAAAACCTAGAGGAGTGGCTATGAGGGTCAAAAATTTACATCAGGCGTGGATGCTGTTCAAAAACAGCATCCTGGAAGCCCAGGCCAAATATATTCCACATATTAAAAAAGGAGGATGGAAGATCAAACTACAGCCGGCATGGTTAAAAAGTGAGGTGAAGGAAGATATTAGAGCTAAAAGAAAATCCTTCAGAAAATGGAAGAAGGAACCGACTGAAAATAATAAGAAACAGCATAAGGCATGTCAAGTCGAATGCAAAGTGCTGATAAGGAAGGCTAAAAGGGACTTCGAAAAAAAAGTTTGCTTTGGCGGCAAAACACATAGTACAAATTATTTTAGGTATATAAAAAGCAGGAAGCTGGCAAAAGAATCGGTTGGACTGCTAGATGACCGAGGGGTAAAAGGGCCATCAGGGAAAACAAAGCCATAGCAGAGGGATTAAATTAATTCTTTGCTTCGGTCTTTACTGAGGAATATTTGGGTGAGATACTGGTGCCAGAAATGGTATTCGAAGCTGACGAGTCGGAGAAACTGAATGAATTCTCTATAAACCTGGAGGATGTAATGGGGCAGTTCTACAAATTGAAGAGTAGCAAATCTCCTGGACCGAATGGTATTCATCCCAGAGTACTGATAGAACTGAAAAATGAACTTGCGGAGCCTGGTACCGGAAGATTGGAGGGTGGCCAATGTAATGCCGATTTTTAAAAAAGGTTCCAGAGGACATCCGGGAAATTATAGACCGGTGAGTCTGACGTCTGTGCCAGGCAAAATGATAGAAACTATCATTAAGAACAAAATTACAGAGCATATTCAAAAGCATGGATTAATGAGACGAAGTCAACATGGATTTAGTGAAGGGAAATCTTGCCTCACCAATCTACTACATTTCTCTGAAGGGTTGAACAAACATGTGGATAAAGGTGAGCTGGTTGATATTGTGTATCTGGATTTTCAGAAGACGTTTGACAAACGTCATGAAAGACTCCAGAGGAAATTGGAGAGTCATGGGATAGGAGGCAGTTTTCTATTGTGGATTAAAAACTGGTTAAAAGATAGAAAAGAGAGAGTAGGGTTAAATGGCCAGTATTCTCAATGGAGAAGGGTAGTTAGTGGGGTTCTCCAGGGGTCTGTGCTGGGACCGCTGCTTTTTAACATATTTATAAATGACCTAGAGATGGTAATTAAATTTGCTGATGACACAAAGTTATTCTAAGTCGTTAAATCGCGGGAGGATTGTGAAAAATTACAAGAGGACCTTACGAAACTGGGAGACTGGGCGTCTAAATGGCAGATGACATTTAATGTGAGCAAGTGCAAAGTGTTTGTTTTGACCTGAACTGTTTTAATATATGGTTTGTTTTTTATTGATAGTTTGTATTTGAATGGAGTTCCTAAGTGTTGTACATCATTGTTCTATTGACAGAGGAGGGGTAGTTGTTTGTGTAGTTCTTGGCTTTTCCAGTGTGTGTGTATATGATTCAGACAGTAACTGTGTATGTGATAGTTAGATTGTGTGTGTTTGTCTGTTTCTGACAGTGACAGTGATGGGAGTGGGTTTGATGAACTGCGATGGTGCATGAGTGTGTGTGTGACAGTTACCTTGTGGGGGGGTGGGGTGGGTTGGGGAACTGTGTGTGTTGTGTGTCACAGAGAGAGATCGTGTGTTTATGTGTAAGTGAGACAGGGGAGGGTTTATGAGAGGGTGGTACAGTTTTTTTTCTCTGTCAGAATGAGAGGGGGGTGGGGTGATGGGTGTGGTGAAGTGGTGTGTGTCGGTGTTGGGCTTGTATTGGGGTTCTGAAGTGTTCATCATCTGTGTTGTATTCTCCATGGAGAGGTCAGTGTGTGTGTCTATGAGACAGATAGTGATTGTGTACTGGTACTCAAACCACTAGTAATACAATATATAACTGGGGTACTGTTGTCCAGAAAAAAAACAGATGGAGAACATATTTCAATTACATTCAAAAATATTTTTAGTTGTGTATGATTCTGTCAATGGTAACAAGAGAAAACTAACAGTCAGGTATGAAGCTAGATGTTGATGATTATAAGGGGAAATCTCAGAGTCGTAACTCACCCATGCAGAGATATCCGCAATGTAAGATATTACCCTAGAGGGTGGATAAGTGTCTTAATCATTGAATATCCCCTGAAGATATATTTTAAATTTCAAGCACACCTTAGTTTCCCTATAATAACTATACCACGTGAATACAGCAAAATAAATATACTAAATTTGGTCTTCCACATTCACTTGTAACTGACGTTTTCACCACCCAGGTTTTAAAATCACATTTCTATATTGTATATTTTCATGCTATGTATGTACCATGTACTTTCCTAAACATCTTCTAATAAAATAGTAGCACTTATCTCAGAGCTGTCAAGTGGCTGAGCCCCACCCGACAGCCATTGCAGCACAATTCATTTTCTACACACTGGAGCTTCCTTCTGCGCCGTGTGTTTCTGTTAGTAGTGCCCTTCCTGATGCCTGACACTGTGGGGTTTTCAAAATATTCTGCCTCAGGGACTTGGGTTCAACTTGCCACTGTGCAAAAAAACAAAAAGTGCACTAGAGTGAGGCACAGGTTGAGGCACCCAAGCTTAGGGCACCAATAGCCTGCTTCACCACACCCTTCCTTTACAGTGACATTAACACCTGCTGCTGGGGCAGAAGCTGGAGCAGGGGTGAGAGGAAAGGAAGCGCCAAGGCAGAGAGGTAAGACAGTGCAGCATCTCTGTTCAGAGGAAGGCCACGGTTGGTGGCAGTGAGAGAGTCTGAGGTGTGGTATGCTTATTGCAGAGGAGGGCACCGCTTTCGGTGGCGGCTGAGGGAGTCCCGGTTCACCTTGCAGCAGCTGACAGAGCAGAGAGAAGCGGCCTCCGTGCAATGCGGGAGGACCTGGAGTGGAGGCTGTCACATTTCTTCCTAAAGTTCTGTTGATGGACAGCGTCTGCACATCTGGATAAGTACAGTTTTTTGGGGTGGCACAGTTTAGTAATTGCTCTATCTATGTAGTGTGTTGAGAGCATTGCTACTTCTACTATAATTTTGCAATTCTTTGCAATAGTTTTTTTTATATATTACAAACTGAGGGGGTATTTTACTAATCCACAGTAGCGTTTTTAGCTCGTGGTACAAATCAGCTGGTGGTAAATGCTGAGATGCCCATAGAAATATAATGGGTGTCTCGGCATTTACTGCCAGCTGATTTCTACGGTGAGCTAAAAACACTACTGCGGCTTAGTAAAAGGCCCCCCTGAGTGCTTTTTAGAGAGCCATATGTTGGTTTTAATGTACAGCTAGTTCCCTTAGCTGAGGCCTTTCTTTTTTCACAACTGATTTTCAAGAGTCCGCCGAAGTCCTGCTGCTCAGTGTTGGCAGTGGAAGCACATACCTGGAAGCAAAATGCTTATCACAAGAATTCTCCTAAGGCTATCGATCCTTACACTTCTAACCGCCATAAGAGCCGTAACACCAGACAACAACACTATAATACCAATACTATGCAACCTGGGTCACTCAATTAGGCACACCGCCTTCCATCTATATACAAACACACAATCGGGAGAAAAAAGATTACCCCCCCCCCCACCCCCCCACCCCCAAAAAAGCATGTTTTTACAACCCAGACTTGAAGAAGTACTACTGAGGTATTTAAATGTCTCTATCATATCTCCTTTCTCCTTTCTCTCTCCTCTCTTCCAGCGTATACATGTTAAGGTTCATGTTTTATGACTGAGACCACTTATCAGTTTGGTAGCTGCCCTCTGGACTGACTCCATCCTGTTTATATCTTTCCGCACGAATTCTGGAGACCACACCTACTGAAAAATATAAACAGGATGGAGTCGGTTCAGAGGGCGGCTACCAAACTGTTAAGTGGTCTCAGTCGTAAAACATATAGTGATAGGTTCATGAACCTTAACATGTATATGCTGGAAGAGAGTTGGGAGAGAGGAGATATGATAGAGACGTTTAAATACCTCTATGGCGTTAATGTTCAGGAGGTGAGCCTTTCTCAAATGACGGAAAACTCTGGAATGACAGGGCATAGGCTTAGGAGGAATCTAAGAAAATACTCTTTCATGGAAAAGGTTGTGGATGTGTGGAATGGCCTCCCAGTGGAGGTTGTGGAGACGAAGACTGTGTCAGAATTTAAGAAAGCGTGGGACAGGCACGTGAGATCCCTTAAGAAAAGGAGGAGTTAGTGGGTACTGAGGAAGGGCAGCCTGGATGGGCCATTTGGCCCTTATCTGCTCTCATGTTTCTGTGTTTCTAAGAAATAAATATATAACACAGAACTGGAAAATGTTGGCACATTTAGACTGACTCTGAACTTCTACATGAAGGTAGCTCTGCCCTCATTATTCAATCTCTCTCTTTTAAATAGCAGTAATAAACAATATTAAGTGCATTTCTATAATAATATACCACTGCATTTCAACAAAACAAAAGGAGCAAGTTCCCACAAACCATCTTTATTTTTTTATTTTATTTTTTTGCATTGTATTACAGAAGTTAGAAACACACGCCAGGATCAATTGTAATAATCCTGAAGTACAGTATTCTCCTTAGGACACAACACAGCAAGACAGTTTCTATTTAGATAGACTTTTTGTTTATATAGTGAGATTTATACTGTACAAACTGGAAAAATTAACACAAGACATCATACTAACTTGATCAAACATACTGTGAGATGCATAGTTTCCACTTAAACTGCGGAATGATGCATTTTGAGTATATGTGTTGCATTATGTTGAATAGAAGTTCTGTCCTTTCCAAGAACAATGTTATGAGAGATGCTAAGCAAACAGTAACATTTTTTTATTGCAGAAAGCTGGTTACGTCTCCACATGTAGCTATTTTGAGACCTAGGTTCCAATCATGCTTCTCAGGACAGAGGCCTGCTCTGCCAGAATTAATTTGTTATATAGTTTTGAGTGGAAGAGTGTTCTTTGGTCTGAAGCTGCCAGGACGCCTGTTGTACCAAAGCCTGTATGAAATCTGTTGTGCTGGTTGAGTTGTCAGAAAGAGATGAGGTGGCGACCTGAGAGAAGAGATGCTGAACTGTCACAGTGCTCAAAGCTGTGCTTTGACTAGAGTTTGGAGAGTTCTTCAGCATTAGGTCAGGAATAAGTAGCAAGGGTCCCAGGATCTTTACAGGACAGAAAGCTGATCCGGTAGGGATGAAATTAACCTTGTTTTTGTCAGGATATGAAAAAAGTGGTGCTGAGACAGGTTGATGACACATTTCTTCAAAGACCTTCGCTTGCTCACATCCTTCTGGGGGTTCTCGTTTGAACACATAGCTGTTATTAGGTTTAGGAGATGAGGCTTACTTGGGCAATGGTGAGCTACTCCCGCTGTCTTTTTCCATGACATAAAGTATGTCTTTTGCTGAACACAGGCTCCCGTCCTGAGATTCAGGATGACAAAATGGGGAGACACATGGTGAATGACTGCTGCAAGTTCTACTGCATTCTAGGCACAGGGAAAAAAAAAAGATTTTAAATGCTTCCAGGTTCAATCTAATTCATGTTTAAGGTGGGATATAAATGTCATAAATAAGTAAATAAATAAATAGATAGAAACTCTGTTTTTATGGCCCTTTACTAGGAGAAAAAGATCTCTGCACAAATATAACTGCTAGGGTATCCCTATAACATAGTAACATAGTAGATGACGGCAGAAAAAGACCTGCACAGTCCATCCAGTCTGCCCAAGAAGATAAATTCATATGTGCTACTTTTTTTATTTGTACTGTCCTCTTCAGTGCACAGACCGTATAAGTCTGGCCAGCCCTATCCCCGCCTCCCAACCACCAGCTCTGGCACAGACCGTATAAGTCTGCCCAGCACTATCCCTACCACCCACCACCGGCTCTGGCACAGACCGTATAAGTCTGCCCAGCACTATCCCCGCCTCCCAACCACCAACCCCGCCTCCCAACCACCAGCTCTGGCACAGACCGTATTTATTTATTATTTATTTATTGCATTTGTACCCCACATTATCCCACCTTTTTGCAGGCTCAATGTGGCTTACAGAGTAAGGTTATGATAAAGTCAGTACATGATTTAAATACAGTTGATCATAAGCTGAGGTAAGAGAGGTGATAGATGGGCTGATGTTGGGTAGGTTGTTTGAGAAATGTTTTAGGTGTGTTTGGGTGATTTGGGGGATGAATTGTATCATTGAGGGTGATTATTGTAAGTTTTGTTAAAGAGGTGTGTTTTCAGAGCTTTGCGGAAGCTGGTTAGATTGTTCATGGTTTTCAGGGTTTTGGGTAGCGCATTCCAAAACTGTGTGCTTTTGTATGCAAAGGTTGTAGCATAAGCTTGTTTGTACTTCACTCCTTTGCAGCTGGGGAAATTCAGGTTTAGGAATTTGCGGGCTGATCTTTTGGCGTTTCTGGGCGGTAGGTCCACTAGGGTTAGCATATAGAGTGGGGCATCTGCGTGAATGATTTTGTGCACGGTTGTGCAAATCTTGAATTCAATTCGTTCCTTGAGCGGAAGCCAATGCAGTTTCTCTCTTAGGGGCTTCGCGCTTTCATATTTAGGTTTTCCAAAGATGAGCCTGGCTGCCGTGTTTTGGGTTGTCTGGAGTTTTTTAATGGTCTGTTCTTTACAGCCTGCATACAAGGCGTTGCAGTAGTCCAAGTGGCTTATAACTAGTGACTGCACTAGGGTGCAAAAGATATTTCTTGGGAAATAAGGTTTAATTCTTTTGAGTTTCCACATCGATTGGAACATTTTTTTCGTTGTGTTCTTCACGTGGGTATCGAGTGTGAGGTTTCGATCAATGGTGACTCCAAGAATTTTCAGGTTTTCTGATATAGGCAGTGTGCAGTAAGGTGTGGTTATAGTGGAGTAATTGTTTGCATTGTATTGGGAGGTGAGAACTAGGCATTGTGTTTTATCCGCATTGAGCTTTAACCGGAATGAGTCTGCCCATGAGTGCATGATCTGGAAGGTCTGGTTGAGCTCGTTGGTTATTTCGTTTAAGTCCTTCTTAAACGGGATGGAGATTGTGACATCATTGGCATATATGTAAGGGTTAAGGTTTTGATTGGCCAAGAGTTTGGCTAGTGGTGTCATCATTAGGTTGAAGATTGTGGGTGAAAGTGGGGATCCTTGAGGGACTTCACATTCCGGTGTCCAGGGCGGTGATCTGGCAGTATTCGTTATAACTTGGTAGGATCTAGTGATGAGGAATCCTTTGAACCATTTGAGAACTGGGCCTCCGATTCCGAAGTATTCTAGAATGTGTAATAGTATTTCATGATCCACCATGTCGAAGGCACTGGACATGTCGAATTGTAATATGAGTATGTTCTTGCCGAGTGCAATTGTTTTTTTAAAGGAGTTCATTGCAGACACTAGTATGGTTTCGGTGCTATGATTTGATCGGAATCCTGACTGTGATTCGTGTAGAATTGAGTGTTTGGTCAGGTAGTCCGTGAGCTGCTTCGTCACTATGCCTTCCATCAATTTTGTAGTGAGTGGGGTAGAGGCGACTGGTCGGTAGTTGGTTAAGTCCATTGTGCTTTTCTTGGCATCTTTTGGCAGCGGCTTGAGTAGTATGTTTCCATTTTCCGTGGGGAAGAGACCATGTAGGAGTCTATAGTTGACTTGGTTCGTGAGGTCTTTTTTAAATTGTTTGGGTGCAGCTCTTATTAGGCTGGTGGGGCAAATGTCAAGTTTGCACTGAGATTTGGCATATTTTTTAAGCTGGTGTGTGAGTTCATCTACTGAAATTAGGTCAAAGTTGGTCCATGATCGGTCAGCTGGGTATTCCCCGGGTGTTGGGTCTAGGCATTCAAGGATACTTGAATATTCAATCGTGTTACTTGGTATCATGCGTCGGAGCTTTGTAATTTTTTCATTGAAATACTTCGCTAGGTTGGCTGCCGATGGGGTGTCTGTGCTGTTCGAGGTGACTTGTGTGGTGTTTAGGAGATTGTTTACAAGGGAAAAGAGTTTGTGTGTATCCTTGTAGTCTGGTCCTATTATGGTTTTGTAGTACGTTCTTTTGGTATGTCTGATGCTGTATTTGTATTTTCTTTGTAACTGTTTCCACTCTTTGTGTGTGTTCATCTTTTTTTTTGCTCCATGCTCTTTCTAGTCTTCTGACCTGTGTTTTTAGTTCTTTCAGTTCTTCGTTGAACCATGGGATTGAGTTAATCCTATGCGAAGTTCTGGTTTGGAGCGGAGCTATATTGTCTAGAACTGTTCTGCATCTGTTATCCCATTCTTGTAAGAACTGGGGTGATTCTGTGGTTGTTGTCCATTCGGTGGTATATATTTGTTGCCAGAATGTTAAAGGGTCTATTTTGCCTCTTGTACTGTAGGTTCTTTTTTCCTGTTTTTGTTGTTTCTCTTTTGTTTTCCAGAGGAGGGAAGTGTTTGCTTTGTAATGATCTGACCATGGTGTGATTGTCCATTTTGTGTTCTTGATTGTGAGGTTCGCGTCTGATGAAAATTTGTGAGTTATGATGTCCAGTGTGTGTCCATGTTTGTGGGTGGGCTGTATGTTAGGCCAGTGGAACTCCCAGAGTTGGAGGAATTCCTTGCATTCGTGTACATTGTTTGAGTTGGTGTCTTCAAGATGGAGGTTGATGTCTCCTGCTATGATGATATTTTGGGATGATAGACAAGTGTTTGATATGAAGTCCGTGAAGTGTATCTGTGCTTCTTGCCACCTAGCCGGGGGTCTGTAAAATAGGATTATGTTTAGTTGATCCTGTAGGTTAGGGTGTGTGACTCTGACTGAGGCTATTTTGAGTTGAGGGAGGATCAATTCGGCTGTGGTTGTGATTATGAATTGGGATTTATAGATTATAGCTATACCTCCGCCTCTTTTTCCTTCTCTCGTCCAGTGAATGATTTTGTATCCTGGTGGACAAAGCTCTAGGATTATTGGGTCTTTAACGTCATGTATCCAAGTTTCATTGATGAGAAGGAGGTCGAGGTGATCTGCCGTTATCCAGTCGGTTATTGAAGTGGTTTTTCTGATTATAGATCTGGCATTAGTGTATCCTATTTGTATTAATTGGTGTTTCTTTCTTGGGTTCGGGTTTGTGGTGATATTTATCAGTTGTCTGTTGTTTTGGTGTGCTGGTCTGTTGTTTTGGTGTGCTGGTTTGGAGTCTTCTAATGATATTCTTTGTTGGTGTCCATGGGCTTTAAGCTCATCGTGGTTTTTGTTGCTTATTTGGGCCGGCATTCTGCGTATGAGAGTGGTGTATGATTTGTGAGTTGTGTGGTTGTTGTTATCGGTATCGAAGGTTGTATATGTATGTAGGGTTAGGGTGAGCCAGTAGATGATTAAGAGTGTTTTGCTTGGGTTCATATCCCTGCCACCCACCACCGGCTCTGGCACAGACCGTATAAGTCTGCCCAGCACTATCCCCGCCGCCCAACCACCAGCCCCGGCACAGACCGTATAAGTCTGCCCAGCACTAGTCCTGCCTCCCAACCACCAGCCCCAGCACAGACCGTATATGTCTGCCCACACTAGCCCCGCCTCCCAACCACCAGCTCTGCCACCCATTCTAGGCTAAGCTCCTCCAAACTAATATCATTTGGAGTGGCTAACCAGCCACTCCAAATGATATTTATGTTTAAATCTGTTTATTGACATAAAATGCAGAAAATACATACATAATATTGCAAAAAGAAAACAATACTAATACAGCCCACATCTGCCAATCTTTCATCCGTCGTCAAATGGCATTTTCCTTTTGTCCCTAAACAACCCACCCCTCCCTCCTCCCTTATTCCTCTTTTTACAGTAAATGTAAATCTTTTCGTTGATGGTACAGTTCCAAAACAATAAGTCACCATTATTGTTTGAAAAGTCTACATTCTGCAACAGTTAACCTTTACAAAAGAAAAACAACCATCAGCATAACGTTTGTATGATTCCCCCTACCCTTTCCACACCCTCCCCCCCTTCTCTAACCCTCCCACCCACCTCCCCTGTCCCTAACCACAAACAGTAAACACCTTATACCACTGCGCCGCCTACTAACGCTAGAACGTAATAAGTTATTCAATTTCAGAGATTGCTTTACTCAACCTAATGTAATACCCAACTCCCTCTATCTTCCCCTCCCACCTCTCTTCCCATGCCATACCCTGCCTTAAGGATTCAAAATTCTGCTCCGCGCCACCGCCGTCAGAGAGTCCCAAAATGGGGCCAAGTGCGACAAAAACCGTCACCTCTAGGCGAGGCTAGGTCACCTACTTCTCTACGCTCTAATGAACAAAAAAGATCATTCTTGCTCGCCACTGTGAAAGTGTCGGGTACTCCGTGGTTATCCACCAATGGAGAATGACCTTTTTACCTATAAGGATTGTCTTTTTAAGAAACTGTTTCAGTTTCTTTGGTGAGAACTGCGATAGCTGGAATTATCAAACAATAACATCGGTCTCCGGTGCCAAGTGATCCTCCACAGACCAGACACATGACTACAATTCTGTTTCCAGAATTTCAAAACTCCTGGACATTTCCAGAACATGTGCCCCAGGTCAGCCGGGGATGCAGCACATTTCAAGCATTTATTGTCTACCCTCATTTTCGCCCTCCATGCCCTATACGGAGAGATATACATTCTCGTAAAGAACTTATATGCCGTCTCTCTCAGCACCACACTCTCAGAGATTCTGGAGATATCCATGATGCATGCCTTCAAGTGTTCTACTGGAATGTCCACTCCTAACTCCCTATTCCATTGTGTTGTCAATTGAGCATAATCGTAATCACCCAGTTGTTCCTTAAGGCCTGCATGGTAATATTTTAAGGCCACTTCCAATTGAGCATCCAAGGCCAAGATTGACAATAGCTTCTCCCAGGTCCCCGGGCTGACTGCAGAAGGGAGGAGTGACCGCAAATAATGCCGTAGTTGAAACTCTGCAAAACCGTCCTTCCTTATTGCCCCAAATTCAGATGCTAAATCTTCCCAAGTCTTTAAAGTCCCCTCCTCCGAATAAAGTTGGTATAGATATTTTATACCATGAGTAGCCCAATTATCGAATGTGATAGATGTGCCAGGAGTGAAATGCGCGTTCCCCTTGATCGGTAATAATGAAGAACAAACTGCCAATAACCCATAATGACGGCACATCCAACGCCAAGTTTTCCATAATGGCAACAAAATCGGCGCAAAGAACAACGGGGTACGCAATTCTCTCGACAATGCGTGTAACCAAAAACTAAAATGGGATGGGGACAATAAATTTGTTTCCACCTCTGTACACGAAAAATAACTCGTGCTCCGGAACCAGTCTGAGAGGTGACGCATATTACTCGCCACTGACAACAATTTAAGATTCAACAGGCCGAAACCACCTTGCGATCGCAATAAATAAAGCTTTGTAGCCGTTACTCTAGGTCTCTTGTCCTGCCAAATGTAACAGGTAACCATCTGTGTCATCAATCACTCATCTCTATAAGTTAGAAACACCGGCAGCATTTGCAGACCATATACCCACTTGGGCACTATGATCATATTATAAAGAGCTATCCTGCCCATCATGGATAGAGGTAGCAACTTCCATGTGCATAGCGTGCGCCTAGTACTCTCCCTCAAAGGTTTTATATTCAATTCATATATACTGGTCAAATTAGCTGATATCCACACTCCCAGATATTTCAGTGGTCCCTCCGCCCAAGAGAGCGGAAAGATACCTTCCCAAGACTCTCGTATCTGCGTTTGAATCGGTAAAGCCACAGATTTCTGCATGTTTAAAGAAAAGCCACAATAGTAGCCAAACTCCTCAAGGGCACTAAGTAAATAAGGTAAGGACTGCTGTGGTTTAGTCAGGGTCACTAACACATCATCTGCAAAGCTAATGTTTTGACTACTAGCGCTCGTAGCGCAATCCCCGCTATCTCTGGGTCTCTCTGGATAGTCCGTAACAGAGGCTCTAAATACAGAAGGAATAATATAGGTGAGAGTGGACACCCCTGACGGGTTCCACAAGCAACTGGGAAAGCGGCTGATTGAATGCCATTTACTACCAAAGAAGCTTGCGGTTGCATATACAACGTCGTTATAGCTTGCAAAAACCAACCCTGAAGCCCTACATGTTCCAACACCGAGAAGAGATAATCCCACCTTACCTTATCAAAGGCTTTCTCCGCATCGAGACTAACCAAAAATAAGGGGTTCTTGGTGGAAAGGCTCTGCGCGATTGCTAAACACACTTTCCATACATTGATACATGAGTGGCGGCCCCGTACAAAACCTACCTGTCCCTCCCCCACTAGATCTGACACAAAGGGAGTCAGGCGCTCCATTAGGACCTTGGCCAAGATCTTCAAATCAACATTTATAAGCGAAATCGGACTATAAGAACCCGGATGTTCTGGCGGTTTCCCCACTTTTGGAATTAAGGTGATCAGGGCCTCGTTAGAATCTCTGGGGAACCTCCCCTGTGAAATTGATTCCTCAAAGAAATCCAACAAAGCACCACTAAGCTGGGGAAATAAAAGCTGATAATATTCTGCCCCAAAGCCATCCGGGCCTGGGGCAGATCCTCGCTTAAGCGATTTCACCACCCTCTGCAGCTCCTTTGCTTGCAATGGAGCGTTCAGTTTAGCTATTGCTTTCGGAGAGAGACGTGGCAGTCCCGAATCTACTAAATAGTCCTCTACGGATGGCCCTTGTTGAGGTTCTGGGAGGGCGTACAACTGCGCGTAATAATCTTGCATTATCTTAACCACCCCTGCAATATTATTTGTCTGTCTACCATCTGGGCCCTGTAAAACTGGGATGAACCTATTGCCCCCCCAAGTCTTAGTGATTCGCGCCAGCAACTTACCGGATTTATTCCCAAACTTGTGAGAGATGCTTCTTTGTTCTCTCATGGATCATTGCATTCAATGCTGTTAGAGAGGCTAACATCTCTTCCTTATTCTTTTCGGAAGATGACGACAAATATGCTCGCTTTGCTATCCGGTATTTCTTCTCTAATTGCACTACCCCCTGGGATAGCCGCTTAGCACACGCATACATAAATGCAATGATGTCGCCTTGTAGCACTACCTTGGAAGTTTCCCAAAACAATTGCGCCTCCTGTGCATGACCCCCATTCATATCCACAAAATAAGCCCATCTCTGTTGGAGGTATTCTCGAAATTTCTCATCTTCTTTTAAGTTTATCGGAAACCTCCACATACTCTGACGAAGCCTGGTTGTCCCCAACTCCAAATCCACCCAAATTATCGTGTGGTCCGAAACTTCCATTGGGCCAATCTCTGCGGATATATTTGCGGATATAAAGTAGATGATATTAAAATATAATCCAAACGAGACCATGTGCCATGAGCTCTTGACATGTGGGTGTAGTCTCTCATGGCGGGGTTACTCAACCGCCAGGGGTCTACCAAATTCAAGGCACTGCTGAGAAACGCTAGACCTTTCCCCCTGCCTATGGACACTCCCGCAGCGGGACTAGACCTATCTTGCCACCCATCCATAACCTGATTGAAGTCCCCTAGAACAATCCAGGGAGCCGTTGCATGTTGAGTGCCTAGCCGAACCAAATGCTGAAAGAAAGAATGATCATAGACATTAGGCCCGTAGACATTAAGAAGAAAAACCTCCTGACCCATGATATTCAGATGTAGCAGAATGTATCGAGCCTCCCTGTCTCGTTCCACCACCCTAGACATATATTGCAAGTTTTTATGGATCAGTACAGCCACTCCTCCCCTCTTACCCCCCGAAGATGCAAAATAACATTCTCCCACCCAACTCTGCTTTAGCTTTAGATGCTCAACCTCCGTTAATTTGGTTTCTTGAAGGCATGGTATAGATACTTTGTGGCGCTGTAGAGCAGCCAAAATCTTTGTCCTTTTGACCGCGGAGGAAATCCCCAACACATTCCAAGAAATGATTCTAGGGTCATGGTAATTAACCATATTCCCACCCGTCAAATTCACGAAAGATTAACTTCCTCAAAACCTTAGCTACCTCCAGGTGCCCAGCCCTCATCCAGAGGCCACACATTATTAACGGCAGCAGCACGCAATCAGAATTCAACAAATAAGAAATTATCTTCTCCCGCATGGCACAGCATCGTCCCCTTTCTCTCCCCACCTCCACATACCGGCGCACACCAAACTTCCCATCTTCATTATGCCCCCCTTCTCTATCCCACCCCTACCCTCTCCTTCCCGTAGTCCCCCCCTCTCCTTAGAACATATCCAGTCACCCTCATGGATTGTCACCAACCCACAAGACCACTTACAGGTTCCTTCCTCCTAAATAAAACCATACATTCTACAATTTCCACTTCATATGGGGTCCGCACTTCCTACAGATTCATACACCCCCTTCTCCCACCTAACAACCTACATTCACACTCTTCAACATCAATAGCACCTTCATCCCTCCTGATCCTCCCCCATCTAAACCCTCTATGATTTTATCACAATCATAACTTGAAAATGTTCAAACAAGAAACATATTATTTTGGAACAGAGTAGAAAATGATTCAACAGTCTCAGCACTATTACGCTATCAGATTCGCAGGTGAGCAGATCAGGCGCCCATCACCAAGTTTTGTCTTAGGGACATACTTAACACTGCAGCTAACACTGCAGCTCCTTGCGCCATATTTCACCAGTCTCATTACTCACAGCTCTGTCCAAAATCCAGTAAGTCTGCAAACTGCCCATCCGTCTTCAGGCTGTCAGTTGCCATGAAACCCATTCACCTTGGGCTTTTCGCTGCAGGCCTCTCGGTCTGTCCTTGCAGCCATTTTAAGTCACTTTCGGGGGACTCGTGAGATCGCCACTGACCTTGGTCAAAGATTCGCAGCTGCGCTGGGTACCTAAACTGGAATCTATAATTCCGTTCCACAAGTCGGGCGCATACAGGCGAGAACAGTCGTCTTTTTGCTGAGAGCTCCACTGAATAATCCTGAAACATTCGCACAGGCGTGCCTTCATACCGCGTCTCCTCCCGATGTGCCCGGTAGTAGCGCAGGATTAAATCCTTTTGTGCAGAGTGATGAAATTTCGCTATTACTATCCTCGGTCTCTGGTCACCCGTTTTTAAATTCCAACTCGGTGTGCTCTTTCTAGCTTCACCGTCCCTGATTGTTTCTCCGTAGGCAACATCACCTCCAGCCAGCGTTCCAGTTCTTGGCACAGACTTTTTTCCTGTATCGCCTCCGGAATACCCACGAACCGCAGGTTATCCCTGCGCGATCGGTTCTCCAAGTCATCAATCTTGATCTGTTGGGCTTGCACCACTGGTGCCAAACGTGTCAGTTCCGCATTGCCTTCCTGCGCACCATCTTCCAGATCTGACACCCGAACTTCTAATTCTCCCGTTCTCCGAGCCAGATCAGCCGTCATCTGCGAAATGCCTGCGATTTGTTCAGACAGCTGTACAAGCCTCGGGTCTAGGGCATTCACAACTGCCGCTGTTAAATCTGCAGTCGCGGATTCTGTACATGGAAGCTGCAGGGCCTGCACTTGGTCCGCCATCTTTTCTTCAGCCTGTTTGGCCCGCTCAGAGCCCTTTTCCCCCGATTTTGAGGTCATCGCGCTTGATACTTTCACAAATTCGTCCATATAGTTTGTAGTACTGTCGCAATCCAAATTTAAAATAATTTCCACCGCTGAGTCGCCGATGTTTTGGGATGGAGGGAGTGAACCTTGAGCAGCTCCAGGCACCCATGTCTGGCTCCTCTCACGGCATCACATGGTCTTCTCCAAATTATATTTATAACAAATTACTACTGTACCTATGAAAAGTTATTCCATTATTATACTTCCTCTGTGTACATCCATATGCTGCACAAACCAGCATATTTGAAAATATAAGTGTGATTAAATAAAAATGCTACCAACAATAAAGAACGACAACATGGATGCAGCAGCTTATAGGTTTGCATGCTTCTTTTGAGTTTACGGTGAAGACAGCTGCACAGGGAATGGGAAACAGATACTGACCTAATTAGCTTCAACCTTTTGACTTCTTGCCATCTTCTGTTCTCAATTAAACCTCCTTGCCTAGAGCTAACACAGCATCATCATCTCCCCGCCCGTCCAGCGTACTTCTCTCAGCTTCTCACCTCAAAATGATCCATCGCCCTCACCGGCCATCCTTCAAACCTCAGGTTGGCCAGGCAGCGTGTTACTTCTAGCGCTGCTGGAAGAATAGTGATGTTTGACAGATGGCAGTGAGGGGATGGACCTGAGGGAGGATATGAGGTAGGAAGCTGAGAGAGGTGTGCTGGATGGGTGGGCAGGGGAGGAGGGAGAGAGGATGATGCTGTTAGCTAGGAGAGGAAAAAAACAAAATAGATATTTGTGTGCTGGGTGCGAGCTGGCTCCAGCACACCACTGTCTTCAGTCCACACATTCACATCCCACTACTGTTTGGATCAGGACACTCAATGCGATAGTTGGTTCAGATAGGCAGTTCTTCAGAATTTGTTTGGTGTCTAGAATCCAACTCCACCCTCCAAGGCCCTGTTTTATTGTGTTCCAGGCTGCACCTACACAGCCAGTATGTATATAGTTTCAACTTGATTGGAGTTTTAGTCTCAACATTTCAAGTCTCCATTATCCCAGCTTTCTTGTTTTCAGTGAGCCTGGTAGCTTGGGATTCCCATATGTGAGAATAACACGGCCTGCTTGTTCTCAGAGAAAGCAAAGATACTTAGTTGTAGCTGCTGTTCTCCAAGGACAGTAGGCTGCTTATTCTCACATACCCTCCCACCTCTCCTAGGAGTTGTTTTTTGTTTTACTGTTTATGCTTTTTACCTGACTGAGGGATCTGAGCTTAAACGTTGGGTGGAAAGTCACCAGCTCATGCGCAGTGGGATGCTGCTAGAATTTTCTTTAGTATTAGGGATTCAGTGTCCACACCAGGGCTTCGTTGGATGACCTCACCCACATGTAAGAATAAGCGGCCTGCTGTCCTCGGAGAACACTAGCTACAGGTAAGTATCTTTGCTTTTAGCGGAAGCAAAGCGGCAGTGACCTCCGGGCGACATCCTCCTGGGATCCGACGCAAGGCATCGCAATCCTGAGACTGCTGCCTCCTACCTCAGCTTCTATCTCCAAACACAGTACCAGCTCCAGAGCAGCGGAGCCCCATTGACCCGGATAGTGCACCCGAACCCCGAGTACACCCACCGCTAACCACAAACATAGCTCTCAGAATTACAGAGACTCAATGCCCTGAAGCAACACTTTTAAACATCTAACTGTGAGTAAACCATCCATATTTACCCCAAAATTGAACTTTACATAGAAAATGGCCTTAGCTGTGCCCTGGTGAGTAAAGGTTCATCTTAAGACACTGTGACTTCACAGCAGAAGCAACCAGTTAACAGGAGACAATCCTACGAAGAACCCTACCCTAGAATTACCCCCCATCTCACACCCTCTGCTCACTAATATACACAGGACCGGAAGCATCTACTGATCTCAACAGTCCAAAGACAAGCCGTAAACATATAAAGCCACTTAGGGGCTGCTTTATGTGGTAATAGGTGGGGTATAAATGATCTAAATAAATAAAGCACACAAGAACCGAACGCAAGATTCTACCACAAAGATCAAAGTTCCATCACGCATCTTAACGAAAACAGTCACCAGCAGCCCAAAGCGAACTGATACCATAATGAATACCGCCAAACTACTCCTAGCAATCTACTCCCTATTTCTGATCCAACCAACACTAACCACCCCACTCGCAGAAAGTAACATCATACCCACATTACACAATCACCACAGATTGATTAGATACACCACATCTCATCAAACCGACAACAATCATACTGAAGAAAGAACACCAACAGGCGGACAACCTCAACAGAAGGGAAAGACAGGCCATAATAAACCCACAAGTATAAGGTGTCACGATGGTGACTGTTTCCTTGTCTGTGCTCGCCTCGCCCTCTGGTGGCCAGAACCGGTGGCTGCTATGAACTGTCACCCGTTCCAGACTTCAGCCCAGTCTGGTCTGGATCCTCCGGGCTGCCAGACTTGCTTCTCTTGTTTGTGCCTGAACAGCACCTGTAACTGCCTTGTGATTCTTGCAGCTGAACTTCAGCAGCTGATGGGCTTTATTAATCACCTGGAAACTTCTGTGTTTGCCTTTGCATCGTTTAAGGTCCCTGGTTTGTTGGTGCTTTGTTGCACTTCTGCCAAGTCTGGTTTCTTGTTTGAGTTTCTTGTCCAGTTCTAGTTAGTCTGTGTGTAGTTTAGCTTAGGTTTGTTGCTTATTTCTTAGTCTTGTTTCTGGTCTCTATTCCTGGTCTAGTTTCTGTTTGTCTGTGTCTCTCTCTTAGTGGCTGCGTGGCAGCTTTCAGTCCTGACTCTTTTCTGTCTGTGTTCTTGCTTAGTGGCTGCTCAGCAGCTTTCAGTCCTGACTCTTGCCTGTCAGTGTTTTTCAGTGGCTGCTTGGCTGCTTTCAGTTCCTGTCCTTTAGCTTGTCCATTTCCTGCCTTGTGTAGTATTGTCTGTCTGTGAGTCCTAGCCCAGTTTCCTGCCTTGCTGCCCATGTATATTCCTTTCCCCTCTGACCCTTAGTCCCTGTTCAGCCTAGTTGGTATCCAGTTCCTGCCCTGTCCGGTAAGTCCTGCCGGCCGCCTTCACCCAGGGGCTCAACTCCCGGGGAAGGGCGGTCAAGTGCAGGTGAAGTCTAGCTGTTTCTGTCAGAGTTATGCCTTGTCTCTGGTGTGGGGTGGTTTTGCCTGCCACTGCCGCTTCCCAGCAGTGGTCCAAGAGCTCACGAACCTAGTTTCTGCCTTGAAAACCTAACATAAGGAAACAACAACTAACAAAAGTTCACACAACACTGAACATAGAAAACCCATACCAAAAAATTCAAGTGGGCTACATTAATGCCAGATTCATAGTAAACAAAACAACAATAGTAACTGACTGGATCATGTCAGAAAACCTTGATCTACTTTTCATTAATGAAACCTGTATCCATGATCAAGAGGACCCTATAATCCTAAACCTATGCCCCCCAGGATACAAAATCATTCACTGGACCAGAAAGAAAAAGAGAGGCGGAGGCATAACATTAATCTATAGATCCCACCTTACTATCAAAACCCCTGTCAAGTCCATAACAACCCAACTTGAAATTGCCTCACTTAGAATCTACCTCAAAACCCTGCTTGATCACCTAAATTGTGTCCTGTTCTACAGACCTCCATGCCATTGGGACGAAAGCCAGACAAACCATGGATTTCATTTCAAACACTTGTGTAATCAGATCCAATGTACTAGTACTAGGAGACATCAACCTTCACTTAGAAGATCCAAACTCTACAAACGCACAAGAATGCAAGGAATTTCTTCACCTATGGGATCTTAAATGGCCATATCTACAAGCAACCCATGTGAAAGGGCACACACTCGACCTCATCTCATACAAACTGTCCAACGACCAGCACCTAATAATAACCGAAATTAAATGGTCAGAAACACCATGGACCGACCACTACAAATTAAACGTATCCCTAAAATGGCGTAAAAAGGGCTCACACCATATACGAGAACATACAGCACAAGAGGCCATATAGACTCGGAAACATTCTGGCAACAGATCTATAATAAAGACTGGACAGCACAAACGAACTCCTTACACTACCTAGTAGAATGGGATAAAAGATGCAGAAGCATACTGGATGACTGTCAGGATCGTGAGTCCTTGTGCTCAAACGGAGCACCGGGTCAACGTACCTGCGCTCTGTAGGGCGGCCAAACAACCCCAAGACTTCACCTGTAATGACTGCCGTTCCCCGAAGGTTGAGCCCCCAGGTGCAGGGCTTCAGGATATGGACAGGGGCCAGACAGCAGCTGACAGCAGGCGGAGAGAGATCAAGTAGCGAGCCAAGGCAGGCAGAAGCCAACAGAGAGGAGTCTGGGTACCGGTAATAGTCTGGTCACACAGCAAGCAGGTAGTGGTAAGGATTCCAGCAGAGGTCAGGTCAGGCAGCAAGCAGAGAGTAGTCGGGATTCCAGGAGAGGTCAGGCAGCACACAGAGAGTAGTCGAGATTCCAGCAGAGGTCGGGTCAGGCAGCAAGCAGAGAGTAGTCTGGGTTCCAGCAGAGGTTGGGTCAGGCAGCATGCAGAGAGTAGTCGGGATTCCAGCAGAGGTCAAATCAGGCAGCAAGCAGAGAGTATCACAAAAAACAACAAGGCAAACGATCTGCAAAATCCAATATGGGAAAGAAAGCCAGCAGATCAATATCACAACAAAAAGATTTTATTGAAGATACCGTGTATGAACAAATCGCCCGACACAGGCCGTGTTTCGCCCACCTAGGGCTACATCAGGGGCTACAATGAACAAATATATAATAATTATCATAGATCATAATAAATAAAATATAACACATACGAGCATAATATATCAAATATATAAATTGACAAAAAACAAATAATAAAATATGGAATATTACTAGGTATACATAGAGAGTATACTAGAATAATTACATGAATAAACATATCGCTACGCACTGTCCAATATAAATTTTATATATATATATATATATATGTGAGTAACATTTTTATTGTTTACATTTATCTTCATTTTTTATCTTCATTTATTTTTATTTATCTTTCATTTTCATTTTTATTTTGTCATAATTTTTTCTTTTTCCTTATTTATTTTGAATTCATTTTTCTTTTTTTAGTTCCATACATACTATCCAATTTCTCATTTTTGGTAACATAGAGTATTATTTGATTGTGTCCATGTTCACTTTTTTATAGTTGCCCCTTTACGAAGGTTTCAAATTAGGTATGTGCCTTTTATTATCTCATTTATAAATTTTTTTATACATATTTGTATTGAAGTTCGTAACCTATACCAGTGCCCTTGCTTTGCTGTTATGTGATGTCAGATTTTATTATGCTTTTATATATATGTTTATATGCACTGTCATACAATTGTTGCATTACATACACTTCTTTTATATATATATTTTCTTATACAGTGGTGGAAATAAGTATTTGATCCCTTGCTGATTTTGTAAGTTTGCCCACTGACAAAGACATGAGCAGCCCATAATTGAAGGGTAGGTTATTGGTAACAGTGAGAGATAGCACATCACAAATTAAATCCGGAAAATCACATTGTGGAAAGTATATGAATTTATTTGCATTCTGCAGAGGGAAATAAGTATTTAATCCCTCTGGCAAACAAGACCTAATACTTGGTGGCAAAACCCTTGTTGGCAAGCACAGCGGTCAGACGTCTTCTGTAGTTGATGATGAGGTTTGCACACATGTCAGGAGGAATTTTGGTCCACTCCTCTTTGCAGATCATCTCTAAATCATTAAGAGTTCTGGGCTGTCGCTTGGCAACTCGCAGCTTCAGCTCCCTCCATAAGTTTTCAATGGGATTAAGGTCTGGTGACTGGCTAGGCCACTCCATGACCCTAATGTGCTTCTTCCTGAGCCACTCCTTTGTTGCCTTGGCTGTATGTTTTGGGTCATTGTCGTGCTGGAAGACCCAGCCACGACCCATTTTTAAGGCCCTGGCGGAGGGAAGGAGGTTGTCACTCAGAATTGTACGGTACATGGCCCCATCCATTCTCCCATTGATGCGGTGAAGTAGTCCTGTGCCCTTAGCAGAGAAACACCCCCAAAACATAACATTTCCACCTCCATGCTTGACAGTGGGGACGGTGTTCTTTGGGTCATAGGCAGCATTTCTCTTCCTCCAAACACGGCGAGTTGAGTTCATGCCAAAGAGCTCAATTTTTGTCTCATCTGACCACAGCACCTTCTCCCAATCACTCTCGGCATCATCCAGGTGTTCACTGGCAAACTTCAGACGGGCCGTCACATGTGCCTTCCGGAGCAGGGGGACCTTGCGGGCACTGCAGGATTGCAATCCGTTATGTCGTAATGTGTTACCAATGGTTTTCGTGGTGACAGTGGTCCCAGCTGCCTTGAGATCATTGACAAGTTCCCCCCTTGTAGTTGTAGGCTGATTTCTAACCTTCCTCATGATCAAGGATACCCCACGAGGTGAGATTTTGCATGGAGCCCCAGATCTTTGTCGATTGACAGTCATTTTGTACTTCTTCCATTTTCTTACTATGGCACTAACAGTTGTCTCCTTCTCGCCCAGCGTCTTACTGATGGTTTTGTAGCCCATTCCAGCCTTGTGCAGGTGTATGATCTTGTCCCTGACATCCTTAGACAGCTCCTTGCTCTTGGCCATTTTGTAGAGGTTAGAGTCTGACTGATTCACTGAGTCTGTGGACAGGTGTCTTTCATACAGGTGACCATTGCCGACAGCTGTCTGTCATGCAGGTAACGAGTTGATTTGGAGCATCTACCTGGTCTGTAGGGGCCAGATCTCTTACTGGTTGGTGGGGGATCAAATACTTATTTCCCTCTGCAGAATGCAAATAAATTCATATACTTTCCACAATGTGATTTTCCGGATTTAATTTGTGATGTGCTATCTCTCACTGTTACCAATAACCTACCCTTCAATTATGGGCTGCTCATGTCTTTGTCAGTGGGCAAACTTACAAAATCAGCAAGGGATCAAATACTTATTTCCACCACTGTATATGCTAAGTACATAAGTACATAAGTAATGCCATACTGGGAAAAGACCAAGGGTCCATCGAGCCCAGCATCCTGTCCACGACAGCGGCCAATCCAGGCCAAGGGCACCTGGCAAGCTTCCCAAACGTACAAACATTCTATACATGTTATTCCTGGAATTTTGGATTTTTCCAAGTCCGTTTAGTAGCGGTTTATGGACTTGTCCTTTAGGAAACCGTCCAACCCCTTTTTAAACTCTGCTAAGCTAACCGCCTTCACCACTTTCTCCGGCAACGAATTCCAGAGTTTAATTACACGTTGGGTGAAGAAAAATTTTCTCCGATTTGTTTTAAATTTACTACACTGTAGTTTCATCGCATGCCCCCTAGTCCTAGTATTTTTGGAAAGCGTGAACAGACGCTTCACATCCACCTGTTCCACTCCACTCATTATTTTATATACCTCTATCATGTCTCCCCTCAGCCGTCTCTTCTCCAAGCTGTATAGCCCTAGCCTCCTTAGTCTTTCTTCATAGGGAAGTCGTCCCATCCCCGCTATCATTTTAGTCGCCCTTCGCTGCACCTTTTCCAATTCTACTATATCTTTCTTGAGATGCGGCGACCAGAATTGAACACAATACTCAAGGTGCGGTCGCACCATGGAGCGATACAACGGCATTATAACATCCTCACACCTGTTTTCCATACCTTTCCTAATAATACCCAACATTCTATTCGCTTTCTTAGCCACAGCAGCACACTGAGCAGAAGGTTTCAGTGTGTTATCGACGACGACACCCAGATCCCTTTCTTGGTCCGTAACTCCTAACGTGGAACCTTGCATGACGTAGCTATAATTCGGGTTCTTTTTTCCCACATGCATCACCTTGCACTTGCTCACATTAAACATCATCTGCCATTTAGCCGCCCAGTCTCCCAGTCTCGTAAGGTCCTCTTGTAATTTTTCACAATCCTGTCGCGATTTAACGACTTTGAATAACTTTGTGTCATCAGCAAATTTAATTACCTCGCTAGTTACTCCCATCTCTAAATCATTTATAAATATATTAAAAAGCAGCGGTCCTAGCACGGACCCCTGAGGAACCCCACTAACTACCCTTCTCCATTGTGAATACTGCCCATTTAACCCCACTCTCTGTTTCCTATCCTTCAACCAGTTTTTAATCCACAATAGGACATTTCCTCCTATCCCATGACCCTCCAATTTCCTCTGTAGCCTTTAATATGAGGTACCTTGTCAAACGCCTTTTGAAAATCCAGATACACAATATCAACCGACTCCCCTTTGTCCACATGTTTGTTCACTCCTTCAAAGAATTGAAGTAAATTGGTCAGGCAAGATTTCCCCACACAAAAGCCATGCTGACTTGGTCTCAGTAATCCATGTCCTCGGATGTGCTCTGTAATTTTGTTTTTAATAATAGCCTCTACCATTTTCCCCGGCACCGACGTCAGACTCACCGGTCTATAATTTCTCGGATCTCCCCTGGAGCCTTTTTTAAAAATGGGCGTTACATTGGCCACCCTCCAATCTTCCGGTACCACGCTCGATTTTAAGGATAAGTTGCATATCACTAGCAGTAGCTCCGCAAGCTCGTTTTTCAGTTCTATCAGTACTCTAGGATGAATACCATCCGGTCCAGGAGATTTGCTACTCTTCAATTTGCCGAACTGCCCCATTACATCCTCCAGGTTTACCGTGAAGTCAGTAAGTTTCTCCAACTCGTCCGCTTGAAATACCATTTCCGACACCGGTATCCCACCCAAATCTTCCTCGGTGAAGACCGAAGCAAAGAATTCATTCAGTCTCTCCGCTACGTCTTTGTCTTCCTTGATCGCCCCTTTTACCCCTCGGTCATCCAGCGGCCCAACCGATTCTTTGCTGGCTTCCTGCTTTTAATATACCGAAAAAAATTTTTACTATGTTTTTTTGCCTCTAATGCTATCTTTTTTTCATACTCCCTCTTGGCCTTCTTAATCTGCGCCTTGCATTTGTTTTGACACTCTTTTATGTACATGTATATATATATATTATTTATATTGGACAGTGCGTAGCGATATGTTTATTCATGTAATTATTCTAGTATACTCTCTTCGTTCTCCTCAATGTCGAAACAGTTACCCGTGCAATAATTAGGTTCTCAAATACTCATTGTCATCTAGATACATGCCCCAGCTACTTAATCAAATCTGCCCCTCATCGCTTCAAAGCAGACTCACATCCCATCTGAATTACTTGCTTCAACAAGGTCTCTTCCCCACAGATAACGGTAACATCCTACTCACCCCACTACCAAAAGACACTAAGAAAAAAACAAATGATATAACTAACTACCGCCCGGTAGCATCCATCCCACTGGTAGTCAAACTGATGGAAAGCATAGTAAACAAACAACTCAATGACTATATAAAACAGATTCACAATACTACATGAATCATAATCAGGATTCCGCCCCTTACATAGCACCGAAACAGTACTAATTACTCTCCTAGCCAAATTCAAGCAAGAAATAGCAATAGGCAAAAGTATACTTCTCCTTCAATTCGACATGTCCAGTACGTTTGACATGGTAAACCATAACTTACTATTAAGTCTCCTAGAATGCTTCAGGATTAGCAGAAACATACTTAAATTGATAAAGGGCTTCCTAACCACCAGGACATACCAAGTGAAATCGAGCTGAAACATATCACCACCGTGGAAAGCAGACTGCGGAGTACCGCAAGGATCACCATTATCACCGACCCTTTTCAACCTAATGATGACCCCACTAGCCAAGTCATTATCCAACCAAAGTCTTAACCCTTTCATCTATGCTGACGATGTCATAATATACATTCCATATAAACATGACCTTGCAGAAATCACCAACAAAATCAAGCTCAGCTTGAACTTCATGAACTCATGGGCAAATGCTTTCCAACTAAAACTCAACACAGATAAAACACACTGTCTCATCATCTCATCCTAATACAATACATACACACCCAAAAACATAAACATCCCAGGATGCATGCTTCCAATCTCGGACAGCCTGAAAATCCTTGGCGTTATAATCGACTGTAACCTCTCACTAGAGAACCAAGCGAAATCTACAACAAAGAAAATGTTCCACTCAATGTGGAAACTTAAACACTTGAAACCATTCTTCCCGATGGAAACATTTCGCAATTTGATACAATCAATGGTATTACGCCACATTGACTACTGCAATGGAACAGGGCAGCCAGACTTGTTTTTGGAAAAACGCGATTTGAAAGCACCAAACCCCTCCGAGAAAAACTGCACTGGGTCCCAATCAAAGAACGTATTGCTTTCAAAATCTGCACCCTAGTTCATAAAATTATATAAGGTGATGCCCCGGGATACATGACAGACCTCATAGATCTACCAACCAGGAACACAACAGAATCATCACGAACATATCTGAATCTCCACTACCCAAGCTGCAGAGGACTCAAATACAAATCAACTTATGCATCCAGCTTTTCCTAAATAATGCACAACTATGGAACGCATTACCAACAGCTGTGAAAACAACGTACGACCACCTAAAATTCCGGAAATAACTTAAAACTAACCTGTTCAAAAAGGCATACCCTACTGACCCAACATAAATGCCTAAACCTTGCAACACAACGAAACCAAGGCTTGGATTAAACATAAATTAACTCTTACTCTCTACGAAACCATAGCTCGTAATGGACATAAAATAACTCTTCCTCCCTACAATTCCCTAACACGTCTGTCACATATGAACTTTATTTTACCATGACATCACTTTTGTATTTGTTCATACCGGAATTGGCGAATGCCTTTACGGTTATATGTAAGCCACATTGAGCCTGCAAATAAGTGGAAAAATGTGGGATACAAATGAAACAAATAAATTTATTGATGCTAATTGGCTTGTTAAGGTGATTAAGTTGTGCACGCAATACAGAATATGACCTTAATTGTGCGCACAACTCATGTCACACTATATAGAATCTGGGGGTTTATGTCCGCTTATCATAGTGACATAAAGCTTGTCTCTTGCATTTTTCATGGCATGAGACACTCTATAAAAAGAAAAGAATTCTATGAGCGCTCAAAAGGATGAACGTTAAAGTTATATTAATGCAAAAATCTCATCTTCCTGATATAAATTACTTACCAAAAACATTAATTGGCTTAGAAAAATATTTGAATCCCCAAGCTCTGGGAAGGAAAAATGGAGTTGTAATTGCATTCCATGAAGATCTTAATGTACAAATTCTAGACAAATCAAAAGATGGGTGTTACTAAAATACATCTTTATAACTGTGAATTTTTACTGTTAAATATTTATGTGCTTACTCAAGATAATTCCTCATTCTATTCTGATCGTGTAAAAATCTCTGATTGTGAACCTCTTCTTTTGATTATAGCAGGAGACTTTAATATGCCTCTAGACATATGGCTGGACAAGCAATCAAAAGTGTGTTATCAGGTACCTAAATCTCATGTAATGCTCAATTCTTTCATTAATGAATATCATCTACTAGTCCCCTGGAGGCATCAGCATCCTAATGGTAGAGATTACACCTTTTCCTTTACCCAACATCAAAGTACGTCCAGATTAGAGAGTTGCACTTGGACAGAAATCTTACCCATCCCCGCCCGTTCCTGCTAGAATCTCACCCATCCCCACCCGTCCCCACTGGAATCTTACCCATCCCCGCAAATATTTAACCCATCCCAACCCGTCCCCACCCGTCCCCGCAAGAATTTAACCCATCCCCACCTATCCCCGCAAGAATTTAATGGTACATAAAAGAAAATTCTGGTCAGCTCCCTCAGTCTCTCGCTGGATTTGAGCCACATCACTGTAGGCATGGAAGGAATGGAAGCTGAAACTTAGAACACTCTGGTGTGCACATGTAAGATTTGTTACTGATTTCTGGCACTGTGTGCTGAGAGGTCACCACATGCACGCGCCAGTAGGTCAGGTGTCAGACCTGAGGTCTGCGCATCAGCCCGGGAGCAAAAAGGATTAATTGTAACATAGTAAGTGACAGCAAATAAAGACCTGAACGGTCCATCCAGTCTGTCCAATAGTCACACTCATTATCAATTCATGATTAAATCAACAAGTATGATATTATATACTTTCTTTCATGTTTCTGGAACATAGATCATAGAAGTCTATCTGGCCCTATACTTATGTTCCAACTGCTGGAGTTCTCGTTGAAGCCCACTCCAGTCTATTCATCTTCTCATTTGTGGAATACAGACTGTAAAAATCTGACCAGCACTGTCCTTATCTTCCAGCCACTGAAGTTGCTGTTTAAGCCCTTTCTAGCCCATCCTAAACCAGACTGCCATATATTAGACACAGACCATACAAGTCTGCCCGGTATCGGCCCTAGTTAATCACAGCCAGAGTCGCCTTCTAAGCGTCACTTGACACATCCACACACATGCAGCCATTTAAGGTTAGGATTTTTATAAGTTACATTTTCTAATTAGAGATCCTCTGCGTTCATCCCAAGCCTTTTTGAATTCCATCATCATTTGTGTCTCTACCACCTCCTTAATGGAAGACTTTCCACATTTGTGCTGTTAAAGCAAGGAGGAAGAGGACTAGGAGGAGACAGCACTCAAGGTACTCGGTAGATGAGAGGCTGATGCAGTGCAGCTTACACTTCCACGGGAACCCTGCAGAACTGCTTCCATCCCTGCAGGAACCCCGCAGGACCTGCTTCCGTCCTCGTGGGAACCCCGCAGAACTGCTTCCATGGGAACCCCGCAGAGCTACTTCCGTCCCTGCGGGAATCCCGCGGGTTCCGCGGGATTCCCGCGAACCCCGTTCCCGTGCAGCTCTCTAGTCCAGATTAAACTATTTCTTAATATCAAATAAATTAATAGAATCTGTTATTCACACTAATATTGACCCCATCATTTTATTTGACTAAGCATCTACTTCTATGACAGTTCGACTCACTGCATACACTCCCACTAAAAATCCATTATGGAGGCTCAATATTCAGTTTCTTGCTGATGACAACAATATCTTAAAAATACATAAATTCATTTCTGATTTAAAAAAAATGACACTCCCGATGTTGATCCTATAATTATATAGGAGACATTTAAAACCTCTTTGAGAACTTATTTAAATCTTTATCTTTATGAACAAAGAGCAAAACTTGCATCTCAAAGAATTAGAACAAAATATTAAAGAATTTGAACATCAGTATTCACAGTCACAAGATCCATCCTATTTAATATATTTATAAATGATCTGGAAATTGGAATGATGAGTGAGGTGATTAAATTTGCAGATGACACAAAACTATTCAAAATTGTCAAAACACATGCGGATTGTGAAAACTTGCAGGAAGACCTTAGGAAACTGGAAGACTGTGGACAAATGCAAAGTGATGCATATTGGAAAGAATAATCCGAATCATAGCTACCTGATGCTAGGGTTCACCTTAGGAGTCAGCACGTAAGAAAAAGATCCAGGTGTCATTGTAAACACGCTGAAATCTTCTGCTCAGTGTGTGGTGGCAGCCTAAAAAGTAAACAGGATGCTAGGAATTATTAGGAAAGGTATGGTAAATAAGACCAAGAATATTATAATGCCTCTGTATCACTCTATGGTGTGACCTCACCTTGAGTGCTGCATTAAGTTCTGGTCACCATATCTCATAAAAAATATTGTTGAATTAGAAAAGGTTCAAAGAAGAGCAACCAAAATTATAAAGGGGATGGGACTACTCCCATATGAGGAAAGGCTAAAGAGGCTAGGGCTCTTCAGCTTGGAAAAGAGATGGCTGAGTGGAGATATGATTGAGGTCTACAAAATCCTGAGTGGTGTAGAACTAGTAGAAGTGAATTGATGTTTTACTCTTTCAAAAAGTGCAAAGACTAAGGGGCACTCAATCAAGTTACATGGATATACTTTTAAAACAAACAGGAGGAAATATTTTTTCTTTTAACGAATAGTTAATCTCTGGAACTCATTGCTGGAGGATGTGGTAACAGTGGTTAGCGCATCTGGGTTTAAAAAAGGTTTTGACAAGTTCCTAGAGGAAAAGTCCATAGTCTGCTATTGAGTTAGACATGGGGAAACCACTGCTTACCCTGGGATTTGTAACATGGAATGTTGCTAGTTTTTAGGGTTCTGCCATGTACTTGTGACCTGGATTTGCCATTGTTGGAAACAGGATACTGGGCTAGATGGACCATTGGTCTGACCCAGTATGGCTATTCTTATGTTCTTATCATAGGCGTAGACTGGGGGGGGCGAGGCCCCCCAAACGACGACGAGGTGCCGCCGCGCCATTAGTTTAAAAAAAAACAACACATCCAGGCACACGCTCCTCTCCATCCGCTTGGCTTCCCTGCCCTCTCTGTCTGCGTCCCGCCTTCCTCTGATGTCAGAGGAAGGCGGGACGCAGACAGAGAGGGCAGGGAAGCCAAGCGAACGGAGAGGAGCGTGTCCGTCTACCCCTCTCTCTTCCTCCCTCCCTCCGGCGCAGGCAGCAGTCTTTTTCAGCGTTCCTGGCAGCGATCAGTGGTAGCGATGTACACGCTGCCTTCGGCTCTGCCCCAAAGCCTTTTCTTCAAGTTCCTGTTCCCGCATAGGTGGGAACAGGAACTTGAAGAGAAGGCTTCCGGGGCAGACTGAAGGCAGCGTGTACATCGCTACCACTGCCAGGAATGCTGAAAAAGCTGAAGACTGTTGCCTGCGCCGGAGGGAGGGAGGAAGAGAGGGGGTAAACGGAGTCATGATCTTGGACCTCGGGGGGGGGGGGCAGTAGAAGGAAGATGGATGGAACTGGGAGGGGTGGGGAGCAGAGGGAAGATGGATGGTACTGGGAGGGGTGGGGAGCAGAGGGAAGGAGCAAGAGATGGATGGGACTGGGAGGGGTGGGGAGCAGAGGGATGGACCAGGAGATGGATGGGATTGGGAGAGGTCAGGCACAGCAGAGGGAAGGAGCAGAAGATGGATGGGACGGAGGGATGGTGAGCAGAGGGAAGGAACAGAAGATGGATGGGACTGGGAGGGGTGGGGAGCAGAGGGAAGGAGCAAGAGATGGATGGGACTGGGAGGGTGGGGAGTAGAGGGAAGGAGCAAGAAATGGATGGGACTGGGAGGGGTGGGGAGCAGAGGGAAGGAGCAAGAGATGGATGGGACTGGGAGGGTGGGGAGCAGAGGGAAGCCTACTGGAAAGAAGACACTGCATAAAACAGAAGACACTGGGACCAAAGCGAATAGAAAAACTAAATGATCAGACAACAAAGGTAGATAAAAGTATTTTATTCATAATTTATTAATTGAAATGTCAGCTTTTTGAAATGTGCATCTGTGATATTTTGCCTGTAAATTTCAATTCCTTCCTCCATATTAGCATATTCATTTGCATATGTATATATGCAAATGATATGCTAATATGCTCCGCCCATTCTTTGCCCCCCCAAATGAAACAGTCATACTACGCCTATGGTTCTTATGTAAATGGCCCATCCAGTCTGCCCATCCTCAGCATCCTCTTTGTCCTACTTTTCCTAAGAGATCCTACATGCCTGTCCCATGCTTTCTTAAATTCAGATACAGTCCTTGTCTCTACCACCTCTACAAGGAGGCTATTCCATGTATCTTCCATCCTTTCCATGAAAAAGTATTTCCATAGATTACTCCTGAGCCTATAACCTCTTAACTTCATCCTATGCCCTCTTACTCCAGAGTTTTCCTTCATTCAAAAAAGGCTCATGTTCTGTACATTAATGCCATGGAGATATTTAAATGTCTCTATTATATCCCCTCTCTCCCGCCTTTCTTCCTGAGTATACATATTGAGGTCTATAAGTCTGTCCGCATTCGCTTTATAACAGAGACCACTGGCCAATTTTGTAGCTGCCTTCTAGACCAACCCCATCCTGTTTATATCTTTTTGAAGTCTCCAGAATTGCACACAGCATTCTAAATGGCTACTATCGCCTCTTTTTTTCTTGCTGGCCGTTCCTCTCCCTGTGCAACCAAGCATCCTTGTGGCTTTGACCATCACCTTTTCTACCTGTTTGGCCATCTTAAGATCATCAGATATGATCACCCCCAAGTTTCGCTCTTCTTTTGTACACAGAAATACTTCACCCCCTATACTATAGTGTTCCCTTGAATTTTTGTAACCCAAGTGCATGACATTCATTTTTTAGTATTAAATCTTAGTTGCCAATTTCTAGATCGTTCTTCAAATTTCACTAGATTCCTGCTGATGCTATCCACACCCTCTGGGGTGCCTACCGTATTACAGAGTTTGGTATCATTTGCAAAGAGACAAACCTTACCAGGCAGTCTTTCTGCAATATCACTCACAAAGATGTTAAAAAGAGCAGACCCCTGCGGTACACCACTGACTTTTACATTTTATTTATTGGTACTTATATCCCACATAATCTGAATGTTAAATATTTGGTTCTATGTAGCTTACAATAATTAAGACTAGAAATGCATACAATATATTTTTACAAGTATGAAGAAATCATAAACAGTGAGATTTTGAAAAGAGCAAACAAATAAAGATATCATCACATTTGCTGTTTAGTTCATTGTCCAACAATGCAAAAATATGTTAAAAATTTGTTAGGTGCTTTGGTCATTTCTAATATCGATTACTGCAATGCATTGTTTACTGGCATAAACCAAAGAGAGTTGAGGTGACTGCAAATGATACAGAACATTGCAGTAAAACTAATAGTTGGTGAACGGAAATATGATCATGTCACTCCCCTCTTAAGACAAGATCATTGACTTCCGGTACAAGCTTGTATGCAATTTAAAGTTTTGTTACTGATCCATAAGACTCTCATATCAGTTCAACCCCCCATCCTATTCTAATATTTGTGTTATGATTGGGGTCAGAACCCCTCTCAAACTTACTTCTTTCCTGGGGGTCAGCTTCTTAGCTGGCTTCTGTTTCTTTTCTCTGTCCTTTCTGAGCTGGCAGCTTCCAGCAGCATGGGGTTAATTGTTTTACTTTACTACAGCTGTGTGGGTGGACTGAGTTAACTCTACCTCTCTTTGGGTGTACTGGCTTCAAGTGCTTCACGGTGTTGCATTGGTGTGGGTTGGGCCTCTCTGGGTCAGTGTGCTTTTGCCTAGGTCTAGGGAGTGTGACATCATCAGGGAGGGCCTTGATAAGGAAGTGGTGTTATTTCCTTCAGGGCCTTTGCAACAGTGGTGTTTGCTTTAGGTAGGGTGGTGCAGTGTGCACTTCTGACTTTGTGTCTAGTTTCCCTGCTTGCTTTTGCTAAGGGCCAGGTTAGTGTTAGTGCAGTGTGCATTGGTGTCTGTGTGTTTAGCTTTCCTGCTTTTCCCTCTTGGTTTTGGAAGCATTGCTGTGTGTAGGGCTTTGGAAGCTCTGTTGCTGATAGAAGTACTTCAGGGTTTGGTGTTGTTAGGAACACTGCAGAGTTTGCTGTTAGAAGTACTTCTGGTGTTTGTGCTATTGGGAGCATTGCAGTCTTTGCTGTTGGTGTTTGGTGATTTAGAATCACTCTTGGCTTATGTGTTAGCTTCCCTGCTTTTTCCTTGTGGCTCCCCTGTCTTCCCTTTTAGTACTAGGAGCTCTTCTGGTTGCTTGCCAGAGTAGTGCTTAGGAAGCACCGTGTTAGTTTTGTTTCTAGCTTGCTAGAGCAGTGCTTAGGTAGCTTGTTAGTTTTGTGTTTAGCTTGTTAGTGTAGAGCTCTGCTTGTAGTTTGGTGCTTAGTAGCACCTGTGTTAGCTTTGTGTTTAGTTCCCTGCTCCGTTAGTTTAGGGCTTAGGAAGTCCCTTTCTTGAGCAGGGATTAGGAGCTCCTGTTTAGTATAGGGCTTAGGAAGTCCTTTTGTCAGTTTACTGTTAGGAACACTCCTGCTGGTTTAGGGCTTGGGAGCACGTAGATCAGTTTAGGTTTAGGAGCACTTCTGTTTCCAGTCCTGGTCCCTGTGTCATCCGGTATCCAGTAAGTCCTGCCGGCTACTCGAACCCAGGAGCTCAACTCCTGGGGGGCTTAGTAGCTAAGTGCAGGTGAAGCTGTGTGGATCAGTCCGGTGTTCCAGTCCGGGGGATTCCAGTCCAGTGTTCCAGTCTGGGGGGTTCCAGTCCTGTGTCCTCCAGTCCGGGGAATTCCAGTCCAGTGTTCCAGTCCGCGTGTTCCGGCTCGCTGGGCGGTGCCTGCAGTCCCTGCCGGTGTCGGTGTGCTTGCCCAGCGTTGGTTGGTGGGTTTTGCCTGCTGCTGTCACTCCTCGTCAGCAGCCCAAGGGCTCACGTTTGCTCCAGAGCCCAGCCCCGCGGGCTCTGAACCTGAGAACCTGACAATTTGCTGCCCTACACTCCAGTCTGTAATTTACATTCAGGGAACCAGCAATTTTGGGTGGTTCCCACGCCCCGTACGGTCTATTAGTCACCCTAAGGAAAATGATGTTCTCCGTTGCTGGTCTGACTCTTTGGAATTCCCTCCCAAATGAGATGTGCCAATAGCAATCCAGCTCAGAGTTCAAGGCAGCACTCAAGACGTCCTTTTTTAGACTGATGTGTAAGTTGGATCCCTGATTCACTCTCCTTTTCTTTTGTCAGCCATTGAGACTATGTAATATGACTATGATGCCCAGCCTGTTAGCTTTTAGTTTCTTCAGACTTCTCCTGTCCATTGAGTCTTGCACGGCTCTTCTAATTTCCTTTCTTCTTCTCTGCCCCTTTGCTTTCCCCTTCCTTTCTGTTTCTTTTATTTGACCATTGTAGTTCTTTTCCATTTTCTTTTATAATGTCACGTATATTTAGTTTTATGAACTTCTTTGATGGCATTAGTATTTTAGCGTTATATCAAGAATAAAGAAACCTGAAACCTGATTTGGGCCGGGATCCAAAAGAACCCCAGAACTACCCCTCAGACAGTAATCACTTTCTTTTCATGAAAGATACTAAAGATTAAAGAGGTTTAGAAGTCCTGTGGAAGCATTGAAACAATTCAGTTAAACTAATCTTGAGAACAATTGTCTAGATCAAATCAGTTCAGTAATGCTAACAGGTAGTAAAAGCTCAGTACAATCAGTATGCCTTAGAGCACAAGGGTGGTTTTTTTTGTTTTGTTTTTTTTTAAACTTGGTCTGTACTTTCTCAAAGTACTTCAGGTGTTTCTTTTTTACATCACAAGCTTGCATTAACCCAGTATATCCAAATCTGTAAGTTCTACTTAGAAATACTGAACTTACTCCTCTGGTTTTGCTGAAATCAAAACAATAGTGTGATTATCAGGTTATAAATATATCATGAGTGACACCTTCTATCTGGACTATAATTATACATTTCTAACCAGCTTTTGATATCTATGGCCCCTTTATAAAGTCCATGCAAAATGAGCTGAAATAGAAAAGAAATGCAAGTACTCATATCAATTATCCATCAAGCCTAGCATTCTGTTTCTGACAGAAACCAATCTAAGTCACTTGGAAATGCCCAGCAGATCTTAAAGGGAAGATCTCTTCCCTGTCACTCATTCCCAAACATATAACATTTATGTTCTTATAACAAAGGTTTGGACAAGTTCCTGGAGGAAAAGTCCATAGTCTGCTACTGAGACAGGTATGGGGAATCCACTGCTTGCCCTGGGATTGATAGCATGGAATGTTGCTACTATTTGGGTTTCTGCTAGGTACTTGTGACCTGGATTGGCCACTGTTGAAAACAGGACACTGGGCTAGATGGACCATTGGTCTGACCCAGTATGGCTATTATGTTCTTAGGTGGCACTGCCAACATCTGCTTAATAACTGTTAATGAATCTGTTTTTGCAGAAAGTTATCCAAGTCTTTAATAAACCCGGTAACAGGTATACTATTAACACTGGCCATGTTCTATTTTCTAAATAAGGTCCACAACACTGAGGCTGAGCTGCTATCAGAGAACACAGCTGACACCTCCTGTAAATTCATTCTTTTCTTTTCTTTTTTTTTATTATTATATTTATTAGTTTACCTTTTTACCAAGCATACACTTGAAATTTGCAATACAGGAATAAGAAAAAAAAATAGTAAGGCAAATTATTAAATTTAAGTACATATTTCCCTTCTTTAGACCACAAAATTGGATTCGTTAACAGGGGGAAGAGACCATATTCCAGGAGAGGAAATCAATTAAAATAAGAAAAAAAAAAAAACGCTCAGCATAATATTATTATACAATCCTTTTATCATTAGACAATAAACTACCAACTACTTTAACACTTTTTTATGATTAATGAAAGCTTTCAGTTGTTCTGGTTGAAAAAAGACATATTTCAAACCTAGATATTTAACCACACATTTGCACGGATAGTTCAGGTAAAAAAAAAAAAGCACCCAACTCTAAAGTGTCTTTTCTCAGTGCTAAGAAAACTTTCCTTCTTTCTTATGTTTGTCTAGTTACATCGGGATATAACCATACTTTTTTGCCATAAAATAGGGATTGTGAGTTTTTAAAGAACAATCTCTTAACAGCATCCATATCTTGTTCGAAGACAAATGAAATAACCAAAGTTTGCCGTTCAGTGTCTTCTGTTATTGTGGATTCCAAGATCTCTGTTATATTCAAAGCATTTTCCTTTAGATCTTTTTGTGTAGAGGGCATCTCCACAGTTTCTCCATCCTGATTCATTTTAGGAGGCACATAATATATCCGGTTTATAGGGGGAATGTGTTCTGAAGAATAGTGCAAAATTTCCACTAAATATTTTTTGAAGATATCAAAGGGAGCATATCCCAGGCATTTAGGAAAGTTTAAGATTCGCAAGTTCAATCTGCGATTGTAATTTTCTATTTGCTCCAGTTTTCTATGAAGAATAGTTTTATCTTTTTTAGTCACTACAGAGAACTCTTGGAGTTTCTTAACATCATCTTTTATTATCGACATCTGAGTTGAAGATTCAGTTTTAAATGATTCTAGCGATTTTGTTAGTGACTCAACCGTTGCAACTAGAAGAGATATTTCTTGCATTGAATTGGATAGTTTAGTATCTAAATTTGGAGAACTTGCCATATTCGCTCCAAAGTAACCGGCTCCTTAGATGGATTAGTTCTAACAATAGCCTGTTGACCCAGGCCTCCGCATGCAATTCCCCCAACAGCGCCTCTTACCTGAGGCCATTCTACTCCAGCTTCGGGATTCGAAGACCTCAACTGCGACGGGGAAGCTGCGGGTGGAGGCGGCGGATTGATTTCCAGGGGAGAAAGGGTAACATCTAGCCCCTGGACGAAGGATTCTCCTCCTCCTAAGTCAGCGGGGTCACTCCCGGTTTTAGCGCTGGGCGTCTTCACCGCGAACCTTTCAATACTCATCTGAGAAGGCGACGAGGTTCTAACCGTTGAGGCTCCGGTTTTAACCAAGCCTTTTCGTTTAGTATGCGGCATGGTCAAAGAAACAAAGGCTATACTTCCAGATTGAGAAGAGAGGCTTTCAAGCGAGTGAAGTGCGTGCCGCCATCTTAACTCCGCCCACCGCCGTCATCCAGCCAGGACCTTAGTCCCTCCTGTAAATTCATTCTATCCATCCCAAATTAACATCTCTCTCATCTTCTAGCTGGTCTTCTCCATCAAACGATCTAGAGAAGACACTGGCATATGAATCACTCTTCATCATCTGCTAACCGTTGCAAGAATGTAACACATGCTATGAAAAATCTTGAGCTTCTCCCTTACATTCTTGCAATGGTCAGCTCCAGTCTCTCTCCTTTTCCTTGGAGCAAACTCCATTTACCACTACCCTCTGTCTCCTTCCACTTAACCAGATTTTAACCCAGTCAGTCTCTTTAGGACCCATACCGAGGGCACTCAAGTTTATTTATCAGTCACCTATGCGGAACCATATGACAGGCTTTGCTAAAATCCAAGTACACCACATCTAGTGCCCCTCCTGTATCCAACTGTTTGGTCATCCAGTCAAAGAAATTGATCAGATTTGTCTGATTGCTGCTTCAGGTCCTGCAATCCATTTGATTCTAGATATCTCACAATCTTTTTCTTTAGAAGTGTTTCCATTAGTTTACTCACCACTGAGGTCAGACTAACAGGTCTGTAATTCCCAGCCTCCTCTTTACTTCTGCTCTTGTGCAGAGGGTGGACATCTGCCCTTCTCCAGTCCTCTGGGACCACTCCAGACTCTAAGAAAGGATTGAACAGGTCACACAATGGAGTTGCCAGAACTTATCTGAGTTCCTTGAGTACTCTCAGATGTATCCCATCAGATGCCATCGCTTTGTCTATTTTTAGTTTAGCTGGCTGCTCACAAACACAAAGAGAGCAGCTGCTTCAGGAACCGACAAGCTATTTTAGATCTGGTCCTTAGTGAAAGGTAGGATTTGGGGCAAACGTAACACTGTTGAGTCCACTTGGCAATATTAATCATAACATGATCAAATTTGAGTTATTAATTGGAGTGAAGACCCTAAGGAAATGTATTTATTAATATTTGATATACCGCGAATCACCATATGGCATCTGGGTGGTTCACTATAAAAGATCAGACAGCATAAAACGAGTTACAGAGAGAGGAAAAAGAAAAGAGGAATGCGGTGATTGGGGGGAGAGACAGGCTAGACAGTGGGGGGGACAAGCAGTGGGAAGAATGGGAGGACAGAGTGAAGGAAAGGAAGACTAAGATGGGAAGGGTTGACTGAATAACCAAGTTTTCAGGAGTTTCTTGAAGGTGGGATATGATGGCTCAAACATAAGATGTAGAGGCAGGGCATTCAATCATTGAGGATCAGCATAAGCAAAAGCCGTGACACGGGTCGCATCCAGACGTATAATGGAAGGAAAGGGGAGGTGTAATAATTGCTGTTGTGAGGAGTGTAATAATCAAGGGGAATACATAAGTACATAAGTGTTGCCATACTGGGACAGACCGAAGGTCCATCAAGCCCAGTATCCTGTTTCCAACAGTGGTCAATCCAGGTCACAAGTACGTGGCAAGATCCCAAAACAGTACAATATATTTTATGCTGCTTATCCCAGAAATAAGCAGTGGATTTTCCCAAGTCCATTTTAATAATGGCTTATGGACTTTTCATTTAGAAAGCTATCCAAACCTTTTTTAAACCTCGCTAAGCTAACTGCTTTTTCCACATTCTCTGGCAACAAATTCCACAGTGTAATTACACCCTGAGTGAAGAAATATTTTCTGCGATTCGTTTTATATTTACTACTTTGTAGCTTCATTGTGTGCCCTCTAGTCCTAGTATTTTTGGAAAGAGTAAACAAGTGATTCGTGTCTACCCATTCCATTCCACTCATTATTTTATAGACCTCTGTCATATCTCCCCTCAATTGTCTCTTCTCCAAGCTGAAAGAGGCCTAGCCGCTTTAGTCTTTCCTCATAGGGAAGTCGTCTCATCCCCATTATTATTTTTGTCACCCTTCTCTGTACATTTTCTAATTCCACTAAATCTTTTTTGAGATGCGGCAACCAGAATTGCACACAGTATTCAGTGTGTGGTCGCACCATGGAGCGATACAACGGCATTATAACATCCTCATTTTTATTTTCCATTCCTTTTCTAATAATGCCTAACATTCTATTTGCTTTCTTTGCTGCCACAGCACAGTGAGCATAGGGTTTCAAAGTATCATCAATAATTACTCCTATAATCTTTTCATGGTCGGTGACTGTTGACGTGAAACCTTACATCACATAGCTATATTTCGAGTTCCTCTTTCCCACATGCATAACTTTGCACTTGCTCACATTAAACATCATCTGTCATTTGGATGCCCAGTCTCCCAGTCTCGTAAGGTCGTCTTGCAATTTTTCACAATCCTCTTGCAATTTAACAACTTTGAATAACTTTGGGTCGTCAGCAAATTTAATTACCTCACTAGTTATTCCCATGTCTAGATCATTTATAAATATGTTAAAAAGCAGCGGTCCCAGCACAGACAGACCCCTGTAGAACCCCACTATCCATTGAGAATACTGATCATTTAACCCTACTCAGTTTTCTATTCTTTAACCAGTTTTTAATCCACAATAGAACACTACCTCCTATCCCATGACTTTCCAATTTCCTCTGGAGTCTTTCATGAGGTACTTTTTCAAATACTTTTTGAAAATCCAGATAATGTATAAGCAGTCTTGAGATGTATTCTGGGGATTATGGGAGGAGACGTTTGTATACCAACAAAAGCAATTTGTAGATAATCCAGAATGATATGGGATGGGTAACCAGTGTTCTTCCTGCAATAGAGGGGAAGCATGGTCAAATTTGTGGGCATTGCGTAGAAGTTAGTAATATGCAACCTGTCGTTAAAATCATCCCTAGTACCTGAAGATTGGAGGGTGGCCAATGTAACACCAATTTTTAAAAACATGGTTTAATTACTACTACTACTACTATTTAGCATTTATATAGCGCTACTAAGCGTACGCAGCGCTGCACAAACATAGAAGAAAAGACAGTCCCTGCTCAAAGAGTTTACAATCTAATAGAAAAAAAATAATAATAAAGCAAGCAAATCAATGTGTAGAGGAAAGAGGAGATGAGGGTAGGTAGAAGCGAGAGGTTACAAGTGGTTACAAGTCAAAAGCAATGTTAAAGAGGTGGGCTTTCAATCTAGATTTAAAGATGGTCAAGGATGGGGCAAGACGTAGGGGCTCAGGAAGTTTATTCCAGGTGTAGGGTGCAGTGAGACAGAAGGAGCGAAATCTGGAGTTGGCAGTAGTGGAGAAGGGAACAGATAAGAAGGATTTATCCATGGATCGGAGCGCACGGGAAGGGGAGTAGGGAAGGACGAGTGTGGAGAGATACTGGGGAGCAGCAGAGTGAATACATTTATAGGTTAGTAGAAGAAGTTTAAACAGGATGCGAAAACGGATAAGGAGCCAGTGAAGCAACCTGAGGAGAGGGGTAGTATGAGTAAAGCGACCCTGACGGAAGACGAGACGGGCAGCAGAGTTTTGAACCGACTGGAGAGGGGAGAGGTGACTAAGTGGGAGGCCAGCAAGAAGCAGATTGCAGTAGTCTAAACGAGAGGTGACAAGGGTGTGGATGAGGGCTCGGATAGAGTGTTCAGAAAGAAAGGGGCGGATTTTACGGATGTTGTAAAGAAAGAAACAACAGGTCTTGGCGATCTGCTGGATATGAGTAGAGAAGGAGAGAGATGAGTCAAAGATGACCCCAAGGTTACGAGCTGAAGAGACAGGGAGAATGAAAGAGCCATCAACAGAAATAGAAAACGAGGGGAGCGGGGAGGTGGGTTTGGGGGGAAAATGAGAAGCTCGGTTTTGGTCATGTTTAATTTCAGGTGGCGTTGAGACATCCAGACAGCAATGTCAGACAAGCACGCTGATACTTTGGTTTGGATGCAAGGTGAGATATCAGGGGTTGATAGGTAGATTTGGGAGTCATCAGCATAGAGATGGTAGAAAAAGCCATGGGATGAGATTAATGAACCGAGGGAAGAAGTGTAGATAGAAAAGAGGACAGAGTCAGCATGGGTTCAGCTGAGGGAAGTCTTGCCTCACCAATTTGCTTCATTTCTTTGAAAGTGTGAATAAACATGTGGATAAAGGTGAGCTTTTGATAAAGTTCCTCATGAGAGACTCCTGAGAAAATTAAAGAGTCATGGGATAGGAGGCAAGGTTCTGGTGTGGAGTAGGAATTGGTTATTGGACAGAAAACAGAGGATAGGGTTATATGGAGGGGCATAATTGAAAGATCGTCCAAGTACGAATTAGGACGTTCTTACGAAAACGTGCAAAAATAGGCATGTATAATCGGAAAATAGTATGGGCGTTTTTCGATAATCGATTATCCCTGTAGCAAAACAATCAAACGAGGAGCGCATAAGCTTGACTAAATTGGGCGCCCTAACACGTTCGATTATCGCTGGTTAAAACGACCAAATCAGAAAGCGTGTATAACAATATACATTACTTGTACCGCAAGTACAGTGCATGCTGTTCCGCTCATCCAGGTACAGCAAATATGAGGGACGTTCATACACGTCAAATACAGGAACATCCTGCTGTTCCACCCAATATTCCTCATATGTGCCCTATCTGCATGTCCGGAACTGCATGCACTGTACCTACTGAAGATGCACCTATATTATTTTGTATATGGGAAAAGGGTAGCGTGCTTCATAATGATCTATATAAGGCAAGTTCCGCACACAAGAAGGGCCCACACGCAGAACAACCATTCATGCACGTCACGCACATCTATGATAACGACGGCGTCCACGTGCTGAGAGGCCCATATATGGGTTGGGAATCCATATATGGAGCTGTGCACGAAAAGACGTCCATCACGCAAGGGCGTCCATATAAGGCGCTTGTTTTCCAACCCCTATTGCTCACTCCGAAATATGGCGCACATGCGACGTGAGCCAAATTATAGTGAGCGGGAGAGCCTGCTGCTGGTGCGGCTGTGCATGAGGCACCGGCACAGGCTCTTCATCAGCCACCACCACCTGCCCCCCAGGATCCAGGCCATGAGAGCCTGGTCCCGCATCCGGGAGCGGCTTGAGAGGTATGTGTTTGTCCCCCTCCCCCCCCCTGTACCTACACATATAATAGCTCCATCATCTATGTAACCAGTAACTGGAGTGTGCATGCAAGGATAATGAGTAATATGGGTACATGCACAATCAGTAATTAAAAGTATGTATTTGAAGCCACAACCATTCCCATATCCCTACAATAATGTATTTCCGTCTATAAGTCTTTGTTGCTTTTGTAGGCCACATTTCCCCACCCCTCTTTGCAGGCTCTATGTGGCTTACAATACATCATGAATAGTGGAAACATGTAACAAAAATAAATATATTGCATACTTGATAACATGGTCATGAGAACACATATAGAGTAGTTTAACAACCATTAATTATAATGCATACAAACGGTACTTAATGGCCTCATGGCCACCTGTATGCCATCATCTGCATAGGAGCCAACTCGGAGGCTGCTGTGGGTGCTTCAGCACCCCCAATATTCATTAAATTCCTTGTATGTGTCCAGGGAGGGCTTATCTCCACTGGGGCTAGCACCTCCAATAATCAAAAAAAGTGGCTCCTATGAATCAGTACCAATGGAAGTGGTTCCCCCCCCCAACAGTGTTGACCCTCTCTGCTATTTGATTGACAAATGAATGTGTGTGTAGAGGGCAAGAAGGACCATCCCCTGACTTCTGCTCTAGAAACTTATATCTTACAGACGGTTCGGAGTACACAGGGACCTCGAGTCCCTTCGGAGGAGATTCCGCCGCATGCGCCGGGAGAGGCCTGATGTCATCAGGGCAGTGCGACGGCACCTCAGGGCTCGACGTACGTTTTCAATACAGGACACCTGTACTGATTTGTCTATGTATTTATTGAGTAATGCTAATGTCCTGTACAATATCAATTTCCATGTGGCAAATAGCCAAGTAGTAAGTAATAACAGATCTGTCCCACAGCAAGGACACAGGTTGCAGGTGCCCTCCCATTACTGTGCTTGCAACTTCCACCGACCATCCCCCTGAGATGAATGAGATGACATGCCTCCCTTTACTATCCCCCTTTCTGGGGTGGGTGGATAGTGGTTCCTGGTAGACCTGCCTGAAGCCCTACTTTTAGTGGATGTCATGGCCTCACTCACATACAAATTATGTGCTCAACACCCTTTCCCACTGGGCCCCCCCCCCCAATAAAAGCAGCAACAACTGGCCATCAACCCCTCGTCGCATCTCACAATGCAAACATGTTGGTCAGCAATGAGTGTGGTATGCCAACATGTCCTGTATGGTGTGTGTCAGAGGAGGTTCCAGGTTCCTTGTCATGTCATCTGATGCATCTCATTCCCCATGGGCATAGGCCACGCCTCACCACACCTTGGCCCATCCCCCGCCTCAGGCCACCCAGCTACTGCACTATGCAAGCCATGTTGCATGTGCTGATCTCTATCACACTCCTTTACATACACAGGCCTCCAGCACCAGCAAGACGAGCAGGCGGACGAGGAGGGCCACCACCTGCAGGAGGAGGAGAAGGAGCCAGGCCAGGAGGGTGACCTGGAGGAGGAGGAGCAGGAGGAGGAGGCTGCAGCAGCACAGGAGGCCCAGCAGGAGGAGGAGGAGGAGGAGTCGGCCTCGGAGGAGGGGGTCCTCATTATTGATGAGGATATGGAGGACCCCTCCCCACCTCTACCACCATCACAGCCCTCTCCCTCCCCTCGGCCACCCTCATCCCCTGAGGCAGGACCTCCATCACCTGCCCCAAGGCCTTCCCCTGGCCCTGCTGCAGCCCCTGGGCTAGCTCCATCCCCTGGCCGTGCCCCATCCCCTGGCCCAGCTCCAGCGCTTGGTGCAGGTGCTATTATGGCCCTCCTGCAGCAGCTGGTAGATGGTCAGCAGCAGCTGGTAGATGGCCAGCACCAGCTGCTGCAGGAGGTCCGAGCCCTACGGCAGGGCAATGAGCAGCTCCAGGGCCCACTAAGGGTACTGCTGGGGCTGCTCATTGCCCTGCTACAGGGGGCCTTACTCAGAGGGCGTGCCCGCCCTTGACGTACATTGGGGGGGGGGGGTTGTTGGGGGTGTGGGGAGTTGGGGGGGAGGGAATTGTTGGGGTTCTGTGTGTGGGGGGGAGGAACTGTTGGGGTTGTGGGGAGTTGTGGGGGAGGAGGAGGGCATTGTTGGGGGTTGTTTTGTAGGGTGGGGGGGGGAATAAATGTTTTTGTTACACTTTAACTATCGGGGTGTCCGTGTGTTTCTCTCCCTTGTGCATTACATATAAGCAAATGGTGGTGTTGAGTTGAGAGGAAGGAGGCAGCAATATTCATAGCATGAAATGTGCAGTGTGAATGAGAAAGTTGATGTATGTCTGAGAATGTTGGCCATACAGAAGGCCACCTGTTCATTCCAACCTGCATGGCCACATGTGCAGGGGGGGGTGGTCCGGGGAGGCTGGATGGATATTAGTGTTCATGAACACAAATGGCCAGCCAGCCTCTCTCCCTCCCTCCCCTCCACCATACTGACCCACAACACAGAGTGCCATCAATAAGACATTTGTTGTCTAGCACTTGTGATCTGCCAAGTAGAAACTTGTACATCACCCTAGGTAGCACATAGACGATGTTTGCTCTCTGATGGCCACACATCCTTACCCACAAGCCACATTGGGGGCGGGCCCATGAAGGACCTACAAACAGCTGGCAATATCTTTTCACATTCAATACATCAGCAATGGTATATAGTGCTGAGGAGAAAAGGGATAACAATGGGAAACCCATTAGATGGCTGCTTACTTTACTTCATCACAGTAGCAATATAATACAACAGTTACAGAAGGGCACAAATAAATATGGTGCTCCTTATTTGGAGGTTTCATCACATGTCCTCTAGTAGTGGCTGAAGGTGAGTTACATTCAGGTATTCTGGGTGTGTCTCTGTCACAGGATGACTCAAAGTTTGTCCCTGAGCCAACCGCCACTGAAGTGACTTGCCCTAGATCACACGGAGCAGCAGTGGGAATTGAACCGACAACCTTGTGATTACAAGGCTGGTGCTCTAACCACTAGGCCACATCAGCCACCAGGCTGTAGCCACCTGCAGGTAATATGGGTTTGGATCTGTACACAGAACCCTCTCCCTCACCACCACGTCTTAAGGGCTCAGTAGGCAGTACCTGTAGCCACCTTCAGCCTACTTCCCAGGCTACCAAATGTTAGAAATGTTCTTGCTCCCTAACTAGGGAGGATTTTAGGAGGAAGGTGTTCAATAATGTGTTACACACATCCATTGCATATATTATTCCCCCTCCCCCTCCTATGGACCTTGAGAATGGGTGCCCACTTCATACATGGGGACTGGGGTTCACCACATACACAAGGAAGATGGAACCTACCAGCAACCAATACATTAGCTCCAACAGCTGGCCCACACCATTCAGGACCTGGCAACCCCACAAAGTACAGCACTGATGGCTTCCAACCAGTGCAAAAGGAACCTGGTGAAAAGAGAGCTAAGATTTGACTGCAGACTACATACAGTGAATGGACACTCCTTGATTATGAGCAGAAAGAGAAGAGGTGGCTGAGCAGACTGAGCTTACCTTGAACGTGTGTTGCAACATTATGTATTGGGGCTTCTTTCTCCTGGACCATGAGCTCCATTTCAGCGTCAGTGAAATGACCCTTACAGATGGGTGCTTCCTTTGGTGCCATTCTACCAAGCTCTCCGCTCCCACAGACTGCCTGCTACTACCAGCCAGAGAGAATGGGAGAAATTAAGGGAGGCTCACGGGATGTGGAAGACTGGAAACCGAAGGCGTGGTGGCTGAGGGCCAGCACTAATCACAACCCCCCCCCCCCCCCCCAAATACACAGGTGTACCCAAGCATACATTGGCAAACACAAACCTTATTATAAGTGAGGGTAAAACCCTGTCAATGCATGTTACGAACAACCGGAAACGTCCCAGTGCAGGAAATGCCGGTTTAAATGGCAATCAAGAAAGGGAAGGCAGGTGGGGACGCCCATACTTATCTACCCATAATCGAAATCATGTGTTCCAAATCGCTATCTGAGCTGGGCATGCTTAGGAATTATGTGTATAATTGAAAAAAAAACCACCCATATCAGACATGCCTATTCCCCAGTCTCAATGGGCGTTCTTGGCGACTATATAAACGCCCGTATTTTCGAAAACCCCATTGGTACAATGCCGCCACGTCAACGCCCAACCCGGAAGGGTAATTTTACGGATGGAGAGGTAGAGCTACTGGTGCAGGAGATCCAGCAACGCCACCAGCATCTGTTTGCTCCCACAGGGCAGAGGTTGGCTGCAACGATGAAACAGAGGGAGTGGGAGGCGGTCCGTGACAGCGTCAATGCAGTCTTCCATTGTGCAAGGGACGTGGAGGACTGCAAGCGCAAGTGGCGCAAGCTCCGGAGGGATGTGAGGCGCAAGGCTGGTGCCCATCCCCCACCACGTGATACTGCCAACCTCACCCCCCTGGAGCTGATGGTCCACTCCCTCCTACCCCAGGAGGGCATCCATGGAATAGGGTCCCTTGACACCTCTGCACAGGCTGAGGACTCAGGTAGGTTGACCATTCTTTATGAAGCTGTGCTTATGTGTTCCGCTGCACTAAACTGTGTTATACAAGTTGGGGGTGGGAGGTGGGGAGTGGGGTGAGCGGGAAGCGGGAGGGAGTTTCAGGCGGGTGTGCTAATATGTAGAATAAACGACCATCTTAATGATGCTGTGCTGACTTTCTTACCTACCCCTACTCACTTGCTCTGTATCATTACTCTCTATCCCTACTATACTCATTTACCTTCCCTCTTACTTGTCCTGTGTGTGCATCTTAACTACATTGTAAGCTCTCTTTGAGTAGTGGTGTGTCATAGGAGCACACTCTGTGGCTGCTGTGGGGTTTTCAACACCCCCAATATTGAGCAACTATCATGTAGGTGTCCAGGGTGGAGTTTTGTGCACTCGGCTTCACCCCCAATAATGCATAACAGTTGGCTCCTATGGGTGTATATAGGGTACTACTGTGGCACTACTTTGGGACCCTTCCTTCCCTACTACTCCCTCCTATTTTCCCCATCACCAAACCGTGCCTATTTCCTTCTATCACCTCTGTGCTCTACTGAGTGTGGGCCACATGCATGCAACTTAAGGAGCCTGTAATGGGGGTGATAATGCAGTTCTAGAGAGTCTAGCAAGTCCGTAGTAACAGAAGACATGCTGAAATGTCCTTCATTTTGACAAATATACAACAAACAGCTTGTCCACAAAGTTGTGAGCGGTGTCCTTCTCTTGGCTGGCCGTCCACCACCTCTACCCAGCTGGCTGTGGGGCTCTCTTTCACATCGCTGTCAATTCCTTTCCTCCTCCTCACCATCTCTTTGCTGGGTCAGCAGTTTGGGGGCCAATGTATATGAATGCTGAAAGACAAAAGTGGGTTATTTTCACCAACATTTGCTCACCCTTGTGCTATACAGGTGATGACTCTGAGGAGGCTGGCCCTAGTGGCCTGCAAAACCAACCAAGGCCTACAGCAGCACCACAGCCTCACCCTCCACCGCCTGCAGCAGCAGTACAGCCTCTACCACCACCACCACCTGCACCAGTGCAGCCTCTACCACCACCACCTGCACCAGTACAGCCTCTACCACCACCACCACCTGCACCAGTACAGCCTCTACCACCACCACCACCTGCAGCTGAACCAGCAGTAGAGGCTCAACTTCCACCAGCACCACCAGCAGAGGCGGCACCTCCACCACTGGTTGACTCTGCTGATGAGTATGCCTATAGGGGGCCAGCTCCTCGTCACAGGCCATCCAGCCAATGGAGGCAACTGTTGCGGCTGGCCACTGAGTTGCTGAGGCACAATGTGCGCCTGGAGGAGTACCGCCAGGAAAAACTACAGCTGCAGAGGGAAGCACTGCAGATGCAGCGGCAAGCCCTCCAGTCGCAGCGGGAAGCCCACCAAGAGGTGCTGCAGCAACTCCAACAGCTGCAGCACACCATTGAAGGGCTACGCCCTCCGGGCCCACCACCACCTACTGCAGCCGTGCTGCAGCAGCAAGACCTGCCCTCCACATCCTCCTCCAGTGGGCAGCAACCACCAGCCAAGAGGTGGGCGTTGCGATCTGCCGCCTCCGCACCCACTACTGCAGCACCCACCACCAAACCATCTCCCATTCTGGGTCCTGTGGCCAGGCTACACCCAACAAAATGGCCAGATTTCCACTCCGTAGCCCAAGCCGAGGAGGAGGACAGTGGGAGCAGCACGTCAGAGAGTGAAGATACTTCCCCTGCAGCACCAGCTGCACAGGAAGTTCGTGGGAGGGGTAGGAGGGGACGGGGAAAGTGATGTCATCACATGCTGGAGGGGGGGGGGGGGTTGAACACCCATGCACTTATGCAGTTATACACAATAAATATGCACTTACTTTCACGCAAACTTGTTTCAATGAGTCTTTGTCTTGCTCTTATGCCAAGCTGGTAAGCATTGAGGTCTGCTCTGTGGGCTGGGGGTGGAGGGGGCTCCTCTTCCTGCTCATCTGGGGCCTCCTCTGGTGGCTGTGCCTCCTCTGGGAGAGGCTGTCCTCTGCGCTGAGCCAAATTGTGCAGCATGCAGCAGGCAACAAACATCTTGGCCACCTTTTCAGGGCTGTAGAGGAGCTCCCCTCCAGACCGGTCCAGACAGCGGAACCAGTTTTTTGACCATTCCAAAAGTCCGCTCAATGATCCCCCGGGTGCTCCGATGTCTCCTGTTGTAAGTTTCTTGTAGGCCTGGTTGTGGATGCACCACGGGGGTCATGAGCCATGTCCTCTGCGGGTAGCCCCGGTCACCTTTGGAGAAAAGCAGAATGAGATAGATGAGTGTGTATTGCTTGGAGCAGGTACAGGGGGGTGGGGAAGGGAGGATAAGGATAGTGGGTTGTGGAGTGAGGTGGAGGAAGCCAGGGCGGAGGGCTGCCCAGTGGAGGAGGTATAGGTATGGGTCCATCCATGTTGAACTTACCTAGTAGCCATCCACCGGTGAACTCTCCTCGCTCAAATCTGCGGTAGATGCCCGAGTGCTGTAGGATGTATGCATCGTGGGTGGAACCGGGGAACCTGGCACACACGTCTAATATCTCCCCCTGGGCATCACACACAACTTGCATGTTCATGGAATGAAAAGCCTTCCTGTTTCTGTAGGTGGCTTCGTGTGCCCTGGGGGGTCTGAGAGCGACGTGTGTGCAATCAATCACACCTATGACTGAGGGGAATCTAGCAACAGCATAGAACGCAGCCATGTTGGTGTGCAGGGCCTTGGGGGGTGGTGGGGAAAGTGATGTAGTGAGAGGTGTGAGTTAGAAAGGCATGCAGGAACTGGGTGAGACAGTGTGAAATAGAAGCCTGGGTGAGCCCTGTGTTAGCAGCTAATACAGATTGAAAACTCCCAGTGGCCAGGACAGAGAGAGAGGAAGTGATTTTGAGATGGACAGGGATGGGGTTATTCGTACGGGTCTGGGGCTGAAGGAGGGGTTTCAGCTGCTCACAAAGCTGCACAATGGTGTCCCTATCAAACCTGAACCTTGTAAGACACTGCTGGTCAGTGAGTTGTAGGAAGGTGGTGCGGGGCCTATAGACTCGGGGCCGTGCATACGTCCTGCGGTGTGTGCCGTCTTCCTCTACCATGCCAGACACCAGTGCATTAAGTGCATCCATTTTCCCAGCAGTGCAAGTATTATTAGTAGTAGTAATAACACACGCACAACACACAGACCTCTCACTGCCAGCCACCATGCCCTCTTCCACTCACACATGTAACACAGAGACAAACGGAGGTCAGGGAATACAATATACACGTGGGAACAGTGATTGGAGAGGGATAGGGGGAGGGGAAAGGGAAGGTACTGATAGAGCAAGGAGTAGGAGTAGGGAAAGGTCAAACGGTCAGTCACAAAAGAGGCAGGCCACACAGACGAACGTACCAGGTACTCAACACACTCAACTTTCTCTCTGCAACCAACAAATCAGCTCTCGCAACACCGATCTCGCCACTCTCCAACTCCACACAAGCGCTATTGGGTCTAAAGACGTTTCCCCCTTGCTCTGGTCGCTTTTATTTGGGGTCCAACAAATGACGCCCATGCTCCCGCCGAACCAGATCCATTTCGTTATACGTTGTACATGACCAGGTCGTATCACTGCCCCTAACACGCCCCCCGACACGCTCCTTATTTGGGCGTTTCTCTCTAAGCGTACGAGCGACCCGGACGTACTGAACATTTTGTTTCCATTATACTGATTTAATCGTTTTTGTGAGATAAACGTCTATCTCCCGATTTGGGTCGCAATATAGGCGTTTTTCTTTTTCAATTATAAGCTGGATGGTCATTTCTCTCAATGGAGGAGGGTGAACAGTGGAGTACCGCAGGGATCTGTACTAGGACCGGTGCTATTTGACATATTTATAAATTATATGGAAGTTTGGAGTCAAAGATAATGCTTAATATCCGTACTTTATCAGTAAAAGAGAGAGTATGACCCTGAAGAACGTGGGGAGATGGAATAGAACAATAGGGATTAGGAAAGTGAGTCACCTCAGTTTTAGAAACATTTAAAGAGAGTCTTTGCTCACTAAGCATATGGCAACCTGGTCTGGACAAGAATTCAGGGCTGATCGAGAGGACTGAATGAGTAAGTTCAAAGGAGAAATGAAGATATTGAACAGGATAAGGGCAAGAGTAGAGCCCTCAGGGACACCCAGAGTGCAGGAGTATATGGCAGACGAAAGATGATCAGAGATAAGTCGGTAAGAATGTTGATGGAGGTAAGAGGTAAACCAAAAAGAACAGAACTAAAGATACCCATAGCAGACAGTCGGTACATGGTCAATCATGTTGAATGCAGATGAAAGGTCAAGTGATACAATAACAACAGATGACTTCTGTTCTAGGGAGTGCAGTTAATAGAGTTTATGTACCTTGGGCAGGTCAGAAGCTGCCTGGGATGAAGCTCAAAAGTTTTATCAGAGAAGGAAGTTAGTTTTTTAACTTTCGAAAGGGCAACTATGATAAAATGAGGAAAATGGCTAAAAGAACCTAAAGGGAGTAGCTGCAAAAGTTAGGAGTTTAAATCGGGTATGGGCATTACTTAAAAATGCTATCTTAGAAGCCAAGACTAGATGTCTTCCGTATTTAAAAAGGTTGAAAGAAGGCCAAATGACAGCCATCATAGATAAAAGGTGAAGTGAAGGAGGCTATTACGTAGATCCAAAAGAACATCGTTCAAAAAATGGAAAAAGTCTGTAAATGAAGAAAACAGGAAGAAGAATAAGCACTGGCAAGTTAGATGCAAAGTGTTATGTAAATCTTAGCTGCCAAATTCTGGACCATTCTCCAAGCCTTGCCTAGGTCCCTCTTCATGTTATCTACACCATCAGGGGTGTCTACCCTATTGTAGATTTTGGTATCATGTGCAAAAATAGAAACCTTACCATCCGCAATATCACTTACAAAAATTAACAGACCCAGAATCAATCCTTGCAGCATATCACTTGTAATATCCCTTTCCTCATATAGTGTGAGGATGAATGAGGACTGAATATTTACTAAGAAACTAAACAGCAGCACAATACCCTAACAAAAGCTCTAGGTCAAAATAAATATCATATTTCTATTCCAGTCAATATATATAACAGTTGTAGATATGGGCACATGCTTTTGGTGACGAACGCACACCTGACATTTATGGAATACATCATGCATGCATACATTCTGGACCTGCCCAGTGCTTGCCTATTTTCCACCCCAAATCGGAATGGAGGAGTGGCCTAGTGGTTAGGGTGGTAGACTCGGGTCCCGAGGAACTGAGTTCAATTCCCACTTCAGGCACAGGCAGCTCCTTGTGACTCTGGGCAAGTCACTTAACCCTCCATTGCCCCATGAGCCTGCCATGAGTGGGAAAGCGCAGGGTACAAATGTAACAAAAAAAATATACCCCTTTTGATAACATGTACATGTGTGCACCATAATATATATGTGCGCTCCTATTCTCCCATATAGAATGATGCTTAGCATGATCCCTCATTCTAGGTACACATTTGGCACTTTCCTTGTATAGAATTACCTCCATAGTATCACTGAAATTTCAGGGATAAGGGGTTTATAGGTTTTGTGGCTATCACTATGTATATAAACCTCTTTGAATATCTGGCCCTATCATTTTGTCTTTCAGTCCTTACTAATAATTAAGTTTTAAAATAAATTCTTCCTTCCTTTTTTTCTGTTACAGCCTATCATTTAATTGTTGTTGTTGCTGCATGCAATGAACCCATCTATGTGCATTTATCGAGGAGCTCTGCTTCAGCAAGTTTAAGTTTGATATGGAAGGGATAGGGCAAAATCTCTGGTGTGACTGGAAGAAAACAGAGGGGTAAGTTTATAGACTTTATTTTTCTTTTGCAATTATTTGATGAAAAGTATACAATTTGCTTTAGATCATTTGGGACATTTGAAGGATTGAAATGTGCCTTTCCAAATATAGGGGTCCTTTTACTAAGCTACAGGAAAAAGGGCCCTGCTGTAGCAGCAGAAGCCATTTTTCCCACGTGCCAAGGCCCTTTTTAGCGTAGCGGGTAAAAAGCCTCCCCCAAAAAATGGCCTCATGGTAAGATAACCTTTACCGTGTGGCCATTTGGCAAGGAGCACTTACCGCCAGGGCTTCTGCGGTAACCCAGCGGTAACCAGGCAGCGCATGGTGATGCCCAGTTACCACCGAGTTAACACTGCGCTAGACAAAAATAAAAAATTTCTGGAGTGCTGGAAATGGCGCATGCTCAACCTGGAACTACCACCAACAGCCGTGTTGGGCCGATGGTAGTTCAGATTTAGCATGCGGTAGGCCTGCATTGGGTTTATCGCCATTTTGTAAAAGGGCCCCATAGTTTGTTGACCTACAGGCTCATTTTTGAAAGAGAAGGGCGTCCAAAAAGCGACAGAAAAGGCACATGGGCGTCCCCGTGAAAGAAGGTCGTCCAAATCCAATAATCGGAACAGGGCCGTAAGGACGTCCTCAGCGCTAGGACGCCCATCCATGATCGTCCCCACAGGGGGCGTGTTATGGGCAGCATTACGAGATGGGCGCCCCCAGCGTATAATGGCTTGCGAAATGGTTTTGCATGGGTGGGAACATGGGCGTCCTTAGTTAGACCTGAAATAAAAGCGACCAGGGTAAGGGAGAAGTCGTCTTTGACCCATTAGCGATTTTGTGAAGGTGGAGAGTGGCGAGAGCGTTCTTGGGAGAGAAGGCTGAATCGTTGTTTGCAGAGAAAACTGAGAGTTTGTTCAGTACCTGTTACCTTTGTCTATGTGTGGTAGTAGGAACATTTTCACCCTCACCTGCCTCATTTGTGTTTTACCTTTTCAACTTTCCCTACCCCTTCTAGCCCCCAAACCCAGACACCACTACTCCTTCCTATATCTCCCCCCCCATCCCTCTCCATTCACTGTCCCCAAGTTCATATTTCATTCCCTTACCTGTTTGTAGTCTGTTTGTCTCTTTGTCCTGTGTACTGCTGCAGCGTGCAGTGTGGCTCTGCTCTGTGTGACCGCATTGTTTGTCGGTGGTGGGAGAGTGAGTGTCAGCTTCTGTTTGTTGCTGCTGTGTTTCACCAAGTTGGTAGGGAGAGGTGAGCACTGGTGGCACTGCATTGCACCTGTAGTGTGGGGAAATGGAGGCACTAAATGCACAGGTGGCTTACATGTTGGAGGAAGAGGGGAGGCACTGCAGGAGGTACTCACGCCCCAGAGTTTTCAGGCCCCGTAGCAGTTTCCTAGACCTCAATGACCTGCAGGGTCTCACTAGGTACCGCTTTGATAGAGCTGCCATTCAGCACCTTTGTGACCAGCTCAAACCCCTCCTGCAGCCCAGGACCTATAGGAACAACCCCATCCCTTTGCACCTAAAGATCACTGCTTCTCTTTCTTTTCTGGCCACTGGGAGTTTCCAGTCTGTCCTATCTGTGAACATGGGTCTCACCCAGGCTTCCATTTCTAACTGCCTCACCCAGTTCCTTGATGCCTTCCTTACCCACACCTCTGAGTACATCACCTTCCCCACCCCCCCAGGCCCTGCAGAACAACATGGCTGACTTCTACGCAGTAGCTCGCTTCCCCTCGGTAATAGGTGCCATTGACTGCACACGTCGCACTCAGACCCCCCCCCCCCCCCCCCCGGGCACAAGAGGCCACTTAAAGGAACAGGAAAGCATTCCACTCACTCAATATGCAAGTTGTGTGTGATGCCCAGGGGAAATTCTAGACGTGTGTGCTCGATACCCAGGTTCCACCCATGACGCCTATATATTGCAGCACTCAGGAATCTTCCGCAGGTTTGACCGAGGGGAGATCACCAGCGGATGGCTCCTAGGTAAGTGCAACATGGATCTGCTCAAACTATACCTCCTCCACCAGGCAACCCTCCAGCTCATGCCAGCTCATGCCACAACCCACTATTCCCCCACCTCCACAAGGTACCCACTCCAAACAATGCACACTCATCTTTCTCATCCTGCTTCTCCCCAAAGGTGACAGAGTCTACCCACAGCGGAGTTGACTCATGACCCCCATAGTGCACCCAGAAACAGGATCAGAGGAGAACTACAACGTAGACATCGGACCACCCATGGCATCATCGAGTGCACCTTCGGACAATTTAAGAACAGGTTCTGATGTCTGGACCGTTCTGGAGGGGAGCTCCTGTATAGCCCCCAAAAAGTGGCAAAGATATTCCTGGCCTGCTGCATGCTTCATAATTTGGCAATGCGCAGAGGACAGGCCCTCCCAGAAGAGCCACAGCCACCAGAGCAGCAGGCCCCAGATGAACAGGATGAGGAGCCCCCTCCACCTCCCGCCCACAGAGCAGAGCAGAGTGCACACCAGCTGGGGGTCAGAGCCAGGCAAAGACTGATCAAGACAAGTTTTGTGTGAGAGTAAGTTGACATTTATTTCTATGACATAGTATTTACACACCACCCCCTCCCTCCAACCCTCACCCCCACCCCCCCAGCATGTCCCATCACTTTCCCCGCCCCCCTCCCCTGGCCTCATCCCCGTCCCCTCCTACCCCTCCCACCGTGTTCCTTTGCAGCTGGTGCTGCAGGGGAACTCTGTTCAGAGTCCTCTGATGAGCTCCTACTCTCCTCCTCTGTGTCCACAAGGCAGCCTGCTGCCTCGGCTGCCCTGTGGAAGTCTGGCCACCTTGCGGTCTGTGGCTTGCCCTGCAACCTGGGCACAGGACCCAGAAGGGGAGCTGGTGTGGTGGCTGCTGGACCAGTGGCTGGGGAGGCTGAGGATCTCAAGCTCCTCTTCTTAGTGGGTGGTTGCTGTGCAGTGCTGGAAGTAGATGCCACTTGTTGCTGCATCAAGGCTGTACTAGGTGCTTTTAGGTCACGGCATAGGCCCTCGATGCTGGAGCTGCTGTACCACTTCACGTTGGGTCTGTACCGCTTCCCGTTGCACCTGGAGGGGGTTCCCGTTGCAGCTCCAATTTCTGGCGCCAGTAATCTTCCATGTGCACATTTTGGCCCAGCAATTGTGTGGCGAGGCGCAGTAGCTGCCTTTTCTGGCTGGATGGCCTCTGCTGAGGAGGTGCCCCCCTCTTCTGCATCTTCTTCAGTGCCACCATCGGCAAAGGCTGCGGGTGGTGGAGGGAGAGCCTCTGCTGCAGGTGGTGAAAGCAGAGCTGCTGCTGCTGGGTCCTGTGGTTCCACTCCATGGTCCTGTGTGCTTTCTTGTGCAGGCCCACTGGTTTGCTGCTCTGTGTGCTGGGGCTGGTGGCCACTAGGGCCAGCTTCTTCCTCTGACTGGCTGTCATCACCTGCATAGCAAAAGAGGAGGAAGTGTGTTAGTTAAAATAACCCACTTTTGTTTTATGCATTCATATACAGAGCCCCACATGCAAAGACCCAGCAAAGAGATGGTGAGGAATGGGATTGGCAGGCAAGCCACAGATGTCATTGTACATGGTGCAGAGCTGGAAACGAGCGCAGTGTACTACAGAGACATGTGGAAGAGAGCCACACAGGCAGGTGGGTAGACAAAGAACTGTGGAAGGAGTGCAGAGGACACAGTGGCTACAGCACAGAGGTATGGGTAGGAGATATGCAGAGTTTGGTGATGGGAAAAGAGGAGGGAGTGGGGAAGGCCCCCAAAGATATGAAACAGTGGTAACCTACACACACATTGCTGGAAATCCTCCCCCTCCCCCTCCCCATGCTACTCCCTGTGTCATGGTCTTTAATGAATAGTGATTTGTATTGCATGTGGTGTTCTCACCCCTTCCCCTACTGAGGAGCGCCACACTGCCCCCCACTTGTGTAAAACAGAGTGTAGTGCAGCACAACAGATACCCCAGCTTCCTAATGGTCAACCTACCTGAGCCCTCAGGCTGTGCTGATGTGTCAAGGGACCCAATGCTGTGGATCCCCTCCTGGGGCAAAATCCCATGAATGATGCGCTCGATGGGGGTCAAGTTAGCGGTGTCATCTGCTGAGGGGTTGGTACCAGCCTTCCTCCTGACATCACGCCTCAGCTGGCGCCACTTCCATTTGCAGTCTTCCTCATCCCTGCCACAGTGGAAGACCGCGTTGACCCGGTCCCTTACTGCCTCCCATTCTCTCTGCTTTGTTGTAGCAGCCAGCCTCTGGCCCGTGGGAGCAAAGAGATGCGTGTGTTTTCTCTGAACCAGCAGTTCAATTTCAGGGTTGGTGAAATTACCTTTGCGGGTGGGTGGTTGCTTTGGTGCCATTGTACCAATGCGATGCAAAGAATCAGAAATACAGAGAAGGGTGCTTAAATACTATCCCAAGGATGCCCATGTAAGAATGCGATGGGCGTCCCTAAGATGAGCGTCCTAATTTTGATTATTGACAAAATCTCTAAATGTCCCCAGCTGCTCTGGCGATTTGGGCGCCCTCATTTCAATTATGGGTAGGGAACTATGGACGTCCCCTGCTGCTCTGTGTTTTGGGTGTCCTCATTTTGATTATGGGTGATAATGCTAAACGTCCCCAGCTGCTCTTCCCATTTGGAAGTTTGCATTCCCTTTATTGGCGCCTCTTTAAAACGGCTTTCTCTGTGCTTGCACTTTAGAGGTTTTTCTTTAGATTATGGGGTGGTATTTCAAAGCGTTTTAGCTTCAGTTATAGTAAACCTTGTTTTTGCCACTGTATGCTTTTGTATACCTGTTTGGTTTTTTTTGGGTGGGGGGGGACTTTTTGGCCAATTCTTGAATTGTGGGCTTTCAGGGCCGGTCTTAGGCCGAGGCGACTGAGGCGGCCACATAGGGCCTCACGCTTAAGGGGACCCCGCGTGGCGCGCCTTAGTCAGCCTCCTTCGCTCCGGCAGTATTTAAATTTACCTCCGTTGCAGGCAGTGTCAGTGAAAACGCTGTCTGTCTGATGTCCCACCAGCCTTCCCTTCGCTCGTTCATTCCCTCTCAGTGTCCCGCCCCCAAGGAAATGATGTCAGAAGAAGGCGGGGCACTGAGGGAACGAACGAACGAAGGGAAGGCTGGTGGGACATCAGACAGACAGCGTTTTCACTGATGCTGCCTGCCTGCAACGGCACTCACGCCACTGGTTTGCTTTTGTCCATGCTGCTCCGTTTCTTTTATTTGCTTCTGTCCATGCTCCGTTTCGTTTATTTGCTTCTGTTCATGCTCCGTTTCATTTATTCCTTCGATTCTCTTTCATTGCACTTAGATCTTTCACACCTTGCTCTGCGATACACTCATGCTGTTTTATCCAGACGTTCTTTGTTTATCTTTTCCTACCCTGCTCTCTGCTGTACCGGCATGGCTTTTTTCTCAATGTTTATTTTTTTTCCAGACCATTTAACCTGCAGACCGTCCGAGTACCAGAATCATTTAAGGTTGGTCTAAACTTTTCTTCCCTTGATGAGATAATGCCATAATTCTTATCTATACAAACACACTGAACCATGATCTCTATTTCAGCATTTTTCAGCAGATCAAGTGCAGTCATGTTCTACTAAACCATGATTTTTATGCACACATAGCATTTCCAGCATTTTTCAGCAGATCAAGTGCAGTCATGTGTTCTGCTCAGCCCTACCACGTTTTTTCTATTCAGTACTTTATGTGGTTTTTTTTCCATTCAGCACTTTATGTTGTTATCATATACCGTTTTTTTCCATTCAGCACTTTATGTTGTTATCACATACAGGATTCATTAGTACATCAGCATTAATGTACTTCATTTCCCTAGGTATACATATTCATCATGCTTTTTACATTGATGCCATTTCACATATTTTTCCAATTATATGTTGGGTACATTCATATAAATACACCAATGTATCAATGGATGCCTTTTCTTTGGGTACATTTATTACTTTTTTACATATCAGTGCATCAATTGATGCCCCTTTTTTGTATATATATATATATATATATATATATATATATATATATATATATATATATACAGTGGTGGAAATAAGTATTTGATCCCTTGCTGATTTTGTAAGTTTGCCCACTGACAAAGACATGAGCAGCCCATAATTGAAGGGTAGGTTATTGGTAACAGTGAGAGATAGCACATCACAAATTAAATCCGGAAAATCACATTGTGGAAAGTATATGAATTTATTTGCATTCTGCAGAGGGAAATAAGTATTTAATCCCTCTGGCAAACAAGACCTAATACTTGGTGGCAAAACCCTTGTTGGCAAGCACAGCGGTCAGACGTCTTCTGTAGTTGATGATGAGGTTTGCACACATGTCAGGAGGAATTTTGGTCCACTCCTCTTTGCAGATCATCTCTAAATCATTAAGAGTTCTGGGCTGTCGCTTGGCAACTCGCAGCTTCAGCTCCCTCCATAAGTTTTCAATGGGATTAAGGTCTGGTGACTGGCTAGGCCACTCCATGACTCTAATGTGCTTCTTCCTGAGCCACTCCTTTGTTGCCTTGGCTGTATGTTTTGGGTCATTGTCGTGCTGGAAGACCCAGCCACGACCCATTTTAAGGCCCTGGCGGAGGGAAGGAGGTTGTCACTCAGAATTGTACGGTACATGGCCCCATCCATTCTCCCATTGATGCGGTGAAGTAGTCCTGTGCCCTTAGCAGAGAAACACCCCCAAAGCATAACATTTCCACCTCCATGCTTGACAGTGGGGACGGTGTTCTTTGGGTCATAGGCAGCATTTCTCTTCCTCCAAACACGGCGAGTTGAGTTCATGCCAAAGAGCTCAATTTTTGTCTCATCTGACCACAGCACCTTCTCCCAATCACTCTCGGCATCATCCAGGTGTTCACTGGCAAACTTCAGACGGGCCGTCACATGTGCCTTCCGGAGCAGGGGGACCTTGCGGGCACTGCAGGATTGCAATCCGTTATGTCGTAATGTGTTACCAATGGTTTTCGTGGTGACAGTGGTCCCAGCTGCCTTGAGATCATTGACAAGTTCCCCCCTTGTAGTTGTAGGCTGATTTCTAACCTTCCTCATGATCAAGGATACCCCACGAGGTGAGATTTTGCGTGGAGCCCCAGATCTTTGTCGATTGACAGTCATTTTGTACTTCTTCCATTTTCTTACTATGGCACCAACAGTTGTCTCCTTCTCGCCCAGCGTCTTACTGATGGTTTTGTAGCCCATTCCAGCCTTGTGCAGGTGTATGATCTTGTCCCTGACATCCTTAGACAGCTCCTTGCTCTTGGCCATTTTGTAGAGGTTAGAGTCTGACTGATTCACTGAGTCTGTGGACAGGTGTCTTTCATACAGGTGACCATTGCCGACAGCTGTCTGTCATGCAGGTAACGAGTTGATTTGGAGCATCTACCTGGTCTGTAGGGGCCAGATCTCTTACTGGTTGGTGGGGGATCAAATACTTATTTCCCTCTGCAGAATGCAAATAAATTCATATACTTTCCACAATGTGATTTTCCGGATTTAATTTGTGATGTGCTATCTCTCACTGTTACCAATAACCTACCCTTCAATTATGGGCTGCTCATGTCTTTGTCAGTGGGCACACTTACAAAATCAGCAAGGGATCAAATACTTATTTCCACCACTGTATATATATATATATTTATCAACAATCTCCTTAGGTACATACATTGTCATTTACCACATCCACCTGGAGTCATTGGTCCAGTTCCCACTTCCCCCTGTTGATTTTTCGTGGAAGTTAGTGTTCATCCACCTTGGTGGATCACCTCCTCCTTAGCTTTTGTAAATGTGCATCTGTGATATTTTGCATGTAAGTTTCAATTTTTCTAGTATTGCTGCATGCCGAGTCTGACTTCTTGAGGTAACTTTCCAGTTCAGTATTTTGCCTTCATATCTGTTGTGTCATGTGTTTTTCATGTGTGATCAAGGTGCAGTAACCTGCTAGCGTGTAGTATTTGCAGCCCTTTTTGTTTTGTTTTTTTTCACGAGGTAGTGTAATGGTGTTTTAGAGCCTGGTGTAATTACAGTTCTGCCTTTCCACGCTCTTATTCCTTTTATCTGTCACATTCTCAACCTCTCACTTTCCACTGCGACTGTCCCTGCTGCCTTTAAACATGCTGTGGTCACACCTCTCCTTAAGAAGCCTTCACTCGACCCTACTTGTCCCTCTAATTACCGACCCATATCCCTCCTTCCTTTTCTCTCCAAATTACTTGAGTGTGCTGTTCACCGCCGCTGCCTTGATTTTCTCTCCTCACATGCTATTCTTGACCCACTACAATCTGGTTTTCGCCCTCTCCACTCAACCGAAACTGCGCTTACTAAAGTCTCTAATGACCTATTACTGACTAAATCCAGAGGTCAATATTCCATCCTCATTCTTCTTGATCTTTCCGCTGCTTTTGACACTGTTGATCAAAGCATACTTCTTGATACCCTGTCCTCACTTGGATTCCAGGGCTCTGTCCTTTCCTGGTTCTCTTCCTACCTCTCCCTCCGCACCTTTAGTGTTCACTCTGGTGGATCCTCTTCTACTTCTATCCCTCTGCCTGTCGGCGTACCTCAGGGTTCTGTTCTTGGTCCCCTCCTCTTTTCTATCTACACTTCTTCCCTTGATTCATTAATCTCATCCCATGGCTTTTCCTACCATCTCTATGCTGATGACTCCCAAATCTACCTTTCTACCCCTGATATCTCACCTTGCATCCAAACCAAAGTTTCAGCGTGCTTGTCTGACATTGTTGTCTGGATGTCTCAACGCCACCTGAAATTAAATATGACCAAAACCGAGCTTCTCATTTCCCCCCACAAACCCACCTCCCCACTCCCCCCGTTTTCTATTTCTGTTAATGGCTCTCTCATTCTCCCTGTCTCCTCAGCTCGAAACCTTGGGGTCATCTTTGACTCTTCTCTCTCCTTCTCTGCTCATATCCAGCAGATTGCCAAGACCTGTCGTTTCTTTCTTTACAACATCCGTAAAATCCGCCCCTTTCTTTCCGAGCACTCTACCAAAACCCTCATCCACACCCTTGTCACCTCGCGTTTAGACTACTGCAATCTGCTTCTTGCTGGCCTCCCACTTAGTCACCTCTCCCCCCTCCAGTCGGTTCAAAACTCTGCTGCCCGTCTTGTCTTCCGCCAGGGTCGCTTTACTCATACTACCCCTCTCCTCAAGACCCTTCACTGGCTCCCTATCCGTTTTCGCATCCTGTTCAAACTTCTTCTACTAACCTATAAATGTACTCACTCTGCTGTTCCCCAGTATCTCTCCACACTCGTCCTTCCCTACACCCCTTCCCGTGCACTCCGCTCCATGGATAAATCCTTCTTATCTGTTCCCTTCTCCACTACTGCCAACTCCAGACTTCGCGCCTTCTGTCTTGCTGCACCCTACGCCTGGAATAAACTTCCTGAGCCCCTACGTCTTGCCCCATCCTTGGCCACCTTTAAATCTAGACTGAAAGCCCACCTCTTTAACATTGCTTTTGACTCGTAACCACTTGTAACCACTCACCTCCACCTACCCTCCTCTCTTCCTTCCCGTTCACATTAATTGATTTGATTTGCTTACTTTATTAATTTTTTTGTCTATTAGATTGTAAGCTCTTTGAGCAGGGACTGTCTTTCTTCTATGTTTGTGCAGCGCTGCGTACGCCTTGTAGCGCTATAGAAATGCTAAATAGTAGTAGTAGTAGTAGTAATAAGGTTGTAGCTCGTCCTGTCCTTGGAATTAGTGCTGTTATGGTTTGGTAAGGTTATGAGTGTGTTTTTGCACAAGTTTGTGTATAGTGTTTTGCAGTGGAGAGATTGTGTGTCCGTACCTCTGACCCCCCGGGATTATGAGAATTGGAACTACTAATTGTAGTGGACTTGAACTGAATAATTTCTGGGGAGGTGGGGTTTCATGATAGCATTGTGCTTATTATTTCAATCAGTTTTACTGTACAAATTTGGCTTCATTTGTCTTTATTTGAAATTTCATAAATAAAAAATGTTCTAAAAATTTAATAATCAATGGGGTGGAGCTGGGGCTGGGGCTAGGATGGGGCCCCACCAAATTGGTCTGCACAGGGCCCCGCACTTGCTAAGACCGGCCCTGTGGGCTTTGTTTCAGACTGGGTGTTAGCTGGTAGCTTAGCATATACTCTGCATTTTCTACATCTGACCAACTCTCCATTCTCTACCCTCCAGGAGCTCCTTGCTATGTGTGATGTGCTCCCTCACTGACCCCCATTCTCTCTCTCTCCTTTGTTGAAGCAGGCAGCCTCTGGTCCCTTGGAGCCAACAGATTCTTGCACCACAAGTTCAAGGTAAGCTCATACCTCTCAGCCACCTCTTCCCTTTCTGCTATGTAGTTCCTAAACAAACACTTCTTGCATCTTGCAGGATAGCTGGTCAAGAGGATTTCAAGAGACAGCAGTGGACTGTAATACACTGGACTCTGAGAGCCATGATTGTTTCTACCCAATTCATTGTACAGATGTCTTGTTCTCTATTGGACACACTCAGTTGTGGCTGCCTGTGGGGTGGGGGAGGGGAAGAGGCCCGGGAATGGATGTGTGCATCCCTCATGGTCAAGGGCTCCCCATTCTCTGTATGTTCTCTGCATTCAAATCTTACCTCTATTTTCACCAGGTATCCACAGCTGGTAGTTTTTCTCCCGCTTTCCACCTCATGTGTCTCCCTGCTAGGTTCCAGTCCCCTTTTATGAAGTAGCCACCCATTCTCAAGGTTTCTGAGAGTAGGGGGGGAGCATAGATGCACTGAATGTCTTTTCCACATTATTCAACACAGTCCTACAATCCTCCATGGTTATGGAATGACAACATTTCTAAATTCTATCCTGCAAACCATTTTCAAGGTGGCCACAGATGCATGCCTACCACGGCCTTGAGTCCTTAAGTCATGGTGAGGGAGAGGGGTTCTGGTTACAGTTCCTGTTCTAAATTACCTGCAGGTGGCTACAGCTTGGTGCCTATATAATTCCCCTAGCCTGTGCCCTTCTGTACCTGATGTGTATTATATTGCAATTGTGATGAAGTAAATATGCATCTAATGCTTTTACCGTTGTTTTCCCTTTTCTCCTCAGCACTATATATCATTGCTGATACATTCAATGTGAAAAGATGACCCAGCTGTTTGTAGCTGGTTCCTGGCCCTCACCAATGTGGTTTGGTTATGGGTAAGGGTGTCTGGTGATCAGAGAGCAAACATCATCTATGTGCTACCTATGGTTATCTGCAAGTTTTGGCAGATCACTAGTGCTAGACAACATACCTATTATTTACACAACTCTTTGCTGTGGGGCTCTATGGTAAGGGGGGGAGGCTGGATGGGCATTTCTGTTCCTCAGCAGAAATGCCCTCCCAGCCTCCCCCCCCCTTACCACACAGCCATGCAGTTTGGAAGGAACAGGTGACCTTCTGTATGGCCACACTTATGACACATATGTATCAAAATTTCTCTGTCACAGTTCACCTGTCATGCAACCCAAATTGCTGCCTCCTCTCACATCAACCCCAGCATTTTATAATATGTAGTGCACAAAGTAGAGACACACACCCTGTTATATGAAAAATATTAAATTTGTATTTAAGTGAACCCAAAAAAGTATGTACAATTTTCCCCCTCCCCAAAGTCCTTCAAGGGTGGCCACGTCCTCCTCCCTGCATGGCCTTCTGCAGCAGGCTAATGAGCAGCACCAGGAGCAGCCTGTGTGCCCTGAAGTGCTGCTCGTTAGCCTGCCGCATCGCTGACACCTCCTGCCAGTGGCGTAGCCAAGGGTGGGCTGGGGTGGGGTGGGGTGTTAGCATTTTGAGTTGTGACTATGGTTAGATGACCAATTTTTTTTTTGGGGGGGGGGAAACAAAGGTGGGGCGGAGCAAGATGGCGGCATCGACAGCACTCCACGATTGAATCTCCAAAGTTTACTGGGCTACCCTTCCTTTTCGCTTTTCTTAAAAATAAAATTTTGCCTACTTACTATTGCAAGCATGCCTCATACGAAACGGAAAGGGTCTGTCCGAGTTGGGACCCAGCCAGCTCTGCCTTCAACACCAACCCAGTTGACTTTGGAAAATTTCCTCGCGAGATCCTCTCTTTCTGCGTCTGGAGTCCCCGCTGAGCTAATGGCTCAAGGAGCTCTTAGGGCAGGATACTTCGTTGTCCCCTCCGAAGCTCTTTCCTCTGCCTCAACCAACTGAGAGCGACGGTACGGTGGTAGCCTGAACCCGTAAATACGGAGGAGGGGTTACCTATCTGGGACCCAAAATCGGATCGTCAGTCGAGGCACTCTCAACATCAGAGGCTCAGAGTACTCCAGTGCGGGCTTTGAGGCCTGGAACAACTAAGGTCTCCTCTGAGGCAGTAACTCTTGAGACCATCTGGGAGACATTTCAAACAGTGGTATTCTCAACGAGCAAGATTGAAAATCTCATGAGTAATGTTCAGAACTTGTCATTAGAGTTTTCCTCTATGAAAAATGAAGTATCTACAAAAGTTACTCAATTGTCTGAAGAAAACCTTAAATTGAAAGAACTTTCTGCAAAATTGATTAAAGATAATATAATGATACACAATAAATTAGAACACTTTGAAAATTATGTTTAAGTCTGTTTATTGGGTCTCCATTATAAATAAAGAACTACATTTTTCTCAATCCTGAAGGCCCAGTGTTTGCTTTGTTTGGTTGTTCTTGTATACTGTATTCCCTCTCTTTTGTGACTGTATAAGTCTGTTTATTGACATAATGAAGCAAATAAACATTCACAGCTTCTAACCAATAACAATTTCTAATTTAACAGTCAACTATCAGCCTTTTCCAAACGTCAAATCATTTTCTTCTTTTTTCTCCCAGCATCCCTCCCCCCTTCCCTTCCCTCCCTCTTTATAGTTATATCTTATTATTAACGGTGATAGATCCGGTATTCACATTAAACATAATCAGTATGACATCTTCACCACCCTTCCAATCATAACACCATGTTTATTTACCTTCCTCCCCCCCCCCCATGTCTTCGCTTTCCTTCCCCTCCCCCCCTTCCCTAAGTCCCCACTCCAGTGGTGTATTAATTTATAAACCACATGTACTGTATCACTATCTACAGAGTTACATGTTTATTATGTGTCCCTTTGCTTCTGCCGGCAGCGACAGCCAAAACGGGGTCCATATTTTACAGTAGTCCTCTTCCTTAAAACTGGGTGTATTGTCTACCACTCTTCTCTCAAACCTCATCAAACAAATCATTTGGCACCTCCATTGTGCGATGGTTGGTGTTTTATTTGTAATCCATTCAGCAAGTATTACTTTTTTGGCTATCATAGTTGCTCGAGTCACAAATCCTCGATATCCCACCGGGATTGGGGAAGATAATCTAGGGCTCCCAAATAGTAGGTATACATTGTATCTCTATTCGTCTCCCCACATAGTTGAGATGGTCTTTAATAGGATTTTCCAAAAGTTCACTATTTTGGGGCAGTTCCAAAACATATGCCCCAGGAGCACTCCTGGTGCCCCACATTTGGGGCATGCTCTATCAGTTGATACTTCTAGATGAAATGCCCTCTGTGGTGCTATAAAGAGGCGCATTACCATTTTATATTGTTGCTCCCAGAGGGCTGCCATTTTGCAGCTTCCTCGCAAGGATAATATGTGAGTCTGTATCATTTTACTGGAAACTTCAATCCCCAGATCCAAACTCCAAGCTCATGCCAGTTGATTGTAATCCGGTTCTTGTACCTTGTCTCTGATATGCCTATGGTGCATTTTCAGTGGAACTTTATTTTGTGAGTTCAGAGAGAAAGCGGAAGACAGTTCTTCTTGAATGTCTTCAGTTAGGTCCTCCCATGTTAGGGCGGAAATATAATGTTTCAGTTGGAGGTAATAGAAGAAATCCGATTGTGGGAGTGTGAAGGTGGTCTTAATTTGTTGAAATGGCTGGATATGGCCGTCGTCTGTCAGTATATGCAGTAGATACTTCAAGCCTTTATTTTCCCAGCGCTGAAAGGCACTATGCATCTCCCCCGGGGGGAAGTGTGGGTTGCCACGCAATGGTAGAAAGGGGGTTGTCAGTGCGGAAAAGTGATGCAGCTTACAAATCCATCTCCATACCGCTTTTGCTGTCGGCAAGATATATGTATGGCTCAGTACTGGGGGCATCTGTCCACCTCCAGTGTGTAGTAAACAACTAAAATGCGTATCTGTCATGAGCGCCAGTTCTATATCTGTTGCCGTGAATTCTGATATTTTACGAAACCAATCTGTGATATGTCTCATACCACATGCAATTGTAAGGTATCTTATGCTCAAAAGTCCCGAGCCTCCATACTCCACCGGAATCTGGAGACTTTCAATTGACATTCGGGCCTTCCTCCCTTTCCAAAGGAACCATTGCAGTTGTTTATTCAGTTTTTTCTCATCATCTGACCTGAGGAAGAGTGGTAGTGTTTGGAAGATCTAGAGCCACTTGGGCACAATCACCATATTATACAATGCAATCCGCCCCATCAATGTTAATGGGTATTCTTGCCACATTCGTAATAGTAACCATGTTTTGTTTAATAGTGGATCCACATTATTGTTATATAGCTGTGTTAAATCCTGTGATAAGTAGGTACCTAAGTATTTAAGTTTTTTTTCTTCCCACGTCAGAGGGAAATTACCTTTCTCTATGTCTCTTTCACATGGATATACCCTCAATCCTACTGATTTCTGTATATTTAATGAAAAACCTGATAGCTTGCCATATTGTTCAATTACTTGCAGGATTTTCCCTAGTGTGGCCTGGGGGTTGGCTGTAATCACTGCTAAGTCGTCTGCAAAGGCTAATGTTTTGATCACCTCTCCGCCCACTGCTATCCCTGGGATCTCCCTCTCTGCTCTCAAAGTTTGTAACAAGGGGTCTATAGATAACACAAAAAGTAGGGGAGATAAGGGACACCCCTGCCTCGTGCCTCTCTTTATATTAAATACTGGTGTCTTAACGCCATTCACTAGTATGGAAGCTTCCGGATTTTTATATAATGTTAGTATGGCTTGGTAGAACCACCCCTGGAACCCCATATATTTAAGCGTGGTGAATAGGTATGTCCAATCTACTTTATCGAATGCTTTTTCGGCATCCAAACTGTAGAGGCATGCCGGGATCTCTTTCTGTTGACTAGTTGCCATTGCCAGGCGTAATCGCCTAACATTCTTTACTGTTTGTCGATTCCTGACAAATCCCACTTGATCCTCTCCGATCACCCTTGGAAGTACTGCAGCTAACCTAGCAGTTTGGCCAGTATTTTTATGTCTACATTTAGTAGTGATATTGGTCTATATGACACTGCTTGATCTTCAGGGCATCCTGGCTTGGGGATAAGGGTGATTAGTGCTGTATTTGCATATTGTGGAAAGATGCCTTCTTTGACTACTCGTTCATAATAGTCATGTATGGGACCCAGGGATGTGAGTGGCAGTAATTTATAGAACTCCCCCATAAATCTATCTGGGCCAGGTGCTGAGCCTAGGGGTAAGGACTTAATGACCTCTTGAATCTCTTTCCCTTTTAGTGGGCTAGCTAGGTCTTCACTTTCTCGCTCCATAAGTTTGGGAACCCCTACCTGTGTTAGATATTGCTCAATTTCTACTGGATCTGGTTTGCTCGGGCTATCATACATGCGCTGGAAATACCTTCTAAAACTTTTTGCTATGTCTTCACTGTGATTACATAATTTCCCTTTTTCATCTCTAACTACTGTTATGGGTTTGCGCGTCCCCCCGGACTTTAACCAACCTCATTATCATCGACCCTGCCTTATTTCCAAACCTTTGTAATTTAAATTTTTGGTAGGCCATAGATCTGCACACCCGCTCGTGTATTAGGGAATTCAACGTCACTTGTATTGTATGTAGCTGTTCCTTAGTCGTCGGGTTTGGCCTCTGTATGTATCTGGCTTTCGCCTTCCGGAGCCTAGCTTCCAGCTGCAAGATTGCTATGGAGTTTTTCTTGTTCCTAGCGTGAATGTACGCTATCACCTCTCCGCGTATCACAGCCTTAGCTGCTGACCAGAATAATGTCAAGTGTCCCATATGCTGTTTATTATTATGCGCTTACTCCTCCCATTTCTGGCTTAAGAATTCCCAAAATTCTTTATTATGGTATAGGTATGATGGGAATCTCCAACCCCCTGCCCCTTGATAATATGTTGTGGTCTCCACCTCTATCCACACTATGGAGTGGTCGGAGATCTCCTCTGGACCTATTTCTGCTGTAAGAACCTTGGTAAACGTGGGTTGGCTAATCAATATGTGGTCCAACCTAGAAAATGTACCATGAGCGCGCGATTGGTGCGTGTAATCTCGCTCCCCCGGGTGTAATGCATGCCATGTGTCTACCAGGTTAAGTGAGCGCATAAAAAATGTCATAGCTTGTGATTTTGGTCCTCTGCGATGTGCCACGTCTGGGGCTGAACAATCCCACTTCGGGTCAGCGATTAAATTAAAGTCTCCCATGACCATGAGATGGGCAGTTTTATAGGGCATACAAATATCTGCCAACTTAGCCAGAAATTTTGGATCGTATCTGTTAGGCCCATATAATCCTAATAGTAAGTAATCTCTATTTTGTATCCACAATTTAACTAGTATATAGTTCCCTTTGGGATCGGTTTGGATTAATTCTGATTTAACTGCCAAACCTTTACGGACCAATATAGCTACTCCTCCCTTGCGGGTCCCCGTTGTGGTAGAGAAAACTTCCCCCACCCATCGTGTTTTTAATTTCAGGTGTTCCTCAAGGGATAATCTGGTTTCTTGTATGCATGCAATATCAATTTTATGTCTCTTTAAGGCAGAGAGGATTTTTGTTCTTTTCACCGGTGTTGTTATCCCTCCCACATTCCACGTAGCAAATTTGAGTGTTTTAATCTGTTAAAGAATTTTTGGAGCCTGTCTCAGCAATTATACTTAATAAGTCTACTCCCGGGCGCCCAGCCTCACACGTGAGTCTGCAAAGGGTCCATATTACTCCCTCCTTCCTTCTAAGTTCCCACTGTAGTGTGATAGAAAACCATACCTGTGCATCTCTGCAAGTACAAAAGTATTAATCTCTTGATACTATATATTACCACTGGAGTCCCCCCCCCCTCCCTTCCTTCCATCTCCCCGAACTCCCCTCCCTCCTTTCTCCCTCCTGGCCGAAACCCTTCCTCCGAACTAGAATTTCTAAGATCATGTGATGTTGAGCCGCCCTCCCCCCAGACACACATTTACATTTTACAAGTCCAAAATTCTACCTTTCTAGGCCCATTTCCTTTCTCCCCTGATTTTCATTCAACAACATTGTCCAGCAGTCTTCCTTATATTTAGTTCAACAGTCTACGGATACCTGTTCTGGATTGCAATTATACAGTTAGTTTTTCCATATATATCATAGAAGTTACCGGCTCTGCAACGGTGTTCTGTCTTGTCCCGCCTTTGTTTTCAAGCTGGTTCCATTGCAGTAATAAACGCCCTGGCTGTCTGTGGAGTTTTAAATAAGTGCCACTTCTCTTGATGGAATATTTTAAGGGTAGCTGGGTATACCAAGGCAAATTTCTTTTTTGTTTCCACTAATGTTTTGCACAGGGGGTGAAATTCCTTTCTTTTTTCTTGAAGGCTGTAGGAATAGTCCTGAAAAATCTTTATCGGATGTCCATTATAGCACAGCGTGTCTCTCTTCATTCGTGCACCCTTCATTATTTCAACTTTATGTGTAAAGTTATGGATCTTTATAATTACCACCCTGGGCCTCTGATTTTGCTCGGGCCTCCGTCCTATGCGATGTGCCTACTCTAAGCACAGTTTTTCTGTGCTATCGGAAAGCGCCATCTCCGAGGTTAGCCATCTTTCCAAAGCTGTTTGTAACATGTTTTCTTGCACAGACTCCGGGATTCCTACAATTCGAAGATTATCTCGTCTCGATCGATTTTCTAGCTCATCGAGCTGTTGTGCTTGTAATTGTACCTGTTTCTGCAATTCCTCCAATTGCGTAGATTTGCCAGCTCCCTCGTCTTCAATCTCTGAGACTCTTTTTTCTAATTCGCCAGTGCGTCTCGTTGTATCCTCTAATCGGGTTTCCATCGTGGTAAGTTGATCCGAGAGATGTTTTAATTGGGGTTCCAAAGCGTCCTTTACTGCTGCTATTATCTGGAGCAGTTGTTGTGGAGTGAAAGCAGGCGGTTCTGGCGTCGGTGTAGGGCCCGCCGCCATTTTCAATTCTCCAGCTTTTGTCTTATCCCCCTCTTTCTTTATGCTTTTCGCCGGCATCCCCGCTTCTAACTTTATAACAAAGGGGTCCATATAACTGCGCCTCCTTTCTTCTGTGATTTTCTCCCGATTTAGTTTTTATTTTCCAATGTTTTGTTTCCCGAGGGCAGGGAGGGCTCGAGAGAGGAGCTACTCAGCGTCTGCTCCCTTCAGCTCATCACGTGATCCCCCACTTTGAAAATTATAACAGGAGACTGAATCTTCGCTTGTTAAATTTTCCACGAACCCCAGTATACTCTCCGCTGGAGATATTCAAGAGGTATTTGATTGAGAACTTAAAATTCTCTCCAGAATGTATTCCACCTCTGAATAAAATCTATTATCTGCCAACAAAAATATCTAAAGAAGCTCCACAAACCTCTTCAGAAAAACAAGGAGATTTAAACGTATCAGAACGACTTGAAAGTTCTTTAGATACAATTACGGAAAGACAAACATTGGTAGTTTCCTTCATTTTCAGCAAGATTTGGAATCAGTTAGAAAAATGGCTTTGAAAAATATTCAAGTTCCATTTTATGGTGGAAAAATCTGGGTTTTCCCAGATGTGACTAAACAGAATCAAACAAGAAGAAAAGATTTTCTTGCATTGCGCAAGGAAACTTTGGCTTTGGCTGCTTCATTCAATTTAAACTATCCGTGTAAATGTAATATAAAGTACTTGGGAGTAAAATATGTTTTCTTTGTTGCTGAACATCTAAAACAATTTTATCGATCAGAAGAAAGTTGTATAATGCATGTTGGAATGCACAGTTGGGCTTATCCCTGAGTTAAGGATTTAAGATTAAGGTATTAATTAAAGTGGATAAACTGTTATGCTTTACCTTTAAACATATAATTGATATGAATCTCATCTCCTGAGTTTGTAACGGTCTCTACCCCCTCATTTTGTGGTCTAATACAAGTTATATGAATAATTCTGTTTAAAATCTAATCTAGATTTTTTCTTGTTAAATTTTTTATGTAAACTATTTTTCTTAATTCAAGAATTAATGCTTTGTATATTCTTGAAAAAAGACAATAAAGAAATTGAAATATAAAAAAGGTTCCGGGGGTTATCTGGGAAATTACAGACCGGTAAGCCTGATGTCAGTGCTGGGCAAAATAGTGGAAGATATTATAAAGAATAAAATTATGGAACACATAGATAAATACGGTTTAATGGACAGAGTCAACTTGGATTCAGCCAGTGGAAGTCTTTCCTCACCAATTTGCTTCATTTCTTTGAAGGCATGAATAAATATGTGGATAAAGTTGAGCCAGTTGATGCAGTGTATCTAGATTTTCAGAAAGCTTTTGACAAAGTTCCTCATGAGAAACTCCTGAGGAAATTAAAAAGTCATGGGATAGGAGGCAGTGTTCTGTTGTGGATTAAGAACTGGTTAATGGAAAGAAAACAGATGGTATAGTTAAATGATATTCAAAGTTGTCAAAACATATATAGACTATAAAAAATTGTAGGAAGAACTTAGGAAACTGGAAAACTGGGCAACCAAATGGCAGATGAAATTTAATGTGGACAATGAAAAGTGATGCATGAAAAGTGATGCACATTGGGAAAAATAATCCAAATAATCCAAATCATAGTTACCAGATCCACCTTAGGAGTCAGCACACATGAAAAAGATCTAGGTGTCATCATGGACAATATGCTGAAATCTTTTGTCCAGTGTGCGGTGGGGGTCAAAAAAGCAAACAGAATGCTAGGAATTATTAGGAAGGGGATGGCAAATAAGACCAAGGATATTATAATGCCTTTGTATTGCTCCTGGGTGCAACTTCACCTTGAATATTGTGTTCAGTTCTGGTCGCCGTATCTCAAAAAAATATATAATGGAATTAGAAAAGTTTAAAAGAAAAGTGACCAAAATTATCAGGAGATGGAATCCTCTCATATGAGGAAAGGCTGAAGAGGGATATGATTGAAGTCTACAAAATCCTGAGTGGTGTAGAACGGGTAAAAGTGAATTGATTTTTCACTCTTTCAAAAAATACAAAGACCAGGGGACACTCAATGAAATTACATGGAAATACTTTTAAACAAATAGGAGGAAACATTTTTTCACTCAAAGAATAGTTAAGCTCTGGAACACATTGCCAGAGGATATGGTAACAGCGGTTAGCTTATCTGGGTTTAAAAAAGGTTTGGAAAACATTCCTGGAGGAAGAGTCCATAGAGGGGCATAATCGAACGGAAATGCCTATCTCCATGGGCGTTTATCTCCGAGACCGGGTCCGTGAAGGGGCGGGCCGAACTGAATTTTCGAAAAAATGGACGTTTTTGAGCTGGGCGTTTGTTTTTTTTAGTGATAATAGAAACTAAAAACGCCCAGCTCAAAAACGTCCTAATCTGAGCCATTTGGTCGTGGGAGGGGCCAGGATTTGTAGTACACTGGCCCCCCTGATATGCCAGGACACCAACTGGGCACCCTAGGTCAGTGCGGTGGACTTCAGAAAAAGCTCCCACATGCATAGCTCCCTTACCACGGGTGCTGAGCTCCCAACCCCCCTCCCCCAAAACCCACTACCCACAAATGTACAACACTACCATAGCTCTTAGGGTTGAAGGGGGCACCTACATGTGGGTACAGTGGGTTTTGGAGGCCTCCCATTTACCAGCAAAAGTGTTACAGGTGGGGGGGGGATGGGCCTGGGGCCACCTGGCTGAAGTGCACTGCGGTACCCACTAAAAGTGCTCCAGGGACCTGCATACACGCAGGCTCCTAGGACTGGTTGCTGGTATATAACATTGGCACAGCAGTTGACACCTGAAGACTAATCTCTCCGAAAACGTCCTTTATTGGAATAATCGCCTTTACTCACAGTTAACTGCAGAGCAGAGGTTGTGCCCCACTGGCAACAAGTCTCCCTGGTACTGAGATTAGCAGTAGGTCAGAGCTGGCAGAATGCTGTACAATGCCCTCTTTCAGCCACATTCAAGGTAAGAACTAAGTTGTCTAACGTGGCTACCACAGGAAAGGGAACTAAAACTGGCTTACAAAAATGGCCACTACCGCATGGACTACAACAGGAAACACAACAGGGCACACTGACCCAGTAGGCAGGGGGAAAAGCACCATGGGAGAAGAGCCTACCAACTACCAACATCGTGAGAATGTAACACAAGCTAATGAAATCACGGAGCCCAATACCCTACACCCACCACAATGCAATGCTGATGTGACCCTGTACTGCACCTGAGAGCCACATCTGACCCAGGGAAAGGCTGTGAGAGGATCGAACACATTCTGTTGTCATGGAGGTGGGTACGGCATTTGAGGCTGGCATAGAGGCTGGAAAAAAAGTTTGTAAAGTGGGGTTTTTTTTGGTGGGAGGGGGTTAGTGACCACTGGGGGAGTCCGGGGAGGTCATCCCCGATTCCCTCCAGTGGTCATCTGGGCAGTTGGAGCACTTTTGTGGGACTTGTTCATGAAAAAAAAGGGTCCAAAAAAAGTGACCCAAAATCGCGGTCAAAACGCCTTTTTTTTTTTTTTTCGATTATCAGCTAAAGACGCCCATCTCACCTCGGCTGATAACCATGCCCCAGTTCCGCCTCCGACACGCCCCCGTCAACTTTATTCGTTTCCGCGACGGAGTGCAGTTGGAAACGCCCAAACTCAGCTTTCGATTATACCGATTTAGGCACCTTTGCAAGACAAACGCCTATCTCCTGATTTAGGTCGCACTATAGGCGTTTTTCTCTTTCGAAAATAAGCTGGATAGTTTGCTATTGAGATAGATATGGGGGAAGCCACTGCTTGTCCTGGGATCAGTAGCATGGAATGTTGTTACTGTTTGGGTTTCTGCAAGATACTTGTGTCCTGGATTGGCCACTGTTGGAAGCAGGATACTGGGTTACAAGGAGCATTGATCTGACCCAGTTTGGCTCTTCTTATGTTCTTTTGTCCTGAACATGAGAAAGTCACGAGCAGATCAGGAAGGAGGGGAAGATGGGGATGTTGCTGGATCACATGAGAGGGAAGCACTGGGTCCCCTACTGCTCTGGGCCTTCAGTCTGTACCTGGTTGCTCGAATGGATAGTCCACCCCTGGATGTCATCACCCTACTTGTGTGCTTCATTATTCCTGCTGTCTACAGAAAGCATCCTTTACAGGTAAGCAGCTTTGCTTTACATGGGATTTTCCTCTGAAGGAATTATACCCTTGTTTCCATTGTAGCCATTAATGGCAGACCACTGAACCATGTGGAGACATAACTGATTGCTATTAAGTTAAGCTTAACATTGGGCACATAGCATATTGAGAACATTTCATTTTGGGCTCTTGAGTCTACCTTATGTGCACTGGTCCTGGAGTTGACATGGCTTCAGCTGCCCCTCAGAGAAAAAATGTGAAAAACCTCTGGGATTGTGGGTGGAGCGCTACTGAAAAGAAGGCAGAGCTTAAGTCTATAATAGAAAAACAAGTTGAGTTATCGGAACTAAGGTCCATATGCAGGGAGGGTCTGACAGCACTGGAAAATTAGGCACTACTATTCTGTTCAATGCTCTAAAATCCTGGACAAAGTAGTAGGTTTTCCCGTCTGATTTTAGGATGGGCAAAATTGGCATGTTGCATGGAGAAGCTATAGGATAAATGACACACTATTGAATATGGTCCTGCAGTAATGGCCTAATTCCTTCAATTGCTTCTGGTCAGAGAGGGCACTATTTAATTCATGGTACGAGCAACTCTGTCTACTACAATTTTTACAGGTGGTGCTTTTAGGGATCCAATATTTGCTCCTGGTTTAGCCCAAAGATCCTCGGGAATGTCCTTAAAATCCTCCTCCTCTTCCCTAGCTGGCTGCATTAGATAGATGGAACACTGCAAAATCCCCATGTTCCAGCTGAGGTTAGCTTTGACAATGTTAAGAAAGTCTCTGCTTAGTAGATTAGTAGAAGCTGGGTACTAATCAGGAAAGGGAGATGGTTTGTGTTTCCTTGCAAGCTTATAACTAAGGGTGGTAATCTAAAATGAGTGATCTTGGTACCTCCTGTGCCTTTGCACTGGATTACTGGAGCTCCTTCTAAGGTTTGGCACACTCATGTAGGAGCGTCCTGGTACCTAAGAGCTGAGTAGGTAGCTCCGAAGTTCAGAATGAGCCTGCAGGTTCTTCCACCCCCCCCCCCAACCCCCCGCACACGCTCTACCTCTGCTTCTTCCAAGAAAGGTAACTCCAAGGTCATGAGGACCAAAGCTTCCTTCTTTATTCAGTCCTGTATAAAGTCCAAATCTAAATTATCTGAGTAGTAGGCAGCTGCTGGGCTGTACTGGGTTGTTAGCAGGATGAACAGATAGTGATGGAGGTGGAAAAGGCTGAGTTGTATCGGAATGAGGGGGCAACATGGGAATTATATGGGCATTCTCGCCAGGGCCGGTCTTAGCAACTGCAGGGCCCTGTGCAGACCAGTTCGCTGGGGTCGCCCCGCCCCTTGTTGACAAGAGATGTTTTAAACATTTTATTTCAAATAAAGACAAATGAAGCAAAACTTGTATACAAAAACTAATTCAAACATGAAAAATGCTATACTAGGAAACCTTTGGGTTTAAAAAGCAAAACTATGTGCACGTAAGGACTAAATAAATGAATTAAAACGAATCCCCTTAATATGTAATACTTAGTAGCAATAATGAAACAGTGATTGAATATTCAGATTGCAAGCAGCCTGAGCCAACAGTTTATTTTCCACTGAACATTTAACTTTGTATGAACTTGGCTGCTAATAACATAGTAACATAGTAGATGACGGCAGAAAAAGACCTGCATGGTCCATCCAGTCTGCCCAACAAGATAAACTCTTATGTGCTACTTTTTGTGTATACCTTACCTTGATTTGTATCTGTCATTTTCAGGGCACAGACCATATAAGTCTGCCCAGCACTATCCCTGCCTCCCAACCACCAGCCCCACTTCCCACCATCGGCTCTGGCACAGACCGTATAAGTCTGCCCAGCACTATCCCCGCCTCCCAACCACCAGCCCCGCCTCCCACCACCGGCTATGCCACCCAATCTCAGCTAAGCTTCTGAGGATCCATTCCCTCTGAACAGGAATGTGTGCTGAACTGGACAATGTTGACACATTTAGCCACACCCATTTACCAGCCATGGCGCATATAAACAGTAATCATTGAAAATATTACACCAGTACAGGAGAAGAAAAATAACTTGGTTTTTTTTCATTATAAATAATTTCTGTAAGCTGTTACAGCTCCAGTATACCCAAATTAGCATACAGATTCTGCATGCAGCACAATACCAGAAAAACAGAACATTGCTATACATTGCAAAATAAGACAGGAGATGTAAATTCTGAAATTGGACATATTCCAAACACTAAAATGAAAATAAAATGATTTTTTCTACCTTTGTTGTCTTGTGACTTTGTTTTTCTGATCATGTTGGTCCTAGTCTCTGATTCTGCTGCTCTCTATCTGCTCCTTTAACTCTACTTCCAGGCAGAGGCGTAGCCAGGTTTTGATCTCAGGGGGAGCAGACTTTTATAAAATAGGCACCGGTTGGTGTCAGTTACACAGCAGTGTCTGTGTTGTTGCTCAGGGGCTGTAGCGGGCACTGATTAATACAGGCTGTCTCTGTTGCATCCTGCCTACAAGGAAACAGTAAGTTACATCAAGAGGCAGGACGCAGAAGAGATCCCTGGACTGGCCAGAGCAGGTAACTTGTCTTCTTAACTACAAAGTAAAAATATTCAAATCATGACCATCACCTCAGGAATAGTACACACATTCCTTCCACTGCTAGACACCTTGTTTAAATCAGAAGGGCGTTTGTGTGTTGATTCTACATGATGTGAAGAACACTAGTCCTGAACATTTTTATTTTAGGTGACAAGGGCCCTTGCCCCAGAGCCTACTTTCAAATAGGGTTAGACATTTTGTGAAATTATACAAACCCCTGCAAAAAGACACCCAAAACCTATACTGAAAAAATACAACACTATAACAGCCCTAATCCACCTACAAAAAGACAGTGCTATAAATATTATAGTGGGACCTAGAGAAGTGTTTCCCTATTGGTCCTGGAGTACCCCCTTGCCATTCAGGTTATCCACAATGAATCTGCATGAAAAAGATTTGCATGTAATGGAGGCAATATATACAAATCAATGTCATGCATATTTACTGTGGATATCCTGAAATCCTGACTGGCAAGGGGGTACTCCAGGACCAACTTGGGAAACACTGCTCTAGAACACAAAACTTGCCACACCATAACAGCCCTAACCCACCTTTGAACAGACAGTGCTATACAGTGGTGGAAATAAGTATTTGATCCCTTGCTGATTTTGTAAGTTTGCCCACTGACAAAGACATGAGCAGCCCATAATTGAAGGGTAGGTTATTGGTAACAGTGAGAGATAGCACATCACAAATTAAATCCGGAAAATCACATTGTGGAAAGTATATGAATTTATTTGCATTCTGCAGAGGGAAATAAGTATTTAATCCCTCTGGCAAACAAGACCTAATACTTGGTGGCAAAACCCTTGTTGGCAAGCACAGCGGTCAGACGTCTTCTGTAGTTGATGATGAGGTTTGCACACATGTCAGGAGGAATTTTGGTCCACTCCTCTTTGCAGATCATCTCTAAATCATTAAGAGTTCTGGGCTGTCGCTTGGCAACTCGCAGCTTCAGCTCCCTCCATAAGTTTTCAATGGGATTAAGGTCTGGTGACTGGCTAGGCCACTCCATGACCCTAATGTGCTTCTTCCTGAGCCACTCCTTTGTTGCCTTGGCTGTATGTTTTGGGTCATTGTCGTGCTGGAAGACCCAGCCACGACCCATTTTTAAGGCCCTGGCGGAGGGAAGGAGGTTGTCACTCAGAATTGTACTGGTACATGGCCCCATCCATTCTCCCATTGATGCGGTGAAGTAGTCCTGTGCCCTTAGCAGAGAAACACCCCCAAAACATAACATTTCCACCTCCATGCTTGACAGTGGGGACGGTGTTCTTTGGGTCATAGGCAGCATTTCTCTTCCTCCAAACACGGCGAGTTGAGTTCATGCCAAAGAGCTCAATTTTTGTCTCATCTGACCACAGCACCTTCTCCCAATCACTCTCGGCATCATCCAGGTGTTCACTGGCAAACTTCAGACGGGCCGTCACATGTGCCTTCCGGAGCAGGGGGACCTTGCGGGCACTGCAGGATTGCAATCAGTTATGTCGTAATGTGTTACCAATGGTTTTCGTGGTGATCAGTGGTCCCAGCTGCCTTGAGATCATTGACAAGTTCCCCCCTTGTAGTTGTAGGCTGATTTCTAACCTTCCTCATGATCAAGGATACCCCACGAGGTGAGATTTTGCGTGGAGCCCCAGATCTTTGTCGATTGACAGTCATTTTGTACTTCTTCCATTTTCTTACTATGGCACCAACAGTTGTCTCCTTCTCGCCCAGCGTCTTACTGATGGTTTTGTAGCCCATTCCAGCCTTGTGCAGGTGTATGATCTTGTCCCTGACATCCTTAGACAGCTCCTTGCTCTTGGCCATTTTGTAGAGGTTAGAGTCTGACTGATTCACTGAGTCTGTGGACAGGTGTCTTTCATACAGGTGACCATTGCCGACAGCTGTCTGTCATGCAGGTAACGAGTTGATTTGGAGCATCTACCTGGTCTGTAGGGGCCAGATCTCTTACTGGTTGGTGGGGGATCAAATACTTATTTCCCTCTGCAGAATGCAAATAAATTCATATACTTTCCACAATGTGATTTTCCGGATTTAATTTGTGATGTGCTATCTCTCACTGTTACCAATAACCTACCCTTCAATTATGGGCTGCTCATGTCTTTGTCAGTGGGCACACTTACAAAATCAGCAAGGGATCAAATACTTATTTCCACCACTGTATATATTACACTGAGCTCTAGAGCACCAATTAACCTACTATTGGGAAACTGGAACAAGCTGCACTGTTACACATTCCTACACAGATGCTACGTGCTAGCAGAATCCTTCACCTCAGGCACACATGCAGAACATGGACAGATCCTCATCTATATAACATAAGAGTAGTCATGCTGGGTCAAACCAATGGTCCACCTAGTCGAGTATCCTGATTCCAACAGTGGCCAACCCAAATCGTGACAATATTCCAATCTAATACAGAATAGGGAGCCACCAAAAAAAAAAAAAAACCCAAAAGAAACCAGCAACAAAAATTGAAATAGAGAACCCCCTCCTCTCTGCCCAAGGAAGCCAGACTCTATAAATAGTGGAATACTGACTTAAGGAAATGCACTCAGACCCCTGCAGGGTTGCTAATTTGAAGGTATCGGAGATGTGCATTTTCAAATACTGTCATATTCCTAAAAAATTGAAAATAAAATACCTTTTTCTACTGTTTTCTACTCTGTGACCCTACCTGCTCCCCCTTTCCAGTAGTGCCTTCTCTGTGTCCCTATCGCCTCCCCTTTCCAGTAGTGCCCTGTGTCCCTATCTCCTTCCCCCTTTCCAGTAGGTCCCCCGTGTCCCTATCCCCCTCCTTTTCAGTAGAGCACCTATCTCCCCCCTTTTCAGAAGTGCCCCTGTGTCCCCATTTCTTCTTTCTCCAGCACTGCCTCTTTGTGTTTCAATGCCCCTACCCTCTCCCTGTCCAGTATTGACTCTGTGTCCTTCTCCATCCCTGTCCAGCATTTACTATATCCTTCTCTCTCCCCATGTTAACCTTTTTCCATGTCTCTTTCAGCGCTCCCCAGTGTTTTATTTGGAGGGGCTGGTTATAGGGACACTCTAGCACGTGTTATATTTGTGCAGAGATTTTTTTTCTCCTGGTCAAGGCCACTAAAACAGACATCATGTTATGAGAATCAGATGCTCAACATTCAGAGTTTCTCTCTATTTATTTATTACTTCCATATCATCAAGCTGATCAATCCATAGACTGGTGGGTTGTGTCCATCTACCAGCAGGTGGAGATAAACTTTTGCCTCCCTATATGTGGTCATGTGCTGCCGGAAACTCCTCAGTATGTTCTCTATCTCAGCAGGTGGTGGTCACACACAGCAGCAGCTCTGGCTAGGCCTCCAAGCCTAATTTTTAGGTTTTGTTGAGTGCCTGGGGTTGAGGGCTCTTTTGAGCAAGTGCAAACCTGGTGGTACCAGGTCCCTCCTTTTCTCCCCCCTCCCGCTGGCTCCGTTTAAAAAAAAAAAAAAAAAAAATTTTAACGTCCTTAAAGGCGTTTATTTCGACGTTTATTTAAACGTTCATTGCAGCTACTCACTGGGACACCAGTTCGTTACAGCTCGGAGCGGACAGCAGGTAATTTTTACCTTTTTATAGCGGGCAGGGGGTTCCCCGATTCTTCTCCTCGTGGCATATGGCGTCGGAGGGCGAGGGCGCAAAGGGTCGCTCCCCGGATCGCTTGAGCGCTTCTAGAGGGGATGCGGGGGTCTTACAGCCTGATTCGCCCTTGTGGGTGACAGTTTCGTGACCGATGAATGTCCCGGTCCTTCCTCCGGCGTGGCGGTTTTTCCCGCCATAAACGCCCATCCCCCGCTCCTCGCCTCCGCCATCTTGGCCGGCCACGCGGCTCGGACGGCTTCTTCGTGGGCCGCCCTTGAGGTTGGAGACATTAATGCCATGAACGCCCTTATTTTGGGCGACGGCACAAAGCGGCTAAAGTTAAGCGCCATTCTTCCCGCGCGGCTCCTTCGCGGAGTGTCGCGCTGGACGCCATTTTGGATGTGCAGCATGTCTCTCCCCCGCTCTTGCGAGCGCCGGTTGAGGGTGCGTCTAGGGCTGTTGCCCAGGCTGCGGAAGTGCACAGTCTGGGGGGTTTCTCCCCCGAGTTTGTTTTGCTGCTGCATCTGGCTTTCCTCATGCAAACGCTGCCCCTGCTCCCTCGTCTGGTAAAGAGGTTGAGGTTCCCAGAGGTAAACGCCCTCGGGTTGATTCCCAGGCCTTGGAGGATTTTGTCTCCTCCGATGTAGATGAGGGCAGCGTGTCTGAGGTCCTTTGCGGATTCCTTGGAGGAGACGGATCCCCGCTCGGATGGAGCGGATGACCCCTCTGCAGCGGCTCTTTAGCTCAGAGGATTTGCCCAACCTGTTAGTGCAGGCCATGGGCATTTTGAAGATTTCCTCTCCGGAGGACGTCTCTCCCTCAGCCCCTGTTGGCTCTGCCATTATGCTGGGGACGAAGCGCCCGCCTAGAACCTTCCACATGCATGATGCCATGCTCTCCTTAATTTCGGCTCAATGGGATGTCCCGGAAGCGAGCCTTAAAGTGGCTAGGGCTATGTCCTGCCGCTATCCTTTGCCTGAAGGTGAACGTGAGGCCTTTCTGTGGCCTACCGTGGATTCTTTAATCCCTGCGGTGACTAAGAAAACGGCGTTACCAGTGGAAGGTGGCACGGCCCTAAAGGACGCCCAAGACAGAGGATTGGAGGCGGCCTTAAGGTCGTCCTTTGAGGCGGCTGCTTTAAGTTTGCAGGCCTCAGTTTGCGGCTCCTATGTGGCCAGGGCGTGCCTGACTATGGTGCAGCGGGCTTCCCCCTCGGATCATTCCTTGAGGGCTGTTTGGCCGGCCCTGGAATCGGGCTTAGCCTATTTGGCAGACTTGCTGTATGATGTCTTGAGAGCCTCAGCTAAAGGCATGGCTCAGACAATCTCTGCGCGGCGGTGGCTTTGGCTGAAACATTGGTCTGCTGACTATGCCTCTAAATCCCGCCTGGCTAGATTGCCTTTTAAAGGCAAGCTGCTCTTTGGGGTCGAGCTGGACAAAATCGTGACCGATCTCGGCACGTCTAAGGGCAAGAAGTTACCAGAGGTCAGGGCTCGGGCTAGTACTCGCCCTGGTACCTCCAGAGGACGGGCTCAGGAAGCCCGTCGGTACCGCCTGGGCAGGTCGGGCTCCTCTGCCCTCTCTTCCTTCAAGAGGAACTTCTCCCCCAAGCAGCATTCCTTTCGCAGAGACCGCCGTCCCGGAGGTGCTCCCTCCGGTCCTCCCCCAGGGTCTCGTACCCAATGACGGGGCCTTGGTCCACGCATCAGTGCAGATTGGAGGATGGCTGTCCTCGTTTATGGGCGAGTGGACCACAATAACTTCAGACGCTTGAGTGCTGGAAGTCATCAGAGACGGCTACAAGCTAGAGTTCTGCCGACCCTTAAAAGACGGGTTTGTACTCTCTCCCTGCAAGTCTCCGGTCAAAGCTGTGGCAGTGCAGCAGACCTTGGACAATCTGTTCCGCCTGGGGGCGGTCGTTCCGGTGCCAGAGAATCAGCCTGGCAAGGGACGTTACTCCTTTTTCTTTGTGATTCCAAAGAAAGGAGGTTCTGTACGGCCTATCCTCGACCTCAAGGGGTCCATTGGGCCTTGAAAGTTCGGCACTTTCGCATGGGGACCCTCCGCTCTGTTATAGCGGCAGTGAAGGCAGGAGAGTTCCTGGCATCCTTGGACTTCAAGGACGCGTACTTGCATATTCCCATCTGGCCTCCTCATCAACGCTTTTTGCGTTTTGCAGTACTGGCCGACACTTCCAGTTCAGAGCCCTCCCGTTCGGGTTGGCTACTGCTCCGCGGACCTTTTCCAAAGTAATGGTGGTCATCGCGGCCTTCCTGTGGAAGGAAGGAGTTCAAGTCCATTCTTATCTGGACGACTGATTGATCCAAGCCCCTCTTATGCAGAGTGCGGCAAAGCTGTGAACCGGGTGGTTGCTCTTTCGAGCTCCCTGAGGTGGATCATCAACTGGGAGAAAAGCCAGCTGCGCCCGACTCAGTCCCTGGAGCATCTGGGAGTTCGATTCGACACCCAAGTGGGCAGAGTGTTCCTGCCAGACAATTGGATTGTCAAGCTTCAGGCTCAGGTGGACTAGTTCCTAGTAGCCTCTCCTATTCGGACTTGGGACTATGTGCAGCTGTTGGGTTCTATGTCGGCCACGATGGATGTAGTGCCCTGGGCCAGGGCTCATATGAGACCACTTCGACAATCTCTGCTGCTGCGCTGGACTCCGATGTCGGAGGATTATGCTGTGCGCCTTCCCTTGGACCCAGCAGTGCGCAAGGCGCTGAGCTGGTGGACGCAGACAGACAAGTTGTCTGCAGGAATGCCTCTGGTGATCCCGGAGTGGATTGTCGTCACGACGGACGCCTCTTTGTCGGGCTGGGGAGCCCACTTCTTGGGAAGGACAGCGCAGGGGCTCTGGTCTCCTGCAGAGGCAAAGTGGTCTATCAACCTCCTGGAACTCAGAGCCATTCGGTTGGCGTTTTTGGAGTTCATCCCGGTACTGGCGTTGAAGCCAGTACGGGCCCCGTTGGACAATGCCACGGCTGTGGTCTATGTCAACCGCCAGGGAGGTACCAAGAGCGCCCCTCTAGCCAAGGCAGCCATGAATCTATGCCAGTGGGCGGTGGCGAGCCTGGAGCAGCTGTCAGCAGCACACATTGACGGAGTCATGAATGTCAAGGCGGACTTCTCAGTCGCCATACCTTGGATCCCGGAGAGTAGCAGTTATCGGCTCAGGCGTTCTTGGATATCACGAAGCGCTGGGGCCAGCCGAGCCTAGATCTATTGGCGTCATCGGCCAGTTGCCAAGTGCCGCGCTTTTTCAGCAGAGGACGGGACCCTCGATCTCTGGGAGTAGATGCTCTCCTCTAACAGTGGCCAACACAAGAGCTTCTCTATGTGTTCCCGCCCTGGCCCATGTTGGGCAGGGTGCTAGACCGATTGGCAAAGCATCCGGGCCGGATAATCCTGGTGGGTCTGCCAGTGGAGCAGGGTCTGTTACATCAGGGTCCCGTGGTGATGGAGGATCCCTCCCCCTTTGGGCTTACGGCCTGGCTATTGAGCGGCAGCGTCTGAGGAAGAAGGACTTCTCAGACAAGGTCATCGCCACTATGCTGAGAGCGAGGAAGCGCTCTACTTTTACTGCTTACGCCAGGGTTTGGCGTACCTTTGCAGCGTGGCGAAGCAGGCTCATTTTCTTCATTCACGGCTCCAATTTCTTCAGTGTTGGCATTCCTGCAAGAAGGTCTGGAGAAAGGCCTGTCGCTCAGTTCCCTTTAAGTCCAGGTAGCGGCCCTGGCTTGCTTCAGGGGCCGCCTGAAGGGTGCTTCCCTGGCTTCGTAGCCAGATGTGGTGCGTTTTCTCAAGGGAGTTAAGCACCTGCGCCCTCCTCTGCACTCAATGGTGCCTGCGTGGAATTTTAACCTGGTGCTCAGAGCATTACAGAAGCCGCCTTTTGAACCCTTGTTGAGGGCATCTCTGAAAGACCTGACGTTGAAAGCAGTCTTTTTGGTGGCTATCACTTCAGCCAGAAGAGTTTCCAAGCTCCAGGCACTCTTATGTCGAGAGTCTTTTCTGCAGTTCACTGAGGCAGGAGTGACTATTCGCACAGTGCCTTCCTTCCTGCCCAAGATTGTTTCTCGCTTCCATGTGAATCAGCAGCTCTGTCTCCCTTCCTTTCGTAGGGAGGACTACCCAGAGGAGTACTCTGCTCTTAAATATCTGGATGTGAGACGAGTCATCATCAGATACTTGGAAGTGACCAATGATTTCCGGAAATCGGATCATCTGTTTGTCCTGTTGGCAGGTCCTCGTAAGGGTCTGCAGGCTGCTAAGCCTCCAGTGGCAAGATGGGTCAAGGAAGTCATTGCTGCGGCTTATGTGGCCGCGGGGAAGGTGCCGCCTATCCAGCTGAAGGCTCACTCCACTAGAGCTTAGGCGGCCTCGATGGCAGAGGCCGGGTCCGTCTCCTTGGAAGAGATATGCAAGGCGGCAACTTGGGCATCGGCCCATACATTCTCCAAGCATTACCGCTTGACTGTGGCGGCACGGGCGGAGGCCCGGTGTGGAGCTTCAGTGTTGAGTTCAGGGATTCCTATGTCCCGCCCTGGGTGAGTACTGCTTCGGTACATCCCACCAGTCTATGGATTGATCAGCTTGATGATATGGAAGGTAAAATTATGTATAATCATACCTGATAATTTTCTTTCCATTAATCATAGCTGATCAATCCATAGCCCCGCCCAGATATCTGTATGGTTTCTATTCTGGTTGCATTTCAGGTTCAAGTTTAGTCTTCAGTTACTTCAGGAAGACTTCGGGTTCAAGTTTTTTCACTTGGATTCTTCAAGAGTTGAGACGAGTTTGTGTTACAGTGAGCTGCTGCATTCCTCTCCCCTCCGTTTTACGGGGCTGGATTGAGACATAAATTCTGCCGGCACTCCCTCCCGCTTCGTGCGGTTGTAGGGCAGTTTTGTACCCCTCCCGCTTCGGCGGTGCTAGGGTCAGTCAGCTCCTCCCGCGGTTGCGGTTGCAGGATAAGCCAGATCCCCCCGCATCGGCGGGTGTGGTGTCCCTCCCCCGCTCCACGGGGATGAGCTGGACAGATTCCCCTCCCCCACTTGTGTGGGGATGAGCTGGGTTAATTCCCCTCCCCCACTTGTGTGGGGATGAGCTGGGTTAATTCCCCTCCCCCGTTTCGGCGGTGGTGAGCTGGGCAGAGTGTCCCTTTGTGGGTGTAATTCTCTAAGTGCTGAGTCCTGCAGATGGAGCTTTGATATCGACATACTGAGGAGTTTCCGGCAGCACATGACCACATATAGGGAGGCAAAAGTTTGCTCTCTATCTCCACCTGCTGGTAGATGGACACAACCCACCAGTCTATGGATTGATCAGCTATGATTAATGGAAAGAAAATTATCAGGTATGATTATACATAATTTTACCATTAATACCCTACATTAAACATGAATCAGGGTGGAAACAAAACAGAATAATCCATTTTGTGTACCTAAAAGGTAAATCACAAAACAAATGAAAATGTGATTTCATGTGCCCCAATGAAAGGAGAGTTTAATTCTACTTTCATTTATTTTCAATATATTCTATCTTCCCAAGGCAGATTACAACAACAAAAATCCTTTATCCTCCACCTTTTAAGACACTGTATATCCTGCTAGATCGTGATGGCACAAGGGAAGCAAGTTTGGTCCAGTGAAGACTAACTCAAAATAACCTGTTCCTTAGCTGGGCCCTAGTATTACCATATTAAAAATGCGATCATACAATGCCTCTGTGGCTATGTTCCACTAATGTAAAACGATTAACTGGATTTCTTGACTAGGGACACAAGCATAAACTTATTTATTCAATACCACAATTCCTCATGTACAGCACAAAACAACTTTTTAGAGTGGATGGTATTCCTTTTATTATCGACCAATAAAGAGTTTTTAGTTTTGACACAGTATAAGTCATCACAAGAACAAAATATAAGAAAACCAATGGGTTGCATTAGGGATTTTATAACCCATTTATGTTTAAGCAAAAGAGATCTGCATGAAACAAAATATTTATTTTTATTTTGACTTATAAAACCACTTGCCCCTGAAACATGTTCAAAACGGAATAATCCATTTGTGTACCTAAAAGGTTTATTACAAAATAGATGAAAATGTGATTTCATGTGCCCCAATGAAAGGAGAGTTTAATTCTACCTCCATTTAATTTCAATATATTCTATCTTCCCATGGCAGATTACAACAACAGTTAAGATAATGAACCCATCAGAAAACAGGATATCCTCACTGAAATCTGGATATCTGTATTGCATGGAAACACAGTGAAGAAAAATCAAACTATACAGTTTATAATTGCAGTTTCTACCAGCTACTATAATTTTTGAAGCTGTTTTGGTGATACTCAATTGTTACTACATCTACATTTCTCCTCCAGCTTTTAAAGCACTGCCTATCCAACTAAAACAACTTTAGACTTGTTACAGACATGGACCAAGAATAAAGAACGACAACATGGATACACATCTGCTCATCATACCTTGCTTTGTTTCCTGTGAACGGCAGTGAAGGCTGAGCAGGGGAGTGTAAACAAACCAAACTGGGTTCCATGCTTACAGTGGACTAGATGGCTCACTTCCACTGCTATTAAGCTTTTTCTAACTTCTCCACCCCCTACCTCCGTCTCTTCAGCCAGCTCTCTCCTGTCTGCATAGTTATTTTTACTTCCCTGAAGCCTTTTCCCTCCTGCTGCACCGATGATTCTCAGTCAGCTGTTTGCCAGCATCAGGGCCTCTCCTCAGCATCCCTGCTTACTCTAAGCAACATCCTCTTTTCCGCAGAGGTGGGACGTGTGGGAGGAGAAGCCCCGGACGCTGGCAAACAGCTGACTGTGAATCCTCGGTGCAGCAGGAGGGAAAAGGCTTCAGGGAAGTAAAAACAACTACAGATGGAAGAGAGTGGGCAGGAGAAGAGACAATAAAACAGATGACTCGAGCAGGACAGGGGAGAGAAAGATTTTCCATGTGGCGCATAGGCGCCATTTTTTCAAAATATCTGTTTAGGGGAGCAACCGCTTCCCCTGTGCCCCACCTAGCTACGCCACTGCTTCCAGGGCTTCCTTTCCATTTATTTCTTTATTTTCCTCATTTCTTATCCATTTCTTGCCCTACATCCATACATAAAAGCTGGGTCCTCTGCGGACTTGACTGGAGGAGGTATAGAGTGGATCCAGCTTTTGCCTATTTTCTCCAGCCATGTGCAGTTTTTCTCCTCTTTTCCCTTTCCCTCATCTCCATCAGTATGCATCTCCTTCCTGTCTCTTCCCTCTCCTCCATCCATGTCCAGCATTTCTCCTCTCCTCCCCTCCATCCATGTTCATCTCACATCCTCTCTCTTCCCTTCCCTCCATCCATATCCAGCATTTCAACTCTCCCCTCTCCTCCATCCATGTGCATCTCCTTCCTGTCTTCCCTCACTTCCACCCATGTCCAGCATTTCTCCTGCCCTCCCCTCCATCCAACCATAGCAACTCTCCTCTCTCCCCTGCCCTCCCTACCCGTCCATGTCCAGCAATTCTCCTCTGCCCTCCCCTCCCATCTATGTCCAGTGATTCTCCTTTGCTCCCTGACTGTCCTCCCCTCTCATTCACATCCAGTGATTTTCCTCTGTCCCCTGCTCTCTCCTCTCCCCTCCATCCATGTGCATCTCCTTCCTGTCTTCCCTCACCTCCATCCACGTCCAGCATTTCTCCTGCCCTCCCCTCCATCCTTCCATGTCCAGCAACTTTCCTCTCTCCCCTGCCCTTCCCACCCATCCATGCCCAGCGATTCTCCTTTGCCCCCTGTCCTCCCCTCTCATTCACATCCAGTGATTTTCCTCTGTCCCCTGCCCTCTCCTCTCTCCCCTCCATCTATGTGCATCTCCTTCCTGTCTTCCCTCACCTCCATCCATGTCCAGCATTTCTCCTGCCCTCCTATCCATCCATTCATGTCCAGCAACTCTCCTCTCTCCCCTGCCCTCCCACCCATCCATGCCCAGCGATTCTCCTTTGCCCCCTGTCTTCCCCTCTCATCCACATCCAATGATCCTCCTCTGTCCCCTGACATCCCATCCATGTCCAGCGATTCTCCTCTGCCCCCTCCATGTCCAGTGACTTGCCCACCCCAGCCCCCAACTTAACACACCCCTTTTCAGCCCCCGAGTTTCAGGTCCCAACCCGTTTTACCCCAGCCCCATCAGTGCCCTCAGTTTTCCTCAGCTGCTTTCCTTCCAGCCTCCCTGCGTTTAAAAAGTTGCGGCAGCAGCAGTGAAAAAGCAGGCTCACTTCTAGCCTTTAAGCCTTCCCCTTCTTTCTCAGCGTGCACACTATGCCGCCTTCGTGGAAACAGGAAATTGCATCAGTGCACACTGAGAGAGAAGGGGAAGGCATAACGGCTAGAGGCGAGCCTGCTTTTTCGCTGCTGCTGCCGCTGCTGCAACATTTTAAACGTAGGGCGGCTAGAAGGAAAGCAGCTGAGCGACGATATGGCAGGGAGCAACAGGAAGCGCCGCGGGGTCCCTGGAGGTGTGAGGCCCTATGCGACCGCTCCTGTCGCCCCTGCCTAAGACTGGCTCTGACTCTCGCTTAATATGTCCCATCTGTCCACATTGATAGCAAGCACCTCTTCCTCCATGAGGCAGACCTCTTCCATGGAAATCACCCCCTCTTCCTTGTCCCCTAACTGGTCCCATTAAAGAAGTGAGCTGTAAGCTGAGGAGTCACTGTTTCTGTTTTTTCTTTCTCAGCTTCTTCTGTTCCTCTTTCTTTCTGATCCTATGCTTGCCTTCCATGCAGCCATAAGGATAGCATTTGGGTCTTTAGTTGGCCAGTCAAGAACTGCATTCTTTAGCATTCCTTTAGAAAGTGGTAAAAGTCTATTAACGAACACAGCCACCATCCCTTTCCCAGTTCATTCCTCCAGCTGCCTGGAAAAATGTGTAAAGGATTGAGCATATCGAGTATGGAAGGTTGTAACATCTCCTTTCTCCTGCCTTAGGGATATTAACTTAGTCCAATCCATGCTGGGCTCACAAAAGGTTTCTAAGCTTGTAGTCAATTGGTTTCTTATATTTACATAGCCCCCCCCTATCTGGTCATTTTTAGTATAATCCTTTACAGGTCTTCAATGGGCCATGATCAGTTATCACTATGGGTGATTTTCAAATAGTCTGAAGTATTAGCAAACAAAGTTTTAAGAAACGTGGAGGGGCATTTTTGAAAGGGACGTCCAAGTTGCGATTTGGACGTCCTTGCAAAACAACGAAATCCAGGGGCGGAGAAACCCGTATTTTCGAAACAAGATGGACGTCCATCTTTCGTTTCAAAACTACCATCAGAGATGTCCAAATCCTTAAATTTGGATGTCCCTAGATTTGGAAATCCCTAGACATGGACGTTTCTGACTTTCAGCGATTTTCGAAACCAAAGACGTCCATGTCAAAAACATCCTAATGCAAGCCATTTGGACATGTGAGGAGCCAGCATTTGTAGTGCACTGGTTCCCCTGACATGCCAGGACACCAACCGGGCACCCTAGGGGGCACTGCTGTGAACTTCATAAAATGCTCCCAGGAACATAGCTCCCTTACCTTGTGTGCTGAGCCCCCCAAACCCACTATCCACAACTGTACACCACTACCATAGCCCATAGGGGTGAAAAGGGGCATCTAGATGTGGGTACAGTGTGTTTGTGGTGGGTTTTGGAGGGCTCTCTGTTTCCTCCACAAATGTAACAGGTAGGGGGGTATGGGCCTGGGTCCGCCTGTCTGAAGTACACTGCAGTACCCACTAAAACTGCTCCTGGGACCTTCATGCGCTGTCATGGACCTGAGTATGACATCTGAGGCTGGCACGACATATTTTTAAAGATGTTTTTGAGGGTGGGAGGGGGTTAGTGACCACTGAGGGAGTAACAGGAGGTCATCCCCGATTCTCTGTGGTGGTCATCTGGTCATTTTGGGCAACTTTTTGTGCCTTATTCGTAAGAAAAACACGTCCGGGTGAAAACGTCCAAGTGTTCATCCGGGACATCCTTGGTTTTTTCGATTATGGATCAAGGACATCCAAGTGTTACACACGGCCAAGTCCCGCCTCCGACACGCCCCCTTGAACTTTGGACATCCTTGTGACGGACTGCAGTTGGAGACATCCAAAATCGGGTTTCGATTATACCGATTTGGACGTCCCTGGGAGAAGGATGTCCATCTTCTGATTTATGTCGAAAGATGGACGTCCTTCTCTTTCGAAAATGAGCCCAAAAGTCACATCTACCCAAGTAGGATTATAGGAAACTATTAGCTGCTTCCAGGTTTCCATAAATTGTATAGGGTTATCCTGAGGATTCGGAAAAGATTTAGCCAATTGGAAAATTTCAGTGGGGCTCCAATTAACTGGCACAGACATGGTACCTCCCCGGGCAGAGGGAAACAGGTTTAATAGATACATTTGGCTAGACCCTGCACGATTCAACATCTGCTTACAGTATATACCATGCCACTGCATAATACAGAAGTGGAAGGAGTAGTTGGTACTTTAGTCTGTTCATTCAATTGTGCTGCTTTCCCATCAGTTAAAGCAGTGGTTCCCAAACCTGGTCCTGGAGGCATCCCAGCCAGTCAGGTTTTCAGGATACCCACAATGAATGTTCATGAGAGAGATTTGCATGCACTGCCTCCACCTCATGCAAATCTATCACATGAATATTCACTGTGGATATACCGAAGACCTGACTGGTTGGGGTGTCTCTGGGACCAGGTTTGGGAACCACTGGGTTAAAGCCTGCTGTAATTGCTCTAAATGAACTTGATGCCAATGTGCATCAGGTCTGTGAGAGGAAGAAGTAGTCCTAATTTGTCCACACTGTTCTGCATATTGCATATTCTCTAATTGTCATGCAAGTTAAACTTTGGTCCCACAGACTGTCTGCTATGTCTTTAGAAACCTTATTATTAGAATTTAATGTCTCCAATATAGTTCTAAGTTCTGAATAGGACTTATTTAAATTTGTGTAAAGGCTGTAAATGTGCTCAGGGAGCAAGGATTGAAGTTTTGTTTTTTGTTTTTCAAAATATTTTATTAAGTTTTGGAATATTAACAAAATAGTTACACAGTCAAATATGCAACTATATAACAACGAAAAAATCAAGAAAGAAAAGAAAAAGCATGATTAGTATGCAGCGTTAGAGAAACAATGAATCACAAGAAAAGTATCAATATTCAGCCATAAAGTAGTGAACAATAAAGTCTTTTAAAGAGACTGTAAATAGTGTTCCAACGATTCCCAAATTCTCTTCTTAGAGAAAATTGTATGCTGCTTTTCAGCTATAGAAAATTCTAGCTTTTGACACTGTAAGACTGAGTTCCACCAAAAATGAAGGTTAAGCAGGTGAGCTGATTTCCAGTAGAATATGCTTCTGTGCTACTGTAATTAAGATGTCCAATAATTTTGCTTGAGAAGAGGAAAGATTTAATTGCTGTGAACATGATTTGAACAATATTATCGAAGATGATAGTTCACAGTCCAGTGAAAGGATTTTCTGTATTATGGGCCAAATTGATTGCCAGAACTTAAGCATATGTTCACATTCATATAGCATATGGATTAGAGTTCCTGTTTTTATTAGAGCAATGCCAGCATTTATCTGAAAGAATGAGAGAGGTGCTGGCTAATTTGCAAGGTGTCCAAGTGACTCTATGATACAGAAAATACATAGAATGGAGAATTGACGCAGAAGACAGCAGCCTTAACGTCGTTGCCCAGAGAGAGGACCATTGCTCTTCGACAAGCACTTGTCCAACATCCACTTGCCATATATTTTGCAGTGATACGTTGAAGTTATAAGATGAATTTGTTAACATTTTGTAGATCTTTGATGCAGTATGACCTCCCACCATGAGGGATTGAGCAGTATCATATAAAGAGAGTAATTGAAAAGTCAGTTGAGAAAACATTGGAGAAGCCACAATACAATGAGTCAGTTGTAACCATTTGAAATAAGCAGAAGGAGACAAAGAGAACTTTTCTGTTAGTTCAGAAAAAGGACGAAAGGATGTATTGTCCTGAAGTATATCTGAAAAAGTCCATATTCTTTTATCAATCCATTCTTTCCAATAAAAGGGGATTTGCTTATTAGAACATGAGGGTTATACCATAGTGACATGTAAGAAGAAGTTGAAAGAGGTGTAATGAGCAACTTGTCAATCACAAGAAGAGCCTTGATAGTGGCAGAGATAATAGGATCTAATTTGTGCAAAGGAAAAGATGTAGAGGAAAGAAGCAATAAAGAAGTAAATGGGGGATCACGTGACGCCATGGCGGAGAGCAGACGCAATTGAAGAGCTCTCCGACCTCGATCCTCCCTCCCAGAAATAACACGCCGATAGCAGACTTAAAATATATATTAAAACATACCAGAACACAGGCGTGATTTCAACAAGCGGCAATCGGACGACAGGAGCGGGGTATGGCAACGAAATCTGCCCAGAAGGATAAGCTGCGGCAAAAACAAGCAGAATCCAAGATGGCGTCCCCGCCCAGCGTTCCAGACAACGCTATTACTCCATCGTGGGTGGCAGAGATAACGACGGAAATGTCCGCGGTTATGGAGGAGCTTTTAGAAAGACGCTTAGCACCCATCGACGCGACTTTGGAGAAGCTGCATGCACGTATGGATGAATTGACGAGAGAATGTGTGGCCTGCCAGACCCGAACGGGGGTGGTGGAAGACAAGCTGCAGGAAATAGAAACTGAGCAAAAAACAGCAAAAAAACAAATGGAGGCCCTAGAGGAAAAAGCTGGAAGAGCTGGAAAATCGATCCAGACGCAATAATTTGCGTCTGGTAGGGCTTCCGGAGGCTATGGGAGGCAAAGACCTAATTGAAGAACTAGAACGCTGGGCAAGAGTGGATTTCCCAGCACGCCTGGGACCATTGAGAGTGGAGAGAGCCCACAAGCTTGGGCCCCGCACGGATAACAGCAACAGACCCCGAGTGCTCATCATGAAAATTTTAAACTTTAACCACAAGCAATACATTCTACAAGCATCAAGGAAAGATAATGTACTGTTGTATGAGCAAAAAAGAATTCTGTGTTTCCAAGATTACTCGGCGGGGGTAGCGGGGAGGAGACGGGCTTTCTCTCCGATATGCACTGAATTGTTTAGTCGGAAGATCAGATTCAATTTGCTGTACCCAGCCCAATTGAAAATCATACACAAGGGAACAACATATATGTTCAATGCGGTAGAGGAGGCAAAACATTTTGTGGCCAAGATTGAAGCAGACGGATTGGGAAACGGCGAGAATGACACCCCGAACTGAGGAGATCGAAACAATGATGGATTCCCGATCAGAGGGAGTTTTCTTGGACATATTGTTACAGTAAGGATTGGCCCGGCTGGGGGCTCATAGACTAAAATGAGGAGGCCTACCGCAAACTCTTAGATGGCTCGGGACGCTGGAAGCTAAAATGGCTTGTTTGGAATGTAGACCCTGGGAGGTCTGAATATCTGCACACTACAAACCACTTGGATTGGCCCGGGCAGGGTTAGATAACCATGGAATCCAGACAGAACTGACCGGATAGTGGAGCACCCACGCTTGAAGACCCGGACTGCATAGAACATAGTGGCTCAGAGCTTCTCCAGACCAGAAGTCAAGTTAACTGTATATAAGTTTTAAGTTGTAATATACTTAGGGAGGGGAGCAGGATGTACGGGTTATGTGGATGTATTCGAAGGGGGCAATGTTTGTTGGAGATTGTTTGACGGGAAGGATGGGGGACTGGAAGGATGGGTTAGGGGCTGGGGCCTATAGGCCGCAACAGCATTACAAGTAAGGGAGGGAGGTCGGGAGGCGGGAAAAGTGATCTGTTCCCATGTGAGGGAACATCAAACAGGGGAATGGGGGTGGGAGGGAGGGGCAGAATACAGGAGGGGTGGGAAGGGATAGGGGAAAGGAAGGGATAAAGTGGATCAAGATCAATCTGAGTGGGGGGGAGGGAAGCGCCACGTGGGACACAGTTAGGAGGGACGTTCATGGTGGTTTTGAAGGGGGTGCAGGCTGGGGCGCCACCCTGAGAAAAATACACGATCTCAAAGAACCGCAACAGCATACAAGCACGCCTGTAGATTATGGTTAGACTTGTCACTTGGAATGTGGGTGGGATCAGCTCGCCAATAAAGAGAACAAAAATCTTACAGCACCTACACAGAAATAAAGTAGATATTGCCCTACTGCAAGAAACACATCTTAGCCAAGAGGAACACGCAAAACTTAAAACATGGTGGGTGGAGGAATGCGTCTCGGCGGGAGCACAAGGGAAGAAAGGAGGGGTGGTAGTATTAATCCGCAAGGGACTGCCAGCGGTGTCGCGCCTCATTGAGGCAGACACCAAAGGCCGCTATGTACTGGTGGAATTGGAACTCACGGGCCGAAAAATATTAATATGCAATGTGTATGCCCCTAATCACTATGATAAGCAATTTTACAACCACTTGATACAACGCCTGCTCTCATATCAGGGGGAGCAGGTATTGGTGGGGGGAGATTTCAATACAGTATGGGATGCCTCGGTGGATAGTACGCAGGGTAAGAGAAGTGACTCAGTGGCATCTCATAAAGGTCTGCAAAGATTAGGACAGTTGTTAGAGCTCATAGATGTGTGGAGGGTATTACATCCCAATGACAGAGATTATACTCACCATGCGCGAGCACATGATTCTCAAGCACGAATAGATTATATACTCATACCAGAAAATATGCTTGATAAGGTTACAGACACACGCATAGGGCCCTACACGATTTCAGACCATGCCTGGGTGTGTCTCGAATGGGAATGGGGAGAGAGGAAACCTAAGGGCAACTACTGGCAATTCCCGTTAGATCTAGCGGGGGACGAGAAATTTAAAGCTAAGTTAAAAGAACGATGGGAGGATTACGCTGCATTAAATCAAACACATACAGAGAACCCTGTCTTATATTGGGAAGCAGCGAAGGCAGTGATGCGTGGGGAAATAATCAGTTAATACCACCACTTCAGGTCAGCCCGCAACAAAGAAATAATACGGTTAAGTAAACTAATATGTAAGGCCCGCCAGACTTATGGCAGAACACATGCTGAGAGCCATCGTGCTAACCTCCTAGAACTTCAGACCACACTAAACATGTTGTTACATCAGCAGGCCAAGAAGTCCCAAACCTATTATAAATTCCAATTACACAAATTTGGGAACAAGGCAGGCCACATGTTAGCACGCTTGGCCACCCCGAAAGGGAGCAAGAGACAGGTCTTACAAGTGAAGGGAGAACATGGGAGGATGGAACAGAAAACGGAAAAGATAAGTGAGGCCTTCGCTAAATATTACAGTACCCTTTATGCGAAACCAAGGGAACAGGGACTACCGGAATCCTTATATTTAAACAATTTAGAAATACCGGTCCTCAACCAACGAGACAAAGATCAATTAAACCTGCTAATTACGGTGGAGGAGGTGACACTGGGTATAAAGCAAGGGAAGCTGCTAAAAGCGCCTGGCCCAGATGGTTTTCGTATAGAATTTTACAAGGTATTAGGCGACCATATTGCCCCGGCATTAACTAAATTTTACAACAAAATAATAGACATGGAAAAACCTCCGGAAGGTCTGTCCCTTGCAAGAATAGTGGTGCTACCAAAACCAGGTAGGGATCCACAAAATGTGGAATCATACCGTCCAATTTCCCTTCTGAATGTGGAACTCAAAATACTTGCGAAAATAATGGCCAATCGCATGAAAAAGGTCTTGCCAAAATTAATACATGAAGCCCAAACCGGATTCGTAGAAGGTAGAGTAATAGCTAAGAACTTACGGAAAATCATAGGGGCCTTAGAGAGGAGGAAATATGAGGAGAAGCCAGCCCTTCTGATTAGTTTCGACGCCGAAAAAGCGTTCGATAAAGTCCACTGGACATTCCTATTCTCCACACTAGAAAAATATGGATTTGGCGGTAGATTTGTATCAGCAGTGCGAGCCCTTTACCACGAGCCCAAAGCGCGGATAAGAGTCAATGGGATGGAATCAGCGGAATTCTCCATACATAGGGGGACATGACAGGGTTGCCCCTTGTCGCCATTATTGTTTGTCCTGTCACTAGACCCATTGATCAGGGACATTGTAACTAGTCCGACGATACAAGGAATGCGCATGGGTCAGGTCGAATTCAAAATAGCAGCTTTCGCCGATGACCTTTTGGTACTGATCACAGACCCCCAAAAATCGTTTTCGGTGTTAATGGAGACTTTAAAAGAATATGGGGAATACGCAGGGTTGAGCTTGAACCTGAATAAATCAGAAGCACTAGCCTCTTCTGAGGCAGTGAGAAAATCCTGGGGCCAGGATTTCCCTTTAAGTTGGGCAGAGGGATCATTTAAGTATCTGGGAATTCACATAACTATGGAACTAGAGAAACTCCATGACTTAAATATCAATGTCCTATTAGAGGGAACAAGACGCCGGCTATGCAGTTGGGAGGGCCTGCCATTGTCCCTGAATGGCAGGATAAACTTAATACGTTTAGAGGGGCAAAATGGAAAGATCGTCCAAGTACGAATTAGGGCGTTCTTACGATAACGTCCAAAAATAGACCTGTATAATGGAAAAATAGTGTGGGCGTTTTTCGACAATCGATTATCCCTGTAAGAAAACAATCAAATGACGAGCGCATAAGCGTGACTAAATTGGGCGCCCTAACACGGTCGACTATTGCAGGTGCAAACGACCAAATCACGTGGTGTGTAAAATAATGTACATAGGTGTATCGCAAGTACAGTACATGTTGTTCAGGCCATCCAGGTACGGAAATATATGACGAACGCATATATGTGTCAACTACAGACATATCATGCTGCTCCACCCATACATTCATCATATGTGCCCATCTAAATGTGCGGATCTGCATGCACTGTACACCTACTGAACATGCAGTAAATGTATATTGTGTATATGTGAAAAGGGTCGGGTGGGGTGCGTCATACTCATCTATAGAAGGCACGTTTCACACTCCTGCAGGCATGTGCACGTCAAAGACGTCTATGCTTACGAGGGCGTCCACGTGCTGATAGGGGCCATATATGGAATGGTCATCCATATATGGAGCTGTGCGTGAAACGACGTCCCTCACGCAAGGTCGTCTATATAAGGCACTTCTTTTCCAACACGTGGAAAATGGCACAACGAAGGGAACCCAACTTCGGGCAGGAGGAGAGCCTGATGCTGGTGCGGCTGTGTGTAAGGCACCGGCACAGGCTCTTCATTCAGCACCATCACCTGCCCCCCAGGCTGCAGGCCATGCGAGCCTGGTCCCGCATCCGGGAAAGATTAGAGAGGTAAGGTTATGGCCCAACCCCCCTCCCCTCCTGTACCTACACATATAACAGCTCCGTCATCAATGTTACCAGCAGTAACTGGAGTGTCCATGCAAGGATCATGAGTAATATAGGAACATGCACAATCACCAATAATTTGTATGTTATTGAAACGACCACCATTCCCACATCCCTACAAGAATGTATTTCGTTAGGTTAGGTATGTGACTATTCTATTAGTGTTATGTGACAATTTCGTTAGTTATGTGAAGGCCACATTTTCCAACCCCTCTTTGGAGCCTCTGAATAGTGGAAGCATGAGACCAATGAAACCTATACCATACTTTATAACATGGTCATGATAACACATATAAAGTAGTTTAACAAGCATACATTATAATGTATACAAACGGTACTGTCTGGCCTCATGGCCACCTCTCTGGCATCATCTGCATAGGAACCAACTCGGTGGCTGCTGTGGGTGCTTCACCACCCCACCCCCCAATATCAAATATGTATGGAGGGAGGGGTCATCTCCACTGGGGGTTCCACCCCCCAAAATGGAAAAAAGGTGGCTCCTATGATTCACTACCAATGGAGGTGCCCCCCCCCCCCCAACACTGTAGACCCTCTCTCTCTGGTATGTGAATAGCAAATGAATGTGTGCAGGGGACAAAAAGGACCAACACCCCTGACCCCTGCTCTCCAAACTTATATCTTACAGACGCTTTGGAGTCCACCGGGACCTCGAGTCCCTGCGGAGGCGGTTCCGCAGGGTGAGGCGGGAGAGGCCCGACGTCATTCGGGCGGTGCGAAGGCACCTCAGGGCTCGCCGTAAGTATTCAAAAACAGGACACCTGTACAGATTACTACATACATTTCATGAATAAAGCAAATGTGTTGTACAATATCACTTCCCATGTGCCTAATAGCCACCTAGTAATACCATATCTGTCCCAGATCAAGGATGCAGGTTGCAGGGGTTCTCCCATGAGCGTGCTTGCAACGTCCGACCATCCCCCCCGAGATGAATGAGATGATATGCCACACTTTACTATTCCCCTTACTGTGGTGGCTGATTAGTGTGTCCTGGTACAGTTGCCTGAGGCCCTACTTTTACTGCATGTTATGGCCTAACTCACATAAAAGAATTGTGCTCAACACCCTTCCCACTGCCCCCCCCCCCCAATAACTCCTACAACAACTGCCCATCAACCCCTCGTTGCATCTCACAATGCAAACATGCTGGTCAGCAATGAATTTGGTATGGCAACATGTCCTGCGTGGTGTGTATCAGAGGAGGGTCCAGGGTTCTGTGTCATGTCATCTGATGCAGCTCATTCCCCATGGGCATAGGCTACGCCTTACCACACCCTGCCCCATCCCCTGCCTCACGCCACCCAGCTACTGCACTATGCAAGCCATGTTGTATGCACTGATCTCAATCACACTCCTTTTACATACACAGGGCTCCACCAGCAGGAAGCCGAGCGGGAAGATGAGGAGGGCCACCACCTCCAGGAGGAGGAGGAGGAGGAGGAGGAGCAGGAGGAGGAGGAGGAGCAGGAAGAGCAGGAGGAGGGGCACATGGAGGAAGAGGAGGAGCAGGAGCCAGGCCAGGAGGCGGGCCACCAGCAAGAAGAGGAGGAGGAGGACTCGGAGGAGGGAGTCCTCATTATAGACCTGCATGAGGACCCCTCCCCACCTGCAGTACCATCGCCTGGCCCACCTCCATCCCCTGGGCCAGCTTCTGTGTCCCCTGGCCCACCTCCATCCCCTGGGCCAGCTTCTGTGTCCCCTGGCCCACCTCCATCCCCTGGGCCAGCTTCTGTGTCCCCTGGCCCACCTCCATCCCCTGGGCCATCATCCATGTCCCCTGGCCCACCTCCAGCCTTTGGGCCAGCGACTGTAGTGCGCCTCCTGCAGCAGCTGGTAGATGGCCAGCAGCAGATTATAGTTGGCCAGCACCAGCTGCTGCAGGAGGTGACAGCCCTACGGCAGGGCAATGAGCAGCTCCAGGGCCCACTAAGGGTACTGCTGGGGCTGCTCATTGCCCTGCTACAGAGGGCCTTACTAAGAGGGCGTGGCCGCCCTTAATTTAAATAGGGGGGCCTGTTGGTGTTGTGTGTGTGGGGGGAGGGAGGGAGGGAATTGTTGGGGTTGTGTGTGTGGGGGGAGGGAAATGTTGGGGGTTCTGTGGGGGGTGGGGGAGGGAATTGTTGGGGTGTGTGGGGAGTTGTGGGGGGGAGGAGGGCATTGTTGGGGTTATTTTGTAGGGGTGGGGGTGGGGATGGGGGGCAAATAAATTTTTGTTATAATATAACTATCAGGGTGTGTGTGTGTGTGTTTGTCTCCCTTGTGCATTACATATCACCAAATGGTGCTGTTGAGTTGAGAGGAAGGAGGCAGCAATATGCATAGCATTAAATGTGCTGTGTGAATGAGAAGGTGATGTATGTCTGAGAATGTTGGCCAGACAGAACGCCACCTGTTCATTCCAACCTGCATGGCCCATATGTGCAGGGGGGTTGGGCCGGGGAGGCTGGATGGATATTTGTGTTCATTAATAAAAATGGCCAGCCAGCATCTCTCTCTCCCTTCCTCCCTCCCTCCCCTCCACCATACTGACCCACATTACAGAGTGCCATCAATAAGAGATTAATAGTGTACCACGTGTGATCTGCCAGGTACACACTTCCACATAACTCCAGGTACCACATACACAGTGTTTGCTGTCTGATGGACACATATCTTTACCCACAAGCCACATTGGTGGGGTGGGGGGGGGGGGCCCAAGAAGGACCTACAAACAGCTGGCTCATATTTTCACATTGAATACATCAGCTATGGTATATAATGCTGAGGAGCAAAAGGGAAACAATGGGAAACCCAATAGATGGATGGTTACTTCATCACAGTTGCAATGTAATACTTGTGTTAGGGAAGGGCACAAATAACAATGGTGCTCATTATTTGCAGGTGTGATCACACTTTCTCCAGTAGTGAACCAAGGTGTGTTACATTCAAGTATTCTGGGTTTGTGTCCAACTTTGTCTCTGAAGTGACTTGCCTTAGGTGGGATTTGAACCAGCAACCTTATGATTATAAGGCTGGTGCTCTAACCACTAGGCCACAGCAGCCACCAGGCTTTATCCACCACCAGTTACTTTGGGTTGGTACCTGTACACACACCCCTTTCCCTCACCACCACGTCATAGGCCTCAGTGGCACTACCTGTAGCCACCTCGATCATTTTGTCCAGGCTACCGATTAAAAACAATGTAATGTGCATGTTCCCTACCCTACTACCTATGGAGCAATTTAGGAAGGTGTTGCATAAAGTGCTATACACATCCATTGCATTAATCATTCTCCCCTCCCCCGCCTATGGACCTTGAGAATGGGTGGCCACTTCATAAATGGGGACTGGGGTACACCACATAAACAAGGAAGATGGAAGCTACCGGGAACCAATACAGCACCTCCAACAGCTGGCCCACACCACTGAGGACCTGCCAACCCCACAGTACAGTGCACAGGAACCTGGTGAAAACAGAGCTACCTAACATCTGACTCCAGACTACATACATACAGTGAATGCACACTCCTTGACTATGAGCACAAAGAGAAGAGGTGGCAGACAAACGAGAGCTTACCATGAACGTCTGTTTCAAGACTGTGTAGTGCGCCTTTTATCTTCTGGAACATTAGCTGCACATCTCCCTGATTGAAATGACCCTTACCGAGGGGTGCTTGATTTGGGGTGAGTGTAGCAAATTCGTGGCCCCCACACACTGCCTGCTACAACCAGGCAGAGAGAATGGGAGAAAGGAAGGGAGCATCAGGCGATGTGGAAGACAGGAAACGGAAGGCGTGGTGGCTGAGGGCCAACAATTATTCCCCCCCCCCCCCCCTAAATACACAGGTGTACCCAAGCATGCTAAGTGAGGGTAAAACCCTGTAAATGATTATTACGAACAACCGGCAAGGTCTCAGTGCAGGAAATGGCAGGTAAAATGGCAATGAAGAAAGGGAAGGCAGGTGGAGACGCCATACTTATCTACTCATAATCGAAAGCATGTGTTCCTAATCGCTATCTGAGCTGGGCACGCTTAGGAATTATGTGTATAATTGAAAAAGTAGCGCCCAAATCAGAAACGCCTATTCCCCCGTCTCAATGGGCGTTCTTGGCGCCTATATAAACGCCCACTCCGTATTTTCGAAAACACCATTGGTACAATGCCACCACGCATGCCGCCGACCCGGAAGGGTAATTTTCTCGAGGCAGAGGTGGAGCTCCTGGTACAAGAAATTGTACAGCGGCACCGGAGTCTGTTTGCTCCCACAGGGCAGAGGCTGGCAGCAACAGTAAAGCAGCGGGAATGGGAGGCAGTACGGGACAGCCTGAATGCTGTCTTCCATGCTGGGAGAGACGTGGAGGACTGCAAGAGGAAGTGGCGGAAGCTGAGGAGGGATGTTCGCAGGAAGGCAGGGGCCAATCCCCCAGGCAATGACACTGCCAATCTTACACCAATGGAGCTGATGGTGTACTCCCTCCTACCCCAGGAGGGCATCCACGGGATTGGCTCCATGGACACCTCGGGCCAGGCTGAGGACTCAGGTAGGTGTTTCATTATGCAGTTGGGGTATCTGTTGTGCTGCAGTACACTTGTGTTATAGAAGTTGGGGTCAGGGGGAGGGAGGTGAGGAGTGGGGGGCAGGAGGAGGGAGGTGGGTGTGGGTGTGGGTGGGGATGGGGGGGGAGTATCTCTGGCTGTCTTTCTGTATATTAACAGGCCACCTTTATGATGCTGTTGTGACCTGGTAACCCCTACTCACTAGCTCTCTACCCTTACTCCCTATCCCTACCGTTGTCATTGGGTTCCTCTTACTTGTCCTGTGTGCCCATATTTATAGAATTAATTGTAAGCTCTATTTGAGTAGTGGTAGTGGTCATGTGTGTTATAGGAGCAAGCAGACAGGGTGGGTGCTGTGTGTGTGTGAGAGCACCCCCAATATTGAGGAAAGATCATGTAGCTGTGCAGGGAGGAGTGTTGGTCACTGGGCTTAGCACCCCCAATACTACTTTCCAGTTGGCTCCTATGGGTGTGTGTAGGTTACTACTGTGGCAGAACTCTGGGGGCCGTCCTTCCCTACTACTCCCTCCTATTTTCCCATTACCAAACTGTGCCTAGTTCCTCCTGTGACCTCTGTGCTCTACTGAGTGTGGGCCACATGCATTCAACTGAAGGAGCCTGTAATGGGGGTCATAAAGCAGTTCTATGCAGTTTAGCAAGTCAGTAGTAACACAACACATGCTGCAATGTTGTTCAATTTAACAATTATACAACTAACAGCTTGTGCACAACGTTGTGAGTGGTGTCCTTCTCTTGGCTGCTCATCCACCACCTCTACCCAGCTGCCTGCGGGCCTCTCTCTTTCGTACCCGTGTCAATTCCATTTCTCCTCACCATCTCTTTGCTGGGTCATCAGGTTGGGGGACATACCAATGTATATGAATGCTGAAAGACAAAAGTGGGTTATTTGCACCAACACTATTCCTCACTCTTGTGCTATACAGGTGAAGACTCAGAGGAGGCTGGCCCTAGTGGCCTGCAAGGCCAACGCCCTACACCATCTGTCCAGCCTCAACCTCCACAGCCTGCAGCACCAGCAGTCCAGCCGCCACCACCTGCACCAGCTGTGCATCCTCCGCGTCCACCACCACCTGCACCAGCTGTCCAGCCTCTACCACCACCAGCTGTCCAGCCTCTGCCAGCACCACCACCACCACCTGCACCGGCTGTCCAGCCTCTGCCAGCACCACCACCACCTGCACCGGCTGTCCAGCCTCTGCCAGCACCACCACCACCACCTGCACCGGCTGTCCAGCCTCTGCCACCACCACCACCACCACCACCTGCACCAGCTGTCCAGGCTCTGCCACCACCACCACCACCACCTGCACCAGCAGAGGCCGCACCTCCAGCACCGGAGGACTTTGGTGAGGAGGAGGAGGGCCCAGCTCCCCGCCAGAGGCCATCCGCCCAAAGGAGGCAACTCCTGCGGCTGGCCACGGAACTACTCCGCCACAACGTGCGCTTGGAGGAGTACCGCCAGCAGAAACTGGAGCTGCAGCGCCAAGCACTGGAGGCACAGCAGCGAGCACACCAAGAACTCCTCCAGGCGCAACGTGAAGGCCACCAGGAGGTGCTCCAGCAACTGAGACGGCTGGAGCAGAGCATCCAACACCTGCACCCTCAGGGCACCGCGCCTACTCCAGCCCCCGTGCTGCTGGAGCAGCCCCTGCCATCAACCTCCTCCTCCACTGACCACCAGCAACCACCACCAGCTAAGAGGTGGGCATTGCGCTCCTCAGCCTCTGCACCCACTCCTGCTGCTCCCATTCTGGGTCCTGTGGCCAGACCACTACAACCAAGAAGGTGGCCCGATTTCCACGGTGCAGCCGAAGCCGCAGGCTGCCGTGGGGATAGGGAGGAGGACACTGGGAGCAGCAGCTCCGAAGAGGGGGAAGAGACTTCCCGTGCAGCACCAGCTGCAAAGGAAGGGCGTGGGAGGGGTAGGAGGGGACGGGGGAAGGGAAGGGGAAAATGATGGGACATGCTGTAGGGTGAGGGTTGGTGGGAGGGGGGTGGGTGTGGGAGGGAGGGGGGTGGTGGTGGTGGTGGTGGGGTTGACCAAACACATATGCACTGTATGTAAATAATAAATGCTCACTTACATTCACCTAAAACTTGTTTCAATGAGTCTTTGTCTTGCTCTTACACCAAGCTGGTAGGCATTGAGCTCTGCTCTGTGGGCTGGGGGTGGAGGGGGCTCCTCTTCCAGCTCATCTGGGGCCTCTTCTGGTGGTGGCTGTGGCTCCTCTGGGAGAGGCTGTCCTCTGCGCTGGGCCAAATTGTGTAACATACAGCACGCCACAAAGATCTTGGCCACCTTTTCTGGACTGTAGAGCAGCTCTCCTCCAGACCGGTCCAGACAGCGGAAGCGGTTTTTCAATAAACCAAAGGTGCGCTCAATGATCCCCCGGGTGCTGCGATGTTTCCTGTTGTAGGTTTCTTCTGGCCCTGGTTGTGGGTGGATCAGGGGGGTCATAAGCCATGTCCTCTGCGGGTAGCCTCGGTCACCTTTGCAGAAAAGCAGAATGAGATAGATGAGTGTGTATCGCTTGGAGCAGGTACAGGGGGGGCGGGGGGGATTTGGATAGTGGGTTGTGGTGGAGGAAGCCAGGGCGGAGGGTTGCCCAGTGGAGGAGGTCTAGTATGGGTGGTACATGCATGTTGCACTTACCTAGTAGCCATCCACCAGTGAACTCCCCTTGCTCGAACCTGCGGAAGATGCCCGAGTGCTGTAGGATGTAGGCATCGTGGCTGGAGCCGGGGTACCTGGCACACACGTCTAATATCTCCCCCTGGGCATCACATACAACTTGCATGTTCATAGAATGAAATGCCTTCCTATTTCTGTAGGTGGCTTCGTGTGCCCGGGGGGGTCTGAGGGCTATGTGTGTGCAGTCTATCACACCGATGACCGAGGGGAATCTAGCAACAGCATAGAAGGCGGCCATGTTGTTGTGCAGAGCCTGGGGGGTGGTGGGGAAAGTGATGTAGTGTGAGGTGTGAGTTATGAAGGCATCCAGGAACTGGGTGAGACAGTGTGAAATAGAAGCCTGGGTGAGGCCTGTGTTAGCAGCTAATACGGATTGAAAACTGCCAGTGGCCAGGACAGAGAGAGCGGAAGTGATTTTGAGGTGGGCAGGGATGGGGTTATTCCTACGTGTCTGGGGCTGAAGGAGGGGTTTCAGCTGCTCACACAGCTGACGAATGGTGGCCCTATCAAACCTGAACCTTGTTAGACACTGCTGGTCAGTGAGTTGTAGGAAGGTGGTGCGGGGCCTAAACACTCGGGGCCGTGAATACCTCCTGCGGTGGGTGGCCTCTTCGTGTAGCATGAATGCCACAAGTGCATTAAGTGCATCCATATCCCCACCACCAGTGCAAGTATTAGGACTAGTAGTCAAAAAGCAACACACACAGATCTGTCACTTCCAGCCACCACGCCCCTCTGGCCACTCACTCGCCAAACAGTACAGGCACACAGAGACAAACGGAGGTCAGGGAATACAGTATACACGTGGGAAGAGTGAATGGGGAGGGGGAGGGGGAGGGGAAGGGGCGATAGAGCAAAGGAGTAGGAGTAAGGAACGGTGAAAGGGTAAGACACAAAAAGAGGCAGGGCACACAGACGACCGTCACAGGTACTGAACACGCTCGGCTTTCTCTCTGCAACCACCACTTCAGCTCTTCCACCAACAATATCGCCACTCTCCAACTACACACAATCGCTAATGAGTCTAAAGACGCTTTCCCCCTTGCTCTGGTCGCTTTTATTTCGGGTCCATCATATTACGCCCATCTTCCCGCTCAACCAGAGCCATTTCGCTATTCGTTATACGTTGTACCCGTCCACGTCGTATCACCGCCCCTAACACGCCCCCGACACGCCTCTTATTTGGGCGTTTTTACGTCCACGTACGAGCGACACGGACGCACTGAAACATTGCTTTCGATTATATGGATTTACTCGTTTTTGTGAGATTAACGTCCATCTCCCGATTTAGGTCGGCTCTTGGGCGTTTTTCTCTTTCGATTATAAGCAGGATGGTGATATTTCCAAAATGGTTGTATCTCATGCAGACACTGCCCCTGCGTCTGAAAAACAAAGACCTCGTACACATAAACAGAATTCTCAGTAGGTTTTGCTGGGCAAACAAGAAACCTCAAATACAAGCTAAAGTAATGAAGGGAGGATGGAACAGTGGGGGTATGGGAATGCCAGACTTAGCCGTATATAATCAAGCATGTCTACTTAGACATATAGGAGATTGGGTAGGCCAATCCACTGCATTTACGCCATTGGAGTTGGAACGGGAATACTTTAACCCATACAATGTCATTACACTGTTGCATTTAGACCAGGGACAAATACCGACACCTTTCAAACACTGTCACCTGCTGCAACCTATGCGTAAGGCTTGGAAGACATTTATTAGGACCATGGGGGGCAAGCCAGAAACATCAGAACTCTTAACGATTAGAGGGAACCCGAGTTTTGAGCCTGGACAAACAAACCCGGCCTTCCATAGGTGGGAGGTACAAGGGATCACTAGAGTGGAACATCTGCTTAGTAAAGAAGGAGGTATCATCAAATTTGAGGATTTGCAAAATAAAATAGGAAGTGCATGGGGGGGATCATTTTGCATATGTACAAGTTAAACATTACATTTTGAGCCTCAATCAAAACGCACTCCGATTGAAAATTGGCGAACAGATTACAAACTTTTTTCAGGCCTTGGAGGTGGTAGGAATGTCAGTGTCAACTATAACTCGAGCTCTGGCGAAGAGGGATCCCACCAAAGATTTAGGATACATCAAACGGAAGTGGGAACAGGACTCGGGGGGGGCATTTGGGGAATTGGGATGTCGGGGCCACACTGAGATGCATTCCGAAGCTCACTATAGATGAGAGGCTCAGAGAGAGTGGATATAGAGTGACAATGCGTGCTTATATTTCAGGGCAACAATGGGGACATATGGACCCTACCAGAGAAGCGAAGTGTGTTAGATGTGATAATGAAGCTCCCACACTATTTCATGCCTTTTGGGCCTGCCCGAGTATTCAGGTATTCTGGAGGCAAATTCAGCGTTTCCTGATTAAAACGGTACAGTTAACAACAAGGGGGACATGGGACCATTACGTGCTGGATACACAGTCTGCATTTGGCTCACAGGCGAAAAGATCTAGGCTGTGGTGCTGGAAGGTATGTCTGTTGGCTAGAAAGACTATATTACAAAAATGGGTGTCCCAGGACCCGCCAGCATATTGGCACTGGCGGAACCAGATACATGAAATGGCAACATGGGAGGCCAGAGAGGCGAGAGGAATCCCAAAAAGGAAAAATATTTTTATGCAAATATGGGGTCAATATATACAAGGGCTGAGCCCACGAGGTAAAAGTTTATTGCTTAACCATCTGTGATTCGTTTTTAGATAACCTGTTTTATATGTGAGCCTTGTTCCTGATGTGGCGGGGGGGGAGGGGGAGATACTAAGGGGGGGGGAGGGAAGGGGGGAACGGAGAGGAGGGAGGGGACTAGGGGGGGGAAGGAAACATGAAACATTTTGTTGATAGTAGTCCTTATACGATCTGTATCAGTGTATATTAAAAGGACTGACGTAATGTATAGGAGTTTAAGGGTTGTACGCCTTTGGTTGACCTATATATAAACCCTATCGAAATATGAACGTGTTGGGGAGGGGGAGAGGGGAAGAGAAGGGGTTGGGATGAAATTGGTAAAATGTTTGATGACGGACCCTATCATTTAGTTTGACTGTGGATTTTGATGTTGGCCTTTTTGTTCAGGCCGGAATGGATTGCTTTGTTCTATGTTGTCATCAATAAAAATGTTAAAACATAAAGAAGTAAATGGATGCACTTCCCCTAAAGTTAACCAAATTGGTTTATAATCAGATTTTTGAAAGATCCAGTTGCAACCTTGCTGAGAAATAAATGATTTATGATAATTGTGAAAGTCAGGAAATAATATACCACCAGAATCATTCGTACTCTTAAGTTTTTTAGTAGCTATTCTGGGTGGTTTGTTCCTCCACAAAAAACTAATTAACAGCTTATCTAGCAGAGTATAAAAAGATGGCTGGAACAAAATGGGAATCATGGAGAGAATGTTATTCACCTTAGGAGATATCATCATTTTGATGGTTTCTAAACGACCCCACCAGAATAATGAAAGAGGATGCCAAGAATGTAATACTAATTTAAGATGGGTGATAATTGTATCTGCATTGAATTGAATTGAATGGTGTCAGCTAATGAGGGATACAAGTCTATTCCCAAATATCTGAGTTTTGGTTTAGCCCATACCAACTTAAAAGATTTCGCAATATCAGGGTTAGCATAGGAATTAAGTGGTAAAAGCTCTATCTTTTGCTGATTAACTTTGTAACCGGAAAAATATGAAAATGTGCTGATAACTGTAAAAAGTGTGGGAATGGAACCATAAGGGTCAGAAAGGAACAGTAGTACATCAGCGTATGCTGAACATTTAATTTCAAAATCTTTATAAACAATGCCATTTATATTTTGATTTGCCGTTGTCGCTAGTAAGAGAGGCTCTAGAGCTATGTTAAAAAGGTATGGGGAGAGGGGGCAACCTTGTCTAGTACCACGCTTAAGAGTAAATAGCTTTGGCAGTGTGTTGTTTGTGATAATTTTGGCAAAGGGATTGGTATATAAAGTTTTAATTTTATTGAGAAATTCAGAGGGACATCCAAACCATTCTAATGTTGTGAATAAATAGTCCCATTCCACCCTATCAAAGGCTTTTTCTGTGTCTAAGGATAAGGCTACTATAGGATCTTAACGAGAATTAGCCAAGTGAGAAATATGCAGAAACAAACATGTATTGTCACTAATAAATCTACCTGGCATGAATCCAAATTGGTTGGGATGTTTAACTTTTGAAATAATTTTTTTGATTCTGTTTGCTAAAATTTTAGCATATAATTTATAATAAACATTTAACAAAGAAATGGGACGATAGTTAGATACTAACAAAGAGTCTTTGGTTTGGGAATAACAGTGATGACTGCTTCCGAGAATGAGCAATGCGACACATTTTCAGGAGCTAAGGAGTTGAAAAGTGAGAGGAGAATGTGTGAGAGGTCTGATTTGAATAATTTATACAATTCTATTGGAATCCCATCCGGTCCCGGAGCTTTCTTTTTGGGAGTATCTCTAATTGCACAATGAAGTTCAAGTTCTGTGATTTCTTTTTTGAGCATTTCAATGTCTTTGTCTGACCATTTAGGGCCAACTAATGGAGAGAGAAAATCAGTAACCTTATTGTGCGTATGGAGGGACTCAGATTGATACAAATTGGAATAAAAATCATGAAAAGCTTTAGAGAGACCCTCTTTTGATGTTGTGATAGTCTGATTAGACAATTTAATGGCAGGAATTTGAACTTTAAGTTGTTTCCTTTTAAGATAGTTTGCTAAAAGAGTACTGCTTTTATCTTTTTTCGCATGATATTTAGAATGTAGATCAAAGATTTGGTGGCCTGCTTTGACACTGAGGAGTTTGTTTAACTGGTACTTAAGGTTATATAGAGAATTAAGTAATAGAGGATCACCGGTCTGTATATAATTAGCTTCTACACGTTTAATTTGCAATTCTAATTCAGATATTTGGGCATTTTCTTGTTTAGCTTTATAGGAAGCTAAAGAGATAAATTCACCTGTTAAGGCAGCTTTGAATGCTTCCCAAACTGTACTAGGATTTATTGAAATTGGAGTATTAATTTGAAAAAAAAATGCTTAATAAAAGATTTGAATTTTAAAAGACCGTCTTCATCACTGAGTAAATTGGAGGGTAATCTTCATAATGGAGACTGTCTAGGAGAAGAAGATGACCACGATAAAGATAAGGAGACTGGAGCATGGTCAGAAACTACTATGGGTGAAATAGAGGAATCTCTAACTTGTTCAACTCAAGAATTAGAGATTAAGAAGTAGTCCATCCTGGAGAAACTTTTATGAGAAGAGAAAAAAGTAAATTCTCTTGAAGTAGGATTACACAACCTCCATGGATCAACAAGGTGCAACTGATCAATATATGAGTGTAGTGTGATAAATGATTTTGAGGGTGTTAGTTTAACTTGTGAGTGTCTATCTAAAAGGTAATCCAGAGGAAGAGTGAAGTCTCCAGCCATAATGACAGGGACAGGGTCCTCTGATTGAATTAATTGAAAAATGTTAGTGAAAAATTCAGGTGAGTCAATATTGGGAGCATAGATATTAACCAATAGTGCTACAATGTTATTGATAGCGACTTTAACAACAATCCATCTACCCTCTGGATCTATGCGTTGATGTAAATTTTATTCCAGTCTTTGTGGAATAAAATAGAAACCCCTTTTTTACTACCTTGTGCTGGGGAGTCAATTGAGGAAGAGATCCAATTACATTGTTTAATGAAATGAGAAGTATTTAAAGAATGGGTTTCTTGTAAGAAAATAATATCTGGTTTTAACCTTGTAAGATATACAAGAACATTTTTCCTTTTAATAGGGTGCCCTAGACCATTTACATTCGAAAGACAAGGGCGCCTAAAAAGCGACACAAAAGGCACATGGGCGTCCCCGTGAAAGAAGGTTGCCCAAATCCAATAATTGAAACAGGGCCGTAAGGGCGTCCTCAGCGCGAGGACGTCCATCTCTGGTCGTCCCCACAGGGGGCGTGTTATGGGCGGCGTTACGAGATTGGCACCCCCAGCATATAACGGCTTGCAAAATGGATTCCTATGGGTCGGAACATGGGCATCCTTGGTTAGACCTGAAATAAAAGCGACCAGGGTAAGGGGAAAGTCGTCTTTAGACCCATTAGCGATTTTGTGCAGGTCGAGAGTGGCGAGAGCGGTGTTGGCAGAGAAAGCTGAGAGTTTGTTGAGTACCTTTACCATTCTCTGTGTGCCGTAGTCGGAACGTTTTCACACTCACCTGCCTCATTTGTGTTTTACCTTTTTAGCTTTCCCTACCCCTTCTAGCCCCCAAACTCAGACACCACTACTCCTTCCTCTATCTCCCCATCCCCTCTCCCTTCACTGTCTCCAAGTGGAAGTCCGACCACCTGGCAGTCGCTATCTCGCCCTGCAACCTGGGCACAGGACCCAGAAGGGGAGCTGGTGTGGTGGCTGCTGCACCAGTGGCTGGGGAGACGGACAATCTCAAGGCTCTCCTCTTAGCCGGTGGTTGCTGTGCAGTGGAGGATGTCGACGCCAGTTCTTGGTGCTGCATCAGGGCTGGAGTAGATGCTGTCAGGTCACGCCGCAGGCCCTCGATGCTGTGCTCCAGCCATTGGAGTTGCTGGACCATATCATGTTGGGCCTGTACTGCTTCCTGCTGCACCTGGAGCGCTTCCCGCTGCAGCTCTATTTTCTGCCGCCAGTACTCCATCTGCACATTCTGGTGCAGCAATTGAATGGCGATGTGCAGTAGTTGCCTCCTCTGGCTGGATAGCCTCTGGCGAGGAGGTGCCCCCCTTTCTTCATCTTCTTCATCAGCAGAAGCTGCAGGTGATGGAGGTGTAGAGCCTCTGCTGCAAGTGGTGGAGGTGGAGGTAGAGCCTCTGCCGCAGGTGGTGGAGGTGGAGGTAGAGCCTCTGCTGCAGGTGGTGGAGGTGGAGGTAGAGCCTCTGCTGCTACTGCAGGTGGTGGAAGTGGAGGTAGAGTTGCTGCTGCTGCTGCTGCAGGTGGTGGAGGTAGAGCCTCTGTTGCTGCTCCAGTGGTTTCCTAGGGCTGTTGACCACTGGGGCCAGCTTCATCTGAGTGGCTGTCATCACCTGCATAGCAAAAGGGGAGGAAGTATGTTGGTGAAAATAACCCACTTTTGTTTTTCACCATTCATAGACATAGTCCCACACTTGAAGACCCAGCAAAGAGATGGTGAGGGATGGGATTGGCAGGCAAGCCACAGATGTGATTGTACATGGTACAGAGCTGGAGACGAGGAGAGACTGATTACAGAGACTGATGTGAAAGAGAGCCACACGGGCAGCTGGGTAGAGGTCGTGGAGGGAGAGCCAAGAGAAGGAAACTGATCACAAATTCTGTAGAAGTGCCATGAGGCAGCAACGTAGTTTTTAAACCAGTTCTAGCCAGTCTAGCGTGCAAGTAGTAAAACAAGACATGCACAAAAATCCAAGTGCTCATCAGGGACATCCTTTTGTTTTATTGGGTTTTTTTTTTAAGTGAAGGACATTTGTGCATGTCTTGTTTTACTACTGACTTGCTAGACTGGCTAGAACTGGTTTATGAACCACGTTGCTGGCTCCTTAAGTTTAGTGCATGTGGCCCACAGTGGCTACAGCACAAAGGTGTGGGAAAGAAATATGCAGAGTTTGGTGATGGGAACAGAGGAGGGAGTGGGGAAGGGCCCCAAAGCTATGAAACAGTGGTAACCTACACACACTACTACTACTAATCATTTCTATAGCTCTACTAGGCATATGCAGCGCTGTACATCTGACAGTCTCTGCTCAATAGAGCTTACAATCTAATTAAGACAGACAGGACAACTAAGAGGTAAGGGAATTACTAAGGTGGGGATAGTGAGTAAGGGTACTAATCAAGTGAGTAGTGGTTAGGAGTTAAAGGAAGCATGATAAAGGTGGGCTTTTAGTCTAGATTTGAAGACTGTCAGAGACACACATTGCTGGAACTCCTCCCCCACCTCCCTCCTTCTGTCCCCCACTTGTGTAAAACAGAGTGTAGTGCAGCACAACAAATGCCCCAGCTTCATAATGGTCAACCTACCTGAGTCCTCAGGCTGTGTTGAGGTGTCAAGGGACCCAATGCCATGGATCTCCTCGGGTAAGAGCCCGTGAATGATCTGCTCGAGGGGGGTGAGGTTAGCAGTGTCATCTGCTGGGGGGTTGGCACCAGCCTTCCTCCTGACCTCACGCCTCAACCTGCACCACTTGCGTTTGCAGTCTTCCACGTCTCTGCCACAATGGAAGAGGCTCCTCCTGCTATCCGCGGGAGACATCAATCCCAACCCAGGTCCCCCACACTTGTCCTCGTCCTCGTCTCATCCATGCAAACGCTTCCACGATGTCTCCAATCTCATCTCTATTCCCCTCCTCCCCCCCTCCTCCCTCCCCTTCTCGTGTGCCCTGTGAAATGCCCGCTCGGTCTGCAACAAACTTTCCTTCACCCATGATCTCTTCATCTCCCGTTCCCTTCAACTACTCGCTCTAACTGAAACCTGGCTCACCCCCGACGACTCTGCCTCAGTCGCCATGGAGGTTATCTCTTCTCCCATTCTCCCTGCACAGCTGGCCGCGGTGGCGGCGTCGGGTTACTACTCTCGCCTCCTGCAGTTTTCAACCTCTCCTCCTACCGCAGTCTCACTCCTTCTTATCCTTTGAAGTTCACTCCATCAGCCTATTCTACCCGCTGCCACTCAAAGTTGCAGTCATTTACCGCCCCCCTGATAAGTCCCTCTCTTCCTTCCTTACCGACTTCGATGCCTGGCTCTCCGTTTTTCTTGAGCCCTCATCCCCATCCCTCATTCTTGGAGACTTTAACATACACACTGATGACCCATCCGACTCTTACGCTTCTCAGTTCCTCACTCTAACCTCCTCCTTCAACCTCCAACTGAGCTCCACCACCCCTTCTCACCAATCTGGCCACTGTCTTGACCTCATCCTCTCCTCTACCTGCTCACCCTCCAATTTCTGCACCTCAGCTCTTCCTCTCTCTGACCATCACCTGATCACCTTCACACTTCATCACCCTCCCCCTCAGTCCCGCCGAACACTAACCACTACTTCCAGGAATCTCCAGGCTGTCGACCCTCCCGCCTTATCCTCTAGTATCTCTAATCTCCTCCCTTCCATTATGTCCTCCAAGTCTGTTGACAAGGCTGTCTCAACTTACAATGCCACCCTCTCCTCTGCACTGGACACCCTTGCACCATCTCCCGTCCCACAAGGCGTACCAACCCCCAGCCCTGGCTGACCCCTTGCACCCATTACCTTCGCTCCTGCGCCTGATCGGCTGAATGCCTCTGGCGGAAATCTCGCACCCATACTGATTTCATTCATTACAAATTCATGCTATCCTCCTTCCAGTCCTCCCTATTCCTCGCCAAACAGGACTATTACACCCAATTGACTAATTCCCTCAGCTCTAACCCTCGTCGTCTCTTCGCCACCCTTAACTCCCTCCTCAAAGTGCCCTCCGCTCCCACCCACCCTCACTCTCTCCTCAATCACTGGCTGATTACTTCCGCGACAAGGTGCAGAAGATCAACCTCGAATTCACCACCAAACCATCTCCTCCTCTTCACCCTTTAACCCACTCCCTCAACCAACCAACCCAGGCCTCCTTCTCCTCTTTTCCTGATATCACCGAAGAGGAACCGCCTAGCTTCTCTCCTCCTCAAAATGCACCACCTGTTCCTCTGACCCCATCCCCACCAACATACTCAACATCGTCTCTCCTACCGTCACCCCCCCCCCCCCCATCTGTCATATCCTCAACCTCTCTCTCTCCACTGCAACTGTCCCTGACACCTTCAAGCATGCTGTAGTCACACCACTCCTCAAAAAACCATCACTTGACCCTATCTGTCCCTCCAACTACCACCCAATTTCCCTCCTACCCTTCCTCTACAAGATACTTGAACGCGCCGTTCATAGCCGTTGCCTTGATTTTCTCTCCTCTCATGCCATCCTCGATCCGCTTCAATCCGGCTTTCGCCCCCTACACTCAACAGAAACAGCACTATCTAAAGTCTGCAATGACCTGTTCCTTGCCAAATCCAAAGGCCACTATTCCATCCTCATCCTCCTTGACCTATCCGCCGCTTTTGATGCTGTCAATCACAATTTACTTCTTGCCACACTGTCCTCATTTGGGTTCCAGGGCTCTGTCCTCTCCTGGTTCTCCTCTTATCTCTCCCACCGTACCTTCAGAGTACATTCTCGTGGTTCTTCCTCCACCCCCATCCCGCTCTCCGTTGGAGTTCCTCAGGGATCTGTCCTTGGTCCCCTTCTTTTTTCAATCTACACCTCTTCCCTGGGCTCCCTGATCTCATCTCATGGTTTCCAATATCATCTTTATGCCGACGACACCCAGCTTTATCTCTCCATACCAGACATCACTGCGGAAACCCAGGCCAAGGTATCAGCCTGCTTATCCGACATTGCTGTCTGGATGTCCAACCGCCACCTGAAATTGAACATGGCCAAGACCGAGCTTATTGTCTTCCCACCCAAACCCACTTCTCCTCTCCCTCCACTCTCTATCTCACTTGATAACACCCTCATCCTCCCCGTCTCATCTGCTCGCAACCTTGGAGTCATCTTCGACTCCTCCCTCTCCTTCTCTGCGTATGTCCAGCAGATAGCAAAGACCTGTCGCTTCTTCCTCTATAACATTAGCAAAATTTGCCCTTTCCTCTCTGAGCACACCACCCGAACTCTCATCCACTCTCTCATTACCTCTCGCCTTGACTACTGTAACCTACTCCTCACTGGCCTCCCACTTAGCCATCTATCCCCCCTTCAGTCCGTTCAGAACTCTGCTGCACGTCTTATCTTCCGCCTGGACCGATATACTCATATCACCCCCCTCCTCAAGTCACTTCACTGGCTTCCGATTAGGCACCACATACAGTTCAAGCTTCTCCTATTAACCTACAAATGCACTTGATCTTCAGCCCCTCCCTACCTCTCTACCCTCATCTCTCCCTACGTTCCTACCCGTAACCTCCGCTCTCAAGACAAATCTCTCCTTTCAGTACCCTTCTCCACCACCGCCAACTCCAGGCTCCGCCCTTTGTGCCTCGCCTCACCCCATGCTTGGAATAAACTCCCTGAGCCCATTTGCCAGGCCCCCTCCCTGCCCATCATCAAATCCTTGCTCAAAGCCTACCTCTTCAATGTCGCCTTCAGCACCTAACCACCATACCTCTATTCAGGAAATCTAGACTGCCCCGACTTGACATTTCGTCCTTTAAATTGTAAGCTCCTTTGAGCAGGGACTGTCCTTCTTTGTTAAACTGTACAGCGCTGCGTAACCCTAGTAGCGCTCTAGAAATGTTAAATAGTAGTAGTAGTAGTAGTAGTAATCTCCTCCTTGGGTAAGAGCCCGTGAATGATCTGCTCGAGGGGGGTGAGTTTAGCAGTGTCATCTGCTGGGGGGTTGGCACCAGCCTTCCTCCTGACCTCACGCCTCAACCTGCGCCACTTGCGTTTGCAGTCTTCCACGTCTCTGCCACAGTGGAAGACTGCATTCACCCGGTCTCTTACCCCCTCCCATTCGCGCTGCTTTGTAGTGGCAGCCAGCCTCTGGCCCGTGGGAGTGAAGAGATTGTTGTGTCTTCTTTCAATCTCCTGGACCAGTAGCTCGATTTCTGGATCTGAGAAATTACCCTTGCGGGTTGGGGGCTGCTTTGGTGCCATTGTACCAAAGCAATTCGAAAATACGGAGAAGGGCGCTTAAATACTCGCCAGGGACACCCATGTAAGAACGAGATGGGCGGCCTAATTGATTATGGACACAATCGGTAAACGTCCCCAGCTGCTACAGTGATTTGGGCGGCGTGATTTTGATTATGGGCAGAGAACTATGGGCATCCCCAGCTGCTCTGTGTTTTGGGCGGCGTGATGTTGATTATGGTTGGAGAACTATGGGCGTCCCCACCTGCATTCCCTTTATTGGTGCCCCTTTAAAACGGCATTCTCTGTGCTTGCACTTTTGCGGTTTTTCTTTACATTATGGGGTGGTATTTCAAAGCGTTTTAGCTTCACTTATAGTAAACCTTGCTTTTGCCACTGTATGCTTTTGAACACCTGTTTGTTTGTTGGGTTTATATTTTTGGTGTCATCTACTGGGGGTTGGCCTCAGCCACCACCACTTCTGTTTGCAGTCTTCCACATCCCTTGAGCCGGTCTCTTACCACCTCCCATTCACGCTGCTTTGTAGTAGCAGCCAGCTCTGGCCCATGGGAGCGAAGAGATTGGTGTGTCTTCTTTCTATCTCCTGGACCAGTAGCTCGATTTCTGCATCTGAAAAATTACCCTTTCGGGTGGGTGCTTTCTTTGGTGCCATTGTACCAATCATGTAAAGAATCTTGCAACACAAGTTCAAGGTAAGCTCATACCTCTCAGCCACTTGGTCAAGGGCTCCCCATTCTCTGTATGTTCTTTGCATTCAACTGTTACCTCTATTTTCACCAGGTTTGCCGGTGGTTGCTGTGCAGTGAGGGAGTAGTGCGGGTGTAAACTTTGCTTGTGTTGATGCATCAGGGCTTTACTGTGTGGTTTTGCCGTAGGAGCTGCTGTATCGCTTCCCGTTGGGCCTGTCCCACTCCCCGGTAGGTTCCATCCTTTATGTGCTGAACACCAGTCCCCATTTATGAAGTGCCCACCCATTCTCAAGGTTGCTGGGAGGGGGGAGGGGGGAAGAATAAATGCAATGAATGTGTTTTCCACATTATTGAACACAGTCCTACAATCCTCCATAGTTATGGACCAACAACATTTCTTTTTTTTTTAAGTGTGTTTATTAAGAAGAGAAACAAACCATACATATGCATAATACACAGAGTGCTTGAGGTACAGAGAACTAGTTTATCATTCGTAATACAGAAACAGAGATACAACGCTCAACGTCCATCGTCTCTGGCCATTGACCAGCATGGCTGAGTGAGCATCGTGTTACTGAGACAGTTCGCCTCTCCTCTTCTTTTCCTGTTTTATCTCACCCCCTCTTGTGTACCCTCCCCTCTCCTCTGAAATCCCTCCCATCCCCCTCCTTCCCCCTCCCTGCTCAATCCCTCCCCTCAGATCTGGTGCTGGAGTTCTTAAGTGATAGTACCATTGTATAACTCCTGCATCAAAGTGAGAATGTGAGTGGAGAACCCAGTGGCCTCCTACGGTGTCAGTGCTTGCCAAGTCCTCCATAAACCTGTGTAAGTAGCGTCTCTTGTACATTGTGTGTCCCTACCCATGTCTCCTTGTTCCCATTCTGCCATCTGTGTCATGCTAGCCTGCCATTTAGCTAAGGGAGGCGGAGCCATATCAATCCAATGTTGTAAGATAACTCTTTTGGCTAACACTAAAGTCAGGATGGTGAATTTGCATTGATGTGCTGCTAGCCCCTGTGCAACTAGGTCAGCGTCAGAACCTAGGAGTAATATGTCATAGGACCATTCAATTGGCACTTGGATCACTCCCTCTAACCGTTCCAAGACACCCTTCCAAAAAATCTCGCAGCACCCAGCACTCCAAAAAATGATGAATGATGGTGCCTGAACCCCTGTGGCATTTCTCACATTCGTCCGAGTCCCAAAGACCCAACCTCTTGCCCTTACATCTAGTGACATAGGCAATATGAAGTATTTTGTATTGTATTTCATGAAGACCCACATTGGGCGTTATTTTAAAAGCCAATAAAAAACATCTAGACAATTCCGATTCTGATATCTCCTTCCCTATGAGTGAGCTCCATTGTTGTGCCAGCTGAGTAAAGAAAGGTGCTGGGCACCAAGCCAGTCCCAAGCTGTACCAGTAAGACAACCGATTATTCCATAGCGTCCCCAGATCAATCCAGAGACTTGTGGGTTATGCCCCTCCTCTAGCAGGTTAGATAGAGAGAACTCAGAAGTTTGCTACAATAGAGCATGTGCAGCCAGCCTCACTTCAGTATTCTCTCTATCTAGCAGGTAGAAGGGAGCATAAAGTGCAGCTCTATAGCCTGAGGCTCCTATCCCTTTCCCTCGGGTGTGTTGAGCTTTCTCTGGGGTTGAGGTGTTGGAGCACATTCTGGGATACACCTGGTGGTGCCAGGTCCCTACCCTTCTCCCCCTGTCAGCCTACTTAAATTCTGTTGAGGATTTTGGCTGTATTCCTCTCCTGTCTCTTTAAAAAAAAACAAAAAAAACAGACAGAACGATTCTCCAGTCCAGCCTCATTTTGGCTTGCTTGGCGCTTGGAACAATTCTCCATTCAGCTTAATTGGAACGTGAGCAGGGCTGGGACTGCGGAGAAAGTAAGGCTTTTGGGGCTATGTCCGTTCCGTTGGAGTCCGTTAAGCGCAGCTCGCGCTGGGGGGCACGGTGTCACATCGCTTCCCTGCGAGTTTTGTTCCGCGACGGTAGCGAGTCATAGTGCGGATCAGGGGATCGCGTGTTGGGCACCACGGCGCCAAAAGGGATCATTTCTCACTTGGCGGGAAAGTCTGTGACTGGAACGGTTGATCCACCGGCGCCATTTTCTCGCTAGTGCCGCGGTCTCAGGATGCGGTGGCGGGATCTGCTGGGCCTCCCTCCGACAGAGAAGCTTCAATTTCTCTCCCGGAAAAGGCTATTATGGGGGCATTTCCCCCGGAGTTTGTACTCTTTTGCTCAAAGCGTTTTTATTGTGCTCTGAGGGAGAGGGGCAGGAGGCGGCCATTTTCGAGGCTCTGCTGCCTCGGGTTCTGAGTTCGTACAGAAGCCGCCTAAGATGGCACGGTTGGATTTAAGGGGCCGGTAGAGTGGAGGAGTAGCATAATGGTTAGTGCAGCAGGCTTTGAACCTGGCTGGCTGGGTTCGTTTCCCTCTGCTGCTCCTTCTGTCCGTGAGCAAGTCACTTAGCCCTCCATAATAACCCTGGGATGACATATGGATTCGGAGGGTGTCCCAGGGTCAGGGGAATCCTTTTCAGGGCACCTTGAACAGAGGGAGTTGCCCGCGGGTGAGGGAGTTGACCTCACCACGACCAGGCTCTTTAAAGGGAAGAACTGATTCCGTTCTTTAGACAGGCATTGTAAGTGCTAATTTTATATCCTCTGCAGTTAGCTCTTCCATTTGGTCGGGCACTAGGAGCCGGCGGAAGCCTGTTAGGTTCATGAGGCTATTCTGTTCTTGGGTGTATGTGCGCGCTTGATTATTAGCATTTGTATGCGCTACCAAACACTTGCAGCGCTGAACACCTGACATTTATTTATTTTATTTATTTATTGCATTTGTATCCCACATTTTCTCCACCTATTTGCAGGCTCAATGTGTCATAAAGAGACAGTCCCTGCTCAAGAGCTTGCAATCTAGTGTAGCTCCATCTTTATTGCCACTCCACATGGCACTGCTGAGGCCCCAGTGCTCCCCTGGGTTCTGATGTGCTTGCAATTCAGGCAGTTTTATATGTGATTGGGAACCTAGTGTGGAGCACTCCAGTTTTTGCATATTGGTTTTCCTCAGCTTCCTCAGCTTTCCAGGGGCGAGGTAGGTGACCCTTTAGTCCTCTGCAGCTGTGCCGTGACAGTGAGAGCCTTATGCTGCTGCTTGGAAAGTACTGCCTATCTGAAAGTCTCCTGGTAGAGATGCCTGTGCTTCTGGAGGTGAGTTACAGTAAGACTATTTCTGGACCCTCCTTGAGGAGGTTCAGTGGGTGTGTACATCTTTAATGGAAAGGAAGAAGGGATCAGGATTAGGGATCCTACCCTAGGTTTTCACTCTTCCACTCTTCTTCTTTCTCAGACATGGCAGTACAGTGTTTTAGTAGTCAGGCTTAAGGCTGCTGACTAGATGTTTCTGTGAGAAATTTTACATTTTGAGGCTAGTGCAGGCCTCTCAGGTTTCTCTCGGTTTCCTTGGTAACCCTGCACCCTCTGAGCTCCCCTGGTGGCATTTGCTCTGTGGGTATTGTTTACATCAATCTAGTTTTATTGAGGAGGGCTGCTGGCCTTTGAGCCTGAAGGTTATAGGTTCAAGGCTGGTTTTCCCATCCTATTAGATACTGTGGGCTCAGCTAGATTTCCAGTGGGGCATATTTTATTTCATTATCTCTTATGGCTTGCTTGGCCAAGTAGTTCTTACATGACTGGAACAGTTTTCAGAACTCTTCAGTTTTAAATTTTGCTCTTCTCTCTCTCTCTCTCTTAGCACACTGATACTGGCCACACTTTTACATATTAGCCTCAGCTGCCTGGTACTGCAGCGTTCCCGGTACCTCTAATTGCTTCTTATGGGGTACCTAAATTTCATGAGGAGTGGCCCGGGAGCTGCAATCAGCTGAGAGTAAGCACTGAGCTCTAGGGGTGTGGCTTCACGACCCACTGTAGCTTGCTTTTTGTAGCATGCAATAGTACTACAGACATATGCTGCTACACCATCTGTCTCTGGTGTACCTGGTAGTACAACTGATACCCGTCAGGGCGGAGTTTTTCTTCTGGAACAGCGACGGGCGAAGCTGTGCCAGGTTTCTTCCCTCATTCGGCTGAAGGCTCCAACAGCGTTGGACTATGTTCAGGGGTCGTTCCTTGGGCCCGGAGCCGCATGCGGCCTTTGCAATGGTCTTTCCTTTCCAAGGTTCTTCGATTCGTTTTCCCTGGACACCGCGAGCTTCTTTTGCTCTGCGGTGTTGGCTCAGGTCGGATACTGACTCGAGGCATGCCTCTCGCCGCGTCGGAGTGGCGTGTGGTTCTCGGCTACTTAGCTCAGGGGAGTTGGTCCCCCTCGGAGTCCAGGTTGCAGTTCAGTCTCATGGAACTTCGGGCATTTCGGTTGGCGCTCCTAGCTTTCGAGATGTTGTTGAGAGTTCAACCAGTCTGAGTTCTCTGCGACAATGCGATGGCGGTAGCGTACGTCATTCGGCAGGGCGGAACTCGAAGTGCTCTGCTGGCAGAAGAGGCGTTCGTGCTGTCTCTTGGGGCAGAGAAGCGTCGAGTTCGGTTGTCGCAGCTCACATAGCGGGAGTGCTAAGTGTACAGGCTAACTTTTTCAGTCGCAATCACTTGGATGCCGGGTAGTGGGAGCTCTCTCCGCCGGCTGTCAGCCAGATTTCGGATCGCTGGCGGACTCCGGTGATGGATTTCATGGCTTGATTCTACAATCCCAAGGTGACCCGGTTCTTCAGCAAAGTGCAGTTGTGACCAAGTGGTAACAGCACTGGTCTTGCAATGCAGAGGTAGACGGTTCAAATCCTACTGTTACTACTAATAAAGCTGTGAGCAACAACAGTTAAGAGGCAGAGAGTTTGAGTCCAAAGGAATAGACGCTATTCTTCTGCCGTGGCCGTTGGAGCTTCTATATGTCTTTCCTCCGTAGCCGATGATCGGTCAAGTAGTGGGGAAATCTCTCGTCTTCCAGGTCTGGTAATACTTATTGCGCCGGACTGGCCCAGATGTCCTTGGTATGCGGGCTTGATTCGTCCTCCTGATCGACGAGCCGTTCCACCTGTCTCACTGGCCGGGTCTTATCTATCAGGGGCCGGTAGTCATGAAAGATCACGCTCCATTTGGGCTTATGGCCTCGCCTTTGTACGGTCGCGTCTGAGGTGTCCAGGATAGCCGGAGGCGGTTTTTGGGACCATGTTACAGGCGCGCAAATGTTCCACTTCTATTGCGTATGATGGAGTGTGGAGGTCGTTTGTGGCTTGGGGTTCCTTGGCAGGCATTTCCCCTCAATCAAACCCTTTCGGGTCTGTTCTGGCTTTTTTGCAGGAAGTGATGGTTAAGGAACTGTTGCTAAGTACTTTATGTTTAATCATTTTTATTGTCAACATATGCTGCATAATACATCACAAGCATGAAATAAAACATTACAACGTAGATCAGCTATGTTGAGTTTTCCATTAACCAATAGCTTTACAACCCCAAATCCTGAACTAAGTAACTCCCCCCCACTCCCCCTGTTCCCCACCCCCCTTGTGAGTCAATCAGATGTTCAAAATATAGCTTCTCGCTCGTGAGGGCATGGTCAGCCATAAAGGTTCCCACAGTTTGCAGAACTCCTCCCCTTCATCACTGTCCAATGTCCGCACCCTGCATCTATCTAGCTTCATTTGCTGAATCATCAGAGCACGCCAGCATGACAGAGGGGGTCTCAACTCCGACCGCCAGGTTTTCAGAATTGTGGAAATCCCAAATAGTATCGCCCACTGCACATATCTCTTAAACCCTGCAGGCGGCCTCTCTGTAAATTTGTAGGTGTAAAATAAAATCAGAGGGTCACACACTAAAGAGCATCCCCATTGTGAGTGCAGGGAGTGAAGGACAGCCCCCCAGAATTGCTGCACCGATGGACAGAGCCAGAACATGTGTCCCAGTGTGGCTGATCCACTCCCACACCTGGTACAGGTCCCATCACAAGCTTCAGTTACATGAGCTACTCTCTTTGGTGCCAAGTATGTCCTCATGAAGAATCTATATAACTTTTCACACTGCGGGACTGACAGGTGTTGTAGGTGAATTTTCCTAATGAATTTCTTACAATTATCCGGTGTAAGCGTACACCCCAAGTCCTCTGACCAACTTGCAGCCAACCGCATATAATCTATTTCTTGGGTGGTGTCCTTTAGCTGCTGAAGATGAAACCGCAGGGGGACAGATACCTGCACCCCAAGCGAGTAATTCTCCGTGAGAATATCTACTACATCTTCTGTGAGGTCAGACCACATGAGGGAGGACACGTAATGTTTTAATTGTGTGTATGCAAATTAGTGTGTGCCAGGAATGCCAAACTCTGCTGTGAGAGCAGCCAGTGTTTTGAGCTGCCCCTCTTCATTAACTACTTGAGACAAATAAACAACACCTCTGTTCCTCCATCGGCCAAAGACACTAGCACCCAGCCCCGGAGGAAACTCTGGATTGTTGCATATAGAGAGCAGCGGTGTAACTTTGGCATTGAAATTATGTCTCCTACACACCCACCTCCAGGTAGCTCTAAGTGAGTACAATAAGGGATGTCGGTGATATGCTAAGGGCGGTAGGCGGTAACCTGTGTGCAGGAGATAACTAAAATGTGTCCCGGGGAAGATTGTTGTCTCAGCCACAGTATTGGAAAACTCAGCCGTTCCCCGAAACCAATCATTGACATGCCGCATTGCGCATGCTATCGAAAGGTACCTTAAACTCAAAAGCCCCATCCCGCCCTGTTCTTTTGGGGTGCAGATTACTGACAAAGGCAGTCTGGGACGTTTACCCCGCCAGAGAAAATTTTGCATTAGCCTGTTTAAAACCCGTTCTTTCCCTTTCAAAAACAGTGGGAGCTGTTGAAAAAGGTAGAGCCACCTCGGGGCCATAAGCATGTTAAAGAGTGCAATCCACCCCCACAGGGAGAGCGGGAGAGCCTGCCACAGTGTCAATTTTAGTTTCATACTTTCCATCATTGGGCCAATATTAAGTTTATATAGTGTCAACAGATCCCGTGGGATTAATATTCCCAGGTATTTAAGTTTTGTATCTGCCCAACGTAGCGGGAAGCTCCCCTGCCATGTGTGTTGTAACCCTGCATCTAAGGCAAGTGCGCATGACTTCTGGAGGTTCAGCGAAAACCCGAAAGAGCCCCATATCTCCTCACAACTTCCAGGACATGTCGCAAAGACGCCTGGGGCTCCCGCAAGACCAGCAGAATGTCATCCGCGTAAGCCAAGGTTTTCACCTCTTCCCCAGCAATGTTCACCCCCCATAATTTCATCAGCACCATTCAGAGCCCATATCAGGGGCTCCAGGGAAAGATCAAATAAGAGGGGCGACAGAGGACACCCCTGTCTTGTTCCCCTACGAACCGGGAACCAATCAGATCTCCCCCCATTTGCTACCACTTGTGCCCCTAGCCCTTCGTATAAAGCTCTTATGGGGCAAATAAATCCTTCTGGGAACCGCATCCACTCCAAAACCCTGAACAGATAACTCCAGTCCACATGGTCAAAAGCCTTCGCCGCATCTAGGCTTACTAGCATACCAGGTTCTTTCTGACCAGTGCATTGGGCCATGGCTAGGAGAATTCTCCGCACGTGTAGAACAGAATGACGTTTGGGGATGAACCCCACCTGTGCTGGACTTATGAGATCTGAGATATTCGCTGCTAATCTGTTAGCCAGGATCTTTGCTAATAGTTTGACGTCTACGTTGATAAGAGAGATGGGGCGATAGGAGTCGGGGTCCTCCACCGGTTTGCCCTGTTTAAGTAAGAGTGTGATCAAAGCTGTGTTTTCATGCTGTGGGAGCGTCCCATCATCTATCACCGCCTGGTAGTAATCCATTAAAGGTGAGACAATAGACAACTGTAATGCTTTGTAAAATTCCCCAGGGAATCCATCTATCCCCGGGGCCGACCCCAGTTTAAGGCTGCGGATAGCGTTTTGGAGCTCTTTTAGCTGCAGGGGCAATTCCAAGGCAGTGCGGATCCCCTCATCCAACCGGGGCAACCCTGAACTGGACAGAAACCTATCCACCTCCTCCATGGGGGGCGGGCCAGCTGATGTATATAAGTTTCTAAAATATTTCTGCAACAGCCTCAGTATCTCATTAGTTCTATTGTGCATATTCCCTCGAAGGTCCTTCAGTGCAGTGATAGTACGATTTCCAGTCGGGGGACTAACCATCTTGGCCAACAGACCTCCCTGTCTATTCCCATATTTATGCAATCTAAATTTATGGTATGTGATGTTCTTTTGTGTTTGTTCTTGTATTAAAGAATTTATAGTAACTTGCAGCGCTTCATAATTATCTCTATGTGTCTGTGTGGGGGAGGTTATAAGTTTGCGCTTGGCGTTACTCAGTTGCACAGACAAATTAATGATACTAGCAGCAACTTTTTTCTTTCTGGCCGCCATGTATGAGATCACCTCTCCCCTCATCACTGCCTTTGCCGTGCACCAATATAAGACTGGGTCCCCTCTGTGTTGCTTATTGTGGAAAGAGAACTCCTCCCATTTTTTTTGTAAGAAACTGGTGAAGTCTACATCTTTCACTAGATATCCCGGAAATCTCCAGTGTTTTGTTGTGTGGTTCCCCCCACCAATTTCTAGAGTAATCTTCATCGGGGAGTGGTCTGAGATTATAATTTGTTCTATGGAGGCTTCTGTGGTACATGGGAATAGAGATGCTGATACAAAAATGTAATCTAAGCGTGCCCATGTCCCATGCGCACGAGATCTGTGTGTGAAATCTTTGCCCTCCGGGTGTAGAGCCCTCCATGTGTCTATTAACCCAAGAGATGTCGTGAAAGAGGATAGTATATCCTGCCCCCTTCTATTATCTGCCCTCATGTTCCTCCTCCCCGTACAATCCACCTCATTGTCCGTAATTGCATTCATATCTCCTGCAAGAATTATCTCCTGGTCTCGAAACGGGAGGAGAGCCCGCATCAACTCAGGAAAAAATTCCGGAGTTTGGGGGGTGGGAGCATACACTGACAGCAAGTACAGTTCTTTGCCCTGAATATTCAACCTGACCATCAGATAGCGTCCCTCCTCATCTTTTAACACAATTTCTGATGAGTACACGGAGAGGCATATTTTCAAAGCACTTAGCCTCCCAAAGTTCCATAGGTTTCTATGGAACTTTGGAAGGCTAAGTGCTTTGAAAATGAGCCCGTAAGTGTTTGCGATATAAAATTGCAACCCCCCCTCTTCTCTGACCCGAGGATACATAATCTACTTGACCCACCCACATTTTCTTAAGCTTTTCATGTTCTTCAGCGTACAATCTGGTCTCTTGCAGACAAGCTATATCTGCATTAAGTCGCTTTAAGTGTGTAAGGACCGTTTTCCGTTTTATTGGGGAGGAAATCCCCCCCACGTTCCAAGTTATAAGCTTATAGGAGACAATCCCTTATAAATATGTGATCTTTCCACTGACATCCTGTGGACCGGTTCTATGGATATGGGAGCCCAGCCCCTCCCCCATACCCAGATACCATCTTTATCTCTGCTCACAATAAACAAGACCCGTTGCGTACCCTGCCCTCTGAAAATGTTATTATATGGCTCACAAGGTTCCTCTATACCCATTCTAAACCCAACCCCCTCGACCCCTCCCTCCCCACCTCCCTGTCCCGAACATCCCATTGAACTTGGCGATGATTTTGCATTCATCGCGAGGATTCACCCTAATGCAAAGGGTCCCCTCTCCCATTGAGGTAATTACACATCCTTACTTATACACCATACTTATGCCTCAAAAACAAAACAGCATAGAGAATGTGTAAACCAGTAAATTCCCCTCACGTTCACTGTCCCAAAACAGTCCAGTTTAATCACTCGTGTACATCACCGCCTCGACGTCCTCCTTTGCGTCTGAGTGCACTCAGGTCTCACTGTTGAGGTCAGTCTGTTGTTTGTTAATATATTCCATCGCTGCCTTGTCTGAGTCAAAGTTGGTCCACTTGCCACCGAAATAAATCTTTAAGGTTGCGGGGAAGGCTAGTGTGAAGCGGATCTTTTTCTCCACTAACTTCGAACACACCGTTTGGAAGCGTCGTCTTTTTTCCTGGACGCCCGCTGGATAATCCGGAAAGATCAATATTGGTGCTCCGTTGTATCTTAAGGAGTCTCTTTTAGCTCTGTATCCTTGCATTATTTCTTCCTTGTGTATGTAGTTGTAATTGTGAAAATTCACAATTCTTGGTTTCAAGTTCTCCTTTTGAAATCTGCCCAGACGGTGCGCCCGTTCAATACAGAAGGCCCCGCGGCTATCCGAGAGCGCGAACTCCTGTTGCAGCCATGTTTCAAGAAGGGCCCCCAAGTTCCTTTCTGGAGCCGATTCCGGTATCCCAACTATTCTTATATTTGAACGGCGGGCCCTGCTCTCCAGATCCTCGAGCTTTTCGCCTTGCGTTCTTACTTTCTCTTCCAGAACTTTGAGCGCTGGCGTACTTTTATTCCATGCGTCTTCCGCCTCCGACACGCGGTTCTCGAGTTCTGTTGTCCGCCTCACCGTCTCCGAGATTTGCGCCTCCATCTGTCCCAGCTGCCCCGCAAGAGACTCAAAACGTGGTTCCAGGGCTGCCTCAACCGCTTTTGTTATTTGGGCAAGCTGCTTTTCCGAAAACTCTGGTTGCGCCTCACTCGTCGGATCCGCCATCTTGGATTCAACCGAGGCCGGTGGCGATTTGCCTTTATCGCCTTTTACACTTCTTTTTGCGGATCCGGGAGGCATCGGCACCAAATAAGCTTCCATACACTTTTCCAGCACCCGATCGCCGTCTCAGGGCAGCACAAGAGGGGATTTCGAACAGTCTGCACTGCAATTATGGAGAGGGGACCCCGGAGCACAGCCTAAGCGCTGCTGTAGCTCTCAGTGCATCACGTGATCTCCGTCGCTAAGTACTTTAAAGGGTCAGTTAGCGGCACTGGCTTCCTGGAGGGGTCGTTCGGGGAGCCACTCCTTAGTGTCTCTTCCGGAGTTCGTTCGTTTTCTTCGTGTTGTAGGGCATCTCAGACCTCCTTGGGTTCCGGTGGTGCCAGATTAGAATTTGAACCTGGTCCTTAGGGCGTTTCGGCGGTCTCCTTTCGAGCCCCTGAGTAAAGATCTTGAATGTTTTCAAGTTGAAGACTGTGTTTCTGGTGGCAAAGGCTTCAGCCAGGTGGGTGTCTGAGCTTCAGGCCCTTTCGTGCAGAGCCCCTTTCTCCGTTTTTCGGCGGCGGGAGTGACAATTCGAAGGGTGCCGTCCTTGGTTTCTAAGGTAGTCACGCGTTTTCACGTTAACCAGGGAGTGGTGTTGCCATCCATCCTTCAAGCAAGAGGATTTCCCTCACAATTTTCAAGCTCTACGGGGTTTAGACGTTAGGGGACCTCTGATGTGTTATTTGGAGGCGACTAATTTGTTTCGAAAGCAGATCATCTTTTTGTGCTGTTTGCAGGTTATAAGAAAGTGAACACGACCTCTAAGGTCATGGTCGATCGGTGGCTTAGGGAGGCTATTGCATCGGCTTACCTGTTATTGGGGGATTCTTTCCCTATTCGCGCACTCTTCAGGCCTCTTCTTTTGCAGAGTGTCGTCTGGTGTCGTTGGAGGACATTTGTGAAGCGGCGTCTTGGTCGTCTTGGCATTCCTTTGTTATGCATTGCCGTCTTGATGTTGCTGCGCGTCGAGAGGCGCTTGTTGGGACTTCCGTGTTGGCGGCCGGAGTAGGCCAGTCCCACCCTTGATGAGGATTGCTTTGGTACATCCCACAAGTCTCTGGATTGATCTGGGGACGCTATGGAAGGTAAAATTATGTCTTACCTGATAATTTTCTTTCCATTAGTCCCTCAGATCAATCCAGAGCCCCTCCCTGGAATTCACTTTCGTAATCTCTGATCAGATTCAGTATACTTCAGTCGGTTCTGTTCACGTTCCTTTGTCTGTGGACGGGTAAGGCTGTTAGGGTGTGTTTATATTTACATTTCTAAGTTATAGCAGCTCGGAGAGTTTCTTCCAAGTTTATGCTGCTTTTGCAGAGACAGGAGAGTGTTCTATGGTTCTTACTGCTTTGGTATCGTTATACTGAAGTGAGGCTGGCTGCACATGCTCTATTGTAGCAAACTTCTGAGTTCTCTCTATCTAACCTGCTAGAGGAGGGGCATAACCCACAAGTCTCTGGATTGATCTGAGGGACTAATGGAAAGAAAATTATCAGGTAAGACATAATTTTACCTTATCTGGTGGTAGCTGCATGAATGCCGAATCTAGTTTGGTGAAAGTCGGATACTCATTACCTGAACTTCTCAAGGAGTGCATATAATGCACAAGTTGCAGGTGAGAGAACACTAGCTTCTGAGGTAGCTCCCACTTAGATTGACACACAGAGAAGGAAGAGGGTCTGCCATCCCCAGCCTCAGCCAACTGTCCTATATACCGACACCCCCTATTTGCCCAGTGTTTTATATGCAAGTTCCCCTGCCCCGCAGGAAAACGGGGATTATTCTGCAGTTCTAGAAATGGGGAAGTACCTCTCGCTCCTCCTACTCTCCCCCTCCACCACTGCCAGGCTAAACGTAGCGGTCTTAGGAGCAGAGACACCTTAACAGCCGTTCCTATACTGTGAATAGCTGAAAAAAGCGAGAACGGCTCAGCCTCACTCTCCCACACTCCTGCCGAGGCAAACACTCCTACTCCCGTGTGCATTTCATGAATCCATCGTAGTAGTGCTGCTACATTATATAATCTAAGGTCCGGTAACTTGACCTCTCCCTCTGTCCTATCCCTGGTCAGCTTATGATAACCAATACGCGCCCTAGGCCCCATATGAAGGAGGAAATGACTCCCCTAAACGCACTCTCATCCCTACTTGTTATCCATAAAGGCATCATCTGGAGCGGATATAAAATCTTAGGAAACAGCACCATTTTCACCAAGGCCACTCTACCTAAAAAGGATAGAGGAAACTCCCGCCACTTGCCACACAACTTGCGGATGGCCTCCAACTTGTCACTGATGTTCTTCCTATACATTTGGGTGACATCCAGATTTAAGTATACTCCCAGATATTTCAAAGTACCTGTTGACCATGACAGGGGAAAGTTTGGAAGCTGCCTACAAGCACAATTAGAGGACAACGCCATCGCCTCCGATTTCTCAAAGTTAATTTTGAGCTCCAAAAATGACCCATATTGCTGTATTAAAGCTATAAGTAAGGGAAGACCCCGAGACGCTTGTCCCAAGAAAATTAACATGTCATCTGCAAAGAGATTGACTTTGCATTCTTGCTGGCTTACTTGGATCCCCTGCAATTCCAGCAATTGTCTGATTTTACAAGCAAGTGGTTCAATAGCTAAAACAAAGAGCATGGGAGACAGAGGACATCCTTGTCGAGTCCCCCTTTCCAGGGTGAATGTTTTAGACAAAGTACCATTTACCAAAATCTGGGCTGTAAGTCTGCTATATAGGGCACGCACCCCGGCCAAAAACTCCCCAAAAATACCAAATTGCGGCAGAATCCAGAATAAATGATCCCACAGTATCTTATCAAAAGCTTTTTTTGCATCTAAGCTAGCGAGAATGGCATCCCTGTCGTGTTCTCGAGGGCCTTGGTATGCTGTCAGGTCCTCGGGGCAGCACTGGGAATCGTGAGCCCTTGGGCCCCTGCCGAGGAGTGGCAGAGGCAGGCAAGACCATCTTGGAACCGGACATACGGAAGAACAGGACTGGAACTCGGGATCGGAAGTAGGCAACAGGCACTGGCAGGACAGGAACCGCTTCACCTGCGCTTAGCCACCGTTCCACTAGAGTTGAGCTCCAGCGTGCAGGTGGCCGGCAGGACTTGCAGGATAAGGCCGGAACTGGAGACCCAGAGGGCCCACCCTGGGTCTAGGAAGAACGAGGGAGACTAGACTACATAAGTACATAAGTAATGCCATACTGGGAAAAGACCAAGGGTCCATCGAGCCCAGCATCCTGTCCACGACAGCGGCCAATCCAGGCCAAGGGCACCTGGCAAGCTTCCCAAACGTACAAACATTCTATACATGTTATTCCTGCAATTTTGGAGTTTTCCAAGTCCGTTTAGTAGCGGTTTATGGACTTGTCCTTTAGGAAACCGTCCAACCCCTTTTTAAACTCTGCTAAGCTAACCGCCTTCACCACTTTCTCCGGCAACGAATTCCAGAGTTTAATTACAGGTTGGGTGAAGAAACATTTTCTCCGATTTGTTTTAAATTTACTACACTGTAGTTTCATCGCATGCCCCCTAGTCCTAGTATTTTTGGAAAGCGTGAACAGACACTTCACATCCACCTGTTCCACTCCACTCATTATTTTATATACCTCTATCATGTCTCCCCTCAGCCGTCTCTTCTCCAAGCTGTATAGCCCTAGCCTCCTTAGTCTTTCTTCATAGGGAAGTCGTCCCATCCCCGCTATCATTTTAGTCGCCCTTCGCTGCACCTTTTCCAATTCTACTATATCTTTCTTGAGATGCGGCGACCAGAATTGAACACAATACTCAAGGTGCGGTCGCACCATGGAGCGATACAACGGCATTATAACATCCTCACACCTGTTTTCCATACCTTTCCTGATAATACCCAACATTCTATTCGCTTTCTTAGCCACAGCAGCACACTGAGCAGAAGGTTTCAGTGTGTTATCGACGACGACACCCAGATCCCTTTCTTGGTCCGTAACTCCTAACGTGGAACCTTGCATGACATAGCTATAATTCGGGTTCTTTTTTCCCACATGCATCACCTTGCACTTGCTCACATTAAACATCATCTGCCATTTAGCCGCCCAGTCTCCCAGTCTCGTAAGGTCCTCTTGTAATTTTTCACAATCCTGTCGCGATTTAACGACTTTGAATAACTTTGTGTCATCAGCAAATTTAATTACCTCGCTAGTTACTCCCATCTCTAAATCATTTATAAATATATTAAAAAGCAGCGGTCCTAGCACGGACCCCTGAGGAACCCCACTAACTACCCTTCTCCATTGTGAATACTGCCCATTTAACCCCACTCTCTGTTTCCTATCCTTCAACCAGTTTTTAATCCACAATAGGACATTTCCTCCTATCCCATGACCCTCCAATTTCCTCTGTAGCCTTTCATGAGGTACCTTGTCAAACGCCTTTTGAAAATCCAGATACACAATATCAACCGACTCCCCTTTGTCCACATGTTTGTTCATCCTTCAAAGAATTGAAGTAAATTGGTCAGGCAAGATTTCCCCACACAAAAGCCATGCTGACTTGGTCTCAGTAATCCATGTCCTCGGATGTGCTCTGTAATTTTGTTTTTGATAATAGCCTCTACCATTTTCCCCGGCACCGACGTCAGACTCACCGGTCTATAATTTCCCGGATCTCCCCTGGAGCCTTTTTTAAAAATGGGCATTACATTGGCCACCCTCCAATCTTCCGGTACCACGCTCGATTTTAAGGATAAGTTGCATATCACTAGCAGTAGCTCCGCAAGCTTGTTTTTCAGTTCTATCAGTACTCTAGGATGAATACCATCCGGTCCTGGAGATTTGCTAGGAACTAAACTCAGACAGTGTGCTGCTGCACAGCCACTAGCAAGACCCAGAAGACAAACCAAGGAACACAAGGCGAACAGAAGCTTAGCAGGAGCAAGGACTAGGGCAACCTACACACTAGGCAGACCAGGGATCCGGGAATACCCACAGGGTAAACCCTCTATCTAGGTGGAGACAGGATACAGGAATAATCACCCAGGAAAACACACTAGCCAGACAGATACAGGAATCAGGATATACCCTCAGGATATACAAGCAGGGTAGGCACACAGGCTAGGCAAGGCAGGGTTCGGGGTAAAGAGAGCAAACCAGGAATAACAGGCCAAGGGTCTTGGGCAGGCAGCACAGTAAACAGAGTAACCAGGAAGAACAGGCCAAGGGTCTGAAGCCACAGCCGTTCCACACACTGACTGGGGAACCCACAAAGGCTGAGGCTTCGCATACAGACAGAGAACAAACCCGGACAAAGGCTTCTCCCCAACCCAGGGTAAGCCAGGGACAGAGGCTTCACCCCAACACAGGGTAAGCCTGGAACAGAGGCTCCACCCCAACACAGGGTAAGCCTGGAGCAGAGGCTTCACCCCAAACACAGGGTAAGCCAGGAAGGACCCGCAGTCCACAGACAGACAGTGGCAGGGAAGACCCCCCACGGAAGGACAACAGAGACACAGACACAGAAAGAAACTGGGCTGGAGCCCAGAGAGAGGCTAAGCAGTAGTGCAGCAGACACTTACTAACCTGACCTGGCCTAAGAGCATAACACTTCTGCGAAGGCCCTGACTGCAAGCACAGCACTTCCTTATGAAGGCTCTCACTGATGAGTCACCAGCAGTAGGACAGAAGCAGGAAGTACACTGACCCCAAAGAGAGGCTTGACACACATAGGAAGTGAGCCCACAGGAAAGACAAGCAGGAGCCATCTTGGAAGCTGGCACAGAGCCGGTGGCAGCCATCTTAGATGCTGGCTCCCTAGAGAGGCATAGCCCACACAGGTGAGGTCCAGTGAAGCAATCAGCACAGAGACTAGAGACAAGACAAACACAGACAGAAGCCAGCAGAGCTGCTGACCCCCAGAAAGAAGGTAAGGCTGAGGGTGGTACGAAACCAGTCTGGTCACTGTGAATCAGTGAGGGAAGAACTCGCCCCAGCCTAAAAGCCAAAATGCTAGCAAACATCTTAATATCTTGGTTTAATAAAGAGATCGGCCTGTACGAACCAAACTGCTCTGTGTCTCTTCCAGGTTTGGGCAACACGATAATGGTGGCATGCGTCAGAACGCCCACTGCTTGCCCTGTTTTCAGCAGGGCCTGCGCCAATTGTCTGAAAGGACCCATCATGTGCTCCCCCAAAAGCTTGTAATATTCAGGTCCCAGCCTATCTGGCCCGGGGGCCTTTGCTAGCTTAAGTCTCTTAAGGGCAGCCTGGATTTCCTTTTCCTGAATAGGCGCATTCAGAGCCTCCAACTGGTCCGGGGTCAGGGACGGGAGACGAAGACCCAGAAAGAAATTCGCACGCTGGGCCACATCACAGTTTCCCGCATCATACAATGTTTGGTAAAAGTCCACAAACGCCGCCTGAATCTCTTCTTCCCTGTCACACACCTGCCCTGTCCTCATCTTGATACGAGAAATCACCGCTGCTTCGCGGGTCTATTGTGTACTAGACTAGCTAATAGTTTCCCCGCCTTGTTTCCCCATTTGTGGAGTTTGTGTTTATATAATTGGATATCTCTCAACGCTCTTTGATTCAAAATAGCATTTATTTTGCCCTTATGGTCTTTAAAGCTATCTATCGCTCTCTGATCCCCTCTCTGAGCTGCTGTCCGAGCATTCTGCAACTGTTTGAGCTGAGAGAGGAGTTCCCCATCCCTCACTTTTCTCATTTGGGAAGTGTATTCTATGATTTTGCCCCTCATGACTGCCTTCCCTGCTTCCCAGTACACTACGGGGTCTGTATCTTGTGGGTTATTGTCCATCATATAATTCCTCCACTCCTCAATTAAGAAGGGTTTAAACTCCGGATCCATATAGAGCATGGGGTTCATTCGCCATCCCGACACTACTCTGCCCTTTAGACTTCCCAGATCTATCCAAACCATACTATGATCCGACACAGCGCCCACCTCAATATCTGCCCTGCGAGTCTGCGAAAAAAGGGAAGGAGATATCAGTATATAGTCTAGTCTCGCCCGGACTTGGTGCACATGTGAATAAAAAATGTACTCCCTGTCATCCGGGTGCAAGATTCTCCAGATGTCTACCAGCCCTAGCTCGTTTTGGAGGAATCCCAACCCTTTCCCTTCAAAATCTTTGGGCCTGTTCTTCGGAGGGTTGCAGTCTACCAGAGGGTCCGCTGTAATATTAAAATCCCCCCCCACTACCATTGATAATCACTGACAGGGACGAGGGCCGCTAGCAAGGAAAAAAATTTATGTGAGTAAACATTAGGTGCATAGACAGAGCACAAGTCTACCCTGCTACCTTGTAATGTGCCTACCCATATTACAAACCGCCCCTCTGGGTCTTGTATGATCTTATGGCGATTGGAGTCCAAACCTTTTTGGATCAGTATGGCCATCCCTCGCTTCCTACTGTTAAAAGAAGCAAATGCCAATTCTCCAACCCACCCCTGTTTTAGTTTGACATGTTCTGAAGGCGAGAGGTGTGCTTCCTGTACCAGTAGTACATCTACCTTCAAGTGTTTGCTATATTGAAGGATTTTGGATCTTTTAACAGGCGAGTGGATACCGTCCACATTCAATGTCGCCACCCGTAAGCAAGTCATTAGGCCCCACCCATCATGTCGATGCACAAATAACTCTGTCCACCTGTCCCTCTGGCGGCATCCCAGCTGACCGCTACAGGGATAATTGATAGCATCCCCACCATCTTTGCACCGCTCTGCGCATTGTCTATATCATACCGCACCAGATCCGCCCCTTCCCCCTGTCCCTCCCATCCACTAACCCTTTAGTGTTACACTCCTGGAAGCTATTGCCCTGTACCCGACCCCCCCCCCCCCCACCCTCCGCACCCCCCCCCCCCACAGCCGCCCTTCCGTACCCTCCCTTCCCCCCAATCCTTCCCCCCTCGAACCCCTTCAGCTCCCTTACCATCTGTACACACATCCAATCCCCCACATACACGCACCCCCCCTCCTCTCACCCCCCACACGCTCTGTACTCAAACCCCTCTCCCTCTAGTTCTTCCCACAAACACAATGACCCGCCCCCTCCCCCCCACACAGCATCCTCGCTATATCGCTCCGCCATTATTTAGAGAAAAACTTCCCAACAAGATGTTGACAAAACATATTAACTGAACATCCCAATAAACAGCATAACCCCAACATGAACCCCACAGCATTTTGACCAAGTCTTCTTGCCCTTTCTCACTATAAGGGCGACAAGGCAACAGTAATAACAATGCAAGTCTAAAACATAGCACAAAAAAAAAATACTAAAAAATAGTGGTATTACTGGCAAAGAAGAGAAAAAATAATAATAATAGTAATATCAGTACTAATGGGGTCCATAGCTAATAGTAATACTAGTTAACATGAAAGTAGAAGGCTCTCCACAAACTGGCTAAGCCTGCTCTTCATAATAAATCGTCCAGTGGATCCCTGTGAAGACCTTTTATATCTCAGTCTCTCGCTGTGCTTTCTAAGTATCCAGCCATATCTGCCGCAAACCAAAGTAACCCCAACTTGCTGCTACTATTCCATATAGTGCACCCGCAGCACACCAGGAGCCCACCTCTGAGGGACCTCAGATGCGTTGGCCGCCATCTTCCCCCTCTACGATTCTGGTGGCAGCTTGTCCAGGAACGCTTGTAATTCTTCCGGCTTGGTAAGAGTAACCATATGGTTCTCATGTGTGACTCGGACCCGGGCTGGGTATTGGAATGCAAATTTAATTCCTTTAGTGAACAATTTGGAACAGTATGGTGCTAACAGCTTCCTCTGCTCTGTTACTCTTATTGAAAAGTCTTGAAAGAGCAATATCCGGGCACCTTTGTACTCCAGCACTCTTTGCTTTTTAAATAAGTCCATTGTTTAAATACCTGGCTATTACAGGTCTCGCTCTTCCAGAGTCCTCTCTTCTCACTCCAGTTCTGTGCACTCGTTCAACCTGTACACAGCCTTCGTCCAGCGGCAGCCCCAGGGCCTTTGGTAGCCAGCTGTCTGTTATCTCTCGCAGCTCGCTCTCAGGGACCGTCTCAGGGACTCCTATGATGCGCAAATTGTTTCTGCGGCCCCTATTGTTCTGATCTATACGTTCGGTTAGGGTGTGGATCTGTGCCTCCAACGCTCTTATGCGAGTTTCGGCGGCTGTTAAAAGGTCTTCCTGCACCAAAATATGCTCCTCTGTGTGCTGGATCCGCACCGCGTGCCCCACCACACTGTCTTTAATTTCCTCTACTCCCTCGGGCAGTTTAGCCAGTTTATCATCTAACAGTTGGGATAAATGTCTCATTGAGACCTGCACTGTATCCTCCTGCAATCCCGCCACTTGTAAATTGATCCGCGGCGAGGGAGTCAGAGTAGAGGGGGTCATGGAGGAAGAAGCCGGCGACGCCATTTTCTTTGCAGCCGCGTGTACCTTGTCTCTTCCCTGCCAAAGCGATTTCACCGGCATCCCCTGTCCTCCTCAGTTGCAAACGGAGTCCCGGTCTGATCTCTCTGCTCACCTTCCGTTATGACGCTGTTTATCGCGGAGAATCGTCAGAAAAATCATGCTGTTAGGAAACGGGGAAAGGAGCCGAGCCAACGGGCGTCCGCTCAGGCTCGTACCATCACTTGACCCGGAACAACAACATTTCTAAATTCTAGCCTGCATACTATTTTCAAGGTGGCCACAGGTACTGAGCCCTTAAGTCATGGTGAGGGAGAGGGTTTCTGGATACAGTTCCTAATCCAAATTACCTGCAGGTGGCTACAGCCTGTTGGCTGGAGTAGCCTAGTGGTTAGGGCACCAGTCCTGCAATCCAGAGGTTGCCAGTTCAAATCCCACTGCTGCTCCTTGTGATCTTGAGCAAGTCACTTAACCCTCCATTGCCTCATGTGCAAACTTAGAGCCCTCCTGGGACCAAGAAATATCCAAAGTACCTAAATGTAACTCACCTTGAACTACTACTGAAAAAGCTGTCAGCAAAATCAAAATAAATACAAAAATATATATTTATGTCCCCTAGCCTGTGCCCTTCTGTACCTGTTGCAATTGTGATGAAGTAAACATCCATCTAATGCTTTTACCATTGTTTTCCCTTTTCTGCTCAGCACTATATACCATTGCTGAATGTGAAAAGATGACCCAGCTGTTTGTAGCTCCTTTGTGGCCCCCACCAGTGTGGTTTGGTTGTGGGTAAGTGTGTCTGGTGATCAGAGAGCAAACATCGTCTAGGCGCTACCTGTGATTATCTCCAAGTTTCTACTTGGTAGATCACTAGTGCTAGACAACATACCTATTATTTACACAACTCTGTGCTGTGGAGCTCTATGGTAAGGGGGGGGAGAGCCTGGATGGGCATTTCTGTTCCTCAACAGAAACGCCCACCCAGCCTCCCCCCTTACCATACAGCCATGCAGTTTGGAAGGAACAGGTGGCCTTCTGTATGGCCACACTTATCATACATATGTCCCAAAGTTTCTCTGTCACAGTTCACCTGTCATGCAATCCATATTGCTGCCTCCTCTCACATCAACCCCAGCATTTGATAATATGTAGTGCACAAAGAGACACACACCCTGTTATATGAAACATATGGAATGTGTATTAAAATAAACCAAACAGAACTATTTACAATTCACCCCTCCCCCCCCAAATGTCCTTTACTGGTGGCCACGTCCTCCTCCCTGAATGGCTGTACGTAGCAGGCTAATGAGCAGCACCAGGAGCAGCCTCACTGCCCTAAGGTGCTGCCCATTAGCCTGCCACATTGCCCCCATCTCCTGCCTCATTGCTGACACCTCCTGCAGCAACTGATTTTGGGTATTGAGCAACTGGTTTTGCCCATCAACCAGTTGCTGCAGGAGGCGCAGTGCTGGAGAGGGGGATGGGGCTGGTGATGGGGATGGTGCTGCGAGGGCTGGAGGTGGTGGGGCCTCCTCCTCCACCACGACCTCCTCCTCCTCCTGGGCCTCCTCGGCCACCTCCTCCTACTGCTGCTGGCACCCTGTGTATGTAAAACGATTGTCTTTGAGATCAGCACATCCAACATGGCTTGCATAGTGCAGGAGCTGGCTGGCCTGAGGCAGGGGATGGGGAAAGGTGTGGTGAGCCCTGGGCTGTACCCATGGGGTGTGAGATGCATGAGATGACATGACAGGAAACCCTGGAAGCTGGTCTGAGACAGAGTACACAGGATATGTTGGCAGGCCACACTCATTGGACAGCAGCATGTTTGCATTATGATTTGTGACTAGGGTTGGCTGACCTGTTTTTGTTTTTTGTATTGTTTATTTTTTGGGGGGGAGCACATAATTTTAATATGAGGCAATGACATCCACTAAGAGTAGGACCTCAGGCAGGAATACCATGAAACAGTATCCACCCACCCCAGAAGGGGGGATACAGAAGTGAGGCATGTCATCTCATTCATCTCAGAGGAGGTTAGTTGGAAGATGCAGCCACACTCATGGGAGGGTAGCTGCAACCTCAGGCCTTGATCTGGGACAGAGGTGTTATGACTTACTAGTTACCTATTAGCCACATGGAAACTGATATTGTACAGGACATTTGCATTATTAAATAAATACATTTAGAAATGAGTACAGGTGCCCTGTTTATAATACTTACGTCAGGCCCTGAGGCACTGCCCTGATCATGTCACGGCTCTGGCGTTTTATACGGCGGTACCTCCGCCGCAGGGACTCAAGGTCCCTCCAAATCTTCTGCAAGATATAAGTTTGTACACCAAGAGTCAGGGGATGGCCCTTCTTGCCTTCAGCACACAAATTCATTAGGAAATCAAATAGGAGAGGCGCACAACACTGATTTGGTGGGGGGGACATTACATTGGTACAGGTGATGTCATGGAGATGGACATGAGGACAGAGAGTACCGTTTGTGTGCAGTATTGTAGGGATGTAGGAATGGTTTTCCTTTGTAGTACATAGATTCTATTAATGAATTTGCAGACTACAGTTAGTGCTTACATTGCTGAGGGAGCTCTTATATGTGTAGCTACCCTAGGGTGGGGGGGGAGCAAACACCTTTCCAGCCTGTCTCTTATTTCACCCCAGGCTTGGATGGAGAGAGTTCTGGGGGGCAGGTGGTGGCGGTGGCCAAATAGCACTCTTCTGTGTTTGACACAGAGGTGAATGAGGTACACTGTTTCAGCCTCACTAAAATTGGGCTCCCTACACAGCGCCATGTTTCTCAGTGAATAACCGTTGAAAAGCGTGCATCGCCTTATATGGACACCCAGGCATGATGGACGCCCTGACATGCACAGTGCCATATATGGATGACTATTCCATATATGGATGGGTTGGTACGTGCATGTCTTGGCTCCACATATGGTGGGTCACACGTCATGACTGACGTGCACGGACCGTCATCATGTGTGCGGGGCCTTATTTCTGTGAGTATGTGTTCACATGTGCGCCATCTTTCTTATCTGAATCATTATGAAGTATGCGAACCTCTTCATATGTACACAATAAAATATGTATGCTCCTTATATTTCCCATAGTTTCATGTTCCGCAAGTACAGTGCATGTAGTTGGGGTGGGTCATCCAGGTACGGGAAATATAAGGAACATTGATAAGTGTCAAATACTGTAACAGAAAACGTAAAACCGCCGAAGAACGATATGGTGGCAGTTGGGGGCATCCTTTGGCGGTTCTGGAAGATGGGCAACCTTTTTACTATAGTTTGGGTGGCTCTGATTTGGGCATTTTCAACTGCGATAATGGAATGTCTAACACCGTCCATATTATGTTTCCGTTATACCTGCTTGATTTTGGGCGACTTCACGAGGGCGCCCTAATTCATACTTGGACGACCTTTTGAAAATGCCCCTCCACGTTAACAGGAAAATTATTACTACCGGAGGACATTGAAAGTCATCAAAAGGTCTACATCAAGAATTATTGTTCCACTACACAAAGAGAATAAGCAAAATAAGCAATAATATGCTATGCACACTAAACTTGAAGGAGATAAGAACGGCATAAAGAACTAGGGGAATAGTTCAACCTAGAGAGAAACTTGAGTGTGTGGGACTGAGAGGAAAGATGAAAGAACACTCAAAGATACCCCTGTAAAGAAAGTGAGAACAGAAGAAAAAAAAAACAGGGAGTAAAAATTGTATGTAACTGTCTGGAGATATTAAAGATTGTTAGAGTATCATAAGAATCATACAAAATTGATCTTAAAAGAGACAAAATAGAATGAGGAACTTGATGAACCAGAAATTGTAATTATTAAACATTATAATATGCATAAACAAGAAATCAGTGAGAGTACGTGTAGACATGCTGTAACAGCTATCGTAAAAACTAGAGAAAAGATATGAGACAACCAACATATCTATCTAGAGGTACAAAATTGTGGTTATGCTTTAACCAATTAGCTATATTAATGCGAGAAAGTGTTTTTGTACTTTTACTTTTTTTTTTAATAACACCTACCCCTAGAGAGATAAGAAAAAACAGTACAGTCATCATAAATGATGCCTCAATCATGAAAGATAAGTAGTTCAAAATTGACAAAACCTTTTACATGAAACATATTTACCATTCACGTAGTCTGCACAAGCTACTGGAATAGAAGAGAAGACATTATTAACAGCGATATTTATATTAAATATCTGCAGGATGCATAAAACTTAATGTAAGAAGGGGATGCAAAGACTAGGAGTCCATTCCAGTTGTTTGGAGCTGATCCAGATAGTGCTGTAGTTGTTCCGGGGAATCAAAGAATTTCGAGGTGTTATGAAGGGTCACTGCCATGCAGGCAGGATGTTGTAATCCATATCTGACTCCCAGTGATTTAAGACAGGCCCGCATTTCAAGGAAAGCCTTGCACTTTCTGGTTGTAGTTTTAGCCAAGTCTGGTACAATTAAGAACCTTTTTCCATCAAATTTGAGATTTTCAGAATTCCTTGCTGCAGTTAGAATCTGCAATGCTTGAGGGAAGCGCAGTAATTTCGCTACAATAGGACGTGGATGAAGCGCTCCTTGTTTGAGATTGGAAGGAGACCTGTGTGCCCTTTCAATTTGCAGGGGAAGATCCGATGATAAATGAAGAATCTGGGGAAGCCATAATGAGAGGAATTTGATCATATCTGATCCTTCTGCACCTTCTTTAAAGCCAATAATTCTAATATTGTTCCTTCTGTTTCTATTAGAAAGATCTTCCAACTCCAGTTCCAACTTGCAAATACGCTGGTCTGTCTTCTCTTGCTGCTGCTCCATATTAAGGGCAGATTCGTCCGCACGTGTTTCAAGCAGGGAAGAGGTGAGAGCTTGCAATTCCGTCTTCAGATCGAAAGTAGTCTGATAGTGTTTAGTTGTAAGTTCTTTTAAGGCACGAATTTCTTCCATAAGTATTTCAGAAGTAGAGCATGGCAGTTTTGCTTGAGAAGCTTTCTCTGGCGTCGGAGGGTCCGTTTTTGATCTCTTTGATCCCGATTGCAGTAAGAGTAAAGAATCCGACTTAGACGATTTAGAAAGCGACATGTTGCAGTCGAGAAACAGGAATATTTGGAAATAAAAACCTGTTTTTTAATGTTGATTTTGGTCGATTTTCTAGAAAAATACAGGGAGAGAAATCCTCAAGCGTCTAGTCTCATCTGTAGCTCAACAGCGCCCCAAGGATTGAAGTTTTAAAATTTGTTGCAGGACATCTCTCCTTTCTGCCAATTCATTTTTTAGAGTTTGCAATAGTTGCTGCAACTCTGAACTATTCTTTCCCTTCAGGAAGACAGTGTACTCAGAATGCTGACCCTCAGACAATTTAGCAGCCTAAGACAGCACTTGCTTTGCAAGAGAAAAACACAGGTTTTGCTCACCGGCAGCTAAAGAGTTCCCTTTTCGGGAGAGGATGTCTTACTGAGTGGTCTTGGTTCCACTTCATTAGTGCATGATAAAATAGCACTTACTATACACACCTCCGCACTGATAGAGGTGGAAGCAAATCATGCCCTGTGGCTTGTTTATTTTTCTCATTCAAAGACAGAGTAAATTGCTGTATTTTATCCTCCAACTTCCTAACTTTAGTGCCTTCATCAGCTCGGCACTAAGATTTAATTCTCTCTCATTCCTGACTCTGTGCCATCTCTTCCCACCTATAAAGAATTTGCCAATCACAGCCCCTCCAGTCTTTCAAATGGACTGCAGCTGGGTAGCCAGATAAGACAGTTCCTTCAAAGAAAAAGTTCCACTTACAGGAATACAATCTCTTAATCCCCTCAGTCATAGGATGCTATCAAGAGATGGACACCAGAGCTCCTCTGCCATTATTCTTTAACATAACCCTGATTGGTAAGCCCTTATTAGTGCCTTCCTTAATAATAGCCTGCACTAACACCTTGTCATTATGTTCCTTTGAACAAACAGAACCCATTGTCCTACCTGAGTGGATTTGTGTGTCCATTGAAATCTCCCAGAGAGGAATCCGAGGCTTAAGGCACAAACTGTTTGCTTTTGGATCTCACCAAGGCAAGCAGCCTACTCAGCACTTTTCTCCCTTCCCTGGGAGATGTCAAGGAGAAAGAAAACTCACAAAAGACAAAATGTTGTAGTTAGTATATAACAAAGGTCTTCGGGAAAGAGTCACACAGGTTTCACTTGATCACTCAATCAACTGGACTGTCTTACCCTACTAAGGATGTATATCATTCTCAGTTTCCTGTCCTTTGTCTAACTTACAGAAGATATACTAGACATGCTTGTCCTTAGTGACAATTTGCAGAATCTGGACAGGATATTAATTACTAAACAGGCTTAAACTGTTGGTTCAGCAAGAACATTTTCATCCTATTTTCCCTTCTAACACTTATTACTCTCTTCTAGACCGGGGTGGGGGGTGGGGGGAGGGGGCACCATTCTCATAGATATTCTCAATATAATCACAAAGCTCCACAAGTGGGGCATAAACATCTTTCCCTATCTCGATGACTGGTTAATCAGGGCAGCTTCCTGAGAGTCAGCACAGACCTCAATTCTATTCACTGTATGTCTCCTAGAACTCCTCGGTTTTATGATAAATTACCCCAAATCACATCTTCAGCCAGTTCAGACCTTAGATTTCATTGGTGCTCTCCAGTATACTACTCAGGGTTGAGCCTTCTTTCCTCAACCGAGAGCAGACAACATAATGCATCTCTCCACTCAGATTTCTAGATCCACCCAAGTACCTGCTCATCAGATGTTCTGCCTACTCGGCCACGTGGCCTCAACAGTCCATGTAATACCATTGGCTTGGCTCCACTTCTGAATACCTCAGTGTACACTCTCTTCACAGTGGTCCCAAGCCATGGGGTTGCTCACAGCATGTATTCAAGTTAATCCACAGCGACAACACTGTCTACAGTTGTGGATGGTCACCCAATATCTCTGTTTCAGCCCCTTCCATATCACAAAGTCCTCACCATAGATGCCTCCATGGTAGGTTGGAGTGCTCATCTCGATGGTCTCTATACACAGGGTTCTTGGTCCTCATAGGAAAAATGACATATCAGTCTTCTGGTATTGTGAGAGGTCTGGAACACCCTCAAAATGTTCCAAGACCGCATCCTCAATTAGATAATTCTCATTTGCAAGTACAACCAGGTTTCAATATATTATTTGAACAAACAAGGAGAAGCAGGTTCTTACCACCTCTGTCGACAAACAATCCAGATGTAGACTTGGGCAACTTTTAGAAACATCTCTATAAGAGCTGTTTATCTAGCCAACAAATAGAATTCTGTGGCAGACAAATTGAGCAGAGTCCTTCAGCCTCACAAATGGTCCCTCAGCATGTCTGTGGCTCATCAAATATTCCAGCACTGGGGGATCCCAGTGATAGCCCTGTTTGCTTTGCCTCAGAACAACAAGCTTCACTGCTTTTGTTCTAGAATACTAGTAAAAAAGGCCCGTTTCTGACACAAATGAAACCGGCGCTAGCAAGGTTTTCCTTGGAGTGTGTATGTTTGAGAGAGTGTATGTGAGAGTGGCTGTGTGTGAGAGAGAGAGTGAATGTGCGAGTGTGTGTGTGAGAGAGAGAGAGAGAGTGAGTCTGGGTGCGAGTGTGTCTGTGAGAGAGAGAGTGTGTGTGTGAGAATGAGAGTGTGTGCAAGTGTGTATATGAGACACAGTGTGAGAGAGAGAGAGAGTGTGTTTCACACAGATACAGTGTGTGCGAGACACAGACTCTCTGTGAGACTGAGTGTATGAGACCAAGAGAGTGTGTGAGTGACTGTGTGACACATAGAGAGTGAATGTGATACAGTGTGAGACATAGAGTGTGTGAGAGACAGTGTGAGAGAGAGAAAGACATTGACTGTGAGAGAGAGAGTGTGTGAGAGAGAGAGTGTGTGTGACAGAGATACCTCCCCCCCCTCTCTGGTGTCAGGCCCCCCTCCCTCCCTCCCTCTCTCTGGTGTCAGGCCCCCCCCTCTCTCTCTCTGGTGGCTGAGCGTTACTGTGCAGCACGCTGAACTCTGGCTGTGCTTCAAATAACTGACCAATCCTATTTAATAGAATGCACCTCCAACATTCTGAAGCCGAGAAACCTCGTGTGGTTGGTCACTTCTGCTTGTGACGAACCCGGAAGTACATGATGTCAATTCAGGAGATGGATACAGAGAGCAGGAATGCCTCAGCCATGCAGTCAGCTTCAGAATGTTGGAGGTGAGTTTTATTATATAGGATATGCTCCCAACTGTATAACCCCAAATGCCTTCCTGCTCCATTGGGGGAACAGATATTCTATATTCTTTTCCACCACTGCTTTTCATAGGGAAAATGCTTCTCAAAGTACGTTGAGACCAAGGGACCAAGATCTTAAATGCTCTTTACTGGCCACATCAAATTTAGTTTCCTCTTCTCCTGGAGTTATTGTCCATGAAACCATTGAGGTTAGATCCTTTTCCAACCCTAATAACACAGAACAAGGAGGTTCCTTCTCCATCCAGACCCTTGCTCTCTGGCCCTGACATCTTGGTTTTTGACAACATAGACTTAGGTTCCTTAAACCATCCAGATGGAGTATCTAGAATACAGCCAGAGTGCTCGACCCTACTAGATGCTCTGTTCCTACCCTTATGGAGTACCGCCTTCATCTTTCAGATTCTGGCCTCAAAAGTGGTATCAGAGTTCCACCTCAATAAGTCCATTGTACTTCATGTCTTCTTCCCTAAGACACACTCTCATCCTGGAGAAGCAGCACTGCATACCTTAGACTGCAAGCATGCTGTAGTGTATTATTTGGAGCATACCAAGCCTCATAGGAAGTCCTCCCAGCTTTTTGTATTCTTCGACCATAGTAGATTAGGGATTCTCATCCCCAAATGTACTATCTCTACTTGGCTTGCTGACAGTATCTTGTACACGTATGTTTAGGCTCAGTTGACCCTTCATGGTCATGTCACTGCTTACAATGTAAGAGCTATAGTGACTTCAGTAGCCCATTTCCATTCTACCTCCATAGAAGAAATTTGGAAGGTGGTAAGGTGGTCTTCTATCCACACCTTCAGTGCTCACTACTGTCTAGGCAGCATTCTAGGCAGGATAGCCGGTTTGGACAAGCAGTCCAGCAAAATCTTTTTACTACTTGAATGTCAACTCAACTGCTGGCCTTTTTTTCTGCCAGGCTCACTTTCTCCTTAGTTCTCAAGATTATTATTATATTTGTGAGCCTGGGAGCTAGTGGCGACAGCGGGTATAATATTCTCACATCCCTCCCACTTCCCCTTGGAGTTGTCTTCTTAGCTTTAGTGTCATATTACTGGTCCTGCACTTGAGTATCAGACAGGAAAACACCTGTGCGTGTGCGGTGGGGGCACTGCCTCAAAGTTTTAAAGAGATAGTGCACTATGCCAGTGTCTGCACCAGGATCTGTGGATGATGTCACCCACATGTGAGAATATATGCCTGCTGTCCTCGGAGAACACCTGCTACAAGTATGAAACTGATTTAATGGAAGACAATAAATAGAGGGTATGAGGAATAGACAGACCCTTGCAGACAATAGCAGCTCTGGTTTGCCCTACTCTCTCTGTCAGCAGTTGACTTACTAAGGCAAAAATCTGTTTAGAAGCTCTTGAGTTAATACATGCAATAGAGCCACTTCTAAACATTGGGGCTTTATATACATGCCTAGTTTGCCTGTGCTTTAATCCTGACCTGCACTTATCAATTGGCAAACAGGGCTCTCTTGATCTTCTTGGTTTGCATCCTGTATTCCTGTAATGGAAGATGTAAAGGATTGCTTTTCAACCCTGCTTTGATCGATAATAAACTCTGAAATCTTCTGTCTTTGACCGAAAGTAACTTTCCTTGTAAATGCAAAAACAAGTTGGAAGATAAGAATTAATTTGGTATGCAAAGGGGAGGATGGTTCTTGTTTTCGGAAGTTCAGCTTGGCCACCAGGACTTGGAAAGCATGTGACCACGTTCCCACAGTATGGGTTGTTTACCTAAACAGAGAAGCATTCTGTAATTTTCCTTAGTGCTGAACATGAGTTCTGAGCCTAATAAAAAGGGGAGTTTCTTTCAGTGAAATCGGGAGCTCATCTGTGAGTAACATACGTACTGCGCAGAGGACTTGTTCCTGGTCTAAAAAGCCCCTGGCTTTCGCTGTAACGCCCCCCCCCCCCAAGCTGATGATAAGAGCCTGGATGATGTAAGGACCAGTGATGATTGTATGTATAGTGTATTATTGCTTCTTTTCCTGGTCTAAGAACTCTTAGCATTGCTTAGATGTAGAGACCAGTGATGTAATGATTATTTATATAGCTAATCATTGTGTGTATATAGCTAATCATTGTATGTACCTTAATCGTAGATTTTAGCACCTCTAATAAAGGTTTCATTTATCTAATAAGAATCCAAAAGAATCCATGGTAATTATTGAGTAGTCTATGTCAGTGAGACAGGCTGTAAATCCATAACAGTACAATTCCATACTCGGGATTTATGGATTACACTTTTGTAGCCTCTATGGTAGAAGCAGTGGCGTAGCCAGACTACCAATTTTGGGTGGGCCTGAACCCAAAGTGGGTGGGCACAAAATTTTCTCTCTACCCCTCTCCCCCAGCAAAATTTAGTCACACTAATCAGATGCATTTGTCACACAGGGTAAAGTGCTGCTTTTCAGTGCATTAGATTTCAGACAATTTATTTAATAGCCTAACACCCTTTTCAGTGAGCTTTCAGAGGCCAAAACCTCCTGCCTTAAGTCAGTATAATACTGTTATGGTATCCTCTCCTGACCTAAGGAAGGAAGTATTGGTCTCTGAAACTTTATTAACACAGGTACCATATTACTTTATCCTAAATTAAAATAAAATTATTTTCTTTACCTTTGTTGTATGGCCATTTACTTTTTCTCATTGTGTTGCTCCCAGTCTCTAGATTCTGCTTTCCTTCGTTTTCGCTTAACTCTTCTGCCAGGGTTTCCTGGCCATTTGTCATTTTTCTCTCCTTTTTCTTTGCTTTCTTCAATATTTTTTCTGCCTCTCTCTCTCTCTCTCTATCGAGATTTAATTCATTCTTACTATCCATTCTTTAATTTCCTTCATCTACTTATGGCTTTTCATCTTTTTCTCACCCTTGTTCTCCCCATGCCCCTTCCTCTTATTCTCCAGTCTTTCACTACTCCCCTTTTCCATCCAGCAGCTCTCCTCTTTCTCTCCCCATCCTTCCAGTGTCTCCCCTCTCTCTCCCTATCCTTCCAGTAGTCTCCCCTCTTTCTTTCTGCATCCTTCCATCCAGTGTCACCCTCTTTCTCCCCTACCCTTCCATCCAGCGTCTTCCCTCTTTCTCTCCCCATCCTTCCAGTAGTCTCCCCTCTTTCTTTCTGCATCCTTCCATCCAGTGTCACCTCTTTCTCCCTACCCTTCCATCCAGCATCTTCCCTCTTTCTCTCCCCATCCTTCCACCCATCTACCCTCTCTCCTGATTCTTCCATCTAATGTCTCTCTCTCCCTCCTTCTAACCAGTGTCTCTCTATCTCTCTACCCTTTTCTGTTCAGTGTCCCTTCTCTCTCCACATCCTTCCAGTCTCTCCCCTTTCTCTCTGCATCCTTTCATCCATCTCCCCTCTTTCTCTCCCCATCCTTCCATCCAGTGTCTCTCTCCCCATCCATCCGTTTTCCCTCTTTCTGTCCCATCCTTCCATCTGTTTTCCCTCTTTCTCTCCCCATCCTTCCATCTGTTTTCCCTCTTTCTCTGCCATCCTTCCATCTGTTTTCCCTCTTTCTCGCCCCATCCTTCCGTTTTCCCTCTTTCTCTGCCATCCTTCCATCTATGTTCCCTCTTTCTCTGCCATCCTTCCATCTGTTTTCCCTCTTTCTCTCCCCATCCTTCCATCTGTTTTCCCTCTTTCTCTCCCCATCCTTCCATCTGTTTTCCCTCTTTCTCCCCATCCTTCCATTTGTTTTCCCTCTCCCGATTCAGGCCCGCCAGCGCCAGCCCCAGCTCCCATTGCCGGCCACTGCTGCTTTTCCTGTTGAGCAGCAGGGCTGGTGCTACAAAAAGAAGAAGCGCTCAGCTGACTGAGCTGAGCGCTAACGACAAAAAATGTTGAAAAAAAAAGCGCGGCACCGCAGGCAACCTTGAGGCATTGGCTGCTGGTTCTGCAGGCTCCTCCCGTCTCTTACATCACTGCCCCTGCTTCGCTCCAGGGGCAGTGATGTAAGAGACGGGAGGAGCCTGCAGAGCCAGCAGCCAATGCCTCAAGGCTGCCTGTGGTGGCGCGCTTTTGTTTTTTTAACATTTTTTGTCGTTAGCGCTCAGCTCAGTCAGCTGAGCGCTTCTTCTTTTTGTAGCGCTGGCCCTGCTGCTCAACAGGAAAAGCAGCATTGGCTGGCAATGGGAGCTGGGGCTGGCGCGAGCCTGGAGGAAAAGTGGGCGGGCAGTGTGTGTGCGCTTGGGTGGGTGGGCCAGAGCTGAAATTGGGTGGGCCTGGGCCCACCCAGGCCCACCCGTACCTACGCCCCTGGGCAGAAGCACCTCTGGGGCTCCTGATAGGCTATCACATCTTTTCCATTGTCTTTAGCAAGAAACAAGTAGGGGTTTATTTGCTCCTCAAAATCCCTTGCAATAGCAGGGTTCTTCCTTTAGATCATCTATCGATTAAGTTGACCTCAATAATACCACCATGAAGAATTGATATTCCTTGCTATTAATTTTTAAGCTGTTCAAACGGATTCAAGGAGCCAAGAATGTTTCCAGCCTAGACCTGCAGGGCTCTTACAGATTTGGCAAGTAAATCAGTGAAATACTACTTTCAATACCAGGGACAGTCATTATGAATTTACTGCCATGTCTTTCAAACTTTGTTATGCTGCTGCTGTCTTGCAGGCCTTTGTCAACAATGTGTTTCCAGATCTTCTTTCACAGTAAGCATTTGTCTATCTTGATGACATCCTGGACCTAAGTACTTATAGGTAGCATGTTACAGAGGTTTTCTCACAATTGTGTTAACACTAACGTTTGCTAATTTTGAGAAATGTGTGTTTGAGTAAAGGTGGATCCACTTCTTGGGCTATAAAATATGAGGTTCAAGTTGACTGTGATAGTTGATTGGTCTAGACATATGAGCTTTATGGATCTCCAGTACTTCCTGGAGTTTGTTAAATACTATCAATGTTTTATGTAGTTTCTTGAGAGTAATAAGCCCCGTTTACAGCTTTGACCTGTATTAACTCTGATCCTGTGTCACCCTGTCCCAGCTAAGCTTTGTATACTATAATTCCATACCTCTAAAGTCTTGGGAAAAGAAGTATTGTCATAAAGACCAGATTCAAATTCCTTTCATCACATGTAAAATGAGTTTATCTTGTTGGGCAGACTGGATGGACCATACAGGTCTTTATCTGCCATCATTTACTTTGTTACTATCCAGCTCATTTTCAAAGGAGAAGGGTGGCCATCTTCCGACACAACTACTACTACTACTACTATTTAGCATTTCTATAGCGCTACAAGGCGTACGCAGCGCTGCACAAACATAGAAGAAAGACAGTCCCTGCTCAAAGAGCTTACAATCTAATAGACAAAAAATAAAGTAAGCAAATCAAATCAATTAATGTGTACAGGAAGGAGGAGAGGAGGGTAGGTGGAGGCGAGTGGTTACAAGTGGTTGCGAGTCAAAAGCAATGTTAAAGAGGTGGGCTTTCAGTCTAGATTTAAAGGTGGCCAAGGATGGGGCAAGACGTAGGGGCTCAGGAAGTTTATTCCAGGCGTAGGGTGCAGCGAGACAGAAGGTGCGAAGTCTGGAGTTGGCAGTAGTGGAGAAGGGAACAGATAAGAAGGATTTATCCATGGAGCGGAGTGCACGAGAAGGGGTGTAGGGAAGGATGAGTGTGGAGAGATACTGGGGAGCAGCAGAGTGAGTACATTTATAGGTTAGTAGAAGAAGTTTGAACAGGATACGAAAACGGATAGGGAGCCAGTGAAGCGACTTGAGGAAGAGGGGTAGTATGAGTAAAGCGACCCTGGCGGAAGACGAGACGGGCAGCAGAGTTTTGAACCAATTGGAGAGGGGAGAGGTGACTAAGTGGGAGGCCAGCAAGAAGCAGATTGCAGCAGTCTAAACGAGAGGTGACAAGGGTGTGGATGAGGGTTTTGGTAGAGTGCTCGGAAAGAAAGGGGCGGATTTTACGGATGTTGTAAAGAAAGAAACGACACAAATCCTAAGGCCGGCCAAATTGGTATAATCGAAAGCCGATTTTGGCTGGCTTCAACTGCTTTCCATTGCAGGGCCAGCCAAAGTTCAAGGGGGCATGTCGGTAGTGTACCGAAGGCGGGATGGAGGTGTGGTTAAGAGATGGCCGTCCTCGGCTGATAATGGAAAAAAGAAGGGCGGCCCTGACAAGCATTTGCCCGACTTTACTTGGTCCCTTTTGGTTCACGACCAAATCTTGAAAAGGTGCCCGAACTGACCAGATGACCACCGGAGGGAATCGAAGATCACCTCCCCTTACTCCCCCAGTGGTCACCAAACCCCTCCCACCCCCCAAAAAATAAAAAAAACATTTTTTTGCCAGCCTCTACGCTAACCTCAAATGTCATACCCAGCTCCATCACAGCAGTATGCAGGTCCCTGGAGCAGTTTTTAGTGGGTGCAGTGCACTTCAGGCAGGCAGACACAGGCCCATCCCCCCCACCTATGACACTTGTGGTGGTAAATGGGAGCCCTCCAAAACCCACTCAAAACCCACTGTACCCACATGTAGGTGCCCCCGTTACCCTTTAAGGGCTATAGTAGTGTTGTACAGTTGTGGGGAGTGGGTTTTGGGGGGGCTCAGCACACAAGGTAAGGGAGCTATGCACCTGGGAGCAATTTGTGAAGTCCACTGCAGTGCCCCCTAGGGTGCCCGGTTGGTGTCCTGGCATGTGAGGGGGACCAGTGCACTAATGCTGGCTCCTCCCATGACCTAATGGCTTAGATTTGGCCGGTTTTGAGATGGCCGCCATTAGTTTCCATTATCGGCGAAAACCAATGTCGGCCATCTCTAAAGGTGGCGATCTCTGAGGCCGGCCCAAATTTTGAGATTTGGCCATCCACGACCGTATTATCGAAACGAAAGATGGCCGCTCATCTTGTTTCGATTATACGGTCGGGGACGCTTCTTTACGGGGCCATCCACTAGGCTACTCCTATAGCGGTTTTTTATCAGTTTTCAATCTCGCGCAGCCCCAACGAGAGGTACAGACCTCTCGTTAGAGTTTCCAGCGTTAAGGTAATCGGAAAAGCTTAGTGCATCTCATTACAATAGAGTTTTCTACACAATTTGCTCATCAGCATTCCGTTTCGTTAGCTGCCTACCGCCGTCGTAAATGGCTTTTAGTTCATGCCAGGGTTTACTACTTGCTCATTAATGGCTCGTTATTGACTCATTATTGGCTCGTTAGGTTTAGTGCATCTGGCCCTGACAGCTTTATGTTTACTGAACATTGAAAGTGATCTTGTTGGAGATATTAACCCTGAGCAGATCATTGACACCTATGATGTGATGTCTAGTCGCCGGATGTTACTTCACTAATGTGACCATTTCATTTTCTGATTTTCCATGGATGGAAATAGCAGTGTTTAATAATTGATAACATTTTTGAATAGTATACATTGGTTAATATATGCTTTGAGCAACCACTTTTTTTTCTTTGACATATGATACATATCTATTATCTAAATTTAATAAAAGGTATTAATTGTGACTTTTACTTTTACTTATTTTTTTTCTGTGTGTTGTCAATTATGGATGTAAGCTCCACCCCTGGCACCACCCCTAACCCCACCCCCTTTAGCCAACCCCAAACAGTTGGGCCACCGACCTCCTATGGTGGTACAGACTGATGCCTCAGCATATGGCATTGGGGCTGTACTCAGTCAAGTGAATAGCAGAAGGGAAGAGCACCCCATTGTGTACCTGAGTCGCAAGCTTCTTGACAGAGAGGTAGGTAGCCTATGCCACTATTGAAAAAGGATGTTTGGTCTTAGTGTGGGCCCTTAAGAAACTGCATCTATATCTGTATTGGTGAGATTTTACTATCGCATATCACAATCCATTGGTCTGGATTAAAAAAGTGGAGCCTGTCACTGTAGATATACAACTTTACCATACAGCACTGGAAGGGCAGTGAACATGGTCCTCTCCCTCCTGATTATTCCTCCTCAACCAATCCCCCTCCTCTCCCTCGGGATCCTGGGACTTGTAGTTCCCTTGCTGCTCCCTTTGCTTGCCCTCAGGGCTTTGCAGGGGTTCTTGGGAACTGTAGTCCTCCTCCCTTCTCCAGCTGTTAAGAAACTTATGCCTCCATGGGGGCGTGGCTTCCCAGCCCCTAGGATCCTGGGACTTGTAGTTGGAATCCTGGGTATGAAACCTACGCATCTTGCTCCTCCCCCGGATCCCTTCTTCCCTAACCCTCAGGAGTTCCTCACAACTTCCAGAGCCAAGGTTCCCCATGAAAAGCTATAAGTTATGACCTCTTCCAATTCCTTCTATACCTTGGGTCCTCCTTCCTATGAAATTCATTACTGATCTTTTGACCTTGTGTGGATACTGTGATCATCGTGATAGTATTTCATTCCAATTTCTAAGCTGTCATCAGCCTTGCAACTTGCCATCATCTTTATAAGAGAAATTGTTTACCTGTGTTGGATGCATTGGATCCCAATCTCCATGGTTTCAGATCAAGAACCTCAGAAACTTAGAGATTAAGTTCCAGGATATCCTTACACCAAGAGGATCCATCAAGACTTTAGTTTCAATTTGTCTGGATGACTGGACAAACTTAGTTCCATGGGCTGAATTCTCCCATAACAACTGCTTATCCCAGAAATAGTGGATTTCCCCGAAGTCCATTTAATAATGGTCTATGGACTTTTCCTTTAGGAAGCCATCCAAATCTTTTTTAAACTCCGCTAAGCTAACCACCTTTACCACATTCTCTGGCAACGAATTCCAGAGTTTAATTACACGTTGAGTGAAGAAAAGTTTTCTCCGATTCATTTTAAATTTACTACATTGTAGCTTCATCACATTCCCCCTAGTCCTAGTATTTTTGGAAAGCGTAAACAGACGCTTCACATCTACCCGTTCCAATCCACTCATTATTTTATAGACCTCTATCATATCTCCCCTCAGCCTCCTTTTCTCCAAGCTGAAAAGCCCTAGCCGCTTTAGCCTTTCCTCATAGGGAAGTTGTCCCATCCCCTTTATCATTTTTGTCGCCCCTTCTCTGCACCTTTTCTAATTCCACTATATCTTTTTTGAGATGCGGCGACCAGAATTGAGCACAATATTTGAGGTGTGATTGCACCATGGAGCAATACAAAGGTATTATAACATCCTCGTTGTTTTCCATTCCTTTCCTAATAATACCTAACATTCTATTTGCTTTCTTAGCCGCAGCAGCAGCACACTGAGCAGGTTTCAACGTATCATCAATGACGACACCTAGATCCCTTTCTTGGTCTGTGACTCCTAATGTAGAACCTTGCATGACGTAGCTATAATTCGGGTTCCTCTTTCCCAAATGCATCACTTTGCACTTGCTCACATTAAATGTCATCTGCCGTTTAGACGTCCAGTCTCCCAGTCTCGTAAGGTCCTCTTGCAATTTTTCAGAATCCTCCTGCGATTTAACGACTTTGAATAACTTTGTGTCATCAGCAAATTTAATTACCTCACTAGTTACTCCCATCTGTAGGTCATTTATAAATATGTTAAAAAGCAGTGGCCCCAGCACAGACCCCTGGGGAACCCCACTAACTACCCTTCTCCATTGAGAATACTGACCATTTAACCCTACTCTCTGTTTTCTATCTTTTAACCAGTTTTTAATCCACAATAGAACACTACCTCCTATCCCATGACTCTCCAATTTCCTCTGGAGTCTTTCATGAGGTACTTTGTCAAACACCTTCTGAAAATCCAGATATACAATATCAACCGGGTCACCTTTATCCACATGTTTGTTCACCCCTTCAAAGAAATGTAGTAGATTAGTGAGGCAAGATTTCCCTTCACTAAATCCATGTTGACTTTGTCTCATTAATCCATATTTTGAATATGCTCTGTAATTTTGTTCTTAATAATAGTCTCTACCATTTTGCCTGGCACCGATGTCAGACTCACCGGTCTATAATTTCCCGGATCTCCTCTGGAACCTTTTTTAAATCTTCCGGTACCACGCTCGATTTTAAGGATAAATTACAGTACATATTACTAACAATAGCTCCGCAAGCTCATTTTTCAGCTCTATCAGTACTCTGGGATGAATACCATCTGGTCCAGGAAATTTGCTATTCTTCAGTTTTTAGAACTGCCCCATTACATCCTCCAGGTTTACAGAGAATTATTAAGTTTCTCCGACTCGTCAGCTTCGAATATCATTTCCGGCACTGGTATCCCACCCAAATCTTCCTTGGTAAAGACCAAAGCAAAGAATTCATTTAATCTCTCCGCTATGCCTTGGTCTTCCCTGATCACCCCTTTTACTCCTCGGTCATCTAGCGGTCCAACTGATTCTTTTGCCGGCTTCCTGCTTTTAATATACTTAAAAAAAAATTTACTATGTGTTTTGGCCTTCAACGCAATCTTTTTTTCAAAATCCCTCTTAGCCTTCCTTATCAGCGCTTTGCATTTGACTTGACATTTCTTATGCTGCCTCTTTGTCGTTTTTCACTTTGGTTAATGAGGTTCTTGTGGCAGATGACTCTAACCTAGCATAGGAGAGTTGCAGACTGTTTTTGTCAGTGAGAATGAGAATCTTAGTATCAGGTAGACAGTAATTAGGCACCTCCTGTTAGGCCTCCCAATGCCATGCAATGAGAACCAATTCTATAAGGGCATCTGGGCACCCAGATTCTTTTATGGAATAGTTGCATAACCCGGTATTTGCATGCCTAACATTTACATAACTGCAGTTACACCAGCCCTAGACCTCACAGAACTGTAGGTGTATAATGCAAAAAGGCAAATGTAACTTACAGTACTTTGTAAGTTACATATGTAATTGGGAGCCCTCCTCATGTGCCACCCATGTGAACATCCCCTGAGTCTTTACATACTATCACTTATCTGCACTCTTACAGAAAAGCACTTACAGCATTTACACGCGCAAGTGCTATTTTTTTTTGTGCGTTTACATGCACAAGGTACCCATAACTATGAGTGCCCAATTATAGAATTGTCCTTTAAGAGCCTATTTCTAAAACTTCACTGCACAAAATTTAACCTTGTGTTTATAGACCCATATGTCATTACAGGGAGAATCGATCCTATAACCATGCACCTTCAGCATACTGAGAACAAGATCCTTTCTTCATTTAATATGCTTTTATTGTAATCAGCTACCCCAGACCCTTTTTGATAGAAACCATGAGCTTCCAACCCTGACCATGATCAAGCATCTGCCTCAATTTGAGGTGGAAGGATTGATGCATTCACTCCATTCTCTATGGAGATTCCTTGCAGCCTAAGGAACATCCAGAGGCTGTCCCAAAGAGGGGTTATTGTAAGGTCCCAGTTGGTAGATCTTGCCTCCCATCAGCAGGGATCGGCACTGGGCCTCTGGGACTAGTGGTTGTGCTCCTGCACTTCTCCTTTTCACAAGGCTACTTTGCTAACCTCCATGCTCATACAATACATTCTTAAACAAAGGATCCTTATTCCTTAGGCTAAATTTGATCAGCATCTTAGAGTTTCCTAGGCTAACCTCCCAATGGAATATCTTAATATCACCGTTAACCTGAGGTTTTGTCCTTCAACTCACCCTTGTTATACAGCCTTTAATGCTGCCGCCCTGGCCTGCAACAATCCAAACTCCAGACCAGGTTTCCTAACATAGCCTTTAAAGCCTTCAGCCTTTAAAACAGCTATGGAGGTTTTCCTTTCAACCTTTCCTCCCCCACTATGCCACATAATAACTGGGATTAAGCAACACTCTATCAGCACTTAAAATAGCCTGGAGGTTTTCTTTTCAGCCATCCCTCCCCTATTTTGCTACATTATAACCAGGATATTCTCTATATCCTTGTTCCCACAGAACTACAGCACCACATCAGATCTCCTCTTCCTTTTATCACACCATATGAGAGAACATAAGGCCATTCCGAGGAATCTCCTAAATCTTAGAGTTCCTCTGAGTTTCCAACTTCCTCACCCCTGAATACTCTTCCTCCTCCCTGCTGGGCTATAACCTTATTTATTTATTTATTACATTTGTACCCCGCGCTTTCCTGCTCATCGCAGGCTCAATGCGGCTTACATAGTAACAAGAGAATACAATCTGTAGTATCAGAATCAGTAAAGGAGGTATGTAATAGGACAAATGAACAAGGTGTAAATGGGATAGAAGAGTTATGAGAGAAAGGATAGGGATAGGTAAGGAGGTGGAGCGATAGTGGAGAAGTTAGGAAGAGCATGGAGGGTAGGAAAGTTGGTAGGAGATATTTTCTGAGTCATTGTTGTTAATGATTAGTTGCTTATGGTAGGTCAAGTCATTCGGGTAAACCTATTTGAACAGATGGGTTTTCAAGAGTTTCCTAAAGGGAAGATATTCACTATTTGACCGAATGTATCTAGGTAGAGCATTCCAGAGTTGGAATCCCAGGTAGGAAAATTTAGATGCATGGTAGGTTTTTTACTTTAGTCCTTTGCAATTGGGAAGGTGCAGGTTAAGGTATGATCGTGAAGATGTTGACATGTTTCTGGTCGGAAGGTTTAATAGATTGACCATGTAACTTGGTGATACTCCATGGATGATCTTGTGGATTAGTGTGATGGCCTTAAAGTTGACTCGTTCTCTAATAGGGAGCCAGTGAAGTTTCATACGGAGGGGTGTTTTTTTTTTTGTTTTTGTTTTTTTGTTACATTTGTAGCCCGCGCTTTCCCACTCATGGCAGGCTCAATTAGGCTTACATGTTGCACTTTCAAATCTAGGCTTCCCATAAATAAGTCTAGCTGCCGTGTTCTGGGCAGTTTGAAGTTTTTTCGTGATATGGGCCTTACATCCAATGAAGATACTACTACTACTACTTAACATTTCTAAAGCGCTACTAGGGTTACGCAGCGCTGTACAATTTAACATAGAGGGACGGTCCCTGCTAGAGGAGCTTACAATCTAAGAGACAAGTGAACGCACAGTCCGATAGGGGCGGTCAAATTGGGGCAGTCTGGATTTAGTGAACGGTAAGAGTTAGGTGCCGAATGCAGTAATCAGCGTGGGTGAGTACCATGGATTGTACCAAGCTGCGGAAGGTATTCAAGGGGAGATAAGGTTTCACACGTTTCAACATCCACGTCATGTTGAACATTTTCTTCGTGATGGATGTTGCGTGGTCTTCAAGGGATAAGTATTTATCCAATGTAACTCCAAGGACTTTCAGATTGTTGGATATAGGAATTGTGACATCAGGAGTAGTGAGAGTAATTGGGTGGAATGTGGAATATTGGGAAGAGAGGATTAGGCATTGAGTTTTGTCTTTGTTCAATTTCATTTTGAAAGCGTTGGCCCAAGAAGTTAGGGTATTCATACCATTGGCTATTTTGTCGGAAATTTCTGCCAAATTAGATTTGAAGGGAATAAATATGGTGATGTCATCAGCATAGATAAAAGGGTTGAGACCATGTTTGGAAAGGGACTTAGCCAGAGGAATCATCATAAGGTTGAATAGAATTGGGGATAGAGGAGAACCTTGAGGCACACCGGAATCTGATGACCAGGGAGATGATATTGCAGTAGATGACTTGACTCGATAGGATCTAGAGGTAATAAAACCTTCAATCCATTTTATAACATTGCCACCAATTCCCAATTTATCCAGAAGTCTAGTAAGAATACAATGGTCGACCATGTCAAATGCTCCAGACAAATCAAACTGTAAAAGGAGTACTCTGTTTCCGAATGATATTTCTTGTTTAAATTTGGATAATAAAGTAAGCAATACCGTTTCCGTACTGTGGGTAGGACGGAAACCCGATTGAGACTCATGAAGGATGGAGAATTTTTGTATATATTTATTGACTTGAAAGGTCACTCTATTTTCCATCAATTTAGTTAATAGGGGAATGGAGGCCACTGGTCGGTAGTTGGTAACATCACTTAAAGGTTTCTTGGAGTCTTTGGTTATAGGTGTGAGTAATATATTACCATGTACAGTAGGGAAGGAACCTTGTTGCAACAAGTAGTTAAGGTGGGCGGTGATATCTGTGATGACGCGTTCAGGGGCGTCTTTCATTAAGTGGCTGGGGCAGGAGTCGAGATGACAATGGGATCTGGAGAGTTTGTGGATCGCCTTTGAAACTTCTTTGGTGGTGAGGACGGTAAAATTTGTCCATGAGCAGTCAACCAGAGTTTCATTAACCTTCCTGCCCCTAAACCATTGGCCTCAGGAAATCCTGCTCCCCCTCTGTGACTTACTGGAGCACCGCCCTCTCAATAGCCAATCTTCAGATTGGGGCCCCTTGTTACAGAGAAATGCCTTGTCAGTTTCCTGGTATCTTCAAAGTTCATTCCATACTAGGAAGAGCTTTCTTCCCCCAGTCCAGGCACAGTTGTGAGCTACCAGGGTTGAGCCTTCCCTTGTCCTCTATCTGTGGGCTCTACCTTGGAGGTTGGAAGGGAAGGAACCACTGTCTAGCTCTCCTGTCTATAACCATAGAGTGCTACTCTTCCCCCGCTGTCCTCTTTCACAAAGCTAAATCCCTCCTTTTAAATTACCCTGTTTTGTCTAAGAGGGCAGCACTGATTAGCTTAGTTCAGGGCCGCCGAGAGACTGAACCGGGCCCGGAGCAGGGCCACCGCCGCCCCCCCCCCCCCCAAATCGTCATCCGCTGCCACCCCCCCCCAAATTGCTGCTGCCTCCCCCGATCGCTGCCGCAACAGGATTGAAATACCTTGGCTGGCGGGGATCCCGAGGCCCCACCAGCAGAAGACATCTTCTTCCAGTGCTGACTGCCTGCCCCTGCAGCTGATTTTCCTCTCAGGGCATGCTCAGGGCAGACCAGCGCTGGAGGAAGCTCCGAGTCCTCCCCAGCCTCCAAGGGGGGCCCGGTGCCGGAGTTTTCTCTCACGTGCTCCTGTCAGGACATGATTACTCGGGTCCTGTCAGGAGCCGAAAGGAGAGAGAGACCCCGGTGCCGGGCCCCCCTTAGAGGCCCAGGCCTGGGAAATTTTGCCCCCCCCCCCCCTCTCTGCAACCCCGTCTTAGTTGGAGGCTTGATGACTCATCAGCTTTCCCTGTTTTTCCTTAGCACACACCTCCTGCCGTCACTCCCTCTCCCCGTCATCCCCCTCCCCTTACCTTACTACTGCCCTGATGGTCTAGTGACCTCTTCGGGGCAGGAAAGAGCCCCCTCTTTCCTACCCGGAGCACTGCCCTGCAGGCATCCTTCCTGTTCGTGATCTCAGCGCCGATTCAAAATGGCCGCCGAGAGTTGAAGTCTCATGAGGTCACTTCAACTCAGGGCGGCCATTTTGAATCGGCGCCGAGATCACGAACAGGAAGGATGCATGCAGGGCAGCGCTCCGGGCAGGAAAGAGGGGGCTCTTTCCTGCCCCGAAGGTGGAAGAGGTCACTAGACCACCAGGGCAGTAGTAAGTAAGGGGAGGGGAGGCTAGCAATCTGCCCATTTGTCCAGATTTCTGGACAAATGGGCAGGCTGGCGGACAGGTCGTCCTATAAGACGGCCGGCCCATCAGCCTGCCCGTTTGTCCAGAAATCCGGACAAACTGGCAGATTGGCAAAACCCACCTGGACATGTCCTCAAAAAGAGGACATGTCCGGGTAGGGTTACCATATGTCCAGGGCGTCCGGCGGGTTTTGCCCGCCCGCCTGTTTGTCCAGATTTCTGGGCAGGCAGGTGAGCAGTGCCGTGGGTCTCCCCTCCCCTCCCCTTACTATCTGCCCTGGTGGTCTAGTGACCTCTTTGGGGCAGGAAAGAGCCCCCTCTTTCCTGCCCGGAGCGCTGCCTGTCCTTGCCCTGCATCCTTGGGATTCAAAATGGCTGCCGAGAGTTGAAGCGGCCTCGCGAGACTTCCACTCTCTGCAGCCATTTTGAATCCCAAGCCGAGACCGAGAAGGATGCAGGGCAAGGCAGCGCTCCGGGCAGGAAAGAGGGGGCTCTTTCCTGCCCCAAAGAGGTCACTAGACCACCAGGGCAGTAGATAGTAAGTAAGGGGAGGGGAGGGGAATATGTGACAAGGGGGAGGCGAGGTGATGGGAGGGGAGGTGATGGGGTGGCAGGGGAGGGGAATATGTGACCCAGGGGGAGGGGAATATGTGACAGGGGGCGGGGTGAGAGCGAGAAAGGGCGGGGCGAGGATCTGAAAGGGACGTGTGAGCAGGGCAGGGGCGGGGTGTGGGCGGAGCAGGGGGCGTGACTTGTCCTCTTTTTCAGAGGACAAAATATGGTAACCCTATCTAAGGACATACTTTCATCTCTTAATGGTACAAGCGCAAAATACTTTATACAAACAACATGCAACGTGCCTCTATGAACATGGGGGCAGAACACACTTGGAGGGCGATATTCAAAGCAATTTAAGCAGGCAGCAGCTTCTCCTGCCCACATAAATAGCTTCCCGCCACCTAATGGGGGATATTCAGTGGCACTTAACCAGACAGTAAAGCTAAATATCCCCTGAGACCATCCAAACAAAAAGTGGGCAGGTCAGGGGTGGCGCTGGGGGCAGCACTGGGAGGAGCCCCAGGTTATGCAGTTGCCGGCAGTATTCAGTTCTGGCACCCACATAGTTAAGTGGCTTCATTTAGGACAGCTCAAGAGCTGTCCTAAATAAAGCCGCTTAGCTATGCGGGTGCTGGCTCTGAATATTGGGCTGGCACCTACATAACTTTTTTTCTTTAAATAAAAATAGTCAAGAAGCCCACCTCCTGCTCCCCCTCCCGCCAATGTCCCCTCTTTCCCTCCATCCCTCCTCCCAACCCGCATTAAGACCCCAGCTCCTGCAAGACCTTCTGCAGAAACCTACATCCCTGGTGGTCCAGCGGGGTCGGGATGTTGTAGGTAAGCCCGGGGGCAGGGGGTCATGGGGGGTGGGGTTTTAATGTGGGCTGGGGAAGGGAAGGAGGGGACATTGGCGGGGGAGACGGGGCTTGGGGGCTTCTTTTTTTTTTTAGAAAAAAATGTTATGCAGTCCTGGTCCGATATTCAGCCGAAGTCACATAACGTTTATGCGGCCCTGGCCGAATATGGGCCAGGCCCGCATAAGCTCCGGCAGCCTGCCCATCCCAAATTATCCCCCCATATTCACTGGCAATGATCAGCGTTTAGAAAACCGCTGACTAACACCGGCTCAATATTGGGGGGGTTGGTTCTCTGTGTTTTCCTTCTATATGATCTGCAAGTCTTAGCTACCCATCACACCAGATAGCAGTGATAACTGCTACTATAAGTTTTTTCAGTAAATCAATAAATAAATAAAAATAGTTAACTTGCAGCTCTTTCCATGTACTGCTCCCCTAGTCTGTTAAAAGCAATTAGCTTAGTAGGGTTTAAAAAAGGTTTGGATAATTTCCTTAAAGTCCATAAAATATTATTTCTAGGAAAAGCAGCATAAAATCTGTTTTACTGTTCTGGGATCTTGCCAGGTACTTGTGACCTGGATTGGCCACTGTTGGGAACAGGATACTGAGATTGATGGTCCTTCAGTCTGTCTCAGTGTGGCAACTCATATGTTCTTCTGTAATATCTCATTCTTCTTGTATTAGAGCTAACTACTTCTTGCATCCTTGCCAGTCTCCCCACTGAGTGGTCCTTGGCTTCTTCTCACAACTCAAGTCTTAAGGGATAATTTTACAAGGATATTGCTACTTTGTAAAGATGGTTTTAGATGCAGAAAAGGCCTTTCATAAATTTGTGCATTTAAAAATATCCGTAAGTGCAAGTGCCAACAAGACCGCACCTATTTATAAGTGCACTTCACTAGATGTTCCTATAATGTAGTGTGGGTGGAGTGGCAAAGTACATATATTTCTTTTTATAAAATATGCAGTTACTCTGACTCCTGAAGCAGGCATACTTCTGCCAAACCACAGGACTGTGTCAAGTCCATTGTATCTGTTTTTAAAAAAATAAATACAGTGCACTCCATTTAAGTGCACGTTGGATAAGTGCATACTCTGTTTAACTGCATGCCGTACTTCGGTCCTGTTTTTGGCACCATCAATTTCTATGGGGACAAACTTCAGTTTAGCGCACCACTGATAAGTGCAAGATTCGCTTATATGCATGGTTTAAGACCTTTCCTCTGCAGGAAAGACTCCGCATAAGTGAGTGCATGGAATATAGAAGCCGATTGGCGCATGACAACCGAGATTTCAAATTTACCACCCCTTTAACTGCCACAGGCAGAATAAGCAAAAGAATGTTGTTAGAGTATACACTGGGGTCGTCGTCGCGGCGGAACTGTAAGACTTTAACACTGGCTGAGCAAATAGAAGTTCTTAAAAAATTAGAAAACAAAGTCAAGCATCTATTGCTAAAGAATATGGTGTCAATCCCAGTCAAATTTCACGTGTCTTGAAGCAGAAAGACCAGCCTCTGGAAGACCAGCAAAACAATACAGATCCACAACGGAAATGAAAACAGGCGGGAAAAGCTGAGGAAGTAGAAGATGCTCTTCTTTGGTGGTTTTCTCAAGTCAGGAGCAGACAGTTTCCTGTCAGTGGTCCACGACGTATGGAGAAAGCTAACCAGCTAGCTGAAAGTCTTGGACTAACTGAATTCAAAGCCACTGTTGGATGGTTAGAAAGATGGAAGGAGAGGAACAACATAAAATTCAAGAAACAGCATGGTGAAAAACAAGACGCTGATGACTTTGGTGCTGAAAATTGGGTTGTTTCAGTTCTTCCTACCATCTTGAATGAGTTTGCACCTCGTGACATTTTAAATGCTGACGAAAATGGTCTCTACTGGCGAGCAATTCCTGATAGAACACTTGCATTCAAACATGCTGAAACTACTGGAGGTAAAACGTTGAAGGACCGACTGGCAATCCTCCTTTGCTGCAATATGGATGGGAGTGAGAAGTTGGAACCCCTCATCATTGGAAAGAGCAAACAGCCCCGTTGCTTCAAGAAAGTTAAGCGACTTCCTGTGTCATACAAGGCTAACGAAAATTCTTAGATGACTGGGGAAATTTGGAAGCAGTGGCTAAAGAAGTTAGACACTAGAATGTGGGCACAAAAGCATCACATTTTGTTGCTTTGTGATAATTGTGCTGCACACAGGGATGATGTCAGGCTGTCTAACGTCAAGGTGGTCTTCCTGCCACCAAACTCTACCTCTCTGATCCAACCTGTGGATCACAGCATAATAGCCAATTTCAAACAACATTATCAGGCTCGTGTGCTACGTCGTCTGATGAGCGTTATGGATGACCAGACTGGCAAGGATAGATGTGCTGTTGAACTGGCTCATAATCTATCACTGTTGGATTTCCTACATATGCAGAAAGAAGCCTGGAATCATGTTACACAGGCAACCATTGTGAACTGCTACAAGCAGGCAAGCTTTGTTAAGGATGTGGAGAGGGACGAAACAGAAGCAGCTGTTGCAAACGCGTCAGATGAACAGGTTACTGACATCCCAGCCGGTGTTACTGAAGAGGAGTTTCATCGCTACGTAGCCGTTGATTACAATCTACAAACAGCTGACGACAGCATTGATGTCGAGATATGCGCCTACACGCAAGCAACAACGGATGATGATGAAACAGATGGTGAAATGAGCATCGAGGCACATGCTGACGAAATTCAACAACCTCCTCCTGTCACTTTTGCAAGAGCACTGGAGAGTCTCAACATCGTGCGGGCCTATCTGGAGGCCACTAGATGTCAGTGCTATGACAGTTTTTACCGTCTGGCAGACGTAGTCTGTGGAACTCACAGACCCAATAGTGTACAGAGGACTATAACTGATTACTTCAAGTAAGCCTAACGTCAGTTAACGGAGACTGTATATTGTATGTATAATAATAAACAGTACTGTACATATGTTTATCAGATGTCAAGCTTCTTTGGGTCACAACGGTTAAGTGCACGCTCCGGTTAACTGCATGCATTTCTTTGGTCCCAGACCCTTGCACTTAAGTGGAATGCACTGTATATATTTTTATTACTCTCTACCTACTACTTACTACTACTACTTATCATTTCTATAGCGCTACTAGACGTACACAGCGCTGTACACTTGAACATGAAAAGACAGTCCCTGCTCGACAGAGCTTACAATCTAATTCTGGATTGTTTGTTCTATGTCCCTTCCCCAGTGGCGTACCTAGGGTAGTTGACACCCGGGGCTGGTCATTTTTTAACACCCCCCCCCCCCCCCAAATCCAGTACTAGGCATGCCGAGAATACAAAACACTCAGGACCTATAGAGCAATTCTACCATACCATAAGCAGTCATTTCTACGAGTCACACAAGGAAAAGGAAAGCATCTTAAACACTACAGTGAGCACTAGAACATCAATTCACCTATTGTAAAATGAAACCAGACAGAATAGTACAGATCGTAGATCCTGCACAGTCAATGCCAACTGAAAGCCATGTCTTTTTCACAAACACAGATACACCCTAATCCACTATAGAATAAGTAATCATAAACTTTCTATTTAGACAAAAATTAAACTGAACCCCCAATGCCAGACTCTGCATACAATGCAACACCACAGAAACAGAAACTGTCCCCTAGTACTGTGCAAAATATAAAGACAGCAGATGTAAATTTGAAAAAAACTAACAAGTACAAATCACCACTTTACAAATTAACAAATAGAAATAAAACAAATATAGAAAGTAAAATAATACCATTTTATTGGACTAATACATTTAGCTTTCAGAGGCCAAAACCTCCGTCCTCGGGTCAGTACAGTATAGTGCTGTTACAGTATCCTATCCTGACCTGAGGAAGGGGGTTTTCTTCTCCGAAAGTTAGTCAAAATGTATTAAAATTAGTCCAATAAAAAGATTACCTTATTTATATGTTCTATTATAAACATTTAACATATCTACAATACTTTATCCTAAAGCAAAAAAAATAAAAAAATATATTTTATTTACAGTTTGTTGTCTCTGGTTTCTGCTTTCCTCATCTTCTTTTCACCGTCTTCCTTCCATCCAGCATCTGTCTTCACTCTCTCTCTCTCTCTCTGCCATCCAGTGTCAGCCCTCTCTGCCGTCCCTTCCATCCACTGCCTGCCCTTTCTCTCTGCCCCTTCAATCCACCATTTGCCCTCCCTCTCCATCCATCCAGGGTCTGCCCTCCCTCTCGCTCCCCCTTCCATCTAGGATCTGTCCCCTCTCTCTCTCTGCCCCTTTTTTCAGCCCCCAGTTCCAGCCCCCTTCTCCCCTCTGAACACCCCCACCCCAGTCCCCTTCTCCCCTCCCCTTCTCCTGTCTGAGACCCCCACCCCAGTCCCCTTCTCCCCTCCCCTGTCTGAGACCCCCACCCCAGCCCCCTTCTCCCCTCTGAACACCCCCACCCCAGTCCCCTTCTCCCCTCCCCTGTCTGAGATCCCCACCCCAGTCCCCTTCTCCCCTCCCCTTTTCCCCTCTGAACACCCCCACCCCAGTCCCCTTCTCCTCTCCCCCTCCCCTGTCTGAGATCCCCACCCGTCCCCTTCTCCCCTCTGAACACCCCCACCCCAGTCCCCTTCTCCCCTCTGAGATCCCCACCCCAGTCCCCTTCTCCCCTCCCCTTTTGCCCTCTGAACACCCCCACCCCAGTCCCCTTCTCCCCTGTCTGAGATCCCCACCCCAGTCCCCTTCTCCTCTCCCCCTCCCCTGTCTGAGATCCCCACCCCAGTCCCCTTCTCCCCTCCCCTTCCCCCGTCTGAGACCCCCACCCCAGTCCCCTTCTCCCCTCCCCTTTTCCCCTCTGAACACCCCACCCCAGTCCCCTTCTCCCCTCCCCTGTCTGAGACCCCCACCCCAGTCCCCTTCTCTCCTCTGAACACCCCCATCCCAGCCCCCTTCTCCCCTCCCCTTCTCCCCTCTGAGATCCCCACCCCAGTCTCCTTCTCCCCTCCCCTGTCTGAGATCCCCACCCCAGTCCCCTTCTCCCCTCCCCTTTTCCCCTCTGAGACCCCCACCCTAGTCCCCTTCTCCCCTCCCCTTCTCCCCTCTGAGATCCCCACCCCAGTCCCCTTCTCCCCTCCCCTGTCTGAGATCCCCACCCCAGTCCTCTTCTCCCCTCCCCTTTTCCCCTCTGAGACCCCCACCCCAGTCCCCTTCTCCCCTCTGAACACCCCCACCCCAGTCCTCTTCTCCCCTCCCCTTCTCTCCTCTGAGATCCCCACCCCAGTCCCCTTCTCCCCTCCCCTGTCTGAGACCCCCACCCCAGTCCCCTTCTCCCCTCTGAACACCCCCACCCGAGTCCCTTTCGCCCCTCTCCTTCCCCACCGGCGAAGCAGCGTCGCAGGCAGCGCCTCGTGCCCTGCTTGTAAAAAAAAAAAAAATCAAATCTCCTTCCTTCTCCTCGTCTTGACGTCTTGACGTCGACTCGGGCCTTCCAATCAAATTGATTGGAAGGCCCGAGTCGACGTCAAGACGAGGAGGAGAAGGAAGGAGGAGATTTGATTTTTTTTTTACAAGCAGGGCACGAGGCGCTGCCTACGACGCTGCTTCGCCGGTTTTTTTTTTAATGTGCGGCGCCGCGGGAACGGCCACGGGAGGCGGCGGGAGCGGAGCACCCCCCACCCACTGGCACCCGGGGCGGACCACCCCCACCGCCCCCCCCCCCCTTAGTACGCCACTGCCCTTCCCTACTTCTTTGGACATTCTGATTCACAGGTACCCTTCCTTGATCTGTCAGGTGTTGGTACATGCATATAATACATGCACACATTTATACCAAATTTAGGGGGTCTTTTACAAAGGTGTGCTAATGTTTTTAGCATGTGCTAATGGTTAGCATGCGTTAAACGCCAGAGATGCCCATAGACATATATGGGCAGCTCTAGCATTTAGCGCATGCTTATTTTGAGTGCATGCTAAAAATGCTAGCACGCCTTTGTAAAAGGGGCCCTTAGAGCAGGTGTAAATGTGTCAGCACTGGCGTGCTATTGGGTCTGATTCTGGGTGCCTATTTTATAAAGGCACATGGACACTTATGTTGCTTTTACTTAATAGGCTTAAAATAGCTGCCTTTTCCCTACATAGACAGAGGTGTTCTGTTGTAAAGTTACCTTTAGAATGTACTAAGTTAGTCCAACAAAAAGGTATCATCTTATATTCTTTATTTTGTTGGTTTTATTTGCTAACCTTTATTTCTATATTTTCATGTTGACTACCATTGAAACCACAGTACTTTGTCCATAGTCCAGTGGTTCCCAAATCTGGTCATTGAGGCACCTACCCAGGGGTGTAGCCAGACCTCGGCGGGAGGGGGGGGTCCAGAGCCCAAGGTGGTGGTGGGGGCACATTTTAGCCTGCCTCCCCACCCAACGACCCCCCCCCCCCCCCCCCCGCTGCCACCACCTCCGCAAGGTACCTTTGCTGGTGGGGGTCCCCAACCCCCGCCAGCCAAAGTCTTCTTCAGTACCGGTCTCCAGCGCATTCACTGATCTGTGCTGCTGTCTTCTTGAGTCCTGACATCCTATGTGTTCCTTTAAGTTAAACTGAACATGCTTAGTTTCACTTAAAGGGATGTGAAGGACGGCAGGACTTAAGGACAGCAGCACAGATCAGCAAACGCGTCAGAGACTGGTGCTGAAGAAGGCATCGGCTGGCGGGGGGGTTGGGGACCCCTGCCAGCAAAACCGAGGGGAGCAGGACTAAATCTGTGGGGGCCCATGCCCCCGTGGCCCCACCTAGCTACGCCCCTGCCCCAGCCAGTCAGGTTTTCAGGATATCCACAACGAATATTCATGAGAGAGATTTGCATGTACTGCTTCCTCTGCATGCAAATCTCTTTCATGAATATTCATTGTTGATATACTGAAAACCTGACTGGCTGGGGTGCCTCCAGGACCAGGTTTGGGAACCACTGCCATAGTCCCATATAGAATTGGTGGGAGAGATAAGAATAGAGAAATTACTTACTCTGAGATCCTTCTCTAATTTGTAGATTATATCATTAATTTTGGTCAAAAGGTTTTGGATTAAAAAGAAAGAAAACACATTATTTAAGGTAAATAATTGCTTCTTTTTTCTCTCTCTCCCCCCCCCCCCCCACCCCACTGATTGCTACTGCTTAGAGGACAAAAGATTCAGGGGCTCACTTGTCAATGTGTTATTTTACCACTCACATACTATTTTAGCACAGGTCCCACTTTATTCAATAAGAACCAATTATTAATAAAAGAGTTAACTTCTTAATGGTAGCCCATGTTGATAACATCCCTCCTTAAGCTCTCTGGCAGTCTTATGTAGTGGTTAGTGCTCACACAGCTATTCTAGTCTGACTCTCTGTTCTGTGGCTCATTCTGTTACTTTAAGATAATGCTGCTAAAATCTGGGTATGGCCCTGGTGTTCTGCACTTATCCGGGTAGGAAATGCTCCTACCAAAGCAAATACTACTGAATATTGGGTGGATAGTATCTATTAACCTTCATGCGCACAGAGTGTAATCTCTTTAGGATAAGGGCATCATAATCATGTTGTCTTCTATGGTGCTGTGTACAGTGACAACTCTGTAGAAAATAATAAACATTATAAAAATCCTACATTTCAGGTTGCTAAGAAAATGTATATGTTCCAAGATATCCCATTTCAATTTCAGTAGTTGCATTTTACTTGTCATTTGAAATTGGTGGGAGAGAAGATGGATGAAGCAGTACAGGATAAAACCCACATGACATCAGTGGGTAGATAGGTTGCTAGACTGCAGTATACATTCCTGGTAGGAGTGTTTATGATTCAGAATGCTTGCCAGTCCATAGACTTTACAGTTGTTATAATACTTTTGCTTCCTTCCTTTATAGGGAAGTTTGAGATTGTTTATGTCTGCAAAGGGGAATATTTTAAAATCTGTTCCTTCCCAATGGTATTGATGCATAGCAAAACTTCTACTGTTTGGACCTCCATTTTGATCAGCCAAAACAACTAGAAAAGAGGTATTCAGCCACTATCTGGTGTTTTTGAAACATTCCAAGAGATAATTAGGAAAAAATGCATTTGGATCCTGCCTGTGCTTGTCATTATCAGGCTCCACTCTGCTTCTGTTCTTCCTCATAGCTAATGATTCAGTCTCACGCTGTTCCATGAATATGTCACTCCAAGACATCTTTCCTGAATAAACTTGTACTGAGTGCCGGGGTAAGTCTGGGTAGCCTCTCTTTCCTAAATAGCTTCCATTCTCCTTCTTTGGAGAAAAGTTACGTTTTAGTTTTCTTGTCTTCCAACAGAAAGTATGAGAGCTGGACAAGATATGCAATTTTCTTTTACTCTAGTTTATTTTAACTGAATTCAAGCATATAAAAGGCTCAAAGAAAAAAAATGAATAGCCTAGTGATTGGGGCAGTGTGATGGAAAATATTAAAAATTGCTTTTCAGTCTTGCTTTAATAGATAGTACATTTTTTAAATCCTCTGTCTTTGACACAAAAGTGACTTTCCTGGTGTATCTCAAGGAACAGGCTGGAAGATAAGGCACACTCAAGAACAATGCATGAGATAAGGCACACTCAAGAACAATGTATGAGATAAGGCGCCTCTCAAGAACAGGTTGGAATGCCTCTGAAGCCAACTTGTACAGGAGGGAGGCGGGGTATGCTTGAGGTTCAGCAGATAACCCACCTGGCCAGTGGTTTGTTTACCTGAACTGAGAGCGTATGACTGAAACCTCATGTACATTCCTGGATAAGTTTTAGCTTAATAAAAAGGGGGCTTTTTGCAGCAGAGCCTTGAGGCTCATTCTGTGATGGACGCATCCTGCAGAAAAGACTTGTTCCTGGTCTGGAGACTTCGGGCTTTCGCTGCAACGGGCCCCCCAGCTGATGAGATAAGGGCCTGAATTATGTAATTCCTGACCAGTGATGATGTATGTGTGTGTGTATATATATATATATATATATATATATATATATCTTATTTTACTTTTCTATATCCTTCCTTTAGTAATGTACTCAATTAGTGTGTTTATTTCTTAATCATTGTGATGCAGTAACAATAATGACTTATACACTCTCCAAGAGCAAATAAAGAGTTTCATTTACCCAATACAAATCTAAAACTACTACTACTACAAATCAGAATCTGTAGTATTTTATTCTGTGAGCAGTCTGTGGTGATCAAGTGAGCAGGCTGCGAATACCGAAGCAATACAGTAGTTGGTGCTTGTGAGCAGGATTCGTTGAGGGGAATGGAATTTTTTAAGGAAAAAATTGGGAAAAATAAAGTGGAGACTGTTATTGAGATCCCAGGATGGGATGCAGTACCATATGATATAATAGCCACTGAGAGGTCAAAATGTGCAGGTTTGTGTGAGGAATTGGACTCCTGTTTAAAGGGATCGGAACCCTTAGATGTGGTTAGATGTATGCAAAAAATTAAGATAGAACGGGGGAAGGAACAATATTCTGTCGGAAGGCATGGATGGATTCTGTTAACCGCTTATCGCAAAATCCATCAGAACCGTGATGAACAGCATAGGAAACTTGCAGAATTAGAGTGACAAATGTGTGACTTGCGTAGTCAAAATGTAATGCTTAATTGTCAAAATAAATTGTTAGCTAATAAGCTGGATACATATCAGACCATTGCAGAAAGGGAAAGTTAAAAAGCGGGGATTAAATGGGGGCAAGTTAGTACGCATTCAGCGAGCTCAGGTAAATATCGACAGATCAGTTCCTCCTCCCCCTGGGGCCGGAACCCCTAGTGATAGTGTTAGTGCTAGCGCGCTCCCACAAGAGGAAGAGGAATGGCAGAGGTATGAGGGTTTGTATCCCTGAAAAGAAGAGCAGCATCTTTAAAAAAAAAAACCCAAAAAACAAGAAAATATGATTGACAGATTGACCAGGCTTCCACCCACTTAGTGCGTTTAGATTGGCGGCCCCATGTAAATATAGAAATTTGTTGGGAAAATAGGTCCTTTCAAAAAGTGCGTGCTCTAGTGGATACTTGAGCTGAGGCCACTTTATTATATGGGAATCCACGTAAATTTAAGGGTCAGAGAGCTGTCATTATCGGGTTGGGGGGGGGGGGGGGGGAAACAAATTGAAGCTGTACAGACCTGGGTGGAATTAAAAATTGGAAATTTACCTAAAAGGGAATACAAAGTTATGAATATACCTGTGCCTGAGTATATACTGGGTATAGATATATTAAAAGGATTGACATTAACATTAGATAATGGGAGATATCAATTTGGAGTTAAACCTTACATCCAATCTCGTTCAATTACTGTGGGAAAGGTGAAAATTACCCCAATAGAGATTCCCCCAGCCACACGGACTATTCATTTGAAACATTATAGAATATACTCTAAATCACAATTGGGAAACACCCAAACCTAAATATTATAAATTCTATAAATCAAAATAGTTTGGAGAACTCACTAAAAAGAAGATGTGTCACCCCTTTGACTCTAAAATCATCAATCAAGATAGATCATCTATAATTACCAAAAGAACCTCAAACCACCTCCTGGAAACCAACTGCTCATAGAGCTTGATTCACCATTCAAATGAGGAGTAAATTACTATCACTGGTTCTGGTAGGGAGATGCGGAGAAAAACACCAGCTGAAAAAACTCAAACTAAATTGAGAAAACCAGCTGGTCCAAAAACTCCTCACTCCCTCCACTAACAAAAGAGTCAAAAGCGGTGCACCTCCCCCTATAAATCAGCACCCCACTAGTACTCCCCCATAGAAACCTAAGCATAAACACCTATCTTGTAATTGTTATTATATTATAGTGCTCTTCCATAAGGAAACATGCCTTCTACTTGGTCTCCTGTTAATTTAAACAGTCCAACAATCACTTATCTGATTATTTGTGAATTCAGGACTCATAGGCGACATGCAGTTCTAGCTGATGGAAGTCCAGTGGAGCCGCTGCTTAAATGTTCAGTTCAGTTCAATAGTTAGAACATCCTTCATGTCCTACTTTCAATTCCATGTCATATTAACAATACTGTATCTTGTTTTTCATTCGATATTACCAATACTGTATCTTGTTCTTCAGAACAAGATACAGTATTGGTAATATCGAATGAAAAACAAGATACAGTATTGTTAATATGACATGGAATTGAAAGTAGGACATGAAGGATGTTCTAACTATTGAACTGAACTGAACATTTAAGCAGCGGCTCCACTGGACTTCCATCAGCTAGAACTGCATGTCGCCTATGAGTCCTGAATTCACAAATAATCAGATAAGTGATTGTTGGACTGTTTAAATTAACAGGAGACCAAGTAGAAGGCATGTTTCCTTATGGAAGAGCACTATAATATAATAACAATTACAAGATAGGTGTTTATGCTTAGGTTTCTATGGGGGAGTACTAGTGGGGTGCTGATTTATAGGGGGAGGTGCACCGCTTTTGACTCTTTTGTTAGTGGAGGGAGTGAGGAGTTTTTGGACCAGCTGGTTTTCTCAATTTAGTTTGAGTTTTTTCAGCTGGTGTTTTTCTCCGCATCTCCCTACCAGAACCAGTGATAGTAATTTACTCCTCATTTGAATGGTGAATCAAGCTCTATGAGCAGTTGGTTTCCAGGAGGTGGTTTGAGGTTCTTTTGGTAATTATAGATGATCTATCTTGATTGATGATTTTAGAGTCAAAGGGGTGACACATCTTCTTTTTAGTGAGTTCTCCAAACTATTTTGATTTATAAACATTATAGAATACCAGGGGGGCACCTTGAGATCAGTAAAACTATAAAAGAGTTAATGGAGAAGGGGGTGATTAAAACTACCTCCACAGATTGGAATAATCCGGTCTGCCCAGTCCGAAAACGTTACGGTTCCTGGTGTATGACCGTGGATTATAGGGAACTAAACAAAGTTACACCCGCTTTAACTACTGCAGTCCCAGATACTATTACTTTGATAGAATACAGGCACATTCTGGCAGATGGTATGCTGTAATAGATTTGGCTAATGCCTTTTTCACAATACCAGTTGATGAGAAATATTGGGATCAATTTGCTTTCAGTTGGCAGGGCAGGCAATATACATTCACTCGACTACCACAGGGCTGGATTCATAGCCCCACTATCTGTCACCAGACGGTGGCAGATCATTTAGATGAGTTTCCTCTAGCTGATCATGTGCAAATTGTGCATTATATTGTTGATATTATGATTCAAGGGAAAACACAGGAAGATGTTCAGACTCAGTTGGAGTTGTTAATTGAATTGTACATTTAAAGGACAAAGGATGGGAAATAAATCCTGATAAGGTGCAAGGGCCATCCCAAACAGTGAAATTTCTAGGCATTCAGTGGCATTATGATCTGAGGGAAATTTTGCCAAAAGCTAAACAGAAAATTTTGGAATTTGTTCCTCCTTGTAATAAAAAGGAAGCACAATGTTTTATTGGATTATTTGGCTTTTAGAGACAACACATACCCCACCTGGGGCAAATTTTAGCACCATTATATAGAGTAACTAGGAAAAAATATGATTTTCAGTGGGGAGAAAAAGAACAACAGGCTTTTGAAGCAGCACAGCAGTATCATGATCTCAGGCTTTCGGACACTGGAACAATGTTAGCCCTTGGTCTACTGTCGAGGAGCAGCAACAGCAGACGAAATCCCCCAACCAGGACTAGACAAACGAGCAAGGATAGAGCTGGAATCTGGAACGGACTTGGCTTGGCTGGACCCAAATACTGGAACAGACTAGATTGGAATAACAGGACTGGAGCAACCGGACTTCACCTGCGCTGACCACCGTTCCCCAGAGGTTGAGCCCCTAGGTGCGGGTGGCCTGCAGGACTTACAGGACGGAGCATAAATTGCTCATCTGCTGTTAGTAATATGTAACCTGTCGTTAAAATCGTCTGTAGTACGTGAAGATTGGAGGGTGGCCAATGTGACACCGATTTTTAAAAAAGGTTCTAGGGGTGATCCGAGAAATTATTGACCAGTAAGTCTGATGTTGGTGCCGAGCAAAATAGTGGAAACTATTATATAGAATAAAATTTCAGAACAGGTAGACAAACATGGTTTAATGGGTTTAGCCGAGGGAAGTCTTGACTCACCAATTTGCTCGTTGTCTTTGAAGGCGTGAATAAACATGTGGATAAAGGTGAGCGGGTTGATGTAGTGTATCTAGATTTTCAGAAAGCTTTTGATAAAATTCCTCATGAGAGACTCCTGAGAAAATTAAAGAGTCATGGGATAGGTTCTGGTGTGGATTAGGAATTGGTTATTGCACAGAAAACAGAGGGTAAGGTTAAATGGTCATTTCTCTCAATGGAGGAGAGTGAACAGCGGAGTGCCACAGGGATCTGTACAGGGACAGGTACTATTTAACATATATATGATATGGAAATTAGAACAATGAGTGAGGTGATCAAATTTGCAGATGATACAAAACTATTCAAGGTTGTTAAAACACGTGCAGACCGTGAAATATTGCAGAAAGACCTTAGGAAATTGGAAGACTGGGAGTCCAAATGTCAGATGAAATTTAATGTGGACAAATGCAAGGTGATGCACATTGGAAAGAATAATCCGAATCATAGTTACCTGATGCTAGGGTCCACCTTGGGGGTCAGAGCGCAAGAAAAAAGATCTAGGTGTTGTAGGTAATACGCTGAAATCTTTTGCTCAGTGTGTGGCGGCGGCCAAAAAAGTAAACAGGATGCTAGTAATTATTAGGAAAAGGATGGTGAAAAAGACCGAAAATACTATAATGCCTTTGTATCGCTCCATGGTGCGTCTGCACCTTGAGTATTACGTTCAGTTCTGGTCGCCGTATATAAAAAAAGATATAGCGGAATTAGAAAAGGTTCAAAGAAGAGCGACCAAAATGATAAAGAGGATGGAACTCCTCTCGTATGAGGAAAGGCTAAAGAGGTTAGGGCTCCTCAGGTTGGAAAAGAGACAGATGATGTGAGATATGATTGAGGTCTACAAAATCCTGAGAAGTGTAGAACAAGTAGAAGTAGATCGATTTTTTACTCGTTCCAAAAGTACAAAGACTAGGGGACACTCAAGGAAGTTTCATGGAAATACTTTTAAAACAAATGGGAGGAAATATTTTTAAGCTCTGGAACTCTTTGCCGGAGGTTGTAGTAACAATGGTTAGCGTATCGGGTTTTAAAAAAGGTTTGTACATATTCCTGGAGGAAAAGTCCATAGTCTGCTATTGAGACAGACATGGGAAGCAACTGCTTGCCCTGGGATTTGTAGTATGGAGTGTTGCCATGATTTGGGTTTCTGCCAGGTACTACTGACCTGTCTTGGCCACTGTTTGGAAAACATGATACTGGGCTAGATGGACCATTGATCTGACCTAGTATGGCTACTCTTACGTTCTTATGTTATGTTATGAATCCTCTGCTTTGTCTGTACTGGGAGGTGTGGATGCTTTGGGAGACGCTTCTGTCTTATGCACAGATATGGGTTTCCTTGAGTTCTCATACATAAGTACGTAAGTATTGCCATACTGGGACAGACCGAAGATCCATCAAGTCCAGCATCCTGTTTCCAACAGTGGCCAATCCAGGTCATAAGTACCTGGCAAGATCCCAACACAGTACATTTTATGCTGCTTATCCAAGAAATATTCAATACTGCAACCAGTAGAGAAAATCTACGAAGTATATATAGTAACTCAATGTGCCACTAAATGCTATTAGCTATTCAAGGGAGAGTCTCATACAGTCTCCATAATAATCTTTTACACCATTCGGTGTATGTCCTTTTAAATGGCGACAAATTTAATCATTGACAACCTCCCTCCTACCTGTACTTCAAGATTTATATATTTTTTTGTTTTTTTATATTTTTTAAGTTTTATTCAAGTGTGATACTTTCTAACTATTCAAAGTCAGCTTTCATACAGTCAACAGCAGAGCCTAAATCATTTCTATACTTCTCCGCTGTGGTTGTACATACTTCCTTTGCAGATCAAGTAGTGCACTATCGGCTGTGTGGTCTACATCCAGCCTGGCCACATTCACTTATCTGGTATTATTACTGTCCTTCGTTCTCCAGTCCAGGTACATCTCACGTCCCAGGTACTGGTCTTGCCCCCCCCCCCCCCCCCCCCCGACAGGTGCCTGTTTCGCTGTGACGGCTTTTTCAAGGGTTCTTTATCAATTGCAATCCGGACCTGGGAAGACAGAAATCAAACTCCTTAATATCTCCCGACTGCTGTTCTGAGATTGCCAGAACTAATTGACAGTATCCAAGAAATAAGTAGTGGATTTTCCTCTAGTCCATCTTAATAATGGCTTATGGACTTTTCTTTTAGGAAGTTAGGTAAACCTTTTTTAAACCCCGCTATTTCTCAATCTACACTGTTTGAACTGAACAGTTGAAAGAGTACTGCAAGTTTGTTGAAGTGGAATATCGTCAGCTGCTTTATCACAGTAAGACTTGTTGGCTGTCTTTGTTTCCTGGCATCCACCGGCTGTTGCAGATGTTTCCAGCCTTGAAGTCTTTAATTTCCAGCCTTGAAGTCTTTCTTTTTGTCTCAAGAAAAGCCACCTGCTGTGCAGTGGTGTAGCCAGACCTGACATATTGGGTGGGCCCAGAGCTAATATGGGTGGGCACTATGTATATAGGTGTGAGTAGTGTTTCTTGGGATACTACAAAATAATGCCTTAGAATGCACTTGATCATTAATTTCTAAGTAGTCTGCCCAACAGCTGCCCTGCATCAACATAAACCACATACAGACTTAATAGAAAAAAAACAATAGTTTTATATAGTTTCATTATCCCATATCTTAAACTTGACCAGACATAAGTCTACTATAATAGCAAACACCTCAACATATGACAAGATCGCTACCATCCACCCTGTAGCTAGGCATTAGCCCAACCCTACCCCACCCCTCCCTGTAGCTTAACGTCAGCCCTGCCCTAAGCCCTACCCATCCCCCGTCTGGCATCTCCCCTGTCCTTCCTAATCTCACCCCCCCACCCCACCCCACCTTAAAGCACACTAGCATTAAATATAAACTATTTTGTTTTTTAATGTCCTGCTCATGGCAGAGCCCACCTCCACCCAAAAGCCCGCCTACATTAATACCAAACTTTTTTTTTTTAATTTAATCCTGGGATCTGCAGTACCCAGGCCCAGGTTAAAATAATTTTTAAAACGTGTTTGTATTTAATGTTGGTGGGTTTCTAGGTGGGGATAGGCAGTGCCCAGGTTAAAATGTTTTTATTATGTGTAATGTTGGACTGCTGGTGGGCTCAGGGTGGGGATGGGCTCAGTGCCCAGGTTAAAATTAAAAATTTTTAAAAAGTTGTATATTTTATGTCGGTGAGGATGGTCTCTGTCAGAGAATATCCACACCAACATGAAATCTACAACCTTTTTTTAAGTGTTATTTTTAACCTGGGCACTGAGCCCATCCCCACCCACCCTGAACCCTCTAGCAGTCCAACATTACACATAATAAAAATTAAAACATTTGTTTTTACCTAGGCTTGAATGTTGTAGTTTCTCAAAAGACTGCACTTATGCACACTATGCAGTCAGTGTGCACGTGAAGCAGAGCACTGCAGACTGCGCTGGATGCTGTGCCTGGCCCTGTTTGTGGCAGCAGGGGAGTGCTGAGGCCTGGCTGGGGCTGAACTGACACCGCATCGCGGCTGCTGATGCCACTGCTGCCATAGTGCTTTGTCTGCACTCTGCAGCTGCTCTCACTGGTGCCTGCTGCCCTGTCCCCCCCCCCCCCCCGCCCCCCCCCCCCCCCCCCCGGCACGGCGTGAATGCGGCTCATCGGGCCCGGTCTTTTCCAACTATGCCTGTGTTCCAGAGGCGTAGCTAGATTTTGATGTCTGGGGGAGCAGACTTTTGTAAAATAGGCGCCAGAAGGGGAAGGCCGGCCATAGCATGCTCCTGGTCCACAACACACTTCCTTGGTTAAGAACGATTGGTCTAGGCACATGCAGAAACACACCTGGTACAAAATAGGGAGACCACAAAAAACATTCATAAAAACTGAAATGGTGATCCTCCTCCTCTCTATCCAAGAAAGCTAGGCTCTATAAGCAGTGCAATATCAGTACACGAGAAACAGAAATGCATTTTCTTCCATACTCTACAAAATACTCTGGCTATAGGGACTTCCCCTCACCCCCTGTATTCGTGCAGAGATGTTTTCACCTAGTAAAGGGTCACCAAAACAGACATCAGATGCAGATGTGGTTCCATGTGTCCCAATGAAAGAAGAGTTTAATTTTACTTCCATTTAATTTCAGCATATTCCATCATTATAACACCAGGCTTCCCAAAGGCAGATTACAGCAACAGTTAAGATCAAGAAACTGGATATTCTCACTGAAATTTTGTATAGTATAGAACAGTGTAGAAAAATGAGCACAAAATACAGAGATTATAACTGCGGTTTCTACCAGCTATAATAATTTTTTAGCTATTTTAGTGATGTTCAATTTTTATTTCATGATATTTATATCTAGATATGGGAAGCTTTCAAATAAATTAAAAAGCTATCAAATAAGGTTGAACGAGGATTCCAAGATGGCCGCACGCTAACGCGGCTTGCTGCTGCATCGCTTTGTTTTGGTCTTAATGCCTAAATGACGAGGAAGGGCATCTGCCCGAGTCCCCCAGACCCCTTCCCAGATACCTGGACCGATGGACCGGTTCATGGTGCAACAGAGGGCCGGTGAGGTTCTCGGGACTGGTTCGAGATTGGGCGCTGGCGGGAACGAGGAGCTTTCGGCGTCTCTTGAACGAGACAACATTGAGTCCCGAGGTTAGAGCTCCACCCCCACAACCAATGGCGGCGAGTTCCCCGCTGTTCGGAACGTCGGCATCTCCCCGAAGCTGTGAGTTAGCGCCGACGCTGGGGACCCAGGTTCAACTAGTTCCAGCGGGAGAGAGGAGGGTAATGCCTCCAGGAAAGACTCGCCAGCCGGCAGAGGAAGCAGGAGAACTACAGGCGATTGGAGGGAGAAAGGCGGCTCAAGAGATCGTATTTCCTGCTGAACTTATTACCAAACCTAATGAGGTAACGCTGGACTCATTGTGGGATCTTGTGTCCCAACTAGGACAAATGTTTCTTGCTTCTACAACTAAACAGTCTCAACAAGTTAGTGAGATGGAGCAGAAGATTGAGAAGCAAAAAATAGAGGTTGAAAAAATGATTCCTAGAATGGATACTATGGAACAAACTGTAAAGAAATTGGACAATATACAATTTTCACTTTTGAAAGAAGTATCCAGCCTAAGGCTTAAAACTGAGAACTTAGAAAATTATACTAGGAATCTAAATCTGCGCTTTGTTAATTTTCCTTATAATGCAATGATAAAACCAGGGGACATGTTAAAGAGATACATAAGTACATAAGTACATAAGTAGTGCCATACTGGGAAAGACCAAAGGTCCATCTAGCCCAGCATCCTGTCACCGACAGTGGCCAATCCAGGTCAAGGGCACCTGGCACGCTCCCTAAACGTAAAAACATTCCAGACAAGTTATACCTAAAAATACGGAATTTTTCCAAGTCCATTTAATAGCGGTCTATGGACTTGTCCTTTAGGAATCTATCTAACCCCTTTTTAAACTCCGTCAAGCTAACCGCCCGTACCACGTTCTCCGGCAACGAATTCCAGAGTCTAATTACACGTTGGGTGAAGAAACATTTTCTCCGATTCGTTTTAAATTTACCACACTGTAGCTTCAACTCATGCCCTCTAGTCCTAGTATTTTTGGATAGCGTGAACAGTCGCTTCACATCCACCCGATCCATTCCACTCATTATTTTATACACTTCTATCATATCTCCCCTCAGCCGTCTCTTCTCCAAGCTGAAAAGCCCTAGCCTTCTCAGCCTCTCTTCATAGGAAAGTCGTCCCATCCCCACTATCATTTTCGTCGCCCTTCGCTGTACCTTTTCCAATTCTACTATATCTTTTTTGAGATACGGAGACCAGTACTGAACACAATACTCCAGGTGCGGTCGCACCATGGAGCGATACAACGGCATTATAACATCCGCACACCTGGACTCCATACCCTTCCTAATAACACCCAACATTCTATTCGCTTTCCTAGCCGCAGCAGCACACTGAGCAGAAGGTTTCAGCGTATCATCGACGACGACACCCAGATCCCTTTCTTGATCCGTAACTCCTAACGTGGAACCTTGCAAGACGTAGCTATAATTCGGGTTCCTCTTACCCACATGCATCACTTTGCACTTGTCAACATTGAACTTCATCTGCCACTTGCACGCCCATTCTCCCAGTCTCGCAAGGTCCTCCTGTAATCGTTCACATTCCTCCTGCGACTTGACGACCCTGAATAATTTTGTGTCATCGGCGAATTTAATTACCTCACTAGTTATTCCCATCTCTAGGTCATTTATAAATACATTAAAAAGCAACGGACCCAGCACAGACCCCTGCGGGACCCCACTAACTACCCTCCTCCACTGGGAATACTGGCCACGCAATCCTACTCTCTGCTTCCTATCTTTCAACCAGTTCTTAATCCATAATAGTACCCTACCTCCGATTCCATGACTCTGCAATTTCTTCAGGAGTCTTTCGTGCGGCACTTTGTCAAACGCCTTCTGAAAATCCAGATATACAATATCAACCGGCTCCCCATTGTCCACATGTTTGCTTACCCCCTCAAAAAAATGCATTAGATTGGTGAGGCAAAACTTCCCTTCACTAAATCCATGCTGACTTTGTCTCATCAGTCCATGTTTTTGTATATGCTCTGCAATTTTATTCTTAATAATAGCCTCCACCATCTTGCCCGGCACCGACGTCAGACTCACCGGTCTATAATTTCCCGGATCTCCTCTGGAACCCTTCTTAAAAATCGGAGTAACATTGGCTACCCTCCAGTCTTCCGGTATTACACTCGATTTTAGGGACAGATTGCATATTTCTAACAGTAGCTCCGCAAGTTCATTTTTTAGTTCTATTAATACTCTGGGATGAATACCATCAGGTCCCGGTGATTTACTACTCTTCAGCTTGCTGAACTGACCCATTACATCCTCCAAGGTTACAGAGAATTTGTTTAGTTTCTCCGACTCCCCCGCTTCAAATATTCTTTCCGGCACCGGTGTCCCTCCCAAATCCTCCTCGGTGAAGACCGAAGCAAAGAATTCATTTAATTTCTCCGCTACGGCTTTGTCCTCCTTGATCGCCCCTTTAACACCATTTTCGTCCAGCGGCCCAACCGACTCTTTGGCCGGTTTCCTGCTTTTAATGTATCTAAAAAAATTTTTACTATGTATTTTTGCTTCCAACGCTAATTTCTTCTCAAAGTCCTTTTTTGCCCTCCTTATCTCCGCTTTGCATTTGGCTTGGCATTCCTTATGATCTATCCTGTTACTTTCAGTTGGTTCTCTTCTCCACTTTCTGAAGGATTGTTTTTTGGCTCTAATGATTTCCTTTATCTTACCTCATGGAAAATTTATGTATACCAGAATCAAATTTGCCACCCTTTTCAAGAATTTTCTATCTTCCTCCAAAATTGACGGAACAAAATGCACAACAGACTTTGGACATTTCAGCCTTTCTTGAGACATTGGACACATTACAGGCCACACCTGCAACTTTGGTCGCTATTGTGGCTCTAATTCCTGATAAACAATGGTTCTTCCAGATGTTTTTTAAACATAGGCAGAAGCCATTTCTATGTCTGCGAATTTCCTTGTTTCCCGATTTCTCAAGAGAGACACAAAAGAAGAGGAAACAATTTCTCATGATGAAGCCGGCGGTAATTCAACTTGGGGGTACCTTTTTTTTGAGGTACCCATGTAAATGTGTTATAAGGTTTGATAACGTTAAATATACCTTCACTGATCCGTCTCAACTTTCCAAACTAATCGCCTCTAAGACACCAACTGAAGCAATATAATATTTTATCACTGTTACCCTTCGCGTATAGCTATTTTCCTTTTTTCTTCTTATTTCTCTTCTAATTCCTAAGTCTTGGAATCTTTGTTGAGGACTTGAGTGATTTTTGTGATGCGTTAGTTGTTATAACTTTTGTTATTGGATAATAATATGTTTATATCACTATTTTTCAAGATGTTATGCTTGAAAAATTATTGTAAATTATATAAAAATAAAATAAAAAAAAAAGCTATCAAATAAGTAAAAAAAGAAAACAAAATCTTTTGTCCTCCACCTTTTAAGGCACTGCCTATTCAACTGGAACAGCTTTAAAGAATCTTTTGCTATTGCTTTAGCATTTGCTATTGTTTTGCGTGAACTAAAGTCCGTATAAAGGACTAGATAGGAACACCCCATCTCCTGTTTTCTTCAATCTCCTTGGACAGCACCCCTTGCTTCCCTGCCCCCCCTTCTCTCTGGGTCTCCCTTGCTTACCCCCCCCCCCTCTGAAATCTCCCTCTTGTTTCCCTTGATGACCCCTCCTGTTTTGACTATCACCACCCCTCCCCTTTCTTTTTTTTATTTTATGGGCTACAAACAAAGGCTGTGTGTACCCTCCCCCTCCTGTCCATCAATCGCCTTCTGTAACTCAACCCCCCTCCTGTCCATCGATCACCTTCTGTAACGTAACCCAACACAACCCCTCCTCCCCCCCCCCCCCCCCCCCCCGGCCCTGAGAATTATATTTTATTTTTAGCTGGAACAGCTAGTGCCCGAGGAACCCTTCCAGTTTCGATCCCACACAGACAGTCAGCCTGCAGACTGCCAGCACAGCGTGCGCGGTCCCTTGGCCTTACCTTACCCCAGAGAAGAGCTCAGCTGAAGCCGAGGCTGAGAGACTCCGCGTTGTCCAAGCGCCGAACAGCTGGGTGTGGGTGGGCTGGCAGCATGGGCTGGAGCAGCTGCACTGGTGCCTAACACAGCGCCGACCACGGCACTGTGCCTGAGAACGAGACAGGAGAGGAGGACCCCTGGGGCGGGCAGCGGGCCTGGCTCTGGCTCTGCCTGTCCCACACTGAGTCGCGTTGGAGAAAAAAAGAGGACACACAGGAACGTCGTCAAGAGACGAGTCGAGAGTGCTGATGAGAGCGCATGGGTAACTCGGCTTAGCAACAGCTGAGCTTCAGCAGTCTGTTCCCTTCCCGTTCCCAGTGCAGAGCAGCAGCAGGCACTCACGGACTCCGCGCGGGAAGGTAGCAGCAACGCGCATGTGCATAGGCGCCGTTTATCAAGAAATCCATTTGGGGGAGGAACCGCTCCCCCTGCGCCCCACCTAGCTACGCCACTGCTGTGTTCCACTGCCAGTACTGAACTCCTCCTAGAATCTGACCCAGATTCGGGACAGTTCCTAGGAGGAGCTCAGTGCTGGCAGTGGTACACAGGCACAGTTGAAAGAGACCAGGCCCAACGAGCCGCATTCATGCTGTGTGTGTGTGGGGGGGGGGGGGGGGGGGGGCAGGGCAGCAGGCACCGGTGAGGGCAGCTGCAGAGTGCAAAGCACTATCACAGTAGTGGCATTAGCAACCGCAATACAGTCAGTGTTGAGCTGCTAAACTACCCTCTCAGAGTAGGTTATTCCAGCTCCTGCAGACTAACTCCACTACCAACTTCATACTCCCTGAGTGACCCAGACCCGAGCACTGCAGGAAAACAAATTACGCATGTACAGGTAGGACTTAACGCTCAAGTCTTGTGCAGCTGAACTAAAAGGCTGTGCAGCCTAACCAGCGCCTAGAAGATTGGCATCAATTGGTGGATCAGACAAACTGGGTGGGCCTAAGCCGAGAATGGGTGGGGCTGGGCCCACCCATAGCTACACCCCTGCTGCTGTGATCCAAAATTTATTTGAAAATGATCTGAGATTTACATAGAAACATAGAAACATGACGGCAGATAAAGGCCATACAATCTTTGTTAATCAGCTATACCCATAGATCATTCCACCCACACAGTAAACCTTAACAGGTTCTCAGTTCTTACCCTAAAACTACACATTAACTACCTACCCCCTACATCCCATAGAACAGGAGTAGGAGAAAAAAAACAGTCTGCCCATCCTCTGTAACCCCTAATTCTTCCTGTTCATAAGCGATCCCACATGCTTATCCCATGCCTTTTTAAAATCTGGAACAGTCCTAGACTCCACCACCTCCACCAGGAGGCCATTCCACGCCTCCACAACCCTTTCTGTGAAATAGTACTTTCTTAGGTTACTCCTAAGCCTATTCCCTCTTAACTTTGTCATATACCCCCTCATTCCAGAGCTCTCCTTCATTTGAAAAAGGCTCTCTTCCTGTACATAAATGCCCTTGAGATATTTAAACGTTTCTATCATGTCTCCTCTCTCCCTCCTCTCTTCCAGCGTATACATGTTGAGGTTCATAAGCCTGTCCCTATAATTTTTGCATTCAAGACCGCTTACTAATTTCGTAGCCGCCCTCTGGACCAACTCCATCCTGTTTATATCTTTCCATAGGTGCAGTCTCCAGAACTGCACGCAGTACTCCAAATGGGGCCTCAATAGAGACTTACACAACGGCACTATCACCTCCTTTTTCGTGCTGGTCATGCCTCTCTTTATGCACCCAAGCATCCTTCTGGCTTTGACCATCGCTTTTTGTACCTGTTTGGAAGCTTTAAGGTCATCAGACACAATCACCCCCAAGTCCCGCTCTTCCTTCGTACACTGAAGCACTTCACCCCCTATACTGTACTGTTCCCTTGGATTTTTGCGACCCAAGTGCATGACCCTGCATTTTTTGGTATTAAACCTTAGTTGCCAAATGTCGGTCCATTCCTCCAGCTTCGCTAAGTCCTTTCTCAGGTCATTCACACCCTCCAGGGTGTCCACCCTGTTGCAGAGTTTAGTATCATCCGCAAAGAAACAAACCTTACCAGACAGCCCTTCCGCAATATCACTCACGAAGACATGAAAAAGAGCCGGCCCTAGGACCAACCCCTGCGGTACTCCACTGACTACATCCTTTTCTTCAGAGCAAGCTCCATTTACCAGTACCTTTGTCTCCTACCATTCAACCAATTTTTAACCCAATCAGTTACTCTAGGTCCCATACCGAGGGCACTCAATTTATTTATCAGTTGCCTATGCGGAACCGTGTCAAAGACTTTGCTGAAATCCAAGTATACCACATCAAGCGTCCCTCCCACATCCAACTGTTTGGTCACCCAGTCAAAGAAGACAGATTCCTCTGACACGACCTGCCACTAGTGAAGCCATGCTGCCTCATGTACGCATTCCATTTAGTTCAAAAATTCTCACAATCCTCCTCTTTAGAAGCGTTTCCATTAGCTTACTCACCACCGAGGTCAGACTGACAGGTCTGTAATTCACAACCTCCTCCTTCCACTCTTGTGCAAAGGAACCACATCCACCCTTCTCCAGTCCACCGGGACCACTCCAGTTTCTAAGGAAGCATTGGTCCGTCAGCGGAGCCGACAGAACTTCTCCGAGTTCCTTAAGCACCCTCGGGTGTATCCCATCAGGCCCCATCGCTCTGTCGACTTTTAGTTTGGCAAGCTCCTTACGAACACAGTCCTCCGTAAACAGGTCTTGGTCTACCATACCTCCATCCCCTTTAGCCTTTGTTTTCTGCAGCCCTACCCCCGGTCTTTCATTTGTGAACACGGAGCTAAAATAATTGTTAAGCAGTTCAGCTTTATCCTTATCATCTTCCACATATTTCTCTCCCTCAGCTTTGAGCCTCACAATGCTATTATGGCACTTCCCCTTGTCACTTACATATCTGAAAAACGTCTTATCCCCCAATTTTACTGTATTAGCTATCTTTTCCTCTATTTGCCGCTTCACTTTCCTGATAGCTTTTCCAGCTTCTCTTCGCTTTTTTAGGCATTCTCGTCTGTCTTCATCTTTCTGAGTTGTCTTGTAACGTGCAAAGGCTAGCCTCCTTACCTTTATCTTTTCAGCTACTATATACGAGTACCAGAGAGGCCTTCTTTTCCTCTTACTTTTATGTAATTTTCTAACATAAAGGTTAGTTGCCTTTAATATAGCTCCTTTCAGTCTTGTCCATTGCTGTTCTACATCCTTCAGCTGTTCCCATCCCGCTAACTGTTCCTTAAGAAATTCCCCCATCTCGGCAAAGTTAGTTCCTTTGAAATCCAGGACCTTCAATCTTGAGTTAGCCCTCTCTTCTGTTTTAATATTGAACCATACCATACGATGATCACTAGATGCCAAATGGTCTGCCACCTTGACGTCAGAAACGTACTCTCCATTCGTAAGCACCAGGTCCAGAACAGCTCCATCCCACGTCGGTTCTGTTACCCACTGCCGGAACAATTCTTCCTGTAGGGAATCTAAGATCTCTTTGCTTCTAGATGACCCTGCAGCTGGGACACCCCAATCAACATCTGGCATATTGAAGTCACCTATCAGTAGTACTTCCCCTTTCCTAGCTATCTTGCGGATGTCTTCAATTAAGTCCCTGTCCATTTCCTCCAACTGTGAGGGTGGTCTGTATATCACTCCTATATAGATACATTTTCTTTTCCTTCTTTCCAGTTTAACCCACAGCGCTTCTTCCATACCCCACATGTCCTGCAGTTCTGTCATTGGATATCATTGTATATCCATTGTATATCATTGTATATCACTCCTATATAGATACATTTTCTTTTCCTTCTTTCCAGTTTAACCCACAGCGCTTCTTCCATACCCCACATGTCCTGCAGTTCTGTCATTTGGATATCATTCTTAGCATATAATGCCACACCTCCACCCTTTTTTCCTACTCTGTCCTTCCTGAATAGATTACAACCAGGTATAGCAATATCCCAGTCATGGTTCTCTGTGAACCACATCTCCTTGACCGCCATTAAATCCAAGTCCACTTCCATCATTGTAGCCTCAAGATCTAGAAGTTTGTTTTCCATACTAAGGGCATTGGTATACAAGGCTCTCCAGGTCCAGCCTGTTGCTGAAGACACTCCTTCACTTCCTTGACAGATGGACACCATCACCGCTCAGTACCGCTTGGAAAATCATCCCATGGTCTACAAAACCAAAGCACTCTCATCGGCACCAACCACATATTCATGCATTTATCTCCAAGATGAGAGCTTCTCTCATTCATCCTTTACCTTCGACAGGGAGGATCGATGAGAACACCGCCTGTGCACCTAGATGCTTCACCCTCTGACCGAAAGCCACGAAGTCTCATATGATATGTTCAGTAGGATATTTAGCTGTATCATTTGTGCCAACATGGATGAGTAGCATAGGAGCGTGGTCCGTAGGCTTGATGAGTCTAGGCAATCTTTCTACAATATCGCGAATCTTGGCACCAGGCAGACAGCACACCTCTCTGGACAACATATCTGGCCGGCAGATGGGTGCTTCGGTACCCCTGAGAAGTGAATCTCCAACCACCACTACCTTTCGCTTTTTCTGGGCCAATTGTCCAGCTGTGATGGCATTTTTGGTCATTGTTTCCTCCTGTTTTATTAGATGTTTCTAGCTCTTCTACCTCCAGGGCTATGGATCGATTCTTTAGTTGAATAGAAGGTGGAGTTGGAGGATTGATCTTGTGGGTTTTGGTGACCTGCTTCCAGCTGTGCTCTGTCTGCCCAAGGTCTTCTCTCCCTTTGCTGGAAGTCCTCAATGTTTTGACCTGCGTCTCCAGGACAGATTTCTGGTTGTCCCAGATGTTAGTTCTTGTACTTAATTCATGAGGGACTCAATGTATGTACATTTATCACATGAAACCAGAATCTTGTCTTGGTCCAAGGGTTTGGTCGTGACAGTGGTAGAAGCAGTGGTAGAAGTTTTAGGGGCTCTTTGTTTCTTTACCATAGTTCCAAATGTAGGGGCTGTTGTAGTTGTGATAATAAAATATGTAGCCTGTCACACAACTACCAATCCTGTTTTTTTTCTCCTACTCCTTTTCTTTGGGATATAGGGGTAGGTAGTTAATGTGTAGTTTTAGGGTAAGAACTGAGAACCTGTTAAGATTTACTGTGTGGGTGGAATGATCCATTGGAGCCAACTCTGTTGGTGCTGTGGGTGCTTGAGTACCAGCAATATTGAGAAAATTCCTTGTGTGTGTCCAGGGAGTGGTCATTTCCATTGGGCTTAGCACCCCCAATAATTTTGTAAAGTTGGCTCCTATGGAATGATCTATGGGTATAGCTGATTAACAAAGATTGTTTGATTATCCTGCCAATACAGTACTGCTAACAGTGAGAGAAGCTTGATGAACAAGTTTAAGGAAGAGAAGGTAAATTGGTATCCTATGTGATATATAATGAGAATAACAACTAATGGATATGTTAACAGAGGTCCTTTTTATCTAGAGCAGGAAGGCCCCTGATGCTGAGCAGAAGGCTGGGGATATACTGTGATAATGAATGGTTTACTTTTCAGAAACAGTTATAATTTGGATGGAGGTGATTTGTGATAAGTAGTGTATTTAGGAAAGCTATTTAGGAAGTGTCAATCTTGGGATGTGTGAATTGAGGGGCAGGGAGGGAGGGCTTAAACTTAAAACCTGTGGAATGTGTTTGCTGTAAAACCTATCTCTAGAGCTGTATTAAGCCACTTATCTACACAGCTGGTTGGGATTAGGGGAAGACAAGGTTAAGAAATGCACCAGAAATGCCCCAAACCACAGTTCTAAGGTAGGGATAACCAGAAATAGTGCCAGAACAAGTCTTATCTGTGAGCTTTCAGCACCTTTGGCATATGCATTCACTGATGAATGTGTTCCACTCACACATTGAAAAATTGAATGTGAAAATAACTCACTACTGGAGGTCATGAACTGCCTTAAACCTGTTCAGTCTGTTCTCAGATGTTGTGCAGAAGACGGTTTCATAGTGCTAAAGGTAAAGAAGTTGTTGCTTTTTGTTCACAAGTAGCCTTGCTGTACACCACGTTTGGAATATTTGGAGATATGGAGCGTGCCACTGGAGGAGATCACCATATTTGCGTGGATAGCTTTAACTGAAATTCCAAATTGGAATTAAGTTGTTGCAACTGTGGCATATCTAAAAGAAAAGGAAATAGATATAGATGATAGCAAATATTTTGATCAGTTCTGCAACTTGAAGAGATTTGTTGAGTCAAACCAAAATAAAGAAGACTTTGAAACGTTATTGTCACATGAGAAATGGGTGAAGTATTTTTGCAGCTGCAAGACTGAGGAATGTTTTTCATAACTTCTTATCACTGCAGAGTTTATCATTGCAATTCTGTCATAAATGCTAACACTGAACGAGTTTTTTCCTTAATGCAGAGCCAAAGAACAAAGGAGAGAAACAAGTTACTGATTGAGTCTGTCAAAGGAATTTTGTTTGTGCAGCACAACTTTAAGCGTATGACATGAAAAGACTTTTGCACATATCTCAGAAGCCAGCCGGGGTTACTGGGGGATATCTGCTCTTCTGATAAGCATGCTTGGGCTGAGAGTCAGTCAAATTCAAATCCAGAAATGTTAATCTGAGCCCTTATGCCTAGCCCGAGGCTTAGGAAGGACTTTGGCCAAGTCCTAGGGTAGACCAATCAGGCGCTAAGCAATACCACGGGCCACAAAGCCCCGTACACTCAGGACAATCAACAAGCACCACCAGACAAAGGAGACAGACCACTCAGGTGGGCTGCAAGGCCGATCTAGAACCCACTCATATAGAGTCCAAGCATACGGACCGCAAGGCCGAACTGGAACCGAATCATACACTAGGGAAGGGAAAAGAACAACGAGGGGTCCCCAATGGGACTAGAGCTCAAGCAGCACACACAGCGCCAGGCAGTGACACAAAGGGAAGGGTGACAGACAAAACTGGCGGATACAGACTATGACCAGAGGGAGAGAATACAAAAAAAGGCTAAACAGTAACTCAGGTAGCGTAGGGCAAATCCCACAGAGAAAAAGGGAAAGCCGGGGTCAGAATCGGACACTATAGACACGGAACCTACAAGAGCAAAGTTCCACAGGAATAGCTGAACAGTGAAAAACAGACTGAAGGAAAAGGCAGCTTTCAAATATAAGGACAGGAAAGAAGCAGGCACACAAGAGTACAGAAAGGAATAAGGCAGACACCAGAGAAAGGCTGCCTAAAAGAGGCAGGGCTCACAGAAGGCAAATACCAAGCACTGCACATAAAGGGTAAACACTGAGTATAGGGAAACTAACCAAACAAAGCAGGAACGAGCTTACCACAGACAGAAAGACTGCCTAACAGAGGCAGGGCTCACAGAAGGCAAATACCAAGCTCTGCACATAAAGGGTTAACACTGAGTAAAGGGAAACCAAACAACACAGGAATGAACTTACCACGGACAGAAAAGCTGCCTAACAGAGGCAGGGAGAAACGAGGCAGAGGACAGACCCAGCTGCACCGCAGAGAAGCAATCAAGGACACGCTGGTTACAACCAGCACACACACACACACAGACCACAAACAAAAAGGAGAGCAAGCAAAACTCTTCAAACTACACACTGTGCCACGAGCACAGACAGAGTAAGAGAACAAGAGCTCAGCTCACAGGAATTAACGCTAGAGCGTCCACTTTAGGGAGAGGTAAGTTTAAATAGCTCTGACTTTTGATGTCTGCTGCTTCAGACGTCAGCTCAATCCCTGACAGGCCAATCAGAAGCAAGTCCCAGTCATTCCCCTGCCTGCCTCAGTAGAATCATAACAAGAAATCTGTGAAAAATAGATTATTGCCTATTGCTGTACCATCTTCCCAATCCCAAACTTGCCATACTAGAATCCACTAAACACTGTGATTTAAATTTCATCCCCTATGTATTGGAATTCTCTTCTCCTCAATATCTATGCAGAATTGTCATTGTAATGTCCTCACAACGTGTTCCTGACACTATGCTTTCATCAGTCAAACAAAAGGAGTGAGGCCAGGAGAATGAGGATTCCAAAATGAAAGTCTTTATTCTTCCAGCCAATACAATAGGCTATTGTAGAGTAGACTTGACAGAGCTGCTTGTCAGCTTTTTGAAGTTTTGCTGTTGTTATGGTTGTAAGCGGTTTTACACTTCATTTGTTTCTGTGTGGTTGATATGCTGCTGCTATTTTAAGTCACCATTCCATAGTTGGTTAGATGGTGCCACAATTGTTATTTGTGTTTTGGACTCATTGAATCCTGTGTTACAAACTTGACTGAATTGTTATTGACTCCTGAGGCAGGTACTTGTTGCACCAAAACACAGGACTGCATCAAGTTTTCCTTCAGTTTGTTGTGCTTTTAGATGTCAATAAAACAGAACCCTTGTGTTGGAACTTTATTGGTCTACCCCCCTTTTTTTATGTCCATGCAAATGAGGGCAGAACAGCTGTTAAAATTTTTTTTTAATTTACCATAAAATCCTGGCTCTTTCTAGGTGTCTGGATGATTTTGTGGAGCCTGCCCATTTGTCTGGGTTTCTGGTAGGTGGTGATTATAATTAGGTCTACCACCTCCGTTTGGGCAGCGGAAGCCATGGGCTTTCTACTATCCTGAAAAGGATTGCAGGCTCCCTCTAAATACTTAATTACCCCAACCTTGTATCTGCTCATGACAGTTTTACACAGTCTGGGCAGTAGCAAATTCAGTAATTAGAAACCCAGTATTCAATAGAAATAATAAGATAGTTTATTAGCATAAGCATCTTACCCAAGGGCAGTACAGGCAATTAGGTATTCACATGGTAGAACAGCACTTCTCGACAGATGACATGTGCCTTCAAAGGTTACTGGCTTCTTCTCCCCAGGCACTGCTTAGGTAGCAGACCTTTTATACTTTTTTTGGTCCCATAGTTCCCTATGAACATTTTACTTTCCCACCTGCACTTTCGTCATAATTGGCACATACATCCAATTATGACCAAGTTTCAACTTCAGAGAGTTTGCTTATCTCTCATCCAATTAGGACCAAGTTTCAACTTTCTTATCTCGCCAAGCTTCGCTCATCCTTAAATTTAACTTTTCTGCACCTGGCCTTATCTTTGCCCAATTATTTTTTATAGTTTCTCCACATGCCTATGTCCAGCTGTACACAACCCTTACCAACTTTGTAACTCTGCCAAGCTTAATCAGACTGTCACATTTCTTCAGTGAAGTATCAGGACTGAGAGATGCTATGATTTTACAGGCCTAGTTTGCTTTAGGAAGCCTGAACCTGTTCTTCACTGCATTCAATTTGTGACAATTATTTACAGTGGGCAGGCTGGCTAGCTCAGCTGGCTGGCTCACCTGCCCCCCCCCCCCCCCAAGCCTTAGAGTGTGTTCCCCAAACCTAACTTAACATGCCCTGGTGGTTTAGTAGCCTCTTTGGGACAGAAAAGAACCCCACTCTTTCTTGCTTGCTTCCCCCCACCGCTTGAAGTCTCGGCAGCCATTTTCAAGAAGCAGTGGCAGCGAGTAGGTCAGCGGCAGCTGGCAGGAGAGATTAGGATTCTTTCTTGCCCCAAAGAGGCCACTAGACCAGCAGGGATGTTACTGTAGGTTCAAGGAGGATGAATGGAGTATGTGTGGGTGGGTGGGGAGAGGGAGGGAGGGGCTGTAAAAAGGTGGGTGGGTGTAGGTGTGATGATATTAAGGATGTAGTATGAAAATAATAGTATGCCCCCCCCCCCCCAGCTCAGGGAAATATCAAGAGTTAAGCATTAAAATGTGAAAATCAAGATAATTTGAAGACAGAGCAGGACAGATGCATTTAACCTAGTTACAGTTTGCTGACATTGCTGGGCTGACAGTTTATGCTTGCTTAAGTAATTAATGTCCTGTTCAGATACTTGGAAGTGTCACTAATAACATGCATGTTTTAGCAAGAACAGGGGAACCGAAAATAATGCACCTTTGTAGTTTGCATATTTGAACACACAGATGTATGCTGAATATATATTGCTAAAGAGTTCTTTATTCATAATATGGTGAGGATCTTTACTGGCATAGTAGAACAGCTGTCTGACCTTTGCCCTTGAACCCCTTTTAGAATGCTGATAGAAGCTGAATATAATCTAAACCAATTATCTATTGTTTGCATCTTGTGATTTATGACATAAACCTGTTGACATATAACCTATGACTTCATACTTTTTGCCAATAAAACAGAAGACCTGAGAGAGGAGAGAGAGTCTTAGGTGAGCTCACTGTAATTAAGTAGGGCCTAGTACTTCCTCTTGGAAGCTTCTGTATATACTGATTATAACCTCTTGTCTACCGTGAGTTTTCTTTCCCTTAGTTTCTTTCAGTAGGGAGAAAAGGATTGGGAGTTATTGGTTGTTTAAGTGAACTCCACATGCAGTCAGGTGCAGGGAAGAGGGCTAGAAAAAAGATTGATGAAGGGGGCATACCTGGAGGGGGAAGAGAAAAGGGGTAAATACAGCACATGGATAGATTATGATGAAGAGGAGAGGAGAGGGGGACATGCTGCTCATGGATGGGAGGGAAAGGAAAGGAGGACATGCTGCTCATAGATTTTTGCTTTTTTTGGAAATGTACATCTTTTCTAATTTTGTATTTAGCAGAGTATGGAAGAAAATGCATTTCTTTTACTTTTACCAATATTTTCACTGCTTATAGAACCTGGCTTTCTTGGGCTAAACATGACTGTGTAGAAGAGTGCAGCGCAGTGGGGCTGGGGCTAGAGTGGGCCTGGGATGGGCCAGGGGCAGGGCTGCATTTTACGTTTTGTGTCCTCTTTTAAGTCTCTTCAAATATGGTAACCCCATCAATAGCAATTGAAAAGTTTGTAGCTTCCTTCCAGTACCTAATACTAAAAGAGCTGTGTGTGTGTGTGTGTGTGTCTGTGGGAGCACATGGTCATCTCCTCGTATTCCTACTGTTATTCTCTTGTTCAGCGGCAAGCAGCAGAGGCGGGGCAAAGGCTGGCTGGGCTGCTTCACAAACTCTCTGAGCTGGCGTAGGGTTTATGGCAGTAAGGGCACCATTGTTCAGCATGCTGTTTTCTGAGCATGGGACAAGAATAGGAAAAGAGCTCATCAGCATACATTAGCATGCTACTTGCGCTATTTTTCTGCGTGCTCGTTTGTTCCTGCACTCCAGGCCTTTGAACATTCTGTGCAGGTAAATGTGGGCGCTAGTCTGGCAGTAATGGCCTCTAGGGCTCGTGTTAGCATCGGGGTTGCACCAGGATTGTTTACAGGCTAGTAACAACTGAGATTGAATGTAACTTAAGCTGTAGGTTTTGCAAATGAACACAGCTCCCTTTGCAAAGATAAGTCCTTTGAAGTGAGCTCCAACTATTGTTTTGCTAACTGGGAGCTGACTTTGAGCTAATTAAGACATGCAACTTTGAGCTGGCACTTACAAATGCAGAGCTGATTTTCCAAGAATTGATATACACATCTCAGGTGCACAAGAAGCTGGTACTGTATCAATTTTGCAACTTTTGAGCTGGGGAGCAGAGCTGTGCACATTTCAGGTAGTTAATTATACACAAGGAACTGAGTTTACAACCTTGCAGGAGCTGACAGGTAAGCAATGTATCAAATTTGTTACAGCTTCAGCTAGCTTTGGGCTATACCCCTTATAGCCAGAAGACAAATGGTTCTTTTAAAACAAATAGTTCTTCCTTAGCCTTTTACTGGATTCACTCCTGCAGAAGCATTTACATTTCTCTGTCACCACATAAATGACCATAAGCTTAACTTGTTTTAAATCTCCCTGAGGGAAATTTCATCGTCTTTTCACTATTCTCTTTCAAAGACAATGATTGGTAGGTTGTCAAACCAGTCTCTTAACACTCATCAGAAGGAGACTCAAATCTGTAGTTCCAAATGTTCTTTAAAGCAAATAAAAAGGATAATACTTACAGTGAAGATGCAGATGAACCAGGAGAAAAGTATGCAGAGAAGTATCTGTTTTCAGTCCAGCATCCTTAGAATAGAGGAGGCTGGTAATCAGCTAGTGTAGAGAGACACTGCCAATAACATAGGCAGCCGAGACCCCTCGTGCCTGCCGAGTAATTGTGATGATGCAATAACTTCAGGAGACGATGCGTTTATTATCATGGCACAACTTGGCCGCAGCTTTATTTTATTTTATACCATCAAAGTTTGCACTGGGTATACCCAAGCCAACCAAAACTTTCCGGCTTAACAGCCCACACAGTCCACCGTCATTAGCAAGACTGACCAACCATATACAGAGCTCCCTGTCGCACAGCAAGGGAGCTCAGCCGTAAGCGCAGCTGTCCCAGCTGCCTAGCTTACTCCATCAGGCTTGGGTACCCTGCCACCAGCCCGGGGTAGTAAGACTTGCCCCGGGCCACCACCCATCAGCTGCGACCAGTTGTGCCAAAATTACATTATCTAATACGGTCTGCAAATCATTATTGAACAACTCATTGCCAATTGCGGAGAGGTGCGTCCCATCTTTCCTAAAAGAACCCTTCGCACATCTCTTCCGCCCAGGCATGCGTCCTGCAAGCCACCTGTTCTCATGACCCAGGTTGCTATTTGCCTGTTCATCTTCTTTCTGGGCCTGCCCCCAAAGTCTCCATTGTCTGTGACTCAAGCCGGGGATAACGTCTGACCATATCACGAGGGTGCAGGGAAAACGCTGTAATATTACAGACAAATCACGCCTAACTGCGCAAACCAGTTCGATGCAAGACTGTGCTCCCGGGTCGATGCCTCCCAGGTGTATCCTTTTGGCGCAAGGGGGGGCTAAGTCTGCCGTTCGGTGCAGGAGGAATGGGACAAGTTGGGACCATCCCATCCCTCCAGCCCCTGTCCAGAGCATTCTAGAGCCCCAGGGGGCCAAGCCCAAATAGGTGCCTATGGCCTTGCCTCCGCTCATTGAGCGGCCCGTTTGATAAACGAGTGTCCGCTACTCCACACACTTTTTCTCCCCTGGACGAACCATGCAATATAAAATATATGTTGGTCGTCAGCTTTAGCGGGCCCCTGGGCTGTTGAAATTATCTGGGTTGTATCTCTCTTTCTGCAAGCATTTCTGCAATACCGCCGTGAATTGGAATCGGGTGAGAGGGGAGCCGTCTTGGTGTACTAGGAAAGACACGCCCCGGTGGGCCTCACCATGAGGTCGTCTGGATGTAAGTTATAGGGCATGTCTGTAGCAACTCCACTTGTGTTAGGGTGAACGCCTGCCCCTTGTCCGTCTGATCTGTCTTAGATCTATGAATTACAAGCCGGAGGGAATTGTCGGCCAGCATAACTTGACTGTGCTGGAGACCACATCCCTCCCTCGAAGTTAAGCTGCCCCACCAGGGATTACATTTCCTTAAGTATAACCTTTTCCTTACCCAAGGACTGCATTGTGAGGCTTTTGAGTTTCCTAATTTGTCTATGGGGAGTCTGGACACCCTGCCGACTGAACCCAGCTCAATTCCTAAGCATGCCAATCGTGTGCTCGGACCCTATGTTTTTTCTTGGGCCAGAGGGATACCGAATTTCTCCGCAATACTTGAAGCGGTGTAGCAGGGACTGGCAAGTATTGCTGCTCGCGGGACCAACAAATAGAAAGTCGCCCAAGTAGTGAATGATGTTCTTGCTCCCCGCAGCCTGTACTAGCGCCCAGTGTAGAAACGTGCTGAAGCGTTCGAATAGCGAGCAGGACACCCTGCAGCCCATCGGCATACACTTATCATAGTAGAATTGGCCTCCAAACTTAAAGTCCAGTATGGGAAAATTGTCTGGGTGCACAGGTAATAGCTGGAAAGCCGACTCGATGTCTGCCTTGGCCATAAGCGCCCTTGTCCTGCTCGCCTCAGCAGCTGTACCGCCATATCGAAAAAAGCATATTGCACAGACGCTGCCTAGGGGGGAAGGAAATAATTTCCTGTTACTCCCGCTGGGTAGGATAGGTTGTGGATGAGTCTATATTTTTTAGGCTCCTTCTTGGGAATAATCGCCAAATGGAGCACTATGAGTCTTATCAAAAGGCTTAGTTTGGAAGGGGCCTGCTATACTCCCTAACTTAATATCCTTGTTGATTTGCTCATGCGCAACTGGTATAGTCTCTTCAACGACAGGGAGTTTTTAGCCTCACTTGTATGCCTTGTCCCGTAGTAAAGTACTTGGAAACCGTGACTGAAGACCTTCATCTAATAGCTGGGCGTCCCTTTTTCGAGGGTATCGTGCTAACCAGGGTCACATCATATCCCAATTGACCGGCGACGGGGTTTTCTGACTCTCAGTGCTAGAGCGGATGGGTGGGTTTTTGGTTTGTGGCTTTCTTACCGCACTTACTGGCGGGATGGGGTGCTCCGCATCATGCGCAGGTGTGTTTGAATTTGCAATTTGGTATATTGCAAGGTGCTTCATTGAAGCGCCAGCATATCCTGTCCTGTGCACCCGTTGCCCTCCCTTGCTCTCCAAAACCCGCCTGTCGAAAGGGTTGCGCTTGCGTGCTATTGGTTGTCTGTCTGTTGGTCATGGTGTATAACCACAGGTAGACATCTTTTGAACCCCAGCCAAGCTAGGAATCCTCCATCCTGTCCCTGTACTCTACGTCGTATCTTAGCCACCTGTAACCCTCGTAATCCCTATAAGCCTTTATTATAGTGTACGCTTACGCTTGCCTGGGACCATACTGGGTTGGGTCTGTTTGCCCTATTACTTCGATCACCCTCAGGAGGGCTGAGAGCCAGTTCGGGATCTCGGTGTCCCTGTCGATTGTCCTACTGTGTCCTCTTTTTTTTTTAACCCTTTTCCCTCCTTCCAGAATTTGAAAAGTATCAACAAACTTTCTTCTCTTTATCTTTTTTTTTTTGTGTGTGGCTTTGTAACAGGATTCTCGGCTAGTAAATCAGGAGACAAGAGGCAACTGGTTCCAAAGGCAAGACAGCTTTTATTGCTAGCAATGTACAGCACTGAGTTCAGTCTCAGGATACTGTGTGTCAGTAATCAGCTGACACTTACATTTATACCTCCCCTGTGGGCCTGCGCATTAGGCCCCTTATACATCACAGTTGGCATGCGCAGTAAACATTTGTAGTTCTTGTAGTTCTTACAGTACATACACACGTCATAACACTGAAATGATACTGGCAAAGAAAACGAAACTTATCGCCCTGTTTTAGCACACACACACATAATCACACAATGCTTCTTTCACAGAGTTGATAAGGCTCAATGGAGCTTAAGGCTCAGAGATGCAGGGTGGGGGTGGCGACACTCCCAGACTATCTTTTATTCATGTAGCTTCTACCTGCAGGCTGATTCTGTGTGCAAGCCTTGGCTACTAAAGGTTACAAGCGGTTATCTACTGCACCTGCATTCTGTCTCAAACAGTTATTCCAGCATCTTTGGTATCTTGCAAGCAGGAGCTGATAGTTTGTAGTTAAGGCACAGTACAAGAGAATATAAAAGTTCTGTAAAAGTTCTGGTTTGGAATGTGGTATAAAGAAGCCAAAGTCCTTGATTAAATATGCACAGGTCTTGAGGTAGTCCCGTCAGTCCTGATCCGGCATCGATGCAGGCCAGATCCGGCCGCCACTCCTACAGCTTTGGGGACCATCGTCCATAGTCGAGGCAGGGCAGCTAGCTGCAGGGTACCATTGCCCTTTAAGTCTCCTGCTGCCCGTCCCTCCTCTTCCGCTGAGGAAGAGGACAATGAGGATCACGGGTCGGAGCTGCTATCACTACTCGAGCCGCTCCGATGGCTCCTCCTCTTCTTTCCTTTACTCTTCCTTTTCTTTTTCCTTACCCTGTCTTCAATATGTTTCGTATGGTCTGTTAGGGGCATCCTTTGCCTCCCTCTTTCGTCTAACATCCTTTGGTGTGAGCTCTGTCCCCCCATGATCGATGTAGCGGATAGCGGGCGCTCGTGTGCCCCAATGCCAGTAGTAATGCGCCCTGCTACCCACCCAACGTTATCCCCATTTACATTAATATTTGCATTGCGCACTGTTTCAAACCTGCTGGACGTACCTGGGTCTGTTGTCGATGTGGGATATCTCCACTCCATACTGCTCGTCATGTCTCTCGTTTCGCCCGTGCCTGTTTGCATTGTGGCATTGTGTATGGGTTCTCTTCCAATAACAGATGTTTTTGGAAGGTGTAACCGGGTTCAGGAATGCCCGGCATTGGACCATCATTGTCCCCGGGATATCCGTGGCCCACGCTACTATACCCTGAGTCATTGGTTAAGGCATTGTCCCCACAGGAAAGGACGGGGGTTTTGACCAGGGGCTAGGCGTGTCTGCTCGGTGCGCCGGTGGGAGACTCCACACAGCTGCCATCGCTTTGGTTTTCTTTTTGGGGTCTTTTGTTTGCCGCGTAAGCTGGTCATGCCATCCCATGCGCGCTGCACATTGAGCTCTCTGCATTGCCGGCTATTACTTGCTTCTGTTTGATATTGCGGGCAGTGCATCTTCCACACCGCTCTCTCATGCGCGGTCTTTGCTCTCGGGATCTGCGGTCATCATTTCCATTCTGCCCGGGGGGGGGGGGGGGGGGGGGGTTAGTAGAAACTGGAAATGGAGAAACAGGTGGAAGCTGGATAAACTAAAACAAGATAATCGTTTAGTATCATATCCTGCGGCTGGTTACCGAACTCGTTTATTCCTTTATTATATAAAAAAAAATATATATATATATATATATTTTAATCTGCAACCACCCCAGCATGTGCACAGAGCGCAGCAGGCCCCGCAGATGCATGTACGCAGCCCCCAACTGACCTCCTCGGATGGGTGTCGTGGGGGGGGGGGATGACAACACACGCCTGGGCCTTACTTATGATGCCTGTATGGTGGCTCACCCCACTCTCTCTTTTTTTTTAAATGCCAGCATAAACGGACGAGCCGCACTACCTACGCCTGAATCCCCAAACACAAAGGGGGGGGGGTCACAACATGACAAAACCCCAACATAGCAGCCATGTGGAAAGACATCTCATGCTCACATGCTCAAATAATACTCCCACCCACCTACGTTTCGCTACCGGGACAGAAGAAATAGCACAGCATGGTCTGAACAACTTGTACCAGCCGACATAGAATTGCAAGGCCGGTGCTCCAACCACTAGGCCCCTCCCCAAAAGACGTATCCCGCACACGCACACCAGGGAAAGAAGACCTGGGACTCTCTTCCTATTCCCAATCCATCCCAGACACTCACTACCCAGGTATCGAAACCCATGCGGCCCTATACATGTCTCTGCCCCCCATGCCGATCCCCAACACACGGACCTGGGCAGCCAGATTTTTTTTTGCACCACAGTCAATGGGAGGGGTAGCTCGCACTGCACCGCCGCTACTATCAGGGCAGGGGCTGGCCTACATCAAAACCCGAACACAAGCCTCCGACAGCTTGGAATTGTTATTTATTTATATTGGGGCCGGAGATAGGGAACAACCCAACAGGAAAGGAGCCCGACCACGTGTCCCTCTGGCGGCACGGCTGCGTTTTTTTTTTTTTACTTACTGTGAGTCGCAACTGATGAGAGGGGTTGCCAGATTGGGGGGCGATGCGCCTGTAGCTCGGTCTGCTCCGCCGCTGCAGCAGTTGGGGTCGGACTTCCCAGGGCCCAAGATGTGATCAGCCGACAGGGTCATGCGCCTCTGCTGCCGTCGAGGCCGGGCCCGGTGACGAATCCGGTGACAGGGCCGGGCGCCGCGGCGTGATCCGATGTGTAAGCCCAGCAGGCGCGCTTGCTGGCGCCGTCGATGCAGGCCGATGTCTGGACGCCGAGAACTATGGCGTCCTGGCTCAGCCTGGGCATTATAAACCCCCCTTGTTCTTCCCCTCCCATCCCAGCGGGGTACCAGAGGCCGGCGGGAAACCTTCTCCCTTTACTCGGCTCCTCCCCCCGCTGGGTCAATTCACGCAGGCCCGTCGGAGCACGGCGCCATGTTATGTTTGGCTCCGTGCACTGGAGGGCACTGCGCCTTGCATGAAAGGACAATGCAGCCTCATAGGCCAGAAGCAAGGCTGATTGCAGGGTTTATGGCATAACAATAGAGATTTTAAATGTATTGTACAATTTGGATTATAAACCGCTATGACATGATTAATGAAGTGTGATATAACAAATGCCTAATAAAATAATATAAATCTTTCTTTTCCCAGCACATGATGGGAGGAGGGGGTTACCCTGCAGGGATGAAGCCAGAGCAAGCGGGAAAGACATGTGAAGGTGGTAACAGGGTTCACATGCCCAGGGAGGTAACCAATGAGAGTAGAGCTACAGCTAACAGTAACAAAGAATAGTTACACGAGTGTCAGCCTGTTAATCAGTGCCAGCACCCGCATAGCTAAGCAGCCAAATTTAGAGAGTTCAAAAGCTGTCCTAAATTAGGCTGCTTAGCTATGCGGGTGCTGGCACTGAATAACAGGCTGGCACTCATGTAACCATTTTTTCTGACTAAAACCCTCCCAATCCACCACCTAGCCTCTCTAATACTCCCTCCCTCCTACACCCTTGTCTGTAAGGCCTAAAGTCCCTCCCCCGCCCTTGCCCCCCCATTCCCCCGATGTCTAGGTAGGCCCCCCCCGGGCTTACTTTTCTCCCTAGTGGTCCATCAGGGGTCATGAGGGCAGGAGCACAGCACCCTCACTGCTGTCCCCTACCCACTAGACATCAGGGGTGGGGGAGGGACAGGGCATTGCTGCTGGGGGGTAGGAGGGTATTAGTGAGGCTGGGTGGGGAATTTTGAGGGTCTTAGTCGGGTCTACATAAGCACCCATCCTGCCCATTCAGCTCCCAATATTCAGTGCTGGTGCCCAGCCATGGCCCGGTACTGAATACTGGGGGCTAATTAGCCATTGACACTAAGTGTTTAACAAAATGCTAACCATCACTGGCTGAGTATCTAAGGAAAAGTGCTTTTCTCAAACTATAATGTTTGCCGCACTCTTCTTGGTCTAAATCGCTGCCTGTAAATTTATAAATCAAAATCTCAGCTTGTGGCTCTTATCAGTCAATTTTCTACAGCACAACTCCAATTTCTACAATAAACTCATTTATCCTCTCCAAGTACATTTTCCAGACAGGCTATAATACTTCCATTATAGGATTATTTATTTATTTATTTATTTATTTATTTATTTGTTGCATTTCTATCCCACATTTTCCCACCTATTTGCAGACTCATTGTGGCTTACAATAATACATCATGACAATCGTCAATCAAGAGTAGATAAACAATTGGTTACAATTTATTTTGGTTTACCTTAGTTTATGTGTCTTTTACTTGTACAGCCCTATGCCACAACATTTATTCTAATTAGATTACCCCACCTGGGCCCACAGTTAGCATTATGTCCAACTTTCAGACAATTGTCAGGTTATTCTCTTAACTAAGCATATATTTGCAATTATACATTTGCTGGTTGCCTAATAAGGCATACGCAGTTAATTGCCTTCACCTATGCTCTAAACTCTTTCTGCCTGATTAAAACAGTTCCCAGACTGTGTGTTTCTGTGATTGCACTTTCTTTCAGTTCAAGACTCGGGTGGCGGAGCAGGTGGGGGAAGAGAGGTTGGTGGTTGTGAGGCGAGGATAGTGGAGGGCAGACTTATACGGTCTGTGCCAGAGCCGGTGATGGGCGGCGGGACTGGTGGTTGGGAGGCGGGAAATACTGCTGGGCAGACTTGTCAGGGAGAGAGGTCTGTGCCCTGAAAAAGGCAGGTACAAATCAAGGTAAGGTATACACATATGAGTTTATCTTGTTGGGCAGACTGGATGGACTATGCAGGTCTTTTTCTGCCGTCATTTACTATGTTACTCATGGGGATTACAGCTCCCAGCCTTCATATGAGCTCATGTTCTTCCAGAACTCTTCTATACTGGCACACTGCCCAGTGTCTCAGAAGAGATATGGTTCATTCTTCAACTATCAGACTGCCAATCTGCCTTAAGCCTCCTCCATTCATGGAGTCACAGAATCAAAGAATCTTGTTTCTCCCAGACATTCACTCCTTATCTATAGTAGCTTGGAGGTTGAAAGGAATATAGTGTCTTCATGCAAATGTTCAAGCAGCTTCTCTCATGCTCTAGTTTTAAGGACATCATAAACATAAGAATCTTATGCATTCAAGCGGAAGAGGGTTTTTCTATCATATACTCAGGGCCGTGCCTAGGGTCTCTGGCGCCCCCTGCAGACTATCAGTTGGCGCCCCCCCTGCAGACTATCAGTTGGCGGTGGCGGCGCCCCCCCCCCCCCCATGAAAATGATCGCTCACCACTTGCCACACTGACAGGAATTGTCAGCAATATTCTTAGAAACAAACTGCTATACATTGCAAAATAAGATAGCAGATGTAAATTCTCAAAGTGGACATATTCCAAACACTAAAATGAAAATAAAATGATTTTTTTCTACCTTTGTTGTCTGGTGACTTTCTTTTTCTGATCATGCTGGCCCAGTATCTGATTCTGCTGCTATCTGTCCTCTTAACTCCGTTTCCAGGGCTTCCTTTCCATTTATTTCTTTCCTTTCCTCCTTTCTTCTTCATTTCTGGTCCTCAGCTTGTGCCTATTTTCTTCATCCATTTGCAGTTTTTCTCCTCTCTTCCTTTTCCCTCATTTCATCTCCTTCATCTCTCTTCCCTCCCCTCTATGTCCAGCAATTTCTCCTCTCTCCCTGAGCCCTGCCCTCCCATCCATGCCTATCCATGCTCCTCTGTCCCCTGCCCCTCCATTCATCCCTATCCAGCAATTCCCCTCTCTCCCTGAGCCCTGCCCTGCAATCTATATTCATCCATGCCCATCTGTCCCCTGCCCCCTCCATTTATCCCTACCCAGCAATTCCCCTCTCTCCCTGAGCCCTGCCCTGCAATCCATATCTATCCATGCCCATCTGTCCCCTCCATTCATCCCTATCCAGCAATTCCCCTCTCTCCCTGAGCCCTGCCCTCCCAATCCATGCCCATCCATGCTCCTCTGTCCCCTGCCTCCTCCATTCATCCCTATCCAGCAATTCCCCTCTCTCCCTGAGCCCTGCCCTCCCAATCCATGCCCATCCATGCTCCTCTGTCACCTGCCCCCTCCATTCATCCCTATCCAGCAATTCCCCTCTCCCTGAGCCCTGCCCTCCCATCCATGCTCCACTGTGCCCTCCATTCATCTCTAATTCCCTATCCAGCAATTCCCCTCTCTCCCTGAGCCCTGCCCTCCCAATCCATGCCCATCCATGCTCCTCTGTCACCTGCCCCCTCCATTCATCCCTATCCAGCAATTCCCCTCTCCCTGAGCCCTGCCCTCCCATCCATGCTCCACTGTGCCCTCCATTCATCTCTAATTCCCTATCCAGCAATTCCCCTCTCTCCCTGAGCCCTGCCCCTCCCATCCATGCTCCTCTGTCACCCTCCATTAATCCCTATCCAGCAATTCCCCTCTCTCCCTTCCATGACCCCCCCCACCTCGCATCCATGCTCTTCTCTCCTCTGTCCTCCCACTCCCATCATGTCCCAGTTGGCCTGGCCCGCCCTCTTCTCCCCTCCCCCTTCGCATCCATGCTCGTCTCTCCCCTGCCCTCCCGCTCCCATTGTTCAACTACTGCCCGCCCTCTTCTTTCCCACCAACATCTCCTTTCTTGTTTTTTCTTTTTAAATTTACCTCCATGGCAGTCCAGCAGCGCAGCGTCAGTGAAGGAGGCGGCGCTCCCGACGTCTCTAGCCTTCCCTTCGCTGTGTTCCGCCTTCTTCTAGAAGGCGGAACACAGCGAAGGGAAGGCTAGAGACGTCGGGAGCGCCGCCTCCTTCACTGACGCTGCGCTGCTGGACCGCCACGGAGGTAAATTTAAAAAGAAAAAAAAAGAAAAGGGATGTTGGGGGGGGGGGGGGAGAAGAGGGCAGGCAGTAGTTGAACAATGGGAGCGGGAGGGCGAGCGAGGTGAGCATGGTGCGGCAGCGCCCCCCAGAGGGTGGCACCCCCCTGCCATGCTTACCTCGCTTACCGTGTTGGCACAGCCCTGCATATACTGGTAGGACCTTAAAGCCCTTCTCCTATCGTATACCAAATTTTTACTATCTTCTCCATATGACTATGGCTTAAAAACAAGTTCACTACAGGGGCATAGCCAGATAGCAGATTTTGGGTGGGCCTAGGCAAGAAGTGGGTGGGCACCAAATGTTCTCTCCCCCACCCCCACACCAAAAAAATATCTCAGCTGATGGGAAAATGCTTCTCTCCAGTCTCCACCTTGGTAGTCTGCAGAAAGGCATGCGCTGAAAACTGAGCAAGCGAAGGTGCCAGTATTGTGGAGAGCAGCATTTTCATTAACATGTGCTACTGTTGGATGGGCCTGAGCCCTAAGTGGGTGGGCCTAGGCCCACCTGTGGCTACGCCACTGGTTCACTAAAAACCCTCATTAATATTGGATTAATTGAATTGAAAAAGTAGCTTAATACATTACAAATGCTCAATATAGCATACCAGTGGAGGAAAAAGCCTTGACATCCTCTTCTGCAATAGACTCACGAGTCCATAAATTCACGGAGTGCTTGCTGTCATCATTGGCTCAAAAATGATGACAGCAAGCACTCCGTGAATTTATGGACTTGTGAGTCTATTGAAGAGGAGTCTGTTGAGGCTTTTTCCTCCACTGGTATGATGTATTGAGCATTTATAATGTATTAAGCTACTTTTTCAATTCAATTAATCCAATATTAGTGAGGATTTTTGGTGTACTGTGAATTGCTACATTATCGAGCTCCTAATTTTGATTAAAAACAAGTTCAGTCAGAGCTCGTCTTAGTGTGGTAACTGCTTACCACAGTCATAAGCAGGGAAAACCATTCTCTTTCCAGCTTCTAGGAATGTGTTTTCTGAAAGTCCTAGTTGAGATTGTCTCCTTTAAAACCACTTGTACTGTCCTAAGATTGCAGTGTGCTAGGAGGAAATAAGCATACGGCTTATGTTCTTATGGCATAGGATCTTAGTCATGCAGTTTGACATGTCAGCTGCATTTGACTTGGTGGATCATGAAATCCTGTTACATTTGCTAGATTTCTATGGCATAAGTGGTATGGTCTTGTGAATGGTTTATGAAATACAGGTCATTTCAGGTTAAAAAAAAGCTAATTCTCTTTCTTTCTTTTAGACATTGGAATGTGGTGTCCCACAGGGATCCCCTCTTTCTCATACCTTATTTATTTTTATGTATTTTATTTATTTATAATGACATTTGTATCCCACATTATCCCAAACAGAGTTCAGGTTCAATGTGACTTACAATCCAGACAATTTAGTACATTCATATTATAGTTATAAATCTTCTGATAAATTATTACTACGATTATTATTATTATTTGTTACATTTGTATCCCACATTTTCCCACCTATTTGCAGGCTCAATGTGGCTTACATAGTACCGTAACGGCATTTGACAGTTCCGGTAAGAACAAATACAAGGTGATATTGTGGTAGAATAAGGTTCCTGCATGGTAGATGCATTAGGGGAACTTAGAGAGGAAGAGGAAAGTTTGGAAATGTCCATTACTGTTTTTGGTTTTGTTATGTCGCAGGTAACCCAGTTTTTATGTTGGGTCAATGGGGTAGGCCTTTCTGAACAGGTTTGTTTTTAGTACTTTTCTGAAATTTAGGTGGTCGAACGTGGTTTTTACTGCTTCTGGCAGTGCATTCCATAGTTGTGTGCTGAAGTAGGAAAAGCTGGATGCGTAAGTTGATTTGTATTTGAGTCCGTTGCTGCTTGGGTAGTGGAGATTTAGGTATGATCGTGCTGATCTTGTAGTGTTTCTGGTTGGCAGGTCTATGAGGTCTGTCATGTAACCTGGGGCTTCACCGTAAATAATTTTATGAACTATTGTGCATATTTTGAATGTGATACGTTCTCTGATTGTGAGCCAGTGCAGTTTTTCTCGGAGGGGTACGGTGCTTTCAAAACGCGTTTTTCCCAATATAAGCCTGGCTGCTGTGTTTTGGGCGGTCTGAAGTTTCTTTATGATTTGTTCTTTGCATCCCGCATAAATTCCATTGCAATAGTCTGCATGGCTTAGTACCATTGATTGTATCAGGTTGCAATATATTTCCCTCGGGAAGAATGGTTTCATGCATTTGAATTTCCACATTGAGTGAAACATTTTCTTTATGGTGGATTTCACTTGGTTCTCTAGTGAGAGGTTTCGGTCGATTGTTACTCCAAGAATTTTCAGGCTGTCTGAGATAGGGAGGGTGTAACCTGGGATGTTGATGTTTGTGGGTTTGTTTGTTTGTGTGTATTGTATTGGGATGAGATGATGAGACAATATGTTTTTTTCTGTGTTAAGTTTTAGTTGGAATGCATTAGCCCATGAGTCCATGATGTTTAAGCTGAGCTTGATTTCATTGGTGATTTCTGCCAGATCGGGTTTGTAGGGGATGTATATTGTGATGTCATCAGCGTAGATAAATGGGTTAAGGCCTTGGTTGGATAAGGCCTTGGCTAGTGGGGTCATCATGAGGTTGAAAAGGATCGGTGATAATGGTGATCCTTGTGGTACTCCGCAGTCTGGGTTCCAAGGTGATGATATGTTTGTGCTTGATTTCACTTGATATGTTCTGGTGGTTAGGAAACCCTTGATCCATTTGAGAGTGTTTCCACCGATTCCGAAGTAATCTAGGAGTCTTAGGAGTATATTATGGTTGACCATGTCGAACGCACTGGACATGTCAAATTGGAGGAGGAGAATTCTTTTACCTATTGTTATTTCCTGCTTGAATTTAGTTAGGAGGGTAAGTAGTACTGTTTCGGTGCTGTGTAGGGGGCGAAATCCTGATTGTGAATCGTGTAGTATAGTGAATTTGTTTATGTAGTCATTAAGTTGTTTGGTTACCAAGCCTTCCATTAGTTTGACTACCAATGGGATAGATGCTACTGGGCAGTAGTTGGTGATGTCATTTGTTTTTTTCTTGTTGTCTTTTGGTATCGGGGTGAGTGGGATGTTGGCTTTTTCTTTGGGGAAGATGCCTTGTTGCAGCATGAAGTTTAAGTGGGATGTGAGATCTGTTATGAAGCAGTGGGGGGCAGATTTTATTAGGTAGCTGGGGCAGGTATCCAATTGACAGTGGCTTTTGGAGTACCTATTAATCGTCTGGGTGACTGTATCGGCGGTGAGGAGGGTGAAATTTGACTGGATTCGTTCCACTGGGTATTCACCAGGGGTTGGGTCTAGACCATTGATGTTCATGTTGTCTTGAGGTAGAGTTCTGCGTAGGTTTGTAATTTTTTAGTTGAAGTATTTAGCAAGGTTGTCTACAGATGGGATGTCAGTATTGGTTGTGGTGACCGGCGTTGTGTCTAGTAGTTTGTTCACGAGATGGAATAGTTTCTTTGTGTTTTTGTAATCCGGCCCAATTTTAGTTTTGTAGTATGACCTTTTGGTCTGTCTTATTGCGTATTTGTATTTCCTTTGTATTTGTTTCCATGCGTTGAGTGTGTGTTCATCTTTTATTTTGTTTCCATGCACGTTCCAGTTTCCTGGACTTTGTTTTTAATTTTTTAAATTCTTCATTGAACCACGGTATCGCGTTGTTTCTGCGTGAAGTTCTTGTACGTAAGGGTGCTATTTCGTCTAATATGTGTCTACATCTTTTGTCCCATTCTGAGAGGTAGTATATGGAGTCTGTTTGTGCTGTCCAATCATTGTTGTATATCTGTTGCCAGAATGTATCCGAGTCTATTTTTCCTCTCATGGTGTGGGTTGTATGTTCTCGTATGATGAGGGAACCCCTTTTCCGCCATTTTAAAGATAGGTATAGTTTGTAATGGTCGGACCAAGGCGTTTCTGCCATTTAGTTTCTGTTATTATTAGGTTCTGGTCAGTGGACAGTTTGTGTGAGATGAGGTCGAGTGTATGCCCCTTCGCATGGGTTGTTTGCATGTGTGGCCATGTGAGGTCACATAAATGAAGGAAGTCTTTGCATTCTCGTGTGTTGGTAGAGCTTGGGTCTTCCATTATCTTGTTGCAGGAACTTTGTGAAAAGAAAAGTTTGTAATCATTTCTGAAAGCCATTGTAATCATGTACAGATCTAACGGCCCTTGGAAGAAGATTCCACCAATTAGTACATTGATAGGAGAAGTCAGCAGAGAGGACTGTCTTGTAAAAAATCTTTTTACAATTAGGATGATGGAGAATTAGGAATTCTCTGGATCCAGGGATGGAATTACGCATAGGGAAGTCAATCAAAGGGTGCATATAGTAGCAACATTCCATACTAACAATCCCAAGGCAAGCAGTGGCTTCCCCTATGTCTATCTATGGACTTTTCCTCTAGGAACTTGTGTAAACCTTTTTTAAACCTAGATACACTAACTGTTGAGTGAAAAATATTTCATCCTATTTGTTTTAAAAGTATTTCCATGTAACTTAATTGAGTGTCCCCTAGTCTTTGTATTTTTTGAAAGAGTAAAAAATAAAATCACTTTTACCCGTTCTACACCATTCAGGATTTTGTAAACCTCAGTCATATCCCCCCTCTCAGCCATCTGTTTTCCAAGCTGAAGAGACTTATCCCACTGTTTACTAAGCTGCGCTATCGGTTGCTGCCAACACAGCCCATTCAAAACATGGCTTAGTAAACAGGGAGGTTAATCTTTGTTCATATGAGAGGAGTTCCATCCCCTTTATCATTAATTAAATGCTGCTGTTGAACACACACTTTTTTTTTAATTTGACATAATACCACCTAATGCAGAAGGATAGATGGTACCCGTATAGCACACATTTAACCTCTTCTTATTCCCTTTTACATCCATATGATCTAGTTTAAAAGCAGTTCCATCTAATCAGTGGTGTTCCTGGCCTGGATGGCACCTGGGGCGGAGCGCCGATGCGCCCCCCCCCCCCCCGGGTGCAGCGTGCCCCCCCCCGCTAAATGACACCTTCCTCCCCCCTCCAGCGAAATGACACGCCCCCCCCCCCGGGTGCACGCCGCTGGGGAGGGTGCTGCAGCGCGCGCCTGCTCTGAGTTTGCTAAACTTCGCTTCGCTGCAGCTCCCTCTGCCCCGGAACAGGAAGTAACCTGTTCCAGGGTGAGGGAGCTGCAGCGAATGAGTGATGAAGTTTAGTGAACTTGGAGCAGGCGCGCGCCGCGGCACCCCCCAGCGGTGTGCACCCGGGGCGGACTGCCCCCACTGCCCCCCCCCCCCTTGGTACACCACTGCATCTAATTTTTTAACTTCAATACATTTTACATGAGCTGTAAAATAGTTTTGCAGCAATCTAATTTTTAAATGTATTTATTATTGACATTTTACTCCCATTTCACTTGAACTATTGATCTGATCCGCATTTCTATCTAATGGGTAATTTTTAATTCCTACATCTCTCAAGGCAAACATAAATAAATTGAGAAAACAAAGCAAACAATGGGACACTTTTACTAAAAGATGTTAACTATAACACGTTTATCATGTAAACAAAGGCCACAAAACACTTTAACGTGTATTATGGCAATTTGCCAGTTTGTGTGTGCTAATCGCATGTTATTTATTTTAAGAATACTTTTGGGAGGGGGCATGTCATGGGCAGGAAATAGTCATGGAGTCGTTATCAAGCTAACACATTCACTTCAGCGTTCACTAATGGGATTACACAGACTTAACACAGGAGCACTTCTTCCTAAATAGGAGGCAGTAAGTGCTCCTGCATTAAGTCCCATGTGCTAATAGAAAAACTAGTGATGGCCCCCAGCAAAAAAAACATTAAAAAAGCCCTAAATACTATCAAGTTAAATATGAGCTTAACATAAGGGAAACACCTGCATTAAAATGCGTTAAGCCCAGATTTTAATGCATTTTAATAAAAGAGCCCCATGAAAGCATGAATGCTAAAATTATTGAAGTAATTCTGTAAGGGGCCATTTTAGTAAGCAGTAGTAAGCCCACCGTGGGGTTACCACATGCCATTCTGGAGCTACTGCCGGCCCAACGTGGGTGCCGGTGGTAGTTCAACCCCAAGCATGTGGCATTTCCACATTCAAAAAATCTTACCGCATTGTCATGTCTTTTTTTGGCTTTTTGTACCCACTGTGATAAAAAGGGTCTCTGCGTGTGGCAAAAACAGCCCCCGCTGCTAGCACAGGGCCCTTTTCCCACAGCTTAGTAAAAGGGCCCCTAAATAAGGTGCTAACATTTATGTTCTGAGTATGGGTGTACATACAGATGTAAATGCCAAAATTCTGCCAAAGTAATATTCTATAATATGTGCATATCTTACATAGTTCCTATTTTACAGATAGGCATACACAAGGGTGGAGTTTGGGCAGGGTGCAAAATTAGTATGAGTCCTGTTCATTCTCTGCCCTGACTCCATTCATGTGTATCTCTGGAATTTAGGTGTGAATACTTATACCAGCTCTATGGCTAGCATAAATACTTGCCCCTAAAATTATGGGCGCATATTTTACCTGTTATGCTAGTATTCTGTAAAGGAAAGTAGGCATTTACTTTTCTTTATAGAATAAGTGCCATATAGGTGCACTGTTATAAAATTGAGCCCTATGGGCCAGATTCTATACATGGTGCTTTAAAAAATCCATGCGTAAAACATTTCTGCTTAAGCATATTCGATAAGATTTAGGCGTGGTATATAGAATATGCTTAGTTGATATCCCAGCATCAAAAACTACGCGCCTCCATTTGCACCAACGAAAATGTGGCATAAATCCCTGCACGTACATTTACGCGCACTGGGCTATATTCTATAACTATGTACATAAATTTAGGAACACCCACAAAATGCCCATTTCCACGCCTATGACCACACCCATTTTGAACTGCACACCTTATAATTTAGGCGCAGCTTATTACTGAATATGCTTAGCGAGTTATGTGCGTAAATTCTAATTATTGCCAATTAGTGATTATTATTGCTTGTTAGGTGCTGTTATCAATGCTGATTACCTTAAGCCAATTAAGCTACGCACGTTATGGAATACTCGTAGATTTAAACGCAGAATGCTAGGCACGCTAAAGAATCCCGGGGGTACATGTCTGTTTATTCTAACATTTTCTTTTTGTTTATTTGCAGCTCATATGGTGAACTAACCAACTGCACCTTACTGATTGCTAATAAATTGGATTGTTATTGGCCAAACCAGGTGGTGGATGATTTTTTTGTAGCTATTCATAAGCATTACTTTATAAACTGTTCCCTTACTGGTCGTTCTCTTAGGGATCCTCCATATGACATCCTGTGCCCCTTCATTGTGATCCCTATCTTGGTAACCTTCTTCATGGCAGCCGTGGTGGTGTGGAGAAGCAAACGGAACGAAGGGATTATATAAATGCCACCAGATTTGGTTTGAATAGAGTGTAAATATCCAGGCCTTCCAAGTCTAAACCTAAGCTTTTGCTGAAGAACTCAGTGCTAGAAGAACCAGCCAGCTCTGACAAGCCACATGTTTGCTGTAATCTATAAGTTTGCAAAATTCTGGTCACATATTGATGGATAAATTCGAAAGAAGATAATAATATAGACACCTGACAAAGAAATTAAAACTTAATTCCAGAAACATAGAAGAAAAAGAAACAGGTTGAAGACAAGACAAATTTTCTGGCTGCGAAAGTGATGGATTTCTCTTGTTTGCACACGATGAGGTCTTTGAAAAATTGCACACATATGAAAATGCATATATCCACAATCCACACATTTAATTAGTTTATATCTGTATTTAATTGTGTGATAGAATCTTGAGAATCATTTATTCTGTATTTCTTTGCAATATGTCATATTGTGAGATGACCTGGAAGAAAATTTACATTTAAGAGCAATAAATTGAAAGTAACTCATTACTGCATTAATGCGAACTGTGGTACTAACTGGATGTTGTAGGCCCAGGTTAAGCAGATTTTGTGACAAACTAAAGGCAAATGCCTTAAGTGACATGGCAAAGTTAAAGTTAAAACATAGGAAGGGCAATTTTCAAAGGCATTTTAATGCATAAAATGCTGGTTCAAAGCAAGAACAAATGCATGTGAAGAAATGCATCACAGTTTCCACAGCCAACTGATTTTCAAAAGGAACCCTTACAGGGCTTCCCTTTGAAAATGGGCTTGCAAACTCATGGGATATCATGAAATTGCTTTTCCAATGTCAACCTGCTCTGCTGCTGCTGCCTTCTTCTGTGTGGTGAAAATTCAGGAATGCAATTAAGAACAGAGAGATATTTACAGCCCAGCGGAATTCGGTGATTGCTAAAAAGATCAACATGTAAATTTATAACTGCATGAGTTAATGAAAAAATACATATGTACATTATGCTATGCAGACTTTGCTGGGTTTTCAAAACAAAAGTATGAGCACACTTTCATTTTGAATATTACCCCAGGAAAACAATGCATAGACATTTATACCTGCATTTGGTGCACATAGTTTTTCAGTGAAAATTCACACATGTACGTTTGACTTTTACTTCAATCCAACCTTTGGGAATGCCTCCATTCAGTCCAGGTAAAGTGCAAGTTATTTACCTACATACTGGACAAACAATTTTTAAATAGGTTATTTCCATTGGTAAAGTGTTACTTTACCTGCAGAAATTGCAAACAAAAATAAAAGCAGTCCTCTGTAGACTGGTGATCACGTACAGTTGAGGTCCTCCTGCTGTTGGTTTTTGGTTTACCATAGATCAAGCAAAAAAACAAATAAATAAACAAACAGAAGTTTTATTGTATACGCAAAATCCTTAACAATAAGTGCTCAAATGAAAAGACCTGACATGGTTGTATTTTTGTCACTAGGATTACATCAGGGTACATATATATTCAAAGCTTCCTGACACCTGATATTCAGCTGAATATCCCCACAGACTGCTCAACTAAAAAGTGGGCTGGGCTGGGCTAAGCAAGGCAGGTCAGGGCAAGGGTAGCACTGGGGGCCAGTGGCGTAGCCAGACTTGACATTTTGGGTGGGCCCAGAGTTAATATGGGTGGGCACTATGTATATAGGTATGAATAGTGTTTCTTGGGATACTACAAAATAAGGCCTTAGAATGCACTTGACGATGGATTTCTAAGTAGTCTGCCTAACAGCTACATCAGCGTAAACCACATATATAAGAGAAAAAAACAATATTTTTAAATATAATTACATTTTCCCATATCTTAAAATTGACCAGACATAAGTCTACTACAGTGGCAAACCTCTCAACACACGACAGGATCTTGCAATACAGGAAAGATGTATTCAAATTCTGGTAGCACCTCAATAATAGCAATACAAAATCCCTTAACTGCCAGGTACTTTGTGAAGTAACACTAAATCCTGCAAAGAAACTTCTTAGAGCCTATGTTGCAAATCTCAACACCAATTCTGAACACAAATACCAATAACAGTACTTTTATAAATGCAGCAGTGCATATACATAACAGCAATACACTTCCCATTGGAAAAGTCAGACAAGTCAGACTCATACAACCCGACACAAACTACATGCCAGCAGAATCTCTCACCTTGGTCACATGCAGAGCACATACCAACTCTCATCAATTACAGAATAGAGGACCAAACATTAGCAATTGTCCTGTAGACTGGCATCAGTCCATCCCTGCCCTTTAGCCTGGCATCGTCTTTTCCCTTCCCTACCCCACCATCCATCTCCATAGCCCAGCATCAGCCCTTCCTTTCTCTACCTTACCCTCTTCCCCATTTTTCCCTGTAGCACTGTATCAGCCCTTCCCAATCATTCATCCCATAGATAAGCCCTACCCCTCCACCCTGCCCTTTAGCCTAGCATCAGCCTTATCCTACCCCCTACCCATCCTCCCACAGTCTGGGATCTCTTCCCCCAACCATGAAGGACACCAGCATTAAATATAAGACTTTTTTTTTATGTCCTGGGCACTGCAGAGCCCACCTCCACCCAGAAACCTGCCTATATTAAATTTAAAACATTTTTTTAAAAATTTGTAACCCAGGCACTGCAGAGAACAACCCCCAAAACTCATCAACATGAAAAATATACAACCTTTTTTAGATTGTAACCTGAGCTTTATAGCAAATTTATTGTTGGTGGGCTTCTGGGTGGGGGTGGGCTCTTCACTGCCTAGTGAAAAAAGGTATATTAAAATTATTAAATATGCCTTTTTTTTTTACCTAGGCAGTGAAGAGCACACCCCCATCCACCATTACACTGTACACGATAAGTACATAAGTATTGCCATACTGGGAAAGACCAAAGGTCCATCGAGCCCAGCATCCTGTTTCCAACAGTGTGTTTCCCTGTATCGTTGCCCCCTTTGCTGTGGACTTGGGCTGTTTGGTATTATTATAAATTGCACCCCTGATGCACTGTATGTCGAAATATATCAGGCTGCTAGGGATGTACAAAAGTCTCCTATGAATACACTAGATGCCTTCAATGCCTTTTGCTTTTATCTTTTATTGACATTTTAAAATAAAAATAATAGTTGTTTTTTCCACAATCCTGCAAATTTTGGTGCTGATCCTATATTTTTATTCTCATTTTTTGCTGTACTGTTTGCCTCTATTTTGTGCTATGAGTAATAATACAGCAAAGTATTTTTAATTCCACTTCTAATAGCTACCCAAAAGTCTAAATAGTGGTCATTCCAGTAGAACAGTGTTTATGGATTAGGAGAAATTGCTCCAGAGAGATTTCCTGATCGGAAATAAACTAGATTTATTAAACAAGGTTTTCAAAAGGCATTATCAAACCTAAGGAGAGCTATGTCACGTCCCCTACCTCGAAGCAAGTGGCGTCCTCGAGTGGAGCAGGGTTTCATGCCGCCTTAGCCAGCGCAGCGCGCCCTACCGACTTCCTCGGGCAGCGCAGCCATTTTGTGTTTTTCTGCACTCCCACGCCATGGTTCGCTTCGCATCAGCTAGGCGCCCGATTCGACCCCAGATGCTCCATTCTGACTCCCTGTCCCGCTGGGGATTGAGTGTCCCCGTGGCCTGTCTCCTTGGCTCCTCCTCCTCCTTTCTCCTTGCTTGGCTAATCTGTTGCTTCCTGGGGCTTCGGTGGTGGTGGTAGATAGTGGAGCAGACTCAGAGTGCAATCGTTGTGCTCTGCTCCATGTGTGCTGTTGTGGGGCCACAAGAGAGTGCTGCTGAGGCAGGGCAAACCGGCAGAGTGGAGGAACCGCGACTGCGACGATAGCCGGCACATTTTCCCCTCCCATGCAGCACTGCGGTGCCGTCACGCATGAGGGGTCGTGCGGGCCGTGGTCTGCCACGCTGGTCGACCGTGGTCCTGTGCACTGCCGCCGCGCTCCCCGGCCGGAACGGCCTGGGCGCGTACTGCAGTGCTGACCACGAGACCGAGTCGCCTAAAGGTCCGACCATCTGGACAGGAAGTCACAGCGCCGACGGGAGAGTCCACTGGCCCCAGCCCGTTCCAGCCCGCTGATCCAGCGTCTGCAGTGACCATCTGCCTGCCTGCTCTGTTCCTTCCGCTCCATCTGCCTACTCCAGCTTGCTCCACTTTGCTGACCCAGCTTTTCCCTGCCCGTCCTGATCCATCTGCGGAATCCGGACCATCTGCTGAATCTGAACCATCTGCTCAGCTTGCTCCAGGACACCTGACCCAGTTTCTACCTCCTTCCATCCTCTCCGCACATTCCAGCTTCTTCCTGCGTGTTCCTGTCCACCTGCTCCAGCATTCTGCTCGCTCCAGTCCATCTCCACCACCCTGTTCCAGTCCGTCAGATCCAGCTTCTTCCTGCTTGCTCCAGCTTGGTCCAGCCCACCTGATCCAGCTCGTCCAGCTTGTTCCACTCCATCTGACCCAGCTTCCCCCTGCTCGTCCAAGTCCATCTGCACCACCCTGTTCCAGTCCGTCGGATTCAGCTTCTTCCTGCTTGTCCCAGCCACCTGCTCCAGCAGTTCCAGCCCGCCTAATCCAGCTTCCCCCTGCTCGTTCCAGCTTCTCCAGCCGTTCCAGCCCGCCTAACCCAGCCTGCTCCAGCCCGCCTGATCCAGCTCCCCCTGCTCGTCCCAGTCCATCTGCTCCAGCCTCCGTTGGATCCAGCTCTTCCTGCTCGTCCCGTCCATCTGCCCCAGCCCCCGTCGGATCCAGCTCTTCCTGCTTATTCCAGCCACCTGCTCCTGCTGTTCCAGCCCGCCTAATCCAGTTTGTTTCTGTCCGCCTGATCCAGCTTCTCCCTGCTCGTTCCAGCCTCTCCAGCCGTTCCAGCCCGCCTAATCCAGCTTGCTCCAGCCTGCCTGTTCCAGCTCCCCCTGCTCGTCCTAGCCCATCTGCTCCAGCCTCCGTCGGATCCAGCTCTTCCGGCTAGTCCATCTGCTCCAGCCTCCGTCGGATCCAGCTCTTCCTGCTCGTCTCAGTCCATCTGCTCCAGCCTCCGATGGATCCAGCTCTTCCTGCTTGTTCCAGCCACCTGCTCCTGCCGTCCCAGCCCGCCTATTCCAGCTTGCTCCAGTCAGCCTGATCCAGCTCTCCAGCCATCTGCTCCTGCTGCTCCAGCCCGCCTTAAACTGCTTGCTCCAGTCAGCCTGATCCAGCTCTTCCTGCTTGTTCCAGCCACCCGCTCCTGCCGTTCCAGCCACCTGCTCCTGCCGTCCCAGCCCGCCTAATCCAGCTTGCTCCAGTCAGCCTGATCCAGCTCTCCAGCCATCTGCTCCTGCTGCTCCAGCCCGCCTAAACCTGCTTGCTCCAGTCAGCCTGATCCAGCTTCCCCTGCTCGATCCAGTCCATCTGCAACAGGTTGCTCCAGCCCGCCTGATCCAGCTTCCAGTCCATCTGCACCTGCTTGCTCCACCCCACCAGCTTGTCCAACTTGCCTGCTCACCCACTCCCTACCTCTCTCACTACTATGGCCCCCTTTCACATTCTATTTCTCGCCCTATCCCTCCCCAATCTCTTCCCCCTCCCTCCGCTGTCTACCACACGAACTCACTACCCATCCCCCCCGTCCTGCCCACTACTGCTATACCCTACCTACCCCTAACCCCCACCACCTCACCATCCCTACTGTCCTCCTCCTCCTTCCTAGCTCTCAACCTCCAACACCTCCTTCCGGCCATGAACCCTTCCCCATTCCTCCTCAGTGCATCCTGCCTTCGGCGCCTTCGGCGCCCTACCTCCCCCACCCTTCTCCGCTCTCTCTTGCTCCTTCTCCTGCTATCCGCGGGAGACATCAATCCCAACCCAGGCCCACCACACATGTCCTCGTCCTCGTCTCATCTATGCAAACGTTCCCGCGATATCTCCAATCTCATCTCCATTCCCCTCCTCCCCCCTTCCTCCCTCCCCTTCTCGTGTGCCCTGTGGAATGCCCACTCAATCTGCAACAAACTTACCTTCACCCATGATCTCTTCATCTCCCATTCCCTCCATCTGCTCGCCCTAACCGAAACCTGGCTCACCCCCGACAACTCTGCCTCAGTCGCAGCCCTTTGCCACAGAGGTTACCTTTTCTCCCATTCGCCCCGCACAGCTAGCCGTGGCGGCGGCATTGGCATACTACTTTCGCCCTCCTGCAGTTTTCAACCCCTCCTCCTACCACAGTCTCACTGCTTCTCATCCTTTGAAGTCCATTCCATTCGTCTATTCTACCCGCTGCCACTCCGTGTTGCAGTCATCTACTGTCCCCCTGATGTCCCTCCCTTCCTTCCTTACTGACTTCGATGCCTGGCTCTCCGTTTTCCTCGAGCCCTCATCCCCATCCCTCATTCTTGGTGACTTCAACATACACACTGATAACCCATCTGACTCATACACTTCTCAATTCCTCACCCTAACCTCCTCCTTCAACCTCCAACTGAGCTCCACCACCCCTACTCACAAATCTGGTCACTGTCTTGATCTCGTCCTCTCGTCTACCTGCACGCCCTCTAATCTCTGCGTCTCCGCTCTTCCCATTTCTGACCATCATCTGATCACATTCACACTTCATCACCCTCCCCCTCAGTCCCGCCCAACCCTAACTACTACCTCCAGGAATCTCCAGGCAGTTGACCCCCCCACCTTATCCGCTAGTATCTCTGGCCTCCTCCCGTCCATCACGTCCTCCGAGTCCGTCGACAAGGCTGTCTCCAACTACAATGCCACTCTCTCCTCCGCCCTTGACACCCTTGCACCATCTGTTTCCCATCCCACTAGGCGCACTAATCCCCAGCCCTGGCTTAACCCTTGCACCCGTTACCTTCGTTCCTGCTCCCGATCGGCTGAACGCCTATGGAGGAAATCTCGCACCCATACTGACTTCATTCACTACAAATTCATGCTATCCTCCTTCCAGTCCTCCTATTCCTCGCCAAACAGGACTACTACACTCACTTGACTAATTCCCTCAGCTCTAACCCTCGTCGTCTCTTCGCCACCCTCAACTCCCTCCTCAAAGTGCCCTCCGCTCCCACCCCCCCCCCTTCACTCTCTTCTCAATCACTGGCTGACTACTTCCGTGACAAGGTCCAGAAGATCAACCTCGAATTCACCACTAAACCTTCTCCTCCCCTTCATCCTATCTCCCACTCCCTCAACAAATCAACCCAGGCCTCCTTCTCCTCTTTTCCTGATATCACCGAAGAGGAAACCGCCCATCTTCTCTCCTCCTCGAAATGCACCACCTGTTCCTCAGACCCCATCCCCACCAACTTACTTACCACCATCTCTCCCACTATCACCCCTCCCATCTGTCATATTCTCAACCTCTCTCTCTCCACCGCAACTGTCCCTGACACCTTCAAGCATGCTGTTGTCACACCTCTCCTCAAAAAACCTTCACTTGACCCTACTTGTCCCTCCAACTACCGCCCCATCTCCCTCTTACCCTTCCTCTCCAAAATACTTGAGGTTCTGTCCTTGGACCCCTTCTTTTCTCCATCTACACCTCTTCCCTGGGCCCCCTGATCTCGTCTCATGGCTTCCAGTATCATCTCTATGCTGACGACACCCAGCTTTATCTCTCCACACCTGACATCACTGCGGAAACCCAGGCCAAAGTTTCGGCCTGCTTATCCGACATTGCTGCATGGATGTCCAACCGCCACCTGAAACTGAACATGGCCAAGACCGAACTTCTTGTCTTCCCACCCAAACCCACTTCCCTTCTACCTCCACTCTCTATTTCGGTTGATAACACCCTCATCGTTCCTGTCTCATCTGCCCGCAACCTCGGTGTCATCTTCGACTCCTCCCTCTCCTTCTCTGCGCATATCCAACAGATAGCCAAGACCTGTCACTTCTTCCTCTATAACATTAGCAAATCCGCCCTTTCCTCTCTGAGCACACCACCCGAACTCTCATCCACGCTCTCGTTACCTCTCGCCTTGACTACTGCAACCTACTCCTCACTGGTCTCCCACTTAGCCACCTATCCCCCCTTCAATCCGTTCAGAACTCTGCTGCATGTCTTATCTTCCGCCTGAACCGATACACTCATATCACCCCTCTCCTCAAGTCACTTCATTGGCTTCCGATCAGGTACCGCATTCAATTCAAGCTTCTGCTACTAACCTACAAATGTACTCGATCTGCAGCCCCTCCTTACCTCTCAACCCTCATCTCCCCTTACGTTCCTACCCGTAACCTCCGCTCTCAAGACAAATCCCTCCTTTCAGTACCCTTCTCCACCACCGCCAACTCCAGGCTCCGCCCTTTCTGTCTCGCCTCACCCAACGCGTGGAATAAACTCCCCGAGGCCATACGCCAGGCCCCCTCCCTGCCCATCTTCAAATCTCTGTTTAAAGCCCACCTCTTCAACGTCGCCTTCAGCACCTAACCTCTACACCTCTACCCAGGAAATCTAGACTGCCCAACTTGACATTTCGTTCTTTAGATTGTAAGCTCCTTTGAGCAGGGACCGTCCTTCTTTGTTTATTTTGTACAGTGCTGCGTAACCCTAGTAGCGCTCTAGAAATGTTAAGTAGTAGTAGTAGTAGTAGAGGGGGAGGAGCAGAGCTCAGGGAGTGAGCGACGGCGTAGTGGCGCCAGCGTCTACAATGGCTGCAGCCTGCACTAAAAACAAAATTAGGCAGAGGAGGACCGGACAGCTGCCAGCTGCCTGGGTGGGCCTGAGCCGAGATTGGGCGTGCCTGGGCCCACCCAGGCCCACCCGTAGCTACGCCCCTGCTGGGGGCAGCACTAGGGAGGAGCCTGAGGTTATGCAGGTATTGGCGATATTCAGTATTGGTACCTTCATAGCTAAGCGGCCTAATTTAGGACATCAAAAGCTGTCCTAAATTAGGTTGCTTAGCTATGTAGGTGCCGGCACCAAATATCGGGCCGGCACCCACATAACGTTTTCCCCCCCTAAAGAACCCCTGAGCCCCCTCCTGCCCTTAACAATGCGCCTTCTCTCCCTCCCCCAGCACATGGCAAGAATACTCCCCCAGAAGACCCCATCCCATCCAGGTAAGTCCCCCTCCTGGGTCTACCTATATCCCTGGTGGTCCAGTAGGATCATTAGGGGCGGGAGCGCAACATCAATTTTGGATGGACGCCACAAGGGGCAGGAACAAGGGGGCTGTGCTTCTGCCCACAATGACCCCACTGGATCATCAGGGATGCAGGTAGGCCCAGGGGTTGGGGAGGGTTCTTGCCACAGGCTGGCGGGAGGGGGAGGGAAAGAAGGGACATTGTTGAGGGCTTGAGGGCTCTTTTTTTTTTTTTTTTTTTTTTTTTTAAAGTTATGTGAGCCCCAGCCTGATATTCATCCAGGGCCAACGTAAGCTCCAGTGCCCAGCCCACTTGAAATTAGCCCCCAATATTCAGTGCCGGTGTCTGGACATGGCCCAGTATTGAATATCAGGGGATAATTTAGCTGGCAACAATCAGCGTTTAAAAAAACACTGTCTGCCGCTGGCTGAATATCAGGAGGATACTGTTTACAACTATATATATATATATATACACACACACACACACATGTTACTTCATACACATATAAATACACCCACCCACCCGCATATTTATATATATGAAAATTAAAAAAGTAACCCCCTTGTTTACTAAGCTGCGCAGCAATGCCGACACAGCCCATTCAAAGTGAATAGGCTGTGTCACCATTAGTGCACGGCAGCAGCTAGCGCGGCTTAGTAAACGGGGTAATAATGTAACAAATAAGCAGGAGTTAGAACATTCCCTAAAATGGGGCTGAAGGAAAGGGGGAGAAAAAAGTTTAGGTTATCACCTGTATAGACCTTGAGAGTAAGACGGCATACAGTGGAAGGGACCAGAAAGATGATATTTAATAAGTCAATGTAGACGCAGGGAAGATAGATAAAAACAATACTGTTAATAAAATTAATATAATACTTTATCCCAGAGTGAGGATGGGTAACAAACTGGCAGCTGGCAGCAAATCAGGTATATGTAATTTATGTAAAAAAAAAAATGGCTATAAAAAAAACAAGAGGACATTTAAATTGTCAGTCTTGCATTCTGTGCATCAGGTGTGTATCTAAATGAAATGTTATATTTAATTAAATATAAATAAGATGCCAAGAGTGCAGACACACATGAAGACGTTACTTTAATGTCAGGTTGCTAACGGAGAATAAAATTAATTTTTCTGAAAGCAGTCAGCAGAGCCCGGGAACTGGCATTTTCCCATAGCAAAGACAAAAAACTTTGCTGGAGTCTTCTGGTGTGTGTGCAGTGCGCACCGCCTTTCTGGCCACCGCGCAAGTGCGTACCTCAGTTAAATGAAAAAGCATAACAAATAACAATAACTCCAAAGGGGAGGTGGGAGGGATTGTGAGAGTAATCAGCCTGCTTTCCTCAGCGAATACCTGCTACAGGTAAATATCTTCGCTTTCTCTGAGAACAAGCAGGCTGCTTATTCTCACATGTGGGGTATCCCTAGCATCCAGGCTCACTCAAAACAATGAACATTGGTCAATTGCTCCTGACACTATATACAGCTAGCTGAGAGTGCAGCTTGGAACAGAATAAAAAAGGGCCTGGGGGGGGGGGGGGGGGGGGGGGAGTTGGATTCTAAACCCCAAACAGATTCTGCAGCACTGACTGCTCAAACCGACTGTCGCGTCGGGTATCCTGCTGAAGGCAGTAGTGAGATGTGAATGTGTGGACTGATGAACATGTTGGAGCTTTACAGATGTCTTCAATGGAGGCTGACTTTAAGTGACCCAGCGACGCAGCCATGGCTCTAACATTATGCCCAGAGTCAGCTCAGCTTGGGCATAAGTGAAGGAAATGCAATCTGCTAGCCAGTTGGAGATTGTGTGTTTTCTAATGGTGACTCCTCTCCTGTTGGGGTCGAAAGAAACAAACAACTGGGCGGACTGTCTGAAGGGCTTTGTCTGCTCCACGTAAAAGGCCAATGCTCTCTTGCAGTCCAAGGTGTGCAAGCTGATTTCGCCAGGGTGGGCATGAGGTCGGGGAAAAAATGTTGGCAAGACAATTGACTGGTTCAGATGGAACTCCGACACCACCTTCGGCAGGAATTTAGGGTGCGTGCAAAGGACTACTCTGTTGTGATAAAACTTAGTATACGTTACATCCACTAATAAGGCCTGAAGCTCACTGACCCAACGAGCTGAAGTAACAACCACTGAGACAATGACCTTTCAGGTGGTGGAGATGAAAACGGTAACGGAATTCAAACATGCGTGGGATATGCATAAAGGAATCCTGTGCAGTAGGAATGGATCCTCAGAAGCTTAGCCGAAATTGGGTGGCGGAGCAGGTGGGGGAAGAGAGGTTGGTGGTTGGGAGGCGAGGATAGTGGAGGGCAGACTTATACGGTCCGTGCCAGAGCCGGTGATGGGAGGTGGGAAATACTGCTGGGCAGACTTGTACGGTCTGTGCCCTGAAAAAGGTCTGTGCCCTGAAAAAGGCAGGTACAAATCAAGGTAAGGTATGCACATATGAGTTTATCTTGTTGGGCAGACTGGATGGACCATGCAGGTCTTTTTCTGCCGTCATCTACTATGTTACTATGTTACTATGTCAAGTACTTCAGATGGCAGGAATTCAGTGTCTCAAAAGGAGCTTTCATCAGCTGGGTGAGGACGACATTGAGATCCGATGACACTGGAGGAGGTTTGACAGGGGGCTTTGACAAAAGCAAACCTCTCATGAAGCGAACAACTAGAGGCTGTCCAGAGATAGGCTCCCCTTCCACATGCTGATGATAAGCACTAATTGCACTAAGGTGGACCCTTACAGAGTTGGTCTTGAGACCAGACTCTGACAAGTGTAGAAGGTATTTAAGCAGGGTCTGTGTAGGACAAGAAAGGGTATCTACGGCCTTGCTGTCACACCAGACAGCAAACCTCCTCCATTTAAAAGAATAACACCTCTTAGTGGAATCCTTCCTAGAAGCCAGAAAGACTCGGGAGACACCCTCTGAAAGACACAAGGAAGCAAACTCTATGCTCTCATCATCCAGGCTGTGAAAGCCAAAGCCTGGAGGTTGGGATGTAGAAGCGACCCCTCATTCTGTGTGATGAGGGTCGGGAAACACTCCAATCTCCACGGTTCTTCAGAGGATAATTCCAGAAGAAGAGGGAATCAAATCTGACGTGGACAGTATGGTGCAATCAGGATCATGGTTCCGTGGTCTTGCTTGAGTTTCAGCAAAGTCTTCCCTACTGTGGTCACACCTCTCCTTAAGAAGCCTTCACTCGACCCTACTTGTCCCTCTAATTACCGACCCATCTCCCTCCTTCCTTTTCTCTCCAAATTACTTGAGCGTGCTGTTCACCGCCGCTGCCTTGATTTTCTCTCCTCACATGCTATTCTTGACCCACTACAATCTGGTTTTCGCCCTCTCCACTCAACCGAAACTGTGCTTACTAAAGTCTCCAATGACCTATTACTGGCTAAATCCAGAGGTCAATATTCCATCCTCATTCTTCTTGATCTTTCCGCTGCTTTTGACACTGTCGATCACAGCATACTTCTCGATACCCTGTCCTCACTTGGATTCCAGGGCTCTGTCCTTTCCTGGTTCTCTTCCTACCTCTCCCTCCACACCTTTAGTGTTCACTCTGGTGGATCCTCTTCTACTTCTATCCCTCTGCCTGTCGGCGTACCTCAGGGTTCTGTTCTTGGTTCCCTCCTCTTTTCTATCTACACTTCTTCCCTTGGTTCATTAATCTCATCCCATGGCTTTTCCTACCATCTCTATGCTGATGACTCCCAAATCTACCTTCCTACCCCTGATATCTCACCTTGCATCCAAACCAAAGTTTCAGCGTGCTTGTCTGACATTGCTGTCTGGATGTCTCAACGCCACCTGAAATTAAATATGACCAAAACCGAGCTTCTCATTTTCCCCCCCAAACCCACCTCCCCGCTCCCCCCGTTTTCTATTTCTGTTGATGGCTCTCTCATTCTCCCTGTCTCCTCAGCTCGAAACCTTGGGGTCATCTTTGACTCTTCTCTCTCCTTCTCTGCTCATATCCAGCAGATTGCCAAGACCTGTCGTTTCTTTCTTTACAACATCCGTAAAATCCGCCCCTTTCTTTCTGAGCACTCTACCAAAACCCTCATCCACACCCTTGTCACCTCTCATTTAGACTACTGCAATCTGCTTCTTGCTGGCCTCCCACTTAGTCACCTCTCCCCTCTCCAGTCGGTTCAAAACTCTGCTGCCTGTCTCATCTTCCGCCAGGGTCGCTTAACTCATACTACCCCTCCCCTCAAGACCCTTCACTGGCTCCCTATCCGATTTCGCATCCTGTTCAAACTTCTTCTACTAACCTATAAATGTACTCACTCTGCTGCTCCCCAGTATCTCTCCACACTCGTCCATCCCTACACCCCTTCCTGTGCACTCCGCTCCATGGATAAATCCTTCTTATCTGTTTCCTTCTCCACTACTGCCAACTCCAGACTTCGCGCCTTCTTTCTCGCTGCACCCTACGCCTGGAATAAACTTCCTGAGCCCCATGTCTTGCCCCATCCTTGGCCACCTTTAAATCTAGACTGAAAGCCCACCTCTTTAACATTGCTTTTGACTCGTAACCACTTGTAACCACTCGCCTCCACCTACCCTCCTCTCTTCCTTCCCGTTCACATTAATTGATTTGACTTGCTTACTTTATTTATTTTTTGTCTATTAGATTGTAAGCTCTTTGAGCAGGGACTGTCTTTCTTCTATGTTTGTGCAGCGCTGCGTATGCCTTGTAGCGCTATAGAAATGCTAAATAGTAGTAGTAGTAGGTATGGGAGGATACGCATACTGAAGGCCTATTCCCCAATGCAGGAGAAAGGCTAGTCTGTCATGGGCCTGAAGCCTGGAACAGAACTGATGGACCTTGTGATTGATTTGAGTGGCATGGTCAAATTGGACCGGATTGTCCACCACTGAAGAGAATTTCAAAAATCGGTGGACAGTTGATTCACAACCTCCAGATTCCCTGTAGCTTAATACTACTGGGAAGCTAGGGTCCATTGAGCTGATCTCATATGAAGACGTGCCATGAGTGTTACATGTAATGTAGAAGCCATGTGCCCCAAGAGTCTCAACATCTGCCGAGCTGTGATCTGCTGAGACACTCAAACTGTGGACACCAGGTTGTCTGCCCTTGTCTCGGGAAGATAAGCCCGAGCTGTTTTTATTTATTTATTTTTATTTTTGTTACATTTGTACCCCACGCTTTCCCACTCATGGCAGGCTCAATGCAGCTTACATATTGTATACAGGTACTTATTTGTACCTGGGGCAACGGAGGGTTAAGTGACTTGCCCAGAGTCACAAGGAGCTGCCTGCACCTGAAGTGGGAATCGAACTTAGTTCCTCAGTTCCCCAGGACCAAAGTCCACCACCCTAACCACTAGGCCACTCCTCCACTGCAGTGTCCAGCAGTGCTCTAATGAACTCCAAATTTTGAACTGGGGTGAGATGGGACTTGCAGTAATTTATTACGAACCCCAGTAGCTCTAGAACCTGAATAATCATTTTGTATGGACTCCAGAGCACCATGCTCTGAGGTGCTCTTTACCTGCCAATCATCGAGATAAGGAAACACATGCACTCCCAGTCTGCGTAGCAACGCTGTGACTACTGCTAGACACTTTGTAAACACTCTGCAGACGCCAGGCCAAAGGGCAGTGTACGGTACTGAAAGTGATGCATTCCCAGCCAAAATCAAAGATACTTCCTGTGAACTGGAAGTATTGAGATGTGTGTGTAAGCATCCTTCAAGTCCAGAGAGCATAGGCAATTGCTTACCTGAATCATGGGAAGAAGGGTGCCCAGGGAAACCATCCTGAACTTTTCTCAGAGTAGGAATTTGCTCAGGGCCCTTAGGTCTAGGATGGAATTAATTGTTTTCTTTCGCACAAGGAAGTACCTGGAATAGAATCCCAGCCCTTCTTCCCCTGGTGGAACGGGTTTGACCGCATGGGCCTTTAGAAGGGTGGAAAGTTCCTCTGCTTCCGGTGAGCAATTTGGAGGTTTGGATTCCAGATTGAGGATGTATCCTAACCAGATTATTTGAAGAATCCAGCGGTTGGAGGTTATAAGAGGCCACCTTTGGTGAAAAAACATTAACCTCCCCCCAACCAAGTCACCACTTTTACTGTGGCTATGGTTAACTGGAGCCAGTCAAAAGCTCGTCCCTTGCTGTCACTGGGGAGCAACAGGGGCCTTAGGTGCACGCTGTTGATGAGAACAAGCACTGGGGCTCAGCCTGACTAAGCTGTTGAGAAGCCGGAGTGTACCTACGCCTAGCATAGGAATAGGGAGCACTCCGCTTTCGCCCAAAAAACCTCCTAGTTGAGGAGGTTTTAGCAGAAGGCGCCCGGCAGGAGAGAGAATCCATAGCATCATTATGCTTCTTGATCTGGTCAACTAGATCCTCTACTTTTTCACCAAAAAGATTGTCCCCTCTGGCAAGGAACATTCACCATCCGCTGCTGGACTGAATGATCCAGGTCAGAGACACGCAGCCATGAGAGTCTGCGCATCACTATACCCTGAGCAGCGATTCTGGATGTCACATCAAAAGAGACATAAGTGCCCCTGGCCAGGAATTTACGACACACGTTCTGCGGCCTGACCACCTGGCGAAAAGGCTCGGCCTGCTCTGGAGGGAGGGCATTGACTAAGCTAGACAGCTGCCTCACCGAGTTCCGCAAGTATACGCTCGTGAAGAGCTGGTAGGACTGGATACAGGCAGCAAGCATAGCAGCCTGATACGTCTTCCTCTCAAAAGAATCCAAGGTCCTAGCTTCTCTGCCTGGGGGCGCCAAGGCATAAATCTCTAGTACTCTTGGCACTCTTGTCGCGTTCCTCACCTGCGTCCCGCTCAGCCTGCTCCTTTGTGCCACCTCTGTTGAGGGGGAGCATTGGCCATGCTGGCCGGGCCGACGTCCCAACGCTGCGCTTCCCATCTGGCTCCGTCGGTGTGGTGCTCCTGGCCTCTGCTACCACCACTACGTTATGGAGCGCCGGCCATCTTGGCAGCGCTGACGCTCCTCAATCGGCTTGTCTCTTCCGGGTGCGGGGCCCAGGAACTCAGGCCATGCCTCCTAGCACCCGGATTGTCTCTCAGGGTCGGGCTCCGCCTCCTCTTGCTGGCTGGCCTATCGGAGCTCTCCTTACCAGCTGACTCCTGCTCCTCATCTGCTGTAGCTTGTCGTTCTGAAAGGAGGGGGCTATTTAAGGAGCAAGTCTTCACTACCCACTTTGCTTCGGCTTTGACTTTGTTCTGCCAGTGCATCTGAAGGACTTGTTTACCTTTTGCTGCTTGACCTGATCTGAACTCTGCCTGGACCTGACTACTACTTTGCTTGCTGCCTGCCTAGAGACTTGCCTGGACCTGACTACTACTTTGCTTGCCGCCTGCCTAGAGACTCTGCCTGGACCTGACTACTACTTTGCTTGCCGCCTGCCTAGAGCCTTGCCTGGATCTGACTACTACTTTGCGTGCCGCCTGCCTCGAGACTTTGCCTGGACCTGACTACTACTTTGCTTGCCACCTGCCTCGAGACTTTGCCTGGATCTGACTACTACTTTGCTTGCCGCCTGCCTTGAGACTTTGCCTAGATCTGACTATTAATTTGCTTGCCGCCTGCCTAGAGACTTTGCCTGGATCTGACTATTACTTTGCTTGCCGCCTGCCTAGATGTTACGTCTGTGCTCACCTCGCCCTCTGGTGGCCAGAACCGGTGGCTGCTGTGGACTGTCACCCGTTCCAGATTTCAGCCGAGTCCGGTCCAGATCTTCCAGGCTGCCAGGTTTGCTTGTGCTGTTTGAGCCTGCACATCACCTCTAGCTGCCTGGTGATTGCAGCAGCTGAGTTCCAACTGCTTCAGGGCTTATCAGCCATCTTGGAACATTTCTGCTTGCCTTTGCATTGCATCTAAGGTCCCAGGTATGTTGGTGCTTGTTGCACTCCTGCCTTGTTTGGTTTCTTGTCCTGGTTTCTTGCCTGATTCTGCTGTCTGCTCAGACTCTGCTTGTTTCCTGGTTTATGCTACTCATTTGCTGCCAGTCCTGAACTCTGCTTGTTTCCTGGTTTATGCTACTGATTTGCTGCCAGCCCTGAACTCTGCTTGTTTCCTGGTTTATGCTACTGATTTGCTGCCTGCCCTGAATCCTGTGTGTATCCTGGTTTATGCTACTGTCTGCTGCCTGCCTTGACCCAGCTTGAACCCTGGTTTATTATATTGTCAGAGTTTTGCCTTGCCTCCGGTGTGGGGTGGTTTTGCCTGCCACTGCTGCTCCTTGGCAGTGGCCCAAGGGCTCACAAACCCAGTTTCCAGCTTTGAAAACGTTACAGAATGCAAAGGCCGTGAGCTCTGCAAGATCACCCTTCCAGCTGGGTTTCCAGACTAAGACCTTTTCCTTTGTTAGTAATCCGGGTCAAAGCCCAAGTCCAGTCACTAGTCCCAGGTTGGATTTTGGTCTGGACCCAGTTTCTGCTTTTGATGAACTGATGACGCTCCGAGATTACCGTGATAATCTTTTTCTTGATCCAGCCTTGAGGAATACTCCTGAAGCTGCAGCTGAGAGAAAGCAGGCCTGGGGGTTTTGGTTTTCTGCAAACCCAGTTTCGGCGATTGATTCTTCTATCATGTTGGCATACTACCGCTACAAACTTCTCTCAGATCCAGCCCTGCGGGATACTCCAGAAGCTGACGTCGAAAGAAGGCACTGTGGAAGTCTCAAGTACAAGGCTTATATGCAGTTTCAGTGGAGCCTTCTGAAGGCCAGTCTCAGTTCAGTTCCTGATTCCAGTCTGGGTCCCGGTTCAGCTCTTGTTCACAGTTCCAGCCAAGATGAGACTGATCCTGCCCTGAGTTCCAGCCAAGATGTTCCAGAGTCTGCACTGAATTCCAACCAAGTGCCTGAGCCTGCTCTGAGTTCCAGCCAAGCGCCGGAGTCTTCTCCGAGTTCTGGTCAAGCTTCTGAGCCTGCCCTGAGTTCCAGCCAAGCTTCTGAGCCTGCCCGGAGTTCCAGCCAAGGTGTGCCTGAGTCTGCTCTGAGTTCCTGCCCGGTGCCTGAGTCTGTTTTGAGTTCCAGGCCAGAGGATGCTGAGTCCATGCTGAGTTCCAGTTCCAGCCAAGCTGCTGAGTCCACGCTGAGTTTCAGTTCCAGCCAAGCTGCTGAGTCCATGCTGAGTTCTCGTTCCAGCCAAGCGGCTGAGCCCACGCTGAGTTCCAGTTCCAGCCAAGCTGCGGAGTCCACGCTGAGTTCCAGTTCCAGCCAAGCTGCTGAGTCCATGCTGAGTTACAGTGCCAGCCAAGCTGCTGAGTCCATGCTGAGTTACAGTTCCAGCCAAGCTGCTGAGTCCGAGCCGAGTTCCAGTTCCAGTCTAGTTGCTGAGTCCACGAGGAGTTCAAGTTCCAGCCCAGATGCTGAATCCAAGCTGAGTTCCAGCTCCAGCCAAGATGCAGAGTCCGAGCTGAGTTCCAGCTCCAGCCAAGAGGCGAAGTCCAGTCCTGATGCCAGTCTGGGTTCCAGCCTTGAGCCTTGTTCAAGCTCCAGCCAAGCTACCCCTGGTCATGTTTTGTGACTCCTCCGTAGATTTCACCATTGCTACCCGTGGAGACCTGAATTCCCCGTGGAAGTCGGGGGGGCCTTGAGGGAGAGATACTGTTACGTCTGTGCTCACCTTGCCCTCTGGTGGCCAGAACCAGTGGCTGCTGTGGACCGTCACCCGTTCCAGATTTCAGCCCAGTTCGGTCCAGATCTTCCAGGCTGCCAGGTTTGCTTGTGCTGTTTGAGCCTGCACAGCACCTGTAGCTGCCTGGTGATTGCAGCAGCTGAGTTTCAACTGCTTCTGGGCTTATCAGCCATCTTGGAACATTTCTGCTTGCCTTTGCATTGCGTCTAAGGTCCCAAGTATGTTGGTGCTTGTTGCACTCCTGCCTTGTTTGGTTTCTTGTCCTGGTTTCTTGCCTGATTCTGCTGTCTGCCCAGACTCTGCTTGTTTCCTGGTTTATGCTACTCATTTGCTGCCAGCCCTGAACTCTGCTTGTTTCCTGGTTTATGCTACTGATTTGCTGCCTGCCCTGAATCCTGCGTGTATCCTGGTTTATTGCTACTGTCTGCTGCCTACCTTGACCCAGCTTGAACCCTGGTTTATTCTACTGTCAGAGTTTTGCCTTGCCTCCGGTGTGGGGTGGTTTTGCCTGCCACTGCTGCTCCTCGGCAGTGGCCCAAGGGCTCACAAACCCAGTTTCCAGCTTTGAAAACGTGACACTAGAGACTTTGCCTGGATCTGACTATTACTTTGCTTGCCGCCTGCCTAGAGACTTTGCCTGGATCTGACTTCTGCCTTTGCTTGCCATCTGCCTCGAGACTGTGCCTGGACCAGACGTCTGCTTTTGCTGCTGTTGCCTGGTGGTGGTTCCAGTACTCTGCCTTCCATCTCCTTTCGCAGGTAAGGTCAGGATTGTTCAGCCGCCAATCTTTGGTTGGCACAGGGACTCACTTTTTATAGCAAGCGTGACAGAAAACTGAAGCCATTAGTTCGCCGGACAAACCTGACATGTCCGATCTGGTTCAGGTCCTAAGACCGGATCACTTTTAAAGTTTGCACCCTGGTGCATAAAATCCTCTACGGAGAAGCTCCAGCTTATATGGATAACCTTATCAACTTACCACCTAGGAACTCTGATAGATCATCTCGTTCATACTTAACTCTCCATTACCCTACATGTTCTGGCCTCAAGTATAAAGCCACTTACGCATCCACCTTCCCCTATGTTGGTGCTCATTTGTGGAATGGATTACCTAAAACTGTAGAAACTACTCCCGATCATCTGACCTTCAGGAAAGCACTCAAGACCACCTTATTTGGAATAGCTTATGCTAAAGTCCTGCCATTGCATCCCTAACTGTTGTACTGTACTTATCTTAATGACATCCTCCACTTTCATACCCCTTCCTCTTCTCTGTAATTACTTACTGATCACTCCTACTTCCATGTACATGTTTATGCCAAATTGATGTATGCCTTTTCAGCCCTTTACTGTTGTAAGCCACATTGGGCTTGCCTGCGGGTGGGAAAATGTGGGATATAAATGCCATAAATAAATAAATAAATAAACAACAGCAGCCTCAGCTAAATAGACTATCGGGTGTCCTTCAGTATGTATGTTCACAGATGTCGTCTCTTCAGACCCAGCGGTCATCCACCATTGGAGCTGCTAGAACCACTCCTCCCATTCCAACCTTTCGTCTGCCAGAGCCTCCCCAATTCGATGGTACTCCTTCTGCTTGCTGGGGCTTCCTGAACCAATGCCATATGTTCTTTGACATGCAACCTGCTTCATTTCCATCTGACAGTCTCAAGGTTAAGTACATAATTTCTTTACTCTCCGGACCAGCCCTGGCATGGGCTTCACCCCTGTGGGAGCAACAGGATCCACTCCTCTCGAACCTGGGAGAGTTCCTTCGCCAGTTCCGAATGGTATTCGAGGTTCCTGGGCGTCCGTCTTCTGCAGCAAGTGAAGTATTGCGCATTCAACAGGGTAATAGTTCTGTGGGAACCTATGCAATACGGTTCCGTACCTTAGCTGCTGAACTCAGATGGAATCAAGAAGCACTCACGGCTATTTTTTGGCAAGGGTTGAGCGGGTGTATCAAAGATGAATTAGCTGGTCGGGAGGTTCCTACCACTTTGGATGCCCTTTCCCTTTGTGTTTGGATTGATGTTCGATTCCAGGAGACAGCACGAGAACAACCTACCTCACGTCCTCCTCGGAGATCGTCTCTTCAGAGTAAACGAGCCATCTCCCCGCAAGGAGCAGTGGGTTCTGCTGCGGATGGGTCGGAAGAACCTATGGTGATAGGCAGACATCGACTCTCAGCCGTGGAAAGGGCCCATCGACGGAGCAACAGACTTTGTCTATATTGTGGTAAACCCGGTCATTTCGTGAAGGAATGTCCTAATAAACCGGGAAATGCCTAGACCTGAGCCTTGTGGAGGGGGTGGTTTTGGGTCAATCAGGTTCCCTTACGGACAATTTAATGACAGTGCCTATTATTTTACTTTGGCACGAATTCAGAGTAAACACTTTAGCCCTGCTGGACTCTGGAGCGGGGGGTAATTTTATTGATACAGCATTGCTTACAAAGTTAGGAGGACCGTCGGTTCCCTATAAGCCAGCTCTGCAGGTTACATCTATTCATGGTTCTGCTCTTCCTCTGCCTATTAATCACCTCACTCCGCCTCTTCAGATGCAAGTGGGTCTCCTACATCATGAGGAAATTAAATTTCTCATCTTGCCGCAAGCCATTCATCCTGTCATTTTGGGTTTGCCCTGGTTACGTCTTCATGCGCCCAGCATTGATTGGCCTGCTGGTGAAATCAGTCAATGGGGTACTCGATGTTTTGAGATCTGCCTGACTCCAGTGGAACCTCCTCCTAGAACCATTTCAGCTCTGCCCGGAACCTTTCATCCCTGTGAGGCCTGTCTTCCGGAGGAATATTGCGATTTTCAGGATGTCTTTGATGCACGGGGGGCAGATTCCTTCCCTCCCCATCGCCCCTTTGACTGTCCTATTGAACTGATTCCGGGCAAGATGCCCCCCAGAGGTAGATTATACGCTCTATCCCGAGAAGAGTCTGCTGCTATGCGAAATTACATTCAAGAGAATCTCCAGAAGGGATTTATTCAGCCTTCCTCTTCCCCTGCTGGAGCTGGATATTTTTTTGTTTCCAAAAAGGACGGGTCTTTACGGCCCTGCATTGATTATTGAGGTCTGAATAACATCCCTGAGTTTTTTTGACCATCTTTAGGGAGCTATTATTTTCACCAAGTTGGACCTCCGGGCGCTTACAACTTGATTCGAATTCGTCAAGGAGACGAGTGGAAGATGGCTTTTAATACTCATGAGAGTCACTTTGAGTATTGGGTCATGCCCTTTGGTCTCTGCAATGCTCCATCTGTTTTTCAGAACTTCATCAATTTTATTTTCAAGATCTGTTATATTCATCTGTCATTGTCTACCTGGATGACATTCTGGTCTTCTCTGCCTCTCTTCAGGACCATCCTGGGCATGTGCACAAGGTGCTTCAGCGCCTCCGGGATCATCGACTTTTTGCCAAGTTGGAGAAATGCGCCTTTCACCAGTCTACTATTCCCTTTCTGGGGCATATTATCTCGGCTGTTGGTCTACAGATGGATCCCGCTAAGCTTCAGGCTATTCAAGATTGGCCTGTTCCGCAAGGACTCCGGGCTCTGCAGCGGTTCCTGGGATTCGCCAATGATATCAGATAGTTTATTCCGCATTACTCCTTGATTACTGCTCCACTGACTGCTCTGACTAAGAAAGGTGCTGATGTTTGGAATTGGTCCTCTGCTGCTCAGGAGGCCTTCTCTACTTTAAAGGCTGCTTTTGTGTCTGCTCCTGTACTCCGTAGTCCGAATGTTGCTGAGCCTTTTATTGTTGAAGTGGATGCTTCATCTTTTGGAGCTGGAGCCTTGTTATCGTAGTCTGCTCCTTCTGGCAAAAGACATCCATGCTTCTTTTTCTCTAAAAAAATTCTCTCCTGCGGAGTGTAATTATACTATTGGAGACAGAGAATTATTGGCGCTGAAGCTCGCCTTTCAAGAATGGCGATATCTTCTTGAGGGGGCTGCACATCCGATTACAGTCATCACTGATCACAAGAACCTTCTCTACTTACAGGATGCCAAACGACTAAACCCACGGCAGGCCCAATGGCCACTTTTTTTTGCTCGCTTTGACTTTCACTTGCGCTGCGTAACCCTAGTAGCGCTTTAGAAATGTCAAGTAGTAGTAGTAGTACAGAGAACAACGTACAGGCGGATGCGCTCTCTCGAGCTTTCAATGTGCCCGAGGAACCTGATGAGGTCTGTCCTATGCTTAATCCTGCTTGTATCCCCTCTACCGTGGTGGCCTCGACTTCTCTTGACCTCTATTCCTGTCCAGTCCAGACGAAAAGTGCTTCAGTGGGGTCATTCCTCTGCCTTTGCAGGACATTTTGGTTTCCGTAAGAGGTATCATTTTATCGCCCGTTATTTTTGGTGGCCTCATATGGCTCAGGATATTCTGCAGTTTGTCTCTACTTGTCCCACCTGTGCTCGCACCAAGTCTCCTCCTGGCAAGCAGTGGGTCATCTTCAACCATTGCCTGTTCCCCAGCAACCCTGGCAGGAGGTCTCTATTGACTTTATAACAGATGCTTTTCACGTCTCTCTGATTAAACCCTTCCTGTCTTCAAAGTGGCATCCGGAACCGAAGAAGATCATTGTCCCTGACTCTGAGCCTGATCCCGAGTTCAAGGTTCAAAAAATTCTGGATTCTAAACGCTTGAGAGGAAGACTCTTTTACTTGCTTTCCTGGAAGAGATTTGGTCCTGAAGATAATTCATGGGAACCTGCTGGTAATGTCCATGCTCCAGACTTAGTGCAGGAGTTTCACTCTCATTACCCTTCCAAACCTGGACCGGGACGGAGAGGGGGGCTTCCAGGGAGGGTACTGTCGCGTTCCTCACTTGTGTCCCACTCGGCCCGCTCCTCGGTGCCGCCTCTGTTGAGGGGGAGCATCGGCCATGCTGGGCGGGCCGACGTCCCAACGCTGTGCTTCCCATCTGGCTCCGCCGGCGCGGTGCTCTTGGCCTCTGCTACCACCACTCCGTTATGGAGCGCTGGCCATCTTGGCAGCGTTGACGCTCCTCAATCGGCTTGTCTCTTCTGGGCGTGGGGCTCGGGAACTCAGGCCATGCCTCCTAGCGCCCAGATTGTCTCTCAGGGTCGGGCTCCACCTCCTCTTGCTGGCTGGCCTATCGGGGCTCTCCTTACCAGCTGACTCCTGCTCCTCGCCAGCTGTAGCTTGTCGTTCTGAAAGGAGGGGGCTATTTAAGGAGCAAGTCTTCACTACCCACTTTGCTTCGGCTTTGACTTTGTTCTGCTGGTGCGTCTGAAGGACTTGTTTGCCTTTTGCTGCTTGACCTGATCTGAACTCTGCCTGGACCTGACTACTACTTTGCTTGCCGCCTGCCTAGAGATTTTGCCTGGACCTGACTACTACTTTGCTTGCCGCCTGCCTAGAGACTTTGCCTGGACCTGACTATTACTTTGCTTGCCGCCTGCCTCGAGACTTTGCCTGGATCTGACTATTACTTTGCTTACCGCCTGCCTAGAGACTTTGCCTGGATCTGACTATTACTTTGCTTGCCGCCTGCCTAGAGACTGCCTGGACCTGACTTCTGCCTTTGCTTGCCGTCTGCCTCGAGTCTGTGCCTGGACCTGATGTCTGCTTTTGCTGCAGTTGCCTGGTGGTGGTTCCAGTACTCTGCCTTCCATCTTTCGCAGGTAAGGTCAGGATTGTTCAGCCACCAATCTTTGGTTGGCACAGGGACTCACTTTTTATGGCAAGCGTGACAACTCTTGAGGGCAGAGTCCACCACCATGGAATTGTGGGTAACTGAGACTTCATCAACCCAGTTTCACCATGGATCCGATACTGGGAATCAGCTTTCTTTGGGATCATGGGGCCAGACAGAGGGAACGACCAATTCCGCATAAGGACTTCCTTCAGTACCTTATGCAGAGGAGTCGTCACAGCCTCCTTAGGTGGAGAGGGATAGTCCCGGACCTCGAGCATCTCAGCCCTGGCCTCATCCTCCACCTCCATAGGGAACAGAATAGCCATAGCCATTTCCCGGACAAAAAATGTAAAAGAAAGACTTTCAGGAGGAGATAGTCTTCTTTCAGGTGGAGGGGAAGGTTCAGAGGGAATCCCATACTACTCATCAGAAGAGAAGTATCTGGGATCTCCTTCTGACTCTCACAAACACTCCTCTTCAGTATCGGATAGTACCTCCCTAAGAGAACTTCGAGACTGAGCCTGCCTCAACGCCAAGGATCGACGTCCTCGATGGCGATGTCGAGAGGCCGACACCCGCATAGACTGCGGCGAAGCTTCCTCCGCCGACGTCGAAGGGGAGTCGACCTGGGTGGCAGCCGACACTGGTGCCGCAAGCGGCACCAAGGACAGGAACCTCACCATAGGTGAAGGTCCAGATGCTGCTGCAGCAGAGGGCACAGAAGGCGCAAGCACCCCCGACACCGAAGCAGACTGGCGCAGCAGTCCTTCCAGAAGTTCTGGAAGTAGGGCCCAGATGCACTCGTCAAGAGCCGCTATCAGAGAAGGCTGCGGGGTTGGTGGATCAGCCGGTGGCAGAATCTGCTGAGGTTCAGGTGCAAGTACTGGACTGCTAAAAGGCTGTTGCACTGGCACCTACTGTATGGAGGGGGAGCGATCCTCTCGGCGCCGACGCTTCTCGGGTGCCAAATCCCTCAATGCCCCGGAGCTCCTTCGCTTGATGCCCGCCACCGAGGCTCCTCGGTGCTGAGGACAATGTGGAATCCTCACGTCTCCTCAGGGTTGGGTCCGATGATGGTCAGTCCCAGGGGGCTTGCATAGCAGGAGGCCTCAAAACAGGTGGAGACCCACTCGACACCTCACTGCTCCCAGCGCGACTTGGTCTCTCAGCAGCCATTACTTCTGCTCCTGACGTCGATTCATCCCTTGATGTCGACGTCGATGACGCCGACCTCGGTACCAATGTCAATGCTGACGTCGAAGGACCGGACCGAGTCCCAAAACGTTTCTCTCGTTGGGCTTCTCGAGCTACTTGGGTCTGCTTCTTCATACGAAGACACAGAACACAAGCAGCTGGGCTGTGGTCAAGCCCATGGCACTGGATACACCAGGAATGGGAATCGGTACCTGAGATGGTCCAGTTGCACCGAGTACAACATTTGAAGCCGCTGGGTGTCCTCGATGAGATGGAAGGAAAAACGGCTCCGATGAAATCAAAGGACTTGATTGTGCTAAGAAAAAGGGGCACAAAAAGAAGAAACCCGACTGTGCGGTGTAAAAACCGGCCGCGTCGAAAAAGAAAGAAAACTTAAAGTTGGAAAAAAGAACTGAGGATTTTCTAAAAGGATTTTTTTTTTAACAAAGTAAATAAAACTAGAAAACAGACGAAAAAAATCGCCAAAAATCTCTAAAAACAAGACTCTTTTCCCGGGTCAAAAAGAGGAGCACAGGAGTGAACCTGCTGCACCTCGTCACGGAAAAAAATTAACTGAGGTATGCGCTTGTGCGGTGGGTGAGAAGTCAGTCCACGCATGCGCAGTGCACGCTGCATGCGCTCCAGAAGACTCTAGCAAAGTTTTTTATCTTTGCTATGGCAAAATGCCGGTTCCTGGGCTGACACAGACGTCGACCCATGTGTGAGAATAAGCAGCCTGCTTGTCCTTCGAGGATTGCATTTACCACGTGGCCTTGCAGCCATGTAGGGAAGCACTTACCGCCACCCACTGAGGTAGCGGTAACAGATCCCGCAGTAACCTAGTGGTAACTGGGCAGCACTGACTACCACCAGTTAGCGCCACACTAATAATTATGAAAAAAATTTCCATAGTGACAAAAATGGCATCAGTGGCCGCGTTGGGCCAGTGGTAGTTCCAGGTTGCTGTTGTGTGGATTTTACTAAAGGGCCCCATTATTTGCTGTAAAAGCACTCCCATAAAGCACTAGGGATGGTTTGTCATTTAAAATGAATGCCATCCACCAATAAGAGCAAGCACTATGCATACATAGTCCACACTCTTCTTAAAGTGTATGTAGTGGCGTACCTAGCATACTTGACACCCGGGGCCGACCTTTTGACACCCCCTCCCCCCTCCTGTGAAAAAAATGATTTTTAGCAATAATCATGAAATGAAATAAATGGTCAGAAAAGAAACAAGACAGTAAACATTTTCTTTTATTGAAACTTGCATATGTAATCATTATGCCAGGAGATTTTTTTTTAATGTTACATTTGTACCCTGCGCTTTTCCACTCATGGCAGGCTCAATGTGACGGGCAATGGAGGGTTAAGTGACTTGCCCAGAGTCACAAGGAACTGCCTGTGCTGGGAAACGAACTCAGTTCCTCAGGACCAAAGTCCATCACCCTAACTACTAGGCCACTCCTCCATACATGCTGTATTAAAATCCAAAATGTTAAAATCCAGTACTAGGCCTACTGTTAATTAATACAAAACATAACAAATGTCACTTATCACCTATAGAGCAATTCTACCATACCATAAGAACTCTTTATCTACCGTCATTTACTATGTTTTGTGTTCTTAGTAACTTCTACGAATAACACAACAAGGATGCACCAAGGAAAAGACAGCATCTTAAACACTCCAGTGAGCAATGTAAAGGTAAACCAGCCAGAATAATACAGATTCTAAATCCTGCATAGCCAATGCCAGCAGAAAACCATTTATTTTTCATAAACACACTCTAACTTAGTATTGAATAATTACAAAATAGAAATATGTAGAGAAAATTTAAACTGAAGCCTCAAGAAACCAGACTCTGCATACAATGCAATACCATGGAAGCAGAAACAGTAATAGTGATGATGTATGCACGTCCCCTAGTACTGTACAAAATATTTTCAATAATTTTTATTGAGAAAACACTTCTTGAACCATAATGTACAAGCACAATAAACATATTGCAGTTATAACATCACTTACGTACATTGATATAAAACTGAAGTTGTACCAACCGTTTTCAATTCCCCCCTCCCCTTTTTTTTCTCTAACAATACCCACCTCCCTCCTTCCCCTCCCCTACCCCTTCAACCCCTCCCTTAATTCTCCCCCCCTATTCTTCCCCCCTCCCACTCCAGCTGAGTTCAATTGTCTCTTGTTGCCAGTGGTGTGCTGGAGCTGGCTCGCACTGGCTCGCAAGGGCCGGTTGTTAAATTTACTGGCATCTTGCGAGCCGGTTGTTGGCCAGTGTGAGCCGGCTCGCCTCTGCTCCCCCGCTTGTCCATCATCCGTCTGCAGCTCTGCGAGTCCCCGATAGCCCTGGTTTCCTTTTTGCGCTGCAGCCCTGCCTCTAAAAATTTTATTTTCCCTCGAGGCGCGCCAGCATTGAAGCGAAGGCAGCAGCAGGCTCAGCTCGGTTCCAGCCTTCATTCCGTTCCTTCGCATCATCATGGCTCCGCCCTCGCCTGATGTATTTCCTGTTTGCGCAAGGGCGGAGCCATGATGATGCGAAGGAACAGAACGAAGGCTGGAACCGAGCTGAGCCTGCTGCTGCCTTCGCTTCAATGCTGGCACGCCTCGAGGGAAAATAAAATTTTTAAAGGCAGGGCCGCGGCGCAGGAAGAAAACCAGGGCTAGGGGTGCAGAGCTGCAGAAGGATGATGGACAACCGCGGGAGCAGGGAGGGCTGGAAGAAGGCAGATGGAGGGGAGGAGGGCAGGGGGGAGACGAGGGTTGCTGGACATGGGTTGATGGATGGAGGGCAGGGGAGAGGAGGGTTGCTGGACATGGGTGGCTGGATGGAGGGCAGGGGAGAGGAGGGTTGCTGGACATGGGTAGGTGGATGGAGGGCAGGGGGGAGAGGAGGGTTGCTGGAAATGGGTGGATGGCAGGGGGAGAGGAGGGTTGCTGGACATTGGTGGATGGAGGGCAGGGGGGAGAGGAGGGTCGCTAGGCAGGGGAGAGGAGGGTTGCTGGACATGGGTGGTTGGAGGGGAGAGGAGGGTTGATGGACATGGGTGGATGGAGGGCAGGGCGGGAGAGGAGGGTCGCTGGACATTGGTGGATGGAGGGGAGAGGAGGGTTGCTGGAGATGGATGGAGCAGAGGGAAGGGAGATAGAAGAAATGCTGGACATGGATGGAGGGGAGGGAAGAGTGAGGAAGGAGATGAGAAGAGGGAAAAGGAAGAGAGGAGAAAAACTGCAAACGGATTAAGAAAATAGGCAGAAGCTGAGTACCAGAAATGAAGAAGAAAGGAGAAAAGGAAAGAAATAAATGGAAAGGAAGCCCTGGAAATGGAGTTAAGAGGAATCGGATACTGGGCCAGCATGATCAGAAAAACAAAGTCACCAGACAACAAAGGTAGAAAAAATCATTTTATTTTCATTATAGTGTTTGGAATATGTCCACTTTGAGAATCAGGTGCTCAACATTAAAAGTTTATTTTTATTTACTTATTTATGGCATTTTATCCCACATTAAACATGAATTAGATTGCCACCCCCCCCAGGCTCTCTCCCCTGCTATAGCCAGCTCTGCAATTTGGGGGGGGGGCGCAGAGGTGGACGAGGGGCGCAGAGGTGGACGGGGGGGGGGGGGGGGGGGCGCAGAGGTGGACAGGGGGGGGCGCAGAGATGGACCGGGGAGAGAGCCTGTTGTTAAACATTTACCAGCACACCACTGCTTGTTGCTCTACACATTCAATAGATAGCGCCTGGCTGGAGGTGACAAAGTGTTCCAAAAAGGTGACCAGATCTGCTGCAGTTCTTCCCCCTGCACTAGTGTCCATATCTTTGACTCCAAGTCTTTCCAAGCGCATCAACTGTATCATTGATATTCTCCACTGTGCCACAGTGGGGTATTTGTGTGTTAACCAGGGCTTTTTTTGAGGGTGTACTTGGGGGTACTGAGTACCGGCACCTTTTCCATTGTCTGCTAAAATTGACCCATGGAACACAAGTTTTAATGAAAGAGCTCAGGCTCTACACACCATTTCTGGCTTGTCATAGATTCTATGACTGATTGCAGGGGGCCTGGCTCTTGTGGGGTGGATCCCTCAGTGATCACCCCACCCCTAAAGGGTGGCCTAGCATTTGAGTACCGGCACCTTTTTTGCTAGAAAGAACGCACTGGTGTTAACCATTCTCTTAATATGACCTGCCTTGCTACAACTGTGGCTTTATTAATGAAGTTTTTATACCCTTTCGGGATTGGGTGTCTCAGTGTCAATTGTCCAAATAGCAATGTCGGTTCACACTCCCACTTATTCTTCCATAATTTAGATATATATTGTGTCAGTCTTTTCCAAAAGGCGTGTATTCCTGCGCAGGACCAAAACATATGGCCCAGGGTCGCACCGTCCGTCCCACACTTCGGGCACTCCCCCCAGGGTGAGAGTCCCATGTGAAATGCTCTCCATGGGGGTATGTATAGGCGGAAAGCAAATTTATATTGTTGTTCCCAATGAGTCACCCAGACTGAATGCTTCTGGATGGACAAGATATACGTCTTTATCAATTCCGACGAAATGGTAGCACTCGGGTCCTGTTGCCAGGCCGACTCCAATGCTCTATAGTTAGGCTCTGGCATTGTGTCTCTGATATGCCTATGATAAAAGGCCAGGGGCACTTTTTGTTGCGACTCCAATGAAAAAGCTGCCGACAGTTCTTCCTGGACGTCCTCCGCCAGGGACACCCAAGGCATTGATTGTACGTAATGTTTTAACTGTACATAGAAAATTTTTTCTGCGTCTGACAACGCAAACTCCTGTTGCAAACCCGAGAAAGGTTTCATTCGTCCTTCCTCGGTGACTACGTGCAGTACATATTTTATTCCCCTTCCCTCCCATTTGCGAAAGACTGAGTATAGCTGCCCCGGGACAAACGCTGCATTATCACATATGGGAAGAAATGGGGTTGTCTTATGGGCAAACTTATGCATGCAACAAATCCATCTCCATGCCGCCCTAGCTGTTGGCATAATATTAGTTTTTCTTAGTGTTTCTGGGATGCGGGCCCCTGTGCCATGTAGGTATTTACTAAAGTACACCCCCTGTGTTTGTTCAGTGTTAGAATATTCCTGTGTGGATCTGAACCAATCGTTAATATGTCTCATACTGCACGCCACATTGAAATATCTAACGCTAAGGAGTCCTAGTTCCCCATACTCCACTGGGATCTGTAATGTCTCTATTGGGAGGCAAGCCCTTTTCCCCTGCTATAGGAAACGCTGCAACATTAAATTTAATTTTCTCTCATCTGTATTTCAGTGATTCCTTCGCTTGTTGTAATGGCATTGTCTTTGCTATAACTCCCAGGGTTTCTGGGCCCAATGTTAAAACGTAAGATTTAGATGTGTTTAGTTTAAACCCCGAGAGATAACCATAGTGTTCCACGCTCTCTAGTAACACTTCTAGGGAACGGTCTGGGTTAGTCAGTGTTAACATTAAATCATCCGCATAGGCCAGGATCTTCACCTCCTGACCTGCCACGTTGACACCCTCAATCCCCCCCGCAGCCTTCACCTTCCTAAGCAGCGGTTCCAGTGCAAGTAGGAAGAGCAATGGCGACAACGGGCAGCCTTGCTGTGTTCCCCTCCCAATTGTAAACTCATCCTCGCTGTCCATTTAACAGCACCCTTGCCCCTGGATTACGATACAGGGCCTTCACCGCTCGTACAAACCAGCCCTGTATGCCCATTGATTCTAAAGCTGAGAACAGGTAATCCCAGCGCACCTGGTCAAACGCCTTTTCGGCATCCAGGCTGATTATCATGGCGGATTCTCCCTTCTCTTGACAGGTGGCCATGGCGAGCAACAGTTTCCTGACATTATGTGTTGCCTGCCTTCTCCTTACACAGCCCACCTGCTCTGGGCCTATCAATACAGACAACCACTGAGCCAATCTCTCCACCAACACTTTGGCAAGCAGTTTCAAGTCCAAATTTAGCAGTGAGATTGGCCTATATGAGCCCACTTCCTCAGCCGGCTTACCGGGTTTGGGAATCAGTGTGATAAACGTCGTATTTGCATGTAGGGGAAATGTTCCGGTCTCGACTACCTCTTCATAAAATTCTAAAAGTGATGCCAGTGCGTCTGGAGGCAACATTTTATAATATTCTCCAGTAAACCCGTCAGGGCCAGGGGCCGAATGTGGTTTTAGATATTTTACCGCAGTTTGTAACTCTAACAATGTGATTGGGCTATTTAGCCAATCCAGGCCTTCTTGAGGAAGTTGAGCCAAGCCTGAGTTCTTTAGATACTCCGAGAGGTGTTTGTCTAAGGGGCCATGCTTTACCGAATACAATGTAGAAAAATATTCAGTAAACATTTTCCTAATTTTTCCCCTATCTGTGGTTATGTGCCCCTGATTGTCTTTTAGGGCTGCCACTGTTCTAGGGCCCCCCCAATTTTTAATTATTCGCGCTAACAGTCTACCTGGACGATTCCCATATCTCTGCAACTTGTATTTATAGTATAATGTAGATTTGGATTCTCGCTCATGCAAAAGTGAATTGAGCGCCACCTGAGCAGCCTTCAGCCTTTCTAAAGTGTCTCTGGTTGGGTGGAGTATATGTGCTCGTTTGGCCTTCCTCATTTGTTCTTCCAAGTTTAGAATGGTTTTCACCCTTTTCTTCTGCCTTAAACTACAATATGCAATAATGTCTCCCCTTATAACTGCCTTTGAGGCAGACCAAAACAGTGTGGGTTGTTTATGCGCATGTTCTTTGTTATTTCGAAAGTATTCCTCCCACCTTTCCACGATGTAATGTTGTAATTGGGGGTCAGTGGCCAAATATGCTGGAAATCTCCACCTCCTCTCTCCCCTCTCATCTACCGGCATTACCAGATCTATCCAGACCAACGCATGGTCAGAGATGACTTCGGGACCGATTGTGGCAGCCTTTACCTGTGAGAACATTGTGCGCTCTACTAATATGTAATCTAATCGGGCTAACGTGCCATGGGCTCTAGATCTGTGGGTATAGTCCTTTTTCCCAGGGTGCAAAGTTCTCCAAACATCTATAAGATCCAGTGTCCGTGATAGTGCCCAGAAATCCTGCCATCTACCTCCCGCATAATGCTGTGATGTTGGGTTGGTACAATCTATTTCAGGATCCGCTACCAGGTTAAGGTCTCCCATTATTATTAGCCACTTGTTCTTGTATCTTATGCATTGACCTATTATTGTTTTATAGAACTGTGTGTCATAGGCCGCTGGCCCATATAATCCTACCAGGGGCGTAGCCAGCCTTCCGTGGGGGAGGGGTCCAGAGCCCGGGGGAGGGGGCACATTTTAGCCCTCCCCCCGGCACCGCCCCCCCCCCCCCCCCGCCGACATTGCAGCCCCCCTTCCCACCGCGAACCCGCCGCCACTGCAGCCTACCTTTACTTTTGCTGGCGGGGGATCCCACTCCCTGCCAGTCGACATCTTCTTCTCAGTCGCTTCCTGCTCTTCAATTTGTTTGCTGACGTGCAGGACGTCAGACTCAGAGAACAGAACTGGACGTCAGCAAACAAATTGAAGAGCAGGAAGGACTGAGAAGACGTCGGCTGGCGGGGAGTGGGATCCCCCGCCAGCAAAAGTAAAGGTAGGCGGCGGCGGGTTCGCCGGGAGGGGGGTCCGGGGGTGAATCTGCGGGGGCCCCGGCCCCCTCAGGCCCCACGCAGCTACGCCACTGAATCCTACTAATATAAATTCAGTGCCTTGCAACCAGACCTGTTATATAGTTCTCTTGTTCCCCTCTGGCTAATAATTTAGCTTTGTAATTTAGCCCTTTGCGCAGTGGTGTGCTGGTAAATGTTTAACAACAGGCTCTCTCCCCGGCCCACCTCTGTGCCCCCCCCCGTCCACCTCTGCGCCCCTCGTCCACCTCTGCGCCCCCCCCCCCCAAATTGCAGAGCTGGCTACAGCTGGGGAGAGAGCCTGGGGGGGGGGGGCAATCTAATTCATGTTTAATGTGGGATAGAATGCCATAAATAAGTAAATAAAAATAAACTTTTAATGTTGAGCACCTGATTCTCAAAGTGGATATATTCCAAACACTATAATGAAAATAAAATGATTTTTTCTACCTTTGTTGTCTGGTGACTTTGTTTTTCTGATCATGCTGGCCCAGTATCCGGTTCCTCTTAACTCCATTTCCAGGGCTTCCTTTCCATTTATTTATTTCCTTTTCTCCTTTCTTCTTCATTTCTGGTCCTCAGCTTCTGCCTATTTTCTTAATCCGTTTGCAGTTTTTCTCCTCTCTTCCTTTTCCCTCTTCTCATCTCCTTTCTCACTTTCCCTCTCCTCCATCCATGTCCAGCATTTCTTCTCTCTCCCTTCCCTCTGCTCCATCCATCTCCAGCAACCCTCCTCTCCCCTCCATCCACCAATGTCCAGCGACCCCCTTCTCCCACCCTGCCCTCCATCCACCCATGTCCAGCAACCTCCTCTCCCCTCCATCCACCCATATCCAGCAACTCTCCTCTCCCCCTGCCATCCACCCATGTCCTCCTCTCCCCTGTCTAACGACCCTCCTTTCCCCCCTGCCCTCCATTCACCAATGTCCAGCAACCCTCCTCTCCCCCTGCCATCCACCCATGTCCAGAACCCGCCTCTCCCCCCTGCCCTCCATCCATCCATGTCCAGTGACCCTCCTCTCCTCCCTGCCCTGCATCCACCCATGTCCAGCAACCCTCCCTTCCCCTGCCCTCCATCCACCCACCCATGTCCAGCAACCCTCCTCTCCCCTGCCCTCCATCCATCAACCCATGTCCATCAACCCTCATCTCCCCCTGCCCTCCTCCCCTCCATCTGCCTTCTTCCAGCCCTCCCCGCTCCCGCGGTCATCCATCATCCTTCTGCAGCTCTGCTCCCCTAGCCCTGGTTTCCTTTCTGCGCCGCCACTCTGCCTTTAAAATTTTATTTTCCCTCGAGGCGCGCCAGCGTTGAAGCGAAGGCAGCAGCAGGCTCAGCTCGGTTCCAGCCTTCGTTCCGTTCCTTCGCATCATCATGGCTCCGTCCTAACGCAAACAGGAAATATGTCAGGCGAGGGCGGAGCCATGATGATGCGAAGGAACGGAACGAAGGCTGGAACCGAGCTGAGCCTGCTGCTGCCTTCGCTTCAATGCTGGCGCGCCTCGAGGGAAAATAACATTTTTAAAGGCAGGGCTGCAGCGCAAAAAGGAAACCAGGGCTATCGGGGACTCGCAGAGCTGCAGACGGATGATGGACGAGCGGGGGAGCAGAGGTGAGCTGGCTCGCACTGGCCAACAATCGGCTCGCAAGATGCCAGTAAATTTAACAACCGGCTCTTGCGAGCCAGTGCGAGCCGGCTCCAGCACACCACTGCCTTTGTGGAACAAGTCCGCTACTCCTCCTCTCCTACCGTGTGATGTATCCCCATAACACTCCCTACCCATGACCTCTGTAGTTTGGCATGCTCTACTTCCGTGAGTCGGGTTTCTTGTAAACATACAGTGTCAGCTTTATGCAGCTTTAACTCCGTCAATATTTTAGATCTCTTTATGGGGGAACTAATGCCTCCCACATTCCAGGTCACTAGTCTGGCGGGCATGATGTTGTTTGTCTGTTGGTCCTTAGGGAATTACCCAGTCTAAGGTGTTTCCTTACTCTTCCTACGCCCCCACCGAAGTACTGGTATGTTTTGGTTAGTCCATGTACAGACTGTGTCAGTACGCCTTCCTCAACCCCTCCGTGCAGCCTCAGTCTTTCGCTTTGTGTCTGACCCCTTTTCTTGGTACACCAACTCCCCACCAACCACATTCCTTCTCTTTTGTTCCTTTGTGTTGAATTACTCTCCCTCCCATCCCCCTCTCTCCCCCCTTCTCCAACCCCCAACCTCATTCCTCCCTCGCGTCCCCTCTAGTTCCGCAAGCTAGATAGCCTACGGATCTGGACCTTCAGTGTTCTGCATAGGGCCCCCCCCTGCCCCCAAATACATTTCCATCCTTAATGTGGTGCTTATTTGCTTGTCTCATGCCCTCTGGATTATGGCTAGGTAAGGAGTTTTTGGTCCGTTGCAAAAGCTTGTGCCTCAGCCATGGAGTGGAAATGTTTCCATGTATCCTGGTGCTGTATCTTAAGATGGGCTGGGTACAGGAGTGCAAATTTTACTTTTTTCTGTGCTAGCTCCGCACACAGCGGATGAAACGCTCGTCTCTGTTCTTGCACCTTCTGGGAATAATCCTGGAAGATCAATATCTTGTGACCCTCAAAGCATAGGGAGTCTCTTTTCTGGCGATAGCCACTTAATATTTCCACTTTTTTTTTGTTACATTTGTACCCCGCGCTTTCCCACTCATGGCAGGCTCAATGCGGCAGGCAATGGAGGGTTAAGTGACTTGCCCAGAGTCACAAGGAGCTGCCTGTGCCGGGAATCGAACTCAGTTCCTCAGTTCCCCTTTGTGACAAAAGTTCAGAACCTTTGCCATTACCACTCTTGGACGCTGCGAGTATTCTGGGCGGCGCCCCACCCTGTGTGCCCGTTCAATAACTAGGTGGCCAGTTGAATCGGTCAAGGCCAGTTCTTTTGATAGCCAAGTTTCTAGCCAGTCCGCCAGGTTTCTATCCTGTATTTTTTCTGGAATCCCTATGATTCTGATGTTATTACGGCGGGACCTGTTTTCAAGGTCCTCCAGCTTTGCTGTTTGTTCTGCAAGTTGTTGCTGCAATTGAGCTATGTTGGGGCCTTGTGTTCTGGTATCATCTTCGAGCACTGCCACTCGCACCTCTAGGTCCCCTGTTCTGGTTTCCAGTCCGTCAAGCCCAACCTGGATAGCCTCCAATTTTTTGGACAGCGTGTCCCAACGCGGTTCTAGGGCACGGACTACTGCTGTCATTATTTGTTCCAGCTGTGCTTCAGTGAATGCCGCCGGCACCGAGCCGTCTGCCATTTTGTTTTCTCCGCTTCCAGTCTTTCCCCTCGTTTTTATGCCTGTTTTCTGCACCATTTCCGTCGGGGATTTGTGGACAAATTTATCCATGCGGTCAGGCAAGCAAATTAAGTCTTTTAGAGGGCTCGTTGTGCACGATGTGGCTGTTAATCACCCAATTTGGAGCGGGGGTCCCGGAGCTTTTCACAGCTACTGCCGCTTTGCTCACTGCATAATCGGAAGTCCGTACTGTACAAAATATAAAGATAGCAGATGTAAATTTGAAAAAACTAACAAATACCAATAATCACCACTTTACAAATTAACAAATAGAATATAGAAATAAAACAAATATGTAAAATAAGATAAATATCATTTTGATGGACTAATACATTTAGCTTTCAGAGACTAAAACCTCTTTCATCAAGTCAGTACAGTATTATTATTTATTATTATTTTGTTACATTTGTATCCCACATTTTCCCACCTTTTTGCAGGCTCAATGTAGCTTACATATAACTGTTAGCGGTGTTAGCCGATTCCGGTCTGAACAAATGCATAGTATGAATGAATACAAAGTGATATTGTGGTACAATGAGGTACATGTATGGTAGGTACAATTGGGGGGAACTTAGGGAGGGAAAGGGGGAAGAAGAGTCTGGTAATGTTTGTTACGGTCTTTGGTTACATTGTGTCGCAAGTGTCCAGGTATTCTTATGTTGGGTCGGTGGGGTATGCTCTTCTGAACAGGTCTGTCTTTACTGCTTTCCGAAAATTTAGGTGGCCGGGCGTACTTTTTACTGCTTTTAGTATTGCATTCCATAGTTGTGCACTTAGATAGGAAAAGCTAGATGCATAGGTGGATTTGTATTTGAGTCCTTTGCTGCTTGGGTAGTGGAGGTTTAGGTATGATCGTGCAGATTTTGTGGTGTTTCTGGTTGGCAGGTCGATAAGGTCTGTCATGTATCCCAGTGCCTCGCCGTAGATAATTTTATGGACAGTTGTGCAGATTTTGAAAGTGATACGTTCTTTGGTTGGTAGCCAATTCAGTTTTTCTCGGAGTGGTTTGGCGCTGTCAAAACGTGTTTTTCCAAATACAAGCCTGGCTGCTGTGTTTTGGGCGGTCTGAAGTTTCTTTATGATTTCATACTTGCATCCCGCATAGATTACATTACAGTAATCTGCGTGGCTTAGTACCATTGACTGTACCATGTTACGAAATATTTCCCTCGGGAAGAATGGTTTTAGGCATTTGAGTTTCCACATTGAGAAAAACATTTTCTTTAAGGTGGAATTCGCTTGGGTCTCTAGTGATAGGTTATGGTCGATTGTTACTCCGAGAATTTTCAGACTGTCTGAGATAGGGAGGGTGTATCCTGGGGTGTTAATGTTTGTGGGTTTGTATGTATTGTATTGGGATGAGATAATGAGACAGTGTATTTTTTTCAGTATTGAGTTTTAGTTGGAATGCATTTGCCTATGAGTTCATGATGTTTAAGCTTAGCTTGATTTTGTTGGTAATTTCTGCCAGATCATGTTTGAAGGGGATGTATAATGTGACGTCATCAGCGTAGATAAATGGGTTAAGGCTTTGGGTAGATAAGGTCTTGCCTAGTGGAGTCATCATGAGGTTGAAAAGGATCGGTGATAGTGGTGATCCTTGCGGTACTCCGCAGCCTGGTTTCCACGGTGACAATATGTTTGTTTTTGATTTCACTTGATATGTTCTTGTGGTTAGGAAACCCTTAATCCATTTGAGAGTGCCACCACTGAATCTGAAGTATTCTAGGAGTGTTAGCAACAGGGGTGATATGATACAGACGTTCAAATATTTGAAAGGTATTAATCTGCAAATGAACCTTTTCCGGAGATGCGAAGGCGGGAGAACGAGAGGACATGAAATGAGATTGAAGGGGGGCAGACTGAAGAAAAATGTCAGAAAGTATTTTTTCACGGAGAGAGTGGTGGATGCTTGGAATGCCCTCCCGCGGGAGGTGGTGGAGATGAAAATGGTAACGGAATTCAAACATGCTTGGGATAAACATAAAGGAATCCTGTTCAGAAGGAATGGATCCTCAGGAGCTTAGCCGAGATTGGGTGGCAGAGCCGGTGATGGGAGGCGGGGATAGCGGTTGGGAGGCAGGGATAGCGCTGGGCAGACTTATACGGTTTGTGCCAGAGCTGGTGGTGGGAGGCGGGGCTGGTGGTTGGGAGGCGGGGATAGCGCTGGGCAGACTTATACGGTTTTTGCCAGAGCCGGTGGTGGGAGGCAGGGCTGGTGGTTGGGAGGCGGAGATAGTGCTGGGCAGACTTATACGGTCTGTGCCAGAGCTGGTGGTGGGAAGTGGGGCTGGTGGTTGAGAGGCGGGGATAGTGCTGGGCAGACTTACACGGTCTGTGCCCTGAAAAAGACAGGTAAAAATCAAAGTAAGGTATACACAAAAAGTGGCATATATGAGTTTATCTTGTTGGGCAGACTGGATGGACCATGCAGGTCTTTTTCTGCCGTCATCTACTATGTTACTGTGTTACTTATGTTATGGTTAACCATGTCGAACGCACTTGACATGTCAAATTGAAGGAGGAGAATGCTCTTGCCTATTGCTATATCTTGCTTGTATTTGTTTAGGAGAGTGAGTAGTACTGTTTCGGTGCTGTGTAGGGGTCGAAATCCTGATTGTGACTCGTAGTATAGTGAATTTGTGTATGTAGTCATTCAGTTGTTTGGTCACCAGTCCTTCCATTAGTTTGACTAATAATGGGATAGATGCTACTGGGCGGTAGTTGGTAATGTCGTTCATTTTTTTCTTGGTGTCTTTTGGTATTGGGGTGAGCAGGATGTTGCCTTTTTCTTTAGGGTAGATACCCTGTTGAAGCATGAAGTTTAAGTGGGATGTAAGATCTATTATGAAGCGGTGGGGGGCAGATCATATCAGGTAGCTGGGGCAGGTGTCCAGTTGACAATGGGTGTTGGAGTATTGTTTTATTGCTTGGGTAACTGTGTCTGTGCTGAGGAGGGCAAAATTGGACCATATTCGGTCAGCAGGGTATTCACCAGGGGTTGGGTCTAGACCATTAATGAAGTTTTCTATGTCCATGTTGTTCTGAGATAGGGTTTTGCGTAGGTTTACAATTTTTTAATTGAAATATTTAGCAAGGATGTCTGCAGATGGGATGTCAGTGTTGGTTGTGGTGACCGGAGTTGTGTCTAGTAGTTTGTTCACAAAATGGTACAGTTTCGTCGTGTTTTTTGTAGATGGAAAGGGGCAGAGAGAGGATGCAGACACTGGATGAAAAGGGACAGGGCCAGAGAGAGAGGGGGCATATGCTGGATGGAAGGGAGAGAAAGGGCGGACGCACATGTGCTGTTACAGTATCCTGTCCCGACATGAGGAAGGGGGTTTGGTCACCAAACCTTAGTAATAATGTATTAAAATTAGTCCAATAAATAAATTACCTTATTTCCATTTTCTATTTATAAATGTTTATTAATACAACTACAATACTACTTTATCATAAAGTTAAAAAAAATAAAAATACATTTTTATCTACCTTTGTTGTCTCAGGTTTCTACTTTTCTTATCTGCTCTGTCCCCTCTCTCTGCCCCTTTTCATCCAGCTGCACACGTGCGTCTGCCCTTTCTCTCGCTTCCATCCAGCGTATTCCCCCTCTCTCTCTGCCCCTGTCCCTTTTCATCCAGCATCTGCCCCTTTCCATCCAGTGTATGCTCCCCCTCTCTGCCCCTTTCCATCCAGTGTGTCTGCCCCTCTCTCTGCCCCTGTCCATTTTCATCCAGCATCTGGTCTGCCCCATTCCATCTAGATTCTGCCCCTTTCCATCCAGCCACACGTGTGTCTGCAGTGCTACCCTTTCTCTCCCTGTCTTCCATCCAGCGTATGCCCCCTCGCTCTTGCCCCTTTCCATCCAGCATCTGCCCTCTCCTACCCCTTTCCATCCAGCTTCTGCTTCCTCTCTCTGCCCCTTTCCATCCAGCATCTGGTCTGCCCGTTCTTCTCGCCCTTCCATCAGCACCGTCCATCCCCCTCTCTGTCCCCTCCACTCATCTAGCCAGGTGTCCTCTTTCTCTCCCATCCATTCAAGACTAGCGTTCTTGCTTCCCCAAGTCCTTCCTTTTTACATTTCGTGACGCCCCCCAGGCCTTCCTTTTTACATTTCGTGATGCCCCCCAGGCCTTCCTTTTTACATTTCATGACACCCCTCCCCCCCCCCCCCCCCCAGCGTGCAGCGTTGGTCCTGCCAAACTAGCAGCAGCAAAAGTAATCAAATGTTTAAAAAAAAAGTCAAGGCAGCACATTTGTAAATAACTATTAGGATCACGCCGTCTAATTAATACCTGGCTCTGCTCCGGACCTCGAAGACCCGCGTGATCCATCCCAGATTCTTCTGCCGACGCCACCAGTCACAGTGTGGGTAGAGTTGGAGTGCAGTGCAGGAAGTGCCAAAGCTGCAAGCGGAAGACGCAGCAGGTTTGTGTTGTGGGCGGCTGCACTGAAGCTGGTGGGCGGGACAGAGAGAGGAGGAGCCATCACAGAGGAAGGGCAAACAGGCACCGCAGGCGCTGAAGGAAGAAGGCGGCAACAGTGGGGAGAGAGAGGAGCCGCAGCCGCTGGGAGGAGACAGAGTGAGCGGCATGACGGAGATGTAAGGTGCGTGCCTGCGCTGCAGAACAAGTTAAGGGCAGGGAGGCGAACCGACGGACGGAGTAGATTACCCCCCCACTGATTTGTACCCGGGGCGGTCCACCCCGACCGCCCCTCCCTTGGTACGCCACTGAGTGTAGTGATATTTGCCCACAGTGTGTGCTCTTTCTTGATAAAATGCATATGTACATCTAATGAGAAAGATGTGCCCTATGTGCAAACAGTGCACACTCTTTAAGGAGAGTGTGCACTATCCCTCAAATACTACATATTGCACCTTAATTTCCATGTGGAAATCAAAGCATATTGTACAACAATGCGCGTAACTTAATTGGTTAACTAGCTAATCAGCGCTGTTAATTGGATGTTTACAAGCAATTATCAGCACTAATTAGCATTAATGAAGGTTTACATGCACAACTCGCTAAGTATATTCTGTAATGTGATGTGCGTAAATTCCAAGTTGCATAGTTGAAAAGGGGGCATGCTTATGGGTGTGGAGTGGGCAGATCATGGGCATTTTGAAAATCTATGTGCATTATTACAGAATAGACCTGCTCTGGGCCCGATTCTATATATGGCACCTAAAATTAATGCACATTAGGCAATTACACCTAATTGTATTCTAAATACCGTGTGTAGATCTACGCATGGTTTTTAGAATACACTTAGGTGTAGTTCATGTGACTAAATCTATGCACATCCATTTACACCAACAAAAGGCTGGTGTAAATCCTTGCACATAGATTTATACATACTAGCCCATATTTTATATCAATGTGCATAGATTTTGGAATGTCCATGAAAAGGCCCAATTCCATGCCCCTGATCATACCTTGTTTTGCCTGTGCATGTTAGAATTTAGGTGCAGTACATTACAGAATATGCTTAGCAATGTACGCACTTAAATTCTAATTTTTGCCAATTAGTTCTCGTTATTGCTTGTTAAAAGTTATTAACAATGCTTAACAGCTTGTTAAAACAATCTACACATGTAGTTATAGAATACGCCTAGATTTACACACGGATCCACACGTAACTCTAGTCACGCTATATAGAATCTGGCAGTCTGTGCCTAATTTAGGCATTGGGATTTATGCTAAGTAAAACATGGCCTAAATGGACGCTACCAAATTTGGTCGTGTGGAAAGGCACTTGGTGTATTCTATATACCGCTCGGAAATTTAAGCCGCCTCTATAAAATTTAGGAGTACTTTAGAGGTGTATTTTTTTTACTGTGTGGATTTTTCAGGCACCATATATAGAATCTAGCCCTATATGTACATGTGGAGAAATTCAAGAAAGTGCGTCAAAGGTTAGATGCCAAAAATGTGGGCACTAAGCACCAATTCTATAACGGCAATTATGGTTGTAATTGCAGATATAGAATATTAGTATACTTTGGCATTCTTAAGCCCGACTTTAGGTGCGAGCATTTACACGAGCCAAATGGCTGGTGAAAATGAGCATGCCTAAATGTGCAGTTGTGTACTTTAGTGCTAACATTCTATAACTTACACTCACAACTGCAAGACCGGCTCATGTATCTGTCCCTTTTATAATTACACACTCTTAAACTTAGGCACAAATTTTCTAGAAAAGAAATTAAGTACAGTTAGGGGAACGGATGGGATTTGATATACCACCTTTCTGTGGTTACAATGAAAGTGGTTTACATATTATATATAGGTATTTATTTTTGTTCCTGGGACAATGGAGGGTTAAGTGACTTGCCCAATGTCACAAGGAGCTGGTTCTCAGGAATCCTTTTTAGAAGGAATGGATCCAAATGAGCTTAGTGGAGATTAGGTAGCAACACTGGTAATTGGGCAATAAAGCCAGTACTGGGCAGACTTCTATGGTCTGTGCCCTGATCGTGACGATTCAGCTTCAGAAGTTGGAGAAAAAGGTCAGTGCTGGACAGACTTCCATGGTCTGTGCCCTGATGTGGCTGAATAGATTTGGATGAGCTGGAGTGGATCTTTTCAGGGGCTTCGACGACAACTTCAGAAATCTTTGAACAAGGACAGTGCCAGGCAGACTTCTACCAACTATGCCCTGAAAATGGCAAGGACAAATCAAGCTCAGGTATGTGTATGAAGTATCACATACCATATACAATGAATTTATCTTGTTGGGCAGACTGGACGGACCATAAGGTCTTTATCTGCCATCATCTACTATGTTACTATGTAGCAAGCACTATTGAATAAATTGCACACACAATTTTGCATGCTTGAACCACATAGACCAGCTGGATATTGCACTATAAAATTTGTAAAAAAGAATTAAAATAAATGTGAAATTGCATGCTCAAATTTAAAGAATCAGAGGTATTATGTACACTTTTAATGACATTCATTTCCTCATGGAAAAAAACCCCACTTGAACACGAAACAAAAACTTTCTGGGTGCCCATACCTATAATGCACATTAGTAACCTTACCCTCTTTATAAGCAGAAATTGGAATTTATAAAATTGCCAGGGCATAGATCCTTAAAATTACACTAAGCTGGTGCATAGCAAGTACTTTTGTGTGGTGTTTGAATAGGCGTTCCTAGGGGAGAAGGTTGAATGGAGCTGAGATGGAGTTGCAAGGTACACATATGTTATTAAGGGGCCCTTTACTAAGTTGTGCTCAAAAGTTGCCATCGCTATTCCCAACATGGGTCGTTCCCATGTGCTGAGGCTACTTTTAGTGCAGCAGTAAAATGGCCGATTTTCCACAATTTCCATTTACTACTACTTAACATTTCTAGAGCGCTACTAGGGTTACACAGCGCTGTACAATTTAGCAAAGAAGGACAGTCCCTGCTCAAAGGAGCTTACAATCTAAAGGACGAAATGTCAAGTTGGGGCAGTCTAGATTTCCTGAATAGAGGTAGGTGGTTAGGTGCTGAAGGCGACATTGAAGAGGTGGGCTTTGAGCAAGGATTTGAAGATGGGCAGGGAGGGGGCCTGGCGAATGGGCTCAGGGAGTTTATTCCAAGCATGGGGTGAGGCGAGGCAGAAAGGGCGGAGCCTGGAGTTGGTGGTGGTGGAGAAGGGTACTGAAAGGAGGGATTTGTCTTGAGAGTGGAGGTTATGGGTAGGATCGTAGGGGGATATGAGGGTAGAGAGGTAGGGAGGGGTTGCAGATCGAGTGCATTTGTAGGTTAGTAGGAGAAGCTTGAACTGTATGCGGTACCTAATCGGAAGCCAGTGAAGTGACTTGAGGAGAGGGGTGATATGAGTATATCGGTCCAGGCGGAAGATAAGACGTGCAGCAGAGTTCTGAATGGACTGAAGGGGGGATAGATGGCTAAGTGGGAGCCAGTGAGGAGTAGGTTGCAGTAGTCAAGGCGAGAGGTAATGAGAGAGTGGATGAGAGTACGGGTGGTGTGCTCAGAGAGGAAAGGGCGAATTTTACTAATGTTATAGAGGAAGAAGTGACAGGTCTTGGCTATCTGCTGGATATGCGCAGAGAAGGAGAGGGAGGAGTCGAAGATGACTCCGAGGTTGCGGGCAGATGAGACGGGGAGGATGAGGGTGTTATCAACTGAGATAGAGAGTTGAGGGAGAGGAGAAGTGGGTTTGGGTGGGAAGACAATAAGCTCGGTCTTGGCCATGTTCAGTTTCAGGTGGCGGTTGGACATCCAGGCAGCAATGTCGGATAAGCAGGCCGATACCTTGGCCTGGGTTTCCGCAGTGATGTCTGGTGTGGAGAGATAAAGCTGGGTGTCGTCGGCATAAAGATGATATTGGAAACCGTGAGGTGAGATCAGGGAGCCCAGGGAAGAGGTGTAGATTGAAAAAAGAAGGGGACCAAGGACAGATCCCTGAGGAACTCCAACGGAGAGCGGGATGGGGGTGGAGGAAGAACCATGAGAATGTACTTTGAAGGTACGGTGGGAGAGATGAGAGGAGAACCAGGAGAGGACAGAGCCCTGGAACCCAAATGAGGACAGTGTGGCAAGAAGTAAATTGTGATTGACAGCATCAAAAGCAGCGGATAGGTCAAGGAGGATGAGGATGGAATAGTGGCCTTTGGATTTGGCAAGGAACAGGACATTGCAGACTTTAGATAGTGCCGTTTCTGTTGTGTAGGGGGCGAAAGCCGGATTGAAGCGGATCGAGGATGGCATGAGAGGAGAGAAAATCAAGGCAACGGCTATGAACGGGCGCGTTCAAGTATCTTGTAGAGGAAGGGTAGGAGGGAAATTGGGTGGTAGTTGGAGGGACAGGTAGGGTCAAATGATGGTTTTTTGAGGAGTGGTGTGACTACAGCATGCTTGAAAGTGTCAGGGACAGTTGCAGTGGAGAGAGAGAGGTTGAGGATATGACAGATGGGGGGGTGACGGTAGGAGAGACGGTGTTGAGTATGTTGGTGGAGATGGGGTCAGAGGAACAGGTGGTGCATTTCGAGGAGGAGAGAAGATAGGCGGTTTCCTCTTCGGTGATATCAGGAAAAGAGGAGAAGGAGGCCTGGGTTGGTTGGTTGAGGGAGTGGGTTAAAGGGTGAAGAGGAGGAGATGGTTTGGTGGTGAATTCGAGGTTGATCTTCTGCACCTTGTCGCGGAAGTAGTCAGCCAGTGATTGAGGAGAGAGTGAGGGGAGGTGGGAGCGGAGGGCACTTTGAGGAGGGAGTTAAGGGTGGCGAAGAGACGACGAGGGTTAGAGCTGAGGGAATTAGTCAATTGGGTGTAATAGTCCTGTTTGGCGAGGAATAGGGAGGACTGGAAGGAGGATAGCATGAATTTGTAATGAATGAAATCAGTATGGGTGCGAGATTTCCTCCAGAGGCGTTCAGCCGATCAGGCGCAGGAGCGAAGGTAACAGGTGCAAGGGGTCAGCCAGGGCTGGGGGTTGGTACGCCTTGTGGGACAGGAGATGGATGGTGCAAGGGTGTCCAGTGCAGAGGAGAGGGTGGCATTGTAAGTGGAGACAGCCTTGTCGACAGACTCGGAGGACATGATGGATGGGAGGAGATTGGAGATACAGGAGGATAAGGCGGGAGGGTCGACAGCCTGGAGATTCCTGGAAGTAGTGGTTAGTGTTGGGTGGGACTGAGGGGGAGAGTGATGAAGTGCGAAGGTGAGCAGGTGATGAGCTGAGGCGCAGAAATTGGAGGGTGAGCAGGTAGAGGAGAGGACGAGGTCAAGACAATGGCCAGATTGGTGAGTGGGGGTGGTGGAGCTCAGTTGGAGGTTGAAGGAGGAGGTTAGAGTGAGGAACTGAGAAACATATGAGTCGGATGGGTTATCAGTGCGTATGTTAAAGTCTCCAAGAATGAGGGATGGGGATGAGGGCTCAAGAAAAACGGAGAGCCAGGCATATTTTCCCATTATTGTGTGAGCACTTACCGACACCTGTGTTCTAGGTGGTAAGGGCTCATGTGCTAACCATGTGCTAATTGGTTAGCATGCACTGATTAACTGAGAAACATATGAGTCGGATGGGTTATCAGTGCGTATGTTAAAGTCTCCAAGAATGAGGGATGGGGATGAGGGCTCAAGAAAAACGGAGAGCCAGGCATATTTTCCCATTATTGTGTGAGCACTTACCGACACCTGTGTTCTAGGTGGTAAGGGCTCATGTGCTAACCATGTGCTAATTGGTTAGCATGCACTGATTAACTGAGAAACATATGAGTCGGATGGGTTATCAGTGCGTATGTTAAAGTCTCCAAGAATGAGGGATGGGGATGAGGGCTCAAGAAAAACGGAGAGCCAGGCATATTTTCCCATTATTGTGTGAGCACTTACCGACACCTGTGTTCTAGGTGGTAAGGGCTCATGTGCTAACCATGTGCTAATTGGTTAGCATGCACTGATTAGCCTAGTACTCGCTTACTCTCATTCCAAAACACGCCCCCAGCACAAAAAATAAAATCTGTTTTTTAGTGCGTGAGAAGCATGTGCTGATCCCAAAACTACTGCAGGACATCTGAGCGCACCGCCTCCCCCCCCCACCCCATAATAGTGGAGGGAGTTAACCTGTGGTAAGCACTCAGGACAAGATGATGAGAAGCTCCACACTGCTCCAAATAGTGCTCTAAAATTAGCGCTGGAATAGTGTGAGGTTATACCGCCCCTATGATCAGAGTTAATAGCATGCAAATTTAAGCTTGCTATTATCTCTGATCATAGGGGTACTGTGTGGGAGGATTCTGCCAGAGCATGCGCTCAGGCATAATCCTCCTGCACTTATTTGACAGGTCCAGGCTATCAAAAGCCTGGACCTGTCAAACACAGGGGGTGGAGGTCCGTAGGACCCCTGGACCCTTCTAAAACAGCAAGGACCTGGTGGCCTAGTGCCTCTCCAAGCACCCACACACCCCTGGGACAGTGATACGACACGACCCCCCCCCCCAACCCCCCCACAAAAAAATTCCTGGTGGCCCAAGTGGGCTGTCAAGAAAAACCCCACCCGCCCTGGTGGTCTAGCGGCCAACCCACCCCCAACCATACCTCCACGTTAGAGGAGGGAGTAGTACTCCCTCCTCTTCCAGCGCTGCCTTCAAAATGGCAGCGCCCTGCCCTGCCCAGTGTATCCTGGGATGCACTGTGTGGAGCTTCCTCATCATATAAGGGAGTTTTGTTGGGGGTGGGGGGAGGGAGAAGGCCACTGGGCCACCAGGGAAACTGGGGTTAAGGGGCCTATATGGGGGGTTGGGGGCCTGCAAGCATGCAAATTTATGCTGGACAGGGCTCCCCATTCCTTTCCAATGCTCCACAAACCTAACGATAACTCTGAGTTGGTGTAGGGTTTGCTGTGGGAGCAGTGTCAATGTTTGGCATTGGGGAGAAATATGTAATGCCCTGTTTAGCATACATCTGCATGCTTATTGCATTCAGAGCTGGTGAGCTTCTTGTTACACATGCTTGCCAGCTCTGATCATCAGGTGGGAGCAAACGCGGGCACTAGTACGGCGCTATTGGTCTCTAGTACCTGTGTTTGGTTCTGATCATCGGGGCCTCAGTGCTTACCACAGCTTAGTAAAAGGGCCCCTATATAAATTCATATCAGTGCAGTCTTAAGTTGAAAAGTTTTGCCTGCCTTGAACTAAATGCAACTTTGTGTGAGAGCTTTCAGGGGCTCTTTAACAGAGCAGCAGTAAGCACAATGCGGACTTACCGCACGCTAACCTGGTACTACCACTGGCCAGAAGTGGGCGCTGGTGGTAGTTCCAGCCCTGGTGCAAGCCATTGCTGCACTACAAGAGCCCTTGGGCCATTGCAGAGGAGCGGCAGTGGCAGGCAAAACCACCCCACACAGGGAGAAGGCAGAACTCTGACAGGGCCAGCTAGACTTCACCTGCGCTTGACCACCGTTCCTCAGGAGTTGAGCCCCTGAGTGCAGGTGGACGGCAGGACTTACCGGACAGGGCCGGAACTGGATACCAGCAGGATACACACAGGGACTAGAACACACAGGGAGGCTAGAAAGAATACTAGACCAGGACTCTCAGACAGACAAGGGACAGAACTGAAAGCTGCAAGCAGCCACTGAAACAGGAAACAAACACTGATAGATAACAGACAGGACTGAAAGCTGCCAGGCAGCCACTGAACAAGAAGCACAGACAAACAGAAACTAAACACAGAAATCCAAACAAGAAACAAGGCAAGGAAACAAGCAATACAGTTCAAGATAAACTACACAAAGACTAGACTAGAATCAGGCAAGAATCTCAGACAATAAACTGGACTAGGCAGAAGTGCAACAAGCACCAACATACCAGGGCCTTAGGCGATGCAAAGGCAAAGCAGAGAGTTTCCAAATGGCTAATAAGCCCAGCAGCAGCTGAGATTCACTGCAGCAATCACAAGGCAGCTATGGGTGCTGTGCAGGCTCAAACAAGCCAAGCAAGTCTGGCAGGCCGGAAGATCCGTACTGGACTGGGCTGAAGTCTGGAACGGGAAACAGCACACAGACAATCCAATGCATCCACGAGGTCTGGCCACCAGAGGGCAAGAGGTACACAAACCAAAACACAGGCAGCAGGCATACTGAAGCACAGAGAGAAACACACACAGGTGCAGTATAGTGGAGTAATCAGAGCCATGCTGGAAGCAGCCAGCACACAGAGACAGAACCAACTCAGGAAGGACAGACAGAAGCCATCTCAAGTCTGAGAGGGGTCACGACCATAGATGTGACACTGGGCTGTTTCAGTATGAGTCCGAGTACAGCTCCTGTGTTCATTTAAATTAACCCTTGTAATCAGGAGTATAAGGACTCGTTTAAATGAATGCAGGAGCTGTATTCTGAGTTCTGCCAACATACATTTTGGGGCATTGGCAAATAATAATATAAATCATAAATATAGACTCACAGTTTGAAGCATATTGGGCTGTGATGGTAAATCCATTAGAAGGAAAATTCCATACTTGTCCAGCCATCGTATATCCACACCAATTAGAATGATCACAATCCAGGGTCCCAATAATATAACTGATGATATTTGAATATATCTTTTAATTACAGCTTCTCCCAGATTTTGGTCTTGTTTATATGCTATAACAGAAAATGCTGATTGAGAAGAAACAACTAGCCAAACTTTTCTCAAACTTTCAACCACTCAAAATGTCCCTGTCATGTAAAGCAGCACACATATTAGTTTATCAGTCTCTACATGGATTCTGTAGTTAATAAGCCATTCCCTATGAATATGCATAGCTCTGTGGTATGCAGTTTTTAAATTATTAGGGAGATATCATCTGCAATTTTAAAATTTTTGCTGAATATTTGCAGCCTATATTTTTAAAATCTGTAGAATATGAACAGATACCTCATACCCACAAAAACTGGTTAATTAGCAAACTTTTCTTCAAATGAAATGGATGGTAACTAGAAAAGTGCTAAGCTGATAAGGGAAGAGCAACAGTTATTGTGCATAAACAACAATATACTGAGAAGGCTTTTCATTAACTTTGTGATAAATTCTATACTCTTTTCCTGCAGATCCCAGTGTCGATTTGTGAAAAAATTGTTTGTAGGCTTGTGATAGTGAAATTATAGCTTGGAAGGAGAGAATCTTTTTTATTGAGCTCCATCCCAGGATTCCTGATATTTATTTTTTTTTTTACCAAAAATTCATAAAGATTTGAGAAATCCTCCAGGAAGACCCATATTTTCTACTAGAGGATCAGCATTGGATCCCCCTTCTAAATTTTTGGATTGTTTTTTTTTTTAACCAGCAGCAATGCAAGTATGCTCATATGTAAAGGGCACTACTCATATTCTTCAGATTTTAAAGGAGGTGGGAGATATGGTTTGTGACACTGGATGTTGCATCTCTTTATACTAGCATTCCTCAGCAGGATTTTTTAGAAGCTTTTGTCACAAGTATACAAAGTAGTCTACAGATATCCTCCACCACCTGTAACTTTTTTGAGGGATTTAACTAAATTGGTTTTGTTTGAAAGCTATTTTTTCTTATCTGAAATTGTTATTATCAGATTCATGCTAAAGCCATGGGGGCTACTTTTGCCTCCTCTTTGGTAACTTTATATATGACAGAATTTGAGAAATCTTTTCTATATTCTGCTGCTGAATTCTGTAATGTTGGGGGTTTTTTTTGTGCCATTTGTAGATGATACATTTTTTTCTGTGGCTGTTTTCTTTTGTAGAACTTCAACTTTTTGTATAGTGTTTTGTATACGGTGAATGAAAACTTGATTTTCACTATGCAGGGTAGCCAAACTTTGATTACTTTTCTTGATGTAACTATTTGGAAGGAGGAGGGAATGGCTATAACTTCAATATAAATTATTTGTGGTTTTTTAGTTACCATCCATTTCAATTGAAGAAGAGTTTGCAATTAGCCAATTTTTGCAGGTGTGGCGTATTAGTTCATCTTCTGCAGATTTTTAAATACAGGCTGCGGAATGTTCAGCAATGATTTTAAAATTAAAAACTGCGGGGGGGGGGGGGGGGGTCATGTGACGCTATGAGCTGAACAAGACGCACATTCTTTCGGCTCCGAGACCTTCGCCCCAGGATTGAAGTCCTTTGCAGTGTTTCGATAAATTAAACTTACCGGATACAAAGCTAAAGTGCCTATGGACAGATTTATACAAAAATCGCCAGCTGAAATGGCGCTCCGGTCGGGGAAAAAAGAAAAACTTAAAGTGAGTACCGCGGAGGCCAAAATGGCGGGCGGCCTCGCTGAAACCCCTCCACCCATGTGCTTTAATGAGCAGCAGCTAACGCAACTGACAGCAGCCATCAAAAAAGCGTGGGAACCGAAATGGACTGCTTTGAATGACAAAATAGACTGCTTTCAAACCACAGTAGATGGGCTGGGTATACGTACCAGTGATTTGGAAACGCGAGTGTCCGCGTTAGAAGACGACCTCCAAGGGTACGGTCCTGACCTGCGTGCCTTGCAACAGAAGCTGAAAGAGCAGGGGGACCGGCTCGAAGACCTGGAGGGAAGATCCCGTCGGAATAATATACGTATTGTGGGCTTGCCAGAGCAGCTTCCCGAAAGAAACCTGGAGACATGGCTGGAGAACTGGCTAGCAAAGGAGCTGGCGCTCACAGACTCTGGCGGGCCTATAATTGTGGAGCGAGTGCATCGAGTGGGCTGTAAACCAGAGATGAATGCAAGGCCTCGAGTAGTGGTCGCGAAGATTCTGAATTACAAACACAAGGTGGAGATTCTGCATGGCTTTAAGCTTCGTAGAGAATCGCTAAAATATGGCGGGCAGCCTATACTGATCTTCCAAGACTACACCCAGAAGGTGCAAGAACAACGCAAGAAGTTTCACCCTCTATGCACGACGCTAGCTGCGAAAAAGATCAAATTTAATCTACAATTCCCGGCAAAACTGTGGGTCTTCCTGCAGGACCGCTGGCAAACATACTTTTCAGCGGAGGAGGCACAATCTGCTATAAATGAAACTAAATAATGGCTAGGACCTGAAATTAAAAAAAGATGGTAACTAAGAATGTTTAGATTAGATTTACATGTGTATTTCTTGGTTAAGTTAAATATGTTTAAAAATTGTTCCTGGGGTGGAGGTCTCACGGCGACATAGCGTGACTCTCCAACTCTAACAGGCTTTTGGCCTGGATAGATGTTACTGGGTATCCTACAGGATAAGGGTGGGATTGGGGGGTAGGGAGGGGAGGGGGGAATTGGGGGGGGAGAAGGTGGGAGGGACGTGCGAGAAAGGTTTGGAGTGGGGGTGTTAGTGTGTGGGACCACAGGTAATGAACGAGATGGAATTTTGGGGGGTTGGTCGCCCATTGCTCTGGTGACATCGAAGGCGAGTCCAGGGGGGGGGGGGGGGCTGGGCCTCCGGGGGCCTCTTTGATAGGTGTGCCTGAATTTATGGGTGGAATGACAGAGATTAAGACAGATGGGTAGTTCTGACTTTTGAATCCTCTCCTGGAACGTGTCTGGAATCATATCCCCAGTAAAGCGTAGTAAGATACTAACACAGTTGAAACGCCACAAGGCCGCGATAGTGTGCTTACAAGAAACCAAACTGTCAGACTCTGAGCACATGAAGTTATGTCAGCAGTGGGTGGGTGAGTGTCATTACTCCTCGTCAGGGAACCGTAAGAGTGGAGTGGCGATATTGGTTCGAAGGGGGATGCCCTGTCAAACGAAATTGATATATAAAGATTCAGCTGGAAGGGTGGTACTGATACAAGTAATGTTTCAAGGGAAAAAATTGTATCTTTGCTCAGTGTATGGGCCGAATGTGTTTTGCCCAGCCTTTTTCCAATCGCTAATTTCCTTGGGACAGAGGTATGCTGAGGCCCCATGGGTGTGGGCGGGTGATTTCAATCAGATCATGGATCCTAAAATGGATAGGTCCTCCCCCGGCCAGCAAGGGGTGATGGGTGGGGGGAGGGGCCTTCCAGCGATGTGCAAATCCCTCAGCCTGGAGGACCCTTGGAGGCTCTTGAATCCGACAGCTCGAGACTACTCCCATCAATCTAAAGTGCACCATACGTGGTCACGGATTGACTATATTTTTCTTACGGAATTGTGGTTTTTTCGAGTTAAAGATGCGTTTATAGGACCGGTAGCGGTCTCTGACCATGCTATAATGGGGCTGGACCTGGAATTTGACATAGGTGGAGAGCCAGCCAGATTCTGACGCTTTCCCTCCTATTTGTCCCAAGATAAATTTTTAATAGAGCACCTCAGGGCTAAGTGGGCAACTTATGTTGAAACCAATGCACCATCTGCCCCCTCGAATATAATATTCTGGGAGGCCTCCAAGGTAGTTTTGAGGGGGGAAGTAATAGTATTTTTAAGCGCGAGGGCTAAGAGACTAGCGGCGGGCATATTGCGTTCAGAAGCAGACTATAAGCTAGCTAAAAGGGCGCACATTAACAACCCCTCAGGTGAAAATAGGGAAAAAATGTCTGCGTCCCTGGCTGCTCTTAATACACTTCTCCATGAACAAACCAAACGACATCTTTTTGCCAGGCAGCTGAACTTTCAACGCTATGGCAATCGGTCAGGCAGGCTGCTGGCCCGAGTGGCCAAGGCAAAACCATCCGCGAAATATGTCCCCTTGTTAAGACAACCCGATGGGACATATACTAACCGCTCAGAAGAAATGACTGAATTATTCCGTAAATTCTTTGAACAAGTTTATACAGACAGTGGGGAAGACCAGGGACAGCTATGGGAGGACTATCTGGTGGATTCGGATGCCCAAATTGGACCAAAATGCGAGGGACCAGCTGTCAGCCCCTGTGAGAGCTCGGGAATTGCAAAGGGTTATTAAAACACTCCCCTTGGGGTCTGCCCCTGGCCCAGATGGACTTTCTAGTGAATATTATAAAATTCTGGGACATGAGCTGGTGGGGCCACTTATATCATATTTTGACTCAGTTATTGAGTGGGGGTTTTTCTCTCAAAGGGAGAACAAGGCACTGATAACGCTGATACCAAAACCTGGTAAGCCCCCTGACTGTGTGGAATCTTTTAGGCCCATCTCACTGTTAAACGTGGACATTAAAATCTTAGCACGGGTATTAGCCAATAGATTAGCACGACATCTACCCCATCTAGTTAGGGAACACCAGGTTGGGTTTGTGGGTGGGCGACACCCTACTATAAATGAGAGAAAGGTGCTGCTTTCCATAGCACATAGTCAAGTGACACGGGATCCCCTTTTGTTACTAAGCCTAGATGCAGAAAATGCATTTGATAAGGTACAGTGGGCCTACCTATTCCGTGTTCTTACATATATTGGGCTGGAGGGATGGTTCATGGAGGCCATTGCAGCGCTATACCACTCGCCTTCAGCACGCATTGTGGTAAATGGGATCCAATCCTCAACATTTACTGTACAGCGAGGGACAAGACAGGGCTGTCCCCTCTCACCTGCATTATTTCTTTTATATCTAGAGCCACTCTTGAGAACTATTTTAGCAGATCCTGGTATAAGGGGGATTCCTCTTCCTCAGCAGTCGGTGAAGGTATTGGCCTTTGCCGATGATACCTTGTTGACGCTTACCCACCCGACCCAATCTGTGGAATACTTATTGGAAACATTGGCTGAATTTGAGTTTTTAACGGGGTTCACTTTAAATTTTCAAAAATCCATAGCTTTGCCCATTCAACAGGAGATTAAAAAAAAATGGAGAAGTAATTTTCCATTTCAATGGGCAAGGTCGGAAATTAAATATTTGGGTGTTTATATCCCAGCAGACCTGTCCAAACTGCAGGGTTTAAATATGGGATCTTTGAGACAGCGCACATCCAAGCTCTTCCACAGGTGGCAGGCGCTCCCTATTACACTGACAGGCCGCATTGCTCTGTACAACATGATACTATTCCCAAAATAGACTTATGTATTTCAAATGCTGCCTTTATGGTGGCGAGGCAGAGAGGACCGGTGGCTTGGGAAGCAATTAAATTTGTTTTTATGGCAGGGTAAGAGAGCTAGAATGCCTTTGGCATCAATAAAACTTCCCAAGACCAAGGGAGGGTTGGGATTGCTGGATATACGCCTGTTCGCCATAGCTAGTAGCCTCAGGCATATCTTGGACTGGTTTCGTGCCAAATGTTTTTTTTCTTGTACTACTATTGAGACTTCACTGTTTAAACCACTACATTTTGCATATTGGTTACAGGCTTCTCCGGGGAAGGCAGCCAGTCTGGGCCCCTACAGATATATTTTCTCACCTTTGAGAGCCTCTTGGAGGTGGGTGCGTAAGAGAGGTGGTAGAGATGGGGAGATTTCCCTGTTGCTGCCGATTCAAGGTAATCTGGCTTTTCCAGCGGGAATCTCCTCTGCTACTTTTCGGAGGTGGGCCTCTGCTGGAATCCATTATTTGTATCATGTGGTGTCAGAGCGGGGGATCATTAAACCATTTAAAGAGCTGTGTACTGAATATGGTCTGGGAGCGCAGGATCTGTTTGCATACTACCAGATTCGGCATTATATTGGCTGCCTTCCCTGGGCAGCGCTGAGTCAGAAGTCCTGGGAAGACCTGGATGAACTGTTGGGTTTTGAGGCACAATTGCGGATCCCTCTGAGATACTTTCATAAACATCTTAGAGACTCATTGTGTGATCTTGATGTATCCAAAGCGACACAGGGGTGGAGCCAGGAGTTGGGCCTGCACCTGCAGCGTGAACAAATGGTGAGTGTCTTCGGTCCGCATTTGGCCTCACCGACAATGTAGCATGGTGTGAGATCCAATACAAATTCCTGTTACGTTTACACATCTCCCCGCATAGAGCTTATCGGGCTACTCTCCAGGCGACAGACACCTGCCTGAAGTGCGGGAAGGACAATGCTAATCTAGGGCACATGTTTTGGCATTGCCCCAGTATTAAATCTTTCTGGAAACTGCTGAGCTCCTATGTGTCGCGGATGTGGTCCTGCAGATGGAGCCTTTCCCCAGAACAATTATTTGACATTTTTAGGGTGCAGAGCCCAGTTCCACCAGGATACAAATCATTCCTAAAACTAACCACTCTGATGGTAAAACGAACAATTCTCCAACAGTGGTTGGCCATTGAGGGCCCCAGCGTGGCTCACTGGAGGATGGCCATGATTCAATGTTGCTCATTGGAGAAGAGGGGAATCAGAGACTTAGCTTCCAAGAAAGGCAACATGTTTTGTAAATCTTGGTCTCCGTTCTGGGACACTCTCACTCCAATAGCCAGAAGTAAAATTTTGAATTGTTAATTATGGGATGGGAGGGATGGTAGGGGGGTAAGGAAGGGGAGGGGAGGAGGAGGGGGGTAACTGCAGATAGGTATATTAAAATTAGCCAGTTTATGTTCAATCAGCTGATTTAATTTGTATGATGTCACTTGTTCTGGCTTTAATAAACAGATTTATAAAAAAAAATTTGAAAACTGCATATTGAAGAGATAAGCGTGTTCACAGGGACTGGCATATTAGCTATAGAATCTGTTCAGAGACTGAAAAAATAACATGAGTGCTAGCCTAGTGGTTAGTGCAGTGGACTTTGATCCTGGGGAACTGGGTTTGATTCCCACTGCAGCTCCTTGTGACTGTGGGCAAGTCACTTAACCCTCCATTGCCCCAGGTACAAAGTAAGTACCTGTATATATGTAAACTGCTTTGAAGGTAGTTGCAAAATACCACAGAAAGGTGGTATATCAAGTCCTCTTTCCCCTTCCCATACATGACTGGAACATCTCAAGTGGCTGATGTTTTGAGAATTGTTTTTTCTTTATCAGCATTTTCTGAATTTCCTGATATACGGCATATAGATAAGGCCAAAATCGGAATTAAGATTTAACTAAAAGGTCTATTCAAGATGCATTCTTGGGACACTAGACTTGTGATCATTTATTTATTTAGATTTTGCTCACACCTTTTTCAGTGGTAGCTCAAGGTGAGTTACATTCAGGAGCTCTGGATATTTCTTTGTCTCAGGAGGGCTCACAATCTAAGTTTGTATCTAAGGCAATGGAGGGTTAGGTGATTTGCCCAAGATCACAAGGAGAAACAGTGGGATTTGAACTGGCTGCCTCTGGATTGCAAGATTGGTGCTCTAACCACTAGGCCACTCCTTCACGCCCCATTATCATTGTAACTAGTGTGGAGACATGTTGGCTGGACAAGTATGGACTTCCTCTTCTAATGGATTTATTATCACAGCCTGATGTGCTTCAAATTGTGAGTCAGGGCCGTGCCAACACGGTAAGCGAGGTAAGCATGGCAGGGGGGCGCTTCCCTCTGGGGGGCGCCGCCGCACTATGCTCACTTCGCTCGCCCTCCCCCCAACATCCCTTTTCTTTTTTTTTCTTTTTAAATTTACCTCCGTAGCAGTTCCGGCAGCGCAGCGTCAGTGAAGGAGGCGGCGCTCCCGACGTCGCTAGCCTTCCCTTCGCTGTGTTCCGCCTTCTTCTGACGTCATGACGTCAGAAGAAGGCGGAACACAGCAAAGGGAAGGCTAGCGACGTCGGGAGCACCGCCTCCTTCACTGATGCTGCGCTGCCGGAACTGCTACAGAGGTAAATTTAAAAAGAAAAAAAAAGAAAAGGGATGTTGGGGGGAGAGAAGAGAGCGGGCAGTTGAACAATGGGAGCGGGAGGGCAGGGGAGAGACGAGAGCATGGATGTGAGGGGGGGGGGGGTCATGGAAGGGAGAGAGGGGAATTGCTGGAAAAGGATGAATGGAGGGGGCAGGGGACAGAGGAGCATGGATGGGCATGGATTGGGAGGGCAGGGCTCAGGGAGAGAGGGGAATTGCTGGAAAAGGATGAATGGAGGGGGCAGGGGACAGAGGAGCATGGATGGGCATGGATTGGGAGGGCAGGGCTCAGGGAGAGAGAGGAATTGCTGGAAAAGGATGAATGGAGGGGGCAGGGGACAGAGGAGCATGGATGGGCATGGATTGGGAGGGCAGGGCTCAGGGAGAGAGGGGAATTGCTGGAAAAGGATGAATGGAGGGGGCAGGGGAAAGAGGAGCATGGATGGGCATGGATTGGGAGGGCAGGTCTCAGGGAGAGAGGGGAATTGCTGGAAAAGGATGAATGGAGGGGGCAGGGGACAGAGGAGCATGGATTGGGAGGGCAGGGCTCAGGGAGAGAGGGGAGTTGCTGGAAAAGGATGAATGGAAGGGGCAGGGGACAGAGGAGCATGGATGGGCATGGATTGGGAGGGCAGGGCTCAGGGAGAGAGGGGAATTGCTGGAAAAGGATGAATGGAGGGGGCAGGGGACAGAGGAGCATGGATGGGAGGGCAGGGCTCAGGGAGAGAGGAGAAATTGCTGGACATAGAGGGGAGGGAAGAAAGATGAAGGAGATGAAATGAGGGAAAAGGAAGAGAGGAGAAAAACTGCACATGGATGAAGAAAATAGGCAGAAGCTGAGGACCAGAAATGAAGAAGAAAGGAGGAAAGGAAAGAAATAAATGGAAAGGAAGCCCTGGAAATGGAGTTAAGAGGACAGATAGCAGCAGAATCAGATACTGGGCCAGCATGATCAGAAAAAGAAAGTCACCAGACAACAAAGGTAGAAAAAAATCATTTTATTTTCATTTTAGTGTTTGGAATATGTCCACTTTGAGAATTTACATCTGCTATCTTATTTTGCAATGTATAGCAATTTGTTTCTAAGAATATTGCTGACAATTCCTGTCAGTGTGGCAAGTGGTGAGCGGTCATTTTCACGGGGGGGGGGGGGGGGGGCGCCACTGCCGCCAACTGATAGTCTGCGGGGGGGGGGGGGGGGGGGGCGCCAACTGGTAGTCTGCAGGGGGCGCCAGAGACCCTAGGCACGGCCCTGTTGTGAGTCTCTGTTTATGATTTATGTTATCTTCCTTCTGCATCCCTAGCCATCCAGTCCAGCATATCTCCTCTGTGTCATTATCGTTATCCTCTCCCCATGTTCAGTAATCAAAATATGTTTACTGTAGAGGAAATGAAAGACAGGAATCATATAACACAGGTATAAGCAACAAACATTTTTCAGAGTAAAAAATGTTCTAGAACAAAAGGCTATAGTATGAGGCTCCAAAGGATTGAAACAACATAAGTAACTAATAGTTAATGGAAAGGGTGGGAGATGCATAGAAAGAACTGAGTGGAGGAGTGGCCTAGTGGTTAGGGTGGTGGACTTTGGTCCTGGGGAACTGGGGAACTGAGTTTGATTCCCATTTCAGGCACAGGCAGCTCCTTGTGACTCTGGGCAAGTCACTTAACCCTCCATTGTGCCATGTAAGCCGCATTGAGCCTGCCATGAGTGGGAAAGCGCGGGGTACAAATGTAAAAAACAAAAAAACTGTTAGAGGAGGTGTAGAGAAAAAAAATGGTAATGGAATACAACAGGGTGAATGGTCTGGAACATAGCTCAAGCACTTCCTTTCAGACTCCAGAGTAGCAGGGTTGTTCTCCATCCCCCCCCCCCCCCTTCCAGGCAGCCTGTAGAGAAGAGGAGGACAGGGAGTGAGCCTGTGCAGAGCAAAGAATAGTAATTCTACTTTCTAATCCAGCCCTTCTTCTCCTGCCCTTGGTCCGCATGCCTCCTCCCCCGGCCAGTGGTGTCTGCAGACAGAAATATTTGAGATGGCAACAGGGAGGCAAGCCAGGTAAGAGAGAGTGAGTGAGTGTTTGTTTGTGTGTGTGTGTGTCATATTGTCTTTATTGAAACTTGCAACAAGACAAAACAAGCATATAAACAAGCAATAAAACCTGCTAACTAATACATAAAGAAAACCTTACTGGCCAACCCCCCCAACCATCCCACTCAGGGAGGCAGAAATGAAAAACCCCTCCAATGCCTTGCCCATAGTCCAGAACAATGCTCCCTCTCCCTCACTGCCAGCTGCTGGACAAAATGTACCACATCCCCTCTCACCTCCTGTATAGACAGCCACTTCCGATATAATGAAGTTTGGCAGTGTGCCTGCCACAGGAAGTAACAGAGGGCTGCAGCGATGATATACAGTGTCTCCCTACACCACCCCTTTCGTCCTTTGGGAAACCCTCCATAGGCCCATTCTGCATAGGATAGCTGGTGGAAGAGGGATCCCTAATTGGCGGGCTACTGCCTGACAGACTTGTTGATTGAACGGGCACTTGAGGAGGAAGTGGTCCATTGTTTCATCCTCCGTCACGCACTCCCCCCCTCAGGCACTTACAATCATCACTGTTCCTATTTTTCATGTTAGCTCGATCATAAAGCCAGCTGTGGAAGGTCAGCCAGGCCACGTCCGTGAACTTCCGTGGCAGGCGTGACGAATTGAGGAAAGCCAGACCTTCCTCCTGTATTGGACCTGGGCAGTCCTTCGAGGCTAGACGTGTTGAAAAGTGTGTCTGAATAATGCGGCATTGTAGCTGCCTCCTGTCCTCCTTCTGGATTTCCTGTACTGTGATACCCCATCTCTTCACCAATCTCAACAGAGGTGAGATGTACTGTGGCAAGTATGCTGCCTTCCCTTGCAGGGGCATTGCCTGACCTCCCCTCACCCAATCCCTCAAGTACCGCTGAAGCCAGGAGGCCATGCTGTCTGCCCACGCTGGCCTCTCTTCCCACAAGACCCCTCCCAGATTTTGTTGGAAAAAGAAACAACTAAGATGTACCACGGGGTTGACCATTCCCAACCCCCCCTCCCTTTTGGGCAAATATGTCACCTCCCTCCAGATAATATTCATCCTGTTCCCCCACAGCTGTTGGAAAAACAAGCTGTATACTCTGGCGTGTAACGATATAGGCAGTAAACAGACCTTGGATATGAACAGGAGAAGGGGTATCAGATAGGTCTTAATGACATGCAGTTTTTCCACGAACTTCAACTTATATGATTTCCACTGTGCCACCCTTTTCTTGACTCTCCTCAGCGCCTTCTCCCAGTTGACAATGTCATAGTCTTGTCTGCCTACCCAGAGACCCAGGATCCGTACTTCATCCCTTGCTGCTGGGTACTGAACTGGAAGTTTGAAAGTTGGTCTGCCCTGTCCTACCCAAATTGGGGCGCTCTTATCCTGGTTTATCCGGGCACCCGCAGCCTGTGTGTAATCTGCCATCCAGGTCTGAACTTGCTCGGCTTCCTCCTTGCTACTGATCACTATTGTGACATCATCTGCGTTGGCGACACATCACCATGTGTGTGAACCCAAAAAGATGCCATCTAGTTCACCGCTAATCCCTCCGCTCAACCTTCTGAGGAATGGATCTAAGGAAAGGACGTACAGCAAGGGGCTGAGGGGGCACCCCTTCCGTACCCCTGACATCACTGCAAAGCTGTTGCCCACCTAGCCATTTATCAGAGTGCTGCTCCTTGCATCGCGATACAAAGTCTGGCTCCACCCTATAAACCGGTTGGGTATCCCATAGCACCGGAGCACTAGCCATAGGTACTCCTGGTACACCCTGTCAAAAGCCTTAGACTGATCAAGGGTCAGCAAATACTTTCCCCTTGTCCCACCTTGACTACTTTCCACTATTTCACGGATGGTACAGACTGTTTCCATTGCCCCTTTCCACTTGACCGAGCAAAACTGTGCTGGAAACAAGAGACCACCCACTGCCCCAGCCAGATGGTTGTAAATAATCCTGGCCATTATTTTCCTATCTACATTCAGAAGACTTATGGTTCTCCAGTTCTCGATAAGTTCCATATTTCCCATCTTCGCGAGGAGAACCAAAATGGAACACTGCTGTGAAGGGGCCAAATGCCCATAATGGAATCAGGACCACCCGGAATTTTTTGTAGAACTCCAGGGTCAGCCCGTCGGGACCTGGAGTTGTGCGTGCTGATAGTGTATCAATAGCATCATCTACCTCCCCTGTGGTAACGGGCCTGAGCAGTTGTTCCATCTCCCCTTCCGAAACCTTTCCCAAGCTTGGGGCACTCTGCACGTATGATAGCATGAAGTTAGAATCCAAGCTCTTTTTCCCCCACAATTGGGTGTAATACCGAATGATCCTGACCTCGATTGAACGTTGGTCCATCAATCGCTGTCCTGCTTCATCTCTCATAGCATAGATGACCTTGTGTCCCACTGTTACCTTAGAATTCTGGAAAGGGTCCAGGGAATACCAATGCCCATATTCTCTTTCCAGAAGCAAAGAAGCGTATCGATCATATTGCAACATCCTCAATTGGGCCTGCAAAGCTTCTATCTCTCCCTTCTCCAGTTGGTTGGAGACCGCGTGGTCCAATTGCTTGCGAAGACGACAGCACCGTGCCTGTAACCCCTGACTCTGCTTCCTGGCTAGGGACCAGAAAAGGGCCTTGACTCGCCCCTTTACCATGTCCCACCAGGCTCCCTTATCATCCATCACCTCCCATAGTGTTTCTTGGTCTGCTAAAAAGCCCTCAAAGACTTGTCTATTCTCCTCTACTTCTATTTATTTATGAATTTTGCATTTAACACACAAGCAATAACTTGCACAAGTAACATAAGAAAAATCGATTAAGGCATTTCTGTAGGAAAAACAATTGAATTCTCTTCTTAGACCACTAAAAGAAGGGAAAGGGAGGGCCCAGAAAGTTGAGAAGAACATATTATTCACAAAAATTCGAAATAAAAAAGAACAAAGGCCTGGACGTAAGCTGCGGTTATACTTTACTCTCATTTCTTCCACCTGGGGATCACTGGGCAATTTTCTTTAAATCAACAAAACTCTTAAGCTGTTCCGGATCATAAAAAGTATACTTAATACCCTTATATTTTAACAAACATTTACAAGGATAGGATAATAGGAAACTAGCTCCTAATAGTTTAGTCTCTTCTCTCAATGCTAGAAATTTTCTACGCTTATCTTGAGTCGTTCTTGTTACATCTGGGTATATCCAAACACGAGCACCTAGGAATTCTTTTAAGGCATTTCTAAAGTACAATTTAAAGATAGAATTAACATCTCTTTCAAAAACAAAAGATACCAACAGAGCAGAACGTGTTTGGACTTCCATCAAAGTCTGTTCCAAGAATAAAGTCAAATCTTGTAATCCAGTAGATTGTACTACTTGTTTCTCTGATTTTCTCTTTTGCTCCTCTGTTTGCGGTATTGGGAGGTAATATAACTTGTTAATCGGAGGAATCATATCAGAGGAGAAATTGAGAATCTCAGTCAGATATTTTTTAAAAAGTTCAAGAGCACTCAATTCTTGGATCTTTGGAAAATTTACAATTCTCAAGTTAAGTCGTCTATTAAAATTTTCCAGCTGGTCTAATTTATTATGCAAGATAATTTTGTCCTTAATCAAACTCTCCGTCACATTTTTTAAAGTATTAATATCTCGTTGAAAATCATTTCTTTGAGAGTTTACCTCTTGACGTACTTTTTCGATTGATTCATTGAGGGAGTCAACTTTAGCCACCAGGGAAGTTGCTTCTGAGGCAGTTTTAAGAGTAGTTTTATTCAAATGCTGCAACATTGCCCAGATACTACCCAGGGTCACCTCTGTGGGAGTCGAAAGCTCCTGATGTACTTCCACTGCAGCCGTTCCAGGCGAGGCGCCGTCCAAGGAGTAATTCTCGGCGCCACTTTCAGACGTCATTGAGAACTCCGTCTCAATCCTGGACTCTGCAGGGCACGGAGGGGGATTAAGATCGGGCGAGGAAAGAGTGGTTTCGTGCCCCAGGGGAATCGTCGCTTCACCGATCGTTCCCGTTGCAGGGCTCCTCAGCTCCTTTTCCCGCGGCGTACTTGCAGTGAAGCTCTCGAGAGTCGTCTGGACTAATCGGGCAGGTCGAACTACGGACGGCAAATGTTTGACCACCCCCTTTCGCTTGGTATGTGGCATTTTAGAGAATAAGGTAAGAAAAAAGAAATGGTTAAGTATTGAATATATCAATGAACTTGCGGAGCTACTGTTAGAAATATGCAATCTGTCCCTAAAATCGAGTGTAGTACCGGAAGACTGGAGGGTAGCCAATGTTACTCCGATTTTTAAGAAGGGTTCCAGAGGAGATCCGGGAAATTATAGACCGGTGAGTCTGACGTCGGTGCCGGGCAAGATGGTGGAGGCTATTATTAAGAATAAAATTGCAGAGCATATACAAAAACATGGACTGATGAGACAAAGTCAGCACGGATTTAGTGAAGGGAAGTCTTGCCTCACCAATCTAATGCATTTTTTTGAGGGGGTAAGCAAACATGTGGACAATGGGGAGCCGGTTGATATTGTATATCTGGATTTTCAGAAGGCGTTTGACAAAGTGCCGCACGAAAGACTCCTGAAGAAATTGCAGAGTCATGGAATCGGAGGTAGGGTATTATTATGGATTAAGAACTGGTTGAAAGATAGGAAGCAGAGAGTAGGATTGCGTGGCCAGTATTCTCAGTGGAGGAGGGTAGTTAGTGGGGTCCCGCAGGGGTCTGTGCTGGGTCCGTTGCTTTTTAATGTATTTATAAATGACCTAGAGATGGGAATAACTAGTGAGGTAATTAAATTCGCCGATGACACAAAATTATTCAGGGTCGTCAAGTCGCAGGAGGAATGTGAACGATTACAGGAGGACCTTGCAAGACTGGGAGATTGGGCGTGCAAGTGGCAGATGAAGTTCAATGTTGACAAGTGCAAAGTGATGCATGTGGGTAAGAGGAACCCGAATTATAGCTACGTCTTGCAAGGTTCCGCGTTAGGAGTTACGGATCAAGAAAGGTATCTGGGTGTCGTCGTCGATGATACGCTGAAACCTTCTGCTCAGTGTGCTGCTGCGGCTAGGAAAGCGAATAGAATGTTGGGTGTTATTAGGAAGGGTATGGAGTCCAGGTGTGCGGATGTTATAATGCCGTTGTATCGCTCCATGGTGCGACCGCACCTGGAGTATTGTGTTCAGTACTGGTCTCCGTATCTCAAAAAAGATATAGTAGAATTGGAAAAGGTACAGCGAAGGGCGACGAAAATGATAGTGGGGATGGGACGACTTTCCTATGAAGAGAGGCTGAGAAGGCTAGGGCTTTTTAGCTTCGAGAAGAGACGGCTGAGGGGAGATATGATAGAAGTGTATAAAATAATGAGTGGAATGGATCGGGTGGATGTGAAGCGACTGTTCACGCTATCCAAAAATACTAGGACTAGAGGGCATGAGTTGAAGCTACAGTGTGGTAAATTTAAAACGAATCGGAGAAAATTTTTCTTCACCCAACGTGTAATTAGACTCTGGAATTCGTTGCCGGAGAACGTGGTACGGGCGGTTAGCTTGACGGAGTTTAAAAAGGGGTTAGATAGATTCCTAAAGGACAAGTCCATAGACCGCTATTAAATGGACTTGGAAAAATTCCGCATTTTTAGGTATAACTTGTCTGGAATGTTTTTACGTTTGGGGAGCGTGCCAGGTGCCCTTGACCTGGATTGGCCACTGTCGGTGACAGGATGCTGGGCTAGATGGACCTTTGGTCTTTCCCAGTATGGCACTACTTATGTACTTATGTACTTATCAAGCTAAAGGAAGTCCAGGGAGCCTCGAGGAGCTCTAGCAAGCTACGTCCGCCATCTTGGCTCCTCCCCTATTCTCCTCTACTTCTAATAAGTTCGCACTCAGTTTCCAAAATCCTGGGCCTTTTTGCGCCCCTTTGCATATTGTTAAGACTGTGGAAACTAAGGCATGATCTGAATATTCTGTCCATCTATTGGGCTGCCCCTGAACCCTAGCCGACCCGCCTACAAAGAGCCAGTCAATACAGCTGTCCATGTCTCCCCTTCTAAAAGCAAACCCCTTGCCTCCCGCCACCTCCAGCCTTGCCTGTTTTACTATTGCTGCCAGCTGGAGGCTGTCATAACCCACCTGACGCTTGGACCCCTTTCTATCCGCTTGCTGTATGACCATATTAAAATCTCCTCCGAAACCACCAATTTGCTTGTATATAAATATGGTTTCACCTGGAGCAACAGCTGCTTGCGTTCCCATCTAATCTGGGGCCCATAAAAGTTGATGATTCGCACTGCTACCCCTCTGATTAAAACATCTAATACGACACACCTCCCCATCTCCACCTCTATTTCCCTCGTAACCTCCACTTCTCAGGTGGCAAAAAGAATTGCCAGCCCTGCGCATCTCTCTTTGGCCAGAGACCAGAACGAGGGCCCCCCTTTCCAATCTCTCTTGGCCCAGTGCAGGAGCTGCAAGGAATCCAAATGAGTCTCTTGCAACAGGATGCAGTCTACCTTGCACTGGGTCAAATCGTTAAAGGCGACAAATCTAGTTCTTTCTGCCTTTATGCTGGCTACATTCAGAGTAGCAAAGATTAAGGACAAGGCAGCCATGGTTTATTTCTTAAATTTCTTACCACTCTTCATCTCTTCACCGCAATCCCTCTTCACAGATATTCATGCCCCCATCATTTCTTCAGGATCCTCTATAATTTCTTCCAATTCCAAATCCTCCCACTCTGAGTCATCTTCCCCGGCTTTCTTTCTACCCTTCTTTTTCTTGGCTTCCTCTGGACCAGCACTTTCCCCTTTCACCCCTTCCTTACCCTCCTCTATTTCCTGTGTGAGGCCCTACGTTAAACTAGCAGGGTGTGATGCTAGACTTGGGGGTGACACTGCTAGCTCCTCTCTGTTGAATCTTCCAGATGATTCATTCCTCTCTCCCCTCCTTCCTCTTCTCCTCCAAAAACCTCCCTTTGGGGTGGATTCACCTTGAGATCACCCTCTCTGTCCCCTGACACCTGCAATGCTGCATATCGATTACTCTGGCTCTCCAGAATCTCTGTTCTCCCCACTTGGGCTATCCCTCTCCCCTCCTTTCTTAGACCCCCCTTCCCTCCATGTTTCCCTACCAGGGTCCATGCTTTCCCTTCTTCTCCCCCCTTCTCCCCATCTCCTTCTTCCATCCTTTCACTAATGCCCCTTCTTTAAATTTGATCCAAACCTGATGCCCTTTTCTCCCCCTTTCCCTTAGTGTCTGCCTCTGTGTGGATAGCGGTATTTGATTTCTCCATTAGTCCCTTTAACGCTTCCTGCTTCTATCCTTGTCTCCTTATAGCTTCTGTTTGTGTCAATTCCTCTCCCCTCCTCTTTCCCTCTGCCTGATTGTGCGATGCTTGTGGGCATTTGCTAAAAGAGTGCCCCAAGCCCCCGCATAGGTTACAGCGTATGGTAGTGCAGTCGTTGGTGTCATGATCTGTACTGCCAAATTGAGAGCACTTTAAAACTGTACAAGACATGCTTAAGTGATGGAAAGATCCGCACCTGTAGCACTGTCTGGGTTGCCCTGCATAAAAGCATTGAATTCGATCCCTTCCAATGTATGCGGCTGAAGGTATGTGTTGGGTGACATAGCCCACACACGGCTCAGGTCTGGTATGCTTAATGGGGTCCTAATTTTGGCATACCGTCCCAACCAGTAGGACAGGTCTGCAGGTGTGAGAGACTCATTACGTACCAATATGGTAATGTGGACTGCGTCCTGTCTACTGATGGGGACCGCCTTAACATCCACCCATCTACCTGATGCTGCACCTCTGTGTACTTTTCCCAAAACAAGTCCAATCCTCGCCCTGTTAAAAACTAATATCATGTTCATGGATTCCCACAGGGTGGATGCATGCATACAGATCTTCAGGGATAAATCCCAGGAAGAATACCATTCTTAAAACAACCTCTCTAGGTAGTGCTACCCCTGTGCCCACCCAATGCAGCTGGACAACATTTTGATGTTTTGGGGTAACACCGCTCCTGGGACCCCGCAACAGGCAAGAAAATGGATTTCCCCTTGTCCCTGTGTCTGACTCCTGCCTCCCCTCCTCCTCCCCTGTCTCTGCCCCTCCTCCCCGTACTACCCCCACTCCCTTCCCCAACATCCCCTTCTTGCCTTCCTTTCTTCCCCTTCTCTTCCCCTCCCTCCTGTCCCATGTCCACTAACCCCACTATGTTCAGTTCACTTGTGCTGTTTCTGTCTCTTCCCCCTCTGCAATGTCCTGCTTCCAGTCCTCTGCCAGTTGCTGCTGTTCCCAACCAGCACTCGCTCCCTTGCTCTGCAACTGTCCCACTCAGACCAGGTCTGGGATCCGCTTCCTCTTGTAGCTGACGCTCTCCACCATGCACTTTCCCCATACCTGTCATCGTCCCACTCGGACCTGGTCTGGGCTCCGCCTCCTGGTACAGCTGACACTCTCCTCCATGCACTTTCTCTGTATCTGGCACTGTCATACTTAGTCTGGGTCTTGGCTCTGCCTCCTGGTGCAACTGACACTCTCCTCCATGCACTTTCTCTGAATCTGCAGTGGCATAGGAAGGGCGGGGCGGTGGAGGCAGTCCGCCCTGGGTGCACGCTGCTGGAGGGTGCAGAGAGCAGCCCCATGCCTGTCAGCTCCGCTGGTTCCCTGCTCCCTCTGCCCCGGAACAGGTTACTTCCTGTTCTGGGGCAACACTGGCGCAAAGATGTGTGTGACAGTATATGCTGCATTTTGGGGGGAAATTGGTAATTTAAAAGTCAAGAGTTTTGGGTGCCTGCTGGCTGTGAAGAATTTATAAGCGCTGTAAATGTAGTTACTGTAAAATGATGTGACTTTATGTTGAGTAAACTAATTAAGGTGTTCTCAAATTTAATATGCACGCAGCTATGAATGCATGGTTAAAAAATGCCTGTGAAACTGGAGGAGAGTATTTTGGCAATTCCTTGGATATTCAGATAGTTACAATCACAGGGTAGAAGTTTCCACATGGACTGCTTTTCATTGTAATAGATGGGGTGAAGGTAACTGTGTTCAAAGAGAGGGGCATTTTCCATATGACGTCTAAGTCTGACTTTGGACGTTTTGCAAAAAACGTCCAAAATCTAAATAGGAAAGAAGGTCATTTTCGAAAAAGAAAAACTCTATCTTTTTTTTCGAAAATGATTTGGACATTTTGTGATTTGGACGGGTTTTTTTTGTCCATTTTCAAAAAAATAAAAACGTCCAAGTGCAAAACGCACAAAATCAAGCCATTGGGATGTAGGAGGAGCCAGTATTTTTAGTTTCAACACTTTTTATTGACGACAAGTCAAATAAACATTTACACAAAGATGGAAGCCATACAAAATAACATCTGTCATCATATTTTAACCATTTAACCCCCCCCAACTATTCTTTAACAACAAGTTTATTGATAATAATTCCAGTTACATATAGCCATTACTGTGAGCAATATAAACACATAAACAGCTTAACTGGTACAGCAATATCTCACTTCTGACTAACGTCATCAAATATTTTGCTTAACAGAACATTAATCCTCTCCCCCTTCCCCCCCTCCCTCCCTAGTTCCCCCTCCCCCCTTCCCCCAGGACATATGGAACTTCTGCATAAACTTCAGGATTCAAGGTCATCGTATTATGTTATATAATATATTATGTGAGAATGTGGGGATTCCCAAGGCGGTTCATAATAAGGCTACGGGCACGGGGTGCCAGGGCTTGGATATAATTCTTCCAGACCAGGTAAAACTCTTTTTGTTTCTTGAACCTCCGGGAAACATCCCGCAGTTCCATCAACAACAAGGCATGAAGTCTGTTACGCCATTGCCAATATGTAGGAGCTTCTTGTTTAACCCAATTAACCATTATACATTTTCCCTACTAAGCATGCTTTGTATATCATTAAGTTTTGGTGGGTCGCACCCACCCCTAGTATGACGTTTGCCCCCAAGAGGGCCTGTTCCGGTTTCAATGGAATATTGGTATGTTCCAGCCGTCCTATAAACCCAAGTATTTTTGCCCAAAACCGCTGGCTCTCTTGACACTCCCATAAAGCATGATAGAATGTACCAGGAGCCCGTTCACATTTCTCACAGATAGGAGACTCCACCCCTCCCATTCTATAAAGCCGCGTTTGGGACGTATATGCTCGAAAAAGCACCCTGCCTTGGCATTCTCTTAATTCTGCACTGGCTATGCGTCTGGGGATTTGTCTAAAGTTACTCAACAGCGTGTGTGGTGAAACCACCTTTTTAAGGTCTGCCAACCATTTCAGTGTAAGATGGGTCATAATTTTGTGCGTTTCACTTTGCAAAAGCCTGTGATGTAAGAGTGAGATTGATGGAGCTTCAGCAGTGGGCATTTCATACAGTTGTCAATCTTGCCAGGCACGTCCATAGCAAGGAACTGCTTGGGAATCCCTTTTATGTAATGGGAGAGCTGTTGATATGCAAAAACATCCATCCCTGAGATCTCTCCTATCTCTAATGCATTCAGTCTCCTAAGCTTACCGGAGGAGCCAGTATTTTTAGTAGACTGGCCCCCTGACATCCCAAGACAGCAATAGGACACCCTAGGGGGCACTGCAGTGGACTTCATAAAAAGCTCCCAGGTACACATCTCACCATTTTTCCCTTACCTTGTCTGTTGAGGCCCCCCCACCCCCACCCCAAAACCCACTACCCCCAGCTGTACACCACTACCATTGCCCTTACGGGTGAAGGGAGCCTCTATATGTGGGTACAGTGGGTTTCTGGTGAGTTTTGGAGAGCTCACAGTTTCCTCCACAAGTGTAACAGGTAGGGGGAGGTAGGAGGCTGGGTCCACTACTAGACTACTCTAGGGACCTGTATGCTATTCTAATGGACCTGCGTATAACATCTGAGGTTGACATAAAGGCTGGCAAGTAATGTTTTTCATCACATATTTGGAGGGTGGGAGGGGCTTAATGACCTCTGGGGGAATAATGGGAGATCACCCCTAATTCCCTTCAGTGGTCATCTGGTTATTTAGGGCACCTTTTTGTGCCTTAATCGTTATAAAAACAGGTCTAGTGTTACTACCCCTCTTGGCTGGACTTTAGTGGTGTGCTCCCAGATACCTGTTGTTGTAGTCGTGGCGAATACCCAGGAAACACACCGTTACAGCAGAGGGGGGTAGAACAAATAAACTAACCTCGTCCTTTACTCTCAAAGAATAAAGGAGGAAAAGAAGCTAAAATTGTTTCTGATATGGAAGAACCAAACTTTCAGATTTGCAAATGATCTTTTTCTTTATTGAATACAAATGCCAGCAAATTTTCATTCAAATAATCTCAAATTCAAAGTTAGTTTGTGGGCTTAATAGAACTACAATAATATATTCAACATTCAAATGTGGAACTACATTTATACCCTTTACTATTTATGTTTCTTTCAACAGAATCACCTCAAAAGGCAGAAAGGAACCTTTTCATATGAGTATTTAAATTGTCTTTTATCAAAATTAGATGTTTGTTGTTATTCTCCTTTCCTGGCTATTGATTTAAGAATTTGAGTCTTTATGTGTATTATTGATGTTTTTGCAGGGATCTCACTGGAACCAGAACACTTAGCCCAGGTCAGGTAAGTACGGATTCTTGGGTATTTGATGTTGTTCTTTTCCTTATTTTCCCTTAAAATGTTGGAAAAAAAACATATTTCTTTAAACACCCTTTGCAAATGTCACTTAGCTGTAGTTGAATTGATTTGGGTGACTTCTTTCTTGCGTTGGAGCTCAGCCGGAAACCCTGCAGAGGATAATTCACAGGTTTCTTCTTCCTAAACCTCACATTAATGAAATCAAGTAGGAGGCAAAATCCTAAGCTCCCTGTGCTTGTTCAGGAACTGACTCCACTCTGGTGACAATTAATCAGTTCTCAATACGGTGGCCACACTCTTTATTTGAAACAAAATAATTTACAGGATTACTCACTTCACAGCCTATTTCTCACTGTTAATTCCTTATTCTAAGCTGCTGCAGAAGGCTCTTGCACTCTATTCAGGGATCTTACACAGTAACACATTCCCTATTAAGATAGTAATACAACATTCCATCCTACAAACCTCATATAAATACATAACTTTACCCTGCATAGCTATCAAATCAATCTTGAGAATACAGCACACTCATACAAAAGCAGTGCTGGATTTTCTTTAATCTGCAGTCTGATTCCAAACCCTGCACTGATCACAGAACACTAACACACAACATACCTTTCACATAGACACAGCCTAAAGGTTTCCTTTTCCAAATAGCAAATTCACCTCAGTCCCCACTCTGTCACATTTTAAATCCTTTCACACTTTTTCCTGACATCCTTATAGTTTTTCTAATTTAGTACAATTACCAACCAGAGTCACAATCTCTCTTACTCTTACCAGTCACCCACAACCTATGTCTCAACTGTCCTCCACAGCAATTATACCTTCCCTAGCTAAAGCTTCAAACTATTTTCTTTCTTTCTCACAGACCACCACCAACACATCCTTTCACTCACAGTGCTTCAACCTTCTCTCCTCTCTCAGCTCAGGGGTTTCCCTGGCAACTCACACCACCCCCCAGAGGAACATCTGACATCCCTCAACCAATCAGCCTGTCAGCTAAAGCTGTTTTTTTTTCTTATCTGTTTTAGAATCTTGACTGTCCGAACTGAATCTCCATTTTGGCTTCCACTTCCCCCATAGAAGTTAATGCAAAACTTACTATATGTATGTCCTATTGTGGATTAAAAACTGGTTGAAGGATAGGAAACAGAGAGTGGGGTTAAATGGGCAGTATTCACAATGGAGAAGGGTAGTTAGTGGGGTTCCTCAGGGTCAGTGCTAGGATCGCTGCTTTTTAATATATCTATAAATGATTTAGAGATGGGAGTAACCAGCGAGGTAATTAAATTTGCTGATGACACAAAGTTATTCAAAGTCGTTAACTCACGAGAGGATTGTGAAAAATTACAGAAGGACCCTACGAGACTGGGAGACTGGCCGGCTAAATGGCAGATGACGTTTAATGTGAACAAGTGCAAGGTGATGCATGTGGGAAAAAAGAACCCGAATTATAGCTACGTCATGCAAGGTTCCACGTTAGGAGTTACGGACCAAGAAAGGGATTTGGGTGTTGTCGTTGATAATACACTGAAACCTTCTGCTCAGTGTGCTGCTGCGGCTAGGAAAGCGAATAGAATGTTGGGTATTATTAGGAAAGGTCTGGAGAACAGATGTGAGGATGTTATAATGCCGTTGTATCGCTCCATGGTGCGATCGCACCTTGAGTATTGTGTTCAATTCTGGTCGCCGCATCTCAAGAAAGATATAGTAGAACTGGAAAAGGTGCAGCGAAGGGCAACTAAAATGATAGCGGGGATGGGACGACTTCCCTATGAGGAAAGACTAAGGAGGCTAGGGCTTTTCAGCTTGGAGAAGAGATGGCTGAGGGGAGACATGATAGAGGTATATAAAATAATGAGTGGAGTGGAACAGGTGGATGTGAAGCGTCTGTTCACGCTTTCCAAAAATACTAGGACTAGGGGGCATGCGATGAAACTACAGTGTAGTAAATTTAAAACAAATAGGAGAAAATCTTTCTTCACCCAACGCGCAATTAAACTCTGGAATTCGTTGCCGGAGAACGTAGTGAAGGCGGTTAGCTTGGCAGAGTTTAAAAAGGGGTTGGATGGTTTCCTAAAGGACAAGTCCATAGACCGCTACTAAATGGACTTGGGAAAATCCACAATTTCGGGAATAACTTGTATAAAATGTTTGTATGTTTGGGTAGCTTGCCAGGTGCCCTTGACCTGGATTGGCCGCTGTTGGGGACAGGATGCTGGGCTCGATGGACCTTTGGTCTTTTCCCAGTATGGCATTACTTATGTAACCTGTACCCAAAACACCAAGAAACATTTTATAGTACAATCCCCACCTAATCATGGGTTATTCTTTTGTTAAAAAAACCATATTTCAGAAACACTAACTCTATTAAAAATTCCCAAACTAAATTTAAACCTTTTCCAGCCAGCACCAGCCACCAAAACCCCGAACCAGCCTCCCCAGAGCCCCAGGTAAAAAATAAACCATTTAATATATTTCTTACCATATATTAGACTAGCTCAAAACGTCTAAGTTTTAGTCCTGGAAGTTTTTATTTTGTTCCATTATGGCTGAAAAACGTCTAAGTCTTAGGAATGCCTAAGTCCCGCCCTGAACCCACCCCTGAAACGTCCCCTTGAGATTTGGACGTACTTCTGACAGACTTCATAGAAAAATGTCTAAAAATAGGTTTCGAAAATTTGGTGGCAGATTTGTAAGTGATGTTCACAGGAGGTGCTGTTTTGTTGAATGGCTACCCTCATTATGGGAGAGTCAGAATGGCAATTATAACATGATGTGCAAAAAAGAAGACTGCAAATTTTGCAGAAACATAGAAATATAGAAAAATGAAGGCAGACAAAAGACCCTCCCCCCCCCCCCCCCGATATTTAGCTGGAATTGATGATAATGCACCGCCCTATCCATATTTCAGGTCTGCCCAGTTATGCAATATTTATTTGTTTATTTAAATATATTTTTGTAGCACTGGAAATGACAGCTCTAGGGCTGGGAAGTACCACAGGGCAACGGAAGTACCACAGGGCTGCTGTGGTTGCCCTGTGGTACTTCCTGTTTAGTGAGCAGTAAGCCCGCATTGGGCTTACCACTGCTTAGTAAAAGGAGCCCTGGGTTTCTTGAGAAGCTATGTCTTGGTTCATTTCTTAAATGAAAAGATGCGTTACAGTTAGAGATTGTGTAGTGTATTGTTGCTCTAGAATGATTAATGCATATTTTACTCATAGAATTTCCTGAAGAGGTAGGTCTTTCTGAACTGGAGGTAGTTTGTGATGCTTCTTATGACTATGGGAATTGAGTTCCACCATTTTGAACTCAGGTAGCTAAATCCTGTCATGTAGGTGGACTTGTATAGTACGTTTTTGTAGTTGGGCATTGAGAGCGACAGGCCTGAAACAACTTGTAATTTTGAAGGAGAACCCTCTCCCCCTGACTGGAGGGGACAGTTGGCTATCCAAATGCCTATGGATAGTATAACAACTGAAGTATAGTTACTGTGAGATTCAGTGCAACCAACTTTATAAAACAATTTTAGTCTATCACAAGAACATTTTCGCTTTCATTTATTCACTTTTGGTGACCTCAGCAGTGCTCATTGCGCAAAACAAAACAAAAAACCATCACTCCCTCATTAAAGAAAAACAACAAAATGATTATCACCAAATTAATTCTAATAACCTACACACTATCCATAGGCGGTCGGTGGCCCAACTGTTTGGGGAGGCTAAAGGGGTGGGGCCAGGGGTGGAGCTTAAATCCATAATTGTCTGATAACACACAGAAAAAATAAATATATAAAAATAAAAGTCACAATTAATACCTTTTATTAAATTTAGATATTAGGTATGTATCATATGTTAAAGAATAAAGTGGTTGCTCAAAGCATATTCTAACCACAGTCACTCAACTGCAAAACACTATGCACAACTTTGTGCAAAAACACACTCAGAACCTTACTGTACCATAAATATTACACTGGGCAGAACCTAATACACCAACATACCATGACCCATACGGAAAATGCAGACCGTCAACAATATGAAACAAGGGATCATGATATTACAGTTCTCATGTAGAGCCACAAAACATCCTAATTCATGTTTAATGTGGGATAAAATGCCATACATAAGTAAATAAATATAAACTTTTAATGTTGAGCACCTGATTCTCAAAGTGGACATATTCCAAACACTATAATGAAAATAAAATGATCTTTCAAATACTTTTAAAACTTATTTTTAGCACTTTTAAAATTGCAGGGGTCAGTGCAACTGTCTTTGGTATGAAGTGCTCATGTGCAGGAATTCAGCCTAGTTAAATATCTCCATGGCAAACCAGGACAAGTCCAGCCAACCCCCCCCCCCCCCCCCCCCCCCCCCCCCCCCCCCCGCTCTGCTCTCCCAGCAGGTAATCAAATTACAACTGGTTACAAAAGGCTACAGAGGGCTTTCACTGCAGCTGCTGCTGTTTAAGATTGGACTCACCAGAGAACTATTACTACTACTATTTAGCATTTCTATAGAAACAGCTGATCCATCCTGCTGTGGCTGGGGAGGCGTGGAGGGGCATAATTGAACGAAAACGTCTATCTCCATGGGCGTTTATCTCCGAGAACGGGTCCATGAAGGGGCGGACCGAACTGTATTTTCGAAAAAAATAGACGTCCATGTTTTATTCGACAATTTGTGAGCTGGGCGTTTTTGTTTTTCAGTGATAATGGAAAATGAAAGCGCCCAGCTCAAAAACGAATAAATCCAAGGCATTTGTTCATGGGAGGGGCCAGGATTCGTAGTGCACTGGTCCCCCTCACATGCCAGGACACCAACCGGGCACCCTAGGGGGCACTTTTACAAAAAAAAAAAAAAAAGGTAAAACAGCTCCCAGGTGCATAGCACCCTTCCCTTGTGTGTTGAGCCCCCCAAATCCCCCTCAAAACCCACTGCCCACAAGTCTACCCCATTACTATAGCCCTAAGGGGTGAAGGGGGGCACCTACATGTGGGTACAGTGGGTTTGGGGGGGTTGGACGACTAAGCATTAAGCAGCACAATTGTAACAGGTAGGGGAGGGATGGGCCTGGGTCCACCTGCCTGAAGTCCACTGCACCCCCTAACAACTGCTCCAGGGACCTGCATACTGCTGCCAGGGAGTGGGTATGACATTTGAGGGTGAAAATAAAAAGTTGTGAAACATCATGTTTTGTGGTGGGAGGGGGTTAGTGACCACTGGGGGAGTCAGGGGAGGTCATCCCCGATTCCCTCTGGTGGTAATCTGGTCATTTAGGGCACTTTTTGGGGCCTTATTCGTGAAAAAACAGGGTCCAGGAAAAGTGCCCTAAATTCTAGCTACAAACGCATACTTTTTTTCCATTATCGGCGAAAGGCGCCCATCTCTCCTCGGCCGATAACCATGCCCCAGTTCCACCTTCGCTACGCCTCCGACATGCCCCCGTCAACTTTGTACGCTTCCGCGATGGAGTGCAGTTGAAAACGTCCAAAATCGGCTTTCCATTATACCGATTTATTCGTTTTTGTGAGATAAACGTCTATCTTCCGATTTGGGTCGAAATCTAGGCGTTTTTCTCTTTCAATTATAAGGTGGATAGCCTCCCCAAGCCTCTTATACCGGGCGCCTATGACACTATCCCTAATTCACCAAACACTAACCACCCCCCTCACAAACACCAACAACATACCCACAATAATTAACCTCTTCAGAATACCTACGCACAACACACCTCACCAGAACAACAACAATCAAAACAATGAAAAAACTACCCCACGAGGACAAACATGTCACAAAGGAAAGAAAGGACATAACAAATCTACACAACAAGAGAACAGACAACTTAAGAAAATCATCGCAACTACGAACATAAAAGACTCCTACCAAACAATTCAGGTGGGATACATAAACGCCAGATCAGTAGTAAATAAAACAACAACAATAACTGACTGGATCACGGCTGACAATCTTGACCTAGTACTCATCAGCGAAACCTGAATCCACGATCACAAGGACCCCATAATCCTAGAACTCTGCCCCCAGGCTACAAAATCACACTGGACAAGGAAAGAAAAAAAGAGGAGGTGGAATAGCACTAATCTATAGATTCCACTTCACCGTAACAACTGCTGAGTCTATAACACCAAAACTCAAAATTGCCTCAGTTAGAATCCACCATGCTAACCTGCTCGACCATCTAAACTTGGTCCTGTTTTATAGACCACCAGGAAATTGGCAAGAATACCAGTCAAACTTTATGGATTTTATATTGAATACATGTGTATCCAACTCCGACTTACTCATAATAGGGAACATAAACCTACACCTGGAAGACCCTAATGCAACCAATACACTTGACTGCAAAGACTTCCTACAACTATGGGACCTCAAATTGCCTAATATAGAAGCTACACATGTCAAAGGTCACACAATTGACCTCATTACACAAAAACTAGCCTTAGACTCAAAATACTAACAGATACAAAATGGATGGCCATACCATGGTCAGACCACCATAAACTAAACGTAGCCCTACAATGGCGGATAAAAGACACACAACCCAAGCAAGAAAGCACAACCTACACTACTAGAGGCCAGATCGATCCTGTTACTTTCTGGCAACAGATCTACAAAAATGAATGGTTAGCACAGACAGACTTCAAACACTATCTCCAAAACTGGGACGACAGATGCAGGAGCATACTTGACGAAATTGCACCACTACAAACAAGAACCACACGTAGATGCAGCTCAATACCTTGGTTCAATGAAGAACTGAAAAAACTAAAAACACAAGTCAGGAGACTCGAGCGCACATGGCAAAAAAATGAAAAATGAACATACACTTAAAGCTTGGAAACAAATGCAAAGAAAATACAAATATACAATAAGACAAACCAAAAGAGTATACTACAAAACCAAAATAGGACCAGACTACAAAGACGCACCTAAACTCTAGCAACTCGTGAATAAATTAATAGACACCACACCGGTCACCACAGCCAGCACAGACACCCCATCGGCAGATCAACTTGCCAAATACTTCAATGAGAAAATGATAAAACTCAGATCCACACTACCACTGAACACCACTGATCACGAAAAATTTATGGACTGCCTGGACCCTATTCCCGGTGTATACCCAGCAGATCAAACCTGGAATGACTTCGATTCACTAACCAAAGAAACCATAACTCAAGCACTCAACAAATTCTCCAAAACCCACTCCAAACTGGATATTTGCCCCAGTAGCCTAATAAGGCACGCCCCCAAATGCTTCATAACAGTCCTTACGTCACACCTGAACTTCATGCTAAAACATGGACTCCAAAACCCACCAAAAACCTACTATATCCAACCGCACACCATTACAATAGCCCTTATGGCTGCAGGTGTCACCTATATGTGGGTGCAGTGGGTTTTTGGTGAGTGTGGGAGGGCTCATGCTTTCCACCACAAGTGTAACACGTAGAGTACGATTTGGGCCTGAGTTGTCTTCTATACAGTGCACTGCACTGACTCCTACATTATTACAGGGGCCTGCATGCTGCTGTAATAGGACTGGCTATGACATCTGAAGCTGTCATAGAGACTGGTATTTACTTTTTTAAATCACATCTTTGGGAGGGGGTCAGTGACCACTGGGGGAGTAAGGGGGTCATGCCTTAATCCCTTCAGTGGTCATTTTATCATTTAGCCTACGCCTGGAATAGACTTCCTGAGCCCCTACGTCTTGCCCCATCCTTGACCATTTTTAAATCTAGATTGAAAGCCCACCTCTTTATTGCTTTTGACTTGTAACCATTCATCCCCACCTACCCTCCTCTCCTCTTTCCTCTACACATTAATTCATTTGTTTGCTTTATTTTTTGTCTATTAGATTGTAAGCTCTTTGAGCAGGGACTGTCTTTCTTCTATGTTTGTGCAGCGCTGCGTACGCTTTGTAGCACTATATAAATGCTAAATAGTAGTAGTACTTTTCCCCACAGACAAAGGAAATATATTACTTACACCCATACCTAAAGGCTTAAAGAAAAAATTAAATGACACAACCAACTATCGACCAGTAGCATCCATCCCCCTGATAGTAAAACTAATGGAAAGTATGGTAACCAAACAACTCACCAATTACCTAAACAGATTCACAATACTATATGAATCACAGTCAGGATTCCGATCCAACCATAGCACTGAAACAGTGCTAACCACTCTCATAACCAAATTTAAACAACTAATTGCAACTGGAAACAATGTGCTACTCCTACAATTCGATATGTCCAGCTCGTTCGACATGGTCAGCCACCAAATACTCTCGAACATCCTAGATTACTTCGGGATCGGAGGAAACGTACTCAGGTGGTTTAAAGGCTTCTTAACAGCAAGAACTTATCAAGTGATTTCAAACTCAAAAACGTCAACACCATGGAAACCTGAATGCGGAGTACCACAAGGATCACCGCTATCACCAACCCTTTTTAACTTAATGATGACACCTTTAGCCAAATCGCTATCCAACCAAGGTCTCAACCTGTACATCTATGCAGACGATGTCATGATATACATCCCGTTCAAACAAGATATAACTGAAATCACAAATGAAATCACACACAGCCTCCAAATAATGAACTCATGGGCGGACGCATTCCAACTAAAGCTAAACGCAGAAAAAACACAATGTCTCATCCTGTCCTTACAATACAACATAAACAAACCCAATACCATAAACACCCCAGATTACACCCTTCCGGTTTCAGACTGCCTGAAAATTCTGGGAGTCACAATCGACCGAAATCTTACATTCAAAGACCATGCGAAAAATACAGCAAAGAAAATGTTCTACTTAATGTGGAATCTTAAAAAAATCAAACCTTTCAATATATTACCCTGATTACTATACCTTTTCCAGGCCTTGCCGCTCCCCATTAGTGACCATATGCTTCACACCTTGCAGAGGAGATTACAAAAATTCATATGGAAAGGAGGCAAAGCTAGAATTCACCCTTCAATATTGTACACTGGCCGTAGGACCAAGGGAGGTTTGGGAGTCCCAAAGTTAGATCTTTACTATAAGGCGGCCCAAGCTAATTCTGCAGTGGACTGGTTTCAGGAAGCTCCCCATAAGCTCTGGGTGCAGATGGAACAGTATATACTACGTAGCCCATTGAAGTTGGGTCATTTACTGTGGCTGCCACCCAAACATCGCCGTCTGGGGGATGAGGTGAGCCCGATGATTAGTTTTACCCTGTCCTGTTGGGATAAACTGGAACGTTCGAAGGGAAGATATTGCTCTCAGCTGTCCCCTATTGCCTGTAATTTAGCATTTCCATTAGGCTGCTCTCGATCAGTTTTTACCAGATGGAAAAGACAAGGGTTAGATTTATGGGGACAGTTGGTGAAAAAAGACACTTTTATAACGTTCCGAGAGTTGGCGGACACCTACAGTTTGCCTTCCACAGACTATTATGCCTACACTCAATTGATTCATTTTCTCACCTCAGAAGGCAGGCGGGCCCACCTATTCAGAGAACCAACCTTCCTGGAAGAGCTCTGTGTTTGTGAACAAGGGACACGAGGTCTTATTACTCTGCTCTATGGGCATTTGAGAGACAAACTAGATGTTAGTTGCAAACACAGAGTTCTGTGGGAGAAAGAGTTGGGGATGAGCTACTCTGAAGAAGAGTGGAAAATGCTAGAGAGGCGCTCAGTACTTATATCACCAGCTGTAAACATCCAAGAAAACTTGGCAAAAGTGCTTTACCGATGGTACTTCACCCCAGTGAGGCTTAGCCACATGTTTAGATCAGTCTCTCCGAGTTGCTGGCGTAAATGTGGGCAGCGTGGCACTTTGGGTCATATCTGGTGGACCTGCCCTAAAGTAAAACTTTTTGGAAATCTGTCCAGGCCAGGATCAGACTCTGGGTGGGAGTAGAGGTATCCTGGGACCCTGCTGTATTTTTGTTTCATAGAACTATGACGGGAGTGAGCACCCATGGCCAAGTATTGATTAAACATTGCTTTTGTGTGGGCAGACTGCTTATAGCTCGCTCTTGGAAACAGAGTACCAGCCCATCAGTGGTCCATTGGCTGACTTTATTGAGGAACGACTGGTAGCGAAGGAGAGAAACCAGCTACCAAAATGGACCAAGATCTGGGAGCCTTTGGGTATCTCACAGCATTAAGAAGATGTCTAGCAATCATGGCTATGTTGCATTCTTGCAGTTACCCTTGACACTGTAAGGGGGGGGGGGGGGTGAAAGGGGAAAATGATCAATAGCTTGGATAAGTTCTGCAGGGGTTTTTTTTTTTCTCTCTTTGGTTGGGGGAATAAAAGGGGGAAAACTTTGCAAAATTACAAGAGGTTTGACTGTAGTACTGATCAATGGACGAGTATGGCAGAAATACGCTTTAATTTTTACAGTGTACATTTAAGTTGGTGAATACATTATACTGTCTGTACTTTCATTTTGTCAACTTGTTCAATAAAGCTTCTTGTTTAAAAAAAAAAAAATCAAACCTTTCTTCCCAAGGGAAGTATTCCGTAGCCTAGTACAATCAATGGTGCTAAGTCATCTAGACTACTGCAATGCCATCTATGCCGGAAGCAAAGAACAAATCATTAAGAAGCTTCAAACCGCTCAAAACACAGCAGCCAGACTCATATTTGGGAAAGCGAAATACGAAAGTGCCAAACCCCTAAGAGAAAAACTACACTGTCTCCCGCTAAAAGAACGAATTGCGTTCAAAGTTTGCACCCTGGTACACAAAATCGTTCACGGAGAAGCTCCGACCTATATGTCAGACCTTATAGACTGGGTGTGGAGGGTGGGTCAGTTAAAAGGCTATTGAATTATAGAGAACAGTTTTACATTTTTACCCTGCAAACGGTGATGCCTATGGGCTTAAATGCTGAATTGGAATGGGCATCGTTGATTTGAAGGAGTGTAGTTTTCTCTGACCAATGGGAGTCAAGGGGCGGGTTGATCACGTCAGGGACAGCTGGTGTATTTAAAGGGATTCAAAAAAACGCTGGAGCCACCTTTATGAAGGGTTTGTTCCCGAGAAATAATTAAGTAGAGCTGGTGCTGATAGAGACTTGAGGTAAGAGAAGGGGTTGGAATCTTCCCATGTTGGGTGGACCGAAAATTAGTGTTTGTCTACCAATGGGAAAAGAAATAACGATAGTTTTGTGTTGTCTTTTATTGCAGGGGTATGTCCTTGATACAGCTCGCATCCGAGCGAAACCTAAATGTCGGACAACTGAATCCCCAGGTCTGACATACTAAAATAAGTGAAAAATTAAAAATCATAGAAAAATTAGAAAATCATAAAATCTTAAAATTGGGTGAGCCGATGAGGAAGTTGGTGCTAAAAAAATTGCCATACTTTTGTTTTGCGCAATGAGCACTGCTGAGGTCACTAAAAGTGAATAAATGAAAGCGAAAATGTTCTTGTGATGGACTAAAATTGTTTTATAAAGTTGGTTGCACTGAATCTCACAGTAAATATACTTCAGTTGGTGCAGTTTGGGATTCGAGTGGAATTTGTTTGACTTACTTGCTATTGATTTATGGATAGTATAAGATAGTGTTTCCAAAGTCCAGTCCTGGAGTACCACTTGCCAGACAGGTTTACAGGATATCTACAATGAATATGCATGAACTTGATTTGCATACACTGTCTCCATTATATGCAAATCTCTTTCATGCATATTCATTGTGGATATCCTGAAACTCTATCTGGCAAGAGGTACTCCAGGACCAGACTTGGGCAACACTGGTGTAAGGGTTAAATCTGCCACTGAAAATGGTCTCACCGCAGGTCGACATTTTTAGGAAAGCCTGCCCATTTTTAATAGAATGCTCAGGTTCTGTTTCAGAAATAAGTTTCCTTTTCTTCTTTTGTTTTTACTGAGGTGGGCAGGAGTGAATGAGGCAGGAGACTCTGAATGACAAGTGCTGGCTATAATTTGAGACTCCCACACGCCCATTCTTACATGGTTGAAATCTTTTATAGCACTTGTTATGTATGCCTCAATAACTGCATCATTTTAATACAGAAAGCAGAAATATATTAGCATATTCTGGGATGTCTCATTCTTTGTCATTGATTAGCAGCAGTTCAACCCTGACAGTTTAACTGTGCTCAGCTTTGCTGTTTTAGCTGTATTCTGTCCTTGGAAGGGAAAATATATTTATCCTCAATAATTCTCTTCTGCAAGGTCGCTCTCCCTGTTCCTTATCCCTTTTATTCAAGTTACAGGGATGGATTGAGATTCAGTTTATGAAGAAGATTTTTGACAGTTTATGAAGAATGGATTTTGAACTTCCATTCCAATGCACTATGAAATTTGCAATTCTGTTTCTTCAATTTGAAATCAGTTCTACAGGTACCAAAATGCATTAGGCAAGCTTTTGCAGAACAAAAGCTGGCCTAAAATCTTTCTCCAGAAACTGCTTTGGACACCCTCGCTCCATCCACCTCCCGTTCCACTAAGCGTACTAATCCCCAGCCTTGGCTGACCCCTTGCATCCGTTACCTTCGCTCCTGCACCCGATCCGCTGAACGCCTCTGGAGGAAATCCCGTACCCATTCAGACTTCCTTCACTACAAATTCATGCTATCCTCCTTCCACTCCTCCCTATTCCTTGCAAAATAGGACTATTACACCCAAATGACCAATTCTCTCAGCTCCAACCCTCATCGTCTCTTCACCACCCTTAACTCCCTCCTCAAAGTGCCCCCCGCTCCCACTCCCCCTTCACTGTCTCCTCAATCACTGGCTGACTACTTCCGCGACAAGGTGCAAAAGATCAACCTTGAGTTCACTACCAAGCCACCACCTCCTCTTCAGCCTGTAGCCCCATCCAACAACCAACCAACCATGGCCTCTTTCTCCTCCTTTCCTGAGATCACCAAGGATGAAACCTCCCGCCTTCTCTCCTCCTCGAAATGCACCACCTGTTCCTCTGATCCCATCCCCACCAACTTACTTAACACCATCTCCCAAACTGTCACCCCCTCCATCTGTCGCATTCTTAACCTCTCTCTCTCCACTGCAACTGTCCCTGACACCTTCAAGCACGCGTAGTCATACCTCTCCTAAAAAAACCATCACTTGACCCTACCTGCCCCTCCAACTACCGCCCTATCTCTCTCCTACCCTTCCTCTCCAAAATACTTGAGCGCGCCGTTCACAATCGCTGCCTTGATTTTCTCTCCTCTCATGCCATCCTCGATCCACTTCAATCCGGTTTTCGCCCTCTACACTCGACAGAAACAGCACTCTCTAAAGTCTGCAATGACCTGCTCCTCGCCAAATCCAGAGGCCACTATTCCATCCTCATCCTCCTCGATCTATCCGCGGCGTTTGACACTGTCAATCATGATTTACTTCTTGCCACACTGTCCTCTTTTGGGTTCGAAGATTCTGTCCTCTCCTGGTTCTCCTCTTATCTCTCCCACCGCACCTTCAGGGTTCACTCTCATGGATCTTCCTCCACTCCCATCCCACTATCTGTTGGAGTTCCCCAGGGATCTGTCCTTGGACCCCTTCTCTTCTCAATCTACACCTCTTCCCTAGGCTCACTGATCTCATCTCATGGTTTTCAGTATCATCTTTATGCTGATGACACCCAGCTATATCTCTCCACACCAGACATCACCGCGGAGACCCAGGCCAAGGTATCGGCCTGCTTATCTGACATTGCTGCTTGGATGTCCAACCGCCACCTGAAGCTGAACATGTCCAAAACCGGGCTCCTCGTCTTTCCACCTAAACCCACTTCTCCTCTTCCTCCACTCTCTATGTCAGTTGATAAAACCCTCATCCTCCCCGTCCCATCTGCCCGCAACCTCGGAGTCATCTTCGACTCCTCCCTCTCCTTCTCTGCGCATATCCAACAGACTGCCAAAACCTGTCGCTTCTTCCTCTTCAACATCAGCAAAATTCGCCCTTTCCTTTCTGAGCACACCACACGAACTTTCGTCCACGCTCTCATTACCTCTCGCCTTGACTACTGCAACTTACTCCTCACCGGCCTCCCACTTAGCCATCTATCCCCCCTTCAATCCGTTCAGAATGCTGCCGCACGTCTTATATTCCGCCAGAACCGATATACTCATATCACCCCTCTCCTCAAGTCACTTCACTGGCTTCCGATCAGATACCGCATACAATTCAAGCTTCTACTCCTTACCTACAAATGCACCCGGTCTGCGGCTCCTCACTACCTCTCTACCCTCATCTCCCCCTATGTTCCTACCCGTAACCTCAGCTCACAGGACAAATCCCTCCTCTCCGTACCCTTCTCCACCACTGCCAACTCCAGGCTCCGCTCATTCTGCCTTGCCTCACCCTATGTCTGGAACAATCTTCCTCAACCCCTACGCCAAGCCCCCTCCCTACCCATCTTTAAATCTCTGCTTAAAACTCACCTCTTCAATGCTGCTTTCGGCACCTAACCTTTCGAGAAATATAGTAAGCCCTATCAGATCGACTCTACACTTGTCTTTTAGATTGTACACTTGTCTTTAGATTGTACACCTGTCTTTTAGGTTGTAAGCTCCTTGAGCAGGGACTGTCCTTCCATGTTAAATTGTACAGCGCTGCGTAACCCTAGTAGCGCTTTAGAAATGTTAAGTAGTAGTAGTAGTAAAATCTTTCTCCAGAAACTGAGTCTTATCGCATCCTTGCAGTTGCCATTAGGAATTCATCATGCATGGGTTGCAGTATTTAAGTGATATGATTTGGCAAGGTAGGAAAATTAAGGTGTTCTCAAATTTAATATGCATGCAGCTATGAATGCATGGTTAAGAAATGCCTGTGAAACTTTAAAATTTTAAGTCAAGACTGAAAAGTACAGTCAGCATGGATATACACATACAGCTTGTACTAGCCCTATGTCTATGTGTAGTAGCCTCTGGACTGACAGTTTCTGGAGAAAGGAAAAGCCTGGAAAATGATGAGACAGAGCAACATCTTTACTCCTTTCCCTTTTCTGTCTTTTTTTATTCTCCTAGTTGATTAAGTAGGTTATTTTAGAAGCCCTTTTCATGATTTGCATATGGAATTCTGGGCATTTTTACATTTATGCAACATCCACATGTAAATCTCGATTTTAGAAAGGCCAGAACTTAGATGTGGATGCCCCAACTATGTTCAGATATCTCTATGTAGAAAAGGAGTGTTGGGGCATGGTATGGGATTTGCAGAGGTATACACATGTAGAACTGATTTTGCATAGCTGCGACGTCAGACTCCGTCCAACTGGAACTAAGGATGCATGCAGCTTTCACAGCACGATGAGGATGAAGAAGTTAAAGAAGACTGCGGCTGGGCTGGCGGGGGGTTGGGGTTCCCTGCCAGCTGAAGCAATATTTTAAAAAGCCGGCAGGAGGAAGCGGACCTCGGCGGTAGGTGACGGTGGTAGGTGGGGGAGGGAGGGAGGGTTAACGGCGGTAGGGGGTTCCGGGGCAAAATCTGTGGGGGCCCAGGCCCCTGTGGCCCCACGCAGATACACCTGCGCTGGCAAGTAATGTTTTTCATCACATTTTTTGGGGGGGAGGAGCTTAGTGACCACTGGGGGAATAAGGGGAGATCACCCCTAATTCCCTCCAGTGGTCATCTGGTTATTTAGGGCACCTTTTTGTGCCTTAATCATTATAAAACCAGGTTAAGCTCAAAATGTTTTAAGTTTTAGTCCTGGAAGTTTTTATTTTGTTCCATTATGGCTGAAAAACGTCTAAGTCTTAGGAATGCCTAAGTTCTGCCTTGAACCCATCCCTGAAACGTCCCCTTGAGATTTGGATGTACTTCTGACAAACTGCATAGAAAAACGTCTAAAAATAGGTTTCGAAAATTGGACGTTTTTGTGAGAAAAACGTCCAAATACTGCTTTATGCAACTTTTTAGACGTTTTTCTCTTTTGAAAATGAGTCCACTGGCATATTGCTGTCTTGAGGGACATCCAGGACAACCTAAGACCTAGATATATAGGGGGTAAGAAGGAATGGTGGCAGGTTTGTAAGTGATGTTCACAGGAGGTGGTGTTTTGTTGAATGGCTACCCTCATTATGGGAGAGTCAGAATGGCAATTATAACATGATGTGCAAAAAGGAAGGCTGCAAACTTTGCAGAAACATAGAAATATAGAAAAATGAAGGCAGATAAAGACCATCTCCCCCCCCCCCCCCCCCCCCCGATATTTAGCTGGTGGCAGGAAGTGCAGTTAGCTTCCGCCAGCAATGCTTACTTCAGATATTCAATGCCAGGCTGTATCCGGTGACCGGCATTGACTATACGATTTCAGTTTTGTCCACAGCAGTTTAACCAATTAAGCCGATAGTCAGCGTTATCCATCATCTTTTTAACCATGACAACTGCCACACTATTATTCTCTCATTTTTTATGTCACATCTCGGCTACTGTAACATCATTTATTCAGGCTTACCTTTCTCTGCTTTCAAAAAACTACAGACTTTACAGAACACAGCTATAAGATTGCTATGCCACGCCTGCCATACCAATCACACAACCACCTTACTAAAACAACATCATTGACTATCTGTTGAGTTTCGAGTCATCTACAAAATCATACTGTTGATATTTAAGGCTTTCAGAATAGGTGTCCCCAATTACCTCTCTCATCTCACTATTCCCTATTCTAAGGGTGTAGCCAGACTTGATATTTTAGGGGGGGCCCAGAGTTAACATGGGGGGGGGCACTAAGCACATAGGCATGAGTAGTGCTTAATGTACTCCTAAATAATGCCTTGGAGAGCACTTCTTAACAGATTTCTAATTAAACAGTCTGTCCTGCATCAACATAAACCACATACATACTTACGGAAACTTTGGAACCCCTGACATTTTTAAATGAAGTTGCATTATCCTATAACTTAAACTTTACCATTATAGTATACTTGGGTCTGGTCAACCTCTCAACACACATCACAGTATCTTAGAAAATAATTCTTCAGTGGAACATATCCCTCAAATTTACTTTAAAAGAAATATCTTATTATGATGTATTAATAAAATAAGTCTTCTTGTCTCTTCCTTTGATTCTACTGCTTTCTTTCCTATCTGAAGCTGACATAAACCAGTTCACGTCCCTGGAGTTCCTGATGGTGTTCCTTCCACCCCTTTTTCCTTATGAAGGAGCAGACAAATAAAGGATTGTCTGCCAAATTACTTTGTGAAGTAACACCAGTGCTTTTTTTGTAGAAAAAAAGGTGCCGGTACTCATTATGGGCAGGGCCACCACATATGGCTCCACCCCTATGATAGCCACACCCCTTATACCAGCCATGGTGCATATAAACAGACATCATTGAAAATATTATACTAGTATAGAAGAAAAAAAATAACATGATTTTTTTCATTATAAATAATTTCTGTGCGCTCTTAAAGCTCCAGTATACCCAGTGCAAAATAAGACAGCAGATGTAAATTCTCAAATTGGACATATTTCAAACACTAAAATGAAAATAAAATGATTTTTTCTACATTTGTAGTCTGGTGACTTTGTTTTTCTATCCATATTGGTCCCAGTCTCTGATTTTGCTGCTCTCTATCTGTTCTCTTCTCCGTTTCCAGGGCTTCCTTTCCATTTATTTCTTTACTTTCCTCCTTTCTTCTTCACTTCTTGCCCTGCATCCATAAGTAAAAGCTGGGTCCTCCTCCCTAGAATTGACTGGAGGAGGTATAACATGGATCCAGTTTTTGCCTATTTTCTCCATCCATGTGCAGTTTTTCTCCTCTTCCCTTTCTCTCATCTCCATCCCTGTGCATCTTCTTCTTTTTTCTTTGCTACCCTCTATCCATGTCCAGCACTTCTCCTCTCTCCTTCCCTCCATCCATGTCCAGCACTCCTCCTCTCTCTTCCCTCCCCTTTATCCATATAAAGCAATAATTCTCTCTCCCCTCTCCTCCATCCAAGTCCAGCATTTCTCCTCTCTCCCCGCCAACCCCTCCACCCAACCATGTCCAGCAATTCTCCTCTATCTCCTGCTCTCCCTCTCCATCCATTTCCAGCATTTCTCCTCTCTTCCCTGCCCTCCCATCCATGTGCATCTCCTTCCTCTCTTCCCTCCCCTCCATCCATGTCCAGCATGTCTCCTCTCTCCCCTGCCCTCCCATATCCAGCAATTCTCCTCTGTCCCATCCTCCCCTGCCATCCATGTCCAGCGATTCTTCTCTGTCCCCCTGCCATCCATGTCCAGTGATTCTCTCTTCCCTGCCCTCCCCTCCTTTCCATGTCCAGTGATTCTCTGTTCCCTGCCCTCCCCTCCCATCCACATCCAGCGATTCTCTCATCCCTGGCCTCTCCTCCCATCCATGTCCAGTGATTCTCTCATCCCTGCCCTCCCCTCCCATCCATGTCCAGCAATTCTCTCTTCTCATCCCTGCCCTCCCTTCCCATCGATGTCCAGCAGTTCTCTCTTCTCTTCCCTGCCCTCCCCTCCCAGCAATGTCCAGAAATTCTCTGTTCGCTCCTCTCCCAGCGATGCCCAGCAATTCTCCATTCCCTGCCCTCCCAGCAATGTCCAACAATTCTCTGTTCCCTACCCTCCCAGCCATGTCCAGCAATTCTCCATTCCTTGCCCTCCCCTCCCAGCAATGTCCAGCACTTCTCTGTTCCCTCCCCTTCCAGCGATGTCCAGCAATTCTCCGTTCCCTCCCCTCCCCTCCCCTCCCAGCAATGTCCAGCAATTCTCTGTTCCCTCCCCTCCCAGCCATGTCCAGCAATTCTCCGTTCCCTGCCCTCCCCTCCCAGCAATGTCCAGCACTTCTCTGTTCCCTCCCCTTCCAGCGATGTCCAGCAATTCTCCGTTCCCTCCCTTCCCCTCCCAGCAATGTCCAGCAATTCTCTGTTCCCTTCCCTCCCAGTGATGTCCAGCAATTCTCCGTTCCCTGCCCTCCCAGCAATGTCTAGCAATTCTCTGTTCCCTCCCCTCCCAGCCATGTCCAGCAATTCTCCGTTCCCTCCCCTCCCCTCCCAGCAATGTCCAGCAATTCTCTGTTCCCTCCCCTCCCAGCCATGTCCAGCAATTCTCCGTTCCCTGCCCTCCCCTCCCCTCCCAGCAATGTCCAGCAATTCTCTGTCCCCTCCCCTCCCAGTGATGTCCAGCAAGTCTCCATTCCCTGCCCTCCCAGCGATGTTCAGCAATTCTCCGTTCCCTGTCCTCCCCTCTCCCATGTGCAGCAATTCTTCTCGGACTCAGCAGCGCAAACGATGCAGGCAGCGATTGAAAGAGGCTGTCTGTATCGGAGCTTCCCTCTGCGAGTCCCGCCTATGTTGTTACAACTTCCTGTTTCCGCATAGGTGGGACTCGCAGAGGGAAGCTCCGACACAGACAGCCTCTTTCAATCGCTGCCTGCATCGTTCGCGCCTCTGAGTCTTAAAGAAAAAAGTAAGTGCAGGACACGCTGGGAGGGTCGCCGAGGGGGGGGGGGGGCAAAAAAAGGTGCCGGTACACCGTACCATTGTGTACCAGCACAAAAAAAGCACTGAGTAACACTAAATCCTACCAAGAAGCTTCTTAGAGCCTATGTAGCAATTTGAGACTGGCATAGAGGCTGGCAAAAAAGTGCTTTATTTTTTTTTGTTGAAAATATTTTTATTACGTGGGGAGTCAGTTACCATACAGCATATGTCTCCAGCATAACAGAACCTGTACAGTCATAATAAAACTCTTTGTACATCAACATATAATAACTTTATATCCATCTGATCTCCACAACATTTTATTTATTATCCCTTTCCTCCCTATTACCCCCCCTCCCCTCCCGTCCCCCTTCCCTTCCCCATTACCCTCTCCAGTGAGTTTCCCAAACTACACACAGATTCTACTGTCCAGGCTTGGAGCATTGTTGTGAGAACAGAGCCTGAGTTCTTCCCCAAAGATCTCGGTATTGGCGAAGTCTGAGAGCATTAGCAAATTTATGTGTCATGCTTACCCAACTACCCATTTCTACCATACATGACTTCCACGATTCCAGGTCCGGGGGCTCCTCAGCAACCCACACCCTTAATATACACTTCTTCAAAATTATCATTGCTAGTAATATAAATTTGGTCTGGGCTGCACCCAATCCCTGCTTTTGGAGTGACTCCCCACATCCCATCAGGGTGACAGAGTACTGCCACTCCACTGTACGCTGCAATATCTCTTCCAGTAGGTGCAACGCCCTTGTCCAGAACTCATGTAATGATGGACACTCCATAAAGGAATGTAAAAATGAACCCACATTCCTCTTACATTTGTTACATTTGTCCTCCTCCCACATCCCCAACACCTTCCCTCTTGCCTTAGTTATGTGCACCCTGTATAGGATCCTGTACTGAATGTCCTGTAATGATGCATTCGGAGTTATCTTCCCCAGATTTCGAAATGCTGCCCCCAGGCGTTCCTCCGTGACCTCTTCTACTATGTCTCTGCTCCATTCCTCTGCTAAGTGTGACATATGGGGCGCTTTTTTATGATCTCTGATCGCTTGATGCCACCTTGACAGCCCATTACTTAGTGGGCTAGTCTGCATAAACAATAAGTCTAATTTAGTGAAACGAGCTAAAGACCGATTCCTGCGCTCTTCACTGAGCACATAATCTCGGGCTTGCAAATAAGCGAAAAATTGTGAGCCAGCTATCTGCAGTTCATGCTTTACCACATCAAAGGTTGGAAAGGCATCGTCTCCCTCTTTCCGGAACTGTCCTATAAACCGACATCCCTTGTCCCGCCAGCTCCCGAATATCGACACGCCCTGCCCTGCTGGGAAGGCCATATTTCCCACTAACGGCATGAATGGACTGACCCCCTTGCCCGCCTCTCCGTGTCCTCTCCACCACCTCCATGCCCGTTGTAACGCCGCCACGTAGGGGTTCCTCACTATTTTCCGGGCTCCCTGCACTGCCCAAGACTCTAATACCGTAAAGGGGTCATTTGGGCTGCACCAACTCTCCCAAAATCCCGGGAGCGCATAATGCCCCTCCCCCGAGATCAATTCATGTATCCACCGCATTAACGCTGCCACATTATATCTCCTCAGGTCTGGAAGCCGGAGCCCTCCCTGTGCTTTACCGTATAATAGTTTGGCAAATGCTATCCTTGGGCGCTTAGAATGCCAAATAAAGGTGCTTACTATGCTTTTATATTGTTTCTCTTCCTCCCTTCCCACCCACAGTGGCAGCATTTGCAATGGGTACAATAACTTAGGCAATAACACCATCTTTACTAATGCAATCCTGCCCATGAAATTTACTGGGAACTCCTTCCACTTTTTACACAATTGTTTTACCTCTTCTATGCGATCAACTAGATTCCTTTTATACACCCAGGCCATGTCCGCGCTAAGGTGTACCCCAAGATATTTGATACCTCCTTGTGCCCTGCGTAGTGGGAAGCTCAACGCATCGAAACAACGACACGCTTCATTGACCGACAACGCCTCCGACTTTTCAAAATTTATACTAAGGCCTGAGAAGGCCCCGAACTCTCGAATGATCTGCATAACTAACGGTAGAGCTTCAGTTGCATCGTCTATCAGCAGCAACATATCGTCTGCGAACAGATTTATTTTATATTCTTCTCCTCCCACTCTTATACCTTTCAACCTCGTTTCCTGTCTTATTTTGGCTGCCAGTGGTTCTAAAGTTAGGATAAATAGTAAAGGCGACAAAGGACACCCCTGCCGAGTCCCCCTTCCCAAAGCAAATGTGTCTGATAAGGAGTCATTTATGAGTATTTGAGCCGTCGGGGAGCTATATAACGCCTTAATCCAGTTCAAGAATTCCCCCTGGATGCCGAAACGACCCAGGATCCAAAACATATATTTCCAAATCACCTTATCAAAGGCTTTCTCGGCATCCAGGCTAGCCAAAATGGCATCCCCTCTCCTCCCCTTCCCCTCCAACAAAACTCTGCACACTTTTAAGATGTTGGCCGATGCATATCTTCCCTTGACAAATCCGACCTGATCAGGATGTACCAGACAGGTCACCACTTGCCCCAAACGGTTCGCGAGCACTGCCGCTAATATCTTTACATCTTGGTTCAGCAGTGAGATTGGCCTGTAGGAACCCACCAGCTCTCCATCCCTCCCAGGCTTGGGAAGCACCACTATATGCGCATGATTTAACACCGAGCCCATATTGCCCGCTTCTCTAACATCCTCACACATTGCAGTGAATGGCACCACTATCATATCTTGGAGGATTTTATAATATTCCCCTCCCAATCCATCGGGACCTGGTGCTTTTGCTAAGGTTAATCTTTTAATGATATTTTGTACCTCCTTCCCCTGAATCGGAGCGTTCAACATCTGCTGCTGCTCTACTGATATGTTAGCCAAACCCACCCCCTCAAGAAATTTTCTACATTTATCCTCTGGGAAGGATCCCTCTTCATACAAGGACGAGAAGAAATGTACAAACTCCCCTTGAATTTCTGTTGCTGTGGCACATACTCTCCCCTGTTCGTTTTTAATTTTACTTATGTATTTCCTCGTTGACCTCTGATTTACAAGAGACGCCAACATTTTACCTGTTTTATTGCCCCATTGCTGTAATTTGTATTTATACAATTTAACATTATACATCGCACCCTCATCCAACACAGCCTGTATATTTTTCCTGCACTCCATGTACGCCTGCCTATTACCTTCAGTTGGGGAGCCTATCAGTGTCCTGCGCGCTTCTCGCAGTTGTGTAGTAAGAACCTTTATTTTCTCCCCCCGAGCTTTATTCTTAGAAGCAACATATGACATGATTTTCCCTCTTAGTACTGCCTTTGCGGCCTCCCAAAAAATTCTTGGGCTCACCTCCTGTGTGTCATTGTCCTCTATATAATCCAGCCAGCCCCGCCTCAAATATGCACAGAATTCCCTGCTTCTGTATAACGCCGGATTCATCCGCCATCGGTCCAGACCCCCCCTCTTTCCCCAAGATATCTCCACCCACACTAGGGCATGATCCGACACAGCTGGCTCTTCAATTCCCGAGCGAGTCGCTGCGGCGCTAATTGAATGCGATATCAGCAGATAGTCAAGACGTGAATGGGCCCCGTGAGGGTGTGAAAAAAAGGTGTAATCATGATCTTCTAAATGTTGCTGCCTCCATATGTCCACTAATGCTAAATCTTTCAGTAACAGATTCACTCCCTTATCCTCATGGTCCCTTCCCGCTCTCCGCGCTGGCTTACAATCTATTGAAGGGTCACTTGTAATGTTGAAGTCCCCCCCAACTATAAGCTGGTAATTGTCTAATGTTACCAACTTGGCCATCAGTAGAGTAAAAAATTTATGGCTATAAACATTGGGAGCGTAAACACTGCATAACCCCACCCTTTTCCCTTGCAGGTCACCTGTCACTATTAAAAAACGCCCTTCAGGGTCCTGATACATGTTATGCAAATCAAAAGCCACATTTTTCTTGAGCAATATTGCCACCCCTCGTTGTCTTCCATTATATGCTGCAAAAAATACATCCCCTACCCAGTCTTTCTTTAGCTTAAGATATTCTAATTTGTTTAGGTGAGTTTCCTGGAGCATGGCCACATCCGCTTTTTGGCGCTTAAGGGCCTGCAGTATTTTAGTTCTCTTTACTGGGGAATGCACTCCGTCCACATTCAATGACACAATCTTAAGATTAGCCATTAAGGACAAAGCATTTCTTGTCAATTCGTGTTCTAATTCCCGGTGTAATCTGCGGGCCTCCCAGCTGAGCCCCCAGACTTAAAAAGCATTGTACCTGTCTCTGTTGGTTCTCACACTCTCCTCTCTTTTTACTCTCTGGTCTTGTTTTTTCCCATCGCCCGCTCAGTCTCCACATAAGTATTTTTTGAGTAACTTTTACTCCCTCCCACCCTCCTCTCCCCCCCCTTGGTTGCTCCCCTCCCCCCCATCCTGCCCCTACCATTCTTACCCTTTGAGTACACATACCCCTTATGCATACCAATACTCAACATACGCACTCCCCGTCACACCACCAACTCTCCCGAACTCCTCTCTCACTACCCCTACCTCTCCTCTCCCCCCAGGGATATCCCACACCCCACTCAATACAGATTTTTCTTATTCATTCCATTATATTCCTGTAATTAGGCACTTGTGCTCCCTAGAGAAGAAAAAACATGAATATTAGTAAAAACGGGTGCATACTTAAAGGTCCAACTTGCAAACTATGTAACTTAAACTGGGCAGTTCATGGCACAGGATTTCTTTTCACATCCCTGCAGATGCGCTTCCATGCTGCTCTGGCCAGCTGCATATTCGTTGTCTTCTTTAAGCGCCTTATATCCTTGCCACCTCCACTGTCCTTAAATTCCAGAGAGAAGAAAAAAGGGCTCTACCAACACATCACCTCTCTTGTACTGTTCTCTCTCATGGTAAGGTAGTCACAAATTTTTCCAGCTCTGCCGCCTCACTAAAAAACAAAGTTTTGTTCTCGTGCATCACCCGCACCTTTGCCGGGTATAGTAAAGCGAATCGGACTCCCTTGTCAAACAATCTTTTACAGTGGCGGCCCATAACTTTCCGCTGATCAGATACTATGGTCGAGTAGTCCTGAAAAAGCAAGATTTTCTCCCCTTCATATGCAAGGCCCGATTTATTCCTGTATGCTTGCAGCAGTGCTTCCTTGTCCATATAATTCAGCAGCTTTGCTAGCACTTGCCTTGGCCTGCTCTCATTCTCTCTTATCACTCCTACTCTGTGCACTCTCTCCACCTGCAGGGGAATTTTACTGGTGTCCAGGCCCAGTTCCTTAGGCAGCCACTGTTCCACCATTTTCCGTAAGTCCATTGCTTTCACTGACTCTGGGATACCCACAATCCGAAGATTATTTCTTCTGCTGCGATTTTCCAGATCGTCTGCCTTCTGGGTCAACTGTTCACATTTTCTTTCCAAGGCTGCCACTTGCTCGTTCGTGCTCGCCGCCGTATCCTCACATGTCGAGACTCTATCCTCCACATGCTGCAATCTGGCGCTCTGGCGTTCCAGCGCCTCACGAATTTGATCTACCGACGTTTGCAACTTAGTCAGCTTGTCCTCCAACATCGCCGAAATTTGTTGCACCATGTCCCGCACCATGTCAGCTGGTAGCGGGCCCGCCATCGCTGTCTCCGGAGCCGCCGCCATCTTGCCTTGCGTCGCGTTGATGTTTTGCTTTCCCCGCGGGGTCTTGGCGGGCATAACCTCCTACGCGCTCAACGCAGCGCTTTCCCGACTCGTTCTCTTTGTGCCTCTCACCTTCCGCCGTCTGCGGTTGCGGCTATGGAGCTCACCCCGGGGGGAGGTCGGTATTAAAATAGCTGATTTTTAAGCGCTCGAGTCGGAGCCGGTTTCGGAGGTCTCCGCTCAGCTCCACGTCATCACGTGACCCCAAAAAAGTGCTTTATTTTTATTTTTTTCATGTGGGAGGGGGTTGGTGACCACTGGGGGAGTACAGGGAGGTCATCTCCCATTCCCTCCAGTGGTCATCTGGTCAGTTGGGGCACCTTTTTGAGGCTTGGTCATGAAAATAAAAGGACCAAGTAAACCCGTTGAAATACTGCTTAACGCCGCTTTTCTTTCCATTATCTGCGAAAGCCAGCCAGCTGGTAGCCACGCCCATGCCTGCCCATGTCCTGCCTTCGCTTCGCCGGCGACATGCCCCTTTGAACTTTCGCCGGCGAGGCAAAGGGAAAGCGGCGATGCTGTAAAAAAAGCAGTCTTCTGACGTCATTCTGACGTCATTTCCTTTTCCCGCGGCGGGACTAAGGGCGCGAAGAACCGAACTCCTGAGAAGCAAGCAGGGAAGGCAGCTGGAGACGGGCAGCAGGGCTTTAAATAAGTCGGCGCTTCAAGGCAGATAATTGAACTGACGGATGGGAGCGGCAGGGGAGGATGGGGGGGCGAAGGACATCGCTAGACCTGGATGGGAGTGGGAGGGCAGGGGAGGGAGGAGAACTGCTGGGCATGGATAGGCAGAGGGAGGCAGGGGAGAGAATAGCTGGGCATGGATGGGCAGAGGGAGGCAGGGGAGAGAATTTCTGGGCATGGATGGGCAGAGGGAAGCAGGGGAGAGAATTGCTGGGCATGGATGGGCAGAGGGAGGCAGGGGAGAGAATAGCTGGGCATGGATGGGCAGAGGGAGGCAGGAGAGAGAATTTCTGGGCATGGATGGGCAGAGGGGGGCAGGGGAGAGAATTGCTGGGCATGGATGGGCAGAGGGAAGCAGGGGAGAGAATAGCTGGGCATGGATGGGCAGAGGGAGGCAGGGGAGAGAATTTCTGGGCATGGATGGGCAGAGGGGGGGCAGGGGAGAGAATAGCTGGCATGGATGGGCAGAGGGAGGCAGGGGAGAGAATTGCTGGGCATGGATGGGCAGAGGGGGCAGGGGAGAGAAGAGAATTGCTGGGTATGGGTGGATAGAGAGGGGCAGGGGAGAGAGGAGTTTCAGGACATGGATGGCGGGGAGAGCAAGAGAAATTCTGGACATGGATGGAGGGGAGGGAAGGGAGAGAGAAGAAATGCTGGACATGGAGGGAAGATAGGGGAAGGAGATTCGATGAGGGAAAAGGAAGTGAGGAGAGAAACTGCACATGGATGGAGAAAATAGGCAGAAGCTGGATCCACTGTACAGTCAAGTATGTGGAGGACCAGAAATGAAGAAGAAAGGAGGAAAGAAAAGAAATAAATGGAAAGGAAGCCCTGGAAACGGAGTCAAGGGAACAGATAGAGAGCAGCAGAATCAGATACTGGACCAGCATGATCAGAGAAACAAAGTCACCAGACAACAAAAGTAGAAAAAAATAATTTTATTTTCATTATAGTGTTTGGAATATGTCCACTTTGAGAATCAGGTGCTGAATGTTAAAAGTTTATGTTTATTTACTTATTTATGGCATTTTATCCCATATTAAACATGAATTAGATTGGAACCTGGAATCATTTAATTTTTTTTTCCTGGAGAGAGTAATGTGTTGGCCGCCGCGGCCCCCCCCCCCCCAGGGGTATAGCCAGCTCTGCAATTGTTTTGGGGGGGGGCGCAGAGGTGGACGGGGGGGGGGGAGCGCAGAGGTGGACGGGGGGGGGGGGGCGCCGAGGTGGACCGGGGAGAGAGCCTGTTGTTAAAAATTTACCAGCACACCACTGACTGAAAGCCCACCTCTTTAACATTGCTTTTGACTCATAACCACTTGTAACCACTTGCCTCCACCTACCCTCCTCTCCTCCTTCCTGTACACATTAATTGATTTGATTTGCTTACTTTATTTTTTGTCTATTAGATTGTAAGCTCTTTGAGCAGGGACTGTCTTTCTTCTATGTTTGTGCAGCGCTGCGTACACCTTGTAGCGCTATAGAAATGCTAAATAGTAGTAGTAGTAGTAAAGAGGCGCCAATAAAGGAAATGCAAACTTCCAAACTGGAAAAGCAGCTGGGGACGTTTATCATTTTAACCCATAATCAAAATTAGGGCATCCAAAACAGAGCAGCTGGGGACGTCCATAGTTCCCACCCATAATGGAAATGAGGACGACCAAATCGGAGGAAGCAGCTGGGGACGTTTAGGGATTTTGCCCATAATCGAAATTAGGACGATCATCTTGGGGGCGCCCATGCTGCTCTTACATGGGCATCCTTGGGACGTTCTTGGGACGTCCTCAGTATTTTCGAAGTTCTGCATCCTGTCAGAATGGCACCAAAACAGGCACCCACCTGAAAAGATAATTTCACTGTATCCTCTGCACTCCTTCCATAGTTCTATGTGTACCAACTACCCTGTGTGGCTCTCTTGCACATCACTCTCTAAAATGCACTGTACTCCTCTTCTCCAGCTCTATACCATCTACAATCAGATCTGTGATTACCTGCTAATGCCATTCTTCACCATCTGTTTCCTGGGTCTTCACATGTGGGCCTATGTATATGAATACTGTAGAACAAAACTGGGTTATTTTGACCAACACACGTCCGCCCCTTTTGCTATGCAGGTGATGACACCAGTCAGACACAGAAGCTGGTCTTAGTGGGCACCAGCCCCAGCATACTGAAGGGCAGATAGAGCAGCAAACCAGGGACACAGACAACGCTAATGGGGCACTGAACAACTCTCAACTTTCTCTCCCAACAACGATCTCACTACTCTCCAACTCCACAAAATCGCTAATGGGTCTAAAGATGACTTCCCCCTTACCCTGGTCGCTTTTATTTCAGGTCTAACTAAGGACTCCCATGTTCCCGCCCATGCAAAACCATTTCGCTAGCCATTATAAGTTGGAGGCACCCATCTCGTAACGCCGCCCATAACATGCCCCCTGTGGGGACGCTTCGCACTGAGGATGTTCTTACGGCCCTGTTTCGATTATTGGATTTGGATGACCTTCTTTCATAGGGACGCCCATGTGCCTTTTGTAGTTTTGTGTCGCTTTTTGGACACCCTTCTCTTTCAAAAATGAGCCTGATTGTGACTCAGTTTTATGAACAAAAAGTTTTGTGCAGCCCCCAAGATTAATGAAGGATGATCTCTCAGTGATTATCTGGAGGATTCTGGGTTGCCATACGTCACTTCTGAGCAGCAGGAATGTTTGAATGCACCAGTGCAGGTGAAGGACCTGCAGCAGGCCATCAAACACCTCAAGTCTCATATTTTTCCAGGACCAGATGGCTTTTCACTGGTATTTTATAAGATGCTTACCACTTCTTTGCTTGGTCCCTTACTAGACTACTATGCTGACAGTTTGCAGCATGGCGCATTTTCTATGCATGTGAATGAGGCTTTGATTTCTTTGATACCTAAGACTGGAAAACAGGGCACAAGCTGTCAGTTATAGGCCTTTATCACTTCTCAGTGTTGACATTAATCTGTTGGCCCACATTCTGGCTACTCATTTAGCAGGAGTGTTGCCCTCTTTAGTAGGTGACCACCAGGTGGGCTTTATAACGGGTAGGCTTTCGGTAGTGAATGTGCAGAAAGTCTTGTTGACTATGTCTTGTGCCCAAGTGGCTGGAATTGAGGGGCTGGTTGTGGGGCTGGATGCTAATAAGGCCTTTGACCAAGGTAACTGGGAGCAGGGCTGGTCTTAGGCAGAGGCGACCAAGGCAGCCGCATAGGGCCCTGCGCTTAGGGGGGCCCCGCGCGGCACACCTCAACTCTGTCTCACTCTGACCGACCCCCGCTCGGACGACCGCATCATGATCCCGCTCAGCCGCCGCCGCTCTGCTCCCGCCACGTTGCGGCAAGGTGCCCACCCCTCGCTGAGCCTGCTGACAGCAGCCTCCTGCCTCCCCAGACCCCGACAGTTGCACCGACGGCCCCGACAGACAGTTGCAGCGACGGCTCACCCCAGCATTTCACTTCCTGCTCAATGTCCCGCCTTCTGATGAGGTATTTCCTGTTTTATTTTTTTATTTTTTGTTACATTTGTACCCCGCGCTTTCCCACTCATGGCAGGCTCAATACGGCAGGCAATGGAGGGTTAAGTGACTTCCCCAGAGTCACAAGGAGCTGCCTGTGCCGAACTCAGTTCCTCAGTTCCCCAGGACCAAAGTCCACCACCCTAACCACTAGGCCACTGGCGGGCGGGAGTCACTGAGCAGGAAAGCTGCCTGGAGCCTGGTCAGAGGTGAGCCGGTGTGCGAGTGAGTGTGACTTAAAAATAAATAAAGACAGTCAAGTGGAGCTCGAGCTGGAGCAAGTTTGTGCCACTGCCATTCAAAGGCAAGCCAGGTATGATGATAGCTTTTCTTATAAGGAAGAAGGAAGTTTCAAACCCCTTTTGTGCCTTTTTAAAGGTAAATACTATTGCAGTAGTCTATTATTCTCCCATCAGTGATTAAGTCAAAATTCAGTGTTTTATGAAGAGCAGTGACAGGAAAAGATCAAGAGGTTAGCTAAAGTAGTGCGTGTATGTGAGGGATGCGAACAGGGGCAAGTGGAGAGGGCTAGAGTAGTGTCAGACTTTACTGTTAATTTGCCCAAAGTTATTGAAAACCTAAAGAATCCCAAGTGGGCAGACTAAAAATTGTCCATCTAAAGGTACTTATCTTGCTAAGCTGGCCAGATCATGTGTATTTAGGAGAATTTGAGTTTCCAAAGCAAATAGCATTGTAGCCTCAAGAAAGAGGGGCATTTCTCAAAGCATGTTCAGCTTAGGAGAGGAAAAGAGCACATATAAAATCCATTTCCAAGGAACCTTTTTAAATTAAAAAATAGGGGAATTTGAAAGTACTGGATCTTTTCTTAGTATTTTTCCTTTATTCTCCTTTGTTATGAGAATTGGAACTACTAATTGTAGTGGATTTGAACTGAATTTCTGGGGAGGGGGGGTTCATGATAGCATTGTGTTTATTATTTCAATCAGTTTTTTTGTACAAGTTGTACAAGTTTAGCTTCATTTGTCTTTATTTGAAATTTCATAAATAAAAAATTTTCTAAAAATGGAATAATCTTATCAATGGGGTGGAACTAGGGTGGGGGCGGAGCTATGGTGGAAGCGGGGTTAGGGTGGGGAGGGGCTAGGATGGGGCCCCACCAAATTGGTCTGCACAGGGCCCCACACTTGCTAAGACCGGCCCTGACTGGGAGTACTTATTTGTCAAGTTACAGGATGTGCCATGTAAATGATTGGTTCTGTGGTACTTCTGACTTCTCGGCGCAGACAGCAGAAGTGAGTTTAGGGGAGCCCTGGCAATTTAGTTATCTGCTGCATACCTGAGAATTGTGTTGGGGGTTCCTTTCAGCCTCACTCTCTATTTTATGTCCCATTGTGAACGGTATGGAATAAAGTGGGTCAGCTCATAGGGAGCGATGTTTGAACTACCCCTCTGCTTCTCATTTGTGGGAACGCAGACTTCCTTCCAGGTATGACAAATGTGGCTTTTACAAAGTGAGATTAAAAAAAAAGGTACAGTGTACTTGTTGCATATAGTGGATGACTCTGGGCATCTGAAGTCTTTTGCAGATTTACAGGCAGAGTTTGGGTTGGATGACACTGCCCTTTTTCAATACAACCAGTTGCAGCACTATGTGGCCTCTTTACCCAATGTGGCTCTTTCGTCCTCCACTCATGAATTATATTCTGAAGCCTATTGGTTGGATTCCCAACACTCAGTCTCTCTCAAATGCTACCATAAATATCTGCAGGACCAGGTCCCAGAATTGGATTACTCCTGTTATGTACACCAACGGAATGTAGATCTGGGGATTGCTCTTACTATTGAATGATTTACATGTAGCCTCAATACTAGAGATGCTGTTACTCCGCTACAAATTTTTATTGTGTTTATATGTGTCCCTGCAGAGAGCCTTCTTGGCTACATTACGAGCTACTAATGCTTACCTGAAATGTGGACATTCCCCAGCTACACTTGGTCAAATGATTTGGTCTTGTTCACAGATTTGTTTTTCTTTTTGGAGAACCATTGTTACACGACTTGCACTTATGGTATTCGAACTGGTATCAATCTGTATTATGTTTGTTTGACACTATTAACTGGATACATCCAACACCCAACGGTTTTCTGAGGTTTGTTAAGCTGGTAGTACTAATCGGTAAGAAATGTATCTTGCATTGGTTGCTGTTGGCGGAGGTCTCTATGCTGGCATTGTGGTGTGCGGAGATTTTCCAGCTTGTGGCACTGGAGCATTGTGCATTGTAAGATCTGGATTCGATGCAGGGCAAGAGATCTTAACATGTGTGGGAGCCTTTTTGGAACTCACTGGCACTTTGGCACTGCTTAATTGCTGACTGTTGGACTAGTTTGAGACTTTTAAGTGTATGAAGCATCTGGGAGGATGGAGGGGTGGGGTGGGAGTCCTTGGGGGAGGTGTTGTTAGATACATGATTAGCTTCTTGTTCTTGACTATCTTCTATGGCTGGTGCCAGTTCATACACTGTAGTTGTTCGGCTGTAGTTTGGGGTGGGGAGGGGTTGGGATGCGGGTTGAGGTGGGATAATGGGGTGGGGGAGAAACTGTAAACCTTTTTGACAATTCTTTGTCTGAAGATGATTGTACTAGCTGTTAGCTGTATTATTATCAATAAAAAAAATTTGAAAAAAATTTGGACCCACGAGACATGGGTAAAGGAGTGTTAACCTGGATGCAAAACTCGCCACAGATCCACCAAATTAAGACCGAGACATAACAGTTCACTTCTACCAACAATTGATCGTCTTCTCCCTTTCTGAACACTCTTTTTATCCCACTCTAAATCACCTCCCAAAATAATGGAACAAGTTTGGAAATCCAGTACAATTTTACAAGATTGGGAAAGAAAGTCCTTTCATAAATAGTGGGCATGTACAAAGAAACTAACACATAGGTTTTACCAAATAATGAGCAATGAACCACCTGTGAATATATGCAACACTTATGCTCCTCATAGGGGATGTTTTTATTAATTAAAATAGCCATCCCCTCCCTTCTGTATAGGGGCACAGGAATAATAACAATAGCCCACCCAGTCCCTTCTCAACTTTTGGTGTTCCACGTCATTCAGATGGGTTTCCTGTGAAAATACTATCTCAGCCCCTTGACAATGGAGAGCTGCAAATAACTTCTTTCTTTTGATGGAGAATTTTTCCCACAGATGTTCCAAGTTATGATATTAAGAGCACTCATCAAGAGGATTCGAAAAAGGTCCTATTAGGAAAAACATATAAACTTTCTCCACACCAAGAAAAGTAATACCAAAGTGCATAGAAAAAGGGATCCACAGATCTAATAGAAGGGAACACAGCAAAAAGTATGAGAACAAGGGAGAACCATTGCACAGTCCTCTTACCCAAATCCCTGCCCTAACCCTCCCTTAATCCCTCCCCAAAACCTCCTCCCTTCCCCTCACCCCAACCAAAACAGACTCAGGATGAAAGTAAGTAGACAAGTCCCCTCCGTATACATTACCAAACATTGACCCCTCACAGAGCGAACAGAATGAAGAGAATTAAGCAATCTCTACTACAAAAATGCCTAGAAAATATGTAAACAGCAATTAACTTAGAAGGCATAAATCGGAGCATTAAATACATAGCACATGAATACGCAGCCCAAGACTCCGTCAAGGTGCAACAGCAACGGAGGAGCTCAGAGAGGCACTCTGGCACAAGCAAGCTGAGCATCCACTCCTATAAAAATGAAGAGATCTCTGTAGTAGACTGACATTTCAGGTGATTTTTCTTCTCTGGTATTCTGTGCCACCTTGGGGTCTGGGGCCTGACAGGTATTGCAGGGCTACATGCATGCTCCAGATCTTTCCATAACCTCCTAAATTCACCCGTTTACCTATGCAGGTCCCTGCACTGAATATTGCCAGCACCTGCATAACTTCCAGCTCTACCCCAACACCACCCCCCTGTACTGCCCCTGACCTGCCCACATTTTGGGGTGTCAATCAGAGCCGATATTCAGCAGCATTGCCCAGTTTAGTGCCACTGAATATTGGCATTGGCAGACAGGAGTGATTTAAGTGGGCCAGAGCCTCTCCTCGCTTTGAATATCAGCTGGTTAGATTGTAAGCCCTTCAGGAATAGGAACATACCTACTTTAGCTGAGTATAACTTGCCTTGAGCTACTACTACTACTTATCATTTCTATAGCGCTACAAGGCATACGCAGTGCTGTACACCAAACATGAAAAAGACAGTCCCTGCTCAAAAAGCTTACAATCTAAAAGGACAGGCACACAGACAGAACAATGGAGAGGTATGGGGATAAAAGGGTATAGGGCAAGTGAAAAGTGGTTAGGAGTCATAAACAGTGTTAAAAAGGTGGGTTTTTAGCCTGGATTTGAAAACGGCCAAAGACGGGGCTAGGCGTACAGGCTTGGGAAGTCTATTCCAGGCATGAATTAGTGCTCTCCAATGGTATCTAATTCAATCAATTAATCCTAGTAGTCAACTGCAGCTAAACCAGTCACATAGCATTCTTGGGTTTTACTCTTCCTCTCAGAAAAGCAGTTATAGATGGTTCAGTCCCACTCCATAAATAGACTTTTAAATTTCTGAACCCACCACAGGTGGCTATATAGGTGGATAGCAAAGGAGCAGCACAACTTCTAGAATCCTCAGGCTTTACCATTCTAGGATGGCCGATATAGGTGTTTATCTTTGCTGATTCCAGCTTTACTCCACAACACCGAAACTGGAGGACCAATGCCTTCTGAGCACGTAAACCCCACACTGCAAGTTCTTGCCTCCTCCAACCATGATCCAATGCTCCCCCAGCATGAAAGCCCCATGCTGCTAGCCTGTAACATGGAAGCTACAACTTTAGCTTTTTCACCTAGGAGCCTATTCCACGATTGGACTAGGGGCTAGATGACAAATACCTTTACCACTTGAACCTCGGACTCAGGAAAATAGCAGCCCTGAGCTCTGACCAGAAGCCACAATTCAAACAGGCACTGACCAGGCAAGAGCATCTCAGCTCGCGAAAAACAGAGTGCCTTTCAGTGCACTCTTTCTCAGATAATTCCCAGCAGGGAACATTACATAACCAAACAAATTTTCAAGGAGCACAAACTCAGTCTACAGTGTAGCTGCCATTTACCCTGATGCATCACTTGGCAAGAGGATTACCACCAGCAACAACCCAGACTACACCTATGGGCCTATGTGCCACCCAGAAAAGGAAAGCTGCCTGGCTCCACGACCATTTCTGACACCACCTCAATAATAGCTGCACGACTCCCCTTAAAAGAACGGCAGCCCCCCTCCCCCCCACGCACACGATCGCCTGAAAACACAACTCACAACAATCATGGCATCAAACCTTTGGATTTGTCTATTTCTAATCTATATATATAAAAGGCAAGACCAACGTTCTATGAAGCCTCCAGCCGGAAGTGTGAAGCGCCAGAGATATCCGGTTTCCCCACGAGTGAAGGAAAACAGCACAGCACGAAATCCCTCTCTCTGTAACAGTGAAGGACCCAGAGGGGGGAGGAGAGAGAGACGCCCTCACTCTCTCTGTAACACAAACACAGAACAGCAGGAAACGTAACACTGAAGGACTGGACTCCAAGGGGGGAGGGGGAGGGAGAGAGGGCAGGGACACACACTCCCACATGCACACTCTGAAGAAAACCTTGCTAGCCCCCGTTTCATTTGCATCAGAAATGGGGCTTTTTTACTAGTCTGTATATAAGTCAAAGAAAAAGAAATCCTGAGTTCTGGAAAAGAACAAGTTTGGCAATGGTGCAATAATGTCTGGTGATAAGATAAGAGTCATAAACATGTACAAACAATGAACAACCCAAATGATTAACAGGGTGATGGAAAATAGAGATAGGATGGCTGTGAAAGGTGGAAAGAATGTAGCTGACATTTGCAGATTTAGCAGAAGAAGCCTTAAGGGATTATGAGAAATGACGTACAGAAACTAGGTGCAGGTAGCAAAAGTAGACTATATAAGAGGTATGACTGAGAATGTAACTTAAGCAAAATGAGCTAGCTTTCCTTCTGTGTATGCTGTTATTGTAAATATATACTTTGCTTCCTGTATAATGTTCTTATACAGCCTCTGTCCAAGGGAGGACAGTTGAAAAAAATAAAAGTTTTTTATTCTTTCTTGCTGAATATTGTGAATGTGATTTGTATAACCTAAGAGAATAAGGAGGTTTTAAACAAATCCTTACCTGTAGCTGTCAAGGGTACCTTACCCAATCCTTTAATCTAGTATGCAACTACAATCCCCTCTCAGTCCATCCCTACTTCACTAACTGGGGCCTGCCTATACCCTATTAAAATCCTACAAGGCACCTCCAACTACAAATTGTCAGGATCACTAGCTGTACCCACACCACTCCTTCACAGTCTCTGCCTCCTCAGCATCGCACATCATCCACTCCCAGGGTTAAAGGTCTGCAATCAGTGTCTCAGGAAAACAGGAGATTCACTAGAAGTGCTTTATTAGCTCCTTAATACTGCTATTCTTCTTTAAGTCTTCCCAGACCTTCTCCTCTACCCGGTATAGTCCAACTTCTAAACACAATTCAATTTAACACTGCTTTCCCACACAATTCAATTTAGCACTGCTTTTCAACATAGTTCAGCTTAGCACTGCTTTCCCACACAGTTCCGCTTAGCACTGCTTTGCAACACAGTTCAATTTAGCACTACTTTCACTTCAGTTCTGCTTAGCCCTGCTTTCAATACAGTTCAGTTCAACAGCAATATGGTCTAAATCACTTTCTCACTCTTAGACCTAATGACCCACCTCCCTCATTTGTCAGCACAAATCCTCCTGACATCCACCCACCAGGTCAATCTACCAAATCTTCATTCACTCTCTCATGATCAGTTCATAACTCACTTTAGGCGCCCTCCAGCAGTACTTCAATTTCCTCCTCATTCTCTCTTTCTTCCACCTCCTCCAGTTCCATTCTCTCCTCTCCTTCCTCTTGATCTAGGAGCTCCTCCCCTCCCACATCTGATTCCATTTCCCAATCAACCCCCGGCTCCTTCCTTTCTTGCATAGAATCCTCTCCCTTCACCTGATCCCTCTGCTGTTGCTGCACTGCATTCTGGACCTTGCAGTTTCTTAGTTCCTGGTGTCTCTGATGTTGCCCTGCCTTCTGGGCTTTGTAGTTTCTTAGTTTCGAATTTCTCTGGTGCTGCACTGCCTTCTGGGCTTTGTAGTTTCTTTGCTCCTCACAAAATGTTTCAAAAGACATAAAAACAAACCCTGTCTAGGATCAAAGAACCAGTGTTGATCCCTCAAACAGATATGTCGTCAAAAAACTTACAACTCCTCTATTCCCATTCCTTGTTACTACCTTAACATTAGATCAGTGGGCAACAAAATACCACTTCTTAGAGACTGGCTAGAAGAACATCAGCTGGGATGCCTCTTTTTAATGGAGATCTAGTTATTTTCCGAAGAAGACACCCGAATTAAAGAACTATCTTCAGCAGGATACAAATGTATTACACTGTCCTGGAACGGGAAAAAGGGGAGGGGGCATTGCCCTGATACACAGGGATATATTTGACATTTCTCTTATTGACTCATTTCTAACTTCAGACTTAGAGATCCTCTCATGTCATCTCCAAGACTCTTCATCTTAAGACTACTTAACATGCATACTATTCTACAGTCCCCCTAATAAGTGGCCCAAAGTCTACCCTCAAGTCTGAATTTGTTTCAGAAATCTCTATTGAAAGTCCCTATAACCTATTACTAGGGGACATAAATGTCCACTTAGAAAACTTATCATATACTAGCAGGGTTGATCTCTGTGCTTTTCTGTCTTCCCTGAACTATGCGATAACTTCCCCCTCCCCAACCCATAGCAAAGGTCACCAATGAGATCTGGTCACCTTCAGCAATAATGGAAACATGAATCCCACTATCAGATTACCAGATATCTGTTGGGAAGAATCAATATGGTCTGATCACTACCGATGCTCTTTCACAATTAACCACTTTAAGAAGTTTTCAAACTACAACAATAGCAAGTTACATCCAGAGGAAGAATCGAACCCAATACTTTCTGGGATTCTGTACTACCAAGACTGCCTGAAGATGGAACACTCAACCTGGAAATCAATTGGCCTAAAGTAGGCCTCGATATTCTGGATAAAATAGCACTTCTTTGCTCCAAAACTAAGCTGGTATGGAAGAGTGATAGATGGTTCACCCCTGATCTATTGAAATTAAACAAGAATGCAGAAAACTAGAATGCAAATGGAAAAAAAGGCAAATCCAATCTATCCAGGACCAATTGGTGAACGGCAGTCCACACCTATAAACAAGCAATAGTTCTAGCCAGGAAAAAATATTATTCAGAGCTGATTCAAAACAGGGGATGTAACACAAAACAATTGTTCTCTATTGTCAACTTATTTACAACACCTCTGAAAGCTGAAGACGCTGCAATAGAGGAACTTCCCATGCCTAACCAACTAGCCATACACTTCTAAGACAAAGTCAATAAACTCAGAGTCAGTTTCTGCTGTCACTGACAAAGATCCTGACTCGCCTTCAACCTGCCCCCTAAAGAAGGCACCCCTGCCAACAGAACCTGGAAAGACTTTGAGGCTACACAGTGGTCTGCCTTTACCAAACTCTTCTCAACGTATGCCACTTCTTATTGTATACAAGATATCTGCCTTTCCTACTTAATGAATAGTGCCCCATCATCATTCTGCGCCATTGCTCACTCATGGACCGAACAGCAACTGTCACGGGGAAACTTCCCTCAAAGGCTGGTTGAAATCATCATCACACCAATACCCAAAGATCCCAACCAACCCAGAAAATTGGTTTCTAACTACAGACCGGTGGCCTCCATTTCATTCTTTACCAATCTAATAGAAGGTACGGTGACTTCACAACTCAACCACTACTTGTACCTGTACAATATCCTTCCAGCATCTCAATCTGGAGTTTGTGCACTTTTCAGCACAGAAACAGTTTCAAGCTCCTTACTGGACTATTTCTGACTACTACTAAGTGAAGGAAAAAGCGCACTTCTACTCCAATTCAATTTATCCTCAGCATTTGACCTAGTGGTCCACACCCTCCTATTAAAGAACCTCGAGGACATTGGGATCACAGGAAGAGTTCTAAAATGGTTCAAAGGCTTCTTGAGAAGTAGATCATACAGGGTCAAACTGCACACAAACTTATCCCTGAACTGGTGTAACAGATGCGGCGTCCCACAAGGTTCCCCCCGCTCTCCGGTATTATTTTTCTCTAATCCCTAAGCTCACAGTTAGATTGTAATGGCTTTCTCCATTATATCTATGCAGATAACATCTCAGTGTTAATTTCTATCCAATCAATCTTCAAAATTGATGTAGCCAGGGTCTACAATGCATCACCCTAAAAGAAACATGGATGTACGACCATAAGTGAAAGCTCAAAACAGAAAAAAACCAAATTCTTATGTTTCACCTCAAAACCAGAACAAATCCCTAAGATAATCACCATCAACCAAGCTGACTTTATCCTTTCTAAAACCATCAAACTCCTAGGCATGCAAATTGATAGTGCTCTTTCCCTGGAGACACAAGTTAACACCTTAGCCAAAAAATGTTTCTTCCTAATGAGAAAATTCTGCATCATTGGGATGTACTTTGAAATCAACCACTGTGAAAGGTTAGTGCATGCACTGTTACTATCATCCCTTGACTACTGTAACGTAATATACTTAGGCTGCACAAAGACCTTACCGAAGAGATTCCAAACTATTCAAAATACAGCAGTCAGACTAATCTTCGGTCCATCAAAATTTGACCGTATCTCCTTTCTATATCAAATGGCATTGGCTACCCATTGAGGTGATCCTCCAAATTGTCATATTTCCTTTTCAAAACACTACAAGGACTGATCCCCAGCTACCTGCTAGCTCATTTATGCTTCACAACCTCTGCAAGAACCAGGAGAAAAGGAACTAATGGAATTAGAAAAGGTACAGAGAAGGGTGACGAAAATGATAAAGGGGAGCCTATGAGGAAAGGCTGAAGTGTCTAGGGCTCTTCAGCTTGGAGAAAAGACAGCTGAGGGGAGATATGATAGAGATCTATAAAATAATGAGTGGAGTGGAACGGGTAGACGTGAATCGTTTGTTTATTCTTTCCACAAATACTAGGACTAGGGGGCATGCGATGAAGCTACAAAGTAGTACATTTAATACGAATTGGAGAACATTTTTCTTCACTCAACGTGTAATTAAAGTCTGGAATTCATTGCCAGAGAATGTGGTAAAAGTGGTTAGCTTAGTGGGGTTTAAAAAAGGTCTGGATGGGTTCCTAAAGGAAAAGTCCATAGACCATTAGTAAATTGACTTGGGGAAAATCCACCGCTTATTTCTGGGATAAGCAGCATAAAATGTATTGAATTTTTTGGGGATCTTGCCAAGTATTTGTGACCTGGATTGGTCTGTCCCAGTGTGGCAATACGTATGTGCTTATGTACTAACTGCTAACTTTTTCACCTTCCTCTCTTCTAATGTTAAGAAGAGACTAGCGCTCTTCAACAAATCTCTTGCCGTCTAAGCAGATAGATTCTGGAAAGACATTGCCAGAACATTCTCCCCTTCACAATCATACCTCATGTTTCGAAAAAAGAATAAAACTCTCTTATTTAGGAAAAATGTCTTATAATCAGAATCCTACTTACCCCCAAATCAATCCACTGTAATTCTCAGAGGAGTGTTCTGTTTTCTATAACCCTTTAAGATGTTTATTAACCGCTTAGAACTGAATATGTGTTCGCGGGATATAAGCCCAAATGTAATGTAATTAATCCATTATCATTTTTGGGTTTCCACAGCAGATCTCTAACAATAATCAATGTTATTTCCTCCTCTACTTTTAGCATAGTGGACTGCACCTTCAGCTATTCATTAGATGGAACATATTAAACAAGAGTAATAGGCTATACTATTTTTCTAACCTTTAGTAAAATAAACGCGTAAATCAGGGACTTTGACAGAGTATTTAAATTTTCCTTCAAATGAGTTTGAATGCTTTTATTATATAATTAAATACATTTGAAACTGAAGTGGTATGTATTTAAAATTAATTTATAACAAAGTTAAGTGATGTATCTTACCCACTGGACTACACAGAAAACTGTATATAAAAAAATGACTCATGTACGGGATTGTGAAATTCAGTATTTTGGTAGCACCCATAGCTATTCTTATTTTTATTTTCACATGAAACTCATATTTCTTCTCGAAAATGTTAACAATTCTACAGGCTGAGTGATGAATTTTGTAGGCAGTTCCCATGAAGTGAGATGGCAGTGCAAGACCTCTGTAATCATGTCAAGTGCTCTCCTGAGGGATAGTGATACAATTTGACCTTAGGTTCATGTGAGTTATGTCCTACTCTAGCTGTTCTAAAATAGAAACTAGGGCAGCAAAATTTCTAACGTATGTAGTCAGTGTTTGGTTGCTTGTTGTGTTGAACATATATTTCCTCCTCTATCCCATACTCCTTTGTGCTAAGAGGTGGTAACTTCTCAACCACTTTAATTCAAGCTTTTAACAGCACAGTTCAGGGCACAGGGGATATTCTTTTGCTTGAGGTAAAAATGTCCAATCCACATTATTAAGTCTAGCAGTGTGTTACTGTCTGGCCACCATGCCTTAAAATCATTCCAATTGCACTCTGCAAAGCAGGAGAGTAGCCAGACCTGCAATTTTGGGTGGGCCCTGCCCCTGAGTTAACCTAGGTGGGACCTTCCCACCCTCACCCCCATACATACATACAGTTTTAAAAAAAAAACTTTCTCTCTGTCCCTGCTATTGTCATCTTTATCCCCCTCCACCCAGCATCTGCTCCTCCCCACCCAGCATCCTCACTCCTCTCTCCCTCTAAATTGTTGCCGGCAGTGATTTCTGTAAGCAACCTGCGCCAGCCCTGAAGGCTTCCCTCTACTGCATCCCCACCAATGAAGAAACAGGAAGTGATGTCATCAAGGGCGGGACATGGTAGAGTGAAGCCTGCAGGTCTGGTGCAGGTTACTTGCAGGAATTGCTGATTGCAAAGGCTAAAAGGTAGATAGGGCCAGGAGTGTTCAAATAAAGATGGGCAGCTGCCATGAGAGACAGAGGGAGAGAGAGAGGAGTGAGACACCAACAATAAGATATTTTGGGGCCACTAGACTGGGTTGGCCTGAGGCAAGAATGGGTAGGCTTGTGCCTACCCAGGACCACCTGTAGCTACGCCACTGCTGAAAAGCTTCCACCCTTGTGTCATGGATGTATCCCTTAAGAACGTAAGAACATAAGAATAGCCATGCTGGGTCAGACCAATGGTCCATATAGCCCAGTATCCTTTTCCAACAGTGGCCAATCAAGGTCACATGTATGGCAAAAACCCAAATAGTTTTTCTCTACACTGCCATTCCCCAGGATGAAGCCCTGGGAGTGATTGAATGGTTTTTGGAACAACGGGGAAATGAGGAAACCCCTTTATTATTAGTCTGGCATCCATTCGAATGAAACAACATTTTTTTCAATATGGGGGGAGGATTTTTCAGCAAATTTCAGGTGTCGCTATGGGTGCCACGATGGCACCCTCTGTGGCGAATCTCTTCATGACCCATTTTGAGAACAAACATGTTTATTCCAGTCTGTTTAATAAATACATCAGAATATAGGTACATTTTATTTATGACATATTTATGTTGTGGCAGGCAGATAAAGTCGTGCTTGCTCAGTTGAGGATCAAGTTCACGGTGCAGTGTGATGAAGAGGAAATCACATATTTGGATGTGAAGGTACAGAAGAAAGCAACTAATTTTAATACTACAGTTTATCACAAATATACTGAGGTGAATACTTTCTTTAGTCTAAGAAAGTATTCACCTCAGTATATTTGTGATAAACTGTAGTATTAAATTAGTTGCTTTCTTCTGTACCTTCACATCCAAATATGTGATTTCCTCTTCATCACACTAGTTGTCACCCAAGAGCCTTAAAAGATAGCCTTCCCTTCTCACAGCTCCTGAGATATCAACAGATCTGTTCAGAAGGGGAGTTCCGACATCAAACATGCGGTCTTTGTAAACGGCTGTTGAACCGAGGGTATCCTAGAAAGGTGATCTTAAATGCCTACCACCATGCTAAATACAATAATAGAGATCTTTTGTTACTACCCCTGTTACTACCTCGATCTTGAGTCCTTGGAGAGGAAGAGGCGGTCCAGACCTGTGTACTGAGATACACTTCTAAAACCTATGAAGTGACCCGAATTTTGAAGAGACACTGGAACATTTAAGCTCATTGCCTATATTCTCTCATTCTAGAGTGCAGTTTGCATACAGCATGAGTAAGAATTTGAAAGAGCTGTTAAGCCTGTCTATGTTGCCAGACGTTGGGTTGGAAATGCCAGAATTTAGAGGACGGAAAAAATGTAATGGATGCAGTATGTGCCCACTTATGCTGGAGATGAACACATTTAAACATCCTTCTACTGAATGAGAGCATACTTTATTTGTCAACACTACATGTAAATCAGACCACGTTATCTATACATGGATCAGACCTCTCGACAATTGTCTACAAGTTTGGTGGAGCATAAGAGTGCCATCAAAACTCAAAAGATAACTTCACTGAATCATTGCAATGCATGTCAGCATCCATTTGCGACTCTACATTGTCTGGTGCTTCAACAGATTGATATATCTAAAAGAAGTGGCGATAGATGGCGCATATTGCTTCAGAAGGAGCAACAATGGACCGTTTTGCGAGTAGGCAAAACGGTCACCCGACCCAAGTCCATAGTCCTCCATCAAATTCCCAAATGGCACTACCGTCTCACCCACATGCAATTGCCCCAGCAAATCCAGGCCTGAAGCTGCCCATCTACAAAAAATACTGCTACCCATACCTGGCTCAAATGAGGGATTATCCACAATTGGGGTTAGGCCTGATACCATTGGTTGTCGGTCCTGGAACATACAGTCCCAGTAATAGAAAGTGGCCTGGACTGTAGGCGGAAATTTATCTATCCTTCCCCTATATTTACTGGGCAGCCACATTAAATGCCCAAGTGCACGCGATCCCACCAGGCCTTGTTCAATATCCACCCATCTTTTATGGTCTTCCCTTCGAAACCAGTCAAGAGCCCCTCTAGCTTGTGCCGCCCAGTAATACCAGGTCAGATTGGGAACTCCCAGACCTCCCTCCCTTTTGCTCTTGTATAGCAATGCTCGGGGCAGTCGTGGCTTTTTATGGTTCCAGACAAACCGGATTAAGGAGTCCTGAAGCCCTGACAAGAAGGACCTGGTCAGCTTCAAAGGCAATACCTGGAACAAATACAAAAGTCAGGGCAAAATGTTAATTATAATCGCCGCGATGCGCCCGAACCAGGATATACCCATAGTCGACCATCTGTCCAGGTCCCTCTGTATCTCCCTCTTGAGGGCCTGGTAATTATTCTCAAACAGTGCAGATAAATTGCTTGAAATCTTCACTCCCAAATAACTCAAGGCGGCTTCAAACGTTGTACTCGGTATAACCGGACTATCTCAGGTATCGATACCCACGCTTGGTGTATCCAGTGCCTTGGGCCCGACCACAGCCTAGCTGCTTGTAGTCTATGTCTTCATATGAAGAAACGGACCCAAGCATCTCGAGAAGCCCAACGAGAGAAGCTTTTTGGGGCTCGGTCCGGTCCTTCGACATTGACATTGAGGGATGCATCGATGTCGGAAGCTAAGGTAATGGCTGCGGAACGACCAACTCGTGCTGGGAGCAGTGAGGCATCGAGTGGGTCTCCACCTGTCTCGAGGCCTCCTGTTATGCAGGTCCACCGGGATCGACCTTCGTCGGACCTGGCCCCAAGGAGACGTGAGGATTTCACGTCTTCCTCATCGGTACCGAGGACTCTCAATGATGGGCATTGAGCGAAGGCGAAGAAGCACCGTCATCGTTCTCCTTCGACACACGGTGCTGGGAGCTCCGGGGCGTCGACAGATTCGGCACCCGAGAAGCGTCGGTGCCGAGAGGATCACTCTCCCTCTATACAGGACGTGCTGATGCGTCGGGCTAGGAGCCCGGTACCTACTCTTGAGCCTCGACAGATTCTGGCACCAGCTCCTGTACTGACCCCTTAGCCTTGTCTGACGGCGGCTCTCGACAAGTGCATCAGGGCCCTGCTTCCATAGCCTCTGGAAGGGTTACTGCGCCAGGCTGCTTCGGTGTCAGGGGTGCTTGCGCCTTCCATACCGTCTGCTGCAGCAGTATCTGGCCCTTCGCCTGTGGTGAGGTCCCCGATTTCGGTGCCGCCTGCGGCATCAGTGTCGGCTGCCACCCAGGTCGACTCTCCCTCAACGTAGGTGGAGGAAGCTTCACCAAAGTCCAGGCGGGCGTTCACTTCTCTGCATCGCCATCAAGGACGTTGTTCCTCGGCGTCGAGGCAGGCTCAGTTTTGGACTGCTCTGATACATGTCATGTCCGATACTGAAGATGAGTGTTCATGGGAGGAAGAGGAGGATCCCAGGTACTTTTCTTCTGACTAGTCCTTTGGGATTCCTTCTGAAGAGGGATCTGAGGAAGCTAGAAGAATGGTCTTAAGGTTTGGCAATTAAAATTCAATGCGAAGAAATGCAAAGTGATGCACTTAGGGAATAGAAATCCACGGGAGATGTATGTGTTAGGAGGGGAGAGGTACGGACGGGGAGAGGGATCTTGGGGTGATAGTATCTGAAGATTTGAAGGTGACGAAACAGTGTGACAAGGCGGTGACCGTAGCTAGAAGGTTGTTAGGCTGTATAGAGAGAGGTGTGACCAGCAGAAGAAGGGGGTGTTGATGCCCCTGTATAAGTCGTTGGTGAGGCCCCACCTGGAGTATTGTGTTCAGTTTTGGAGGCCGTATCTTGCTAAGGATGTAAAAAGAATTGAAGCGGTGCAAAGAAAAGCTACGAGAATGGTATGGGATTTGCGTTACAAGACGTATGAGGAGAGACTTGCTGAACTAAACATGTGTACTCTGGAGGAAAGGAGAAACAGGGGTGATATGATTCAGACGTTCAAATATTTGAAAGGTATTAATCTGCAAACGAACCTTTTCCGGAGATGCAAAGGCGGTAGAACGAGAGGACATGAAATGAGATTGAAGGGGGGCAGACTCAAGAAAAATGTCAGGAAGTATTTTTTTCACAGAGAGAGTAGTGGATGCTTGGAATGCCCTCCCGCGGGAGGTGGTGGAAATGAAAACGGTAACGGAATTCAAACATGAGTGGGATAAGCATAAAGGAATCCTGTGCAGAAGGAATGGATCCTCAGGAGCTTAGTCGAGATCGGGTGGCAGAGCCAGTGGTGGGAGGCGGGGCTGGTGGTTGGGAGGCAGGGATAGTGCTGGGCAGACTTATACGGTCTGTGCCAGAGCCAGTGGTGGGAGATGGGACTGGTGGTTGGGAGGCGGGGATAGTGCTGGGCAGACTTATATGGTCTGTGCCCTGAAGAGTACAGGTACAAATCAAAGTAGGGTATACACAAAAAGTAGCACATATGAGTTATCTTGTTGGGCAGACTGGATGGACCGTGCAGGTCTTTTTCTGCCGTCATCTACTATGTTACTGCCCTCCCATTTAAAAGTAAAGGAGGTCTTCAATGTTTCCATTAAACTCGGATTTACCCCCACCGCCATTCCAGTGGATTTACTAGCATTGAGTTTGTAGCCTGAGATTCCAGCGTACTCCCCTCTCACTTTCATTAGATTGGGCAGTGAAATTAAAGGATTTGTTAGGGACAGCAGGACATCATCTGCGAATAAGACTACTTTGTATTCCTGCCCTCCCACCTTCACACCAGCAATGTCCGGGTGCTCTCTAATCGCCTCCGCCAAGGGTTCCATTGCCAGAGCGAAGAGTTAAGGAGACAGCGGGCATCCCTGTCGCATACCTCGACCCAGCTGAAACGTCACCGAATGCTCGCCGTTCACCCTCACACACGCTCGTGGCGCCGTGTACAATGCCCCAATCCAGGTCCTGTATTAGAGTCCTATCCCAACCCTAGCTAGGACCTTGTCAAGGAACCCCCAGTGGACCCGGTCAAAGGCTTTTTCAGTGTCAAGCCCTAATAGCACCACAGGGCTAGCCTTTGTCTGGGCTGCATATAAGAGGTCCACTGTTCTACGGATATTGTCCATAGCTTGCCTGTTGGCTACAAAGCCCACCTGGTCAAGATGGATTAGGCTAGGCAACACCCTCCCCAATCGGTTGGCCAAAACCTTAGCCAGAATTTTAACATCAGCATTAAGTATCGATATTGGCCGGTACGAGGCACATTCAGTTCTATCTTTGCCAGGCTTGGTATTACCGCCACCCACGCCTCCATCGTCAATGGAAGAGAGGCTCCTTCTCTTACAGAATTAGTGATCAGAGTCAAATGAGGCACCAGTTGTGTTGCAAAGATCTTATAAAATTTGTTTGTAAAACCGTCTAATCCTGGTACTTTCCCTGATGGCAAAGCCTTGATAACCTTTATTACCTCTATTGATAGCTGTTTAAATTTTTTTGAAGATCTGTTTAAAATATTATGAAGAGTTGATTATTCTGAAATAGTTTTTTTTTTTTTTTTTTTTTATTATTTTATTTATAGTTTCAACTTTTTATACAAGCATTTAAATCTTGTTAAAGAAAAACAGAATATATATGGTAATTAATAGGAAACAAAAACTCTTCCCTCGTTGAAATAGTTTTTAAGGAGTTTTTTTTGCCGATAATGAAGCAGTATTGCTCGCATGGATTTTAGCTGGGAGCTTCTTGAAGCTTTTTCCTCCTTATTTTGAAAATACCCACTCATTGCTCAGGGCTTGTTCTGTAGAGAATCTTTTTGTTCTTTTTATTTAATTTTTTGGAAAACCCCACATAGTACCAGCATTCCATGCTACCAATCCTAGGGCAAGCAGTGGCTCCCCATGTCTGTCTCAATGGCTACAAGCGTGGCAAAGAAGGCAGATAGCAGTGTTTTGGAGAGACTGAAGATGCTTGAGATTAGACCGGATGCAATCTAAATAAACAATGTTACAATAGTCCAATCTGGTGACAAGAAGGGATAGACTAAGAGAATGGAAAGAAGCGGGGTTGAGATATTTCCTAACACAACGAAGCTGATGCAAAATGTGAAAACCTGATTTACAGAGACCAGAGACCTGGGGGATAAAAGAGAGACTCGGGTCCAGTGTAATAACTAAATAACTGAAGAATCAACTGGAGAGATAGGGATACCAAATAGATTCAGTGCAAGAGATGATATAGAGATGCCTCTCGTAAACCAACAAGCAACAGTTTTTTCTGGGGGTTCAAGACTAGTCTGAGAGCAGAGAACCAGGTGGAAACCTGACCCAAGGCATTTTGTAGAGGATCAATATCAAAGACAGAAGGGTTTGTAGGGAAAATGAGAATATAGTTGGCATAGAAATGAAAAAAATTCCCGGTGAACTGGATGAGAGAGGCTAGTGGACTCAAAAATAGGTTAAATAGCAGAGGTGACAGGACAGAGCCCTGAGGAACCCCACAGGAGAGAGACTGAGAAGCAGAAACTGAAACAGTAGTATCTACGTGAAAAGAGTGATCAGAAAGGTAAGAGGCAAACCAATTCAGTACTGTGACAGAAAGTTCGAGTGAAGAGAGTTGAGTCAGAAGTAAAGAGTGGTTAACCAGATCGAAGACAGCTGAAAGGTCTAGGACGACAGCAAGAAGGAATAAATCTTACTAAATAGGGCAGTAAGGATGGTCTCTGTACTGAAATATGGCTGGAATCTAGATTGTCTAGGGTGCAGCACTAAGGATTTCTCTATAAAAGATGAGAGCTGGGTGAAATCAATTTTCTTGAGGATCTTAGAGAGGAAACATAGGTTCAATACAGGGCGGTAATGAGACAGTGTGTGAGGATCTAAAGATGGTTTCTTAAGGATAAGGCGCACAACTGCACATTTCCAGGATGAAGGAACTGTTCCAGTCAAAAGACTATTGTTAATAACAGATAAAACCTTGGAGAAAGGGTGAAAAAAGCAAAAAGTGGGTCTCATACCAGAAAGAATCTTACTGAGCGATCCCAAGGTTTGAGAATGAAAAGAATACCAGGTTGAGATGCCAATTCTGTGAACAGGAGAGGTAAAGAAGAGGGTAACAGAAGAGGGTAGAAGGGGAAACAGGATAGAAAACTGGATCAATGAATGATCTGACCATGGGATCTGAATGGGAGCAAAAGAAACAGATTGAAAAAATGTCTCAGCAGGGGAATTGATCAGGTCAAGGGTGTGCCCATCAGATGGGTCAGGAAGGAAACTGTGTGAGATTAAGATTAGAAAGAAAGGAGATAAAATCTCTATCACAGGTAGACTGAGGGTTTTGAAATTGCCCAAGAATACATTTGGGAAGCGGTTAATAGTGTTGGTTATGGCCTGGAGGCAAATGTCCCAATTCAGAATGTATCAGTGACAGTAAAATGTATTTAGTCTTGAAGCTTATACCTTAGCATAAACTTTACTGTCAAAATAGGTGTATAGTTAGTGACAAGAAGTGGGTCCTTACTGGATTTTGGTAAAACAATCATTTGTGCTTACATGAAGGATCCTGTTATTAAAATGGTTTTCATTAATATGAGAATAAAACATTTTAAGTGTAGGTGATAGTTCTTTAGTGAAAATGTTGTAGTATTCTGCAGATAGACTGTTTGGACCAGGAGCTTTGTTATGGGGAAGACATTTAATTGCCAATTGGATTTCTTCTAGTGTTATAGATGATTCCAATTTGTCAAGTTATGATTTTGTCATCTGTGTAACATAGTAGATGATGGCAGATAAAAACCTGTACGGTCCATCCAGTCTGCCAAACAAGATAAACCCATAGCATAAGTTAAGATATGATACTACATATTCATACGTGATCTTGATTTGTCCTTGCCATTTTCAGGGCACAGACCATAAAAGTCTACCCAGCACTAGCCTTATTCTCCATCTATTGAAGCTGTAATTGAAGCCCACTCTAGCCCATCCAAATCTCTCCATCCATGATTGGGGTACAGACCATAGAAGTCTGGCTAGCACTGGCCCTGTTCTCCAGCTACTGAAGCTGAATCTGTCCAGCCATGATCAGGACACATGCCCAGCTCTGGTTTTGCTTCCCAATTACTGGTGTTGCTGTCTAATCACCACTAATCTTGTTTGGTTCCATGCCTTCTATACAGGATTCCTTTGTGTTTGTCCTACGCATTTTTGAATTCCATTACCGTTTTCATCTCCACCATCTCCCGCAGAAGGTCATTCCAGGTATCTAACATCCTCTCCGTGTCAGCTCCCCACAACCTAGTTCTACCACCTTCCCTCTTCTGGAAAACGTTTGTTTGTATATTAATACTTCTCAAGCAGAAATGCTGTTACTGCTTGATGTTCAGACAAAATTTCATTCACTACCACCTTCAGGCACAACCAAACACCACGAACCATAGCCAATATTACCAACAAATTACTCATGATAATCTACTTCCTTCCCCTAATATACCACGCATGGACTACTCCCAACATAAACAATAATCTACCCACAGAACACAAACCCTACAGATAACCCACTCACAGCTCACCAGACCACAAGAACAACAACCAACTAAAAGGAAAAACAAATACATACGGAAATAACCAACAGAAGGGGAAGAAAGGACACAACAAAACCAGATACCAAGAAAACAGGCAATTAATAAAAATGAACACATCAATGTCCCGAACCACACCCTACCACTCAATCCAAATGGGATACATAAACGCCAGATCAGTAGTAAATAAAACAGAGATTATAAAAGACTAGATCACTACAGACAATCTTGACCTCCTATTCATCACTGAAACCTGGATCCATGACCTTAAAGACCCTATAATCTTAGACTTATGCCCACCAGGATACAAAATCACCCACTGGACAAGAAACGGAAAAAGAGGAGGAGGAATAGCCATAATATACAAATCTGAGTTCATCATCACAACCACAGCTGAATCCATTTTGCCACAACTTGAAATCGCCTCTGTAAGAATCAATCACCCAAATTTGCAGGAACACCTTAACGCAATTCTACTCTACAGACCGCCAGGCAACTGGCAAGATTCCCAAACACACTTTATCTCGAACACTTGTGTCTCTACCTCAAACCTTATCATAATAGGAGACATCAACCTGCACTTTGAAGATAGCACCTCAACAAGCACCCAAGAATGCAAAGAATTCTTACGACTATGGGATCTGCATGGACCAAACACGCAACCAACTCACACTAAAGGACACACACTAGACATTATCATACACAAATTCGACTCCGACTCAAACCTTATACTAACAGGTACAAAATGGACTCCTGCACCGTGGTCAGACCACTATAAAGCACACATCTCCCTCCAATGGCGAATGAAAGACTCACTTAACAAACAAGAATGAAAAACCTACACCACGAGAGGAAAAATAGACCCAGTAATATTCTGGCAACAGATCTACCACAACGGATGGACAATAAGGGCAGATACAAACCAATTTCTCCTAGAATGGGACAATAGATGCAGATTAATATTAGACAATATTGCCCCAATTTAAACCAGAACTTCACACAGAAAGAATTCAATACCATGGTTCAACGAAGAACTGAAAAAACTTAAAACACAAGTTAGAAGGTTGGAACGTGCGTGGAATAAAAAGAAAGACAACCCCACACTTAATGCCTGGAAACAACTTCAAAGAAAATATAAATATACTATAAGACAAACTAAAAGATTATACTACAAAACTAAAATTGGACCAAACTACAAAGATACACATAAACTCTTCCAACTCGTGAATCAACTACTAGATACTACACCAGTCACAACCAACAGTAAAGATACACCAGGTGCAGACTATTTTGTGAATTACTTCAATGACAAAATCATAAAACTGCGACTTAAAATACCTGTCAGCACCATTGACTACACCGATCTCCTTGACTGTCTAGATCCAGACCCTGGTGTATACCTAGCAGACAGAACCTGGACCAACTTCGAGATACTATCGGAGGATCTCATCTCCCACACGCTCAAAAGATTTGCCAAATCTCATTGCAAATTAGACATATGCCCAAACAACCTTATGACATCTGCCCATCAACAATTTATAACAGACCTAATGAACCATTTGAACTATATGTTACAAAATGGACTCTTCCCGAAGGAGAAAGGAAATATTCTACTCACCCCCATACCCAAAGACGCAAAGAAAAGTGCGAGTGAACTAACCAACTACAGACCAGTAGCTTCCATTCCCTTAATAACCAAACTAATGGAAGGAATGGTGACCAAACAACTCACAAACTACTTAAACAAATTTTCAATACTACATGACTCCCAGTCAGGATTCCGGTCTACCCACAGTACTGAAACAGAACCAGTTAGTCTCATGACTAAATTCAAACAATTGATTGCAACTGGTAAGAATGTACTACTCCTACAATTTGACATGTCCAGCGCCTTTGACATGGTTGATCATGGAATACTATTACATATCCTAGAGTACTTCAGAATTGGAGGCAACATTCTCAATTGGTTCAAAGAGTTCCTAACCACACGATCATACCAGGTGACATCTAATTCGACTACATCAGCCACATGGATACCTGATTGTGGAGTTCCACAGGGATCCCCCCTCTCACCGACCTTATTCAACTTAATGATGATACCCTTGGCCAAACTACTATCAAACCAAAACCTCAACCCATACATATACACAGACGACGTAACGATCTACATCCCATTTAAACAAGATTTAAAGGAAATTTCCATTGATATCAACCAGAGCCTACATATCATGCATTCATGGGCGGATGCATTTCAGCTGAAACTCAATGCAGAAAAAACCCAATGCCTAATACTCACCTCTCAACATAATACGAACAAATTTACCACCATTAACACACCAAAACTGAATCTTCCAATTTCGGACACCCTAAAAATTCTTGGAGTTACCATTGATCGTCACCTAACACTTGAGAATCACGCGAAAAACACAACAAAGAAGATGTTCCACTCAATGTGGAAATTAAAAAGAGTAAGACCTTTCTTCCCAAGGACCGTCTTCCGTAACCTGGTACAATCAATGGTACTCAGCCATCTAGACTATTGCAATGCACTCTATGCTGGCTGCAATGAGCAAATAATCAAGAAACTTCAGACAGCCCAGAACACTGCAGCTAGACTCATATTCGGTAAAACAAAATATGAAAGTACTAAACCCCTACGAGAAAAGCTACACTGGCTCCCACTCAAAGAACGCATCACGTTCAAAATATGTACCCTAGTTCACAAAATCATTCATGGAGATGCCCCATCCTACATGTCAGACCTGATAGACTTATCACCCAGGAACGCTAAAAAAACATCCCGCACATTCCTTAATCTTCACTCCCCCAACTGCAAAGGTCTAAAATACAAACTAACGCATGCATCAACCTTTTCCTACTTGAGCACACAATTCTGGAATGCGCTGCCGCACAACTTAAAAATGATCTATGAACTAACTAACTTCCGCAAACTACTGAAGACCCATCTCTTTGACAAGGCATACCACAAAGATCAACAAATGTGAACTCCTACACATATATCCAGAACTGCCTTACGATATTTGCTTGTTATATTACTATCATGCTTTATCATTATCATGTCACCCAAGATCTTTTTGCAATACTAAATGTCTATTTTCTTATATATTTCCACTATTCATGATGTATTGTAAGCCACATTGAGCCTGCAAAGAGGTGGGAAAATGTGGGATACAAATGCAATAAATAAATAAATAAATAAATGTCGGTATCATATCACCCCTGTCTCTCCTTTCCTCCAAGGTGTGTATCTTCAAACCCCCATACTATTTTCGTCTCTTTTCTCTGAACCGTTTCAAGTCTTTTTACATCCTTAGCAAGATATGACCTCCAAAACAGAACACAATACTCCAAGTGGGGCCTCACTGAAGACTTGTACAGGGGCATCAACACCTCCTTTCTTCTGCCAGTTATACCCCTCTCTATGCAGCTTAGAATCCTTCTGGCCGTGACCACTGCCTTGTCACATTATTTAATCAACTTAACATCCTCAGACACCATCACCCCAAGGTCTTCAATCTCTCTCTCGGAAAAACTTACTAAAATATCTGTAAATCTGGAAGATGTAATGGAGCAGTTCTGCAAACTGAAGAGTAGCAAATCTCCTGGACCGGATGGTATTCAACCTAGGGTACTGATAGAACTAAAAAATGAGCTGGCGGAGCTATTATTATTGATTTGTAATTTATCCTTAAAATCAAGCGTGGTACTGGAAGATTGGAGGGTGGCCAATGTAACGCCAATATTTAAAAAAGGTTCCAGAGGAGACCCGGGAAATTATAGACTGGTGAGTCTGACATCGGTGCCGGGCAAAATGCTTGAGACTATAATCAAGAACAAAATTACAGAGCACGTTCAAAAGCATGGACTAATGGGACAAAGTCAACATGGATTTAGTGAAGGGAAGTCTTGCCTCACCAATCTGCTGCATTTCTTTGAAGGGGTAAACAAACATATGGACAAAGGTGAGCCAGTTGATATTGTGTATCTAGATTTTCAGAAGGCGTTTGATAAGGTCCCTCATGAAAGACTACAGAGGAAATTCGAGGGACATGGGATCGGAAGTAGTGTCTTACTGTGGATTAAAAACTGGTTGAAAGGAAACAGAGAGTAGGACTAAAAGGTCAGTATTCGCAATGGAGAAGAGTAGTTAGCGGGGTCCCTCAGGGATCGGTGCTGGGACCTCTGCTTTTTAACATATTCATAAATGACCTAGAGATGGGGGTAACTAGTGAGGTAATCAAATTTGCCGATGACACAAAGTTATTCAAAGTAGTCAAATCGCAGGAAGATTGTGAAAATCTACAACAGAACCTTACGAGACTGGGAGACTGAGCGTCTAAATGGCAGATGACGTTTAATGTGAACAAGTGCAAAGTGATGCATGTGGGAAAGAGGAACCCAAATTATAACTACGTCATGCAAGGTTCAGCGTTGGAGTCCGTACCGAGAAAGGGATCTAGGTGTCGTCGTTGATGATATGTTGAAAACATTCTCCTGATGTGCTGCTGCGGCTAGGAAAGCAAATAGAATGTTGGGTATCATTAGGAAAGGGATGGAAAACAAAATAAGGATATTATTTCTGCCGTTGCATGGTGCGACCGCACCTTGAGTATTGTGTTCAATTCTGGTCGCCGCACCTCAAAAAGACATAGGAAATTGGAAAAGGTGCAGAGAAGGGCAACAAAGATGATACAGGGGATGGGACGGCTTCTCTATCAGGAGAGGCTGAAGAGGCTGGGGCTCTTTAGCTTGGAGAAAAGGCTGGAGGGGAGATATATAGAGGTCTATAAGATAATGAGTGGAATGGAACGGGTCGATGTGGAGCATCTGTTTATGCTTTCCAAAAATACTAGGATAAGGGGCATGTGATGAGCTGCAGTGTGGTAAATTTAAACGAATCGAAGGAAAATGTTTCTTCACTCAATGCGTAGTTAAACTCTGGAAAAGGTGGTTAAGGCGGTTACTTAGCAGACTTCAAAAAAGGGTTGGACGGCTTCTTGGAGAAAAAAGCCATAGAATGTTATTGAATGGACAAGGGAATACAGTATTTCTAGGATGGGTGGGACAAATTGCTTGTTCTTTTGGCCACTGTCGGTGACAGGGTGCTGGGCTCGATGGACCCTTGGTCTGTCCCAGCATGGCGATGCTTATGTACTTATGTACATACATCTCCTTTGGATTTTTGCACCCCCAAGTACATCACTTTGCACTCCTTCACATTAAATTTTAACTGCCAGTCTTTGACCATTCTTCATATTTGAAGAGTACAAGTCTTAATCTGCCGTCATCTACTATGTTATGTTATGTTATGTTATGTAATGTATCTCTTCTAATGGTTTCTACTCCCTCCGGGGTATCCACTCTACTGTCTAACTTTATGCCATTCACAAAAAAGGCAAACGTTTCTTTCTAACCCTTCAGCAATGTCTCCCACAAATATATTAAACAGAATCGGCCCCAGTACCGACCTTTGAGACACTTCCTTTCCAGAGATATATACAGGGGGGCGGGGGGACAACAGAGCTGCAACATGCTGGGGACATCTGTCAGATGAGCCCCCACCCCCAAATCCAGGGAACACTCTGGAGGAGGTGTGACACATAATAAACTCTCTGGGTAATTGCTTCCACTTCATCACTTCATCATAGAATTACTCAAGTTCCCAGCAGTGATAGTGTCCCTTTAAATGTTCTGGGTATCTCTTAATACATTGTCCTCCCAATTACACAGCTGTGCTGGACTGCATCCAGGTTCAATAGAGCCAGCCCTCTGATTCCCAGCCGGGGTTTTAATAGTGCACATCCAAACTACCAATAAGCTTGTTTAAAACACTTTGCCTCTTTATTGTTCCATGGTTGAAACAATTCTCAAATTTAATCCATATCCGTACCCTTACCTCTGTTCATCTCAGCATCAGGAATTTTAGTTTAAGCAAGCTTCCAGCTATTCTATATATTTTATAGTGCTATATTTGAAACACAATTCAGAAGGTTAAACAAATAGTTTTAATATTCACAACATCGCACAGATACCTTCTTCATTTATTTACATTTTTCAGTCTGCATGAGAAAAAAGGCTAGCCTCCTGGTCCATGTGTCCGACTCAGCTCCTAATGTTCCAGGGACTAAACATTAATAGGCACCTCTTACAGGGGTCCAAGGGGAATACACAAAAATCAGCAGAAAGCTGGTGAATTATTGTTTATACAGACATGCAAAGTCGCATTTACCCCCCTTCTCCATCTCACATGCCAAGGCACTCTTTCCTTCAGCACTGGCTCCTCTCCTCTCGTCTATTCCTCTCTCTCTCTGCCCTCCTGTGTCATTGCTTTCTTGCTTCTTTCCCGGTTTGGCATCTGTTGCTCCTGCTCTTTGCGTTCCATCCTAGGTGGAACGGGCATCCACAGTGCTAAAAACAAGCTGCCTTTGGGTGGTCTGCAGGGCCTTCCTTCTGCCAGTCCTGCCTCCTCCAGAAACAGAAAATAGAATCAGAAGAAACAAGACCAGCAGAGGGAAGGCTCTGTGGACCACCCACTGGCAGCGCTGTGGCTGCTGGTGCCAGCCAGGATAGAACGCAAGATTAAAAGACCCTTGGATGAAGGATGGGGGAGGAAGCAGAAGCGATAGATGCCGAATTGGGGGAGGGTGGTCACAAATGCCAAACCGAGGGGGGATGAGGGAACAGAGTGAGAAATCCCATACCACGAGGGAGGGGGATATCTAAATGATGTGGGACCTGCAGGGGAAGAGGGAGAGATAAATTAACCAGAGGGGGGGAGGGAAAGAAATGAAATGATGCCAGGATCTGTGGAGTGAGGGGGAACAGGGAAAGATATTGGACCCACAGTTAGAGGGGTGGGGTCAGGAGAGAGTGGGACCTTTGCTGAATTCCTGGGGAAGAAGACAAGAGGAAGGGGGCAGAGAGAGAGAGAAAGAAAGAGATGCTGGATATGGTTGGGGGGGGTGGATAGGGACACAGACGAATGATGATAGACACATGAAGGGAATGGGGATACGGAAGGATGATACTGGATAGGGCAACAATACAGACACAGAGAGGAGGGATACATAACATGGTAGGAGGATAGGAGCAGGAACACAGGGGAAATATTGGACAGGGTGATAAGCAACACACAGAGGGAAGATGGATAGTGGACATGGAGAGAGAAGAAATGGCAAATGGACAAAGAGATCGTGGCAAAAGTGTTAAGAGAAGAAAGAGGAAAGTAGAAACCAGAGACTGGGACCAACACAATTTGGGAAAAAAAATGACCAGATGACAAAGGTAGAAAAGGGAATGTTATTTTCTATTTATTGATTAGAATATGTCAGCTTTTGGAATGTCCATCTGCCAGAGCTAATTTTAGACAGCTGAGGCCCTGTAAGAAAAACCTCCCTCATTGGCCTTCAATCTCCAGTTCTGGGATAAGCCACTCTTGGCATCTCTGTTAATTGGGGGAGGGGGAAATAATTTTTCTTTTCAAATCACTAAGGAAATCTACTGTAGCAGTTTTTAATTTTCAAAAGATTGACTATTTCAAAATGAGGAAAATGGTTAAAAAGAAGTTGAAAGGATCGGCCACAAAGGTTAGGACTTTAAATCAGGTGTGGACATTCTTAGTACAGCCCTACCAGTATATTCTTTCCCTCCACATATGGGATTTCTATCCATAAGTATCCATGGTATCTGTTTTATGTAGAATGTATATTTTGTTTGTCTCAATTTCCTCTTTAACATATAGCACAACTCCCTGTCCAATTAGATCCACTTAGTACATAAGTATTGCCATACTGGGAAAGACCAAAGGTCCATCAAGCCCAGCATCCTGTTTCCAACAGTGGCCAATCCAGGTCACAAATACCTGGCAAGATCCCAAAAAAGTACAAAACATTTTATACTGCTTACCCCAGAAACAGTGGATTTTCCCCAAGTCCATTTAATAATGGTCTATGGACTTTTCCTTTAGGAAGCCGTCCAAACCTTTCTTAAACTCCACTAAGCTAACTGCCTTTACCACATTCTCTGGCAACGAATTCCAGAGTTTAATTACACGTTGAGTGAAGAAAAATTTTCTCCGATTAATTTTAAATTTACTACATTGTAGCTTCCTCGCATGCCCCCTAGTTCTAGTATTTTGGGAAAGCGTAAACAGACGCTTCACATCTACCCGTTCAACTCCACTCATTATTTTATAGACCTCTATCATATCTCTCCTCAGCCGCCTTTTCTCCAAGCTGAAGAGCCCTAGCCGCTTTAGCCTTTCCTCATAGGGAAGTGGTCCCATCCCCTTTATCATTTTCGTCATCCTTCTCTGCACCTTTTCTAATTCCACTATATCTTTTTTGAGATGCGGTGACCAGAACTGAACACAATATTCGAGGTGTAGTCGCACCATGGAGCGATACAAAGGCATTATAACATCTTCATTTTTGTTTTCCATTCCTTTCCTAATAATACCTAACATTCTATTTGCTTTCTTAGCTGCAGCAGCACACTGAGCAGAAGGTTTCAACGTATCATCAACGACGACACCTAGATCCCTTTCTTGGTCCGTGACTCCTAACGTGGAACCTTGCATGATGTAGCTATAATTTGGGTTCCTCTTTCCCACATGCATCACTTTGCACTTGCTCACATTAAACGTCATCTGCCATTTAGACGTCCAGCCTTCCAGTCTTGTAAGATCCTCTTGTAATTTTTCACAATCCTCCCGCGATTTAATGACTTTGAATAACTTTGTGTCATCAGCAAATTTAATTACGTCACTAGTTACTCCCATCTCTAGGTCATTTATAAATATGTTAAAAAGCAGCGGTCCCAGCACAGAGCCCTGGGGAACCCCACTAACTGCCCTTCTCCACTGAGAATACTGACCATTTAACCCTACTCTCCGTTTCTATCTTTTAACCAGTTTTTAATCCACAATAGAACACTACCTCCTATCCCATGACTCTCCAATTTCTTCTGGAGTCTTTCATGAGGTACTTTGTCAAACGCCTTCTGAAAATCCAGATACACAATATCAACCGGCTCACCTTTATCCACATGTTTGTTCACCCCTTCAAAGAAATGTTGTAGATTGGCGAGGCAAGATTTTCCTTCACTAAATCCAAGTTGACTTTGTCTCATTAATCTATGCTTTTGAATTTGCTCTGTAGTTTTGTTCTTAATAATAGTCTCTACCATTTTGGCCAGCACCGATGTCAGACTCACCGGTCTATAATTTCCCGGATCTCCTCTGGATCCTTTTTTTAAAAATCGGCGTTACATTGGCCACCCTCCAATCTTCCGGTACCACGCTCGATTTTAAGGATAAATTACATATTTCTAACAGTAGCTCTGCAAGCTCATTTTTCAGTTCTATCAGTACTCTGGGATGAATACCATCCAGTCTAGGAGATTTGCTACTCTTCAGTTTGTAGAACTGCCCCATTACATCCTCCAGGTTTACAGAGAATTCATTAAGTTTCTCCGACTCGTCAGCTTCAAATACCATTTCCGGCACCGGTATCCCACCCAAATCTTCCTTGGTGAAGACCGAAGCAAAGAATTCATTTAATCTCTCCGCTACGGCTTTGGCTTCCCTGATCGCCCCTTCTACTCCTCGGTCATCTAGCGATCCAACCGATTCTTTTGCCGGCTTCCTGCTTTTAATATACCTAAAAAAAATGTAATATGTGTTTTTGCCTCCAACGCAATCTTTTTTTGAAATCCCTCTTAGCCTTCCTTATCAGCACTTTGCATTTGACTTGACATTCCTTATGCTGTTTCTTATTATTTTCAGTCGGTTCCTTCTTCCATTTTCTGAAGGATTTTCTTTTAGCTCTTATAGCTTCCTTCACCTCACTTTTTAACCATGCCGGCTGTCGTTTGGTCTTCCGTCCTCCTTTTTTAATACACGGAATATATTTGGCCTAGGCTTCCAGGATGGTGTTTTTGAACAGCATCCATGCTTGATGTAAATTTTTGACCCTCGCAGTCGCTCCTCTAAGTTTTTTTTTCACCGTTCTTCGCATTTTATCATAGTCTCCTTTTTTAAAGATAAACGCTAATGTATTTGATTTCCTATGTATACTCAAAGCTAATATGAAATCCGATCATATTATGATCACTGTTATCAAGCGGCCCCAGCACCATTACCTCCCGCACCAGATCATGTGCTCCACTAAGGACTAGGTCTAGAATTTTTCCTTCTCTCGTCGGCTCCTGTACCAGCTGCTCCATAAAGCTGTCCTTGATTTCATCAAGGAATTTTACCTCCCTAGCGTGCCCCGATGTTACATTTATCCAGTCAATATCGGGGTAATTGAAATCACCCATTATTATTGTGTTGCCCAGTTTGTTTACGTCCCTAATTTCCTTTAACATTTCTGCATCCGTCTGTTCATCTTGGCCAGGCGGATGGTAGCACACTCCTATCACTATCCTTTTCCCCTTTACACCTGAAATTTCAATCCACAGTGATTCCAAGAAGTGTTTTGTTTCCTGCAGAATTTTCAATCTATTTGATTCAAGGCTCCGTTAATATACAATGCTACCCCTCCACCAATTCGATCCACCCTATCACTACGATATAATTTGTATCCCGGTATGACAGTGTCCCACTGGTTATCCTCCTTCCACCAGGTCTCAGAGATGCCTATTATATCTAATTTTTCATTTAGTGCAATATATTTTAACTCTCCCGTCTTATTTCTTAGGCTCCTTGCATTCGCATATAGACATTTCAAACTATGTTTGTTGTTCCTATTTATATCATGCTCAGTACTTGACAGTATTAATTTGTAATCTTTTGTCTGATTTTTATTTTTATTTAAGGACACCTGATGTACTATGGTCTCTTTTGCAACCTCACAATCAGGATACCCTATCTTCCCTGTTTTGGTGATATCTTTGGAAGATATCTTATCCCGAACCATGCGCTTTTGAGCGACTGTCAGCCTTCTCCCTGTTTCTAGTTTAAAAGCTGCTCTATCTCCTTTTGAATTGACAACGCCAGCAGCCTGGTCCCACCCTGGTTAAGGTGGAGCCCATCCTTTCGGAATAAGCTCCCCCTTCCCCAGAATGTTGCCCAGTTCCTAACAAGTCTAAAACCCTCCTCTCTGCACCATCGTCTCATCCACACATTGAGACTCTGGAGCTCTGCCAGTCTCTTGGGCCCTGCGCATGGAACGAGTAGCATTTCAGAAAATGCTACACTAGAGGATCTGGATTTGAGCTTTCTACCTAAGAGTCTAAATTTGACTTCCAGAACCTCTCTCCCACATTTTCCTATGTCATTGGTACCCACGTGTACCAATACAGCCGGCTCCTCCCCACCACTATCTAAAATCCTGTCTAGGTGATGCATAAGGTCTGGCTCCATTTTGTTATACACCTTGATTTTGGATTTTTCTGTAGGGTGCCCTTTTAAATCTAAATATATGTTTTATCTTTTATACCTTTTTTTATGCAATACGAGTTTTTCTTCGCTGTGCAATCTGTCCTGTCAGACAGACAACATGTCTACTTCCAGCTGATGTGATGTTTTTCTTTGCCCTTTTCTTCCTTTTTTTCTTTTTGTGTCTTTACTTTGTTTTTAGCCTACATAGCCTATATCTTTACTTTTTTATGCAACACCATAAGGTCTACCACCTTCGCATCAGGCAGGCAAGTGACCAGGCAATCCTCACATCCACCAGCCAATGTAACGCTGTCTACATGCCTAATGATCAAATCACCAATTCAACAGCTGTTCTAACCCATCCCTCCTGGACAGAAGCTCCTGGAGACACATCCTCAGTGCAAGAGGATATTGCATCCCCTGGTGGGAAGATCCTGGCTACAGGATTACTTTCTTCTTCACCAGGGTGATGCTGTCCTCTACTAGAGAGCATGATCCTCATGTCCACCAACCACCCAACTATCTACATGCCTAATAATCGAATCACCACCTACAACAGTCATCCTAACCCGTCCTCCAGGGCAGAAGCTCCTAGAGACACTCCTCAGTTTCGAGAACATATTGTATCCCTGGGGGCTGTCCTGGTTACAGGATTACTTTCAACTTCTCTAGGGTGATGCTCTTCTTTTAGGAGACCTCCCTCCTCCAAGGCAGCACAGGGGCTACCAGACTAGTGATAGGGCTCATTCTCTGAGAGGTAGGAGCTGTTTGCATTGAGCACACCTATATAGCCTCTCACCAACTGGGAGATAATCATACATATGACACTCAGTTCAAAAGACTGGATAGCACTCCTCTCGCTGCTGGATTGCTGTCTGCATCTTGTATTACTGAATTATTTATTTAAAACTTGTTAAGATACTAAGGATATAGACTAATATAAAGAGCTTTAAGATTGTATAGGGAAGAGAAAGGGGATGGGACTCTGTGGTTACAATCAAAGCGGTTTTACATATTACATACAGGTACTTATAATACCTGGAGCAATGGAAGGTTAAGCGACTTGCCCAGAGTCATTGTGTGATTTATTTAGTGTTGCTTCTCAGAAAGTTATGAAATTTAATTAAAACTCTGTAATGAAAACTCCCCTCTTTGTTATCCTAATTAGATAACTGACTATAACATTAAGACTACAAATGAAGAGATGTGCTAGGGGTGGGTGGGATGTTGGCCCTGCTATGCCTTCTAGAGGCTATCTGTTAATGCTGTAGGCTGTTACAGTTAAGTTTCTACCTCTGGCACAAAGTTTAAGTTTAAATTCTATGGTAGAAGGATTGACACTATGGAAAACTAGCTTAATAAAGTTTGCGTTTTAAAATTCAAACTCTCTTTATCAATAAACCTACAACTTCTCTTTTCATTCCCAATCTTTAAATTACCAGAGCAGAGAGCAAAATAATGCTCACCTTACCAGAGAAATATCCTCTTCTCTCAGGTGCAGATGATCAAAATCCCCACACTGTTCCAAACAGCACTCTAAAATTAGCACTGGGAAAAGCAAGGGGGAAAAATGCCCCTATGAGCAAAGGTAAAAGCATTTCAAGTTATACATAAGTAGAGAGGTGTGGTAGCCGTGTTAGTCCACTCTTAAAGATTATCAACAGAAATCAAACAAAATAAAACATGGAAAAGAAAATAAGATGATACCTTTTTTATTGGACATAACTTAATATTTTCTTGATTAGCTTTCGAAGGTTGCCCTTCTTCCTCAGATCGGAAATAAGCAAATGTGGTAGCAGATAGTATATATGAGAGAAACATCAAAGCATTACTTTGACAGTTGACAGAGTGGGAGGGTGGGGGTATGCATGGGGACATCAAAGCATTTCATTGATATTCTAACAGAATGGGTGTTGGTAGGTGAGAGGAGGGTAATAAACAGAGAAATAAATAGAGAAATACGCTTATGTTTTATAATGAGTTAGAAGACCCAGATCCTTATTAAGTCCTGTTTGTTGGGTGTAAAATATTCAGTCATTCTATTTCAAAGGTCTTACGCTCCTGTATTGTTTTAAAATTACCTTTCAGTATTCTTACTGTGAAATCACTGGTGCTGTGTTCTGGTCTTGTGAAGTGTTGGCCCACAGGGGTGAGGGCCTGACTGGCACCGGCTATTTTCATGTGATGTCTGTGCAGATTGAATCTTGTCTTAAGCATCTGGCCTGTTTCTCCAATATATCATCTTCGTTACATTTTTTTACACTGAATGATATATACCACATTGGAAGATGAGCATGTAAAATATTCCTTATGTTGAATATTTTTTCCTTTGTGAATGACTGTGGGGTCTTGTGAAATGTTTGGCATAGTTTTGCAGCTGGCTGTGTTACACGGAAACGTGCCCTTTTCTTTTTCCATCTGTGTTGGAAGTTTACTTCTGATCAGCTTGTGTTTTAATTTGGTGGCAGTCGGAAGGCCAGCACTGGTGGGGATGGGAATATCTCTTTCAGTAATTCATCTTCCTGAAGTAGTGGCTGTAGGTCTCTTATGATTTTCCTCAGTTTCTCCAGCTCTGGGTTTGTATGTCACTACAAGGGGAATTCTTTCTGTGGCTTTTTTTCTTTGTACTGTAGCAGATTTTCCCTGGGTGTTTGAGGGAGGAGGCAATATTCTTGGAGATTATTTTGGGGTTGTAGCCTTTCTGTTGAAGGATGCAGTCAGGGTTTCAGGTGTCTGTCTCTATCCTCTGGGTCCAAGCAGATACGGTGGTATCTTGGGGCTTGGCTGTAATAATGGATCTTTTTGTATGTGAAGGGTGGAAGCTGGAGTTGTGGAGGGTAGCTGCATCTGTCTGTGGGTTTCTTGTATATAGATGTTGTATACAGCCATCACTGATTGAGGACTGTGGTGTCCAAAAAATTGACTTTTCTGGGGAGTAGTCAATTTTGAATCTGATTGTAGGATGGTATGTATTGAAGGAATAGTAAATTGTTCAGAGTTTCTTCCCCTCCGTCCAAATCATAAAAATGTCATCCGATGTACCGGTAGTATTTTAGAGGTTTGGTCTGGTATGTATTCAGAAATGTCTCTTCCAGCTCAGCCATAAAAAAGCCATCTTCCAATGTGGTATATATCATTCAGTGTAAAAAAATGTAACGAAGGATGCTATATTGGAGAAACAGGCCAGATGCCTTAAGACAAGATTCAATCTGCATAGACATCATATGAAAATAGCCGGTGCCAGTCAGGCCCCCACCCCTGTGGGCCAACACTTACTTCACAAGACCAGAACACAGCACCAGTGATTTCACAGTAAGAATACTGAAAGGTAATTTTAAAACAATACAGGAACGTAAGACCTTTGAAATAAGAATGACTGAATATTTTGACACCCAACAAACAGGACTTAATAAGGATCTGGGTTTTCTAACTCATTATAAAACATAAAGCTGTATTTCTCTGTTTATTACCCTCCTCTCACCTACCAACACCCATTCTGTTAGAATATCAATGAAATGCTTTGATGTCCCCATGCATACCCCCACCCTCCTACTCTGTCAGACTGTCAAAGTAATGCTTTGATGTTTCTCTCATATATACTATCTGCTGCCACATTTGCTTATTTCCGATCTGAGGAAGAAGGGCAACCTTCGAAAGCTAATCAAGAAATGTATTAAGTTATGTCCAATAAAAAAGGTATCATCTTATTTTCTTTTCCATGTTTTATTTTGTTTGATTTCTGTTGATAAGTTATACATAGGAGCGACTCACACACCACGGAGCCCATTCCTGGCAGAATACTCGGTATGTTGGTTCTAGTTTTTCTTTTATGCTTTCCTGTCTGTCATCTGCTAATTCTCTTTCAAGCGGCTGCTATCCATTTCTTTTCCCCTCTCTCCTGTCTATTCCCTCACTATACCTGCCTCTGACATTTAGTTTGTTCCTATTTATCTCTTTCCTATCTTTTATTTTATTTTCTGCCTGTCAACTCAAATTTCACCCTCTTTCTCACTTTTCTCTTTACTTTTCAGCTACCTATCAAATTTCCATCTTCTCTCATATACTAGCTGTCTCATTACCCATCTCACTCCTTACTCAGCCCTCCATTCCCCCCATTACCTATTTCTACTCTCTGTAAATACTATCCTCTCATTCATTTCCTTGCCACCTCCTTCCTGATGAGTCCCGATCTACCTCTCCACATGAGAAATCTCAGCAGGAATCCAGGTCCAAGTATCAGCCTGCTTGTCGACATTGCTTGCCTGGATGTCTCACTGACATCTGAACTAAACATGACCAAGACTGAGCTTCTTGTCTGTCTTCCTAACCCACCTCTCTTCTTCCCCCATTCTCTATCTCTGTGGATAACACTCTCAGTCTCCCTGTCTCATCAGCTCATAACCTTGGGGTTATCTTTGACTCCTCTCTCTCTTTTTCTGCACATATCCAACAAACTGCTAAACCTGTTGTTTCTTTCACTATAATATCACCAAAATTTGCCCTTTCCTTTCTGAGCACACTACCAAAAACCCTTATTCACACTAACCCCTCTCGCTTAGACTATTGCAACTTCTTCTCACAGGTATCCCATTAAGCCATATTTTCCCCTTCAATCTGTTCAAAATTCTGTTGCATGAGGAAAGACTAAGGAGGCTAGGGCTTTTCAGCTTGGAGAAGAGAGAGCTGAGGGGAGACATAATAGAGGTATATAAAATAATGAGTGGAGTGGAACAGGTGGACTTGAAGCGTCTGTTCACACTTTCCAAAAATACTAGGACTAGGGGGTATACGATGAAACTACAGTGTAGTAAATTTAAAACAAATAGGAAAAAATTTTCTTCAACCCAACGCATAATTAAAACTCTGGAATTCGTTGCCGGAGAACGTAGTGAAGGCGGTTAGCTTAGTAGAGTTTAAAAAGGGGTTGGACGGTTTCCTAAAGGAGAAGTCCATAGACCGCTACTAAATGGCTTGGGAAAAAGTCCACAATTTCGGAAATAACTTGTATAAAATGTTTGTACGTTTGGGTAGCTTGCCAGGTGCCCTTGACCTGGATTGGCCGCTGTCGGGGACAGGATGCTGGGTTCGATGGACCTTTGGTCTTTTCCCAGTATGGCATTACTTATGACTTACATTCCGCCAGTATCACTATGCTCATATTAGCCCTCTCCTCAAGTCACTTCATTGGCTCCCTATCTGTTTCCACATACAGTTCAGACCTCCTCTTATTGACTTATAAGTGCATTCACTTTGCAGCTCCTCAGTACCTCTCCACTCTTATCTCTCCTTACACTCCTCCTCCCGGGAACTCTGTACATTGGATTAAATCTCTCTATCTGTACCCTTCTCTTCCACTGCTAACTCCAGACTCCGTACCTTTTATCTTGCTGCACCATATGCTGGAGTAGACTTCTGAGCCAGTACGTCAAGCTCCATCTCTGGAAGTCTTCAAATCTAGGCTACACCTTTTTAATGCTGCTTTAACTCCTAACCCCTATTCATTTGTACAGTACCCTTGTATGTTTTATCTTCCCCAAGAGACAGGCAGAGCTCCAGAGTCTCAATGCGTGGATGAGACGATGGTGCAGGGAGGAGGGCTTTAGATTTGTTAGGAACTGGGCAACATTCTGGGGAGGGGGAGCCTATTCCGAAAGGATGGGCTCCATCTTAACCAGAGTGGGACCAGGCTGCTGGCATCGGCGGTTAAGAAGGAGATAGAGCAGCTTTTAAACTAGAAATGGGGGGAAGGCCGACAGTCGCTCAAAAGAGCATGGTTCGGGATAAGGTATCTTTCAAAGATATCACCATAACAGTGAGGATAGAGTATCCTGATAGTGAGGTTGCAAAAGAGATTGTAGTAGATCGGGTATCTTTAAATAACAATAAAAATCAGACAAAAGATTGCCAGTTAATACTGTCAAGTACTAAGCATGATGTACTTAGGAACAACAAACATAGTTTGAAATGTCTATATGCGAATGCCAGGAGCCTAAGAAATAAGATGGGGGAGTTAGAATATATTGCACTAAATGAAAAATTAGATATAATAGGCATCTCTGAGACCTGGTGGAAGGAGGATAACCAGTGGGACACTGTCATACCGGGTACAAATTATATCGTAGTGATAGGGTGAATCGGATTGGTGGAGGGGTAGCATTGTATATTAACGAGAGCCTTGAATCAAATAGATTGAAAAATTCTGCAGGAAGCAAAACACTCCTTGGAATCACTGTGGATTGAAATTCCATGTGCAAAGGGGGAAAAGGATAGTGATAGGAGTGTACTACCGTCCGCCTGGCCAGGACGAACAGACGGATGCGGAAATGTTAAAGGAAATCAGGGACGCAAACAAACTGGGCAACACAATAATAATGGGGGATTTCAATTACCCGCATATAGACTGGGTTAATGTAACATCTGTACACGTAAGGGACATAAGATTTCTTGATGAAATCAAGGACAGCTCATGGAACAGCTAGTTCAGGAGCCGACAAGAGAAGGAAAAATACTAGACTTAGTCCTTAGTGGTGCTCATGATCTAGTGCAGGGGGTAACGATACGAGGGCCGCTTGATAACAGTGATCATAATATGATCGGTTTTGATATTGGCATTGAAGGAAGTGAAACTAGGAAATCAAGTACGCTAGCGTTTAACTATAGAAAAGGTGATTACGACAAAATGAGAAAAATGGTGAAAAAAAAGACTGAAAGGAGCAGCTCGCAGAGTAAAAACTTGCATCAGGCGTGGATGCTGTTTAAAAACACCATCCTGGAGGTTCAGGACAAATATATTCCACGTATTAGAAAAAAGGGAAAAAAGACTAAACGTCAGCCGGCGTGGCTAAACAGTAAGATAAAGGAAATCATTAGAGCCAAAAAACAATCCTTCAGAAAGTGGAGAAGAGAACCAACTGAAAGTAACAGGATAGATCATAAGGAATGCCAAGCCAAATGCAAAGCGGAGATAAGGAGGGCAAAAAAGGACTTTGAGAAGAAATTAGCGTTGGAAGCAAAAATACATAGTAAAAACTTTTTTAGATACATTAAAAGCAGGAAACCGGCCAAAGAGTCGGTTGGGCCGCTGGACGAAAATGGTGTTAAAGGGGCGATCAAGGAGGACAAAGCCGTAGCGGAGAAATTAAATGATTCTTTGCTTCGGTCTTCACCGAGGAGGATTTGGGGGGGACACCGGTGCCGGAAAGAATATTTGAAGCGGGGGGAGTCGGAGAAACTATACAAATTCTCTGTAACCTTGGAGGATGTAATGGGTCAGTTCAGCAAGCTGAAGAGTAGTAAATCACCGGGGACCTGATGGTATTCATCCCAGAGTATTATAGAACTAAAAAATGAACTTGCGGAGCTACTGTTAGAAATATGCAATCTGTCCCTAAATCGAGTGTATACCGGAAGACTGGAGGGTAGCCAATGTTACTCCGATTTTAAGAAAGGTTCCAGAGGAGATCCGGGAAATTATAGACCGGTGAGTCTGCCGTCGGTGCCGGGCAAGATGGTGGAGGCTATTATTAAGAATAAAATTGCAGAGCATATACAAAAACATGGACTGATGAGACAAAGTCAGCACGGATTTAGTGAAGGGAAGTCTTGCCTCACCAATCTAATGCATTTTTTTGAGGGGGTAAGCAAACATGTGGACAATGGGGAGCCGGTTGATATTGTATATCTGGATTTTCAGAAGGGTGTTGACAAAGTGCCGCACGAAAGACTCCTGAAGAAATTGCAGAGTCATGGAATCGGAGGTAGGGTATTATTATGGATTAAGAACTGGTTGAAAGATAGGAAGCAGAGAGTAGGATTGCGTGGCCAGTATTCTCAGTGGAGGAGGGTAGTTAGTGGGGTCCCGCAGGGGTCTGTGCTGGGTCCGTTGCTTTTTAATGTATTTATAAATGACCTAGAGATGGGAATAACTAGTGAGGTAATTAAATTCGCCGATGACACAAAATTATTCAGGGTCGTCAAGTCGCAGGACGGAATGTGAACGATTACAGGAGGACCTTGCGAGACTGGGAGAATGGGCGTGCAAGTGGCAGATGAAGTTCAATGTTGACAAGTGCAAAGTGATGCATGTGGGTAAGAGGAACCCGAATTATAGCTACGTCTTGCAAGGTTCCGCGTTAGGAGTTACGGATCAAGAAAGGGATCTGGGTGTCGTCGTCGATGATACGCTGAAACCTTCTGCTCAGTGTGCTGCTGCGGCTAGGAAAGCGAATAGAATGTTGGGTGTTATTAGGAAGGGTATGGAGTCCAGGTGTGCGGATGTTATAATGCCGTTGTATCGCTCCATGGTGCGACCGCACCTGGAGTATTGTGTTCAGTACTGGTCTCCGTATCTCAAAAAGATATAGTAGAATTGGAAAAGGTACAGCGAAGGGCGACGAAATGATAGTGGGGATGGGACGACTTTCCTATGAAGAGAGGCTGAGAAGGCTAGGGCTTTTCAGCTTGGAGAAGAGACGGCTGAGGGGAGATATGATAGAAGTGTATAAAATAATGAGTGGAATGGATCGGGTGGATGTGAAGCGACTGTTCACGCTATCCAAAAATACTAGGACTAGAGGGCATGAGTTGAAGCTACAGTGTGGTAAATTTAAACGAATCGGAGAAAATTTTTCTTCACCCAACGTGTAATTAGACTCTGGAATTCATTACCGGAGAACGTGGTACGGGCGGTTAGCTTGACGGAGTTTAAAAAGGGGTTAGATAGATTCCTAAAGGACAAGTCCATAGACCGCTATTAAATGGACTTGGAAAAATTCCGCATTTTTAGGTATAACTTGTCTGGAATGTTTTTACGTTTGGGGAGCGTGCCAGGTGCCCTTGACCTGGATTGGCCACTGTCGGTGACAGGATGCTGGGCTAGATGGACCTTTGGTCTTTCCCAGTATGGCACTACTTATGTACTTATGTACTTATTAATTCCCTTATCCCATATTTGTCCTGTTTGTCTGTCCTGATTAGATTGCAAGCTCATTCGAGCAGGGACTGTCTCTTCATGCTCAAGTGTACAGCACTGCATACGTTTATTAGCACTATAGAAAAGATTAGTAGTCTTTCCTCTCCTTTCTGGCTTCTCCCACATAGTTCCATCATTCCCAGCATGTTCCTCCCTCCACCCTTCTGCCCTCTCCCCCATGGTCCAGAATTTCTCCCTTGCTTCCCTCACTCCCATTGTCCAGCATCTCTCCATCATTCCCTACTGCTCCTGGATCCATCATGTCCCTCTTTCTCCCCTTTCCACCTCCTGTGTATCTCTCCCTCCCTCCTCTCTCCTATTGTCCAATCTCTCTCTCCAACCCTTGTGCCCCAGATCCAACATCTTTCCCTTCCTCCCCAGATCCATCATATCTCCCTTCCTCTCCTCCCTCATCATGCTTAACATTTCTCCTTCTCTCTCCCATGTCCCATCTCTCTATCATCCCCTCCCCTCTCCATGCCGTATCTCTCCCTCCCTTTCCTGCATCTCTCCCTTCCTCCCCTCCACCCTACCCCATATACAACACTTCTCCCTCTCTTGCCTATCTCCCACCACCATTGTCAAGCATCTCTTTCTCCCTCCCTTGTGCCCCAGTTCCAACATCTCCCCTTCACCAATATGCCCAATATTTCTCCCTCTCGCGCACCTCCTCTCTGTGCAGTATTTCTCCCTCTCCATCTCCCCAACCCCATGTAGCATCTCTTCCCTCTCCCTCCCCATGCAGCATCTCTCCTTCCCTCTCTTGCCCCCCATGCAGCATCTCTCCTTCCCTCTCTTGCCCCCCCATGTAGCAACTCCCCTTCCCTCTCTCCCCCCGTGCAGCAACTCTCCTTCCTTCTCTCTCCCCCCTGCAGCATCTCTTCTTCATTCCTTCCCTCACTTCATCCATCCCATCCCATGACTCTTATTGCTTCAGCATGTCCCTGGCAGTAGCAGCGATCCTATACATTGCCAGCTGCTAACCCGGAAGCCTCCCCTCTGTTGCGTCCCACCCAGGCAGAGAAACAGGACGCTGCAGCAGAGGAGAGGCTTCCAGGTTAGTGGCAGGCAGAGTTTATGAATCGCTGCCAGGGATCCACTGAAGCAAAGAGAGTCGTAGGATGGATAAGGTGAGGGAAAGGAAGGGAAGGAATGAAGAAGAGATGCTTCATGGGCCCCATTGGAAGAAAGCGACTTAGGACAGCAGAAGCCCAGCCTGTTCCGCCAGCACTGTTAAGATGCACCTGCTGCTGGGTGGGCCTGAGCCCAAACTGTGTGGGCCCAGGGCCACCCATGGCTACGCCCCTGGGTAGCAATTCAGTAGAGAAAAGAGGTCCACCGGAAAGGAAGAGTTGGTTTCTCTAGAGGGAAGGAAGGAGGCCAATCAGAAGGAAGGGCAAGTTCTCAGAGGCAAGAGGGAAGAAAAGGTTTCCCTGGGAGGAAACCACAACCCACAGCCTGCCAGAAGCAAAAGGGATTTCCCCTACAGAACTGTGAGAGGCAGGGAGCCTAGTAATGGAAAAGCAGAGAGGCTGAAAAATTGTAGTGAAGGAACTGATAACCCTGTAAGTTGGATGGAGTGTTGGACCCATATGTCCCTAAGAGTCCAATATGCAGGGCCGGTCTTAGGGCGAGGCGACCAAGGCGACCGCATAGGGTCTCGCGCTCAAGGGGGCCCCTCATGGTGCGCCTGAACTCCGCCCCAACCGCCAGAGTTCCAGTCCCCCTCCCTCTGAAGTTTAAAAGTCATCTAAGTTACCTCGTCGGGGATACGGCGGCAGGCGGCAGCAGTGAAAAGTGTATGAGCTGCTCGGCGCTTCAGGAGCCTTCCCTTCCCTCTCTCAGCTCTGGTCCGGCCCTTGCGGAAACAGGAAATCAGGGTGGGAGTTGGGACCAGAGCTGAGAGAGAGAAAGGAAGGCTCCTGAAGCGCCGAGCTCGCACGCTTTTCACTGCTGCTGCCTGCTGCTGTAACCCGATGAGGTAAGATGATTTTTAAAATTCGGAGGGAGGGCGGGAGGCCCCTGGAGCTTGGAGGGAGGCCTCAGAGGGAGGGGGGCCTTGGAGCTGGGAGGGAGGGAGGATCTTGGAGCTGGAAGGGAGGGGGATGGTCCTGGAGCTCAGAGGGAGGGAGGGGGGTTGGTCCTGGAGCCAGGGGCATATCTGCGTGGGCCACAGGGGCCTGGGCCCCCGCAGATTTCGCCCTGGATCCCCCTACCGCCACCAACACCTACCTTTGCTGGTGGGGGACCCCAACCCCCGCCAGCCGAGGTCCGCTTCCTCTTAAAATATTCCTTGATCTGAGGTCTTTAAGTTGTTCGTCCTCGCTCCCACTCCTCCGTGCTGCTGTTCAAACTCTGTGGAATCCAGTTTCGGAGTCTGTCTGACGTCGCAGCATGTTGTACGTCATCCTGCACGTACAACGTGCTGCGACGTCAGACAGACTCCGAAACTGGATTCCGCAGAGTTTGAACAGCAGCACGGAGGAGTGGGAGTGAGGATGAACAACTTAAAAGACCTCAGCTCAAGGAATATTTTTAGAGGAAGCGGACCTCGGCTGGCGGGGGTTGGGGTCCCCTCGCCAGCAAAGGTAGGTGTTGGCGGCGGTAGGGGGTGGTGGTGACGGCGGCAGGGGGGGTGGCAATGGCAGCAGGGGGGTGGCAATGGCGACGGGGGGGGGGCTATAATGTGCCCCCCCACTCTGGCTCTGGCCTCCCTACTGCCGAACCCCAGATATGCCCCTGCCTGGAGCTCGGAGGGAGCTCAGAGGGAGGGGTGGCCGGCCCTTGAGCTTGGAGGGGTGGAGCTAGGGTGGGGCGGGGCTAGGATGGGGCCCCATCAAATTGGTCTGCACAGGGCCCCGCACTTGCTAAGACCGGCCCTGCCAATATGGAAATTTGAAGGGGAGCTGTGCAGCTAGATTATTTGAACTACAGGAGAAGGTTGAGAGGGAAGGTTTCAGCCCTAAGCCCAGTGATTTAAGTAGGTACCTGCCAGGACTGGAGAGACAGGCAGTATCTAGAGTCAAAACCCTGATTAATCAGGAAGGCTACAGCAGGGAAGTATATGTGATTCCTAGGGTGTTAAAACAAACTGGGGAGGAAAGGTTTTAGACAAAGCAGTTACCTGGTTGGGTTAAAGGGACCAGCAGCTGCTGAGCCAGAAAACTGATTCACTAAAGTTGCAGAAAGGTTGCAGCTGGCATGGATCTGGGAAAGGAAGCAGATAGGAGTTAGCTCCAGCTTGTATGGAATGAAAGGGATAGTATAAGCTCATTCCTAAGATTCTCTGATAATAAATGTGCCCTCAGGTTTAGGAAGAGGTAAAAGTTACTCTACCGGGGTTGTAAAGCAGATTAATAAAAACTGTTTAAGTGTTTTAAAAGAAAGGTGTGGACTTCTGCTTTGTCTGGAAGACTGGTATACAGGGGATATTTGTGGATGATCCGCATACCAGGGACAGCCTGTGGGAGGCAATATTGTTTTTGTTGAGTTTAGAAGGGTTAGGTTGGTGCCATTCAGCCCCTCTTGTTGTTTGGCACACTTACTGAATCCCCTATTGAAAATGTCACTGCACGCCACTGCCATCCTCCAAATCTCAGGTACTGTAGCTGACTTTGATGATAGATTACAGATTAACAGCAACAAATCTGTATTTTCATCTTAGTCCTTTCAGTGTGCACCATTAAATCTTCCAGGTTCTTTGTGATGTACTTCAGTTCCTCTGTGCCATCACCATCAATAGGGTTTACGTCATGGGTTTCTCCCAGACATCATCTTTAGTAAAGACTGAAATGGAGAATTTTTAGTTTTTCTGCTTCCTAAAGTGCCCCCTTTACCTCTTGGGCATGAAACTATATTTAGTTTTGTAAGCTGCATTGATATATTTCTACTGATGTGCAGGATAGTAAGTCTTTAATAAATCTGAAACCTGAAATGGTCCAACTAACTCCCTCATAGGCATTTTGCTTCAAATATACTTGGAAGAAGTTGTCATTATTAGTTTTGCCTTTAAGGTGTGTCAGCATTACCTTATGAGTGCAAGGCCCCAACCCCTGAAAATTAGCCTAACTGAGACTTTGTGGCCTAGTCTGAGTGTCAGCCAAAGGCCTCTGGGAGAGAGTGCAAGTAACACTGACCTTCCTCCCCCCTCTTAGAGGCAGATGCACTAAAGCTTAATGAGCCTTTAATGACCCTCCAACGAGGAAAATTTGATCCGTTGCATGCATCAAAGGGCTTTTACCGAGGAAGCCAGCAGCTAATGAAAACGGAATGGAGATGAGCAATTAGTGTGAAAACCCCATTGAAACGAGATGCACTAACCTTTTCCGATTGCCTTTACGCAGGAAAAAGGCAGGAAATCTAACGAGAGGTCTGGACCTCTCGTTAGGACAGCTCTGTGCCAGGAAAAATAGTAAAGTGAAAAAACAAACAAACTGTGAGCCAATCCCAGCGCATTAGCAGAGCTAATAGCGCTGTGATTGGTCAAAAGGAAACTGAAAGGCACAATCCATAAACAGAAGCCTCTACAAGCCCCAAGGAGTTCAAAAATATTTTTTTTCTAGGCATGCATCCCCGTCCTCAGACTGCAAACAAAACACACGTTGCTTAGAAGGAGAAAAAAATAAAGGCTTCATCATCTGTCTCTCGATCAGCAACAGAGAACATTTTTCATGGCAATAAATCCAGGGGCAGGAGGAAGAAATGGTCCCCAGAACTTCATGCCACTCTTTGCCGTTCTAAATTAAAATAACGAAGAATGCACCAAAAAAAAAAGTCACACACTTGCCCCCCCCCCACCCGAGGTCGCCGTTCCCCCTGCCCCACTTCCCCCTGCATTCTCAATTAAAAAGCAAACGTACCTTTAGCAGCCCCGGCCCCCTCCCTTCCTCACTACTCTGTCTCCCCTCAGCTCCGCCTCCCGACATCCTCCGCCCTGTGCCCCGCCCCTCTTGGGGTCGTCACCGCCATTCCCCTCCTCCACCGGGACCCCTCCCTGTTACCGGGCCCGTGCAGCACCTCTCTTCTCTGTCCGAAGGCGCTGCACGAGCAAGAAGAAAAGCTGATGCCTGTCTTCGCACAGCTTCGGTCGCACGTCTCTCTTCTCCTGTGCCCGCCCCGGTCTGACGTCAGTAACCTACTTAGGTAACCGACGTCAGACAGGGGCGGGCCCAGGAGGAGAGAGACGCGCGACAGAAGCTGGGCGAAGGCAGGCATCAGCTTTCTTCTTGCCCGTGCAGCGCCTTCGGACAGAGGAGAGAGGCGCTGCACGGGCCCGGTAAGAGGGAGGGGGGCCCGGTGGAGGAGGGGAATGGTGGCGACGACCCCAAGAGGGGGCGGGGCACAGGGCGGAGGATGTCGGGAGGTGGAGCTGAGGGGAGACAGAGTAGTGAGGAAGGGAGGGGGGCCGGGGCTGCTAAAGGTACGTTTGCTTTTTAATTTAGAATGCAGGGGGAAGTGGGGCAGGGGGGAACGGCGACCTCGGGTGGGGGGGGGGGGCAAGGACGGCCATACAGGACGCTCCTGACGAGCGCCTTTGCCTCCTCCCGACCCTTTTTTTATTTTTGTTTTTATTTTGGAGCCATGTGCTTGTGTTTTGACTGTGTTTTGACTGTTTGTGGCATGCGCAGAGCAGCTAACATAACGCTTGGCTGCTCTGCGCATGATTTGGGGGCCGATTAACGATGTGTATTGTGATTCTTTGATACATTGTACGTTTCAATACCGATCTCAGCATGTGTGACTTTTTTTTTTGGTGCATTCTTCGTTATTTTAAAATCGTTAGGGACTTTAACGATTTAGATTTTTTTACGTTTGGTTGCTGCATCTGCCTCTTAGTCTGATCTCTGGGAAACAATAGAAATAAACCACTGTCTTCATAACTGTGCCTTCACAGAGACTCACACCTCCTTGGTAAAACTAACCAAATTATATCACAGGCTGGTGCATGGGAAAATAATTCAGTTATTTAAACCCAGAGAGGGACAAAGGGACACTCACATACACCCCTTAAAACACACATCCACACACCCCCTCGTGCAGCCATTCCACACCCTCTCAGCCCTGACAGAGACAGACACTCATTCCCTGACAAACATCAGGCAGACCCCGAGACACATAGAAACAGTGCTGTATTATCTTTCTGCCCTAAGTGCTGTAAGCCTATTTCTAGATAAAATACCTTTTGCCAACCCTCAGCTGTGTGTTGTATTATTACTGCTACCAAACTCACAGCCCCTAAGAAGTGGACCCGGGACCAGAGAAAGGAACACAGAACCAGACGAAAGCCAAAGCTGACATCTGATCTCTAGGACCACAAACGGACATGGTGAATTTATTTTCAAATTCTCTTTTGGTGTTTTTTTTAAAGCATTGCTTTTATCTTTCAATTCTTTATGCTCTTTCCTATATTCTTGATTTGTATTCATGTAATATTTTTGAAAAATGCCTTTTTCATTTTAATAACCTCCTTTTACCTCACCATTTAACTGTGCTGGAAGTTGTAGTCTTCTGTCAATCCTCTCTAATGCATGAAATACAGATCATAGTTTTATGGGAAGTTGTCTTTATTAATATTTCAAATATAACCCAACCAACAATAAGCAATAGGTACTCTCATGTGACATGAAGTTAAAATATAGAAAATAATCCTGCAACAGCAACGCACTTAATAAAACACAGAGCATTACAACAAAACCTCCCTCCTATCCCTCTCTGCTCCTTCCTCAGAGGATTCCTTACATGAATGATGTTAGCAATTAGACTTCTAAGTCATTTATCAAAATAGAGCAGACTTTTACAGTTAGTGTCCTAGAATGATGTCCACAATCTCAGGAAACAACGTTTAACAGGTCATCCCCTTGGCTCCACAGAAAGTCGCTCCATGTGTAAGAGCTCATGTATTTGGGATCTCTATTGAGTCAAAATAGGTGGGTCAGGTTGAATCCATTGGAGTAAAATGCAATGTTTAGCAATCAGAAAAGCTTTGCGAAGAAATAAGTCAATAAGACGGGATCCTCGTGAGTATGGGACTATCATCTAATTGACTAATCTTCGGACTGATAGTCCCATTGACTGCTATACATGTTCAAGTGTGTCCAAAGGGTCTTCCCAGAACTTTTTTTATTGGGGGAATTTGCAGATGTAGTACTTATAAGATGCTGATTTTTCTCCATATTTGACACAAGATCCATCCATTGGACAGCCTATCTTCTGAGCCCAGGATGGGTGAATATACATTCCTATAGACATTTATAATGGAGCTCCTGTAGCGTCTGCTTTCCTGTATAAGAGGTGCAGAGCAAAGGCTAAGGAGAACCTTTTGATATCTTGGAATCCAAAGTCTGTAATCCCCGGGCCACTATGCGATGTAGTGGATATAATGAAATGGGGACGTGATATACCGCCTTTCTGAGGTTTTTGCAACTACATTCAAAGCGGTTTACATATATTCAGGTACTTATTTTGTAATATAAGTACCTGAATATTAAGGCAATGGAATCACCATGGCCTCATAATTATGTCCCATGAGACCCTTGTTAATTGCTAATATAGGCCAGGATTCATCAAACTGAGGGTCCTTGAATGCTTCTGGATATTTCTTCACTACAGAGTCTGCATAATGTTGGAGTTGTAGATGGCAATACCTAGGGTTACCATATGGCTCCAGAAAAAGGAGGACGGATTGAGCCAGCCGGGTTTTACTTCCATTGCTTTCAATGGAAAGCAATTACTTTCATTGGAAGTAATTGAGCCAGCCGGGTTTTACTTCCATTGCTTGGAATGGAAGTAAAACCTGGCTGGCTCAATCCGTCCTCCTTTTTCTGGAGCCATATGGTAACCCTAGCGATATCAGTCTGATGCGGGTAAGTCATAAGCCTCATACAGTTGTTCAAAAGATAAAGATGTCAGGCTATCCTCATCCACGACATCTCTCAACATGTCAATGTACAAAATCATCTCCACCAGGTCCTGGCTCAAAATTGGCATGTCCCCTAGGGTGAGGCAGGGATATGATACATTATTTCTGAGCAAACTGAATACACTCATCTAGCCAGTTAATTAATTTATCAAATTTATATTCTCCCTTCTTTAAGTTGACACAATTCATTGATCACAAATGTGATGGTGGAGTTTGAACTGTCTGAATCCCAGGTCAGTTACTGGCACTTCAGTAACTCCTTGTTGAATGACTAAAGCTTTGTGCTGTCAGTTCAGGAGTTTTGAGACAACTAGCCTCACTACTAGGCAGATTTTCCCTTACTAGATGGAAAATCTCTTCACTGAGAAATAGTACAATATTCTATCCATCTTCTCCTTTCTGTCCTTCCAAGCTACCCTGCGACAAGAATCACAACTACATTTCATATGTGCCTTTTCTGGAGAAGCTGCTGTGATGCCTGTTTTATAAGATTTGGAAGAAAACAGACTGCCACATTTGTATGCAAACCCTCTTTCCTCTGCACAGCTAGCATGGAATCTGAGCAGAAAAGAACAGAATGAAACAGTCATGGTTATCTTTAGCTTAATCCTTAGAGATGGGGACTCAGCTGTAATCAGAACAGCCCTGAAATCTTGAAGGAGCAGTGGGACAGGTCTCCCTGGCAGCAGGCAGGGTTGCTGAAAGTTTCCGACAGCAACATTTTTCTTGTAGACAGGCTTTTAAGACAATGAGCTATGAGTTCCATTGCTTCCTGTAGCATGGGTGGAAGTAACAAGATTGTTAATCTTTTTAATATTGTGTCTTAGTTTCTTGCGAGGATGTGTTTGTGGAGAATTTGTGACCTAGTATCAACTGTTAATGCTGATCTATTATTCTCTCAGTAGCAAATATCAACTAATTGGAGAGCATGCATTTCCATTGTGTACCTATTACCTTGCATAATATTGAACATATTATGTGCTGTCTGTGAAGAGCCAGGGTTTCCAGGGCATCTTTTATTGGATGGGAGAAAGTATTGTGATATGATTTCAGAGCAGTGTAGTATGATTTTCTTTGTACCACAACAAATATTTCTGACTACACTAATCATTAACCTGATGATTTCCTTGTGCTTAATTATTTCCCTCCTTCTTTAAACACAGACATACAAAACCTCTCTACCCAGATCAGTGAAGTAGCATAATTATTGTTTGCTAGCATAAAGCAGGCACATGAAAAGGCAATTCTATAAGCTGGAGACTAAGGGCTCATTTTCAAAAGAGAAAAATGTCCAAGAAGTGGCATGAATTGGTACTTTTGAACCCAATTTTTAGTTGCTTTTCTATGAAGTCCATTAGAAGTGCATTCAACTCACAAGGGGGCATTAGGGGGGGTGGGGGTTTAAGAGCAGGATCTGGTCATTCCTAACACTTGGATGCTTTTCTGCCATAATGGAACAAAACAAAAACATCCAGGGGTATAAGTTGGATGTTTGGTGTAGATCTGTTTATTAATGAATAAGCCACAAAAAGTGCTCTTAATGACCAGATGATCACTACAGGGAATCAGGGATGACCTCCCCTTACTCCCCCAGGGGTCGCTAACCCCTTCCCTCCCACCCCCCAAATGTGATTTAAGACATTACTTATCAGCCTCTATTTCAGCATCAGATGTTATACTCAGGTACATTAGAGCAGCATACAGGTCCCTGGAGTAGTCTAGTGGTGGGTGCAGTGCACTGCAGACAGGTGGACCCATAAGGGCTATTGTAGTGGTGTACAGTTGGGGGCAGTGGGTTTTGGGGGCTCTGCAGACAAGATAAGGGAGCAACAGTGAGAAGTGTACTTATATGAACTCTACTGCAGTGCCCCCTAGAGTTCCCCATTGCTCTCCTGGGATGTCTATGTGGCCAGTCTACTAAGAATGCTGGCTCCTTCTACATCACAATGACTTGATTTTGTGTGTTTTTTATTTGGACTTTTTTTTAATGGGCCAAAAAGATAAACATACAGAGAATAAAAACATCTAGCAAATAGCCATTTTGGGGGGGAAAAAAGATAGACCTTTTCTGTTTTGAAAATAGCTGTATTCCCCAGTTGAATTTGGACACTTTTAGCAAAACTTCCAAAATTGGATTTAGACGTCATATTGAAAATGTCCCTACAAGTGACACACGTAAATTATAGAATAAATTGCATGTATTGTATGGCACATGTAGGCATGCCCACTTATGCCAGCATTGGCTCCTAACTTTTGGAGCACCAGTGCAACTTTGTGCTAATATTCTATAATGACTTAGACATGCCTTTAAGCCATTATAGAACTGGCATTAAGCCCACTCCTTTGTGGTGCATAAAATGAGGTGTCAATTTATAGAACTGCTGCCTTAGACAGTAGCATGGCACTTTTATAAAAGGATGCCTATTTTAGACACCTGCTTTATTGTTTATCGTTTGTTCACTTAAAGTATACCTCCTCTGTCAATCTAGTAATCACACCTATCAAATCTGTTAGAATTTCCAAGTATCTCATGACCTGGAACAGCTTAGTACTGCTATGATAGGTATTATCTTTATTCATTTAAATAAGTTTTGTATTGAAATTTTTAAAATCAAATTTAATAAAATATGTATGCATACATTCAAGTATTGCAAATTAAGGGGATCTTTTACTAAAGATTAGGCCTTGTTATCTGCCAGAGGGTCCATTTTATTTCTATAGGTCCTGCTGCACTAATGTTTAGTACAACCACTCCCTCTAAATTAAATCAGTATTTTGATTTTAAAATGTATTTATTTTTAAAATTTATACACCGCCTATAACCTAAGTGGTTTCCAAAAACACAAATTAAAAACATCGAATCACAACAATACAAACACCTTACAATTTACAATATATCAGTGCTACTCCATCTGTCATTTTGAAATGCATGTTTTGGCGGGTTGTTTATGTGCACTGTAATTCTCATCGCCTCAATCTGGTTCTCTGCACAGCATCTAAAGCATGTCCCTCTTTTAGCACGTTTTTTGAAATTCTGAACTCCTTTCATAGTTTTATGATAGGTACAAATAGGCATGCTCATTTTTTGGAAGTACAGAAACAACTGCATCCTGATAGACAATGCCTCGAACTTGAACAATCAAAAGACACAAGGTGGAGCTCAAAATCTGGTTCTGTGAAAAAAAAAGTATTGATGCTTTTTGATGTAAATCTTGAAGTACTTGCTGAATTTTCAAATGCTGCTGGACAGACAAAACTAGATTCCCTATTTCTTCTACATCAGATAGAGACAAAGAAATTCTTATTTCTGGCAGTTACATTTGGGAAATTATTTGAAAGCAGTGATTTTGCCACTAAAGGACTACAGAGTGCCACATTGTCTGTTACAGATTGCAGATTGTTCAGTTTGGAGAGAACACATCAAATGAGTTTGATAAAGTTCTTAAGTTAACAGAGGATCTCATGGAGAAAAAAATTAGATATTGAAAAGTAGGGTATTTCTTCCTCTAGAAAGACAAAGCTACCTACAAAGTTTGGTGATGCATTGGTTTTTTCCACTTTGGATAAATCTTCCTGTGTGCAAAGCAATGAAGATTTGAGACATCTGTGGAATGAGGTTATTGACTGCCAGATAAGTGAACTGAATAATCTTTTTCAAGATGATGCTTATGGAATGATGACTGCTTCTGCTGCCTATATGCCAACATCTGAGGCCTTTGACCAAAGAGTCTACTGCCCCTGTGCATTTTATGTGGCATTACCATAGAGGAAGCTGAATTAACAGTGTTTGTTCAGCATCTAAAACGCAAAGTAGCAGAAGGTATAAATTATCCATCTTTAATTGAAGTACTAGACAACTGCAATGTGAACATTTTTCCAAATGTCAATGCCCTTTTAAGAGTACTTATCACTCTGCCAATGTCAACCTGCACTGTGGAACAACTGTTTTCAACTGTAAACAGGATCAAAATGGCATCAAGAGCCTCAATGCTCACCAGTCACCTCCATAATCTGTCACTTTTATTATTTGAAAGAGAACTGTGTGATTCATTGGACTATGAAAGCATTATTGATATATTCAACACAAAAAGACAGCGCCTCGTTCTTTAATGAGCATAGTTTCTCAACTCAGTTTGCTAGGTACTATTATACAGCTTTAGAATTGTACATTAGCACCAAATTCTAATTTCCTTTATTTAAAACTTCACTAGTGCTGCCCACCAGGTATTTTTATAAGCCTATATACAGAAAGGCTCTTAGTGTTTGAGAAAGCTTTGCTAACTATAGAGGATATACCTTTTTGTCAGTCCCTATTAGATATGTGCTCCCTATTTAAGCTATATTTGATTTTTGTTCTTTGGTCTCACTGCACCAAACTCATGTAAAAATGTGTTTTGTCCCACAATACATGTGGTGTATGCATTCCATATTATACACATACTGTTTTTGTATTTATAGCACACTGCACTTCTTGAGTGCATGTAACCACACCTGTACTTTCTGCATTTGACAAGTAAGAGATGACTTTGTTCTTGTTAAAGTGTATGTTTTTACAGATGGGCATTATTTCTGTTTGGATTTATATATTTTGCAGCATTGCCCCTGATGTAGCCTTCAGGTGAAATGTGCTCATGTTGGATCGTTTTCAATAAAGTTTTTTTGTTCTTTATCTGTGATTCATTCTGTCCTTTGATTTATGTTTCTTATAAAGCAAAGTTGAAGGATATGTGCCAAACTGTGGCAATTTTATATTGTCAGCATCAGAATAGAGAGAAAGCAGTAGAGTCAAAGGAAGGGAAAGACTTCAAAGGTATTTCACCTGTTTTGCTTAATCAAGCATTTACATTTGTTATAAAGCAAAGTATATGCAATTGCTGTAATTATATTGCAGGATCCTATTATGTGCGTTGACATATTTGCCATTATAGTAGACATATCTGGTCAAGTTTGATATGGCATAATGTAACTATATTTAAAAATATTTTTGTCATATTATGTATGTGGCTTACATTGATGCAGGACAGCTGTTGGGCAGACTACTTGGAAATCCATCATCAAGTGCACTCTAAGGCATTATTTTGTAGTATCCTAAGAAATACTACTCATACATAGTGGCCACCAATATTAGCTCTGGGCCCCCCAAAATGTCAGATCTGGCTACACCACTGTTTTCAAGGGTGATGATGCAGAGGAACTGAAAAGAAATCTTGGTGAATCTGGAAGATGTACTGAGCCAACACTGACAGATTTACTAATCACCTGGACTGGATGGCATACTTCCAAGGGTACTCAAAGAACTCAAGCATGAAATTGCTGATCTGCTGTTAGTAATATGTAACCTGTCATTAAAATTATCCATAGTACCTGAAGATTGGAGGGTGGCCAATGTGATGCCGATTTTAAAAAGGGTTCCAGGGGTGATCCAGGAAATTACAGACTGGTAAGCCTGACGTCAGTGCAGGGGCAAAATAGTGGAAACTATTATAAAGAATAAATTACGAACACGTGGACAAACATGGTTTAATGGGACAGAGTCAGCATGAGTTCAGCCAAGGGAAGTCTTGCTTGATCAATTTGCTTCATTTCTTTGAAGGCATGAATAAACATGTGGATAAGGTGAGCCGGTTGATGTAATATATATAGATTTTCAGAAAGCTTTTGATATAGTTCCTCATGAGAGACTCCTGAGAAAATAAAAAGCCATGGGATAGGAGGCAATGTTCTGGTGTGGATTAGGAATTGGTTATTGGACAGAAAACAGAGGGTAGGGTTAATGGTCATTTCTTCAATGGGGGAAGGAGAATAGTGGAGTGCTGCAGTGGTCAGTACTTGGACTGGTGCTATTTAACATATTTATAAATGATCTGGAAATTGGAATGAAGAATGAGGTGATTAATTTGCAGATGAAACAAAGATATTCAAGGTTGTTAAAACATGTGCGGATTGTGAAAAATTGCAGGAAGACCTTAGGAAATTGGAAGACTGGGCATCCAAATGGCAGATGAAATTTAATGTGGACAAATGCAAAGTGATGCACATTGGAAAGAATAATCGTTATCATAGTTACCTGATGCTAGGGTTCACATTAGGGGTCAGCACCCTAGAAAAAGATCTAGGGGGTCCTTTTTCTAAGGTGCGCTGAAAAATGGCCTGCGGTAGTGTAGGCGTGGGTTTTGGGCGCACGCAGAATCATTTTTCAGCACACCTGTAAAAAGGCCTTATTTTATTTTTGTCGAAAATGGACATGCTGCAAATGAAAATTGCCGTGCATCCATTTTGGGTCTAAGACATTACCAACAGCCATTGATCTAGCAGTAAAGTCTCACATGGTAACCGGGCAGTAATGACCTACGCGTGCCAATTGCCACTTGGTGCACGTCTGATACAAGTGGCAGAAAAAAAACATTATTTTTCAGCTGCGCATATCGGATGTGTGCCAAAAATGAAATTACCGCAAGAACTACATAGTAGCCATGTGGTAATGCCATTTTGGCGCATTGTACACACGTAGACATTTATGCGGCTTAGTAAAGGGCCCCTAGGTGTCATAGATAATATGCTGAAATCTTCTACTCAGTGTGCAGCGATGGCCAAAAAATCAAACAGGATGCTAGGAATTATTAAGAAAGGGATGGTGAATAAGACCGAAAATAACATAATGTCTCTGTATTGCCTCATGGTGCAACCTCACCTGAGTATTGCATTCATTCTGGTAACCAAATCTCAAAAAGATACAACAGAATTAGAAAAGGTTCAAAGAAGAGCAACCAAAATGGTAAAGGGGATGGAACTCTTCTCATATGTGGAAAGGCTAAAGAGGTTAGGGCTCTTCAGCTTGGAAAAGAGATGGATGAGGGAAGATATGATTGAGGTCTACAAAACCCTGAGTGGTATAGAATGAGTAGAAGTGAATCAATTTTTTACTTGTTCCAAAAGTACAAAGACTAGGGGACACTCAAGGAAGTTATATGGGAATACTTTTAAAACAAATGGGAGGAAATATTTTTTCAGTCAAGGAATAGTTAAGCTCTGGAACTCTTTGCCGGAGGATGTGGTAACAGCAGTTAGCATATCTGGGTTTAAAAAGGTTTGGACAATTTCCTGGAGAAAAAGTCCATATTCTGTTCTTGAGCCAGGTGTGGGAAAGCAACTGCTTGCCCCTGGGATCAGTAGTATGGAATTTTGCCACTATTTGGATCTCTGCCAGGTACCTGTGACCTGGCTTGGCCACTGTTAGAAACAGGAAACTGGGCTAGAAGGACCATTGGTCTAACCCAGTACTGCTATTTTTATGTTTTTTGAAGGGGTAAAAAGGTGAATAGAGGTAAACTGGACATTATTATACTGTATATCTGGATTTTCAAAAGGCATTTCACAAAGTACCTCATGAACAACTTCTGAGGAAATTAGAAAGTCATGGGATACGAGGTAGTGTCCTATTGTGGATTAAGAACTGGTTAAAAGATAGAAAACAGAGAGTATGGTTAAATGGCCAGTATTCTCAATGGAGAAGGGCAGATAGTGGGTTTTCCAGTGGTCTGTGCTAGGACTGTTGCTTTTTAACATATTTATAAATGATCTAGAAATGGGAATAACTACTGAGGTCATTAAGGAGTCCTTTTACAAAAACGTGCTGAAAAATGGCTTGCAGTAGCTTAGGCGCGGGTTTTGGGCGCATGCAGAATCATTTTTCAGTGCACCTGTAAAAAAGACCTCTTTTTTCCCCCCAAAAATGGATGTGTGGCAAAATCAAAATTGCCGCATGTCAATTTTGGGTCTCAGACTTTACCGCCAGCCATAGACCTAGCAGTAAAGAATTTAGGCAGTAATGACCTATGTGTATCAGATGCCACTTGGAGCTCGTCCACTATACGCACGAGAAAATACAAAATATTTTTCAGACAAGCCTATTGGATGCACACCAAAAATGAAATTACCGCAAGAGCCACGCAGTAGTCGGGCGGTAAGTCCATTTTGGTGCACGGTGAAGAGTTATGCTAGCCCTTGCTCTCAGTAAAATACAGGCCAATGGCTCATAATAAGAGCTAGGCTTCTTAAAATCAGAATCATCTCTGATACAAAAGAGAGCTAGATTGTAAAATCAGAGATCACCTTTGACACAGTTACATTTTACTGTGGCAAGTGCTGAACTGGCAAGGGTGGGGGCAATCTACTCTATAAACAATCCTGAGATTGGCACCTGCAAGACGTCATAAGCAAGAGTTGCTATGGTTACGTTAGAGATAGTGCGGGTCAGCTGCACCCCAGGTGAGAACATCCAAAGGGGGGGCTACAGGAAGGTTTGGGAACATGTGAAGTCATTCTGATCAACTGATAAGGACTAGGAAGCCCAGTTGAGACAGCTGGGGTCCATTGAAATGAATAGGGCCAAAATGTATATAAGCAGCAGTTTGAGGAGTATTAGTGCAGACGAGATGAGAAGAAGAAGGAGATGAGAGGAGAAGACGAACAGAGAAGGGAGACTCCAGAAGGCTAGAGAGAGAGGATGTGCCATGATATGCGGTTCCATTATGTGAATGCTTAACCTACCTGTATTACCATTGGTAAGATTGTAATAAACTATCTTATTATATCTACTACATACTGGGTTCCTTTCTAATTACCAGAGTCCATACTGCCTGATGGTGTAAGCCTGTCATGAGCAGATTCAAGGTTGGGAAGCTAGATATTTGGAGGGCATATGTAACTTTGCCCAGAGAGAGATGAGACGGGCCACTGCTTCCGCTGCTTGATTAGCAAAGGCAGATTCAGAGAAAATAAACAACGTTGGGCACATGTAGGCGCCTACGTAGCTTAGTAAAAGAGGCCCTAAGTTTGCTGATGACACTAAGTTATTCAAAGTTGTTAAAGCACAAAAGGATTGTGAAAAATTGCAAGAGGACCTTATGAGACTGGGAGATTGGGCTTCGAAATGGCAGATGACGTTTAATGTTAGCAAGTGCAAAGCGATGCATGAAGAAAAGAGGAACCCAAACTATAGCTAAGGATGCAAAGTTCCACATTAGGAGTTACCACCCAGGAAAAGAATATTATCAATGATAAGTTGAAACCATCTGCTCAGTGTGCAGCTGTGCCTAAGAAAGCAAGTAGAAAGTTAGGAATTATTAGGAAAGGAATGGAAAACAAAAATGAGAATATAATAATGCCTTTGTATTGCTTCATGGTGTGATCTCATCTTGAATACTGTGTACAGTTCTGGTCACTGCATCTCAAAAGAATTAGAAAAGGTACAGAGAAGGCGACAAAAATGATAAGGGAGATGGGGCAACTTCACTATGAGGAAAGGCTAAAGAGGCTACAGTTCATCAACTTGGAGAAGAAATGGCTGAGGGGAGATATGATAGAGATCTATAAAATACTGAGTGAAGTGGAATGGGTATATGTGAATCACATGTTTACTCTTTCAAAAAATACAAGGAGCAGGGAAGCACGCAATGATGCTACTAAGTAGTAAATTTAAAACAAAGCAGAGAAAATATTTCTTCACTCAGTGTGTAATTAAACTCGAATTCATTGCCAGAGAATGTGGTAAAATCAGTTAGCTTAGCAGGGGTTAAAAAAGTTTGGATAATTTCCTAAAAGTCCATAAGCCGTTATTAAGATGGACTTGGGAAAATCCACTGCTTAATTCTAGTATAAGCAGCACAAAATCTGTTTTACTCTTTTGGGATCTTGCCAGGTACTCATGACCTGGATTGGCCACTGTTGGAAACAAGATACTGGGCTTGATGGACCTTCAGTCTGTCCCGGTATGACAACACTTATGTTGAGAGGTGCCCAGCTCTACCACCGGCTGCCTTTCAGGTGCTGTGGAGGACTTGCAGCTCATCTGCATATCCTTACAGCCTTCTCCGGGGTGACACCCAGGTCCACTCCGATCCACTCAGGGCCTCCGCTCTAGGTGTCGCGCGCCTAACGGCGCGCAGGGCATTTTTTTCTTTGTATCTAATCTTTTTCCAGTTGCTAAAGTACCTTAATCGTTTATGGCCCCTATTCACATTCTCTTCCTAGCTCTGTCCCTTCCTAATCTTTTCCCTCACCCCCTACCTCTCTCCGCTACAGGAACTCACTTCCCATCCATTGACTTCATCACCTCACCTTCTCTCCTACCCTCTTCCTCCCTCTTGGCTTTTAATCTCCGTCTCTTTCTTCCCTCCATTTTGCCTTCCCCATTCCACCTAAATACCTCTCGCCTTCGACGCCTTCGTGGCCACACCTCTCCTACTCTCCTCCGCTCTCTTTTACTCCTTCTCTTACTCTCAGCCGGTGACATCAATCCCAATCCTGGCCCTCCTCACCAACTAGTATCCAAACTCTACAGATCTCACCGTAACCTCTCTAACCTCATCTCTATTCCTCTACTCCCCTCCTCTTCTCTGCCCTTCTCTTGCGCCCTATGGAATGCCCGCTCTATCTGTAACAAACTCCCCTATATCCAGGACTTCTTTATCTCACGTCACCTCCATCTGCTTGCCATAACAGAAACCTGGCTCTGCCCTGATGACTCTGCTTCAGTCGCAGCCCTGTGCCATGGCGGTTATCTATTTTCACATACTCCTCGCCCTGCTGGCCGTGGGGGCGGTGTTGGACTACTTCTCTCTCCCTCCTCCAGATTTCAACCCCTTCTTCCACCTCAATCTCACTGTTTTTCCTCCTTTGAAGTCCACTCTATCCGCCTTTTCTCTCCTCTGCCTCTTCGAATAGCGGTCATTTATCGTCCCCCTCATAAGTCCGTTTCATCCTTTCTCAGTGACTTTGACGCCTGGCTTGCCTTCTTCCATGATCCTTCCTCCCCCTCTCTCATCCTTGGTGACTTTAATATTCCTGCTAATGATCCTTCCAACTCTTATATTTCCAAGTTACTCGCTTTAACGTCCTCCTTTAATCTCCAACTATGCTCCACCTCCCCCACACATCAAAATGGTCACTGTCTTGATCTCATCTTCTCCTCCAACTGTTCACCTTCTAGTTTCCTTGCCTCTGATCTTCCCTCCTCTGATCACCATCTTATAACTTTCACACTTAAATCTCCTCCCTCCCAGTCCCGTCCTATCTTATCTAATTTATCTAGGAATCTTCACGATATTGACCCTTCATCTCTATCCTCCCATGTTTCAAACCTCCTCTCTACTGTGGCACCATCCACGTCTGTCAATGAGGCTGTTTCTTCTTACAACAATACTCTATCCTCTGCCTTAGACACTCTTGCACCTTTGATGACACGCCCTGTAAGGCGTACAAACCCCCAACCTTGGCTGACTTCTAATATCCGCTACCTACGTTCCTGTACCCGCTCCGCCGAACGCCTCTGGCGGAAATCTCGGGCCCTTGCTGATTTCTTACACTTTAAGTTCATGCTGACCTCCTTCCAATCTGCTCTTTTAAGTGCCAAACAGGATTATTATATCCAACTGACCAACTCTCTTGGCTCTAATCCTCGACTTCTCTTCACCACATTGAACTCTCTCCTCAAGGTGCCCCTCCCCCAACACCCCTTCATTATCTCCTCAGACCCTTGCTGAATTCTTTCACAACAAGGTTCAAAAGATAAACCTTGCTTTCTCTACCTCACCACCTCTCCCTCCACTAGTCCGTTCCCCTCTCTCTCCTTCCCCTCATTCCCTTTCCTCCTTTCCTGAAGTTACTATTGAGGAAACTACACTTCTCCTTTCTTCCTCAAAATGTACCACCTGTTCCTCTGATCCCATTCCCACCCACCTTCTTAATGCCATCCCTCCTGCTCTTATTCCTTTTATCTGTCACATTCTCAACCTCTCACTTTCCACTGCGACTGTCCCTGCTGCCTTTAAACATGCTGTGGTCACACCTCTCCTTAAGAAGCCTTCACTTGACCCTACTTGTCCCTCTAATTACCGACCCATCTCCCTCCTTCCTTTTTCTCTCCAAATTACTTGAGCGTGCTGTTCACCGCCGCTGCCTTGATTTTCTTTCCTCACATGCTATTCTTGACCCACTACAATCTGGTTTTCGCCCTCTCCACTCAACCGAAACTGCGCTTACTAAAGTCTCCAATGACCTATTACTGGCTAAATCCAGAGGTCAATATTCCATCCTCATTCTTCTTGATCTTTCCGCTGCTTTTGACACTGTCGATCACAGCATACTTCTCGATACCCTGTCCTCACTTGGATTCCAGGGCTCTGTCCTTTCCTGGTTCTCTTCCTACCTCTCCCTCCGCACCTTTAGTGTTCACTCTGGTGGATCCTCTTCTACTTCTATCCCTCTGCCTGTCGGCGTACCTCAGGGTTCTGTTCTTGGTCCCCTCCTCTTTTCTATCTACACTTCTTCCCTTGGTTCATTAATCTCATCCCATGGCTTTTCCTACCATCTCTATGCTGATGACTCCCAAATCTACCTTTCTACCCCTGATATCTCACCTTGCATCCAAACCAAGTTTCAGCGTGCTTGTCTGACATTGCTGTCTGGATGTCTCAACGCCACCTGAAATTAAATATGACCAAAACCGAGCTTCTCATTTCCCCCCCAAACCCACCTCCCCGCTCCCCCCATTTTCTATTTCTGTTGATGGCTCTCTCATTCTCCCTGTCTCCTCAGCTCGAAACCTTGGGGTCATCTTTGACTCTTCTCTCTCCTTCTCTGCTCATATCCAGCAGATTGCCAAGACCTGTCGTTTCTTTCTTTACAACATCCGTAAAATCCGCCCCTTTCTTTCCGATCACTCTACCAAAACCCTCATCCACACCCTTGTCACCTCTCGTTTAGACTACTGCAATCTGCTTCTTGCTGGCCTCCCACTTAGTCACCTCTCCCCTCTCCAGTCGGTTCAAAACTCTGCTGCCCGTCTCATCTTCCACCAGGGTCGCTTTACTCATACTACCCCTCTCCTCAAGACCCTTCACTGGCTCCCTATCCGTTTTCGCATCCTGTTCAAACTTCTTCTACTAACCTATAAATGTAGTTACTCTGCTGCTCCCCAGTATCTCTCCACACTCGTCCATCCCTACACCCCTTCCCGTGCACTCCGCTCCATGGATAAATCCTTCTTATCTGTTCCCTTCTCCACTACTGCCAACTCCAGACTTCGCGCCTTCTGTCTCGCTGCACCCTATGCCTGGAATAAACTTCCTGAGCCCCTACGTCTTGCCCCATCCTTGGCCACCTTTAAATCTAGACTGAAAGCCCACCTCTTTAACATTGCTTTTGACTCGTAACCACTTGTAACCACTCGCCTCCACCTACCCTCCTCTCTTCCTTCCCGTTCACATTAATTGATTTGATTTGCTTACTTTATTTATTTTTTGTCTATTAGATTGTAAGCTCTTTGAGCAGGGACTGTCTTTCTTCTATGTTTGTGCAGCGCTGCATATGCCTTGTAGCGCTATAGAAATGCTAAATAGTAGTAGTAGTAGTAGTAGTAGTTCTTATGCTGAAATCTGGTTCTGATATTTGCGCCCTGTTGTGCACTCTTTGTGGAATACATGCTCAATGTTGGGCATGCTTCCATCTCTCAGTGCTCTTGGCCTGGGTGGACCCAGGCCCACCCATTTTGGCTCAGGCCCACCCAGTCTCAGTGATCACCAATCAGGTGCCAGCTGCCCTGCACATCACATTGCTGTTGCTCCAATCACTTAGCTCAGTCAGCTATGTGTAGAAAGTAGCGAAACAAATCTTGTGAGCTGAGCCCTACAGCCCTGGCGTTATTTTTTTTAATTTTTATTTTAATTTACCAGCGCTACAACAGACCTTCAGCAAGCAAAGTAGCAGCCCTCCTGCTGTACTGCCGTGTTTGCTACTTTGCTCTGCTCTGGAGTCGGGCATCGGGGGGGGGGGGGAGGGGGGGTCTTTGTTAGTTCGCTCCCTGCCGTGCTCTTAAGGTGCTTACCTCCATGGGCTCAGCTGTTCTGCTTCCATTCCACATGGCTGCTGCAATTGTAAGCAATTCCTGCACAGCTCAGAGTCAGCCCCCAGAACCCAAACCTGTGGCAAAGTCAGGAAGTGGGAAGTCCCCGAGACCAGTGCTGCTTTGAACTTAGCAGCTGAGGAAATCTGGGCACTCATTATCCTCCAGCCCCAGGCACCAGGAGTGAATCAGTAGTCTACTCCCCCCTTCTCCCCAACACTGCACCGTGCACACACTGATCGGGGCTGTAGAGTTCTCTGAAATCTACAGGAAACTTTCTCTGCATTGGCCTCAGGTAAAAAAAAAAAAAGAAAGAAAGAAAGAAAGAAAAGAAAAACAGTTTTATATTTAATGGTGATGGGCTTCTGGATGCGTGTGGTCTTCACAATGTTCAGTTTAAAGAAAAGCTGTATATTTCCTGTTGGTGGTCTTCTGGGTGGGGGTGAGATCTGCAGTGGCTAGGTTAAACAAAATATATATATATATATATATATATATATATATATATATATATATATATATATATATATATATATATTTTATGTTGGGCTTCTGGGTGGGGGTGGGTGATTGGGAAGGGAAGAGGGAATGTTAGACTATGGGGGAAGAGAGAGGGAAGGGCAGGACTGTTTCCAGACTATGAGGAGTAGGTAGAGGAGGGCTGATGTTGAGCTATGGGGGGATGGGGAAGGGGGAAGGGAAGGACAGGACTGATGTTGAGATACAAGGAAGGATGGGAAAAGGGGTAGGCAAGGGCAGGGCTGATGCTGGGGTATGAAGGGTAGGGAAGGGCAGGGCTGCAGAGATGCCAAGTTATCCAGTTCCAGGCTGGAGATTTTGGGGCAGTCCTGGTTTTGAACTTATATCTAGATTGTAAGCTCTTTGAGCAGGGACTGTCTTTTTTTGTGTGTATGGTGTGCAGCGCTGCGTATGCCTTGTAGCGCTATAAAAATGATAAGTAGTAGTATATCCCCAAACAGTGTGGGATTTGTAGTGCCCATTGAGTGGTTCGAGTCCCATAATGCAAAAGAATGGAGTGGGCAGAAATGCAGGACAGCCCCAAAATTTCCAGCCTGGAACTGGGTAAGTTGGTATCTCTGGGGCTGATGCTGGGCTACGGGACAATTCCTAATTTTTGATCCTTTATTCTGTAATTGGTGAGAGTTGTTCTGTGTTTTGGCATGTGCTTTGTGTGGGGACCTATATCAATCTGACTTGTCTGGCTTTTACAATGGGACATATATTGCTGTTGTGTATATTCACTGCTGCCTTTTTAAAGGTACTGTTATTGATATTTGTGTGTTCAGAATTGATGGTGTTAAGGTTTTCTACATAGGCTCTAAGAAGCTTCATAAGATTTAATGTTACTTCACAAAGAATCTGCCAGGGAATGGATTTTGACAATGTTGCTATTACTGAGGTCCTATCAGAATCTGAATACACTTTTTTTCAGTGGAAAACTGTAAGAGGAAACATCTTAGCTGTGGACTATGACAGATCTGCCAAATATTTTTAGGCCAGTGTCCAATTTGCCATTTTTATCTAAAGTTTAAAAAAAGGTGATTTTAACACAGTTTAATCAGGCATTTACGTTTGTTGTAAAGCAAGGTTTGATGAATATGTGTCATTGCTATAATTATTTTGCAGGATACTGTGATGTGTGTTGAGGTGTTTGCCATTATAGTAGACTTATGTCTGGTCAAGTTTAAGTGCTGTTTGTCTAGTAATTGCCTAGAATTGTGGGATAGTGCAGGATAGAAATTTTTTAATACATTTTAAAATGGTGGTGTTCCATGAAGTATGTACGCAGTTTATGATGACACAGGACAACTGTTGGGCAGATTATTTACTTATCCTTCATCGAGTGCACTCTAAGGCATTATTTTGTAATATCCCATGAAACACTACTCATACCTGTATACATAATGCCCACCCATATTAGCTCTGGACCCACCCAAAATGTCAAGTCTGGCTATGCCACTGGTGTCTGTTTGAGGTAAGTTAAAAGGTGGCTTCTTCTATATTCAGGCTATGCAGGGGCTTAGATAAAGTAGATGGGAGAAAGAGAGATTTTTCAGTCTGGAGTTGGTGGCCTGTGTTAACTAGTACAATCCAAGTATCTATTTTGGCATGGATGAATGCCCCCAAATGTGCCAGAAACATATACTGACTTGATGTGACGCTCTTCCATAAGTGTGTAAATCTATAGAAGATTATTCATTTATGGTATCATGCAACATCAAAATAGCACAACACATACTGGCACCACTGCTAAGCTCTGGCAGATCTCCTGCTAAATGTGTTTGGGTTCTTTCCTATTACCATGGGAAAAGAAGACATAATAAAAGGGACAAGCCGCCAAAGAAATGCCAACTAGTTTTTCAGTCTAAAAATGGAATACAAAATTCTTTTTTTTATTAACATTGCAATCCCCTTCTATTAAAAATGCTCTAATGTTTTGATTTTAGGTTTGAGCTTCAGCCTGGAACTCAGCTGGCAGGAAACTGAGGCCAGGTTCTCACTGAGATATAATTTTCTTGTCATCAAACCAAATTTCAGGAACAGTAAGTGATTTACCCTTTATATAGTCAGAACTTAGCAATAAGAGGAGCTTTGGAAAACAGATACAGTGAATTCATGTAATTATGATTTGATTTTGCTATCTGAAATTTTGTTTCTGTTGTTGTTCTGCTCTGTGGGCTGCAACTTGAAATAAATTAATTGAAAGCCAGGGCACAGTTCAGCTCTGTGTGCAATAGATACACCCCAGGGAATTGTGTTGCCAAAAGTAGAAAACTATGTTTCAAAAATGCAAAAATGGATAAGTATTCAAATGTCATTGCTAAAATTTTTCACTATATTAAATAGGATGTGTAGTTCCTGTTTCTACAATTAGAAATACACCCTGCAAGTACCAGAATGTATCAGAATAGGGTTTGTTAGTCCTGGACTAGCCTAAAAGCCCCCTCTTGGAAATGGAAATTTGGCAGCTATGCTATCACAAGCTTGATTAGATTTTCATTCATGGAATGGAATAAAAGTTGGCCTGGATCATCCTGTCTTCAGGAGACAATGATTCAGCCTGGCTTTTGTCCCAGTGCAGATGTACAAGTAGCTAAACTTTTGTTGCAGGAATGTGAACTGCAAGTCCTAGCATGCTAGGGGAAAAACCTAGATTGGATGAATTTTTCTTGATATTATGAAGACAGCTGCTATGTTTATTTTCATAGGTGATAGATATTGACTATGGATTTTTATGCCTGTAGCTTGCCCTGATATGTCTGCTGAGAACTACACCAAATTGCAGATATAAATTTGCACTGTTATCAAGTGCACAGTTGGAATTTATTAAGTTGCTGTTATCAAGTGCCCTATCATCCCACAAACATGCACCACACCCAAAAGTTACCCTATCTGCAACTGACTCAACATGTCACAAACTGTCCCAACCACAAAAACAACCCACCTGCAACTGCCCCATCATCCCACAAATTAGACACCTACAACTACTCATAGATGATCCAAACTGCCCCACCCCCTAAAATTTGCCAGATCTTATTTGCCCTATCATCCATTACCTTCCTCAGAGACACAACACATGACCTGTATACACAGAACAGAGATATAAACACATACAGACCTCACAGATACGCACATAGGGTATGTAAATAATTCCCTATCCCTTTATTTCATTTTCTTTGTTGTAAATTCTACTGTGAAAACTACTTAATGAAATCTACAGTTTATTATTGGTTGCTATATGTATTGTCAAGTAACATCCATTGCTATAGACAGGGCATAGGCGGTCGGTGGCCAAACTGTTTGGGGAGGCTAAAGGGGGTAGGGTTAGGGGTGTAGTCAGGGGTGGAGCTTACATCCATAATTGTCTGACAACACACAGAAAAAAAATAAGTAAAAATAAAATAGTCACAATACCTTTTATTAAATTTAGATATTAGATATGTATCATATGTCAAAGAATAAAGTGGTTGCTCAAAGCATATACTAACCACAATCACTCAACTGCAAAACACTATGCACAACTTTGTGCAAAAACACACTCAGAACCTTACTGTACCATAAATATTACACTGAGCAGACCTTAATACACCAATATACCACCCATACGGAAAATGTAGACCATCAACAATATGAAACAAGGGATCATAATATCACAATTCTCATGTAGAGCCACAAAACACCCTTTTAGGGTGGATAGTGTTCACAATGAGCTCCTTTTATTAATGACCAGATAGAGATAAGAGTTTTCAAATTTCAATTTTGGCACAGTATAAGTCATCACAAACAAAATATAGGAAAACCAAAAGCATTAGGGGCTTATAGCCCATTTAGTTATGTTTAAACAAAAGAGATCTGCATGAAACAAAATATTAATTTTTTTATTTTGACTTAAACCCTTCAGAGTCAGCACCTACCTCTCCTGAAATCCAACGTGCGCTGCGTGCCACAATTTCCTCGAATTATTATGGTCTGGGTCTGGGAAGGAAGTGGGAACACCTCAGACAACCACTCTTACCCAGCCTTGAGCCTTCCCTACTCAGTGACGGGCCCTCCCGCACATTCCCACCTATGCGGAACAGGAAGTTGCATCATGATGGGACGGGAGCTCTCGTAGGGAAGGCTGACTCTGACTGGCTGAGCCTGAGGCGAAGAAGAACATCATGATGACGATCAGTGACGTTGGGTAGCCCGAAGCCAGTTTAAGGCGGATCGGCGGTGTGGAGGCAAAAAGAGGAGGAGGAGGGACGCAGCGCGCCGGTGAGAGACCGAGTAGCCCCGGGTGGGTGGAACTGGGCATGGGCATGGCGCTCAGGTGATGGTGAGCCGACAGCACTGCAAAGAAGAGCGAGGACTGGAGTCAGTCAACTGGTCTACTCTCAGACAGTGGCATAGCCAGACCTGACATTTTGGGTGGGCCTGGAGCTAATATGGGTGGGCACTATGTATATAGGTATGTGTAGCACTTAATGATGGATTTCTAAGTAGTCTGCCCAACAGCTGCCCTGCATCAATATAAACCACATATATACTTAATAGAAAAACAGATATTTGTAATACAGTTACATTATCCCATATCTTAAACTTGACCAGACATAAGTCTGCAATAATGGCAAACATCTCAATTGAAGCGGTGCAAAGAAAAGCTACGAGAATGGTATGTGATTTGCATTACAAGACGTATGAGGAGAGACTTGCTGAACTAAACATGTATACTCTGGAGGAAAGGAGAAACGGGTGATATGATACAGATGTTCAAATATTTGAAAGGTATTAATCCGCAAACGAACCTTTTCTGGAGATGCGAAGGCGGTAGAACGAGAGGACATTAAATGGGATTGAAGGGGGGCAGACTCAAGAAAAATGTCAGGAAGTATTTTTTCACGGAGAGAGTAGTGGATGCTTGGAATGCCCTCCCGCGGGAGGTGGTGGAAATGAAAACGGTAACGTAATTCAAACATGCGTGGGATAAGCATAAAGGAATCCTATGCAGAAGGAATGGATCCTCAGGAGCTTAGTCGAGATCAGGTGGCAGAGCCGGTGGTGGAAGGCAGGGCTGGTGGTTGGGAGGCAGGGATAGTGCTGGGCAGACTTATACTGTCTGTGCCAGAGCCGGTGGTGGGAGGCAGGACTGGTGGTTGGGAGGCGGGGATAGTGCTGGGCAGACTTATACGGTCTGTGCCAGAGCTGGTGGCGGGAGGCGGGGCTGGTGGTTGGGAGGCGGGGATAGTGCTGGGCAGACTTATACAGTCTGTGCCAGAGCCGGTGGTTGGGAGGCGGGGTTGGTGGTTGGGAAGCAGGGATAGTGCTGGGCAGACTTATATGGTCTGTGCCCTGAAGAGCACAGGTACAAATCAAAGTAAGGTATACACAAAAAGGAGCACATATGAGTTATCTTGTTGGGCAGACTGGATAGACCGTGCAGGTCTTTTTCTGCCGTCATCTACTATGTTACTATGTAGGATCCTGCAATATAATTACAGCAATAGCATAGATCCTTCAAACTTTGCTTTATAACAAATGCCTGATTAAGTAAACTTTGAAGCCTTTTTCACTTCCTCTAGCTCTACTCCATTCTGATGCTGACAAAATAAAATGACCACGATTTGGTACATATCCTTCAACTTTACATTATAATAAATATATATGCCTTATTAAGCTGTGTTAATCAAACATTTAAAATTTGGTAAATATACCTTTGAAGACTTCTTCCTTTTCTACCTACTATGGAATTTGTCGCATATAGAGGACATAGCTAGAATGTTTCCTCTTATAGCTTTCCATAGGAAAAATGTATTTAAATTCGGGTGGCACCTCAATAATAACAACACAAAATCCCTTCACCTCCAGGTACCTTGTGAAGTAACAGAAAATCCTGCAAAGAAGCTTCTTGAGTCTATGTTGCAAACCTTAACCAATTCTGAATACAAATGCCAATAACAGTACCTTTAAAAAGGCAGCAGTGAATACGCACAACAGCAATACGCATCTCATTGGAAAGGCCAGACAAGTCAGACGCCTAGATCCCCCACACAAACTAAATGCCAGCAAAATCTCTCACCTGCTGGTTCACATGCAAAACACACACCAACCCTCATCAATTACAGAATTAAGGACCAAAAATCAGAAATTGTCTTGTAGCCTGGCATCAGTCCTTCCCTTCCTTACCCCCCTATCCATCCTTGTAGCCTGGCATCGGCCTTTCCCTTCCCTATCCCACCATCCAGCCCTTCCCTTCTCTACTCTACCCCCACTATCCATTCCCATAGCCCAGCATCAGTCCTTCCCTTCCCCACCATCCATCTGATTGGTAGACATCTGCCCCAGCCCTCCCTGCACGCAGCCTAGCATTAGCCCTGTCCTACCCCCTTACCCATAACTCCCTAGTATGGCATCCCCTCACCCCCACCCAGAAACCTGCCCACATTAAATATAAAGCTTTTAAATAATAATATTATTATTATTTTAACCTGGGCACTGCAGAGGACGCACTGAGAGGGAAACGACGCAAGAGGAGACGAACCTGCCTGCGTGCCTGCCTCAGTGAGCACTGCTGCGCTGCCTTCACTTCCAGTTTGCCGTGACTTGGAGAGGAGAGGGGAGGGCGGGGGAGGGAGGGAGGGAGGTGACATGCTGGACATGGAGGGGAGAGAGAATTGCTGGACATGGAGGGGAGGGCAGGGGAGAGAAGAGAATTGCGACTTCGGGTAAAAGATTTTGGAGCGCGGGAGCAGGAATGGAAGGGAGCGGGCAAGTGAGCCGGACCTCAGGAAAAAGGTGCCAGTACGCTGTACTGGCACAAAAAAAGCACTGTATGTATCCCTTGTTGATAAGTCTCTGACTCTAAAGTTTAGCAATTTCATTAAAGCAAAATGTATTTTCACATATCACAAACTCTTCCTATCCAAGAATGTTTTATATAAAAACAAACACAAAAAAAGCAATCAGATTTTCACTTACCAGCTCTGTCAACACTGTGTGAGCTAAACTTCCTCTTTGAACCTACTGTTAGAACCATCAGCCAATGAAATGGCTTTTAGCTGTAGATATCCCAGGTTAGCTGATAATTATGCACACATCATTGCAGTCATGCCCTCCTCTCGGTGTACATGCTCAGAAAAAAAACAAACACTTTGAACCATTTAAAAATGTTAACAATTACACTATTTATTTTTTATTTCTCCCCAGTCTCACTTGCACACCTCCCTCAAAACCTGTTCTCTTTAATTTGAATGTTGTTCACTTCAAGCTCACCCTGAATGAGAAGTTCTTCCCACACCAAAGACATATATAGCACTGGTTGTATTCTTTTAAGCAAGTTCAGCAGAGCATGCCTGCCTCAGTGAGCATTGCTGCACTGCCTTCACTTCCAGTTCACCAGGACGACTTGGGCAGGGAGGAGAGGAAAACCACAACTTCAGGTAAAAGATTTTGCAAGTGAGCGGACCTCAGCTGGGGAGGCTTAACCTCCCCAAGCCTCTTATACTGACCGAGTCTCAGCTCGTCTTGATCACAGATGCACTGAAAACAACCCAGATATCGATGTACATACACACAGGCAAGCGTGCAAGCATGCATACACAGACATGCTAACACACATACATACACATTAGTTATGGAGGTCTAATTTTGGAGTGGACCAATTTGTGGGACCATGGAGCAGTTGCAAGTGTGTTGTTTTTGTAGTTGGGACAGTTTCTGAGATGTTGGGTCAGTTGCAGAAAGGGTAACTTTTGGGTGTGGTGCATGTTTGTGGGATGATAGGGCACTTGAGCAACTTAATAAATTCCAACTGCGCACTTGATAACAGTGCAAATTTATATTTGCAATTTGGTGTAGTTCTCAGCAGGCATATCAGGGCAAGCTACAGGCATAAAAATCCATAAGGGTAACTTTTGGGTGTGGTGCAATCTGTAGGATGATACGGCAGTTGAGGGGGTTAGGTATTGGGGTAGGGGTGTTTTGTAGAGTTGGGGTTTTTTTGTTTTGCAGCATCACAGTTGTTAACACAAACAATAAACTGAAATTCTGGCGGGACATGATTTTATCATATTGGTAGTCTCTAAATTGTATCAGCATGTACAATAAAGAGGTAACATGAAAACAACAGTTTTGGTTACTAAATTTTACTATAGTTAGATGAAGTCAATACTCCAGAACCAAATTTACCTCTTCAAAAGCAAACTTTAAAAGGGTTTTGCCTCTTGTAACTAGAGCTGCTGTCTCTAATCAAGCCTCATATATAATTTCCCATCATTGCTTCTTTCCATATTCCCTGATATTTCTTTTCTGTTGCTTAAATATCCTGGTGGAAATTCTACCCATATTTTTCAATAAGGGCATCCAAGTTTGGTCTAAAGAAATCCAAATCGTTTATCGGTTATTTATTTTACTATACCGTTTCAAATTGTAGTTACAAATCAAAAACTGTTTACATGTTAAAATAGAATGATCAAACAAAACATAAGGAACTCCATCGAATAGATAGGAAAGCAAAACTAAAACAACCATTCTTAAAAGATAAAAACCAATTCTTACTGAACAGCCATTCATAAACAAGTACATAAATAACATATAATTGTTCTGCATATTTAATACAACCTACTAACTAATGCCTTTTATCGCAGATTATCTTCAAGCGTATCCTGAAATAGGTATGTTTTCAATAACTTTCGAAATTGAATGTAGGACTCCTCCAGTCTAAGGTGTTTTGGAAGGCAATTCCAAAGAGAAGGGGCTAAAAAGAAGAAAGCTGAATTTCTAGTAGACTTCCATCTAGCCTTCTGTGGCGATGGGATAATCAATCTATTATCGGTGAGTGAGCGAAGTGTTCGCCTAGGTGAATAGGGCAAGACAAGATTTGATAAATACGATGGAATTAGTAAATATAGAGCTTTATGAGTCAGTGTAGGGAATGTAAATAGTGAAGCTTGAATGACATTCTGCATCTGAGACCTCTATAGCTCTTAATCAATTCTTCAATCAGATTCTTGATTATTTTCCTGAAACCATTTCAAGCTCTTTTCTACAGTAGTTATTGTGTCTTCCACCTCCTGTGACACCAGCATCTGTTTGACTTGCAGACCAACAAATATGCCTCCAGAGATTTGATTGTATTTTCTGAAAAGTTTTACCATTAGGATTCAATGCTCTTACAAACTGCTTGATTAGCCCAAACTTGATGTGCAATGGTGAAAAGCAAGATTTTTTTTCCAATGGAACTAGAGAATTGTACTTTACACTGTGAGCACCAGGCTGCAATTTGTCTCCCCATGACCTGTTTCTTCTTATCTAGTGCTAAGCAATATCTCTACTGTCCCAGAAATACATGTTTGGTATAGCCATATTGCAACCCCAGTAGAATTCCTAACATCTTGAAATCTCCAAAAACTTCCCATCTGTATTCATCATATGTAACCTTCTGCACCAACATCTTCAAGTTCTGGTAATCTTGGCATTGTACAGAGTGAACCATGGGAATTGTCAGATGCACATTGCCATTGTGAAGCAGTAGTGCTTTGAGACTCCTTGATCAGCTGTCAATGAAGAGATGCTACTTTTCTGGGCAATGTTTCATGCTAATTTTATCAAACGGTGCAGAAACATCAGCTCAATATCACAAAGAATTAGTGACAGCATAATAACACAAAGAATTAGTGACAGCATAAAAGCTAGCAAATTCTACATGCAACTAGGATCCAACAAGTTTCACTTTCAGGTGTGACTAGTTGCTCTGCACCTGATTTGGTAAGATCCATGTATCTCACTAAATAATCTAATTCCTTTTAATTTTCATAATATGGTTATCTGCAGAGACTGACATCCTGTCCTTTCCAATCAGCATCATGTTCTTCAATCTCCTCAGCAGTTTCTTCAGCTTGGTCAGTAACAGAAGGAAGTGGAATTGGTACATCTTCATTATGAGACATTGGAGCAATAGAAAATGGAATATTTGGATAAACAAGCATTTTATTATCTGTCAGTTTTTGTACTTTGCTATATCGACAATGCAGAACTAGCAATCATCCAGGTGGTTGGCAGGCTCACTCTATATTCTGGGTATGGCAAATGGAATACACCTTTTGCTGCCATAGAGCCATCCTTCCAGTGCTGATCTGCAGCAACCATAATGTCATGAAGTACCCATGATTTGTCCTGATTATCTAGTGGCAACCCAAGTAGGCTTCATATGTGATGTAAATTTTGTGCCTCAAGCTATCTTATACTGTATATCTCTTGTTTTGGGCCAATGTAATAACCACATACATAACAAAAGTAGCCAGGTGATAATTTGCAGTGTCTGGTAGCCATGGTTATGGGGAAAATGTGACTCAAGTATCACTCATTGTTTTCTATTCTCTTAGCTCTTCCTACTACGCCACTTCCAAAACCCACATAACCCATTTCACTCAGCTGTGGGACTCTATTTAACTCTGCCCATGGAACTGGTAATCACATTGGAATTTACATAATTATTGCTGTAGCCCAAGTGTATTTCTTTATAAAATATGTGCACAAAACCACTTTTGATTATAAGAATATATCAGGAAAACATATTTCAGCCATTTCCTATGAACATGTTGATAGTGCAGAAACATGAACAGCACCATTAGCATCCACACCTTAAAATCATTAAAAAGACAAACAAATCAACCAACTTATTTTTTGTTACACTTCTGCTGGGTTGGAAAGCATAAAAAAGGTGGTGCCATACCAATACCCACCATAAGAAAACTGTTAAGGTATTGCTTGATTGTTGGATACTTCACAATATATTGGTCAGGTACTGGATGCCAGCAGACATTAATTGGCACTTTATAGAGGATCACTTATGTATTCTTGAGGTGTCTAAAAACTAGAGAGGTCGAGGGCCAGATCTTTAGCCAGGGGCTGCTGGGTGACACATGGCCATGTTAGGGGTTCTATTTTTTAATTATTTTGTTTACCAATAAAGTCATACATATGTATATGCTAGGAAAGGGGTTGTACCTGGGACAAAGAGTGGATGTGAACAGGTTGTGATTGGGAAGTGGGCACATACAGCATATTCAGTAAAGAGCACACTAGCATGTGACGTGAAATAGGTGCACCTAAATGCATGCCACCTACATGTGGAGAGGCATTTTTTTGATATGATAGAGTCTAAATTGGGACGTTTTGCCGAAAACATCTATAAAAAAATGTCTAGCTGACAGCCATAATCGAACCAGAAAAATTTCTACATTTGTGGTTCAATTTTGACTTTGAGCTAGATGTTTTCAGGCTGAACCTGTCCATCTGTAAGTATAATTTTCAGAAAAAAAAAAGTCCCAGGAAAAAACAGAGAAAAACAAGCCATAGGGATATCTGTCTGGCAGCATTCCTAGTGAACTGGACACATAGACATCCCAGCAGTGCAGAGAGGCAGCCTAGCGGTCAGTGAAGTGTACTTCACATAAAAAGGACCCAGGTACAAATCCAACCTAAACCTCTTCATATTGTATAGTGAGCCCTCCAGGAACAGAGAAAACTTACTGTAACTAATGGTCTACCTTAGCCCTCAGGCTTGCAGGTCACTTATATAGTTAGGTACAGGAGATATTTCTATGTTCCAGGAAGGCTCACATATTTGTACTGAAATTAAAGAACTAAAGTGGGACTTGAACCTGTGTCCTATTGTTCATGGTCCACTGCACTGACCACTAGTCTACTCCATCTACTTAGGAATGGCCATAAAATCTGGAGCTGTCATAGGCCTGGTATCCATTGTCACTGTCACATCTTTGGGCGTGAGGGGGGAGGGAGGAGATCAGTGACCTCTAGGGGAATAAGGGAGGGGTCATGCCTTCATCCCTCCAGTGGTCAGTTGGTTAGTTAGGGCACTTTTTCTGACAACCATGAATGAAATAGTTCTAGATAGAAATGTACTTCTTTTCTTCCCTGGACCTTTTTGTTTGTTTCATTAACAAAGAAAAAATATACAGATTGTAAGTCCGCCCAAAGCCCACCCATGAGACACCTCCAACATGCCTCTTGCTATTTGCACACACTCAGTGAAAAACGTCCCAATTCTGCCTTTCTGAAAATTTTGATTTAGATGTTTTGGCGGGATAAACTTCCATCTACTGCTTTGCTTTTGAAAAGGGGTGCCATGGCAACTAAAGGAAACAGGAAGCATCTCTTATGACCCCTGAGCATTGTCTGGTACATTTTATTACTTGTTAGTGTCTCCATGCTTGCTCTACCTATCCATTACCCCTGAAATGGTGTCAGGATTGTAGGGGGTAGCACCTTGGCTAGCAAGGCCTTCATAATGCCAGGCAGCTTGCTTTTTGGGAGCTCTGCAGTACAAATTCTGCCACTTCTTTTTGAGGTCCTTGACATTGCAGTTCTGGTGGTAGATGGATTTAGACATTCACAAATGTCTCTCCAACAAGCTAGCTTGATGTTGGCACCGACCCTAGATCCTCTTATTATACCTACATTAAACGTCCTTCCCAAGGTACATAAATCTCTCAATCAGTTACCAGGATGTCCTATTGTCTCAGAGATTGGATCAGGTCTAAAGCCTTTATCAATCTTCGTCGATTTCTTTCTATGTCCATTTGTACCATGCATTGAATTCTTTGGCAGGGACTCAACACACTTTATCAATATGTTGAATGAGTTTGATAGCGATCTCACAGATATCAATCTGGTCACCTCAGATATTGAGTCATTATACACTAATAGCCCCCAACTAGAGGCATTAGTGCTGATAGAAGAAGTATTGAGAAGATGCACAACATATCGAAGGATACCAAACCATCTGTTCATCACACTCAACAATTGCACTACAAAAAACTACTTTTGCTTTCAGGACCAATTTTTTCAGCAGATTAAAGGAACAGCAATAGAGGCTACAATGGTCCCTGATATTGCAAATTTATTTGTTGCTAGTTTTGAGAAAGAACACCTTCAAGATCATCTGTTTAAAACAAATGTGGTTTTCTACAAAAGATATATGGATGATATCTTCCTCTTATGAAGAGGTTCTGAGGAACAGCTGGTAGCATTCCACCATTGACTCAATATGAGAAACACTAACCTTAAGTTTAAAATACAATACAGCTCTGTGGAAATTAGTTATTTGGATATATTGATAAAGAAGTATATGTACCACTTCATGACCACCATTTATAAGAACTTACATTAAAGTCTGTTATAAAAAGTAGACCGATACACATATATAAAAACAAAGAAATAATTTATTCAAACCAAGATAAAAGCAGTACCCGACATGGCCACGTTTCGCCCTCAGGCTGCGTCAGGGGTAAAACTACAAATAAAAACATAAAAATAGTGATAACATCATCTCAAGTTATGTATATATATATATATATAAAAAGTCATAACAGCAAATGATAAAATAAAGTACAATAAATGCATTACACATTCAAAAGTAAAATGGAGGAGGAGATAAGACAAGCCACTTTCCAAACATATAAAAGTGTATAAAACGTTGGATGGATTTAATCAAATCCAATAATGTGTCAATACATACCTAAAAATCAGGGGTGATCAACATACCCCTTCAAAAAAAGCCTAAAACAAAATTTAAAAGATATACATTAATCCCATCTTGATCAGCCCATGTATCACAAACTCTACATCTCACCAGTCAGCTCAATTAAAATTCTCATCAAATCAACAATTGACTATATTTCACGGTGTAAAGCATTCAATTACTCACTGTTATAAATCTTCTGCATATAGACCACCTTGAATCCTAAAACTTTATCAGCCTTTACTATATAACATCAAAAGCTAGAATCATCGGGTTTACTTGAACATAAGGTACCCATGTGTTCAAAGATTTATTTAGACTCACGAGAAAATTACGTATTTTGGAGTTTTTTTCTAGTAAGAACACATTCACTACAGAGAGTTCTATAATTAGAAAGAATAGTACATGGGTACCTCATGTTCAAGTAAACCCGATGATTCTAGCTTTTGAAAGGATGGTCCTAAAAGATATAGATGTTGTAGAAAAAATGGAAACTATTCCATATCACAATATTACTAAGGAAGAGAGGAAAGCTATTGAAGAATTAAGGAATGATAACAGTATAGTCATCAAACAAGCAGACAAGGGGGGAGCAGTAGTGATAATGGAAAAAGAACAATATATTAATGAAGTTAAGAAACAACTAAGTGATAAAGGTTTTTATTTACCACTACCAGGGGACCCAACATCAGCTTTGAAATCGAAAATTGACTCACTTATTTCTCTGGGATCACAAGCAGGATTTTTGACACCAAGGGAAGTCGAATTTTTGAAAGTAGATCACCCACGGATACCTGTGATTTATATATTACCCAAGATACACAAATCTCTGAAGGATCCTCCAGGCAGACCTATTGTTTCAGGGATAGGCTCTCTGTTGGAACCTCTTTCTAAATTCACAGACATGTTCCTCCGACCTTTGATTCCCCTCATTCCTTCCTACGTCAGGGACTCAACACATATTATTAATTTACTTGATGAGATAAAAGTTACCAACAATAATATATTATTAGTTACATTTGATGTTGAATCCCTATACACTAACATTCCGCAAGATGAAGCCTTGTTAGTGATTAAGCAAGCACTGGTTCATAAGACTATGTTTAGAAGAGTACCTACCAAATTTATCATGCAATTGATTACATTAGCCCTAAAAGAAATTTTTTTTTGTTTTTGAAGGCCAATATTATAAATAGGTAAAGGGGACAGCTTTGGGGGTAACGGTAGCCCCCTCTGTAGCCAATCTTTATATGGCACATTTTGAAGAGAAATATATACGAGAGAATCCGTATAATAGACATATCATGGTATGGAGGAGATTTATTGATGACATTTTGGTGATATGGGAAGGAGATGAATCATTATTAAAAGAGTTCTTTGAATGGTTGAATAAAAGGGATAAAAATTTGAAGTTTCAAATGAATTATAGCAGAAAGGAGATACCTTTTTTTAGATATATTAATTCAATTTAGATATGGTAAATTTGTGACGACATTATATAGAAAACCCACAGACCGAAATAAATTGTTACAATATGGTAGCTGTCATAGCCATCCACTGAAGCGTAACCTGCCCTATACTCAGTTTTTGAGAGTAAAGAAACTGTGTTCAAATAATGACGAATGCAGAAAACAAATGAAGGTAATGGCTAACAGATTTATACAAAGAGGGTACCCAAGGAAATAAATTGAAGAAGGGCTGTTTAGAATGTCACAGAAACAAAGAAATGATCTCCTCCATACTACTATTGATTTGAAAAAGAAAAAAGAAGATAAGATTGTATGTACATTATATTATGACCACATGGCATCTGATTTAATTAAAATATTTAGGAAGCATTGGTCATTGATACAGAGTATTCCATACTTTTCTGATAAAGAATTATTAATAGCATTCAAAAGGAATAGGAATTTGAAGGACTGTCTTGCACCATCGGCTCTACCTGTACTCATAAGAGATGATCCAGTGTGGGGACATTTTCCGTGTTTGAATTGCTCATTTTGTAATGTTAATTTGAAAACTAAATGGTTTATTCACCCCATGACAGGAGAGAGATATGAATTGAAGCAATACTCCAACTGTAAGACTACACAGGTGGTCTATGCAGTGATTTGTCCATGTGGACTTGTGTATATTGGAAAAACTATGAGAGCATTTAACAAACGCATTGCTGAGCATAAAAGTGCTATAAAGGGAAATATACAGGAGAAACCACTAGTTGAACATGTATATGACTTGAAGCTCTCTTTTGAAGAATTAAAGTTCCTTGTATTATTAAAAATTAAAACATTTTGGAGAGGTGGAGATACAGACAGGCAACTATTACAAGCAGAGCAAAGAATGATTTTTAAATTCAACACAGTGAAACCCTTTGGACTGAATCAGGAGAATGACTACACAGTATTTTTATAGACAATTTCTTTAAATTATTTTATATTATTTATGGATCAAGGAAATGGTCCAATTCATCACATTTTTTGGATTAAAAGTGTTTCAGACACCAATTTGATATATAAGCGTTACCATGTTGAAAGCACAGCTTGTGGTCATTACACATTGTGCTATTGTGAGAGTGAAGCTAAGCTTGAGTTAAAGGTGACAACCTATCTTGACGTCTGTCATTATGATGTCATGATGTTATCAGTTTGGCAGTGATTAAAAGTTTGTTTATTAAGATAGATTATTCTTTTTGTCACTATTTATGCAATAGGTATGTGTTGAGAATTGAATGATGTGAAGGTATTAGTTTTTGATGTTTTTTTAGTAAGTGATGACCTTTGACCTGGATATGAGGTTTTAAAATAGCAAGCCACAGCACAGATGGTAATGCTGTTGCACTTTGATCCAGAGCAGTGTCTGTTAACAAGCACAGTAAGTAGCTAGCTTGAATCTATGTGATGTTTATGAGATGGTAGCATGGAGTAAAGTAGATGTACAAGTATATCTAGTAAGAATGAGCTTGTTTGGTGATTGAGGGAGAAATAGAGTGTTTTCTCTTTAAAAAAAAAAGGGAAGCCACAGCACAGATAATATTGCTGTTGCATTTTGATCCAGAGCAGTGTCTGCTGACAAGTAGTCAGCTTTAATCTATGTGATGTTATGGGAGATGGCAGCATGGAGTAAAGCAGATAGAATGAGTTATGGTCTTTTGAAAGTTAGTTTCATTTATGCAGCCATGTCTTTTGATGATGTTATATAGTAAAAGCTGATAAAGTTTTAGGATTCAAGGCAGATGAATGAAGCGGACTGGAACTGGGGGCTAAAAAAGAGGGTAGGTGGGATAAGGGGGCTGGTACTGGAACTGGGTACTGAAAAGGGGCAGGGGCTAAAACTGTGGGGACTAGGGGCTGAAAAGGAGACAGGGAGAAAGTTGCTGGGGCTGAAGCTCGGGACTGGTGGGAGAAAAGGGCTGGGGCTGAAACTGGGGACTGGTGGGATAGTGGGGCTGAAAGGGGGCAGGTGGGAGAAGTGGGCTGGAACTGGGGGCAGGTGGGATAATGGGGCTGGAACTGGGGGCTGAAAAGAGGGGGGACAGACAGTGGATGGAAGGGAGAAAGAGGGCAGACAGTGGTTGGAAGGGGGAGAGAGAGAGGGCAGACGGGCAGATGGCGGATGGAAGCAGAAATAGAGGGCAGACGCTAGATGGAAGGGAGAGATAGGTGAAATAGTGGTTGGGCAGATAGAGAGAAAGAGTGCAGATGGTGGATGGAGGAGACAGGAGAAAGAGGACAGACACTGGATGGCAGGGAGAGAGTGAAAGCAGATGCTGGATGGAAGGGAGAGAGTGAAGAGAAGATGAGGAAAGCAGAAACCAGAGACAACAAACTGTAAATAATTTTTTTTCTTTTCTTGCTTTAGTATAAAGTAGTATTGTAGCTGTGTTAATAAATGTTTATAATAGAACATGGAAATAACATAATCTTTTTATTGGACTAATTTTAATACATTTTGACTAACTTTTGGAGAACAAAACCCCCTTCCTCAGGGGTAGGATACTGTAACATCAGTATACTGTATTGACCTGAGGGAGGAGGTTTTGGCCTCTGAAAGCTAAATGTATTAGTCCAATAAAATGATATTATTTTATTTTCTATATTTGTTTTATTTATATTTGTTAATTTGTAAAGTGGTGATTGGTATTTGTTAGTTTTTTCAAATTTACATCTGCTGTCTGTATATTTTGCACAGTACTAGGGCACATTTTCTGTCCAGCGATTCTCTTCTCTCCCCCTGTCCCCCCTCCAGCCACCCATGTCCAGCGATTCTCTTCTCTCCCTTGCCCCCCCCCCTCCAGCCACCCATGCCCAGCGATTCTCCTTGCTCCCCTGCCCCCTCCAGCCACCCATACCCAGCGATTCTCCTTGCTCCCCTGCCCCCCCCAGCCACCAGTACCCAGCGATTCTCCTCTCTCCCCTGCCCCTCTCCAGCCACCCATGCCCAGCGATTCTCCTCTCTCCCCTGCCCCCCTCCAGCCACCAATGCCCAGTGATTCTCCTTGCTCCCCTGCCCCCCTCCAGCCACCCATACCCAGCGATTCTCCTCTCTCCCCTGCCCCCCCTCTAGCCACCCATGCCCAGCGATTCTCCTCGCTCCCCTCCCCCCCAGCCACCCAGACTGTCCAGTGGATTTTTGGGGGCAGGCAGGAAAAGATCCCCAGTCTCTCCCGAGGCGCTACTGCATCGCTCTTCAAAATGGCTGCCGAGACTTACAAGGGTGGCCTCCAAGACTTCAGCAGAAGTCTCGCGAGGCCACCGCTGGAAGTCTCGGCGGCCATTTTTAAAGAGCGAACCGGCAGCGGGGGAGGGTCAGTGCCGGCAGCGGGCAGTCAAGACTGGGCATCTTTCCTGCCTTCCCCGAAGAATGTCTTCTTTAGACAGGTACTCGGGGACCCTGTAGCTCGGGGGAGGGAGGAGAGCCGGCTCGCCCTCAAGAACAACCGGCTCTTGTGAGCCGGTGCGAGCCGGTTCCAGCACACCACTGGGTGGAGGGAACTGCGGTGCTGGGCCGGGCCCCCCTTGGAGGCCCTGGCCCGGGGAATTTTGTCCCCCCTGCCCCCCCTCTCGGCAGCCCTGCTCTAAGAGGTTAAAAACGTCCAGCTCTCATCAAAGTTCTGCAACCACCAGTGACAGGCTTCCCCATTAGAGGGCTATCTCCCATCTCAGCCAGAACCAGCATGAGACAAATTTCCTCCAAAGACTGTCTCAGTGAATTCCCAACCATGCCACAGAACAGGTTTTTAATTCCCTTATTTTGATCCAGCTCTCTCCATTCAGTGTGTGTGCATCATTTTATCCCACAATATTTATTCCCTTCAGTGAATTAATCCACTAATAATGGGTAAAAAAGCTCCCAACATCCTGTCCGCTTGCATTCATGCAGAGCTGTGGGACCCATCCCCATCCTGCAAATGTAACAATAATCAAACAGCCACATTCTTGTGCAGCTCCTGCTAGGCAAGCAAAGTGACTGTTCACCTTAAAAAGAGTAAACCTGTGTGTGTTTTAAAAGCACTTTACTAAAATTACTCTCTCCTTATCCTATATAATAATTCTCACCACCAACATTCTAATCTGGGACTGCCTGTGTCCGTGGCTCCTGGAGTTGCTGAGCTAGGCTCCGTAGCCAGGATGACATCACTAACAACTGATTCCCAGGCAGGGGGAGGAGTAGTGTTTCCCTACTCCTCCCTCTGCCTGGGAATCAGCTGTCAATGCGCTGCTCCCTGCCACTTCGGAGCAAGTGGCAAGGAGCGGCGCATCAAAAAACTACAAGCGCGGCATCACAGAACCCCCCCCCCCTCGGTGCATCACCCAATCCCCCCCCCCCCGGCACATCAAACCCCATCGCCACCCGCAGATGCCAGTAGTAATGCTTTCCGGCTGCTGCTGCTTCTCCTGGAGTAAGACCCCAGAGGAGTGCAGTGACGTGACAGGCGAGAGGAGGAGCAGCTGCAGAGACTGGGTTGTAAGACTCGGGCATTTGCAAATGATTTGGGCTGGGTTTAAAAACATCTATCGCTTCTTTTCTTTTTGTAGCGGCTGCTGCTGCTCAACAGGAGAAGCAGCAGTGGCCGGACAGCATTACTACTGGCATCTGCGGGTGGCGATGGGGTTTGATGCGCCAGGGAGGGGGGTGTTGATGTGCTTTGGGTGGGGGTGTTTGATGTGCCGGGGGGGATTGGGTGATGCGCCGGGGGAGGGGAGGGTCGCTGGACATGGGTAGCTGCAGGGGGGGCAGGAGGAGAGGAGGGTCGCTGGACATGGATGGCTGGAGGTGGGGCAGGGGAGAGGGAGGTGGGGAGGGGGTCCTGAGACCAGAGAGGTGGGGGTGGGGAGGGGGGGCTCTGTGAGAGGGGGGGTGGGGGCTCACACTCACTCACTCACTGTCTCTCACATACACTCTCTCTGACACACTCCCTGTCTATCACACTCTCTCTCTGTCACACAGACACTCGGTCTCTCACACACACTCTCTCTCACACAAACACACACATGCTGTCTCTGTCTCTCTCTTATTCTGTCTACAACACACACACACACCATCTCTCGCACACACTCTCTCTCAAACATACACACTCCGAGGAAAACCTTGCTAGCGCCCGTTTCATTTCTGTCAGAAACGGGCCTTTTTTACTAGTTATTAATATTTATTTATTTATTTGTTACATTTGTATCCCGCATTTTCCCACTTATTTGCAGGTTCAATGTGGCTTAGATAGTACCGTGAAGGCGTTCGCCAAGTCTGGTAGATAACAAATACAAGGTGATAAGTACATAAGTACATAAGTAATGCCATACTGGGAAAAGACCAAGGGTCCATCGAGCCCAGCAACCTGTCCACGACAGCGGCCAATCCAGGCCAAGGGCACCTGGCAAGCTTCCCAAACGTACACACATTCTATACATGTTATTCCTGGAATTGTGGATTTTTCCCAAGTCCATTTAGTAGCGGTTTATGGACTTGTCCTTTAGGAAACCGTCCAACCCCTTTTTAAACTCTGCTAAGCTAACCGCCTTCACCACTTTCTCCGGCAACGAATTCCAGAGTTTAATTATACGTTGGGTGAAGAAGAATTTTCTCTGATTTGTTTTAAATTTACTACACTGTAGTTTCATCGCATGCCCCCTAGTCCTAGTATTTTTGGAAAGCGTGAACAGACGCTTCACATCCACCTGTTCCACTCCATTTATTATTTTATATACCTCTATCATGTCTCCCCTCAGCCGTCTCTTCTCCAAGCTGAATAGCCCTAGCTTCCTTAATCTTTCTTCATAGGGAAGTCGTCCCATCCCCGCTATCATTTTAGTCGCCCTTCGCTGCACCTTTTCCAATTCTACTATATCTTTCTTGAGATGCGGCGACCAGAATTGAACACTATACTCAAGGTGCAGTCGCACCATGGAGCGATACAACGGCATTATAACATCCTCACACCTGTTTTCGATACCTTTCCTAATAATACCCAACATTCTATTCGCTTTCCTAGTCGCAGCAGCACACTGAGCAGAAGGTTTCAGCGTATTATCGATGACGACACCCAGATCCCTTTCTTGGTCCATAACTCCTAACGTGGAACCTTGCATGACGTAGCTATAATTCGTGTTCTTTTTTCCCACATGCATCACCTTGCACTTGCTCACATTAAACGTCATCTGCCATTTAGCCTTCCAGTCTCCCAGTCTCGTAAGGTCCTCTTGTAATTTTTCACAATCCTGTCGCGATTTAACAACTTTGAATAACTTTGTGTCATCAGCAAATTTAATTACCTCGCTAGTTACTCCCATCTCTAAATCATTTATAAATATATTAAAAAGCAGCAGTTCTAGCACAGACCCCTGAGGAACCCCACTAACTACCCTTCTCCATTGTGAATACTGTGATGTTGTGGTCGAATAAGGTTCGTGGGGAAAATATGGGATACAAGTGCAGCAAATAAATAAAAATGGGGATAGAAGAGAGGAAGGGTTATGTGGTGTCCATTACAAGCTGTGATTTTGCTGTGTTGCAGAGTTCAGGCACTTATGTTGGGTCGGTAGGATATGCCTTTTTAAACAAGTAGGTTTTTAGTGATTTCCTGAAGTTTAGATGGTCGTAGGTTGTTTTCATGGCTTTTGGCAGTGCGTTCCATAGTTGTGTGCTTATATAGGAGAAGCTGGATGTATAAGTTGATTTGTATTTGAGTCCTTTGCAGTTCAGGTAGTGGAGGTTTAGGTATGTTTGTGATGATCCGGTTATGTTTTTGATTGGTACGTCTATGAGGTCTGTCATGTATCCTGGGGCTTCGCCATAGATAATTTTGTGGACCAGGGTGCAGATTTTGAAGGCGATACGTTCTTTGATTGGGAGCCAATGCAGTTTTTCTCGGAGGGGTTTGGCACTTTCGAATCGTGTTTAACCAAATATCAGCCTGGCTGCTGTGTTTTGAGCGGTCTGGAGTTTTTTTGTGAGTTGTTTTCAGCATCCAGCATAAATTCCATTGCAGTAGTCTGCATGGCTTAGTATCATTGTTTGTATTAGGTTGTGAAATGTTTCCCTCGGGAATAATGGTTTCACGCGCTTAAGTTTCCACATTGAGTGAAACATTTTCTTAGTTGTGGCGTTCACTTGGCTCTCAAGTGTAAGGTTACGGTCGATTGTAACGCCGAGTATTTTCAAGCTGTCCGAGATAGGGAGGGTGTACTCTGGGGTGTTTATAGTTGAGGGTTTGTTCGTATTGTGTTGAGATGAGAGGACAAGACATTGCGTTTTTTCAGTATTGAGTTTCAGTTGAAATGCATTTGACCATGAGGCCATGGTGTTCAAGCTGAGCTTGATTTCATTGGTGATTTATGTCAGGTCGTGTCTAAAGGGAATGTATATTATGACGTCGTCTGCGTTGATGAATGGGTTGAGACCTTGTTTGGATAAGGACTTGGCTAGAGGGGTTATCATTATGTTGAAAATAATTGGTGATAGTGGTGATGCTTGAGGTACTCCGCAGTCTGCTTTCCATGGCGGTGATATGTTTGAATTTGATTTCACTTGGTATGTTCTGGTGGATAGAAAACCTTTGATCCAGCTAAGTATATTTCCACCAATCCCGAAGTAATCTAGGAGTCTTAGTAGTATATGGTGGTTTACCATGTCGAATGCGCTTGACATGTCGAATTGGAAGAGAAGTATGCTTTTGCCTATAGCTATTTCCTTCTTGAATTTGGCCAGGAGAGTGATTAGTACAGTTTCAGTGCTATGGAGGGGGCGGAATCCTGATTGTGATTCATTTAATATTGAGAACTTATTTATGTAGTCAGTAATTTGTTTGGTTACCATGCTTTCCATCAGTTTGACTGCTAGTGGGATAGATACAACTGGGCGGTAATTAGTGAGTTTGTTTGTTTTTTTCTTGGTATCTTTTGGTATTGGGGTGAGTAGGATGTTGCTATATTCCTTAGGGAAGAGACCTTGTTGGAGCATGTAGTTTAGGTGGGATGTGAGGTCTGCTATGAAGCGGTCGGGGGCAGATTTAAGTAGATAGCTGGGGCAGACATCCAATTTGCAGTGTGTGTTGGAGAACCTATGGGTCACATGGGTGACTGTTTCTGTGGTGAGGAGAGCAAAGTTTGACCAGGTTTGCCGCTGGGTATTCTCCAAAGGTTGGGTCCAAGCCATTGATGAAGTATTTGATGTTGGTGTTGTCCTTCGGAAGTGTATTGCGTAGATTTACTATTTTTGCATTGAAGTATTTAGCGAGTTTGTCTGCAGATGGGATATCTGTATTGGTTGTGGTGACTGAGGTGGTGTCTAGTAGTTTATTTACGAGTTGGTAAAGTTTCTTCATGTCTTTGTAGTCTGGTCCTATTTTGGTTTTGTAATAAGACCTTTTGGTTTGTCTTATTGCATATTTGTATTTTCTTTGTGTTTGTTTCCATGTGTTGAGTGTGTGATCATCTTTTATTTTTTTCCATGCTCATTCTAGTTTCCTGGATTGTGTTTTTAGTTTTTTCAATTAGTCGTTGAACCATGGTATCGAGTTTTGTCTACGTGATGTTCTTGTTCTTAAGGGTGCTATTTCATCTAGTATGCTTCTTCATCTTTTGTCCCAGTCAGAGAGGTAGTGTATGGAGTCTGTTTGTGCTGTCCACTCGTTGTTGTATATCTGTTGCCAGAATGCTTTAGGGTCTATTTGGCCTCTTCTATATGGTATGATCCCTTTTTCTGCCAATTTAGGGATAAGTTTAGTTTGTAGTGATCGGTCCAAGGTGTTTCTGTCCATCTGATATCTGTTATTAGTAGGTTGTGGTCTGTGGATAGTTTGTGTGAGAAAAGGTCAAGTGTGTGCCCTTTGACGTGGGTAGCTTGCAGGTGTGGCCATTTGAGATCGCATGAGTAGAGGAATTCCTTACATTCTCATGCATTGTTGGAGTTTGGATCTTCTAGGTGAAGGTTTGTCTCCTAGTACTAATATGTTGGAGTTGGTTACGATGAAGTCCGTGAAATTTGACTGGCTTTCATTCCAATTACCGGGTGGACTGTAAAACAAGGCAAGGCAAGCTGGGTCCAAGGCAAGGCAAAGGCTGGGTCCAAGGCAAGGCAAAGGCTTGGGTCCAAGGCAAGGCAAGCAAGATGGGTCCAAGGCAAGCCAGAGCAAGCTGTCTGAGGCAAGCAAGGCTGGTCCAAGGCAATGCTGGGTCCGAGGCAAGCAAGGCTGGTTCAAGACAGGGCAACCTGGTCCAAGGCAAGCAAGGCTAGATCTATGGCAAGACAGGGCAAGCTAGGTCCAAGGCAAGACAATGCTGAATCTGAGGCAAGCAAAGCTGGTCCAAGGCAAGACAGGGCAAGCTTGGTGTAAGGTAGGCAAGGCTGGGCCCAAGGCAAGGCAAGACTGGAACAGGAGACAGGCAGGAACTGCAATATGACAGGAATAAGAAGAGCTCGGCTAGAAGACCTCATTGTGAAGGCCCCGAGAAATGTTGGGGCCATCCCTAAATACCACGGGGCAGAAAGTAATGTCCCCTGAGGGCTATCCCAGCATCACTGCTGCAGAGAATAAATAGTGGCTCTTCAGCACAAGTGCACCCTCAGAGACCCAGTGAGCACCAGCATGCAGCAGCAGCAGCAGCAGGAAAGCTGTATGCCATCTGGAGATATGCCATGAAACCAGGCCATGAGGTAAGGCAGGAATGACGGTAGGTCGGAGTGTGGGGCAGGAGTCACAGCAAAGCCGTGATGCATACATGGTAATGCCAAGTGATTTGTGCTAATGTCAACAAGGTGACCCAAAAATTATTGAATACCATTGGCGACAAAATTGAGCCTTGAGGGACTCCTGAACTAGGGCTGAAAGACATGGAGAGCGAGTTATCAAAGGACACTGTAAATGCAGTGTTCAAAGTATGAGGTAAACCAATCCAGTGCTGTCCCTGAAAGACCGATAGACTGAAGGCGACAAAGAGAATATGATGATCAACCAAATCAAATGCAGTGGAGAGGTTAAGGGATAGCAGAAGGACAGATTGGCTTGATTAAGGGAGCGGTAAATGAACGAGGTGATGCCTAGTAGGGCAGTTTCAGTACTGTGATATTGGTGGAAAGTGGTATGATTAGGGTGAAGGGAAAATTCAAAATGGTGCCCTTTACATATTAGGCTTCAGTGCACTAGTGGCGTGTAGCTCTTGCTTCCCTTCCTCACTTAAGCTGCTAGCATTTTGGGGGGGGGGGGGGGGGGTGGTTGTGCACTGATGAGATGTTGCTGAACTTGTGCCTGATCCATTTGCCTTACATTGTGCCTGACCCAACTGCCTTATTTCGCTGACATCTCCCATTCCCTATAACATCCCTTCTGCACACATTCTTTCTGCTCTGCCCGTGATTGCACTTCTTTGGTGATGGCTGCTCTCTTATTGAGCCTGACCCACAGGCCCTGCACATCCTACAGATTTCTTAGCTGAGATAGGAACAGCCTGGCCAACATGAAGATGTCAGCCTTGCCAAATTAGGGTATATGGATGATGGCCGCCATGTTATGAATGTCCCCAGGTCTGTGACATCAACACGTACATCACATAAATGTTCGTGTTTACTTTGTGGCAGATATTGCAGACTGCACCATGCCAGTGGGTGCCTTGCTGTAATTTGGCATACAAATTGGCATGATGCTGAGCTCCAGTTCTACAAATCACTGAAACATGTGTGCTCTTTACAGGATGCTGGTGTACACTTCAGCGTACTACTGGCACACTTCACGCCCTTTATAGAATGGCCTTTCACTTGTTTAGTGCTGTAGCACTGTAGAAATGAAGTATTATAGAAAGAAAAGATAAGCAATAGTGGTAGTAGTAGTAACTAAATCCTTCCTCTTAAAATTCATAGAATGAACAAATTTAGCCAGTGTAAAGGGATAGCTCCTAAACTGTTCTTGGGACAGGTTTACAGTTTAACCATTCAGCACAAATTTTCAGGACTAATCAACTAAATTTAGTTGGACACCTCTTGCTGCTTTCACAGATGGAATAAATCTAATTGGATAAGTTTATCTTTACTTAGCAAGACCAGTGCTGTGTAAACCAACTGAATTTCAGTATCTTAATACTCCACAAGATTCAAGTGCATAAGTATCACTATAATGAGACAGACCAAAAGTGGGCAATCCAGGTCACAAATACCTGCAAAATCCCACAACAGTAAAACAGATTTTATGCCACTTATCTCCAAAATAAGCAGTTGCTTTTTAAAAGTTGATTTTAATACTTTTACCACATTTAATGCTTTTACCACATTCTCTGACAATGAATTCCAGAGCTTAATTACACGTCGAGTGAAGAAATATTTTCTCCAATTTGTTTTAAATTTACTACTTAGTAGCTTCATTGCATACCCCCTAGTTCATGTATTTTTAGAGAGCGTAAACAAGTGATTCAAGTATACTCACTCAATATTTTAGAGACCTCTATGATATCTCCCCTTAGCTATCTCTTCTCCACGCTGAAGAACCCTGCCACTTTAGCCTTTCCTCATAGGGATGTCATCCTAACCCCTTTATCATTTTCATTGCCCTTCTCTGTACGTTTTCTAATTCCATTATATATATTTTTTGAGATGCAGTGACCAGAATTGCACAGTTTTCAAGCTGCGGTCACACCATGGAGCGATACAAGAGCATTATAATATTCTTAGTTTTGTTCTCTGTTCCTTTCCTGATAACTCCTAACATTGTATTTGTTTTCTTAGTCACCCCTGCACACTAAACAGGGGGTTTCAACATATCAATAATGATGACACCTAAATCCTTTTCCTGGGTGGTGACTCCTAATGTGGAACCTTGCATCATGTAGCTATAAGTTTGGGTTCTTCTTCCCTACATGCAACAATTTATGCTTGCTCACATTAAATGTCATCTGCCATTTGGATGCACAGTCTTTAAGTCTCATAAGGTGCTTTTGCAATTTGTCACAATCCTCTTATGATTTAACAGCTTTAAGTAACTTTGTGTCATCAGCAAATTTGATCACCTCACTCATTATGTTTCCAGATCATTTATAAATATGTTAAGAAGCAACAGTCCCAGCACAGATCCTTCCTCATCAGCGCTTTGCATTTGACTTGCCATCCCTTATGCTGTTTTCTATTATCTTCAGACAGATCCTTCTTCCATTTTCTGCCTTGACTTTGTTCACTAAAAGGAGCATGCAGGACATGAGGGGAAAACAGAGCAGGGCCGGCAATGTGGTGGTGCCAGAGACCGATGCTGGACAGCGCTTCAGCTGGCGGGGGTTGGGGACCTCTGCCAGCCAAAGTATTTGCTGTGGCAGTGGGTGGGGAGCGGCAGGGGGGCATCCAGCTGGAGGTGGTGGGGCGGCAGACCAAAATGTGCCACCCCCACCTCAGGCTCTGGACTCCTTCCAATGCAATGTCTGTACTCTATCCTCATCCTTCTCAATTTATATGCTGCATTTGACACTGTTGACCACCATCTACTGCTTATTACACTGTTCGCTCTTGGATTTTGGAGTTCTGTTCTATTTTCTTATCTCTCCCATTGCACCTTTAGTGTATACTCTGGTAGATCCTCTCCCACTATCAGTTGGTGTACCTCTTATTTTCCTTATCTATACTTATTCCCTTGGTGCTCTGATCTCCTTCCATAGTTTTCAGTATCATCTTTATGTTGATGACTCCCAGATCTACCTCTCCTCACCAGAAATTTCAGCAGAAAGCCAGGCCCAAGTCTCATCCTGCCTGTCTGACATAGCTGCCTGAATGTCTCACCGCCATCTTAAACTGAATATGGCCACGGCTGTGCTTCTTATCTTTCTCCCTTAACCCATCTCTCCTCTTCCTTCATTCTCTATTTCTGGAACCAGGCTGCTGGCACTAACATTTAAAAAAAAGATAGAGCAGCTTTTAAACTAGAATTGGGGGGGAAGCTGACAGTCGCTCAGGAGCGCATGGTTCTATCTGGAGTATCCTTGATGTGGAGGAACTGAAAGAAATCGTGGTGAACCTGGAAGATGTACTGAGCCAAATTGACAAATTAAAGAGTAGTAAATCATCTGGACCAGATGGCATACATCCAAGGGTACTCAAAGAACTCAATTATGAAATTGCTGATCTGTTGTTAGTAATATGTAACCTGTAGTTAAATCATCCATAGTACTTGAAGAATGGAGGGTGGCCAATGTGACACTGATTTTTTAAAAAGGCTTTGGGGTCATTCGGGGAAATTATAGACCGGTAAGCCTGACATTAGTGCAGGGCAAAATAGTGGAAACCATTATAAATAATAAAATTATAGAACACATAGCCAAAAATGGTTTAATGGGACAGAGTCAGCATGTTTTCAGCTGAGGGAAGTCTTGCCTCACCAATTTGCTTAATATCTTTGAAGGCGTGAATAAACATGTGGATAAAGGTGAGCCAGTTGATGTAGTGTATCTAGATTTTCAGAAAGATTTTGATAAAGTTCCTCATGAGAGACTCCTGAGAAAATTAAAGAATCATGGGATAGGAAGGAAGGTTCTGCTGTGGATTAGGAATTGGGTATTGGACAGAAACAGAGGGTAGAGTTAAATGGTCATTTCTCTCAATGGAGGAGGGTGAACAGTAGAGTGCCGCAGGGATCTGTACTGGGACCGATACTATTTGACATATTTATAAATGATATGGAAATCGGAACGAGTGAGGTGATCAAATTTGCTGATGATACAACACTATTCAAGGTTGTTAAAACACGCACAGACTGTGAAATATTGCAGGAACACCTTAGGAATTTGGAAGACTGGGAGTCCAAATCGCAGATGAAATTTAGTGTGGACAAATGCATGGTGATGCACATTGGAAAGAATAATCCGAATCACAGTTACCTGATGCTAGGGTCCACCTTGGGGGTCAGCACTCAAGCAAAAGACCTGGGTGTCATAGATAATATGCTGAAATCTTCTGCTCAGTGTGCGTCAGCGGCCAAAAAAGCAAACAGGATGCTAGCAATTATTAGGAAAGAGATGGTGAATAAGACCAAAAATACTATAATGCCTTTGTATTGCTCCATGGTGCGTCCGCAACTTGAGTATTGTGTTCAGTACTGGTTGCCGTATCTCAAAAAAGATAGCAGAATTAGAAAAGGTTCAAAGAAGAGCAACTAAAATGATAACGGAGATGGAACTTCTCTCATATGAGGAAAGGCTAAAGAGGTTAGGGCTTTTCTGCTTGGAAAAGAGACGGCTGAAGGGAGATATAATTGAGGCTTGGAAAAGAGACGGCTGAAGGGAGATATAATTGAGGTCAAGTAGAAGTAAATTGAATTTTTACTCATTCCAAAAGTACAAAGATTTGTCACAACAGGGTATTTGATAAGAATCACTAGCGATAGGGACCACATCATTAATTTTAAACAGGTGTCGGGTAGCTTCACAATTGTTTGTTTTCCTGGTTTTTTGGATAAATTGGTTCACAGAGATTGTTTTCCTTTAGATTTAGATCGAAGGATAGAACTGCATCAACTTGTGAGATTCTTACAGCGGCATTAGGTATGCATTTGAGCACATTGTTTTCCCACTTTTGCTGTTTTTCTCTCCTTTGATGATTATCTTTGAGTTTTCATACTTCTTGTAGTAATATGCAACGGTAATACACAACATGCTGTCTCTGTGGTTTATTGGGTTTACACCATTGTTCCATTTATGTTTTGGTCACTGCATATATTTACATATATAGATTGTGTTTTCATGTTTGGATCACTCTGTGAGTCTGGATGCTTTTGTTTTTCAACTAAATGTACATTCTTTTTGGATGTCTCTTTCCCTATTATTAGTCTATGTCCTTATTGATGGATTATTTATTTAATTTCCTGGTACTGAATTGCCTTTTAGTTCTATTATATTAATGTTGTGGTTGTAATTGTATTGTTTAAATATGAATATATGTAATGTAAATGTTTGTTTTTAGACACCTGATGAAGGCTGGCTGAAACACGGCCCATGTTTACATTAAAGGACTCTTTTAGCACCATTTTAAAGTGTTATTTGTGTCTGTCATGTGCTCTGTTCTGTTGGGGTGGGAGCAGCTCAGCTACAGAAAAACAGAAGAGGCTTGGCTGTCCCATCCTATCATTTCCCACTGAGAAATGGAGTGATGGAGTTGCAAAGCCTCTCTTGCTGTTTTCTGGGGGTGAAAGATGATATGTTGGGGCTGTTGAGCCCCTCTTGCTATTTTCTCTGGGGGTGAGAGGTGATATGCTAGGTCCACTGATTCCCACTTGCTGTTTCTCTGGGAGTGGGAGCATCCCAACCTCAGAAAAACAAGAGGGGCTTGGCAGTCCCAACGTACCATCTCCCACTGACAGATGATGTGATGGAGCCATTGAGCCCCCCCCTCCCTTGCTGTTTCTCTGGGGGAGAAAAGCAAGATATTGTGGCCACAGAGCTCTTCTTTTTGTTTCTCTGGGGGTATTATATGTTGGGTTGCATCAGTCTCATTGTTTATTTCTTTTTCTTTACTATCTTCCCTGTCCTCTTTCTCTCACTGTTCTTTCATGATTTTCTTGGCTAGAACAACTTCAAGAAAGATTGTGTGGGTCAGGAAGTGTTATGTCATGGATAGTGACAACTACTTAAACTTTTTGTTTGAAACAGACAGTCTTGAACCACCACCACCCACTTGGAGACATGGGAGCATAGTTGATAGCAGTGTTTCCACCTACTGTGCAGAGACGAGAGCAGCAGATCACCACAACCACCTACTCCATTCTGAATCGACGAGGGAGAGAGAATAGAGCAGCCTATTTCCAGCACCTCCTCTACTCACTGAACAGACATGGGAGCAGACCAGAAAGTAGCCTTTCTTCAGCATCTCCTCCATTCACTGAAGAGATGCAGGAGCAAAGCAGAGCAGAGAGCAGATCCATCACCACCTCCTCCAGTCACTGAACAGACGTGGGAACAGAGCAAAGAGTGGTCTTTCTCCAGCATCTTCTCCACTCACTGAATAGATACAGTAAAAGAGCAGATTTTAGCACTACCCTACTCCATAACTAGGAAGAAGGGGCCATCTTATTTGACTCGTCACTCTCTGACTTTTCAATAGAGTTTAGGCACTGCATTTCATGATGGCAAGCTGCAGATACTCCACAGAACACTCAGATGTCAGCAGTAGTGATAGAGATGAAGACATTGCACATTTGATTACAGTACCTTTCTCTAGATTAAATTTTGAAGAAAAACAAAGCACTATTTCCCAAAGGAAGAAGCATTCCAGATCTGCCAAAGTTAATGCAGGATGGAAAAGATATTGTCCACCACTTCCAGAGAAGTACATAAATAATGCCACACTGGGAAAAGACCAAGGGTCCATCGAGCCCAGCATCCTGTCCACGACAGCGGCCAATCCAAGCCAAGGGCACCTGGAAAGCTTCCCAAACGTACAAACATTCTATACATGTTATTCCCGGAATTGTGGATTTTTCCCAAGTCCATTTAGTAGCGGTTTATGGACTTGTCCTTTAGGAAACCGTCTAACCCCCTTTTAAACTCTGCCAAGCTAACCGCCTTCACCACGTTCTCCGGCAACAAATTCCAGAGTTTAATTATGCGTTGGGTGAAGAAAATGTTTCTCCAATTTGTTTTAAATTTGATGTGGTTTGTTTTCTCAGTCAACAAGAACTAGTATTTGGGGTCAGAATGAGTGTGTACAGTCACTCAACAGAGGTAATTATGTGCAACTGCTACAGTTTTTGTCAAGTTATGACTCAGTTTTGTGTCAACACTTAGAAACATCTACAGTTTTCTCAGGAACTTCAAACCATTTTCAGAATGACATAATTTCTTCAGTTGCTGTAGTGATTGATTCTTCAGTTTAAAAAAGAATTACAGAAATCAATATTTTTTGCTGTGCTGGTCAATGAATCTTGTGATGTAGCGACTCTTTCTCAACTTTCTATATGTACTAGTAAAAAAGGCCCGTTTCTGTTTTAAAGGAAACGGGCGCTAGGAAGGTTTTCCTCGGAGTGTGTATGTTTGAGAGAGAGAGTGTGTGTGAGAGTGAATGTGCGAGTGTGTGTGTGTGTGACAGAGAGAGAGTGAGACTGGGTGCGAGTGTGTGTGTGAGAATGAGAGTATGTGCCAGGGCCCCCCTCCCTCCCTGTTCCAGGGTCGTTGTCCCCCCCCCCCCCCCCCGGTCTGTTTCCCAGTTGCAGGGTCGGTTGCCCTCCCTCCCTCCCAGTTGCAGGGTCAGCCTGTCTCCCCCCTCCTTTTGTCTTCCACGTTTTAAGGCACTGTCTATCCAGTTGCAACAGCTTTAGACTTGTTTCAGATGGAACAACAATTTAAAAACGACAATGTGAAGCAGCAGCTCCTAGGTTTGCTTGTTTTTGAGTGTATACCAATGACGGCTGCGTAGGGGAGTGGAAACAGAGATTAACCAATGGGCTTCCTTGCTTACCATAGACTTGCTTTGTTCACTTCCACTCCTGTCTATTAAACGTCCTGCAGCATCTCATAGGTTTGCTTGCTTTGTGACTTCACCCGAGGCGCAGCCAATCAGTGGGATTCATGACGTCAGTTTGATCTACAGCACCTAGCAGACCACGGTTCCAGGCAACCTCAGAATGTTGGAGGTGAGAATTATTATATAGGATGAGATATGCAACAGATGACAGTGGATTAAAGAAGAGGTTTTTGCTCGAACAGATGTCTTTTCTATTTTACAAGCAAAACAATTAGATATTCATATTGCCAACAAAAGGTAAAAAGTTGAAGAATTCTTAATTGGTCAGAGGGAAAAGTTTCAGGAAATATATGAAGGCTTAGAAGAGGACATAGCATAGGGCCTCCAAAGAAATGAAATTGTGGAGATAATTTTGAAGCTAATACCCAGTACAAACCCCTGTTCTATGAAAAATTGATTGCTTGTTACTCTAAATCAGAGAGAGGTGTTCTGACATGGTTAAGCTGAAATTTGTAACTCCTCTATATCCTTCTAAATTAATAACACATGCCAAAGCTTTCCCAGAAGATGCATTCTCCTCTGCAGGGTGGCCCGACCATTAGGCCACCTGAGGTGGGGGCCTCAGGCGGCACTCTTCAGGAGCAGCATCTCCCCCTTCATGGTGTTTTACCTCATCACGTTCCAAACCTGGCAGCGGCAGCATTTCCCATACGCTGCTCTGCCACTGGCACCCGCCTCTTCCCTTTATTGCGGCCACTTCTGTGATGTAACTTCCTGTTTCGTCAGAGGCTCAGGTGACCGCAGTAAAGGGAAGAGGCGGGTGCCAGCGGCAGGGCAGCGTATGGGAGCCGCTGCCGGGTTTGGAACATAAGATAAATGCCACCCAGAAGGCAGACGGGCAGCATCTCGGCCCCCGGAGGGGGGGGGGGGGGGGCAGGCATGTTAGCTTCGCCTCAGGCGGCATCTTGCCTTGGGCCGGCCCTGCTCCTCTGAAGAAAACATACAGTTGTCATTTTGACTTTAAAATGAGCTGATAGTGATATATACATCTGAATATCCTTAAAATCCATAAAGTACTAAGAGATACTTGGCTAGGTTCAGTTGGCTTCAGTGAAACTTACACACATCACATTGATTCTTACAATTCCAAGCACTACAGCTACAGTGGAAAGATCTTTCTCAGCTTCAAAAAGATTTGAAAACTATTGCAGGAATACAACAGAGCAAGATAGACTTTCATCTCTAGTAAAACTATCAATTAAAAAAGAGCTATTCCTAACTTTAAAGACAAATACAAAATTCTATAATGATGTCATTGAGCATTTTATAAAAAGGAGAGGAGGATGGAGCTTCAGTTTAAATGAGCATTTCCAGAAAGCTCTTAATTCTAAGCACACTTACACCCAAACCATCATTGACTGAAAGCTTATTAACTGTTCTGTTTCCAATGTTGAGGGCATTTTCATGGATGTTTCAGGCAGCTGTATCATCAGTTTGGTTCAAAGCAACATTCACTTTGCATTGTCTACTGTCACTCCTATTTGAGTATGACCTGAAGATGGAATGGGTGACAAGGCAAAGCTTATTTTATTTTGTTGCATGCATCCTAGAGATCATGTGTCTGCTGCTTTTGCATCTTGCTTGTGGGTTCACAACTTGATGCTTCAGCCTCAGAATATCACAGAAACTATGTATTGCTCAAAGTATGTTTTTGATGGAATTTGCAGCTCTACATCACATAATGTCAGTCAGTGTGAAGGATAGATTTTGGAAAGGTAGTGGTGATACAGAACTTCCGTTTTTTCACATTAACACAGAAGTCAAACTGAGCCATGGCAAAGGTTATAGGTGACTCTCAGGAAGCGACCAAAATGTGACATTTAGCACAAACGGTGAGTACATTAACCTTGGTAAGGAGTGCGCATTGCACTAATGTTTAGCACATCTACTGAATTCTTTACTATAAATGTCACCACAAACCACTGGCCAGTGATATATAAGGGCAAAAATATCCTAATTTTTTTCAGACCTTCACAAGGACACAGTGACTCCTGACAGGCTCCAGCTAAAATCACTTGGGTCCTGTTATGCAGGTTGTCCTCATACATTTGCTGATCCTTTTGTTTTGCAAGACTTCATTAATTAAAAGTCTGGGTAACTAACTTGCCAGCATGCTAAAAGAAGCCGTATGCTTTAGATGCATTTTATTCTTGTACTGACAAGGCTAGTCTGCATATCAAAAACTTGCTATTTAATTTACAGCTCTTTAGCCAGACCATTGTCTTCTTGGATACTTGGATAAACATAAAAAAGTCACAAAAAAATAAAACCACATACACATAAAACCCATGCAAAATTGAAAAATAAATAACTGTCATATATAAAAATTATATATGGAAAAACTTATCAAATTATATAAAATTCAATTTAGACTTAAAACATGTGCAGCATCATTTTAGATAGGTCATACAAGTAGGGATATAGAGGTTTTAACAAAAACGCCTGTAGCCTGTGACATATTTTACAAATGCAGGGCTGTACTTCTAAGGTAATTGTAAAAGCAACATATCTCTGCTCCTGGAGATAAATGCCCATCTCCTGAAATAATTGTATGGTAAATGTCGAAATACAGAAGTGTAAAAAAATGTGCCTATGACATTGAAGACGGTCCACAAGAGCCAAAAACAGCATACCCAAGTACAAGGTACATTGAATCTGCAAGGTCCCTGTGACATCCTAGGTTACCATTGTACACCTGGAGGGTAAAACATCTAGCATTGCCTCTGGAAGTGGTACAAAATGTCCAGCGCTATGAGTAGCACAGGACAATATGCATATAGTGTTGAATGCATGGCAGCACAAAATGTAGAATGCTAAACACATAGCAGCAGGCCGGAAAAAAAAACAGGCGTTTAGTGTTGCATGTGCAGTGGCCTCCAAAACATGGTCAATATACCGGGAGGACAGGAGGAGGATGCCCCAGGCCACAGCTGTGAGGGCTTGGCAGAAGATCAGGACCATCCTGGTAAGGTGAGCAAACACACACATCTCTGACAGCTACCACACTGGACCAGACACACATACTTTGTTGCTCACTGTGTTGGTTACAGCACAGTGCCAGGGTGTACAGTACAGCATATCAGTGCACATATGCTCTCCATTGCAGCTAGGTTCAAAAATTTAACCACTGTAGGCCCCCTATCCCAATGTCACAAGACATCACAGGTACTTGTCCTACAGACTGAAACCAGCACAATACACAGGTCAATCTGTCACATTACTATCTTCTCCCATCTCCCCCACCCCCACAGATCTACCTGTATGTGACTACAGATGACCCCCCCCCCTCCACTTTGCGGGATGTGTGACAGATGACTCCACAGCTCATCAACCAACAATGGCCTACAACTAGTGTTCCATCCACAGCATGCCTGGACCAGCAGCCATGTATCATTAAGTGTCTGTGCATTACTTGTTATGCCCATGTCCAGAAGAAGAGATTTAGGTAGGAAGATTAAAGACTAGTTTTGGCCCTGTTTATCAGGATCTCTTATGGTATATGTTAACTGAGTTTCAATATGTATCATGGTTAACTTTTGTTACAGGGAAGTTTTTAGATGATATAGGCTAATATCATTATGAAGTTAGTAAAGCATACCAACTTGAGAAGGGGGGGACGGGGGGTAAAAGGGAATAGGGGGGGAGAAAAGTTACTAAATCATAAATCTGATAGCTATTTTGCAATATCTTTAACCCTGTCATATGAGAGGTTATTGCCGCAATGTTAAGTTTACACTTATATGGTTTACTGTCTTTGTACTATGTTCTTAATAAAAAATATTGAAATATATATGCCCGTGTCCACTGCACAGGGACTTTCAGCTAAAAGAAACATGGAAGTGATACTCACACATCAATGGTTACAATAGAATTAAGTGCCTCATATCCTCTCATATCTTACAGTGTCTTAGGAGTCAGCAGACGTCTGGAGGCATACAAGTCATAAGTACATAAGTATTGCCACACTGGGACAGACCAAAGGTCCATAGCATCCTGTTTCCAACAGTGGACAATCCAGGTCACAAATACCTGGCAAGATCCTCAAAACGTCGTGCCATCCCCTTTATCATTTTTGTCGCCCTTCTCTGTACCTTTTCTAATTCCACTATATCTTTTTTGAGATGCGGCAACCAGAATTGAACACAATATGCAAGATGTGGGCACACCATGGACCGATACAAAGGCATTATAACATCCTCATTTTTGTTTTCCATTCCTTTCCTAATAATACCTAACATTCTACTTGCTTTCTTAGCCGCTGCAGCACACTGAGCAGAGGGTTTCAATGTATCATCAACGACAACTCCTAATGTGGAACCTTGCATTACGTAGCTATAATCTGGGTTCCTCTTTCCCACATACATCACTTTGCATTTGCTCACATTAAACGTCATCTGCCATTTAGACGCCCAGCCTCATAAGGTCCTTTTGTAATTTTTTACAAATTCTTCTCGCGATTTAACAACTTTGAATAACTTTGTGCCGTCAGCAAAATTTAATTACCTCACTAGTTACTCCCATCTCTAGATCATTTCTAAATATGTTAAAAAGCAGCGGTCCCAGCACAGACCCCGGGGGAACCCCACTATCTACCCTTCTCCATTGAGAATAGTGACCATTTAACCCTATTCTCTGTTTTCTATCTTTTAACCAGTTTTTAATCCACAATAGGACCTATCCCATGACTCTCCAATTTCCTCTGGAGTCTTTCATGAGGTACTTTGTCAAACGCCTTTTGAAAATCCAGATACAGAATATCAACCGGCTCACCTTTATCCACATGTTTGTTCATCCCTTCAAAGAAATGTAATAGATTGGTAAGGCAAGATTTCCCTTCACTAAATCCATGTTGGCTTTGTCTCATTGATCCATGCTTTTGAATATGCTCTGTAATTGTTCTTTATAATAGTCTCTACCATTTCACCCGGCACCAACGTCAGGCTCACTGGTCTTTAATTTCCCGGATCTCCTTTGGAACCTTTTAAAAAAATCGGCATTACATTGATCCACCCTCCAATCTTCCGGTACCATGCTCAATTTTAAAGATAAATTACATATGACTAACAATAGTTCTGCAAGTTCATTTTTCAATTCGGTCCAGGAGATTTGCTACTCTTCAATTTGTTAAATTGCCCCATTACATCCTCCAGGTTTATAGAGATTTCATTCAGTTTCTCTGACTCGTCAGCTTTGAAAACCATTTCTGGCACTGGTATCTCTCCCAAATCTTGCTCGGTGAAGACCGAAACAAAGAATTCATTTAATCTCTCTGCTATGGCTTTGTCTTCCCTGATTGCCCCTTTTACCCCTTGGTCATCTAGTGGTCCAACTGATTCTTTTACTGGCTTCTTGATTTTAATATACCTAAAAAAATTTTACTATTGGGCTCATTTTCGAAAGAGAAGGGTGCCCATCTTTCGACACAAATCGGGAGATAGGCGTCCTTCTCCCAGGGTCGCCCAAATCGTCATAATTGAAAGCCGATTTTGGGTGCCCTCAACTGCTTTCCGTTGCGGGGACGACCAGAGTTCACCGGGGTGTGTCGGAAGCATAGCGAAGGCGGGACTGGGGCATGCTTAACACATGGGAGTCCTCGGCTGATAATGGAAAAAAGAAGGGTGTCCCTGATGAACACTTGGCCGACTTTACTTGGTCCTTTTTTTTTTTTTACAACCAAGCCACAAAAATTTGCTCTAAATGACCACCGGAGGGAATTGGGGATGGCCTCCCCCTACTCCCCCAGTGGTCACTAACCCTCCTACCCTAAAAAAAAAGTTAAAATATTTCTTCCAGCCTCTATACCAGCCTCAAATATCATACCCAGCTCCATGACAGCAGTATGCAGGTCACTGGAGCAGTTTTAGTGGGTGCTGCAGTGCACTTCAGGCAGGTGGACCCAGGCCCACCCCCCACCCCCACACCTGTTAAACTTGCTGTGGTAAATGGAAGCCCTCCAAAACCCACCAGAAACCCACTGTATCCACATCTAGGTGCCCCCCTTCATCCCTAAGGGCTATGGTAGTGGTGTACAGTTGTGGGGAGTGGGTTTTGGTGGGGGGGTTGGGGGGCTTAGCACACAAGGTAAGGGAGCTATGCACCTGGGAGCTTTTTCTGAAGTCCACTGCAGTGCCCCCTAGGGTGCCAGGTTGGTGTCCGGGCATGTCAGGGGAACCAGTGTGCTATGAATGCTTGCTCCTCCCACGACCAAAGGGCTTGGATTTGGTCGTTTCTGAGATGGGTGTGCTCGGGTTCCATTATCGCCGAAAATCGGGATCGACCATTTCTAGGGACGACCATCTCTAAGGTCGACCTAAATGTGGAGATTTGGGAGTCCCCAACTGTATTATCGAAATGAAAGATGGCCGCCCATCTTGTTTTGATAATACGGGTTTTCCCGCCCCTTTGCAGGGACGTCCTGCGAGGACACCCTCAGGAAAACTTGTGTGCCCTGTTCGATTATGCCCCTCAGCACATGTTTTTGCCTCTAACGCAATCTTTTTTCAAAGTCCCTCTTCGCCTTCCTTTTTTTTTTTTTATTTTGCTCACACCTTTTTCAATAGTAGCTCAAGGTGAGTTACATTCAAGTATACTGGATATTTCTCTGTCCCAGGAGGGCTCACAATCTAAGTTTGTACCTGAGGCAATGGAGGGTTAAGTGACTTGCCCAAGATCATAGGCGTCCCGTATAAGAGGCTTCCCAACCATTACCTCCCCCTGTCTCCTTCTTGAATTTGGTGCAGGAAGGAAGTTCGTTGTCAGAACAATTACAAACCTTAAGGCTCCTTCCCCAGCAGTTCCGGCTCTGCCAGAACCTCCCCCTGTGTGATGCACTTCCTCAGTTTGTCGCCTGACTCACAGGGACTTTAACGCTCCATCCCCAGCAGTTCCAGCTCTGCCAGAACCTCCACCTGTGACTGTGATGCACTTCCTGCTGCCGTTCCGTTCCGGTGGCAGAGCCTGGCTGTGACTGTGAGCCTGCCTGAGTGTTGCAGCACGCGGCTCCGCTCTTTACAGTCAGTCACTGACCGAGCCAGGGAGGAAGCAGCAGCAGCAGATTGAACAAGTGCCGAAGAAGCGTCAAAGTGTTGAGGGGGAGGAGTATTTGGGTCTCTTATTTATTGCTTTGCTTTGCTGAACTGAGAGGGGGAGCAAGACAGTGGGGCAGAGAGAGAGGGGGTTATGTCAAAATAAAAATAAATATTTTGTTTCATGCAGATCCTTTTGTTTAAACATTTTTTTTTGTTACATTTGTACCCCGCGCTTTCCCACTCATGGCAGGCTCAATGTGGCTTAACATAACTAAATGGGCTATAAGCCCCTAATGCAGTCCATTGGTTTTCTTATATTTTGCCTTTGCTGAACAGAGAGGAGGGGCAAGACAATGGGGCAATGTTGGATTGGGACAGAGAGAGAGAGAGAAAGAGAGGTTTTATAAGTCAAAACAAAAATAAATATTTTGTTTTATGCAGATCTCTTTGGAATCCTTGGTCGCCCTCCCACTTTTATTTCATTTCTTGTTGTTGTCCGTGGGGTGTCTAGAGTTCTCCGCCTTCTGGCGGATATTTTTTTCTCGATCTCTTTTGTTTAAACATAACTAAATGGGCTATAAGCCCCTAATGCAGTCCATTTTGTTCTTGTGATGACTTAAAACTGTGCCAAAATTGAAAACTCTTATCTCTGTCTGGTCATTAATAAAAGAGCAACCAAACAAACAAACAAAGTAAACACTGGGCCTTCAGGAATGAGAAAAATGCAGTCCTTTATTTATGGGTTTTCATCATAAATAAAGGACTGCATTTTTCTCATTCCTGAATGCCCAGTGTTTACTTTTTGTTTGTTTGGTTGCTTTTGTATGCTGTTTTCCCTCTTTTTTTTTGTGACTGTATACATTAATAAAAGAGCTCATTGTGAACGCTAACCACCCTAAAAGGCTGTTTGTGCATAGTGTTTTGCGGTTGAAGGATTGTGTGTTGGCCTTACTGAAGTGACATCAACACTTTAATTTAATTTTAGTTTGTTTGTCATAACATCAGACATGGTTTTAGAATATTTTGGAGGATATGATGTTGAATTGTTCCATAGAGGTGTTTGTGATTTAGTGTTGGTAAGTGCTTGAAATAATTGAGTTTAAAATATGATATGTAATTTATGATATACTAGTAGAAAAGGCCCGTTTCAGGCACAAATGAAATGGGCGCTAGCAAGGTTTTCCTCGGAGTGTGTATGTTTGAGAGAGTGTGTGTGAGAGTGACTGTGTAAGAGAGAGAGTGAATTTGCGAGTGTGTGTGAGAGTTAGCGCTGGCGGCGGGCAGGCGGGACTGCCTGCCCCGAGGAATTCGAGGGACGGGTTGGTGAGGGACGGATCCGGAGGGAGGGAGGGAGGAGAGCCGGCTCGTGGGTTTTAACAACCGGCTCGCAAGTCGGAAGAAAAGTTAACAACTGGCTCTTGCGAGCCGGCTCCAGCACACCACTGACTATAGCTAAATCAGATACTTCTGAAAGAGAAAAGTTTTCAATCGCTTTCTAAATAAATCTAAATTAACCATTTACCTAACATTAAGTGGAAGAGTGTCCCAGAATCTAGTTGTTTGACAGGGAGAGAAAGCTCAAATAATTTCTTGTAATGTACCCCGTTAACAGCTGAAAAAGGTAGATAAAATTGTTTCCTTATATTATCCATGGACAAAGATGGTAACATGATCAAAGAGAATATATAGTCAGGAATTTGACCATGCAAAATTTAAAAAGCTTTTGAACAAATTAAAAAAAAACAAAAAACTTTGCCTCTAATGGAAGCCAATGCAATTTGTTTAACAATGGGGTCACTCTGTTGAATTTGTGTCCTGAGCACAATAATGTCTCTGCTATATTCTGCAATGTCTGTAATTTCCTCTTTGTAGACATTGAAGAGCCCACATAGATTATATTATAATAATCCCATTCTTGTTAATACCAGTTCCTGGATTTAAACTTTGAATTTTTTAAATTCAAAACAGTGCCTAACAGTGGCTTAGCTTGGTTGCCACCTTGGGTGGAGCATCCCCTCCTCCAGGCACATCTTCACCCTCCCCCCCCCCCGCCCTCCCTCCTCCAAGCAAGGGGGTGCACCAGCAGTCATGTGTGACTGTCAGCTCTGCTAGTCCCCTGCCCCAGAGCATGATGAGCTGACAGCCTTGCTGCTCAGAGCACCCCCTTGCTGCCTACACCTGGGGTGGGCCACATCCATTGCCTCACCTTTGGTACGCCACTGGTGCCTAAACCTATAAAGTTTCCTTAAAGTCATAAAAATATTTTTTTAAATCATGTACTTGTATTGAGAAAGTCAGGTTAGAATCCAGCCAAACACCTAAAATAGTAAATGATTGATCTAGTGAAAAGCAACAGTTTCCTCAAATCAAATTTTGATAAGGTATTGGAACCAGGGCTGCTTTAACCATCTATGAGGCCCTGAGGAAACATTTGTGGATGCCCCCCCCCCCCAAGTCAACATAGCAGTACAGCTTCTGTAGTCCCCTATCAAACAAGACATTTTCTGTCCATCCCCCCCCCCCCCCCAAAAAAAAAAAAAAAAAACAACAAATCAAAACAGTGGAGCAATTGTCTAGGCTATGCTGCTGATGACGTCTTCCATAAAGACAGAAGCAAAGAATTCATTGAGTTTCTCTGCTTTGGCCTTGTCCTCCCTGAGTTCCCCTTTTGCTCCTTCGTGATTTAACAGTCCCACGGATTCCCTCACAGACTTTCTGCTTCTGATGTATCTGAAAAAGTTGTTACTGTGAGAGGAGAAATCGCTGGAGTAGATGGGGGGGGGGGGGGGAGGGCAGAGGAGAATCGCTGGAAAGGAGGGCAGGGGAGAGAGGAGAATTGCTGGACATGGTTGGGAGGGGAGGATAGGGGCAAAGGAGAATCGCTGGACATAGATGGAAGGGCAGAGGAGAATCGCTGGACATTGGATGGGAAGGGAGGGCAGGGGAGAGAGTAGAGTTGCTGGACATGGATGGAGGAAAGGGCAGGAGAAATGCTGGACATGGATGGAGGAGAGGGAAGACAGGAAGGAGATGCACATGGACGAAGGGGAGAGGAGCAATGGTGGACATGGATGGAGTGGAGGGCAAGGAAGAGAGGAGAAGTGTTGGAGGGAAGGAAAGAAAAAGGAAGGAGATACACACAGTTGGAGGGGAAAGGAGTGAGGAGAAATACTGGATATGGATGGAGGGACGGGAAGAAAGAGGAAGTAGATGCACATGGAGGGAGTGGAGGGGGAGAGGAGAAATGATGGGTCCCGAAGTGGTGAACTGGATTAGGAACTGGTTGACAGACAGACAACAGAGGGTGGTGGTAAATGGAGTTTGCTCGGAGGAGGGAAAGGTGAGTAGTGGAGTGCCTCAGGGATCGGTGCTGGGGCCGATTCTGTTCAATATATTTGTGAGTGACATTGCTGAAGGGTTAGAAGGTAAAGTTTGCCTATTTGCGGATGATACTAAGATTTGCAACAGAGTGGACACCCGGGAGGGAGTGGAAAGCATGAAAAGGGATCTGAGGAAGCTAGAAGAATGGTCTAAGGTTTAGCAATTAAAATTCAATGCGAAGAAATGCAAAGTGATGCATTTAGGGAGTAGAAACCCACGAGAGACTTATGTGTTAGGCGGGGAGAGTCTGATAGGTACTGATGGGGAGAGGGATCTTGGGGTGATAGTATCCGAGGATCTGAAGGCGACGAAACAGTGTGACAAGGCGGTGGCCGTAGCGAGAAGGTTGCTAGGCTGTATAGAGAAAGGTGTGATCAGCAGAAGAAAGGAAGTGTTGATGCCCCTGTACAAGTCGTTGGTGAGGCCCCACCTGGAGTATTGTGTTCAGTTTTGGAGGCTGTACCTTGCGAAGGATGTTAAAAAAATGGAAGCGGTGCAAAGAAAAGCTACGAGAATGGTATGGGATTTGCGTTCCAAGACATATGAGCAAAGACTTGCTGACCTGAACATGTATACCCTGGAGGAAAGGAGGAACAGGGGTGATATGATACAGATGTTCAAATACTTGAAAGGTATTAATCCGCAAAAAAATCTTTTCCAGAGATGGGAAGGCGGTAGAACGAGAGGACATGAAATGAGATTGAAGGGGGGCAGACACAAAAAAAGATGTCAGGAAGTATTTTTTCACGGAGAGGGTGGTGGATGCTTGGAATGCCCTCCCGCGGGAGGTGGTGGAGATGAAAACGGTAACGGAATTCAAACATGCGTGGGATATGCATAAAGGAATTCTGTGCAGTAGGAATGGATCCTCAGAAGCTTAGCCGAAATTGGGTGGCGGAGCAGGTGGGGGAAGAGAGGTTGGTGGTTGGGAGGCGAGGATAGTGGAGGGCAGACTTATACGGTCTGTGCCAGAGCCGGTGATGGGAGGCAGGACTGGTGGTTGGGAGGCAGGAAATACTGCTGGACAGACTTGTACGGTCTGTGCCCTGAAAAAGGAAGGTACAAATCAAGGTAAGGTATACACATATGAGTTTATCTTGTTGGACAGACTGGATGGACCATGCAGGTCTTTTTCTGCCGTCATCTACTATGTTACTATGTTACTATGTGACAGAGTGAGTGAGACTGTGTGCGAGTGTGTGTCTGTGAGAGAGAGAGTGTGTGTGCCTGGGGTCCCCCCTTCCTCCGTGTTCCAGGGTCGCCCCCCCCTCCCTCCCTCCCTCCGAGTTCCAGGGTCATCCCCCCCATTTGTTTTTTTTAATTTTTGGTACAGGTGGTGCATTCCCCCCTCCTCCTCCTCCCCTGTCGTCCCCTCCTCCGAAGTCCAGACCCCCCTCCCTCCATCCGAATTCCAGACCCCCCTCTGAGTTCCAGATCCCTCCCTCCCACTGTCTGAGTTCCGGACCCCACCTCCCTCCCTCCGATTTGCAGACCCCACCTCCCTCCCTCTGATTTCCTGACCCCCTCCCTCTGATTTACAGACCCCCCCTCGGAGTTCCTGACCCCTGGACCCCCCCTGTCGTGACCCTCTTGAGCCCCCCTTCCCGCCGCCAAACCTCCCCCGCTGCCGTCGCGTACCCTTGTCTGTAACTTTCTTCGCTGGGCTCTGAAGCCCCAGCTGACGTCGCTGGACGTGATCAAGTTGGAATCAGTTTGTGTTCATGCATTTGACATCTGACACACGCACACAAACAGATTCCAACTTGATCACATCCAGTGACATCAGCTGGGGCTTCGGAGCCCAGCGAAGAAATTTACGGACACAGGCAGCCAGGCTCATTGAACATTGGAGGTGAGTATTATTATATAAGATAAATCAATTTTTACATGACCATAGAAGCATTACTTGTCAATAAACAGCAGCCCTTCCTTGGGTCTCTTCTTCACCATGACAAAATTATATACCGAATACACTGCAAGAAAACTTTCGCATGCTAACCTTCACTCTCACTAATTAGGGTGGTGCTTGTAACTTTTCACATTTGGAATGTTGTACTTATTTTTTTTTCCTGTGTGTTGTCAGACAATTATGGATGTAAGCCCCACCCCCTAACCACACCCCCTTTAGCCTCCCCAAATAGTTGGGCCACTGACCGTCTATGCCCAAGATTACAAGGAGCAGCAGTGAGATTTGAACTGGCCACCTCTTATCAGCGCTTTGCATTTGACTTGACATTCCTTATGCTGTTTCTTATTACTTTCAGTCGGTTCCGTCTTCCGTTTTCTGAAGGATTTTCTTTTAGCTCTAATAGCTTCCCTCACCTCACTTTTTAACCATATCAGCTGTCAATTGGCCTTCCTTCCTCCTTTTTTAATACATGGAATATAACTGGCCTGGGTTTCCATGCCGGCTGTCGTTTGAGGAATCAAAGTTCCATTTCTGGGCAATCAAATAGACTGATTCTTCCCTCGTGAAGCAAAATAAGAATTAGCTTTGCCAATGGAGAGGTATGATACATAGAAAAACACACAAGCACTGCTTCCCCCTATCTCCACAAAGCATCACTATCTGCTCCATGCAGCTGCTGCATGCACATTTCCATTGTGAGTAAGAAAGCTATACTGTCTGACACCTCCCCATCCCTGCACTTGCAGACCTATGTGTGCTGCACCCCCATGAGATAATTGTGTGCATGTGTATGTCAGTAAAAAGCAGACACACAGGTAAATAATTGTTGCACGTTCATATGCATTATTTAGTTTTGAGCAAACAAATATTAGTTTTACTGTTTGATAATATGTGACTGTCATTTTGAATAATGTTGTATATTTTTCCTGCAGAGATTTTTTTAATCTGGAATTGCATCTCTTTGTGCTTTTGGAACATTGAGCTGGTAGTCTTTGTGGTTTGCTGCATCTAAATTATATATACAAGGAGCTGCCTGTGCCTGAAGTGGGAATTTAACTCAGTTCCTCAGGACCAAAGCCCACCACCCTAACCACTAGGCCACTCCTCCACTCCATATATATATATATATATATATATATATATATAAGAAGGCTTGTGCCGAAACTTGGCCGAGTAGGGGTCACCTCTCAATAAATTCCTTTGTGAACCCTTGGTTGTGTCTTTGATTTCCTTGAACCATCACCACTGTTCTTTGGACATTGACCAGTGTCATTAACAATATAGCACTGCCTTGTTCAGCAGATTGCAGGGTAAGAAGAGTTTGTATCAGGGACCTATTACATAGATGATGACGGCACCAATGTGTTAATATATAGCCTTGTTCATAGGGCACAAAACTAAATATTGTATACGAATGCATAGCAGTTAGTTATGGTAAAAATGAAATAACTTTAAAACGACCATATATATATATATATATTTCAATCAAATTTACAATGCTTTGCAATAAAGCATGGTAAAAGAAAGCTGACACGCAGTCATTTATTTATTTATTGCATTTGTATCCCACATTTTCCCACCTATTTGCAGGTTCAATGTGGCTTACGTGGAGGGGCATAATCGAACGGCGCAGGCCATCTACATGGGTGGCCATCTATATGGCCGGCGGTCCCAAACCGTATTATCGAAAAAGATGGCCGGCCATCTTTCGTTTCGATAATACGGTTGGGGCCGGCCAAATGTCAGAGATGCCGGGTTTGAGATGGACCGCCTCGGTTTTCACCGATAATGGAAACCGAGTCCGGCATTTGGTCGTGGGAGGAGCCAGCATTTGTAGTGCACTGGTCCCCCTGACATGCCAGGACACCAACCGGGCACCCTAGGGAGCACTTCTAAAAATTAAATATAAAACTAGCTCCCAGGTGCATAGCTTCCTTACCTTGGGTGCTGAGCCCCCCAAACCCACTCCCCACAACTCTACACCATAACCATAGCCCTTATGGGTGAATGGGGGCACCTACATGTGGGTTTTGGGGGGTTTGGAGGGCTCAACACTTACCACCACAAATGTAACAGGTAGAGGGGGGGATGGACCTGGGTCCACCTGGCTGAAGTGCACTGCATCCACTAAAACTGCTCCAAGGACCTGCATACTGCTGCCATGGAGCTGGGTATGACATTTGAGGCTGGCAAAAAATGTTTTTTATTTTTTTGGGTGGGAGGGGGTTGGTGACCACTGGGAGAGTAAAGGGAGGTCATCCCCCATTCCCTCCGGTGGTCATCTGGTCAGTTGGGGCACCTTTTCGAGGCTTGGTTGTGAACAAAAAGGGACCAAGTAAAGTCGGCCAAATGCTTGTCAGGGCTGGCTTTCTTTTTTCCATTATCGGGCGAAGCCGGCAATCTCTTAAGCACACCCCCGTCCCGCCTTCTGTACCCTGCCGACACGCCCCCTTGAAGTTTGGCCAGCTCTGCGACGGACTGCAGTTGAGGCCAGCCAAAATCGGCTTTTGATTAAGCCGATTTCACCGGACTTGAGAGATGGCCGGCCATCTCCCGATTTGTGTCAGAAGATGGCAGGCCTTCTCTTTTGAAAATAAGCTGGGTAGTACTGTAGAGGCATTCGCCAGTTCGGTAAAGAAACAAATACAGGTGGTATTATGGTTGAGTAAGGAACATATGTTTCAGTTACAATCGGAATAAGGAGAGGAAAGATTATTTAGTGTCCAGTACAAGCTTTGGTTATGTTGTGTTGCAGAGTGCAGGCATTTAAGTTGGGTCGGTGAGGTATGCCTTTAGGTTTTCAATGATTTCCTGAATTTTAGGTGGTCATAGATTGTCTTCACAACCTTTGGCAGTCCGTTCCATAATTGTGTACTTGTATAGGAGAAGCTGGACACATAGGTTGTTTTGTATTTAATTTTTTTACAATTTGGGTAGTGGAGGTTTAGGAATGTTCGAGATGATCTGGCTATGTTTCTGAGTGGTAGGTCTATAATTTATGTCATGTATCCTGGGACTTGGCCATAGATAATTTTGTGGACCAGGGTGCAGATTTTGAAAGTAATACGTTCTTTGATTGGTAGCCAATGCAGTTTTTCACGGAGGGCTTGGCACTGTCAAATCTCGTTTTGCCAAATATTAGTCTGGCTGCTGTATTCTGAGCGGTCTGGAGTTTCTTTGTGAGTTGTTCTTTGCATTCAGCGTAAATTCCATTGCGATAGTCTGCGTGACTTAGCACCATGGATTGTATAAGGTTGCGGAATATTTCCCTCGGGAAGAAAGGTTTTATGCGTTTGAGTTTCCACATCGAGTAGAACATTTTTTTATTGTAGCGTTCACTTGGCTCTCGAGAGTCAGGTTGCGGTCAATTGTCACGCCGAGTATTTTCAGGCTGTCTGATATAGGGAGGGTCTGTTCTGGGGTGATTAAGGTTGTTGGTTTGTATGTATTGTGTTGAGATGAGAGGATGAGGCAATGTGTATTTTCAGTGTTCAGTTTCAATTTAAAGGAGTTTGCCCATGAGTCCATGGTATTCAAGCCAAGCTTAATTTCGTTGTTGATTTCTGTTAGATCATGTCTGAAGGGAATGTAAATTGTGACATCATCTTCGTAAATGAACGGGTTGAGGCCTTGCTTTGATAATGCCTTGGCTAGTGGGATCATCATTATATTGAAGAGTATCGATGATAGTGGTGATCCTTGAGGTACTCCACAGTCTGCTTTCCAAGGTGGTGATATGTTTGATTTTGATTTTACTTTAAAATGGGGTTCCCTTCTTACCTGCTTCAAAATATACTCAAAACGCCAGCTACTAGATGTCAAAACTGGCAAAATATAAAAACAATATAAAAGCCAAAAACATTCAAGTACATCACAAGTAGACAATTACAAAAATGAATAATAGTATACACTTAAAAATAAAAGGCGATTGCATGGCAGGAAAAAGTCTCACAGCGCATCATTGAAAAAAGCAGCATAAAAAAGGTGCATTATCATATTTCAAAACACAGCCCCAAGAACCTGAAATCCTTAAACATGGTTTATAGCTGTTATTCAACGACTCATTTAAATATATCTGTCAGAAAGCCGTAGCAGTTGATTCAGAATACTACTTCAAGCAAGCAGTGCAGAATGGAACATTTACAGCTTCTGAAGTAAATCTTGTGTTATGGTTAACAGATATAAACCATGTTTAAGTATTTAAGGTTCTTGGGGCTGTATTTTGAATTATGATAATGCAGTGGAACAGCACCTTTTTTATGCTGCTTTTTCAATGATGCACTGTGAGACTTTTTCCCGCCATGCAATTGCCTTTTATTTTTAGTGAATACTATTATTATTTCTTGTAATTTTCTAGTTGTGAGGTACTTGAATGTTTTGGGCTTTTATACTGTTTTTGTATTTTGCCAATTTTGACATCTAGTAGCTGGTGTTTTGAATATATTTTGGAGTAGGTAAGACGGGAATCCCATTTTAAATGGCTGCGTATCAGCTTTCTGTTACCATGCTTTAAGAACATAAGAATAGCCATACTGGGCCAGATCAAAGGTCCATCTAGCCCAGTAACCTGCTTCCAACAGTTGCCAATCCAGGTTACAAGTACCTGGCAGAAACCCAATTAGTAGCAACATTCCATGCTACCAATCCTGGGGCAAGCAATGCTTCCCCCATGCCCATCTCAATAACAGACTATGGGCTTTTCCTCTAGGAACTTGTCCAAACCTTTTTTAAGCTTCACGTTGGTGGTAGAAAAACTAATGGAGTTGCTGCTGAAGGAAAAGATAGTTAACTTTCTAGAATCCAACAGGTTGTAGGATTTGTGGCAACATGGCTTTACCAAAGGAAAATTCTGCCAAATAAATATGATTGATTTCTTTGACTAGGTGACCAAAGAACTGGATAAAGAACATGTGCTCTATATGGGATTTCAGCAAAGCTTTTGACATGGTTTCTCACAGAAGACTCTTGAATAAGCTGAGAGGGTTGAACTTAGGACCCAAAGTGGTGAACTAGATTGGAAACTGGTTGACCAACAGGCAACAGAGGGTGGTGGGAAATGGAATTTGCTTGGAGGAAAGGAAGGTGAGTAGTGGCGTGCCTCAGGGGCTGGTACTGGGGCTCATTCTTTTTAATATACTTGTGAGAAACATTGCTGAAGGGTTAGAAGGAAACATTTTCCTTTTTGCAGATGACATGAAGATAGCCAATAGAGTGAATACCCTGGAGGGAGTAGAAACCGTGAGAAGAGATCTCCGAAAATTAGAAGAATAGTCAAAGGTCTGGCAGTTAAAATTTAGTGCAAAGAAGTGCAGAGTGATGCACTTGGGGTGCTGAAATCCAAAGGAAATGTATGAGATAAGAGATTGATAAGCACAGCTCAGGAGAAGGACCTTGGGGTGATGGTGTCTGAGGATCTCAAGATGACAAAACAATGCAACAAAACAGTGGTCACAACCAGAAGGCTGCTAGGCTCCATAGAGGGGTATATCCAGCAGAAGAAAGGAGGTGTTGATGTCCCTGTCATTCGTGAGGCCCCATTTGGCGTGTTGTGTTCAGTTTTGAAAACTGTATCTTGCTAATGACATAAAAAGACTTACAGCGATTCAGATAAAAGTGACAAAAATGGTATGGGGTTTGCACCACAAGACCTATGAGGAGAGACTTGATGACCTGAAGATGCATATCCTGCAGGAAAGAAGAGACAAACAACAAACCTTTTTCAGAGACAGGAAGGTGGTAGAACTAGAGGACTTGAATTTAGGTTGCAGGGGGGCCAACTCAGGAATAACGTCAGGAAGTACTTTTTCACAGAGAGGGTGCATAGGCGCCCCATATAAGAGGCTTAGCCTCCCCAGCCCAATCGTGGACTTCCTTTGGCTGCTGCCTTCACAAACGCAGCGGCAGCACTTTCGCCAGATAGCTCTCCCTCCGCCTCCTTCCTTCCCACTCTTGCGAGTCGCCGGCTTCCCGGATTGGCAGCCCGCCCTCCTCCTCCCTTACACCCCCCTCCGTGCGCACACGCGCGAGCGCGCTTTAACCTTTTACTTCCCAGCGACGTCAATCAAGAAAAAGGCACTACAGGCTCGCCTCCGGCTCCAGCTTCTCCCTTCACACAGTGTCCCGCCTTCTCCGATGATGCATTTCCTGTTTCAGCGAGGGCGGGACACTGTGTGAAGGGAGAAGCTGGATGCGAGCCTGTAATGCCTTTTTCTTGATTGATGTCGCTGGTTTGTGGCTGTTGCCTTCACTACCTTCTCTTCTGCTGATACTGACAGTCTTCTGCTGGCTTCCACCTGAACCACACACCTACGCAACCCCCAAAGCCAGTTGTGCTCCCAGGGTTCTCTCTCTTGCTAGCCATCCTTCAAAAACATTGCAGCCATCAGAAGGACAGTAACTTTTTTCCCCTCTTTTTTTTTTTTAAACCTCAGAGTACACAGGGATGAAAAGAAAGAGGCAGAGGGCTATTAAGGGGGTAAGAGAAGTTATTGATGGAGGTGTGAGAGGTTAGAAATGGGGAAGTAAAAGTGGGGTAAGAGTGTAGATAAGGGGTGTGATGTAAGTCAGGAACTGAAGGTGGAGAGAGGATGAGTGATGAGGAAGAAACTGGTTGGTGAAGGGATGAGAGGCAGATGAATGTAGATGAATCTAGGAAGAGGATGATCACAAAGAGTGGAAATGGGCAACTAAAAAGTAGCTGAAAGACAAGGGAATAGGAGGCTGACAAAGAATGAGAGACATGAAAATGGGAGGACTAGAGAGGTAAGTGGAGAGAGACTGAGGACTGGAGGAGGGATAAAAACATAGATGAGAAACAAAGATCAGTGTCAGAGACAGATATAGGAGAGGAGAGAAAGGAAAAGAAAGGACTTGGGCGTCATGAAGAAACAAAATGGAAATAAGATCTTGAAAAAGGACATGGTGACAGAAAAAAATATCAAATGGAAAGAAGACACTGCATAAAACAGAAGACACTAATAGAAAAACTAAATGCTCAGACAGCAAAGGTAGAAAACATTTTTTTTTATTCGGAATTTATTGGAATATGTCAGCTTTTGGAAATGTACATCTGTGATATTTTGCATGTAAGTTTCAATTTTTCTAGTATTGCTGCATGCTGAGTCCGACTTCTTGAGGTAACTTTCCAGTTCAGTATTTTGCCTTCATATCTGTTGTGTCGTGTATTTCATGTGTGATCAAGGTGCAGTATTCTGCTAGCGAGTAGTATTTGCAGCTCTTTTTGTTTTTTTTTGTTTCACTAGGTGTTTTAGAGCCCGGTGTAATTACAGTGCTGCCTTTCCACGCATAAGGTTGTAGCTCGTCCTGTCCTTGGAATTAGTGCTGTTATGATTTGGTAAGGTTATGGGTGTGTTTTTGCACAAATTTGTGTATAGTGTTGTGCGGTGGAGAGATTGTGTATTGGCCTGTGTGGTGCCACTGAGGTGGCACCAAAACATCAGAAAGGGTTTTAGAGCCTAAATCATGACACACTACCTCTTGAAGGATCTACATATGGTCATTAATAAAAGGAGCTCATTGTGAACACTATCCACCCTAAAAGGATGTTCAATGGCTCTACATGAGAATTGTGATATCATGATCCCTTGTTTCATATTGTTGACGGTCTGCATTTTCCGTATGGGTGGTGTATTGGGGTCTGCCCAGTGTAATATTTATGGTACAGTAAGATTCTGAGTGTGTTTTTGCACAATGTTGTGCATAGTGTTTTGCAGTCGAGCAATTGTGGTTAGTATATGCTTTGAGCAACCACTTTATTCTTTGACATATGATACATATCTAATATTTAAATTTAATAAAAGGTATTAATTGTGACTATTATTTGTACTTATTTTTTTCTGTGTGTTGTCAGACAATTATGGAGGTAAGCTCCGCCCCCTGGCTCCACCCCTAACCCCGCCCCCTTTAGCCTCCCCAAACAGTTGGGCCACCGACCACCTATGAGAGGGTGGTAGATATCTGGAATGCTGTTCCACAGGAGGTGGTGATGAAAATAGTAATGGAATTCAAACATTTGTGGGATAAACACAGCTTAGCTGTGATTAGATGGCAACACCAGTAATTGAGAAGCAAAACCAGTGCTGAGCAGATTTCTATGGTCTGTGCCACGAAAATGGCAAAGCAAGGTGTCATGCCTGGACCAGTGGTGTTGCTAGGGTGGCTGACACCCGGGGCGGATCGCCGATGCACCCCCCCCCCCGGGTGCAGTGCCCCCCCCCCGGTGAAAGGATCCCCCCCCCCGGGGTGCATTTTTACCTGCTGGGGGGGGGGGGGTGCCGCGCGCCTGTCGGCTTTGCTCGTTCCATGCTCCCTCTGCCCCGGAACAGAAACCTGTTCCATGGCAGAGGGAGCATGGAACAAGCGGAGCCAACAGGCAAACAGCACCCCCCCAGTGGCATGCACCCGGGGCGGACTGCACCCACCGCCCCCCCCCCCCCTAGGAACGCCACTGGCCTGGACACAGGTTGGTTAACAGTCTTGCTATTGCCATGCCCTGGCCTGCCATACTGGGAACTATTGTGATATATCTAGAAGGCAGGGAGGTGGTTAATGGACATGCAGAGCTGATTTCATGACAAAGGAATACACAGGTTCTAGTAATGTAGTACGTGCAAAGACATTTTGGGGGTTATTCTAGGTCAGGTGCATGTGATCTGAGTGGTGAAATTTGGCCAGGACACCTTTGAGGTTGCTTATGTCACCTTGTTTGCTCTTACATGGCAGTGATGCAGAGGCAGGGTCAAGCACTGAGTTGCTGTTCTAGTATGAGAAGCATCTGGAGCAGATTGTCATCTGGACAGCTGCACTGGAGGAAGGAGAGAACCGGGACACAGTGGAGGCACAGGCTGTCGAGGCAGGTGTCGGTGGGGATGAGCAGATGGAGGACATCACTCTGCCTTGTCATCCATGTTCAGGGATGTGGAAGATGGTGAAGATCCTGCAGCTGAGAGTACTGCTGTTGGTGCTGGTGTGCAAGAATAGCCAGCATGACGTTGCACTGAACTCTTGACAATGTGCCTATCAGCTCATGGCACAGAACTGTGAGCTCTTGCAGCAAAAGGAGCAGAAGCTGGCACTGCAGCAAAGAATGCTCAATGCCATGGAATGGCAGCTGGGACAGAACACATATGGAGCTGACCCATGAAATGATGGGTGGCTTATAGACACTTTCCTGTAGGATGGAAATTCTGAGTGAGCAGTTGGCCCATGTGACACCATCCATGGAGTCTGTACCCTCTAGCCCCTGAACAGTGACCACCAACCATACCCTAACATCTGACCAACCTATGACTGCAAGGAAATGGCAGGGAAGCTGGACTGCCTCTATGAGGCTACTCAGTGACACATGCACAAGGCCTGTACTGAGGGTTCTGGGGGACAGCCATGCCACACTGACTGCAACAAAACACACATTGGCACAGCGACTGTTTCCAAGATCCCCCCCCATGGCTCCCCCTAATATGCTGTAGCTGCCAGGGAGGCTGGCATGGAGACAGAAGACTCTTCCAGTGCATCTGACAGTATTGAGAGCTCTGGGCAAAGTGATGGATATGTGAAGAACCTGTTAGGATCCCAGAAGGGACCTGATGCAACCCACAAGGGGATGGGGAAGGGAGGGGATGGAGGAAAGGTGAGAAATAATTTGCTTGGTGTTAGAGGAAGTGGGAAGTAACAGTGACATGTATTGGGGAAGGGGAAGGGGAGGAGGATATGGGATGGTGTGGGGTTCTTAATGTACATGTAGGAGTAAGATGGGGGAGTGCTAGAGGGGTATGTGGGTATAGAGGGAGGGTTCAGGTGGGCACATAGGGGTGGTCGTGGGTGTGGCACAGTGGTGGAGGGAATGGGCACTGAGTTAGGGGGAACAGTCATGTATATGTTACACACTGTTCAAGAAAAGTAAAAATTACCTTCACAGAAAAGCTCTGTATATCAGCCTATTCCTTGCTGTATATTCATGGCGTTCTATTCTATTCCATCTCTTCTATACCGCGTTTATATATTTTCAAGAATAAATATCCTATCCAGAGATAATATATATTCATATCTTAATACAACTGCAAAGCATGATTTCATAAAGTGAACAAATAGGTTTTTAAAACTTTATGAAAAAGACTATAGTTAATATCAATCTTATAGATACTGGTATACTATTCCATATTAGTGCCCTGGAATGAAAAAGAATGTTCCCAGATATATTTCAATTTCATTCCTATAGGGCTGGATTTAGTTATCTGGGTTATAAATAGTGGAATTCAATTCCCAAGGACACAAGAAGCATTACAAACTATCATCAGTTCAGAAAAGAATTAAAAGCCTACCTTTTCAAGAAATATTATGGTTAATTATACATGTTACTGATGTTCTATACCGCTTTGTAATTGTAAAACATTAATGTAATTTCTCCTGTCAATTGTAAGCCACATTGAACCAAAACTTGTTTTTGGATAATTGTGGGATATAAGAATGAATGAATGAATGAATAAATAAATAAATAAATAAATTTCCTTTGTTGAAGGAATGTCAAGTGTCAATTCTTAAAAACTTCTCAACTGTCCTCTTAAACCTAAAGGAGGTATTAATTGACCTACTACGACCGAGTTCATACCATAAACACATGTATGCACTTGACAAAGCAATTTTAAACTGAATACTGGGTTCAACTCTTAACCAGTGCAGATCTATTAAGAGAGAGCTAACTTCACTAAATTTTCCTAAGCCATATATCAAAAGTTGAAGGCGATACATTTACTGTTTATTAATATTACAATATAATAAATTGCAATAATCAAGTAGAAGAATTAAGGTCGCCTGTGCAATTATTCGAAATCCCAATAAGCTCAAATATGATCTGAAAACGAACCTATTCAAAAAGGCATACCCTGCCGATCCAACCTAAATGCCTGATCTCTGCGACACAACAAAATTAAAGTGCTTAATGGACATAACTCATTCCCTCCGCTGCATGCTTCCCTAAATGTGACTTTGCCACAGGAACTGTATCCTCCCACAATATCACTTTGTAATATTCTCACCGGAGCAGTCAAACGCCTTCCGGTACTATGTAAGCCACATTGAGCCTACAAATATGCGGGAAAATGTGGGATACAAATGCAACAAATGCACTGAGGAGGTAAATGCTTCAGTTGTATTGGGAAAGGTAATTAGGGAATATACACTCTTGCTATGAAGTATGGAAAGATAGCACTCTGGTATTTAGATATATGTAATGAGACCTCCTTTTCATTTATAGAACTGAATTCAAAGCCCAAATCTACTGATAAACAATAGACACAAGGTTCAGAAAGCTTGGCATCAGGTAGAATAGTGGAAAAGTGACATCCAAGGATAGCAATAGGGCATCCTTGGGGGTATTGCAGTGGACTTTATAAAATGCTCCCAGGTACACATCTCACCATTGCTTCCTTACCTTGTCTGCTGAGCCCCCCAAAACTCACTACCCCCAACTGTACACCACTACCATAGCCCTTACAGGTGAAGGTAGCACCAATATGTAGGTACAGTGGGTTTCTGGTGGGTTTTGGAGGGCTCATAGTTTCCTCCACAAGTGTAACAAGTAGGGGGAGGTTGAAGCCTGGGTCCACCTGTCTGCAGTGCACTGCACCACTACTAGACTACTCCAGGGACCTGCATGCTATTCTAATGGACCTGAGTATAACATCTGAAGCTGGTATAGAGGCTGGCAAGTAATATTTTTAATCACATTTTTTTTAGGGTGGCAGGGGAATAGTGATCACTGGGGGAGGTGATCTCTGATTCTCTCCAGTGGTCATCTGGTTAATTGGGGCACCTTTTGTGTGGAGTGGAGGAGTAGCCTAGTGGTTAGTGCAGTGGACTTAGATCCTGGGGAAGTGGGTTCAATTCCCACTGCAGCTGTTTGTTATAAAAACAGGTCTAGCTCAAAACGTCTAAGTTTTAGTCCTGCACATTTTTTATTTATTCCATTATGGCTGAAAAACATCTAAGTCCTAGGAACACCCATGTCCCACCCTGAACACTCCCCCTTGAGATCTGGTCATACTTCAGAGAAAAACATCTAAAAATAGCTTTTGAAAATACCGATTTGGACGTTTTTGTGAGAAAAACATCCAAATGCTGACATGTCACTTTTTGGATGTTTTTCTCTTTTGAAAATGAGCCTGTATATTGTCTAGTACTCAAAAATGTTGAAAACCACTTAAGAGCTGCTCCTACAATACCCATTTCACTCATGATCGGCATCAAATGCCACTGATATATCAAACTGTAAAAGTATAACCTCTGCTCCCATAGATAGAAATCATTTTATTTCAGTTGTTAACACTACAAGCAGAATTTCAGTACTGTGCATTGTGTGAAATCCATGTTGAGAGAAATGTAAGTAGGCAGATTCCTCCAAAAAAGATGAAAATTTGAATGTTACCACACATTCCAGGAATACTGGCAACTGGTCTAAAATTTTCTACTTGAGTAAGATCTCCATCTAAGCTTTTTGGGAATATGAGTAAGAATGATTGAAGATATTTCCTTAGGGTAAACTCCCTCTATTAGTATAATATAGGTGTTGCCGTACTGGGGCAGACTGAAGGTCCATGAAGCCCAGCATCCTGTTTCCAACAGTGGCCAATCCAGGTTACAAGTACCTGCAAGATCCCAAAACAATACATTTTATGCTGCTTATCCTAGAAATAAGCAGTGGATTTTCCCCAAGTCCATCTTAATAATGGCTTATGGACTTTTCTTTTAGGAAGATATCCAAACCTTTTTTTTTAAACCCTGCTAAGCTAACTGCTTTTACTACATTCTTTGGCAATGAATTCCAGAGTTTAATTACACATTGAGTGATGAAAGTTTCTCTGATTTTTTTTTTAATTTACTACTCTGTAGTTTCAGTGTGTGCTCCCTACTATTTTTGGAAAGAAGAAACAAGCGATTCACATCTACCCATTCCACGCCACTCATTATTTTATAGACCTTTAACATATCTCCCCTCCGCCATCTTTTCTCCAAGTTGAAGAGCTGTAGTCACTTTAGCCTTTCCTCATAGTGAAGTTGTCCCATTCCCTTTATCATTTTCATCGCCCTTTTCGGTACCTTTTCTAATTCTACTATATATCTTTTTTGAGATGGGGTGACTAGAATTGCACACAGTATTTGAGGTGCAGTTGCACCATGGAGTGATACAAAGGCACTATAACTTCCTCATTTTTGTTTTTCATTTCTTTCCTAATAATACCTAACATTATATTTGCTTTCTTACCTGCCGCCACACACTGAGCAGAGGGTTTCATCGTATCATCAACAATGACACCTAGATCCCTTTCCTGGTTGGTGACTCCTATTTATGAGTACAGTAAGCCAAAGTAGGAAGGAATAGATGTTAAGTAGAAAGAAGGACAAGCTCCTGTACTGTTGGTGCCTGTTCCTCCTCCTCCTCTGTGGTGGGGCTTCTGTCCCTCGGGAAGTGGGATTCTTCGCTTTAGTGCCTGATTGTGCAGGATACAGCAGGCGAGGAAGATCTTGCATACATTCTTTTGAGTATGCATAGAAGCTCCTCTCCAGATCTGTTAAGGCTCCTGAAGAGTGCCTTTAGCAGTCCAGATGTTCTGTCTGTGATGGCCCCGGTGTCCTTGTGTGCCCTGTTGTACCTTTCCTCTGCCTCATTACTTGGTCTTACAATGGGTGTCGTGAGCCACCTCCTCTGAGCATATCATCAATCACCTGGTGAAATTCAGAAAGTGAAAGAATGGGAACAGGATCAGTTGGAGAGCAGAGGTGAGTGGTGATATACAGCATCAGCTTCTTGCACATCAGTGATTGGGGGGTGGGGTCTACACTCTGTCACAGGGAGCTGTGAGGTGCTTTGATTGTCTGGCTGTGCACCTCTTACCTATGAGCCATCCACCTGTGATGTCTCCACTCTCAAAGCGATCATGTATCCTGGAGGTTGCAAGGATGTAAGATTGTGACATGATCTAAGGAATCTTGGGAAGGTGTCTTGTGATTTCCCCCTGGGCATTTACCAAAACTTCCACATTCATGGAGTAGTATGTCTTTCTATTTCTCTAGATGGGTTTTCATTAGAGTTTTAATTACATTTAATTAGTTTCTAAGCAGCAAACACTAAATAAATTACATATTATACTATATAATCTTAAGGCTCTCTATACTCATCTAATATCCCTAGTATCTTAAGAAGTTTTTAATTAAACGACAATAGTCCAGCAGCGAGAGGAGTGCTATCCAGTCTTTTGCACTGTCATATGTATGATTCTCCCAGTTGGTGAGAGGTTATATTTGTGTGTTTGATGCAAAAAGTTCCTAGCTCTCGGAGAATGAGTCTGTTCTCTTGAGGCTAGAGTAGCAGACTTGGAGGAGCTGAGGGAGACAGAGCAATATATAGACGAGGCCTACAGGAACGTTGTACAGAAGTCCCACCCCCAGTCTGTCAGCCCCTGTGCTGTCTTGGAGGAGGGAGGTCTCTTGGAGGAGTAGCCTAGTGGTTAGAGTGGTGGACTTTGGTCCTGGGGAACTGAGGAACTGAGTTCAATTCCTGGCACAGGCAGCTCCTTGTGACTCTGGGCAAGTCACTTAACCCTCCATTGCCTGCCGCATTGAGCCTGCCATGAGTGGGAAAGTGCAGGGTACAAATGTAACAAAAAAAAAAAAATTAAAGAAGAGCATCACCCTAGAGAAGTTGAAAGTAATCCTGTAGCCAGGACCAGCCCACCAGGGGATGCAATATCTTCTCGAACTGAGGATGTATCTCCAGGAGCTTCTGCCTAGGAAGGGTTAGGATAACTGTTGTAGTTGGTGATTTGGATTATTAGGCATGTAGATAGTTGGGTGGATGGTAGACATGAGGATCACCTAGTCACTTGCCTGCCTTGTGCGAAGGTGGTGGACCTCATGCATCACCTAGGATTTTAGATAGTGCTGGGGAGGAGCCAGCTGTCTTGGTACATGTAGGTACCAATAACATAGGAAAATATGGTAGGGAGGTTCTGGAGGCCAAATTTAGGCTCCAGGTAGATAGCTGAAATCCACATGCAGGACCCAAGAGGCAGGCAGAGCTCTGAAGTCTCAATGTGTGGTTGAGATGATGATGCAGGGATGAGGGATTTAGATTTGTTAGGAACTGGGCAACATTCTGAGGAAGAGCCTGTTCTGAAAGGATGGGCTCCACCTTAGCTGGGATGGAACCAGGCTGCTGGCATCAACATTTAAAAAGAAGAGAGCACCCGACGGTCACTCAATAGTGCATGGTTTGGAACAAGGTATTTTTAAAAGATATCACCAAAACAGGGAAGGTAGGGCATCCTGATAGCAAGGTTGCAATTGAAACCATAGTAGATCAGGAGTCTTTAAATAAAGAGCAGACAGATTTTCAAGATTGCAATTTACAGTGGTGGAAATAAGTATTTGATCCCTTGCTGATTTTGTAAGTTTGCCCACTGACAAAGACATGAGCAGCCCATAATTGAAGGGTAGGTTATTGGTAACAGTGAGAGATAGCACATCACAAATTAAATCCGTAAAATCACATTGTGGAAAGTATATGAATTTATTTGCATTCTGCAGAGGGAAATAAGTATTTGATCCCCCACCAACCAGTAAGAGATCTGGCCCCTACAGACCAGGTAGATGCTCCAAATCAACTCGTTACCTGCATGACAGACAGCTGTCGGCAATGGTCACCTGTATGAAAGACACCTGTCCACAGACTCAGTGAATCAGTCAGACTCTAACCTCTACAAAATGGCCAAGAGCAAGGAGCTGTCTAAGGATGTCAGGGACAAGATCATACACCTGCACAAGGCTGGAATGGGCTACAAAACCATCAGTAAGACGCTGGGCGAGAAGGAGACAACTGTTGGTGCCATAGTAAGAAAATGGAAGAAGTACAAAATGACTGTCAATCGACAAAGATCTGGGGCTCCACGCAAAATCTCACCTCGTGGGGTATCCTTGATCATGAGGAAGGTTAGAAATCAGCCTACAACTACAAGGGGGGAACTTGTCAATGATCTCAAGGCAGCTGGGACCACTGTCACCACGAAAACCATTGGTAACACATTACGACATAACGGATTGCAATCCTGCAGTGCCCGCAAGGTCCCCCTGCTCCGGAAGGCACATGTGACGGCCCGTCTGAAGTTTGCCAGTGAACACCTGGATGATGCCGAGAGTGATTGGGAGAAGGTGCTGTGGTCAGATGAGACAAAAATTGAGCTCTTTGGCATGAACTCAACTCGCCGTGTTTGGAGGAAGAGAAATGCTGCCTATGACCCAAAGAACACCGTCCCCACTGTCAAGCATGGAGGTGGAAATGTTATGTTTTGGGGGTGTTTCTCTGCTAAGGGCACAGGACTACTTCACCGCATCAATGGGAGAATGGATGGGGCCATGAACCGTACAATTCTGAGTGACAACCTCCTTCCCTCCGCCAGGGCCTTAAAAATGGGTCGTGGCTAGGTCTTCCAGCACGACAATGACCCAAAACATACAGCCAAGGCAACAAAGGAGTGGCTCAGGAAGAAGCACATTAGGGTCATGGAGTGGCCTAGCCAGTCACCAGACCTTAATCCCATTGAAAACTTATGGAGGGAGCTGAAGCTGCAAGTTGCCAAGCGACAGCCCAGAACTCTTAATGATTTAGAGATGATCTGCAAAGAGGAGTGGACCAAAATTCCTCCTGACATGTGTGCAAACCTCATCATCAACTACAGAAGACGTCTGACCGCTGTGCTTGCCAACAAGGGTTTTGCCACCAAGTATTAGGTCTTGTTTGCCAGAGGGATTAAATACTTATTTCCCTCTGCAGAATGCAAATAAATTCATATACTTTCCACAATGTGATTTTCCGGATTTAATTTGTGATGTGCTATCTCTCACTGTTACCAATAACCTACCCTTCAATTATGGGCTGCTCATGTCTTTGTCAGTGGGCAAACTTACAAAATCAGCAAGGGATCAAATACTTATTTCCACCACTGTAACTCTGTCAACTGCTGAGCAAGTTGTAAATAGGTACAACAAACATTGTTTGAAATGTTTATATGCAAATGCCAGAAGCCAAAGAAATAAGATGGGAGAGTTAGAATATATTGCACTAAATGAAAAGATAGACATAATAAGCATATCTGAGACCTAGTAGAAGGATGATAACCAGTGGGATGCTGTAATACCAGGGCACAAATTACATTGTAGTAATAGGGTGGATCAAATTGGTGGAGGGGTAGCATTATATGTTAAGGAGGGCCTTGAATCAAATAGACTAAAACTTCTGCAGGACACAAAACACATCTTAGAATCCCTATGGATAGAAATTCCATGTGTAAAGAGGAAAAAGATACTGATAGGAGTGTACTACAGTCCACCTGGCCAGGATGAACAGACTGATGTAGAAATGTTATCAAAATTAGAGAGGGTAACAAACTGGGGAACACAATAAACTGGATGGGCTGAAGATAGGACCCGAAGTGGTGAACTTGATTAGGAACTGGTTGACGGACAGACGCCAGAGGGTGATGGTGAATGGAATTCGCTCGGAGGAGGGAAAGGTGAGTAGTGGAGTGCCTCAGGGATCGGTGCTGGGGCCGATTCTGTTCAATATATTTGTGAGTGACATTGCCAAAGAGTTAGAAGGTAAAGTTTGCCTATTTGCGAATGATACTAAGATCTGTAACAGAGTGGAAACCCGGGAGGGAGTGGAAAACATGAAAAAGGATCTGAGGAAGCTAGAAGAATGGTCTAAGGTTTGGCAATTAAAATTCAATGCGAAGAAATGCAAAGTGATGCACTTAGGGAATAGAAATCCACGGAGACGTATGGGTTAGGCAGCGAGAGTCTGATAGGTACGGACTGAGAGAGGGATCTTGGGGTGATAGTATCTGAGGATTTGAAGGCGACGAAACAGTGTGACAAGATGGTGGCCGTAGCTAGAAGGTTGTTAGGCTGTATAGAGAGAGGTGTAACCAGCAGAAGAAAGGGGGTGTTGATGCCCCTGTACAAGTCGTTGGTGAGGCCCCACCTGGAGTATTGTGTTCAGTTTTGGAGGCCGTATCTTGTTAAGGATGTAAAAGGAATTGAAGCGGTGCAAAGAAAAGCTACGAGAATGGTATGGGATTTGCGTTACAAAACGTATGAGAGACTTTCTGAACTAAACATGTATACTGGAGGAAAGGAGAAGCAGGGGTGATATGATACAGACGTTCAAATATTTGAAAGGTATTAATCCGCAAACGAAACTTTTCCGGAGATGGGAAGGTGGTAGAACGAGAGGACATGAAATGAGATTGAAGGGGGGCAGACTCAAGAAAAATGTCAGGAAGTATTTTTTCACGGAGAGAGTAGTGGATGCTTGGAATGCTCTCCCGCGTGAGGTGGTGGAAATGAAAACGGTAACGGAATTCAAACATGCGTGGGATAAGCATGAAGGAATCCTGTGCAGAAGGAATGGATCCTCAGGAGCTTAGTCAAGATTGGGAGGTGGGGCTGGTGGTTGGGAGGCGGGGATAGTGCTGGGCAGACTTATATGGTCTGTGCCAGAGCCGGTGGTGGGAAGCGGGACTGGTGGTTGGGAGGCAGGGATAGTGCTGGGCAGACTTATACGGTCTGTGCCAGAGCCGGTGGTTGGGAGGTGGGGCTGGTGGTTGGGAGGCGGGGATAGTGCTGGGCAGACTTATACGGTCTGTGCCCTGAAGAACATAGGTACAAATCAAAGTAGGGTATACACAAAATTAGCACATATGAGTTATCTTGTTGGGCAGACTGGATGGACCGTGCAGGTCTTTTTCTGCCATCATCTACTATGTTACTATGTTACAATAATAATGGGTGATTTCAATTACCCCAATATTGTCTGGGTAAATGTACCATCAGTGCATGCTAGGGAGGTAAAATTCCTTAATGAAATCAATGACTGCTTCATGGAGCAGCTGGTTCAGGAACCAGCAAGAGGGGCAAAAATTCCAGACCTAGTGGAGTGCGTGATCTGGCATAGGAGGTAATGCTGCTGAGGCCACTTGATAACAGTGATCATAGTATGATCAGATTTGATATCAGCTCTGGAGTAAGTACACACAGCAAATCCAATATGTTAGCATTTAACTTTCAGACAGGAGATTATGATAAAATCAGAAGAGCAGTCAAAAAAAAATTTAAAGGAGCAACTGCAAAGGTCAAAAATTTACATCAGGCATGTATGCTGTTCAAAATATCATCCTGGAAGCCCAGACCAGACATATTCCATGTATTAAAAAAGGAGGAAGGAAGGGAAAACGACAGCTGGCATGGTTAAAAAGTGAGGTGAAGGAAGCTATTAGAGCTAAACAAAATCCTTCAGAAAATAGAAGAAAGATCCAACTGAAAGTAATAGGAAACAGCATAAGGAATGGCAAGTCAAACGCAAAGTGCTGATAAAGAAGGCTAAGAGAGACTTTCAAAAGAAGATTGTGTTGGAGGCAAAAGCACAGAATAATAATTTTTTTAGGTATATTAGAAGCTGGCTAAAGAATTGGAATGCTAGATGACCAAGGGATAAAAGGGACAATCAGGGAAGACAGGCTTATTTTTGAAAGAGAAGGGCGCCCATCTTTCGACACAAATCGCAAGATGGGCATCCTTCTCACAGGGTCGCCCAAATCGGCATAATCGAAAGCCGATTTTGGACATCCTCAACTGCTTTCCATCGTGGGGACAACCAAAGTTCATGGGGGCGTGTTGGAAGTGTAGCAAAGGCGGGACTGGGGCATGCCTAACACATGGGCGTCCTCGACTGATAATGGAAAAAAGATGGGCGTCCCTGACGAACACTTGGACGACTTTACCTGGTCCTTTTTTTCTTACGACCAAGCCACAAAAATGTGCCCTAAATGACCAGATGACCACCGGAGGGAATCAGGGATGACCTCCCCTAATTCCCCCAGTGGTCACTAACCTCTCCCACCCTCAAAAAAAAATAAAAAAAATATTTTTTCCAGCCTCTATGCCAGCCTCAAATATCATACCCAGCTCCATGACAGCAGTATGCAGGTCCCTGAAGCAGTTTTAGTGGGTACTGTAGTGCACTTCAGGTAGGCGGACCCAGGCCCATCCCCCCCTACTTGTGGTGGTAAATGTGAGCCCTTCAAAACCCACCCAAAACCCACTGTACCCATATCTAGGTGCCCCCCTTCATCCATAAGGGCTATGGTTGTGGTGTACAGTTGTGGGGAGTGGATTTTGGGGGGCTCATTGGTCTAAGTTTCTAGTTGGTAAACAGATTAAACAAATTCCTGCTCTATGGGACTGTTCTGGTGTAACCTCTGGGATTTAGCTCTTTCATAAGAGAACTGCACTCAGGCCAGCTAGCTTTATCTTCTAGATAATTTTCTTTTTCTAGTTATGTGAATTCTCCCTTATTCACCTTTTGGATCCTAACGATAATGAGGACTTAAGCTATATGTATTTGGGAAAAATTTCCTTATTGTAATAAATACCTTTTTATAATTTTGAGATTTTATTCTCTCTTTATTCTTATTCACATGGCTTTTCTGTACAAGTTGTGTTTATTGCTTGATTGTATTTTGAAAAGTGATAAATACATTTTTTTTAAACCCTTGATATTCAGTGCCGAAATCCAGACTTGCACTGGCATTGAATATCGGGGGTTATTTCAACCTTATCCTTAAATTTGATAATTTTTCTCCATTAGTATGTTTGACTTGGGGGGGGGGGGGGGGGGGGGGTCATGTGACCTTCTTCATAGTACATGAAAAACTGATAAAGTAACACTATACTAGAGTGGTCATGGGACTTTTTTTTTTTTTTTTGCAGTACATATAAACTTGATAAACCAACAAGCAGGTTTTCTTACTGCATCACTGAGGTGGAACAGAAGAAGCAGACCTTATTGAAGAAAAACAGTCTTTAATAGGTTGTTTCAAAGCTCCCAGAACTGGCCATGTTTTTGCTGGAAGTACAGGCTATGTCAGGGGATTGAAAACTAGCTGGTGTTAACCTACAAACTTCACCAATGCTGATTAATGTATTTCTTCCTGGGTCCATTTCTGGCCATGTCAAGCTATTGTTATTGTCAATCACCTATTGTTGTAGTTTTACTAAGAAGTGCTTTGAACTTTTATTTTGGTTTGTGTTTGGGATATAATTTTGATCCCGTTATTTTCTGGCCTTAACAGATCTCAGCCTCTCTTCTTTTGTTTGGTTGTTCATTGTCAATTTGTGGACACAGGTAGAGTGGTGTAGGTACAGATGGGCCTGGGTAGGCACAGGCCCACTCATTATTGGCTCAGGCCCACCCTGTCTGGTCCCTCAACAGACTTCTGTGGTGGCCACCTGGCTCTCCTTGCTTCCTCTCTTCCTTCCCCGGCCCTGCAACTCCCTCCCTATCTATCTCAGCATGTTTGCAAGCGGCAGCAGCAATGCACTGCCGCTGCCTGCGCTGGTCTCTGCAGGTTTTCCTGTGCCACATCCTGCCAGAGAAAACGGGAAATGATGTCAACGAGAATGGGACACGACAGAAGGAAGCCTGCAGACACCAGCGCAGGCAGCAGCTGTATGTTTCTGCTGCTGCTTGCAAACATGGTGAGTACACCAAGGAAGGGGTGTTGCCAGGTCACAGGCAGGGGCAAATACCGAATCGGGGGGGGGGGGGGGTGTAGGAGAGGGAGAGAGATGCAGGACAAGGAGGGGAGTGGTTTGGAAGGCCCACCCAAAATAATCAGGTGACCCTCAGGGGGAGGAATGCTGGCTTCGGCCTAACCCCTGGTAAGCCTTTTCCTCAGCTGAGAGGTGCCCAGCTCTACCACCGGCTGCCTTTCAGGTGCTATGGAGGACTTGCAGCTCATCTGCATATCCTTTACAGCCTTCTCCGGGGTGACTCCCAGGTCCACTCCGATCCACTCAGGGCCTCTGCTGTAGGTGCCCAGCGCTCCCACCAGGTGCTGTGGAGGACTTGCAGCCCTTCTGCATATCCTCACAGCTGTATCCGGGGTGACTCCCAGGTTCACCCAGATCTTCCCAGGGCCCTCGCTCCAGATGCCCTGGGTCTCCAGGTGCTTTTTGGCTAGGATCAGGTGACCCTCAGGGGGAGGAATGCTGGCTTCGGCCTAACCCCTGGTAAGCCTTTTCCTCAGATGAGGTGCCCAGCTCTACCAGCAGCTGCCTTTCAGGTGCTATGGAGGACTTGCAGCTCATCTGCATATCCTTTACAGCCTTCTCTAGGGTGACTCCCAGGTCCACTCCGATCCACTCAGGGCCTCCGCTCTAGGTGCAGGTGCGCGGGGCATTTTTCTCTATACATTTATTTTTCTCCCAGTTGCTACTTATGGCTCCAGTACACTTTTTCTTTTTGGTACTGTCCCTTCCTAATCTATTTCTCCATCTGAAACCACTGTACACTACAGGAACACATTGTTCACCCTCTGTATTCATCATCTCACCATCTCTTTTTTCCTTTTTCTCAGCTCTCAACCTTCAACATTTCCTTCCTTCCATTCATCCATCTCCTTTTGTATCTGAGTACATCTCACCTTCGCTGTTGTTGTCATACCTCTCCTACTCTTCTCCGTACTCTCTTGCTCCTTCTCCTGCTCTCCGCTGGGGACATTAATCCCAATCCTGTTCCTCCACATCAGCTCTCATCCTACTTGTACAGGTCACACCATGATATCTCCAATCTAATTTTTGTTCCTCTCCTCCCCCCGTCTTCCCTGCCTTTCTCTTGCGCTCTGTGGAATGCCCACTCTGTCTGTAACAAACTTTCCTACATCCATGACCTCTTTATCTCTCGTACTCTCCATCTGCTTGCCCTAACTGAAACTTGGCTTTACCCGGAAGACTCTGCTTCAGTCGTGGCCCTATGCCATGGAGGTTATCTTTTCTCCCATACTCCTCGCCCGGTTGGCTGCGGAGGTGGTGTTGGGCTACTACTTTCACCCTCTTGTAGATTTCAACCTCTTCTTCCACCTCAGTCTCACTGTTTTTTCTTCCTTCGAAGTCCACTCCATCCATTTGCTCCTCTGCCTCTCCGAGTAGCAGTCATTTATCGACCCCCTGATAAGTCCCTTTCTTCCTTTCTCACTGACTTTGATGCCTGGCTTTCCTTCTTTCTTGAACCTTTATCTCCTGCCCTCGTTCTTGGGGATTTTAACATTCATGCTAATGATCCCTCTGACTCTTATGCTTCTCGGTTTCTTGTTTTAACATCCTCTTTCAATCTTCAACTGTACTCCACTGCCCCCACTCACCAGAATGGCCACTGTCTTGATCTTATCCTCTTCTCAAACTGCTCACTCTCCAGTTTCTGTGCCTCAACTCTTCCCCTCTCTGACCGTCATCTAATAACTTTCACACTTAAACACCCTCCTCCCCAGTCCCATCCAATCTTAACCAATACATTTAGGAATCTTCAGGCTATTGACCCTTCTACTCTGTCCTCCAGTGTTTCAAATCTCTTCTCTACCACTATGTTATCCAAGTCTGTCAATGAGGCTGTCTCTTCCTATAATACTATACTATTCTCTCCTCTGCTCTGGATACTCTTGCTCCTCCCATTCCCCTTTCTGTAAAACGTACCAAACCCCAGCCTTGGCTGACCTCTAGAATCCGCTACCTACGTTCCTGTGCCCGCTCTGCCGAACGCCTGTGGCTGAAATCCCGTGCCCATGCTGACTTCATACATTTCAAATTCTTGCTGACCTCCTTCCAGTCTGCTCTTTTACTTGCCAAACAGGACTATTACATCCAGTTGACAAATTCTCTTGGCTCAAACCCTCAACGTCTCTTTGCCACACTGAACTCTCTCCTCAAAGTGCCTTCACCTCCAACCCCCCCCCCCCTTCACTTTCCCCCCAGATTCTGGCTGAGTACTTTCATGATAAGGTTCACAAGATTAAACTTGAATTCTGAACCAGGTCACCTCCACCTCTCCTTCCCTTAGTCCATTCTCTCAACCCTCCAACCCCTACCTCCTTTTCTGAAATCACTGAAGAGGAAACTACACATCTTATTTCCTCCTTGAAACTAACTACCTGTTTCTCTGATCTTATTCCCACCCATCTACTTAATACTATCTCTCCTACTGTCATCCCTTCTATCTGCCATATCCTCAGTCTTTCACTGTCCACTGCGACTGTTCCTGATGCCTTCAAACATGCCGTAGTCACACCACTCCTTAAAAAACCTTCATTGGACCCTACCTGTCCTTCCAACTATCGCCTCATCTCCCTCCTTCCTTTCCTATCCAAGATACTTGAACGTGCTGTTCACCGCCGTTGTCTTGACTTTCTTTCATCTCAATCTATTCTTGATCCACTTCAATCTGGCTTTTGCCTCCTTCATTCAACTGAAACAGCGCTTGCTAAAGTCTCCAATGATCTCTTCCTGGCCAGATCCAAAGGTCTCTATTTTCTATCCTCATCCTTCTCGATCTATCTGCTGCTTTTGACATTGTTGATCACAGCCTACTCAATGATACGCTGTCCTCACTTGGATTTCAGGGCTCTGTTCTTTCCTGGTTTTCTTTTTATCTCTCCCAGCGTACCTTTAGTGTATACTCTAGTGGATCCTCCTCTACTTCTATCCCACTGTCAGTTGGTGTACCTCAGGGATCTGTCCTGGGACGTCTTCTTTTCTCCATCTATACTTCTTCCCTTGGTACTCTGATCTCATCCCATGGTTTTCAGTATCACCTTTACACTGATGACTCCCAGATCTACCTCTCTACACCAGAAATCTCAGCTGAAATCCAGGCCAAAGTATCAGCCTGCCTGTCTGATATTGCTGCCTGGCTGTCTCAGCGCCATCTGAAACTAAACATGACCAAGACTGAGCTTCTCATCTTTTCCCCTAAACCAACCTCTCCTCCTCCCCCATTCTCTATTTCTGTGGATAACACTCATATCCTTCCTGTCTCATCAGCTCGTAACCTTGGGGTCATCTTTGACTCCTCCCTCTTCTTCTCTGCACATATTCAGCAGACTGCTAAAACCTGTTGTTTCTTTGTCTATAATAACACCAAAATTTGCCCTTTCCTTTCTGAGCACACTACCAGAACCCTCATCCACACTCTTATCACCTCTCGCATAGACTATTGCAACTTGCTTCTCACATGTCTCCCATTTAGCCATCTCTCTCCTCTTCAATCTGTTCAAAATTCTGCTGCACAACTAATATTCTGCCAGTATCGTTATGCTCATATTAGCCCTCTCCTCAAGTCACTTCACTGGCTTCCTATCCATTTCCGCATACAGTTCAAACTCCTCTTTTTGACCTATAAGTGCATTCACTCTGCAGCTCCTCAGTACCTTTCCACTCTCATCTCTCCCTACATTCCTCCCCGGGAACTCCATTCACTGGGTAAATCTCTGTTATCTACACCCTTCTCCTCCATCACTAACTTCAGACTCCGTTCCTTTTATCTTGCTGCACCATATGCCTGGAATAGACTTCCTGAGACATCAAGCTCCATCTCTGGCTGTCTTCAAATCTAAGCTAAAAGCCCACCTTTTTGATGATGCTTTAACTCCTAACCCTTAGTCACTTGTTCAGAACCCTTATTTTATCATCCTTACTTTAATATTCCCTTATCTCTTGTTTGTCCTAATTAGATTGTAAGCTCTGTTGAGCAGGGACTGTCTCTTCATGTTCAAGTGTACAGCGCTGCGTAGGTCTAGTAGCACTATAGAAATGATTAGTAGTAGTGGCTACGCCACTGACAGGCAGACTACAAACTGCCTCTTTAACTCTATAGAGCTCGTTTTCAAAGCATTGATTTATAAAGTAACTTTATAAGTGCAGCAGCTTATGTTTATTTTTTGTTTCGTTCTCTGATTTTTATTTTGGTCTTCTCTGTTGCCTTACTATTTTTATTGGTTTTCTTATTTTTTTTAATGCCACTATGATCTTATATAATAATAAGCTGTATTATATCAAGTGAGCCATGATTAGCCCCACAGTATAGCAATGATCTTTGTGCAAGCCTTCATAATTGAGCTCTTTGGGACACATATGGTAGTTGTTTTACACACTGCAGCCATTTGTTTTTGTTGAATATGAATCCTAAGTGCCATCTCCATCATAGGATTGGATTGTCATTTATCCTCATGAGATTCTATTTTCTCTGCAGCTGTATTCTCTCTGGTTTATGTGGGGTTTTCAAAAGATACAATGGCCACCAATCCTAATTACTGTTTAACATGGGAGTGCTATCTATCTATCTACTGATGATATACAGCAGGTAATCCCAGCACAGACTTTTGATGCTGAGTTGAAACAGCAGATGTCAAGGGATGGAAGGTATTTTTTATTGGTTCAAGGCAAATGGCCTGGTTGTGAATAAAGACAAAACTAAGTTGGATTTGATTTTAGTTGGTACAACCATTGAATCATCTGTGGAGAGTGTAAGGGATCTTGGGGTTTGCTTATCATCTGGTTTTGATTTTGTGACATATGTTCAAGTGATTAAGTCAGTTTATGGTAAGCTTTCTTGATTGAGGGGCCTAAAATTCTACTTATTTTTCAGGTGTGGTTATTTCTTTTGCTTTATCTATTCTTGACAATTGTAATGCTATGTTGTTAGGGCTTCCACAGACTTTGGTCTGACAAATACAATCAGGCCAAAATGCAGCAGCTTGAATGTTGCTTTCTGTAATGCACTATTAAACAAGTTCTGTCCAGTGCCTTTATTTTCATAAAACCCATTAGAGTCTGTTGAAATTCACTGATGCTAGATCTCCTAACATCTATACAGGGAGCAGATCTGAAGTCCAATTTGACAATTCACCTTCTGACATCCCCTGTTCTGAAATTCTACCTAAGGCATGAGGAAGATAATGGATATAATGTCTGCCTTTACTTGCAGAATAGGTTTGTTAGCAAGTTGTGAGTCCTGTGCCATTTTCCTCATAGTCTAGAATGAGGACATTTAGTATCTGCTGATAGAAAAGGATAAAAAATAAGCTGGCCCCATCGTGTGCCACACTTGTTGAACCAAACCCACTTGAAGGCAAACAAATGTCTGATTTACACAATCCTTAACCTTGTGGGTATGTCTGTAATGAAACAGAAAAATGAAAAAACCAGACCTGAATTTCAAGAACAAGATCTGGTCGTTCCCCCCTCCCCTTTGATTATTTGTTGGTATCTGGCTTCTCTATCGTAGTTACTACTGTCTCCCACTGTGGAGAGGCACTTTGAGGATTTTTTTCCTCCTCCATCACCGTACAAAAAAGATACACAGTTTGAAAGAATCAAAGATTTTAAAATCTGCTCTCAGCTGCAGGGAACACAGTCCAATAGAAGTTCTTCCTCTCCATCATACATAAAATAAATTGGTAAAGAGCAATTTAAACAATAGAAACATCCAAACGCAGTCTCAAGCAGATGTCTTCTGTTGCAATGGCAAAAGAAAAACTCTATTAGCACAAGGCTTTTATGTATCATCATCCAAGAAACAAACTCCACTTGGCACAATCCCAGTCTTTCATGCTTGTTTGATTTATCTGTACTGTACACTGCCTTGAGTGAAGTCCTTCAAAAAAGTGGTAAATACTAATAAATAAATAAAATGCTAGCTCCTTCTCCCTTTCTCATGAAAATCACTCTTTTGTACTGTAGTATGTTTGCAGTTCCTCTCCACCCAATAATGTTATCCCCAGAATTTCCTGTCAGGTTACCACTCCTTAAACGGCAGGGATTTGTAATTTCGTTAACAAGTCCACCTCAAGATATGACCATGTTAGAGTCATATTTGGGCTCAGTATTATGAAGAACCCAGTAAGTCTGACCTCCTTTTGGCTCAGTATCTCAAACTTAAGAAAAGCAGAGAAAGGATAGTTAGTTGTGAGTTCTGATGGTACACTGTGCTACAAGGATGATATAATAATTCAACATATGGTTGACTGCCCTCTCAAAGGCCTTTGACCTTGCCACTCCTCCAAATCTGATCACCCATACCTCTCTGCATTTCAACCTGTAGTTCCACTCCAGTCTTAAACATCGCATAAGGCAAGCTCTTAAAGCTGAGCATGTCTGGCAAAAGACTAGATCGGTACCATCATCAGTGATTTGCAAAGAGAGACATAAGGCTTACTCCGAGGCCATTAAACAAGCCAAGTAATAATCATCTTCTTCTCTGATTCTCTGTTATGCTAACCCCCCTGTTTACAAAGCTGTGCAGAAATGCCGACACAGCTATTCAAAGTGAATGGGCTGTGTTGGCATTGCAGGGGCCTGTCTGAGGCTGATTTACAGACCTTAATCTAGCTGTCTAGCTGGGCTATGTTTTTTGGCAGTAGAAAGTAGGAGGTATTTGTCTCCTCTATTTTTTTGTATAGATAATTTTTCTTTCTTTTTTTCTGTTTTAACTCTTTTCTTTCCTTTTGTGGACTTGAATCTGGGTACAAATGGTTGATTAATGATGGTAATTTATTTTTATTTCTCTGATTAATTTGTAATTTTGTACTCAGATATTGCCTATATTTCTTTGTTAGAGAAACATAAAAGTTAATTTAAAAAACAACCACCTGGGGGGGGGGGGGGGGGGGGGGGGGCTTCCTGACTCTCTTTGGCTTTACTACATGTGTGCCTGACTGACATTTCACCAGCACCTGGCAAGAGAAGAATGTACAACTCATCAGACCACTATGATAGGCTATCTTACTGGAACACTGATTATGTACCTTGAGTAACACATAACAGCATAATTGAAAATTAAAGGTGTGGAAGTAGTAGAAGAGCAAATAATCAATGCAACTATATAGGAGTTGATGTTTTTTGCGGAGCCATCTACCTCGTCAACCCATCCTATTTTGAAAAAGTTTTTTATTGATGATCCAACAAGTCAAAGTACATTCAAAAGAAAGAGTAATAAAAAAAAAGATTACAATATTCAGCAGATTAAGCATCCAACACTCATCAATAAGAACAAGAGAATATAGTGCATCATCAAAGTTTTAACAATTTTCACCCCTCTCCCTCCAGATTAATTCTCCCTTCAATATAGCCTTTGTGACAGACACGTTGTAAGGATGCCAAGAGAAGAATATTACAATGCCAAAATATGTAACATAGAACCCCCCATAATAGTTCTCTGTCTTAAAAAAAACCCCATCATAATATAAGCAATAGTCAGTAAGATTTCAACATGTATATAATCCTTCTGCAACATATTTATCCTGAGTCATTCTATAGAAGCTGTTTTCATCTGCCTCATCTTCAATTGTAATTCCATCGGCCATCCCTGGACCCTTGAGTCCAAGGGTTCAGGGTACAGACTCAGACGAGATCAATTTTGGTAGTTTCTCCAAAAAATCAATAGCTTCTCCAGCTTTAGTAAATAAATGCGTTTGGTTCTCATGCGTAATCCTAAATTTTGCTGGGTACAATAATGCAAAGCGCATATGGCGCGCAATCAGCAAAGTGCACGCCGGTGCAAAGGTCTTCCTCTGCTGCTGTACTTGTAATGAATAGTCTTGAAAACACAGTACCTTAGTATTTTGGTGCTGCAGCGTCACCCCTTCTCAAATTGTGCGGAGGATTTTTTTTTGTTACATTTGTACCCCGCGCTTTCCCACTCATGGCAGGCTCAATGCGGCTTACATGGGGCAATGGAGGGTTAAGTGACTTGCCCAGAGTCACAAGGAGCTGCCTGTGCCTGAAGTGGGAATCGAACTCAGTTCTTCAGTTCCCCAGGACCAGAGTCCACCACCCTAACCACTAGGCCACTTCTCCACTTCTCAGTTGCTTAAGTGAATAATTCAAAATTCTGAAAATTACCACTCTGGGTCTCTCTCTCACCCCATTCTTGGGGCCTAATCTATGGGCTCTCTCAATGTGAAAATGCGTCATGCGATCTTCCAAACGCAGCGCCTCAGGTAACCATGACTCCAAGAATTTTACCAGATCTGTCCCACCAGCAGATTCAGGTAATCCAACCAGCCATAAGTTATTGCGGCGTGAGCGATTTTCCAAATTGTCAAGCTTACTTTCTAGCTCGAGCACCTGCTTTTTCAGGCCCTCCTGCTCTTCCGCCATAGATGGCATCTGCGTTTCCAGTGTGGACGTTCTATGTAGGCCAGCATATAATTCCAAGCAGATATTATCGAGTCTCTCATGTGCCTCTTCTGTTCTATCCATGAGCTGCTGCAATCTAGAGTCCAACGCCTCCTCGACTGCCATTTTTATCTCTGCCACCAAGTCCGCTGTCCACATGCCAGATCGCTGAGGACTCGTGGCTGCCTGGGTGTCCGCCATTTTAGGTTCTATCCCCTTCTGCTTCTCTCACTCTTTACGTGGCGGTTTCAAAGCCATAATCTTAGTCTTCCTTCTTAAGATAATATTCGCTCTTTCTTCTTCTCTTCCCACACTAATCTGGGGGGGGGGGGGGGGGGGAACTGCAGTCCAGTATGCTGAATATGAGCTGATCAAGCGGGAGTTCTCGGGAGCTAGTCTCAGCTGCTACTGCTCCTGACCATAGCGATCACGTGACTCCCAACCCATCCTAAATCTGTCTCTCAGATAGACTGGCAGTGGCAGTTACGGCAGTGGTAGCAGCAGTTTAAGACAGTGTGATGAAGTAAAGGTTCACTGTTCCCTACTTCTCATTAAATTTAGGGCTTGGTTTACTAAGGGGCGCTATGGGCGCGTTAGCATTAAACGCTAACACACCCATATAAATGTATAGGCACATTAGCATTTAACACACCTTAAATTTACAGTCACGTTAAAAACGCTAACACACCTTAGTAAACATACCCCTTAGAAAGAAAGAAATCTACATAGTATTGAAATGGGAGAAAAAAAAAGACTTTTATACTATTTAGAAATAATAACCTCGGGTAAGCTCAGTCTCAGTTTGTACAAAAAATAAACACACGTTTACACATTTAACTTCTATTGGAATTAGTAAAAGGGGCGCAATTAGTGCTCAAAATTGGCTGCAACAGGTTCTGATAACAAAAATAAAATAAATTCATATCAATCCAGAAAGAATAGGTTCTAGATTGAAACGAAAGAAGGGGGAAACAGCAGTTATCTTTCCTATTCAGGAAATAGAGTCAGTACACAATCTACACCGCTAGGGAATGGAAAGTGCCCAGTGCCATTTACCGCTGGGTTAAGCACCATGCAGTAGCAAATAGAAAATATTTTCTACCATGTGTTTTTTGTGCATGCCAAATTCAGAATTACCACCCCGGGGAATGTAGTAGTTGGGTGGTAATGCTGATTTGGCGCATGCTGGACGCGCATAGGCCCTTACATGCCTTTGTAAAAGGGCCCCAATGTGAAAACTATATTATATAGATGCATTTGAAATAGATGAGATGGGGGAAAGAGTGGAGAATACAGAAAGGAGAGTGAGGGCTGGGGAACAGGAAATCAAAATAAGTAGTGAGAAACTTTTCCCATGTCTAATATTTTTCCAAATTAAGAGCTTGTTTTAAAAATGCCTATGTACCACCTACAATAAATACATGTTAACACCACTCAAATACCGCCTAAAGAAATTTTAACACCAATCTCTAACCCCCCTTTTACAAAGCTGTATGGTAATGCCGACATAGTCCATTCACTTTGAATGGGGTGTGTTGGCATTACCACGGGGGGGGGGGGGGGGGGGGGGCGGTAAGGGAGTGATAGGGAGAGTAGATGGCATGGATGGCCAGACTGGATAGGCCATATGGTCTTTATTTGCCTATATTTTTCTATGTTAAGTAACAACAAAAATTTTTTTTAAACTACATCAGTCACTAACGTCTTATTACTAAAAAGTCTAAACTACTAGTTCCAGCAGAAATATCCCCCCCCCCCCCCCCACAAAAACCTCCGAGCCTAGATTGGAAAAAAGCCATACTTTTAAGTTGGTTTTTTTTTTTTAACAGTACTGTGAAAGCCATAGTTTTCAATGTCAAGCAAAACTTTAATTCCACTAAATAATGGACAGTGAAGCTTTTGCTGGTCAAAATAATGATGAATGGCCTTTGATATTTGGTGATTTATGTTTTAATAATGTCTCCATATTTTGATTGCTTCTCTGTTGAATTTTACTTTCCATATGGATCCAATTACAAACCTGAAAGTAGGGGGAGAAGTCCAATCCATAAAGCAATAGCAACACCAGTTATTACATTCTGTGCTGAAGGTGACCGTATACCTACAGTGGGGGAAATAAGTATTTGATCCCTTGCTGATTTTGTAAGTTTGCCCACTGACAAAGACATGAGCAGCCCATAATTGAAGGGTAGGTTATTGGTAACAGTGAGAGATAGCACATCACAAATTAAATCCGGAAAATCACATTGTGGAAAGTATATGAATTTATTTGCATTCTGCAGAGGGAAATAAGTATTTAATCCCTCTGGCAAACAAGACCTAATACTTAGTGGCAAAACCCTTGTTGGCAAGCACAGCGGTCAGACGTCTTCTGTAGTTGATGATGAGGTTTGCACACATGTCAGGAGGAATTTTGGTCCACTCCTCTTTGCAGATCATCTCTAAATCATTAAGAGTTCTGGGCTGTCGCTTGGCAACTCGCAGCTTCAGCTCCCTCCATAAGTTTTCAATGGGATTAAGGTCTGGTGACTGGCTAGGCCACTCCATGACCCTAATGTGCTTCTTCCTGAGCCACTCCTTTGTTGCCTTGGCTGTATGTTTTGGGTCATTGTCGTGCTGGAAGACCCAGCCACGACCCATTTTTAAGGCCCTGGCGGAGGGAAGGAGGTTGTCACTCAGAATTGTACGGTACATGGCCCCATCCATTCTCCCATTGATGCGGTGAAGTAGTCCTGTGCCCTTAGCAGAGAAACACCCCAAAACATAACATTTCCACCTCCATGCTTGACAGTGGGGACGGTGTTCTTTGGGTCATAGGCAGCATTTCTCTTCCTCCAAACACGGCGAGTTGAGTTCATGCCAAAGAGCTCAATTTTTGTCTCATCTGACCACAGCACCTTCTCCCAATCACTCTTGGCATCATCCAGGTGTTCACTGGCAAACTTCAGACGGGCCGTCACATGTGCCTTCCGGAGCAGGGGGACCTTGCGGGCACTGCAGGATTGCAATCCGTTATGTCGTAATGTGTTACCAATGGTTTTCGTGGTGACAGTGGTCCCAGCTGCCTTGAGATCATTGACAAGTTCCCCCCTTGTAGTTGTAGGCTCATTTCTAACCTTCCTCATGATCAAGGATACCCCACGAGGTGAGATTTTGCGTGGAGCCCCAGATCTTTGTCGATTGACAGTCATTTTGTACTTCTTCCATTTCTTACTATGGCACCAACAGTTGTCTCCTTCTCGCCCAGCGTCTTACTGATGGTTTTGTAGCCCATTCCAGCCTTGTGCAGGTGTATGATCTTGTCCCTGACATCCTTAGACAGCTCCTTGCTCTTGGCCATTTTGTAGAGGTTAGAGTCTGACTGATTCACTGAGTCTGTGGACAGGTGTCTTTTATACAGGTGACCATTGCCGACAGCTGTCTGTCATGCAGGTAACGAGTTGATTTGGAGCATCTACCTGGTCTGTAGGGGCCAGATCTCTTACTGGTTGGTGGGGGATCAAATACTTATTTCCCTCTGCAGAATGCAAATAAATTCATATACTTTCCACAATGTGATTTTCCGGATTTAATTTGTGATGTGCTATCTCTCACTGTTACCAATAACCTACCCTTCAATTATGGGCTGCTCATGTCTTTGTCAGTGGGCAAACTTACAAAATCAGCAAGGGATCAAATACTTATTTCCCCCACTGTAAACTTCCTGGTTTTATTCTATTATAAGCATAGAGATAAACAGTAGTTCTGATTTGTACATGGAGCTCTTTAAAATGTTAGTGGGTACATGCAAAAATTAGCATCTACCCACATTTAATTGAAGGCATATTATATGCTAATTATTTTCAGGCATGTGGAAATATTGTGGTAATAGCAGATGCTATTTCCTATGCATGCCTTAATGCCTAAAAATTAACACCTTCCTCAAACAGGTGTTACATATTTAGCTTACACACGGTATTGCAAAATCCTCTATGCTATTCCTTTCACTATGGATGTTGAAATCAGTCCTTCAATTCCCTCATCAAAATTGTTCCTCTCTCAGAAGGTCACACTTCCACATCAAGACCTTGATCCCATGCCACACATCATAGACCATAAGAACCCACTTCATATACAACACCCTTAAAGTTTCCTGTAACTCAAAGACCCTGCAAGGAAGCCTCAACTTCCTGGATCCTCAGAAGCTTAGCTACAATTGGGTGGCAGAGCAGGTGGGGGGAAGAGGGGTTGGTGGTTGGGAGGCGAGGATAGGGGAGGGCAGACTTTTATACGGTCTGTGCCAGAGCCGGTGATGGAAGGCGGGACAAGTGGTTGGGAGGCAGGAAAAACTGCTGGGCAGACTTATACGGTCTGTGCCCTGAGAAAGACAGGTACAAATCAAGGTAAGGTATACACATGAGTTTATCTTGGGCAGACTGGATGGACCGTGCAGGTCTTTTTCTGCCGTCATCTACTATGTTACTATGTTCTCACCTCTTCAGAATTGTTTCTTAACATTTTGCAGGGTCTTCATTCTGGATCTTCACCAGCAAGAGGAATATGCAACCCCGCTGCAGACTTCTGAATAATGCCTTTAACATCATATTGCATTTTAATACTTCAATTTTACAGTATAGTCTTGTGCAATAAAAATACTTACAATAAAGAAACGTCCTTGTTTAGTAAGCATATTAGTACAGATAGAGGGCAGTTCTATAACTGGGGGCATCCAGTTCTGTTACAGAATACTAGACATAGGTATGCCTAATAGTTACATACCCCACTGCTACACCAGCCATAGACTGAGTATAAATGTGGCATGTCTTCCCCTTTATGTGCTTTTTGTGGGTCTTATAACTTTTAGGAGTGTTTTCTAATTTGCATTGAGCTAATTTGTTGATGTTGGTTTTTTTTTTTTTTTTACTTTAGAAAGGATAAGGTTTTTATCTTGCAAAAATTATTTTGCTATAGTGGTTAGTAAGAATAGATTTATTGATTTGAGTAGCTCTACTGGAACTTGATATGTCTGTCTTTCTCAAGGTCAGAGACTGCATTTACTATTCCCACTTACATGGGTAGATTTTTTTTTTCATAACCCCATAAGTAGATCATGTTGTCATGAGAACTTAGATTGTAGTTTGTCAGGTTGTAATAATTTGATCCCTGTGATTTGGGAATATAGTAGAAATTGATCTGTCACTTCAAAAAACATAGGAAGGACAAATAGATTAGGGACTTTTGTTCAGATTAAATATACAACCCTTCCTTCTACTGTCAATTATTGCCCTGTGTCCTGTATACTATTTAACACTAGGTCGGTATGCAATAAATTAGATTTGATTAGGAATCTGGTGGGCGATTCCAAACTGGGGTTGATATTCATAACAGAGACCTGGCTCTCAGATTATGAGGGCCCCAGATTAAATTCACTTCTTCCACTGGACTATAAACTGCATTATTGATCTAGATCTTTGCAAAAAGGTGGTAGTATTTTAGGTTTGTATAAAGAATGGCTAAATTAAGAGGCCTTTTTACTAAGCAGTTAGGTGCTAGCATGTACCTAATGCAGCACAAATAGTCTAATGCAGGATGCACTAAGGCATCCTATGTTACTATTTGCTTTCTTCCTAAGCACGTTTTTTTTTTTTGAGCGGGTGTTGCCAGGGGTGGAGTGGGCGTGGATGCAGTAACCACATACCACATATTTATTATGGGTTTGCCAGCTTTAATATACCTTCTCTGGCTGTGTTTCTAATACTTTTGCACTCTCACTGTTCAACGAGGGTAATTTAGTCTGTTGCGCATTAGTGACATCATTTGCATCAGTGGAACACAGGAGTAATGGTGACTTGGAAGTTTGAACACATGGTTTTTAAGATTATTATTTTTTTTAGTATTTTTGAAGTTATTTGATGTTTTAAAATTCCAGTGAGGTTTTTTTAAAAGTGGCTGTTTGAATATAATGCCAGAACAGCAGTTTTTATGCGACAGCTTTTTGACTATTCAGCTTAAAAAAATATACACCAGCATTTTTTGTTTTCATAAGAACAAGACAACTGCTTTATGAAGGAATATATGGTATTTTTTGACAAGTTACATCATTTTTTAAAGACGTTTCAATTTGGGGGGGGGGGGGGGATTAGTGTGGCCTCTGACCTGGATAGAGAATATAAGTGTAGCTGTGTTCACAATGACAGATTATGTAGTTAAAGAAAGTTCTGGCTGCCACGCTCTAGGAGATTACTACTTCTGTAAATACATTTTCTTCTTTTTTGAAAGTTTTTTTTTTCAAACGATTTTTCCATGTAGTTCTTGAAGTATTTAGGAGGATTTCACAATAATTGGGTCTTTATTTCTTTGTTCAGGCTTTGAGCAAAAACTTACTGACCTGAACATGTAAACCCTGGAGGAAAGTCGAATCAATGGTGATATGATACAGACGTTCCTTCCTCTGGGTGACTGTTTACTATTTGGCCCGCCTCAGATACTGTCGGTTAGATTGCTTTCGGTACCGATCTCGGCAGGGTGGGCAGGCCAGTGGAGAGGAGAACGGGCACTGAACAGATTGGGAGGATAGGTGAAATGTGGTGTCCGAAAAGCTGTGTGTTTGGAGCCGAGCATCTGAGTAATCTTTGAGACATGCTGCCGTTTAAAGCGAGGACGAGTCTCGGAGCGTCTTTTGTTGGATTTCCAGCGGCCTAAGACTAGGCTTTAACACCCCATTCGACACGTAGATGACAAGGGTACTGCAATGATTCTAGACAGCAATTTACCCATGAGCTGAATTTATGCTTGATTATCCTGATCAGTTGCTCTGAACTGATTCTGTTCAATTTGTATTGTTTAGTGCTATACTCCATCAGTTATTCATTAGCTCTTGCAGAATTGCTCTGATCTGCTGACCAGTGCCTGTGATTAATTCTCATTGATTTACACTATAGACCATCAACCACCCAATTGCTCTTACTGGCCTGACCACATTAGGTGCATGGTGTGGCCCGTTGCAGTTAACTAGACCAGCCTTTGGAGATCTACTGATCAACTAACCGACAGATCAGCTGATTGTCGGGTTGAAAATACAAGCAAAATACCGAGAGCACTAATTGTCGGGCTGGAGAAACAAGTAATACACCGATAATGTTACTGCAGGACTGGGCACTCAGTCGTTGAGAAGTTGAATTCCATGAAGGAGACGGAGGCCCCTGGTGCCAACAAGGAAGTCTCAAGCGGCGAGTGGCATCAATGTTGTTGAAATTGCAACTTTTTATTCAACAAGGCAGTTCTAGTATTGCAGTAAGGTCCATTGAAGTGGTTTTGGTGGACGGTTCAGTTTTATAATACCGTTCGCTTGCACCGTTTTTCTGCAACTCCATATCACTGTATTGCCAAATACTGCACCAATACAACTCCAGTCTAAAGCCTCCCAAGAGCTGAAGTCGAGCTAGCACACTGGCACTGGTCACATAGCAACTATATTGCCTGCCTACCTGCCTGCTCCAGCCTGCACTACCTGCTCCAACTTGCATCGTGGGGATCACCTGGTGACTTGCCTGCCTGGTGCGAAGGTGGCGGACCTCATGCGTCACCTAGATAGGATTTTAGATAGTGCTGGGGAGGAGTCCGCTGTCTTGGTACATGTGGGTACCAATGACATAGGAAAATGTGGGAGAGAGGTTCTGGAAGCCAAATTTAGGCTCTTAGGTAGAAAGCTCAAATCCAGATCCTCTAGGGTAGCATTTTCTGAAATGCTACCTGTTCCACGTGCAGGGCCCAAGAGACAGGCAGAGCTCCAGAGTCTCAATGCGTGGATGAGACGATGGTGCAGGGAGGAGGGTTTTAGATTTGTTAGGAACTGGGCAACATTCTGGGGAAGGGGGAGCCTATTCCGAAAGGATGGGCTCCACCTTAACCAGGGTGGGACCAGGCTGCTGGCGTCGGCATTTAAAAAGGAGATAGAGCAGCTTTTAAACTAGAAATGGGGGGAAGGCCGACAATCGCTCAAAAGCGCATGGTTCGGGGAAAAGGTATCTTGCAAAGATACCTCACAAACAGGGAAGATAGGGTTTCTGGATAGTGAGGTTGCACAACAGACCGTGGTAGGTCAGGTGCCCTTAAATACAACTAAAGATCAGACAAAAGATGTCAAATCAATAATGTCAGGTACTAAGCATCATGCAAATAAGAACAACAAACATACTCTGAAATGTCTATATGCAAATGCTAGGAGTCTAAGAAATAAGATGGGAGAGTTGGAATATATTGCACTAAACAAAAAATTGGATATAATAGGCATTACTGAGACCTGGTGGAAGGAGGATAACCAGTGGGACACTGTCATACCGGGGTACAAAGTATATCGTAGTGATAGGTTGGACCGGACTGGTGGAGGGGTAGCATTGTATATTAACGAGAGCCTTGACTCAGATAGATTACAAATTCAGCAGGACACAAATCACACCTTTGAATCATTGTGGGTTGAAATTCCATGTATAAAAGGGAAAAGAACGGTGATAGGAGTGTACTACTGTCTGCCTCGCCAGGATGAGCAGGTAGACACAGAAATGATAAAAGAAATCAGAGACGCGAACAAAATGGGCAATGTGATAATAATGGGTGACTTCAATTATCCAAATATAGACTGGGTAAATGTAACATCGGGACACGCTACAGAGATACAATTCCTTGATGAAATCAAGGACAGCTTTATGGAGCAACTGGTGCAGGAGCCAACGAGAGAAGGAAAAATTCTAGACTTGGTCCTTAGTGGAGCGCATGATCTGGTGAGGGACGTTATGGTACTGGGGCCGCTTGATAACAGTGACCATAATATGATCAGTTTTGATATCGACCTTGAAGTAACTGTACACAAAGTCAAATACGTTAGCGTTTAACTTTAAAAAAGGAGACTATGATAAAATGAGAAGAACGGTAAAAAAAAAACTTAGGGGGGCAACTGAGAGAGTAAAAACTGTACAACAGGCGTGGACGCTGTTCAAAAATACCATCCTGGAGGCCCAGGCCATACATATTCCGCGAATTAGAAAAGGAAGACGGAACTCCAAAAGACAGCCGGCCTGGTTGAAAAGTGAGGTGAAGGAAGCTATCAGGGCTAAAAGAAACGCCTTCAGAAAATGGAAGAAGGAACCGTCTGAAAATAACAAGAAGCAGCATAAGGAGTGTCAAAGCAAATGCAAGGCACAGATAAAGAAGGCCAAGAGGGATTACGAAAAAAAGATAGCATTAGAGGCAAAAAACATAGTAAAATTTTTTTTCGGTATATTAAAAGCAGGAAGCCGGCAAAAGAATCGGTTGGGCCGCTGGATGACCGAGGGGTAAAAGGGGCGATCAAGGAAGACAAAGACGTAGCGGAGAGACTGAATGAATTCTTTGCTTCGGTCTTCACCGAGGAAGATTTGGGTGGGATACCGGTGTCGGAAATGGTATTTCAAGTGGACGAGTCGGAGAAACTTACTGACTTCACGGTAAACCTGGAGGACGTAATGGGGCAGTTCGGCAAACTGAAGAGTAGCAAATCTCCTGGACCGGATGGTATTCATCCTAGAGTAGATAGAACTGAAAAATGAGCTTGCGGAGCTACTGCTAGTGATATGCAACTTATCCTTAAAAATCGAGCGTGGTACCGGAAGATTGGAGGGTGGCCAATGTAACGCCCATTTTAAAAAAGGCTCCAGGGGAGATCCGGGAAATTATAGACTGGTGAGTCTGACGTCGGTGCCGGGGAAAATGGTAGAGGCTATTATTAAAAACAAAATTACAGAGCACATCCGAGGACATGGATTACTGAGACCGAGTCAGCACGGCTTTTGTGTGGGGAAATCTTGCCTGACCAATTTACTTCAATTCTTTGAAGGAGTAAACAAACATGTGGACAAAGGGGAGCCAGTTGATATTGTGTATCTGGATTTTCAAAAGGCGTTTGACAAGGTACCTCATGAAAGGCTACAGAGGAAATTGGAGGGTCATGGGATAGGAGGAAATGTCCTATTGTGGATTAAAAACTGGTTGAAGGATAGGAAACAGAGAGTGGGGTTAAATGGGCAGTATTCACAATGGAGACGGGTAGTTAGTGGGGTTCCTCAGGGGTCTGTGCTAGGACCGCTGCTTTTTAATATATTTATAAATGATTTAGAGATGGGAGTAACTAGCGAGGTAATTAAATTTGCTGATGACACAAAGTTATTCAAAGTCGTTAACTCGCGACAGGATTGTGAAAAATTACAAGAGGACCTTACGAGACTGGGCGGCTAAATGGCAGATGACGTTTAATGTGAGCAAGTGCAAGGTGATGCATGTGGGAAAAAAGAACCCGAATTATAGCTACGTCATGCAAGGTTCCACGTTAGGAGTTACGGACCAAGAAAGGGATCTGGGTGTCGTCGTCGATAACACACTGAAACCTTCTGCTCAGTGTGCTGATGCGGCTAGGAAAGCGAATAGAATGTTGGGTATTATTAGGAAAGGTATGGAAAACAGGTGTGAGGATGTTATAATGCCGTTGTATCGCTCCATGGTGCGACCGCACCTTGAGTATTGAGTTAAATTCTGGTCGCCGCATCTCAAGAAAGATATACTAGAATTGGAAAAGGTGCAGCGAAGGGCGACTAAAATGATAGCGGGGATGGGACGACTTCCCTATGAAGAAAGACTAAGGAGGCTAGGGCTATTCAGCTTGGAGAAGAGACGGCTGAGGGGAGACATGATAGAGGTATATAAAATAATGAGTGGAGTGGAACAGGTGGATGTGAAGCGTCTGTTCACGCTTTCCAAAAATACTAGGACTAGGGGGCATGCGATTAAACTACAGTGTAGGAAATTTAAAACAAATCAGAGAAAATTTTTCTTCACCCAACGTGTAATTAAACTCTGGAATTCGTTGCCGGAAAATGTGGTGAAGGCGGTTAGCTTAGCAGAGTTTAAAAAGGGGTTGGACGGTTTCCTAAAGGACAAGTCCATAAACCGCTACTAAACGGACTTGGAAAAATCCAAAATCCCAGTAATAACATGTATAGAATGTTTGTACGTTTGGGAAGCTTGCCAGGTGCCCTTGGCCTGGATTGGCTGCTGTCGTGGACAAGATGCTGGGCTCGATGTACCCTTGGTCTTTTCCCAGTATGGCATTACTTATGTACTTATGTAATCTGTTCCTGCCTACCTGCCTGTTCCAGCCTGCATCCTCTGCCCCAGCCTGCATCACCTGTTCCTGCCTACATCGTCTGTTCTTGCCCGCATCCCCTGTTCCAGCCTGCATCCTCTGGCCCAGCCTGCATCCTCTGTTCCTACCTACATCGTCTGTTCCTGCCTACCTGCCTGCTCCAGCCTGCATCGTCTGTTCCTGCCCGCATCCCCTGTCCCAGCCTGCATCATCTGTTCATGCCTGCATCCTCTGCCCCAGCCTGCATCATCTATTCCTACCTGCATGTATGTAAAGATGGCCGACGGACAGGAGCTCAAGTGAGGAGCTCCCGAGCCAAAAGTGCTCCCGGGCTAATCTGGCCCTCTGAGCCGCGACTCGGAGAGCGACCTGAGCGCCCAACGGCAAGGAGACAGCAGGGGTGAGCCGTAGCTGTATTTCATGGCTTCGGGCAGCCACCCCAGCGACAACACCGACAACTGGGCATGGCGCCACTGGCGACCATACCTGACCATTCCTGACCACGCGACCACGCAGATAGGACCGCAGGATGAGATGTGGAGAATTGCCGTGAGCAGGTCGCGACTCCCCCCTTTACCCAGGAAACCTAACGCCACATCGCCGAGTCTGGTGCCCAACAGCAACCCAAGATCACTGGGAGAACACGAACCACTCTAGAAGCGAGCTGGAGGGCTGGACGGAGACACGGAAGAACAAGCCATCCCACAGACCTCCTTCACGGACGGACAGCCGACCTGCCCTGCTCCTACTGCTAGGAAACATAGCGCTAATTATTGGACCTTGGTGCCGCCGCACCGCTGAAACCACCAACCGGCTAGAGTGGAGGTGAGAGGAAGCACCAAGGATAGAGAGCAGAGCGTGCAGGGATAGCGGACCGACGGAAGCAGCCAGAATGGATGTGATCCGAGCCACATGTGCTCAACACCGTAAGGGGGACAGCTCGTGCGCAGGGTGTCGCTGAGCAGGGGACATTGCCAGGGCACACCGCGGGACACCGGCACGAACGGTCCGCTGCTGGGGCTTGATCGAAGCTCCAACCTACCTTGTAGCCGAGGCGCAGCCCTAGGCGGACTCGATCCCTACCCGCCCCCGGACAAAAGACCTCACCTACAAACTGCAAGACGAGAGGCAGCAAACATCTCCGACGGCCCTCCCCAAGCGGGCCGACTCTAGAGAAGTCCTCATCACAACCGTGATCGCGGAGCGGCTTGGACGACGACACCCTCATCTGCCCCGACATCACAGGCTAGCAGATGCGCCCCTCCACTTGTGGGAAGATGAAAAGCAGGTGATACAGTCCTAAGAACCTCAGGGCCCTAGGGCATCATGACTTATTAGTAACTGTGAGTATATCATACTTATGAACTCAATAAAATCCCTAACTCTGACACTGACTTAGCTCCCAGAGATCTTATCAAAACACTGCCTTTAGAAACCACAAGGACTTAAAATCAAAATGAATACCTTTAAACTGATCCTAATAATTTACTCCGTAACATTGATTCACACAACTCTAACCACTCCACTCACCGAAAGTAACATGATACCTATACTACACACACACCAAAGATTGATAGGACACAAAACACCTTATCAAACTGACAAGAAATCAAACAACGAAAAAACACCAACACGTGGACAAGCACAACAGAAGGGAAACAAAGGTCCTACTAAAATAAAGGAACGACAACTAATAAAAATCCACACATCACCAAACACGGACACATACCAAAAAATTCAAGTGGGATACATAAATGTCAGATCAGTAGTCAATAAAACAATAACTATAACAGACTGGATCACAGCAGACAATCTCGACCTACTAATTATCAGCAAAAGGCGTTCTATGCAGTGTTCCCAGTGACCCGCTACGACCAGCTACATAACGAAAGGTCTTTCTCAAGACCACTTTTGCACCACATTACGTTTGGTCCGTCACACGGACCGATCGCATTTCAGGCAATTCAGATTCACAATCGCTATGTCATAAGTGGTAGACTCCTGATGCAGGCCTGTTGGCCGAAACACAACAGTTGTGTCGAGTCTTTTCACATCACAAGTGTCATAAATACCCCTGGACAGGAATTTGCAACATGCCTTCAGCTGCCTGACCACCTCTTGAAAAGGCCTGGCCTGCTCTGGCGGGAGCTTGTCGACCACGTCCGCCAGTTGCCACACATTGTTCCGCATGTGGATGCTTGTGTAGAGCTGGTATGATTGGATCTTGGTCACGAGCATGGAAGAATGATAGGCCTTCCTCCCAAACGAGTCTAGAGTGCGAGACTCCCGCCCCGGGGGCGCCGAGGCAGTATCCCTCGAACTCTTGGCCCTCTTGAGAGCAGAGTCCACGACTGCTGAGTCATGCGGCAACTGAGGCCGCATCAACTCCGGGTCTGTGTGGACTCTATATTGGGACTCCGCTTTCTTGGGGATAATGGGATTAGATAGGGGCTTCAACCAGTTCCGAAGCAGTATCTCTTTCAGGACATTGTGCAACGGTACCATGGTGGTGATGGATAATCGAGGCCCTTGAGCATCTCTGCCCACGGCTCATCCACAGTGACCACTGGGAAGGGAATGCTCACAGACATGTCCCGGACAAAAGAGGCAAAGGAGAGGCTCTCTGGAGGCGAGAGCTTCCTCTCCGGTGAAGGCGTGGGGTCAGAGGGAAGACCACCAGACTCCTCGGAGGAGAAATATCTGGGATCCTCCTCCTCCCCCCAAGAGGCCTCCTCCTCGGTCTTGGACATGAGCTCTCTGACCTCAGTCCGCCACCGGGCCCGTCTCGACTCCGAGGAACCACGTCCTCGATGATGGTGCCGAGAGGTGGACTCCCGCGCTGGCGGGGACGAAGCTCCCTTCATCGACGTCAACGGGGATTCCACCTGAGTGGCGGTTGAAACCGGTGCCGCAAGCGGTACCGGTGTCGAGGTCCGCATCACAGGGCCAGAGCCAGCCGGCGCTTCCATCAATGGTGCTGAGGGCGCAAGCACCCCCGGCACCGGGAGAGACTGGGCTTCCATCAACGGTGCTGAGGGCGCAAGCACCCCTGGCACCGGGAGAGACTGGTGCAACAGCCCCTCCAGGATACCTGGGAGGATGGCCCGGAGGCACTCGTCCAGGGCCGCTGTCGGGAGAGGCTGGGGGGCCGGTGCAGGCGTCGGTGCCCGAATCTGCCCGGGTCCAGGAGACGGTACCGGAGTACCCGACGACCTGAGCATTGACACCTCTTCAATAGAGATGGAGCGCTCCTCCCGGCGTCGACGCTTTTCAGGGGCCGAGTCTCTCGACACCCCAGAGCTCCCGGTACCGTGCGCCGGGGGCGACCCATGACGGTGCTTCTTAGCAAGCTTCTTCCGATGCACATCATCGGCACTCCGTGGCACGGACGAGGAGGACGTGGCATCCCCATGCCTCCTCGGGGTCGGGTCCGACAGGGTTTGGTCCCAATGGCCCTGTATGGCGGGACCAGCCGAGGCGGGTGGAGGCCCACTCGGCTGTTCCCCGCTCCCACCGCTGGCAGGTCATCGGGCCAAAGGATCCTGTACTCCTGGGGTTGATGCCATGCTTGGCGCCGAAGTCGTCGCCACGGGTACCGATGCCGAAGTTCCTGCAGGCGGCATCGATGCTGTCGACGTCCCGGCGCAAGTTCCAAAAAGACGGTCCCAAAGAACTTGCCTCGCAACCTGTGTCCGCTTTTTGAAGCCGAGACACAAGGTGCATGCGTTGGAATTATGCTCCGGCCCAAGGCACTGGAGGCACCAAGCGTGGATATCGGATTGCGAGATTTGCCGGTTGCACCGACCACACTTTTTAAAGCCACTCGGGACCTTCGATGACATCGACGGAAAAATCGCGTTGGCGAGGTCAAAACCGTCGATGGTGGCGGTAACAAGGGCACAAAAAGGGAAAAAAATCGGATGCGCGGCCATGGCGAAAAGAAAGGTCGAGAAAAAAAGCTCGAAGGGAAAGGGAGACTTCTCTTTTTTTTTACATGAAGGAAAAAGGAAACGCGAAAGCGCTACAAAGAAAGAAAATAGCGGACAAAGCCGCGAAAACGGTTCCGGGGCTGACAGAGGAGAGGGACGAAACTCCGTCTCTCTCCAAGCGTGGAAAAACAGAAACTGAGCGGGAGCAGTCGCGCACGGGCGGGAAGACGGCCGCGCATGCGCGGTGGGCGTGCCCCGCATGCGGGACCTCCCGTGGACGTCTACCCAGTCGTGAGAACAAGCAGCCTTCTTGTCCTTGGAGAAAGAGTGTTATATCCCAGAAGAAGGAATATATGGAAAATCAACTTAGGAAAAATAACAAGATTCCTCAACTTTCCAAGTTCTCAAGTGTTGCCACTTATTGCAATGCTTCAAAAATATTTGAGAGAAGTCTTATGCCCCTGATTGACTATCTGTAATATCTGGCCAGGGCTAAAGTTCATGGTCTTTTGCTGGATTTTGTCAACAGGTTTCTTTTGAACCTTTGAATTTAACAGATGTTTTGGAGAGTTCTCTGGAACTGGTAATAGGTCAGGCCACCTTGTTATAGTCTGTTTTGCCTCAAACCAGATTGAAATACAGTATTTAAGACTTCACTTTAAGAAGATGAATGTGAAATTTATGGGAATAAAAAGTCAAGTATTTCCTAATCTGTCATGTGAAATGAAGAAGAGGCATAGAGACTTTATGTCCCTTTGGCTGCGGATCCTGGCCTTAGGCGCTAATTTTGTTTTGAGATTCCCTTGTTGATATTTTATTTCTATTGAGGGTAAACAATTTCTTTTCTTTGGTTCCCAACAATTGGATTAATTTTCTAGTTGTTAGAGAGCTCAAAGCCGATGATTATTCCAATACATTTGCTTAATCTCAGCTTGCGACCTCCACTTTTGCAATTCTGTCTGTTTTAAGAACTTGTGGTTAATTTTTTTTCTTGGCCCAAATTCCTTGGAAACAAGTGTGATTTCTTTTGTAATTTATCTTTCTATTGATGGGAATATTATTGCTAATATTTGTGTAGTTATTGCCTTGATGGATGAATTTATATTAATTTCAATAAAAATATTTTTTTTTTCACATCAGGACCCAGAGGGCTCCTCTCTGGTTCAAGAGCCCTGGTATACTCACCCTGAGAGCCCAAGCCAGCCAGACAACTGATACACCAACCGTGGAGGTTCAAAAGACCTAGCCCATCTACCCCAAGGGTCAGAATGCCTGTAAAATGTAGAATGTTATAGCATTTAAAGATTTTATGTGGGATTAGGCTGGTTTATCTGAAAAAAGCATTTAAAAATTTGCACACCTAAGAGGGCATTACGTTCCATTAATGCCCAAGATTTGGAACCACTGTCAAAAGAATTTCAGTTGGTGAGAACACCAGCACAGTGTTTTCAAATGCTATTTTGGTAATTGGGAATAAGCCTCTTGTTGAGCTGAAAAATCTACAGCATAGGCTTCCAATATGTGGTATGTGCACTCTACGGGGTACATGAGACATCAGCTGAGAGTATGCAGCACCTGGCATGGCAGAGAACCAGCCAATGTTAGAACTGGTTTGCTGCGGGTGCTGGCCATGCCCAGGTTGCTGTCTGTTCCTTGCTCCTGCTGTCATTTCTGTTTCTCTTCCTTTCCCTTCTCCCCCCCCCCCCACCCTCAAGGGTCTAGCTTCTCTCCCTCTTGATCCATCCCTGCCACTCAAACTTGCCTGCATTGGTAGTGGCAGTGATCACCACAGGCTGCCTCCAGCCTACTTTCTGCTGTGTCCCACCCCCTCTGATTCTACGTCCTGTTTCTGCTTGGGCCAGACCCAGCAGAGGGAAGGCCCCATAGTGGCCAGAGGCAGCCAGTAGTAAATGGTGCCACTGTGGGTGGTGATGCCAATGCAGTTAAGTTTGAGCTTAGGCCTGTGGGGGAAGGGAGGAAGAGATTCTGTCAGCATTACATTGTGCTGTTCAGAGCCTAACCTGAAAGTCAGCCTAACTGAAGATTCAGGGCCTACCCAGATAGTTCACTAAAGGTCTCTGGAAGATAGTGCAAGCAGCCCTAACCTCCACCCTGGTCTGATCTCTGGTGATGTCATTGTAGGTAAACAGGATGTCTCTCTACCTGCTGGGATTAGTTGGCCTGAAGGGATTAATTTACAAGGGTAGCCAGACAGGCTGTCTTTGAGAACTGGGCCTTCAAAGGAATACACACCTCCTTGATAAATCAGGAGATATCATACCAAATTGTACAGAGGAATATGCTAGGGGAAAACAGGAAAATTCAGATATTTAAACCCAGAGAGGAAAAAGACATGTACCCACACAGACACACATACATTCCACACCTTCATAGTCAGACAAGATACACACACCTCTCCTTAGCCCCGACATAACATTCCCTCACATACTGACAGAATCAGAGGGACAGATAACATTGACACACACACACACAAAAGCAGCTCCGTGACAACGTTCTGTTCTAAGTACTATACATCTTATAATAATCTATTTTTCTAGATAAAATACCTTTTTTCCAAGCCAGCCCTGTATGTTGTTTTATTGTGATAAAAAACACTGCCCCTGGGAAGTGGACCTGGGACCAAAGAAAGGATCTCAGAACCAGACAAAAGCCAAATTTGACATCTGTGGACCATAGCTCACATCACCAGACTCATGGGAAGGAGGAAAGGGAAGTGAAACAGATGCTTGACTTGCAGGAGGGGGATATGTGTGTGTGTGGGGGGGGGGGGGGGGGGGGGAGTATGAGAGAAAGGTGGTAGACTGCAAAAAATGGAACAAAAGGAGAGATGCTAGACCCCGGGGGATACAGAGGAGAGACACCTGGCCACAGGAGATAAGAGGAAAGAGAAGGGGTGAGATGCTGAACCAAGGGGGATGGAGGGAAGAATAGAAAGATTCTGGATCTATGAGGGAGGGAGAGATGCTGGACCTTGGGGGGGGGGGGGGGGGGGAGGATACAGCAGAAGGTAGGAGGGAGGGAAGAGAGGGAATACTGGATTATGTGGGGGATAGGAAATATGCTGGAGTATGTTGAGGTGGGCGGGAGAAGTTGGACACATGGAGGGATAGGAGATAAAGAAGGGGGATACTGGGCATGGGGAAATACAGGGACACAAAGATGGGAGTTGCTGAGCATGGGGGAATAGAGGGACATGCTGACTGGGAAAGACAGGGACAGTGAGAGGGGGAGATGCTGAACATGGGAACATAGTGACACAGAGATGAGAAATGGATGATGGACCTGAAGAGACAAGAAATGTCAAATGGACAGAAGACCCAAAATGATCAAACAATAAAGGTAGAAAAAGTAATTTTATTTTCCATTTCGTGCTTAAAATATGTCTGTTTTTGGAATGTCTATTTCAAAATCTCTGCTGGTTGGAGTTTGGGGGTACTCAGTTGAAATTTATTAAACATATTGGGTACTTGGATTGAAGTTGAAAACACTGACCTATAGGATAATAAAACTTTTAGAAAGCAGTTGAAACCTCTAGATATTTAAGGTTAATTGCTGATGAATAAGTAAGGGCAAATATGGTTCTTTAACAATGGGGGAGGAAGCACTGGAAACATATCATTGTAGCTCTGTGCTGCTCCCTGTGCCATGCACCAGGAAGGCTTCTGTATATGGCGAGCACCATGCCATTTACATGTGAATCTTTCTCAGACAGTGGCACACATGTGGATGCCAGCCTTGACCATGGCTCATTTTGCATGTGCACTCCGAGTGGTGAACACTCATCCAACCCGCTTTCCACTGGACTTATATATGTAGCTGCACCCACTGTTTAGGCCCACCTACACATTTAGCTATTGGTTATTTTGGGACAGTTACACGTCACTACTTTTTCCACATCACTGTTGGAGGGTGGAGATCCACATATTTACACTGACGTACACATTTACCACAGTTTTTGTAAAATGATGCCTGTAGCCTTCATGTGCAAATAAGGCCATCTCTGTGCTCACCTAGATGGTCTTTCTAAAATAGGGCTCCATAACATATATAACAGTAAGAATCCAACTAAAAAATACCTTAGCAGGCTTTAGACCATGAGCAACAGAAGCATGCAAAGACAGCAATGTCCAAAGGAAAAAAAAACAATTCACTGTTTCCATATCTAAACTTGTCAATCTCTCACTCAACAGCTATCCTCTCCATGAAGGGGCAACATTTACAACCTGTAAATCAAATAACTTTCCCTTGCACACACCATGCATTCCTCAGCCTCAACCCTAGTTTTGCTGTTGTAACTTCACAGTCTCACAGCTGCTGTCTACATAGCCATATTTATTGTGTGAGAAAGAAAATCCGTATCACTTTCATGCTATATATTAAGTCTAATGAGAAGCAAAGAAAGATATTGCATGGTATTTTTACCAGGTTAATGTATCAATAGGTTCACAGATCATGCAATATTTTGATCAAGCAACATCTGCAGGATAGCATATCAATCATCATCCCTCATGGCAAGTATAAAGTCTGATAACAATCCACTACCAATAGGGGAAATAAATTAACTAGGAGTACAAATTACATACAAATAATACTAAAGTACTCCAACTCAAATCAGTAACACTCTTTAATGAAAAATAAATGCGCAATTATTATTCATAAACACTCAATGGTTCCAAAAGAACAAATGCAGAGTTGATATGCAGAGTTCTTTTGGAACCATTGAGTGTTTATGAATAATAATTGCGCATTTATTTTTCATTAAAGAGTGTTACTGATTTGAGTTGGAGTACTTTAGTATTATAAGTATAAAGTCTGGCCATCAAAGCAACTTGTAGACAGTGCTACTAGAAGCCTCTGGAGATCTATTAGAGGAAGTAAGTTCTGATGAAGAGAAAGGAGGAAACACGAAGACTAGAAGAGAAGCTCCCTCATCATCCTGAATTGCTAGATACAGGATTAGCAGCACATGACACTATCTAGACCAAAGATTCAATATACTCAAAGAAGCACTGGGGAGAACGAGTAGTGCTTTTAAGATCTAGTCAAAAAGACCAATCAGTCCAAGGAACAGTCCAACAAGAGTTACATGGCAATAAAAGGCAGGTTGAGGAAAGAGATCAACATTGCTGTCACAGTTTGAATGGGTCCTGTATACTGTAGGCCACTGTCAGATGAAATACAAGGATTACAAGCAACTAAGCATGCAGATGTTATCGAAGATAAAGGCTCATCTAGCCAAGATTGAAGAAAAGAGACCATAGTCATTCAGATCTGTCCAATGGAGGAAGGGCTCAAGGCCATTCTGTAACTGAAACAGGTTGAAGGGACAGTACAGTTGTCCAAAAACTAGAAAACAAGTCTCCATGTTGCTTGAGTTGCCTTCCCTGCAATGGTGCTTGCTGAGACCACACCTCTTGTCTTTCTTGCTGTTTCTGGGTTCCAAACTCTCTACTTTTCTTCTATTAATTTCTACTTTTTTCATTCTTTTCTACCTGCTGTAACCTGAACACCATTAAAGGTTCTATGTTCAGTGTGGATTTTTGTTCTTCATAGAACCTGCACTTATTACCATTCTCAGGGGCAAGTTTTATGTCTTTCAGTGAATATCACACCTTTTATTGTTTAAAACAAAAACCAACAAAACTTTAAAATTATTTTAGTTCATGTGTGGCATGCCTCAACACCATTATTTGTCACTAGCATGGCCACTGCTATATTTAAATAGGGGGCCACATTCATTTGAGCTGTACTGAATAGCATATTTTACTATTCGGCCGAACAAGAATAATGAAAAATATTAGTCGGCCAAATACAAACACCGAATATGAATAATGGGCATTGAGCTTTAACATAACAAATAATAGAGGAAGCAATGTGAAATCAGAGATCAAATATTTATTGCAGTAGGATTTAGCACAGTAAAGCCCTGGATTATTCATATTCTAATTTAAATCACTATTCGGCCGAATATGAATAATGTATTTGGGGCACTATTCAGGAATGAATCGAATCAAATACAAATATTCAGTACAGTCCTAATGATAATACCATTTATTGTATTTTAACAGATATGGTAAATGGTTGAGAAACAGGCATGAATGGGAAGAGGTGAAAAGGGGAACAATATGCTGAGGAATGAACTGTCAATGATGCTTTTGAACCAACTAGTATTGTGATATGTTGCAGCAATTGTGCTACAGTAACAGCTAAAAAAAAAACTACTTCTTTGAAACATTTTGCTTATTCCATTCTAATGGAGCTGGCTAGAGTAAAAAGGAAATATAGGGTGGCATGGTGAGCTCCAATAACTTTCAATTAGAGGAAAAACCATAAATAAAATACATGAAATTATGGGAGTTATGGGAGCCAAAGGGAGGCTGACCAGATGTACTGAGATTGTGTAAGCATATTCAGGAAACAGACCATGGGCAGGCAAATAAAAACCATAGGTGGCTGAGAGTGGAGCCCAATAATGGAGAATTTATCCTTCTAGCTAACTTTTTAATAGTTTCAATACACACTGAACAGTGGCTGAATATTAGGTTTCAATTTACTTCCCAGAGACCAAAACAATTGGGGATGAATCAACATCTGTATTATTAAATTTCAGTTGAAAGTACATATTTATCAAAGGGCTGGTTATCAAATTTGTTCAAAATCTGTATTGTAATTCCCAAAATGGAGAGAGATGGAGAATTTTTATCATCACCCAACAAGCTAAGCAAGACTTGCTTGAGATCACACAAATGGAACAGCTAGATTTTAACTTGTCACAAGTATATGTATTTTAATTCTTAGCCTAAATTTAAAGAATATGTTCTTAAGGATAATGTTTAATCTCATATCACAAAAGATTTTTCAGAAAGAAATAATAGGTTACAAAAATCAGCCAATACATGATTTATGTGCATGGAAGACCTGGTTTCTGCTATTGATCCAGACACATTTTATGATTTTCCAAGAAGAGGTTCCAAATTTTTTCTTATATGCTATATTGAAGGATGAGATACCAAATAAATCCACAAGGTAAGTTCCGCATGCATTTGCTATGGCATTTTGAAAAAGCCAATCAGGATTACACTGAAATATGCAACAAGAATACAGAACTTTTATCTAGAACAATGCATCTTCTGGAAATAAAGATAACTTTTTAAAGATCAGGTATTTCCTACATATTTTTGGAGTCATGTTGAAGTTCCTTAGCTTGTAAATGACCCATGATCTACTGCTAGACCATATCAAAGATTAGGTCATAGAGTACAATTGTCCTGAGGAAGTTAGCCATGGTTGAAAACTACCAAGGAAGCAAAAGTGATGATACCCACAAAACATAGAGACTGATTTGATTTTTGGGGAAGGCTTCTTGATGTCTATGGGACTACTGAAGGGGCAGTACTCACAACCCTCAGCATGGAGGAAGTCTTAGCAATCACTCAACATTAATACCTTTTGTCCAGACTTAGGGAACCCGCATACTGTTTTTTTGGAGTGAGTTCAGACTGGCAAAAAAACTGAAGGTTGTGCTAGATGGGATGGTTATAAAAGAGGGAAAATCCCTGAAGTAATTGCAATGAAGGCTAAGGGCACCATTCTAAAAGAGAATGGTTCTAATTTACCTAAAAGCCAAAGGAGCAGAATGCAAATGCTGGGTCCAAAAATAAAAACCAAAACCACAGCCATTTTGTTCAGCTACAGTCCAATTCCACTTCAATAAAAGTTCATAGCTAACAATATTGTTGAACATTTTTTTATCACTCAGATCATGTTCACACTGAACAGTAGAGTAAAATAAACTATAAAATAAAGCTTTTATATTTTTTCATAGTGATTTAAATTTTCAAAAATATCTCATTGAAAAGAATGTATGGATGGAGTAACAAACATTTTAAAAATAAGCAAACAAGACTTTCCCAACCGAGGAAAAACAGCAAACTTCTTGCTGCCTTTTTATGGCAAGGTCTCCATACGACACCAATATTAATGAGGTTTGATTTCTTCTTCAGCACAATATTGGCACAGGACTTGTTCAATCCAATGTTTCTGCTTTTTTTTCTTCTTTTTTCTTGAAGTAACAAAGACAGCAGATTCAATAGCTCTGTAATGTGGAATTCATCTGCTTCAGTGCTGCATTTGCTTTCATCATCTGGCATAGCGCTTAATGTAATCTTGAACTTTACTACGAAAATCCTCCTAGGAGAAAGTGAGTGTGAAGAAAATAAAGATGGTAAAGATGGTTATTCAAAAGGAACAAACTTCGTAACACTGTCTCTTCCTGAAGTTCAATGCCTTTTCTTTCCCTGAAGCCTCCCTAAACTGCTTCTAGATGATCCCAGAACCAAACTAATCAGATTGTGAGTGGGAGACATCTAAGGGACACCAGTGCAGCATTTTCAGTGTAAGAGCAGTTAAGTTATTCACGTTTATGGTTTAACAGATTAAAGGGTATCATTTATTTATTTCATTTGTATCCCACATTTTCCCACCTATTTGCAGGCTCAATGTGGCTTACATGGCACAGCATCTGAATTCACTTCTATAACTGACATCTCAATCTTATTCTGAAATAAAAATGAACTACTGCAGTTGTCAAGCAGATATTTTAAATTTCAGGACCCAATATTCAAGGAAAAAAAAAAAGCTACGCTCCTAAACGTATGTCCTATTTTCACCCAAACTTAGGAACCTAAGTTTTCAGCTGAAAATTCATTTTACTACTATTAGACTGTCCCATTTTGACTGCCCTATTTGACTGACTGTACACTTGTCCTTTAGATTGTAAGCTCCTTGAGAAGGGACTGTCCTTCTCTGTTAAACTGTACAGCGCTGCGTAACCCTAGTAGCGCTTTAGAAATGTTAAGTAGTACTACTACTACTACTACTTATTTCTATAGTGCTACTAGATGTACATAGTGCTGTACACATTATGTGCAGGTACTTTGTCCCTAGTGTGCTCACAAGCTAAGGTGTTTTTTCTTTGTTTGGAGGGTTAAATGACTTGCCCAAGGTCACAAAGAACTGTAGTGGGAATCAAACTCAGTTCCCCAGGATCTACTACTACTACTACTACTATTTAACATTTCTAGAGCGCTACAAAGTGTACGCAGCGCTGTACAAACACAGAAGAAAGACAGTCCCTGCTCAAAGAGCTTACAATCTAAGCTTGATGCACTAACCATTAGGCTAAAAACACAAATAGCTGGAGTGTGATTTGAACCTAGACTCCCTAAGTCTCAGCCCACTTCTCTAACCATTAGGCTATCCCTCTGTAGGTGCTTAAAAGTTATGCTTATAAACTTAGTTCTGACATTCATTTGCCTAGATTTATGAACTTTATTTATGAGTGTAGTGCTGAAAATCAGTGGTAAGCTTCTAAATTCTTTCCCTGCCATAAATCTACCTTGTTGTCACACACTTTTTAAGCACTAATTTAGGAGTTTAGTGAAATTTTGAGCATAAATTTAGGCACTCAGCCTTAGTAAATTTTGAAAAAGGACAATTTAGGAGCATAACTCTCAAAGAGACCCTTTTACCAATCTGTGGAAAAAGTGGCCTGTGGTAGTGTGGGAACATAGGATTGCTGTGCATCAAGGCCACTCTTTACCGCGGCCATAAAAGGGCTTTTTAAAAATTGGTGTAATAACTGTACGCTAATTTCAAAATTAGCGTATGGCCACAACCACCACTTATTTAGTAGGTAGTACGTGCTCACGCGTTACTCCCACGGTAATTGGGCACTGCGAGGCGATGGCTGTGTGCTGCCCGATTGCCACCGGGCATGCTTACACCCCACCCCCCACACTAGAAAATAAGTTTTATTTTTTTATGTTAGGGTGCCTGGGTGTGCTTGGCAATAGTTCTGTTTTCCCACGTGGTAGCCCTACCACCCTTTAGTAAAAAGTCCCCAAAGTTAGGAACAAATATTTTGAACCCCTCAGATTCTAAGACACTTTTTTTTATAAAGTTAAACAAGGGGGTGCATCTACATGCTCTGACATAAGCTGTCAAAATTTCCCCTCTGATATTCAGTTAAACAGAAAAAATATTTCCTATAGTGCTGGAAACAAGGAGTACCTCAGGAGATCAGACTTTGCATCAAATTTGAGTGTACACATTACTTTACATTACAATCTTGTGACACGTTTTTAAAAGATGCCTTCAAAAGAGCACCATTTCAAAAGGGGACTAAACGTATATGTCCTAAAAGATAAACGTTGAGAGTTAATGTCTGCTACCAAGCATGTTTAGGATTTGGTAAACAGCTGCTTTTTGAGCAGCCCCCCCCCCCCCCCCCCCCAACCAAATACCAAACTGGCAATGGTAATCAGTCATTGACAGCACTGGGATAATAAGTGGTTGTTTCTAAGGGTTTTTTTTTTTTGTTACATTTGTACCCCACACTTTCCCACTCATGGCAGGCTCAATGCGGCTTACATGGAGCAATGGAGGGTTAAGTGACTTGCCCAGAGTCACAAGGAGCTGCCTGTGCCGGGAATCGAACTCACGTCCTCAGTTCCCCAGGACCAAAGTCCACCACCCTAACCACTAGGCCACTGATTATGTGCTAGGTAACTGGTTATGTGCTAGCTTTAAACCAGTTAATATTATATATGTTTATTTTCTAAAATGGATGTTTATGCTCCATACACTCAGTGCATAAACATCCATTTTTCCTGTATTTTAGAACAGCCTCTATGTTGGCACATTCTGTTCTAAAATACTGGTGAAACTTGAGACATGGTGACCTGCACGTCTCAATCCGTACTTCTATGACCTGTCTAAAATGGGGATGCACAAAATTAAAACACATGTATGGAGAAATTATATCTTACCTGATAATTTTCTTTCCTTTAACCATAGCAGATGAATCCAGAGACTTGTGGGTTGTGACCATCTACCAGCAGGTGAACATAGAGAGAACTGAGCGCTGGCTTCTAGGATAGTATGCTCCTGGTTAGTCAGTATTTCTCATAATAAAACACAAGGACTAACGAAGGAAAAGTATGCACAGTAGAAAACAGCAAAAACTTAACACCAAAATGAGCCATTACTCTAAACAGAGAAATAAACAAACCGTGTGAACCGAGCACTCAAGAAGGGTGGGGTTCTGGATTCATCTGCTGCAGTTAAAGGAAAGAAAGTTATCAGTAATACATAATTTATCCTTCCTTAGCACCTGCAGCAGATGAATCCTCATGTAGGGTTGGAATCCAAAACTCCTGCAGAGGGCACTGAACGGCCGAAAGAAGAGTCTGCTCGAGCCACAATATCGAGATGATAATGCTTGGAAAAAGAATGTAATGAGGATCAAGTAACTGCATTACATATGTCTTTGAGGGGATCCCCCCCCTTGAAATTCTGCCCCCCCCCAGCAGAATGTGCTCAAAGAGAAGCTAGCAGCTGCTTTTAACTTTGAAAAAGGAGACTATGATAAAACCAGAAGAATGGTGAAAAAAAATCAGAAGAGCAGTTTCAAAGGTCAAAAATTTACATCAGGCATGGATGCTGTTAAAAAATAGCATTCTTGGAAGCCCAGGTCAAATATATTCCATGTATTAAAAATGGAGGAAGGAAGACCAAACGCGGTCAGCATGGTTAAAAAAAATTAGGTTAAGAAAGCTATTAGAGTTCAAAGAAAATCCTTCAGAAAATGGAAGAAGGATCCAAATAAAAATAATTAGAAACATAAAGTCAGTAAGCCTGACATCAGTGCCGGGCAAAATGGTAGAGACTATTATAAAGAATAAAATTACAGAGCATATTAAAAAAATGCATGGGTCAATGAGACAAAGCCAACATAAATTTAGTGAAGGGAAATCTTCCCTCAGCAATGTGGATAAAGGTGAGCCGGTTGATATTGTGTATTTGACAAAGTACCTCATGAAAGACTCCAGAGGAAATTGGAGAGTCATGGGATAGGAGGTAGTGTACTATTGTGGATTAAAAACTTGTTAAAAGATAGAAAACAGAAAGTAGGGTTAAATGGTCGGTATTCTCAATGAAGAAGTGTAGATAGTGGGGTTTTCCAGGGGTCTGTGCTGGGACTGTTGCTTTTTAAATGATCTAGAGATGGGAGTAACTAGTGAGGTAATTAAATTTGCTGACGACACAAAGTTATTCAATGTTATTAAATCGCAACAGGATTGTGAAAAATTACAAGAGGACCTTACGAGACTGGGAAACTGGGCATCCAAATGGCAGATGACATTTAATGTGAGCAAGTGCAAAGTGATGCATGTGGGAAAGAGGAACCCGAACTATAGCTATGTAAAGCAAGGTTCCACATTAGGAGTCACCGACCAGGAAAGGGATCTAGACGTTATCGATGATACGTTGAAACTCTCTGCTCAGTGTGCGACAGCGGGTAAGAAAGCAAATAGAATATTAGGTATAATTAGGAAAGAAATGGAAAACAAAAATGAGGATGTTATATTGCCTTTGTATTGCTCCATGGTGTGACTGCACCTCAAATATTGTATGCAATTCTGGCACCACATCTCAAAAAAGATATAGTGGAAAAACAAATTGGAGAAAGTATTTCTTCACTCAATGTGTAATTAAACTCTGGAATTCTTTGCCAGAGAATGTAGTAAAAACAGTTAGCTTATTGGGTTGCTGGTGGATGGACACAGCCCACCAGTCTATGGATTGATCGGCTATGATTAAGGGAAAGAAAATGATCAGGTATGATACATAATTTTACCATCATGGAAGCCCATAGATGGCAGCACCAGCATATTAGCTGGCTATTACCTGTGTATTTTATTTTATAAAATTATAAAATAGGCATGGGCCAGCATTAGAGTTCATGCACATAGTTGCACTTTCCTTGAATCAGGTGTAACTTGTGTGAGAGCATTTAGAAACGGAAAAATATAGGCAGATGATGACCATATGGCCTATCCAGTCTGCCCATTCGTGTCATCTGCTTTCCCTATCACTCCATTAGAGGTTCTATGTTCTTCTCCCAAGCTGTCTTGAATTCACCATTTCCACTGGGAGGTCATTGTATGAATTACTATTTTTTTTTATTTTTTTTTTGGGGGGGGGGGGGGGGGGGGGGGCGCTGTCAGAGACAGGATGCTGGGCTTGATGGACCCTTGGTCTTTTCCCAGTATGGCAGTGCTTATGTGCTAGGTGAAACAGGAGAGGGCTGCTCGGGAGGAGAGCCTGGTAGAAGAAGGGAAAAGGTGGCTATCCCACGAGGGGAGCTGAGAGAACAGGTTTACCACGGAAGGGTCATGCGGGTGGTGGTCAGGGTATAATGCTGGCCTGGTTGGGGAGGGACCCTTGCCACTCTCCCTAGGAGTCAGGTTTTCAAGGCAGAAACTAGGTTTGTGACCACTTGGACCACTGCCGTGGAGCAGCAGTGGCAGGCAAAACCACCCCACACCAGAGACAAGGCAGAACTCTGACAGGAACAGCTAGACTTCACCTGCACTTGACCGCCGTTCCTCAGGAGTTGAGCCCCTGTGTGCAGGCGGCCGGCAGGACTTACCGGACAGGGCAGGAACTGGATACCAACTAGGCTGAACAGAGACTGAGGGTCAGAGGGGAAAGGAATATACATGGGCAGCAAGGCAGGAAACTGGGCTAGGACTCACAGACAGACAATACTACACAAAGCAGGAAATGGACAAGCTAAAGGACAGGAACTGATAGCTGACAAGCAGCCACTGAAACAGGGAACAAACACTAACAGAAAAGAGTCAGGACTGAAAGCTGCCATGCAGCCACTAAGAAAGAGACACAGACAAACAGAAACTAGACCAGGAATACAGACCAGAAACAAGACTAGGAAATAAGCAATAAACCTAAGCAAAACAACATACAGACTAACTAGAACCGGACAAGAAACACAAACAAGAAACCAGACTAGGCAGAAGTGCAACAAAGCACCAACAACCCAGGGACCTTAGACGATGCAAAGGCAAACACAGAAGTTTCCAGGTGATTAATAAAGCCATCAGCTGCTGAAGTTCAACTGCAGGAATCACAAGGTAGCTACGGGTGCTGTTCAGGCACAAACATGAGAAGCAAGTCTGGCAGCCCGGAAGATCCGGACCGGACTAGGCTAAAGTCTGGAACGGGTGACAGTCCATCGCAGCCACCAGAGGGCGAGGCGAGCACAGACAAGGAAACAGTCACCATTGTGACACTAGGTTGATTTCTTTTGAAAGGGAGAGAGGAGGAGTGGTGGTTTTGGGCATAACTGCTATACATGAACTGCTGGGAGTTTGAACCCTTTCTGAACTGCTGTGTTTGGGGAATTGTTTTGCATAACTGCTTACATGAATTGCTGGGGACTTTGGACCCTTTTTGATCTACCATGTTTGGAGAACTACTTTGCATAACTGCTATACATGAACTGCTGGGAGTTTGAACCCTTTCTGAACTGCTGTGTTTGGGGAATTGTTTTGCCTATGCTGACATGAACAGCTGGGGAGGGTTTGAACCCTTTCTGGAGCTACTGCATTTGGAGAATTACTTTGCATACTTGCTGTACATGAACTGCTGGGAGTTTGAGCCCTTTTTGAGCAACTTTGTTTGAAAAATTGCTTTGCATAACTGCTTTTTATGAACTGCTGAGATTTTGGAACCTTTTGGGTTTTTTCTTGTTTTGTTTTGAATACTATGCTGTTGAACTGCTATGCTTCTTGATAAATGCTGTGGTGGGAACTACCTTTGGAGGAGCAGTTGACACAAAGGGATTACAATAAAGTATAATGATCTGACCTTGTGGATTGCAGCACACAGCTCAGCTAAAGGGCCGAGGGACTCAAGAGTCTCCCGGTGCAGGAGACTTTTCCAAGAGTCTCCCGGTGGTGGAGACCTTACAGCATTCACCATCCTTTCTATAAAGTATTTTCTTAGATTACTCCTGAGTCTCTCCCCTGCCACCTTTTTACGCTAGGGGGCATGCGATGAAGCTACAAAGTAGTACATTTAAAACGAATCGGAGAAAGTTTTTCTTCACTCAACGTGTAATTAAACTCTGGAATTCATTGCCAGAGAATGTGGTAAAGGCGGTTAGCTTAGCAGAGTTTAAAAAAGGTTTGGAAGGCTTCCAAAAGGAAAAGTCCATGGATCATTATTAAATTGGATTGGGGAAAATCCACTATTTCTGGGATAAGCAGTATAAAATGTTTTGTACTTTTTTGGGATCTTGCCAGGTATTTGTGACCTGGATTGGCCACTGTTGGAAACAGGATGCTGGGCTTGATGGACCTTTGGTCTGTCCCAGTATGGCAATACTTATGTACTTATGAATTCACTATCCTTTTAGTGAAGAAGTTTTTCCTCAGGTTACTTCTGAGTCTGTACCTTTTCACCTTCATCCTATGACCCCTTGTTCCAGAGCTTCCTTTCGGTTGAAAGAGACATGCCTCCTATGCATTTAATCCACATAGGTTTTTAAGTGTCTCTATTATATCTCCCTTTCTTCCACTTATGCTTTATGACGAAGACAACTGACCATTTAGTAGCCGCCCTCTGGACTGACTCCAATCTGTTTATAGCTTTTTGAAGGTGCGATCTACAGAATTGTGGAGGTCTAGTGGTTAGGGTGGTGGACTTTTGTCCTGGGGAACTGAGGAACTGAGTTCAATTCCCACTTCAGGCACAGGCAGCTCCTTGTGACTCTGGGCTAGTCACTTAACCCTCCATTGCCCCATGTAAGCTGCGTTGAGCCTGTCATGAGTGGGAAAGTGCGGGGTACAAATGTAACAAAAATAAATAAAAAGGTTTGGATAGCTTCCTACAAGAAAAGTCCATAAGCCATTATTAAAATGACTTGGGGAAAATCCACTGCTTATTTCTAGGATAAGTAGCATAAAATGTATTGTATTGTTTTGGAATCTTGTTAGGTACTTGTAACCTAGATTGGCCACTGTTGGAAACAGGATGCTGGGCTTGACGGACCTTCAGTGTGTCCCAGTACGGCAATACTTATGTACTTGCCTGAAAGAAGGCATGCAGAGGCAAGCCTCCTTAATCCAGTGAGAAATAGTTGCCTTAGATGCTGTATGACTCCAGTTCAGGCCCAAAAAAAACAACAAAAAGATGATCAAACTGCCTGAGAACATTGGTAGCTTGCAAATACCAGAGAACCATGTGACGAACATCAAGGTAACGGACTCAGTGAAAATTAATTTTACAATCCCTTTCCTTAAAAGAGGGCAGAAAAAGAGGCTGGCTAAGAAGAAAAGTCAAAACAACCCTGGGAAGACGAGAAGGAAAAGTACAAATAGTCACGCCTGAATCTGAGAAAGGAAGCAATGGTTCTCTGCTCCACAACTCCTATAACTCAAACTCTCTAAGCTGAGGCAACAACTACTAGAAGGAGAGATTTGAGAGGAAGAGCTTTCAAAAGTAGCCTGGTTCAAAGGGAGCCTTTTTTCAGAGCCTGCACAACCATGCTAAGGTTCCACTCTGGACAAGGAGAACAAGGATGAGGCCTAAGACGACTAGCCCCTTTCAAGAATGAACCACGTCTGGATGAGAAGTGAATAAGGAATCCAGAATCTGACCCTAACAGGCAAGAGCTGCCACTTAAACCTTAAATATTTATAAGCGAGGCCTTTCTAAGACCATCCTGCAAGAAGGCCAATATGTGCGGGAAAGACCATACTCTTTCAGAGCACCATGTTTCAAAACTCACAAGACACGAGAATACATGGCTAAAGTTGAACATTTTGCTTGTCAGAAGTTGCAATGACATCATCAGCATATCCTTTTTTTCTCCATTTTGGCATCTCAAGAGACAGGCCATAAGACCAAAGCGATAGGGATCCTCCATCCAAATGGAACCCTGATGGAGGAGTCCATGACTCAAAGGAAAGTGAATGGACTGCCTACAGACAACAAATCAAGCCCGTGTACCTCAGCCTCCTGGGTCAATTCGGAGCAAACCAACTGACCAACCCCCGACGGTGGAATCTCTGAAGAACTCATCCTATTAGCAGCCACAGCGGGAACACAAACCAGGGCCAACTCCAGCCAAGGCTGAAAAAGAATATCAATGCCGTCTGAACCGACCTCCTGTCTTCTGCCAAAGAATCTGTAAACTCTGACAGTATGACATGTTGTCATGAGATCTATTAGGGGAGTGCCCCACCACCGAATTACAAGCTGGAAAGTGTCCAGCACCAGCTCCAATTCCTTTAGGTCCAGGGAGTTCCTGCTGCAGAAACCCACTTTCCCATTGAGAGTTTCCGCTAGGTGGGCAGCTGAAAGCTGCTGCAAATGCCTTTCCACCCAGTGAAAAAGAAGGTGCACTTCTGTTGCCAAAGGAAGATCTCGAGTGCCACCCTGCCTGTTGATGGAATCCTCTGCTATCATGTTGACTGTCAGAACCCAAGCCGATTTGCCCTCCAGAACAGTTTGAAAGGTTTGAAGAGCATTGTGCAGTGCTCTGAGCCTCAGTCAAGTGGCTTGTCAGAGTGTTGCCATGCAGCTCCACAGACCTTGAGCAGTGTTTTGAAGACAATGGGCTCCCCAACTCACACAGAAAAACAGAAGGTAGGGAAGCTGCTGCCAAGCCTGAGGGGGAGATGGAGCAGGCAAAGTATCTGGTTAGAGACAGGTTTCAAATGTCTCCCCTTCACTCAAAGAATCAAATTTTAGAGGCTTAGAAGCTTGCAAGGACCCAGAAACCGTCAACTGCCACTGAGGGAGACAGGCAGAAGACTGTGTATGCCGAAGAGACCATTACAAAATATAGGTTTGATGCACTGAAAGAACAAACACTGTGGAAAAAAAAGGCACCAGAGGCCCAAGAGTTACAATACAGTCAGAAACATTATCAGCACCTGTATAAGGTCCAGAAATATGCCCAGCTTGATCCCACAGCTGCAGGAGCTGAATCATGCAGTTTTAAAATGGTCACTGGAGCCGGAAAAGCTGCATCAGAGAATGTCAGCTGAGGAGAGAGAGGCTGTGATTGCACAACGCAGGAAGAGAACGGTTTGCCCGCCATAAAGGTTGCCTCCACCATAATGCCCTCAGAACACCCTGCTGACATTTTCCTGATACTGTTCAGCATAGCGAGAGCAGTGCTGGTATGGCTCTGCAGCCATTGCAAGGAAAAAGCAAGTGAAACCATAAGCCCGAAGAGGGAGAAAAAAATGTAAAGAAACACTCACCAAATCTTCTGACTCACCACTCTGGCCCAGGGCATACTGGTAGAATCAAAGTCAACCCTTTCAACATCCAAGTAGCCACATAAGCAGGCAAAGTTGCTCTAATCTTTTTTCTCCTTAAAAAAAAACAAAACTCTGTGAGGATGGAGAGAGGGGCTGGTTTGGGGGTGGGGAGGGCCTGGCACCACCAAGTGTACTACCTAAAGCCAGCATCACTTAGCCTAAGCACCCCTAGGCTCTACTGAACAAGAAAACCCAGAACAGGAGCTACAACATAGATGAAAGCAGGAGCTTGCGACAGACTGTCCACCACCTGCTGGAGATCGAGATATACTGACAAACCAAGGAGCATATGGTCCTAAAAGACAGAGTTCAGTGCTATCTCCACCTGCTGGTAGATGGTCACAACCCACAAGTCTCTGGATTCATCTGCTTCAGGTGCTAAGGAATTGAACATTTCACCTGTATTTGGAATTGTTGTATTATGGCCCAGTGGTTGGTCTTTTGCTGGATAATCAACATATGATATAAAATTTATGTTTCTTTGTGATCAAATGTTTTATATTACAGAGAGGTGGTAACTTGAATGAGTTCCTCTTTCAACACAAAAATGGATGTTCAGTTGTACCAGTCAATCTTTGGGATACAGAGTAGAAGTTTTTTCTTTTTAAATACAATATGGGTTTCTGGATGTTTAATATACTAATATACAGTATTTGAATATGATTTTTTTTTGCACTCTCTTGAAGATTCTTTTTAGTGCCTTTGTTATACTGCATTGGCTCAGTATTGTTACATATAAAAGGCACATTTTTGTTCTGTCAGTTTTATGCTGCCACTTATACATATAATTAGATTGCTATTGTTAGCACCCTCTTATATGGTGGCTTGGCTTTGGCGTTTTGACAGAACAGCTAATCTTTACCTCTTTTTCTGAATCACTGTTCTTTTAGTTGCTGAATGCAGTTACAATAAATTTAATTTACTTAACGAGTTGTTTCTAAGCAGAACATTTCTTTGTAAGTTTTAAGTTCTTGCTTGATTTTGGAAGAGATTGTCATCATCAGTATTGTTCTGTACAGGCTTGCCGAACTACTGAGATTGTGATGATGTGCTAAAATGGGTTAGTTCCAAGATTGTGTGACATTGTTTTTTCAGGGGATCTTTTACAAATGGCGTGCGTAGAATCATTTTTTGGGCGCACATAGAATCATTTTTTCAGCACACCTGGAAAAAAAATGCAGTTTTTAAAATTTTTGCCGAAAATGGACGTGCAGCAAAATGAAAATTGCTGCGCATCCATTTTGGGTCTGAGACCTTACCGCCAGCCATTGACCTAGCGGTAAAGTCTCATGCAGTAACTGGGTGGTAATGGTGTACTTGCGTAGAATGATGATTACCGCCCACATGCCAGAAAATAAAAACATTTTCTGGCGCACCTACAGGTCGCTCATCAAAAATGAAATTAACTTAAGGGCCACGCGGTAGTCGGGCAATAACTCAAAACTGATGCGCGTTGGGTGTGAGTAGGTGTCTACGCAGCTTAGTAAAAAGGCCCCTCAATACAGAGTGGTTTCTTCCTTTTAATGCCTTATTTAAACACTGTGTTTTTTTCTGATACCATTGTTCACCTATATAGTTGATTATGGACCAAGCTGTTGATTTTACTGTTGTGCTATCAAGTGATGATTTTCCATTTACCAATATTATCTGTTTCTTTGAAATAGCTTTTACTCACAATATTGTGAGTCTGAGATCAATTTAGTGGAAAAAAATCTTTACTTTGTATGAAAATTGTTTGGATAGCCTTGATATTGTGAAACATGGCCATTCTGGACCACATTCTTTCTGGAGGTATCATCTGGTCTCTTCTGGCACTTGTGCAACTGAGTTACCAGCCTTGACATTTCCCACTGAAATAACTGAAAAAAGTTGACTTTTTAACATGCTGAAAGATTCTGGGACTATAAACAAATGATATGTTGGGACTATAGACATGAGTTGTTGAAGACATTGAAAAGTGGGAAATACTTTTTTCAGGTACACAGTGATTATATACTCAGCAACATCTGTTGCTATAATTATGTGGACTTTCTTCAGACTCTGTATATATGCTGACGCTGAAATTCGGCACTTGTTATTTTTTTATTTTCAAATTTGTTTATTAATTTCCATGGCATAATATAACGTCATACAAAGTATTGCAAAACACTCTAACAATATATGGAGAACTTCGTTATTTCAACTTCTAATTCGTAAACCCTAATACCGGACTACTCCCCCAATCTCTATGTGGGGTCAGACTTGAGTATGTCCTTAGTCCCACTCTTAACGAAGTTAGCTTATACTTCTTACAAACATTTCACCCCTCTATCCCTTTCCCCCCTCCTCCCCACCCTTCGTCCCTCCCCCTCCCGCCCCAGCAGCGTCTGTCCAGTTCTCTAAAATGCTTGCAGTGACCTATCCTCACATATTCAAAATGCGGCCTCTTCCCCCTGAGGGAATGGTCTGCCAAAAGGGGGTCCCATATGCGACAAAAGTCTTTGTCTGTGAATCTACGATCCCCTTTAAAGTCTGCCATTTTCTTCTCAAACCTCATGTACTCTATAAGCAGACCTCTCCACTGTTGCAATGTTGGCTCTTTATTTGTAATCCACTCCGTGAGTAAGTTTTTTCGCTGTCATGATGGCTCTGAAAGTGAAGCTCTGGAAGCCTGCTAAAGTGGGGAGAACTATCATTGGTCGTCCAAACTGCAGCAGCGGTCCTTTCGTCCATGTAGCTCCCCACATGTTTGATGTCGCTTGAGTAACCTTAGTCCAAAATCTTTGCACTTTTGTACATGTCCAAAACATGTGTCCTAATGTGGCTCCCTGTGCTCCACATCGGGGACATGCCCCATCAGGGGAGACTCCCATGTGGAAGGCTCTCCTGGGCGGTATATAAGTCCGTAAAGCAAATTTGTATTCCATTTCGCTGTACATAGCCATTTTTGAGGATTTGTGAATTGAATAAATGTATTCCTGCAAAATCTGTGGGGTCAGTGTCATTTGTAATTCCTTATTCCAAGACTCCGCCAGTGCAATGTAGTCAGGTTCCTCTGACATGTCTCTTAGATGTCTGTGGTGCATTGTTAGCGACACTCTGCCCTGTGCTTGCAGTGAATAGGCTGATGAAAGCTCTTCCTGAACATCCTCTGTAAGACATACCCAGGGCAAGCTCTTTATATAATGCGTCAATTGCCAGTAATAAAACTGGTCTTTTATTGTAAATGAGAATTGGGACTGGAGTTCAGCAAATGGCTTAATACGACCTTCTGCCATCAACACTTGGTATATGTATATCAGTCCTCTCTGCTGCCACTGTCGAAATCTGCGGTGCAGGATTCCTGCAGCAAAATGCGGATTGTCACAGATGGTGTAACCCGTCCCAAGAAATGGTGGTAGCGCACACCCACCGCCAAACTGCCTTCACTGTAGGGAGTATGTGTGATTGCTGTAAGACATTGGGAACATGTCCTCCTCCCACATGCAGTAAGCAACTAAAGTGTACTCCCTGCGTCAAAGTAGTTTCCAGATTAGTTGCGGAGAATTCTGAGGTGGATCTGAACCAATCAGAAATATGTCGCATGCCGCTGGCAACAGTGAGATGTCTTATGCTAAGCAGGCCCATGCCTCCATACTCTCGCGGAATTTGCAAAGTTTTTATTGGGATACGTGCTTTGCGCTCCCTCCATAAGAATCTTTGTATATGCCGATTCAAACGGTTTTCAGCCTCTGTTTTAAGGAACAGAGGAAGAGTCTGGAATTTGTACATCCACTTTGGAGCTATCATCATGTTGTATATAGCAACTCGTCCCGTGAGGGACAGCGGGAGATTTTCCCACAGTCTAAGCTTTAGTCGAGTTGTCTCGAGAAGTGGTTCGATATTTTCTTGGTATAACTTGGTTAGGTCCTGAGGAATGTAAGTTCCTAAATATTTAATCTTCCCTTCTACAGTGATAATGGGGCAGTCCCTCCTCTCTTGGTTGGCTCCACTCGGGTATATGGTCAGGGCTTGGGATTTTTTTGTATTTATGGTGAAGCCCGATACCTGTCCAAATTCTTTTGCTAACCGCAACAACGTGTCTAACGAGTCTCGAGGTTGACCAGATACTATCATCAAGTCATCAGTGAAGGCTAGGGCCTTTATAATATCTTCTCCCACCCTAATCCCAGGGATCCCCTCGTCCTTCTTTATGAGTCTTAGTAGCGGTTCTAAGGACAAAATAAACAATGCGGGCGATAAGGGGCAACCCTGCCTAGTGCCCCTAAAAATCCCAAAGGGATGGGCTCTTATCCCGTTAACTATCACAGAGGCTACTGGGTCTGAACACAGCGCTACTATGGCCTTGTAATACCAGCCCCCGAATCCCATATATCTTAGGACATAAAATAAATAGGACCATCCCACCTGATCAAAAGCATCTAGTGAGTATAGGTACGTGGGAGTTTCCGTCAGCTGTCCGGTTGCCATTGCTAATAATAATCGGCGAACATTCTTGGCTGTCTGTCAAGTCTTGACAAAGCCCACCTGTTCCTCATCCACTAGTCTAGGTAAAATATTTGCTAGTCTGTTAGCAAGAATCTTGGCTAGAATTTTTAAATCGACATTTATTAATGAGATGGGCCTATATGAATTTGCCTGCTGCTCTGGCCGCCCAGGTTTTAGGATCAGAGAAATCAGGGCTGTATTTGCATATTTCGGGAAATGCCCTTCTCTAATCGCCTCCTCATAGTACTCACGTATCACCGGGTAAAAGGAGTAGGGTAGCAGCTTATAAAATTCCCCGGAATACCCATCGGGTCCGGGTGCTGACCCGAAAGGCAACGTCTTTATAACCTCCTGGATCTCCCCAATGTCCAAGGGGGCGCCCAAAGCCGCCTGCTCCTCATCCGTTAAGCTAGGAAGCCCTGCCATTTCCAAAAGACTATGTATGTCTGCTTCTTCGGGGTCCCCGGGAGCACCATAAAGGCCCGAAAAGAATTTTGTCAGAATCTCCGCAATTTCCTCACTCTTGTTATGGGTCCGCCCAGCCTCATCCAAAAGAGTTATGATGGGCTTGCGTGGCCCCCATGCTGAAACTAAGTTTGCTAGCATTGCTCCCGATCTGTTGCCAAACCTACAGAATTTAAATTGGTAATGGGCTATTGCATTGTTCATGTAATAGGGCATTTAGGGACACCTGTATTGCTTTAAGTTGCTCTCTATTTCCTGGGGTCGGTTGTTTAATGTATTAGGCTTTAGCTTTTTTGAGGCTCTGTTCTAATCTCACTATTGCTGCTGCGTGCTTTTTATTCCTAGCATGAATATAAGATATTAGGTCTCCTCGAAGAACTGCTTTGCCAGCACTCCAGAACAGACAAGGCTGATCCATATGTTCCCTATTGTTTTTAGCATAGTCCTCCCATTTCTGGCTAATAAACTCTTTCAATTCACTATTGTGGAAAAGGTAACTAGGGAACCTCCATCTCCCTCCCTGCTGATAGAAGTCAGGCACCTCCACATCCATCCATACAATGGAGTGATCCGATACCTCCTCCGGGCCTATCTCAGCGGCTAACACCCATGGAAATGCCTCCTGGGCTATGAATATGTAGTCGATCCTGGAGAGCGTGCCGTGGGCCCTAGACAAGTGGGTGAAATCGTGCTCCCCTGGGTGCAGACTACACCAAGCATCTATCAAATTTAGGGAGCGTTGAAACGACGTTAGGGCATGTGCCCTGGGCCCTCCCCTGGACGCCACCCTCGGGTTAGAACAATCAGCAACAGGATCAGCTACTAGGTTGAAATCTCCCATTACTAGAAGCGGGGCAGACCCATGCTGAAGGCATAACTTGACAAGATTAGGATAAAATTGTGGGTCATAAGTATTTGGTCCATATATTCCCAAAAGTAAAAAAGGTTGTCTGTTGGATCCACAACTTAACCAGGACAAATCTTCCCTTCGGATCTGCTTGCACTAGTTCTGTCTTTGCCCCTAGTCCCTTTCGTATAAGCACTGCCACTCCTCCTTTACGATCTCCCGAGGATGCTCCATACACCTCCCCAACCCACTGTTTGTTCAATTTGTTATGCTCTTCTTCGGACAATTTTGTCTCCTGGAGACACCCAATGTCTACCTTATGTCTCTTAAGGCTTGATAGGATTTTTGCCCGCTTTATCGGTGTTGATATGCCTCCCACATTCCAGGAAGCAAAGCGAATTGATTTAATGTGCTTTAATCTGAAATCTGCTGCGGTGCTTAATACTTTGCTTTGACTGCCCCGAGTGCCCAGCCTCACCCAAGGCTCTATAAATAGTTTCACCTAACCCAGTCCCTCCTGGGGTACTCAAGGACTGCCCAACTGAAAAGTATGTCATGATCACTGCCTGAATTCTACCCTCAATAAGTATCCCCTTTAAACTTTGCTGCTTAATCAGTCCCCCCCACCACCCTTCTACCCTCCTACCCAGTCTTATCTACCCACCTATTCCCACCTACCAAAAGTGAGAAATGGGGAAATCAATAATGTGGGTCTCCCCCTCCCCCCGCCATTCTTATGTGATATGCATATCTAATACCTCCAAAATGAAGACTCTGCGTTGTGTTCTTTCTGTTTTGTATAGTAGGCCTCAGGACTCAGTGGCTCTTTGCAGGCTGTTCTTATTTTGGTTCAGGCTGAGAGTTGTTGCCACCCAATCCTGGGCTTCCATAGGGGACTGAAATACATGCCATTTGCCTTGGTGATAAACTCGTAGAGTAGCTGGATATATTAACATGAATTTCATGTCTGCCTCTTTCAGGGTGGTACAAATTTGACTATAGGCCCGTCGTCTTTCCTGTAAGGCCAAGGAATAGTCCTGGTAGATTCTTACAGAGGAGCCTTCGAATTTCAAAGTGTCTCGTTTGAGGCGGGCGCCTCGTAATATTTCTACTTTGTGGATGAAATTATGGATTTTAATCATCACCATTCTAGGTCTCTGGTTTTGTCCAGGTTTTCTGCCCACGCGGTGCGCACGCTCAAGGCAAATGGGCCCCATTCCATCTGACAGTGCGAATTCCGTCTGCAGCCATTTTTCTAAGATCGCTGGCAGCACTCGATCTGATACCGTCTCTGGTATTCCTATTATTTGCAGATTTCCCCGTCTGGATCGATTTTCAAGATCGTCTATTTGTTGTATTTGTTTTTCCACCAGGCTGGTCAATTCTTTAAGCTGTGCTGCTGTTCCAGGCCCCTCATCTTCTATTGCGGACACTCGCTGCTCTAGTTCCCCTGTGCGTCTTGTTGTATCGGCAAGTAAGTTCTCCACTGCAGTCAGTTGACTAGAGAGCTGTTGTAACTGTGGGGCCATCGCTTGTTTCACTGCCTCCGTTAGTTGATCTAGTTGCGGCGCGGTAAACATTGTAACGGGCACTTCTGTCGGCGGACTCGGCGCCATCTTGTTTTCCACAGCGCGGGGTTTGCCCGCGTCTTTCTTTGTAGTTTTCGGCGGCATCTTCGAGTCAAAACGGGTGACAAAGTTGTCCATGCACCCGCACAATCTTCGCGTCTTTGATTTTAGTGTTGTTTGGAGTACATTTACAATCGTTCTTGGCGGCGGGAAGGGTTCGGCCTGGGAGGAGAGCTGCACACCTCTGCTCTCTTCAGCACATCATGTGATCTCTTCGGCACTTGTTATTAATTTATTTTTTTATCTATATTTTTTATTGAAAGTTTCAGATACATAATACAATAAATGCAGGCCATACATGTTTTTATTTTTTTTTAATTTTTGTTACATTTGTACCCCGCGCTTTCCCAATCATGGCAGGCTCAATGCGGCTTACATAGGGCAATGGAGGGTTAAGTGATTTGCCCAGAGTCACAAGGAGCTGCCTGTGCCTGAAGTGGGAATCGAACTCAGTTCCTCAGTTCCCCAGGACCAAAGTCCACCACCCTAACCACTAGGCCACTCCTCCACTCCATACAGTTCATGCAATCCAAAACTCAAAGAGCCTGTCTAATTAACAACAAATTAAACTTAATTAACATAACCCAACTGTTAACCTGTAAGAGTGGGTACACACCTTCTATGATATCTCTTAATGATTACCTGCGAGGGGAAGTTCATGTCAGCCCCTACGCATACCCAGCGGGCTAAGTCTGAACATATTCACAAGGGTGTGCTTAATTGTCTCTGTAATCCACAAGCTCCTTGTTGTAATATCTCATGCTCCACCAATATACTTCATAAATTACCTAAGTGGAGGAGTGGCCTAGTGGTTAGGGTGGTGGACTTTGGTCCTGGGGAACTGAGTTCGATTCCCACTTCAGGCACAGGCAGCTCCTTGTGACTCTGGGCAAGCCACTTAACCCTCCATTGCCCCATGTAAGCCGCATTGAGCCTGCCATGAGTGGGAAAGCGCGGGGTACAAATGTAACAAACAAAAATAAATTAAAAAAAAAAAATAAGCAACAAGGGAGGTTGCCATTTTGATTCAAAAGCTTGTAGTCTGTTGTAGAACAGTGCCACTGCTCTCTCCAAATCAACTATTTGCCAGATCTTCATCCACCACTGTTGCATGGATGAGGCCTCCAACTTTCTCCACTCCGCCGCCACAACCAACTGGGCGGTAAGAAGTAAGAAAGAAGGAACATCACTCCTGGATAAGATTCTCAGTCTAGATATTTTGGTGAAGCCTAGCAGCATCATGTGTTTCTCTAATGGGAGGTATTCCCCTGTCACTTGGCCAATCTCCTCTCTGACCTGAGACCAAAAGCTTTGTAATTTCAGACACCCTCACCACATATGATCGAAGTCCCCCCTCTCCGGGCAACCTCTCCAACAAGTGTCTAGAGTATCTCCTTGCATTTTATTCATCTTCACCGGGGTAAGATATGTTCTAAACAGTATTTTATATTGTGTGTCCAGATGTGTCAAAGATCTAGACATACGGGGAAAAGCAGACCATAAATCCTCCCAAACATCTTCCCACCACCCAGGGTCATCTTTTTATTTTATTTCCATTTTGCTCACACCTTTTTCAGTAGTAGCTCTTACATTCAAGTACACTGGATATTTCTCTGTCCCAGGAGGGCTTACAATCTAAGTTTGTACCTGAGGCAATGGAGGGTTAAGTGACTTGCCCAAGATCACAAGGAGCAGCAGTGGGATTTGAACCAGCCACCTCTGGATTGCAAGACCGGTGCTCTAGCCACTCCTCCACTCCATTGTTCCCATTGTGCCTTGTACAATATCTCACCCCTCGGTAGCGTTCACATGAGAATTCCATAGAAAGCCGAAATCAGACCCCTACCCTTATGCCCGTAATAAAACAATTCTAATGGAGTGAGAGGTCTAAGAAAATCCTCTTTATGGGCCTGGAGATAGTGGTAAACCTGTAATACAGGGAAGACCCTTGCTTTCAGAACTATACCCAGTTCTAACTCCTTCAGGGGCCTAAACTTCCCTTGGCTGATATAATCGTGTACCCTCCCCATGCCCAACTCTGTCATCCACTGGAATCTCTGAGAGTCAACCCAGCCAGGCTGAAACTGCGGGTCACTCAATATATTCTTGATAGGGGCGGAAGCTGGGTTAATACCCATCTCTCGAGTTATGTTAAACCAGGTCTCTAGCGTGGGACCTACTAGTCTATGTTCTCTCCAGTTCTGGGGCAATTGTTCCCTCCTTTGAAATAAGAAGAAACTCAAAGAGTGGATACCCACCCCTCCTTCCTCCATCTGTATCCAGTGCTGAGCCGCAGTACTCCACCGCTAGCAGTACGGAGTTGGGCGGCCCAATAATACAGAGCTGAAAATTAGGGAGTGCCAACCCACCCGCCTCCAGTGGTAACTTCAGAGTCCGTAGAGCTACTCTGGGTTTTTTTTACCTCCCTATATGAATCTGGATACCATGGAGTCTAATTGGCAAAAGAAAAATCTCGGAAGAGCACAGGGCAGCATTAAAAACAAAAAGAGCAACCTTGGCAAGATATTCATCCTAATAACGTTAATTCTGGTCAGAAGAGAAGGAGCTAAAAAGCTCTATCTTGTAAAATCTGCTTCCATGACTCTGAGCATCTGAGGATAATGTAAGTGATACAACTCTGACAAGTTCGCTGAAACTTGAACTCCCAAATATCTTATTTGATTATGCCACTGAAATGGAAATCAGGGGGGTTAACCTGATCTTGTGGAATATTAATGGGTAAAATAATGGATTTTGTTGCATTTAACTTACACCCCGAGACTTGGCTGTAATGGACGGTAAGGTCGACAAAGGCCTATAGGGACTGGGCTGGGCACTGTAGAAATAATAACGCATCATCAGAATATAAAGCCACCTTGTGCTCCACATTCCCCACCTCCACTCCCCTTATGTTAGGATCCCACCTAATAGCTTCCGCCAAGGGCTCCAGGTCTACAGCAAATAACAACGGGGAAAGTGCGCATCCTTGCCTCGTTCCCCGACCTAGGGAAAAAGAGTCAGCCAAGTAACCGTTTATCTTTATTCTAGCCCTAGGATCTCTATATATAGCCCGAAGGGCTCCCAAAAAGCCCGGTCCAAAATTTAAGGACTCCAACAAGTGAAACAGAAAAGACCACTCCAACCTATCAAAAACTTTTTCTGCGTCTAACGCTAATAACATTGTCTGGGGTGGGGGTCCTTCCCTACATGTTGTATCACATTGAAAACCCGTCAGACATTATCCATTATATTTCTCCCCTTAATGAAACCTGCCTGATCTCTATGGATAATCTGTTTCACCACCCTATTGAGTCGTGTAGCCAGCACTTTTGTAAGAAGCTTGGCGTCAACATTAAGTAAAGATATGGGTCGATAAGAGCAACAAGAAGTGCTATTCCTACCAGGTTTCTGTAATATTGTAATGTTAGCATGAGAAAGAGAGTCCGGGATCATCCAGTCCTCCAGAGCAGTATTAACTTTCAACAAGGGTTCGCCTATAATATGCCAAAACGTATTACAGAATTCTATGGGCAGCCTGTCTGCCACCTGCCCCGGGGGCGAGGACTTAATTGCCTCCCAAAGTTCAATCCCCTAAATGTGGGCGTCAAGTGCTGTTTTGGCCTCATCCTTGTTTCCTATGTTCCAAGAGGGATAAAAAAAATATCCGAGTGCTGCCCTGTGCCCATGACCTCCGAGGTATACAACTTGGAATAGTAGTTAATAAAGCAGGTGGCAATCCCCCTTCGATCTCTATGCAAGGTGTCCTGTTCGTCTACAATTTCTAGAATGGTACTGCCTGCCTGCCTATCTGATATCGCTGCCTGGATGTCTCAACGTCATCTGAAACTTAACATGGCCAAAACCGAGCTTCCCCCTAAACCTACCTCTCCTCTCCCCCCTTTCTCTATTTCTGTGGATAGTACTCTCATTCTCCCTGTCTCATCTGCTCGTAACCTTGGGGTCATCTTTGACTCCTCTCTCTCCTTCTCTGCTCACATTCAGCAGATTGCCAAAACCTGTCGTTTCTTTCTCTATAACGTCACCAAAATCCGTCCCTTCATCTCTGAGCACTCTACCAGAAACCTTATCCACACTCGTCATCTCTCGTCTTGATTATTGTAACCTGATACTCACCGGCCTCCCTCTTAGCCATCTCTCTCCTCTTCAATCAGTCCAAAACTCTGCTGTGCGACTCATTTTCCGCCAAAGTCGCTACACTCACATTAGCCTTCTCCTTAAGTCACTTCACTGGCTCCCTATCCGTTTCCGCATTCAATTCAAACTTCTCTTATTGACCTATAAATGCATTCACTCTGCCGCTCCCCAGTACCTCTCCACGCTTGTCTCTCCCTACGCCCCCCCCCCCCGGGTACTCCGTTCTGTTGATAAATCTCTCTTATCTGTCCCCTTCTCCTCTACTACTAATTCCAGACTCCATTCCTTTTATCTTGCTGCACCTAACGCCTGGAATAAACTTCCCGAGCCTATATGTCTAGCCCCCTCTTTGCCTGTTTTCAAGTCCAAACTTAAAGCTCACCTCTTTACCACTGCTTTTGACTCCTAACCACTGCTCACTTGCCCTGTCCTTTTTATCCTCACCTCTTTATTCCCTTACCCTTAATTGTTCTGTCTGTCTGCCTGTCTTATCTAGATTGTAAGCTCTTTGAGCAGGGACTGTCTTTTTTGTGTATGCTGCATATGCCTTGTAGAGCTATAGAAATGATAAGTAATAATGATAATCCATTTCCTAAGCTGAAATGCTCGCAATTTATCAATTCTCCCCCCAGTGAGGTAATATTGGAGCCCTATCATTTTATAAAGTAAATCAACTTTGGCTTGGGCCACAGCATTAAGTTCCCTTCGCAGTTCCACTACTCTTGTGGTCAATCTTTCTGAGGAATCCCTTTTGTATTGTCATTCTGCCTCTCTCAACTCTTTCAGCACTGTTTCTTGCCGAATAGTAAGTATAGTTTCTCTCATGTGGGTGTAAGTCTCTCCATATATCAAGAAGATCAAATGTATAACAAATCTCCTGCAGAGACTGCGATGAGGGTCTAGTTAGACTCAGAGGTACTGAACGATCCAAATGGGCACTCATAACCCAGTTCAAATCGCCACCTACGAGTAGAGGCAGGCTAGTCCACTTTCGTATTTCAGTAAGTGTGCCCTGTAAGAAATGCATTTGCCTTTTATTAGGGGCATACAAATTAACCATACTTAGTGGAATACCGCCCAAAGTCAGTTCTAGTGTCATTGCTCTACCATCCCTGTCTCTCCACACCCTTTGAATCCTACTACTACTATTACTACTACTATTTAGCATTTCTATAGCGCTACAAGGCATACGCAGCGCTGTACAAACATAGAAGAAAGACAGTCCCTGCTCAAAGAGCTTACAGTCTAATAGACAAAAAATAAATAAAGTAAGCAAATCAAATCAATTAATGTGAACGGGAAGGAAGAGAGGAGGGGGTAGGTGGAGGCGAGTGGTTACAAGTGGTTACGAGTCAAAAGCAATGTCAAAGAGGTGGGTTTTCAGTCTAGATTTAAAGGTGGCCAAGGATGGGGCAAGACGTAGGGGCTCAGGAAGTTTATTCCAGGCGTAGGGTGCAGCGAGACAGAAGGCGCGAAGTCTGGAGTTGGCAGTAGTGGAGAAGGGAACAGATAAGAAGGATTTATCCATGGAGCGGAGTGCACGGGAAGGGGTGTAGGGAAGGACGAGTGTGGAGAGATACTGGGGAGCAGCAGAGTGAGTACATTTATAGGTTAGTAGAAGAAGTTTGAACAGGATGCGAAAACGGATAGGGAGCCAGTGAAGGGTCTTGAGGAGAGGGGTAGTATGAGTAAAGCGACCCTGGCGGAAGATGAGACGGGCAGCAGAGTTTTGAACTGACTGGAGAGGGGAGAGGTGACTAAGTGGGAGGCCAGCAAGAAGCAGATTGCAGTAGTCTAAACGAGAGGTGACAAGGGTGTGGATGAGGGTTTTGGTAGAGTGCTCGGAAAGAAAGGGGCGGATTTTACGGATGTTGTAAAGAAAGAAACGACAGGTCTTGGCGGTCTGCTGGATATGAGCAGAGAAGGAGAGAGAAGAGTCAAAGATGACCCCAAGGTTTCGAGCTGAGGAGACAGGGAGAATGAGAGAGCCATCAACAGAAATAGAAAATGGGGGGAGCGGGGAGGTGGGTTTGGGGGGGAAAATGAGAAGCTCGGTTTTGGTCATATTTAATTTCAGGTGGCGTTGAGACATCCAGGCAGCAATGTCAGACAAGCACGCTGAAACTTTGGTTTGAATGCAAGGTGAGATATCAGGGGTAGAAAGGTAGATTTGGGAGTCATCAGCATAGAGGTGGTAGGAAAAGCCATGGGATGAGATTAATGAACCAAGGGAAGAAGTGTAGATAGAAAAGAGGAGGGGACCAAGAACAGAACCCTGGGGTACGCCGACAGGCAGAGGGATAGAAGTAGAAGAGGATCCACCAGAGTGAACACTAAAGGTGCGGAGGGAGAGGTAGGAAGAGAACCAGGAAAGGACAGAGCCCTGGAATCCAAGTGAGGACAGGGTATCGAGAAGTATGCTGTGATCGACAGTGTCAAAAGCAGCGGAAAGATCAAGAAGAATGAGGATGGAATATTGACCTCTGGATTTAGCCAGTAATAGGTCATTGGAGACTTTAGTAAGCGCAGTTTCGGTTGAGTGGAGAGGGCGAAAACCAGATTGTAATGGGTCAAGAATAGCATGTGAGGAGAGAAAATCAAGGCAGCGGCGGTGAACAGCACGCTCAAGTAATTTGGAGAGAAAAGGAAGGAGGGAGATGGGTCGGTAATTAGAGGGACAAGTAGGGTCAAGTGAAGGCTTCTTAAGGAGAGGTGTGACCACAGCATGTTTAAAGGCAGCAGGGACAGTCGCAGTGGAAAGTGAGAGGTTGAGAATGTGACAGATAAAAGGAATAAGAGTAGGAGAGATGGCATTAAGAAGGTGGGTGGGAATGGGATCAGAGGAACAGGTGGTACATTTTGAGGAAGAAAGGAGAAGTGTAGTTTCCTCAATAGTAACTTCAGGAAAGGAGGAAAGGGAATGAGGGGAAGGAGAGAGAGGGGAACGGACTAGTGGAGGGAGAGCTGGTGAGGTAGAGAAAGCAAGGTTTATCTTTTGAACCTTGTTGTGAAAGAATTCAGCAAGGGTCTGAGGAGATAGTGAAGGGGGAGTTGGGGGAGGGGGCACCTTGAGGAGAGAGTTCAATGTGGTGAAGAGAAGTCGAGGATTAGAGCCAAGAGAGTTGGTCAGTTGGATATAATAATCCTGTTTGGCACGTAAAAGAGCAGATTGGAAGGAGGTCAGCATGAACTTAAAGTGTAAGAAATCAGCAAGGGCCCGAGATTTCCGCCAGAGGCGTTCGGCGGAGCGGGTACAGGAACGTAGGTAGCGGATATTAGAAGTCAGCCAAGGTTGGGGTTTTGTACGCCTTACAGGGCGGGTCATCAAAGGTGCAAGAGTGTCTAAGGCAGAGGATAGAGTATTGTTGTAAGAAGAAACAGCCTCGTTGACAGACGTGGATGGTGCCACTTTATTATTCCGGAATAGGACCGCCACCCCTGCACTATCTGACAATCCTCCAGAGTGGTAAATTTCACCATCCCAGGATGCTCTTACCTTCCGGGAATCTCCCCTTCCCAAGTGAGTGGAGGAGACAGATGTCAGACTGTAACCTATCCAACTCAAGCATAGTTTTCTTACGCTTAGAGGCGGTTTGCAAGCCTCTCACATTGTAGGAGATTATTTTAAGTGTCATCAGCACTTTCAATGCAAAACTAACGCATCAGCATGCTTATGGTTAATAATCCAGAACACCATTCTCCGTCCTCTGCTATATCCCACTCAAATCCCCACATCCCCGGCAATCATTTACATCCACTCTTAACATTATACAAACTCTTAAACAGTAAACTAACAAATTGAAAAACACATTACCCCGCCTCACCATTCTTGCACACACGTGGAGGGGCATAATCGAAAGGGACGTTCTCGTTTCGATTTAAATGTCCTCACAAAACATCCCCATCCAGGGGCGGGGAAACCGGTATTTTCGAAACAAGATGGACGTCCATCTTTTGTTTCGATAATACAGTTAGGGACGCCCAAATCCTGAAATTTGGTTGTCCTTAGAGATGGTCGTCCCTAGACTTGTTCGTTTCCGATTTTCGGCGATAATGGAAACCAAGGACGTCCATCTCAGAAACGACCAAATACAAGCCATTTGGTCATGGGAGGAGCCAGCATTTGTAGTGCACTGGTTCCCCTGACATGCCAGGACATCAACTGGGCACCCTAGGGGCACTGCAGTGGACTTTATAAATTGCTCCTAGATATTTAGGTCCCTTACCTTGTGTGCTGAGCCCCCAAACCCCACTACCCACAACTGTACACCAATACAATAGCCCTTACGGGTGAAGGGGGGCACCTAGATGTGGGTACTGTGGGTTTCTGGTGGGTTTTGGAGGGCTCGCTGTTTCCTCCACAAAAGTATCAGGTGGGGGGGGGGGGGGGAGTGGGCCTGGGTCCACCTGCCTGAAGTGCACTGCACCCACTAAAACTGCTCCAGAGACCTGCATACTGCTGTGACGGACCTGAGTATGACAGCTAAGGCTGGCAATCAATATTTTTAAAGATGTTTTTTGAGGTTGTCTCCCAAGATGGCGCTCTGATCGGAAGCACCTGAGTTGGCTCTCGAGGTAGCTCCGTTGTTCAGCCTCTTCGCTACCGCTGTAGCCTCGTCTTTCTTGATGGGGAAACGGAGGGGGAAAGTTAAGGAACTTCCCTCGGTTCATGAAACATCTTCGGCGTGGCGGCAGACGACCCTGCGATTCCCGAAGCAACAACCGGGACCCCGGGGAACCTCGACCCCTTCTGCAGCTCTCGATGCGTCGGCGTCGATTGAGAGCGCTAACAGGGCTTCCCTGAGCCCTGTGGAGCGCATTGCTCCGCCTCAGCCTAGGAGGGAGTTGCTAACAGCCCAAGCAGTGACGGATACCGATGGGGTTCAACCTAATCTGCTCGAGGGAAGGTCTGTAGCGACAGAGAATGGACTCCAACCAAGAGAGGCATTAATTCAATCAGCACTACAGGTATTTCCTCAAGACATTGTTTCTAGACTATCTCAAGTTGGGGCTCAAACTCAATCCCCCCCTGGTGCTAGTGGCGTGGTTAGACCAGCAATTGTGACATTAGAGTCACTATGGGACATGGTTTATAACATTCAAACCTCTATGCAAACTACTTTAAAAGAAAATACTGACAATATAAAAACTCTTTCTGAAGCTGCGCTACTCCAAGCACAGCAATCCTCGAAACTGGAAAATGTGAATATTAAGTTGCAAGAAATGGGAACTTTAGAAACTGCATTGGTTAAGGATAACAGTTTTCTGCATAAACGAATGGAGTATTTGGAGAATCAGGCTAGGAGACTTAACCTTAGGTTTCTTAACTTCCCTAAATCTCCTCTAATTTCTCCTGTTGAAATGGTAAAAAAATATATGATGGATATTCTTGGAATGGATAAGGACTCGTTACCCCCCATAACACGGGCCTATTACATCTGGAACCCAAAGGGGGGCGAGGGAAACCCCCCAGTAGTAGGAGATGGAATGAATCTGACCTCATTCCTCGAGAGTTCACTGGAAATTATTACCCAGAGGTCAACTATGCTGGTCACTTTTGTTCTGGAGCCTGATCGCAATGCTATATTAAGACTTTCCTTAAGACATTTAGAAAATCTGTTCATGGGCTCAAAGATCCGTATTTTTCCAGATCTCTCAAAGCCTACACAAACTAGGCGCAGGGCCTTTTTGGAACAGCGTCCTAGAGCGTTGGCACTGGGAATAAACTTTGTATTACGATTTCCTTGTACATGTAATTTACTGCTTGAGGGTAAACAGTTTCAATTTGTGGACCCAAAACAGTTAAAAGAATTTCTTGATGCTAGAGTAGATATGAATGTTGTATGCCCTCCATAAATAGCAGGCTAGGGTCGTTAACCCGAGGTAGCAACCGTTAGATTATTTTCTTAAATATTTTATGTTATATATGTTTCTGAATTCTTGGAATCTAATTTTCCTTAATTTGTGGACGAATAGGCCCTAAAGATTTTTTCTTTATATGGATTTCCTGATTGTAATGCCGATTGCATATTCACAGTTTGTAGTAAAATGTTGAAATATATTAATTAATAAAAAAAAAAAAAAGATGTTTTTTGAGGGTGGGAGGGGGTTAGTGACCATGGGGGGGAGTAAGGGGAGGTCATAAGTACATAAGTATTGCCATACTGGGAAAGACCAAAAGTCCATCAAGCCCAGCATCCTGTTTCCAACAGTGGCCAATCCAGATCACAAATACCTGGCAAGATCCCAAAAAAGTACAAAACATTTTATACTGCTTATCCCAGAAATAGTGGATTTTCCCCAAGTCCATTTAATAACAGTCTATGGACTTTTCCTTTAGGAAGCCGTCCAAACCTTTTTAAAACTCCGCTAAGCTAACCGCCTTTACCACATTTTCTGGCAAAAAATTCCAGAGATTAATTACACGTTGAGTGAAGAAAAAGTTTCTCCGATTCGTTTTAAATTTACTACATTGTAGCTTCATCACATGCCCCCTAGTCCTAGTATTTTTGGAAAGCGTGAACAGACGCTTCACATCTACCCGTTCAACTCCACTCATTATTTTATAGACCTCTATCATATCATCCCCTATACTCCCCGGTGGTCATCTGGTCATTTCGGCCACCTTTTTGTGGCTTGGTCGTAAGAAAAATACGACCAGGTAAAGTCATTCAAGTGTTCGTCAGGGACATCCTTGTTTCTTTTGATTATGGGTCGAGGACGTCCTAGTGTTAGACACGCCCAAGTCTTGCCTTCGCTACACCTCCGATACGCCCCCTTGAACTTTGGCCATCCCTGCGACGGAAAGCAGTTGGGGACGTCCAAAATCGGCTTTCGATTATACCGATTTGGACGACCCGATTTATGTCGAAAGATGGGCGTCCTTCTCTTTTGAAAATGAGCCCAATAGTATCCCTCATGTCAGGCCCCAGAGGAAGCGCTAAAGAAAAAAAATGGCGCTCCAGCTTAAAAAGGCACTCTCTGCTGCCCTCTCTGGGTAATTGCTCTCCTTGTGTGCAAGTGGGGTCTGCCAGATCAAGCCGTTTAAGAGGACTAGCTGTTAAGTTGCAGGTAATCACATCTCTTTTCCTGCCAGTCCCTCCCGTGCAGAAAATAGGGTAATTCACTGAAGGTGCCCATACATGACTAGGAATGTCAATACAAGAATGTTAGTGCAAGGGTCCCAAGAAAAAACCCAAAGAAAATAGATGTAGAACCGGGTCCTTTGACTAACTGCACCTCAGATATCAGTTCCAGCTGAATCAATGCTTCCAGACGCGAAAACCCATCAAGTGATATACACAGAAGCATCATCACCCAGAGTCTGAAGAGCCAATGCCCCTCTCAGTAGATGTGGAAGGTTGCTGAATTTTTCCAGCCCGAGTGTCACAAATTCCACCCGAGCCATTGGAGCACTTCCTGTCCCTCGGGGACGCCCAATATTCTTAAGTTCGATCGGCGGGACCTATTTTCCAAATCATGTACCTTGTTAGGCAACCGTTGAATGATAAGATCATGAACTCCCGTCTCCTGTCTCAGTTCCTGCAGATCATTCTCAGGTGATGAGGTGCGTTGTTCAGAGTGCTCTACGCGGTCCACCAGATCTGTGAGCTTCGACCACACCGTGCTCAAATCCGTCTGGATCTGCGTGACTGTGGAATGAATTGCAGCACTGCCTTCTCTTATTGTAGTCAAAATGTTTTCCGTATCTGCAGAGGGTTGGAGCGCCGCATTAGTATCAGAGAGTCCGGGCGGAACACTCACCAATTCCTCCGAATCACCGGAACAAGATGGGGAAGGTAGGCACACACATGGAGCGCCGCCATCTTGAGACCGCATGCATTCCTTCATGGTCTGTTGTCTAGTTGGTTTCCGTGTCTCAGGCAAGAGCTGACTCTCTTGCCACCCAATCTCCTCAGAAGCTTAGCGGAGATTGGGTGGCAGAGCCGGTGGGGGGGGGAAGGGCTGGTGGTTGGGAGGCAGGGCTAGTGCTGGGCAGACTTCTACGGTCTGTGCCGTGAAAATGGCAGATACTAATCAAGGTCAGGTAACATAGTAACATAGTAGATGATGGCAGAAAAAGACCTGCATGGTCCATCCAGTCTGCCCAACAAGATAAACTCATATGTGTTACTTTTTGTGTATACCTTACCTTGATTTGTATCTGTCATTTTCAGGGCACAGACCGTATAAGTCTGCCCAGCACTATCCCTGCCTCCGGCACAGACCGCATAAGTCTGCCCAGCACTATCCCCGCCTCCCAACCACCAGCCCCGCCTCCCACCACCGGCTCTGCCACCCAATCTCTGCTAAGCTTCTGAGGATCCATTCCCTCGGAACAGGATTCCTTTATGTTTATCCCATGCATGTTTGAATTCCGTTACCGTTTTCCTCTCCACCACTTCCCGTGGGAGAGCATTCCAAGCATCCACCACTCTCTTATACACAAAAAGTAGCACATATGAGTTATCTTGTTGGGCAGACTGGATGGACCATGCAGGTCTTTTTCTGCCGTCATCTACTATGTTACTCTCACTTAGTGAGGTTCCTGGATCCCCTCTGAATCTGGGACCCCGTCTTGTATAAAGTAAGTGTCTTAAGCAGCCACAGGAAAGCAGTTTATCAGCAGTTCTAATAGGCTCTGCGGGAGCTCAGGAAAGGTACGTCTGCTCTCAGCCAGTCATCATGTGACCCCCCCGTTATTAATTTATGCTTTAAGATGGTCTCCCCCTATTTAATATCTTTTGTCAATCCATCTGTGTGTGGTGGATGGTGGAATTTATAACAGGATGCCTAGGTTATGAAAGCAGAAACCCAAATCGTGGCAACACTGCATACTACAAATCCTAGGGCAAGTAGTTGCTTCCCAAGTCTGTCTCAACAGCAGACTATGGACTTTTCCTCCAGGAATTTGTCCAAACATTTTTAAACCCAGATACACTAACCGCTGTTACCACATCCTCCGGCAAAGAGTTCCAGAGCTTAACTATTCGTTAAGTGAAAAAATATTTCCTCCTATTTGTTAAGTATTTCCATGTAACTTCCTCGAAAGTCCCCTTTGGAATGCATAAAAAATATCGATTTATTTCTACTCATTCTACACCACTCAGGATTTTGTAGACCTCAATCATATCTCCCCTCATCCGTCTCTTTCCCAAGCTGAAGAGCCCTAACCTCTTTAGCCTTTCCTCATACGAGAGGAGTTCCATCCCCTTTATCATTTAAGTTGCTCTTCTTTGAATCTTTTCTAATTCCGCTATACCTATTTTCAGATACGGCGACCAAAACTGAACGCAAAACTCAAGGCGCGGATGCACCATGGAGCGATACAAAGGCAATATAGTATTTTCGGTCTTATTCACCATCCCTTTCCTAATAATTCCTAGCATCCTGTTTGCTTTTTTGGCAAATTAAATGCCACTGGATTTATTCATCTTAAGTTTCTGAAGAGCAATTTGGGAGGGTTTATTACTCCACAAGAACTTAGAAATTTTACTGTCAATTTGTTTGTATGGGCTAGATGGGAAAGAAAAGGGGATCATGTTAAAAATAAAGTTTCATTTTAGGGGATATAACCATTTTAATAGCCTCTGTTCTACTCCACCATAACAGATACAGAGGGGATCATTTGTCTAAGAGAGAGGTGGTTATGTTCAAAATGGAAGAGGAGCTAAGTTGGATAGTTTTAGCGATGCTGTTACTATACCAAATGCCTAAGTATTTAACCAAATGCCTAAGTATTTAATTTTATGTAGTTCCCAATTAAAGAGAAATGGAGAAAGGTGATGTTTAAGAACGTAAGAAGAAAGGGACATGACTGCCGATTTGTTCAAATTGATTTTATATCCAGAGATTTTTGAGGAGTCTATGCAAGTTGATAAGGATGGGATGGAGTCCACTGTCATGTAGAGGAGAATGTCATCTAAATAAATTGAAAGTTTGAAATCATCACTGGAAAGTCAAATTCCTGGTATTGAGGGGTTATGCCTTTTGGCTATAGCTAGTGGTTTTAGAGCGAGGTTGAATAAAAGAGGAGAAAGTGGGTAACCTTGTGCCTCTTTTAAGGGTAAAAGGGAGTGAAGTTGTCCATTAACCAATATGGTAGCCTGAGAATTATTGCAGAGGAGTTGGGCCATAGAGAAAAATTTATTACCAAGACCAAACCATTTTAGAGAGTGGAATAAGTAATCCCACTCTATCCTGTCAAATGCCTTCTCCACATCTAGAGAGATAGTAATAGATGAATATGAAGATCACTGGGGAGTCGGTTAGGGATGAAACCATTTTGGTCTCTATGAATGAGAATGGGTAAAACTTTCTATAGTCTGAGGGCTAGGATTTTACAGTAGATTTTTGTTGTCACTGTTGATAAAGGAAACGGGTCTATAATTTTTAACTTTGCTGTGATCTTTGTTAGGATTAGGAATAACCACTACATTAGATTCAAGAAAAGAACCTTTCTGGGAGGAATTGTGGAGCATTAGATTAAAGAGCTGTAGTAATCTTGGAACTAAGAGTCCAGAAAAAGCTGAATAAAATTCAGTGTTGAGACCGTCATTGCCAGGATCTTTTCCTGTAGGAAGATCCTTAATTGGCTAATGAGATTTCTGATTCAGTAATGTCACTATCTAGCATGTTAAGGAGATGGGGTGGTAGATCAGGAGGTGATAGTAACTTTGTAAATTCTAGAAAAGCAGATGTTGAGAATTTTATCTCAGGACTGTAGAGTTTCTTACAGAAATTTTGAAATTCTTGTGCTAATGCAGAGTCTTGGGTATGTATGGAGACCAAAGGTTCAGTAATTTGAGCAATTCTAGATCTATCATTTTTTGACTAAGTACTGGGCTAACATATGGTTCAATTTATAGTTCTCGGCATAGTATTTGGATTTTAGGGAATGTATACAGGCGAGGGCTTCATGGGAGAGTATGGAACTGAATTCAACTTTTAGTTTTTGTAGTTCTGTATGTGTGGAGGAGACATGATTGATTAGATACTGATTTTCTAATAATTTAATCTTATCTTGTAACTCTTAAATGGTTTTTACAATTTTTTGTTCTTACCAGCACTGTAATTAATTATAGCTCCTCTAATTGTGGCTTTGAAGGCATCCCACCAGCTGCTAATTTTAACTTCTGAAATATGGTTGTAGGTAGAATATTCTTCAATAACTTGTTTTATGAGAGTGGTAAAGACAGAATCTTGTAATAGGGATGCTTGAAATTTCCAGGGTGGTCTACATTTTATAGAAGACGGGTTGAGAGGGTTAGTGATATAGCGGAGTGGTCGGAGATACTGGGGCTGAGAATGAAGACATTGGTGAGAGAATGCAGGATTGAGGAAACCAGAAAAAAAATCAATGCAGGAATAATTGGAGTGTGTGTGTGTGTGTGTGTGTGTGTGTGTGTGTGTGTGTGTGGGGAAGTAAATTCCTTATTGTGTGCCTGAAGTATCCTCCAGGGATCTACGAGGCCAAGGGTTGTTTTTAAGTGGACTATGATAGTTGCAGATTTGGAGTGACGAAGAGGACATCAAAAATACTATCCTGAATAAGGTTGAAGTCACCTCTAATAATCAGGTTATGGGAACCAAATCCTGCACTTGAAGGACTCAGTGGTGACTGACTGGAAAAAAGTAGGATTATTTGAGTTTTGACCATAAATGCTCAGAATAGTATACTGGATGTTATTGAGCTTCAGTTCTACTAAGAACCATCTACCCTTTGCATCAGATGTCTAACTGATAAGTGTAGCAGGGCGACTTCTGTTTATAAAAACTGCTCCATTGTCTTTTCATGTTCAAGTGTACAGCGCTGCGTACGTCTAGTAGTGCTATAGAAATGATAAGTAGTAGTAGTAGTAGTAGAATGCAAGTAGAGAATAATGTTTATCATTAAGCTTTCATTGTCAGATACACTGAGGTGAGTTCCCTGAATTGAGGCAATAGCAGCTTGGTTATCTTTGAAGTAGATGGAGAGTTTTTTTTGCGTTTAATGGGGTTATTTAACCCTCTAACATTAATAAAGATTATTTGCATAAAAAGTACAATAAAAATGAGAATGGAGATATAGAACAAATTCACAAGGGTAGGATATGAAGAGGAAAGAGGTATCAAGGTAGAAAATAAGCAGTATCAGCATTAGCATTAGAAATAATAGTCAGCTTAGCATGACAGGATTAAGAGTAGCATTGCAAGTAAAACACATTAAAACAGAGAGAAAAAGCCAAAGTAAAGTTACTTTGGGATGCTTTGAAAAACAGAGCATGGGTTGTGGAGGCCTGAAAAGCATGGAAATCTGACATCCTCCAGCTGAACATAATATACTGTGGGAGCATGCAGAAAGATATGTAAACCACAAACATTGTTTAAAAAGGCTAAGTTAAGTGAGCACATGCTCTATAGGAGGATAATTGTCACTAACATCTATCTACCCACTGATAATAACATGCACGGTAATATATACATGCAGCTTATCACTCCACTAAGCATGTTAGGATAGCAATTATGACATTATGGAGGAGTGGCCTAGTGGTTAGAGCACTGGTCTTGCAATCCAGAGGTGGCCGGTTCAAATCCCACTGCTGCTCCTTGTGATCTTGGGCAAGTCACTTAACCCTCCATTGCCTCAGGTACAAACCAAGATTGTGAGCCCTCCTAGGACAGAGAAATATCCAGTGTACCTGAATGTAACTCACCTTGAGCTACTACTAAAAAAGTTGTGAGCAAAATGGAAATTAAAAAAAAAATTATGGTAGGAGAGGAAACAGAGAACATTATCAGAGTGAAACAGCAAATAAGCAGTTCAATATTAAATGTCAGAACTGCAAAGAAGAATAAGTCACATAGCATAAAAAGAAATGTATCTTGATTGTTATACAAGCATATATGGTAATAAATAAATGCAGTATATTGAAAGATTAAGCACGCTATTGTGATTTCTGGGCTGTCATCTTACTCAAATCTGGGAAGATCATGACCTTCATTCCGTTGTAGGTGAATGGAGACTTCAGCTTTGCCTTATGAAGAATGGCCAGCGTGTATGGGTATTGAAGCAGTACTATTGGCCTGAGATACTTTTGATTGTTAGAGCGCGTTGAAGCTATGCAATGTGCCCATTCAATTTTAACAGGCTTTTCAAAAGATATATTAGGTAATTGGATCTTTACATTCCATTCATTCACGAATGCCCAGAATGCAAAGATTGCTTCTTCAGGAACGATTGTTGAGATCCTCCAGTTATTTTTGTAGAGAATTGATTTCACGGGTCTTTCACAGTGAAGAAGAAATGGCTGCCGCAATTGTGGTATACATGGTCTCCATGTTGTCTAGACAAGAGCTAGCGTCAGAGAGATAAATCTTCAGATCAGAAATGTTTTGTTTCTTTTCTGTGATGGAATTATAATTGTCATGTAGGAGTTCTTTCAGCGATAAGATCTCTTCCATGATAGCTCAAAGGGTTATTTTAGGATCTGAGCCTGGCGGTTCTTTTGTTGACAACTTCAGATCCCGCCTAGGTTTCTTAGGCAGGGAGAGGGGTGTTGCTAGCATCGATTTTGGAATTTCTGTTTGCCATGCTAGACCCAGATGGATCAATAGACAAAGGCTAGAGGTCTTGGAAACGTTATGTCTGCATGTTAACCCAGGATTAGATAATGAGGAGACAGGAGCTGAAGGATTAGGCACCCATGCATGTCAGTGTTCACAAGTGTGGATGTTTATGCTATGAGTGTCTTGGAAAACGGGCACACTTCCTTATTTGAGTCATGTCTTAAAGGAGTTATGAGGAACTAAGCCCTGACTCAACCACCTGCCAGACTACCTCTCCATCAGATCTGGGAGAACACCTGGAGAAATCAGCATTCCACATCATAAAAGATGATGACAAACCTACTCTCTCCATAGAAAACAAACAGTTCTCAAGAATCATGGACAAAGAATTCTTTAAATATGAAACACACATCTGGGCAGTTCCTCTACCTTTCCGGATGCCCAGACCTCGATACCCTATCAGAGATCATGACTCCCTTCACTGCAGAAGACTTTGAAGTGAAAACCAGAGACAAAACAATTTTGCGGGAGTCGGAATCAAGATGGCGTCGTAAACGGATGTCGGGTTAGCCAGCTCCTGAGGGCTCCCATAGACGCGCTGCCAAAGTGGAATTTTCTCTGACCTACTGATGGAGAAGAGAAAAGGAAAGGTAGCAGTTCCTACCTCCGTGGTTCCGCAGTCAACATCCACCACACGACAGACGACTCTGGATAACTTCGGGGTTGGGGTCCCTGGAAATCGGACACCCACTTCGATAAACTCGGCCCCTTTGAGGACCTAGGGCAGCATTGAGGGAGTAACGCTTAGCCCTCCCTCCCTTACTGCACCACCGCGACCCGGAAGCGATTTGCTGCTCGTGGGGTCACAACGACTGGAAGCTGTGGAGTCTCCCGGTTCTTCAGCATTTGTTGAGGGAGGACCCACGAGCATGTCTACCCCGGACAGAGGAACAACAATGCAGGACTCTGTTCGAAGATCTGCTGTAACTGCCCGGGAGATTGAAGCCGTGAGTACCGGAATCTTTGAAATACCTGCAGTGGTTACAATGAATGAGTTATGGGACGCTATCCAGGGAGTGAATAATACTTTACTTTTGCTGAATACTTCCTTTAAAAATGAAATTATTGATATAAAGAAATCTAATCAATTGATAGCTAAACAAATTCAAGAGCAGAATGTTAAGACTCAAAAAAAATCGAAGGACAGATAATAAAGAATTAAAAAAAACAACAACATTTTGCAACCTTCAAGAATGACATATTAGCCAATGGTATACAGAGCCAGATCCACCCTTGAAAGAAAATGAAGTATTGGTACTTATCTACCTTTGGTGCGTTATCACTCACAGAAACTTGGTCAGATCAGAATTGTACTTGATTACGGTGCTCAGTTCCAAGGAATCCTGCATGACCATTGGCTAACATGTCTTTTGTGAAGGTTATAAAGTGTTGTTTTATCTCTGGTTTTATGTTTACAGTCTCCTTCAGTGAAGTGAGTCGTGAAATATCTTGATATCTGGACCTACCATTATCAATGGCCTATTAGGGGTCTTGGTCCATTTCAGAAAATAACTAATTACCGTAACAGCTGACATCCAGCAAAGCATTCTACTTTTTGTTGTACACCAAAACTACAGAAATTACCTACAATTCCTGTGGTACCACAACAATGACATGAATATAGTGATTGTGGAGTACAGAATGTGAGTCCATATCTTTGGTAACAGTCTTATCACCTGCGATGGCTACATACAAGCTCAGGACAATCCAAAGAGGAGAAAAAATGGAGTATGGCAGATGCCACATGTTTCACAGAAAAAGACTTTGATGTGGATGGTAGATTGAAATCCTTACCCACCGCAGAAGAAGCAACTGAATTGTTAAAAAGAACACAATCAATGCAAGCGGAAGCCAGTTTGAGACTCCACAAAATTGCCTCCAACAGTGCTGAAGTAATGAAAGCATTTATTTCGGAAGATCATGCAAAAGACTTAAAAAGCTTGTAGATACACCTCAACAGTATAGACTTAATTTAAGTTGTGATCTAAACAGATGTATTCACCTTTGAAGTCTCAACCCACGAAAATCAAGGTGTCCTGTCTACAGTGAACTGTATATATGATGCACTGGGGTTTGTGGCTCCAGTCACTATCCAAGGAAGATCCTTATTAAGAGAACTTTCACTATGTACCGATGAGTGGGATGCCCCATGCCACAAAAAAAAAGAGACAAGAATGGGAAAAATGGAAGGATTCCCTTAAAACTGTTGAACAGCTCCATATTCCACAAACATACATTCCTATGCCACTCAGTACTGCCTTCTGCAAAGAGATTTGCATCTTCTCAGACATATCTGTAAAAGCTATAGCTGCAGTGGCCTATTTCAAAGTAATAAATGCAGAAGGAACATCTTATGTGGGCATCATCTTCAGCAAAGCTAAGTTAGTACCACAGCCTAATCATACCATTCCAGGTCTGGAGCTGTGTGGAGGAGTGTTGGCAATACAGATAGTGTAGGATGAGTGAAATGGACATTTATCTAGTCAAATTCTATTCTGACAGCAAATAGAACTGGTCTACACCTACAAACAAACTAGGAGATTCTATGTATATGTCAACAAGCATATACAAAAGTCAACGTGACCAGAACAATGGCATTATGTGCTCACTGACCAAAACCCAGCAGATCATGTTACAAGTTTTGAACCAGCATTCCATTCAATGAGGCCAACAGGGCCATATTTTCTTTTAGTCTGATTACAAATCCTCAGCTTCAGAGAACTCTTTTGAGCTTGTAGACCCTGATTCTGACTCAGAAGTTCATCTAGAAATAACTGCTCTTGCTACTAGAATTGTTTCTGAGAATAACTTAGGAGCTCATTGCTTCTCAAGTTGGGCAATGCTCAGAAGAGTTGTAATGCACTTCCATCCATCTTGTGCACTCATTTCATCAACCAGTTGATGGAAGACCAGACACCTGTCATCACTGGTACCTTTGCACAATGCCTCTGTTAGTCAATGATAAAACCAATATTCTGTGCAGAGAGAATATAACGTACCTAACAACGAAAACTTTCTGATAAAATTCTAAATTGCTTTAAAGGACATAATAGGGCAGCACACTGCAGTGTTATCAAATACAATGTCCTTTTTTCAAAAATATAATATAGGATCACTCAGTGTGTCAGTATTCACACATACTGGTAAGTACGTCAAAAGAGTAAAATAGAGCTTAAATAGCTACTTTTGCTTATGTTAGTGACCATGTTCACACATCCTCATAATCCTACTTCTGAACATTTTAACCAAAGTAATGCAGTATCCAAACCGCAAAATGTGTCTATAAAGCAAAAATTGAGCTTCATAACGTGCCAAAATTAAAGCATCTGCTAACATTTAAATTGTCATACATAAAATACCAATGTAGTGAGTCACTTAGCTGTGGCAGATTAAACAGACAGCAGCTCTATGAGGTGCTCCGTTTTGCATAACTTCTTTAGGAATCGCAATTGCACACAAAATATCTTTCATTCACTGAATGCCACCAAACTCCATGATGCCAAAGACGCGAGCTTACTTCACACCCACAACGGCTTCCTTCTTGAACTTCGGTAAAATTAAGTCATTAGCCTACATTTCCCATAACTCTCCAACTATGGAAATAAACAAAAAACATACATCTTCGTTTCAAAAAACTCCCCAAATTTGTCCATATCCTACCACGCACCCTAACGAAAATTTAAATAATAGTGCTCCACTCGTTCACACCCCAATCAGAGGTCAAATTGAGACGAAAAATCCAAAATTGTTCATGTTCAGCCAATAACTGTTATCTCCTCCCAATTGAGACACCTAGACTTGCTCAATAATCCACCATTCAACTTGATAAAAGCTGTGACTGCAGTCCATAAAATGTTGGACCATCAGAGCTGTAGTCACCTATTAAACCTGCTGTGATGTTAACTAAGATGAGTTTTCACATTCCTGATGGTACGTCCAATATAGGATTTATTGCACTAACACCTGATGATGTATGTAACATGAGTGGAATCACAAGCTGTAACTTGTCTTACCAGTGTGAAAATAAGTCTAATCAGCAGTGGCGTAGCAAGGGCGGGGTGGTGGGGGTGGTCCGCCCCGGGTGTCCGCGGGTGGGGGGTGCTCCGTCGCGTCTCTTCTCCTGCCACCGCCTGCCTTTTTCTTTCTTTCTTTTTTTTAAATCCGTGCAGCCACGCAGGCAGCGCTTTGCGTCTGCCCTGCGTGTGCTGTGAAAGAAGTAAATCGCCAGCGCTGGCTTCGGGCCTTCCCTCGATGTCCCGCCCTCTTGTGAGGTAACTTCCTATTTCCTCGAGGGCGGGACATCGAGGGAAGGCCCGACGCCAGCGCTGGCGATTTACTTCTTTCACAGCACACGCAGGGCAGACGCGAAGCGCTGCCTGCGTGGCTGCACGAATTAAAAAAAAAAAAAAAAAAGGCAGGCGGTGGCAGGAGAAGAGGGCTCTGTGGCTCTCAATGGAGGGGGGACGGGACTAGGTCAGGGGGGAGCTCAGAGGGGAGAAGGGGATTGGAGAGGGGGTGGGGGAGTTCAGAGGAGGGGTGCTCAGAGGGGAGAAGGGGATTGGAGAGGGTGGGGGTGCTCAGAGGGGAGAATGGGGATTGGGGAGGGGTGGGGGTGCTCAGAGGGGATTGAGGAGGGTGGGGGAGCTCAGTAGGGTACTCAGAGGGGAGAAGGGGATTGGGGAGGGGTGCTCAGAGGTGAGAAGGGGATTGGGGAGGGTGGGGGTGCTCAGAGGGGAGAATGGGGAGGGGTGGGGGTGCTCAGAGGGGATTGGGGAGGGGTGGGGGAGCTCAGAAGGGTACTCAGAGGTGAGAAGGGGATTGGGGAGGAGTGGGGGAGTTCAGAGGAGGGATGCTCAGAGGTGAGAAGGGGATTGGGGAGGGTGGGGGTGCTCAGAGGAGAGAATGGGGATTGGGGAGGGGTGGGAGAGGGAAGTGCTCATGGGAGAAGGGGTCTGAATCTGGAACTGGGGACTGAAAAGGGACAGGGGATGAAACTGTGGGGATTGGGGCTTTAAAGGGGACAGGGAGAACTGGCTGGGGCTGAAGCTCGGGAATGGTGAGAGAAAAGGGGTGGGGTTGAAACTAGGGGCTGAAAAGGGGACATGGAGAAGTGGCTGGGGGCTGAAGCCCAGGACTGATGGGAGAAAAGGGCTGGGGACTGGTGGGATAGTGGGGCTGAAAAGGGTGGCAGGTGGGAGATGTGGGCTGGAACTGGAACTAGGTGCAGGTGGAAAGAGGGGCAGAGAGAGGGGACAGACCCTGGATGGAAGGGGGGGGAGCGTGAGGGAGGGCAGACCCTGGATGGATGGGAGAGGGAGGGCAGACGGATCGAAGGGGCAGAGAGAAAGGGCAGATGGTGGGTGGAAGGGGGAGAGAGAAAGAGGGCAAATGGTGGATGGAAGGGGCAGAGAGAGACGGCAGACACTGGATGGAAGGGGCAGAGAGAGAGGGCAGACACTGGATTTCAGAGAAAGAGCAAAGACAGATGCTGAATGGAAGGAAGACAGTGAAAAGAAGATGAGGAAAGCAGAAACCAGAGACAACAAACTGTAAATAAAATATATATTTTTTTTTTTTTGCTTTAGGGTATAGTATTGTATCTGTGTTTATGTGTTAATAAGTGTTTATAAATAGAACATATAAATAAGGTAATCATTTTATTGGACTAATGTTTAATACATTTTGACTTAACTTTCAGAGAACAAAACCCCCTTCCTCAAGTCAGGATAGGATACTATAACAGCACTATACTGTACTGACCTGAGGAAGGAGGTTTTGGCCTCTGAAAGCTAAATGTATTAGTCCAATAATGGTATTTTATTTTCTATATTTGTTTTATTTCTATTTGTTAATTTGTAAAGTGGTGATCGGATTTGTTAGTTTTTTCAAATTTACATCCAGTCTTTATATTTTGCACAGTACTAGGGGACATTTTCTGTTTCTGTGGTGTTGCATTGTATGCAGAGTCTGGCATCGGGGGTTCAGTTTAATTTTTGTCTAAATAGAAAGTTTATGATTACTTATTCTATAGTGGATTAGGGTGTATCTGTGTTTGTGAAAAAGACATGGCTTTCGGTTGGCACTGACTGTGCAGGATCGGCGATCTGTACTAATCTGTTTGTTTTCGTTTTACAATAGGTGAATTGATGTTCTAGTGCTCACTGAAGCGTTTAAGATGCTTGTGTGATTTGTAGAAATGACTGCTTATGGTATGGTAGAATTGCGCTATAGGTCCTGAGTGTTTTGTATTCTCGGTATGCCTAGTACTGGATTTGGGGGGGGGGGGGGGGGTGTTAAAAAATGACCAGCCCCGGGTGTCAACTACCCTAGCTACGCCACTGCTAATCAGTCACAACTTTTGTAATAGCACAAAAACTACATCTACTACAAGGGGGATGTTTACCAACTTGTGTCCTTGTATTCTCCTGAAAATTTGTCTTAACCACCCAATTTCTAATATTTTGACCCCTAGAATATGCTATAGAAGGACCTGCCTGAAAAATTGGATGTAACTGGAGCATATGCCAGTGTTTACATAGGATCCTTGTCACCTTGGCGGGGGGGGGGGGGGGGGGGGCAATACTGAAAACACAAAATTTGTTTGTCTACCCGCTCTTTCGGTCTAGTTTGTAACAAAAGGCCCTGACTGGCATATAATGCTCTTCGATAAGCCTTTTTTTTTAAAAATCACTGTAGCAGAATATCCATGCTCCATAAAATGTTTTACTAATTCTCTGAGCCTGCTGTTTATACTGTTCAACTGAAGAACAAATCCTGTGAATACGTAGAAATTGACTTACAGGTAAACAGTCCTTCAATTTTCTAGGGTGACAACTAGAATAATGCAAGTAACTGTTGCGGTCATCTTATATATATATTGTAGTATGCAATTGATGAACATTCTAAAACATGATTTTCTCAAAACTATGATGCATGTCAAATTGGATGTTTGAATCCAAAGAATTGAACCACTGTAAAAAAAAGAAAAAAACAAAACTTTCAACTGCTGACTAGTGGAAGTCCATATGAAAAAAAACATCATCAATGAATCTATACCAAATTTCTAATGTGCCCACCACATAGAAACATATAAATATTGTTCTTCAAATCTAGAAACAAACAGATTACCCATACTTAATCAAGCAGAGAGTACAATCCTACACTGAAATGTATGCTGAGGAATTTAAATGCATCAGCATAAACCTTTCCACAAATAGTGCCCTACGGAAGATAAACTGTTTCACTCACAAGGATGGACTGCTGAGAATTGTTGGCCATCTCATCCACGCTGAACTAGACAAAGGTGAGAGGAACCCTCTTTATTGTTCCAGCTCAGCACCCCATAACTACCACATAGATAGTTGCACCTTAATATCTTCTTTCTCACAGAAACCTGGCTTTGTGATGGCAAAACACTCATTTTATCTCAATATTTGCCATTGCAATGCTCTGCTTTCTCTACTCCCAGACTGACAACTAAAAAGGGAGGTGGGGGTTGCTGCATTAGTCCCTTCCACTCTTCCTGTTTCTGCTCTATCATGTGATCTCCTTCCACTCCCAGAATCCCTCCGCCTCCGGTTGAACACTTTACCATCCGTTCATTTCCTACTGCTTTATCTTCCACCCTCTCCTGATTTCTCTCTCCAAGACTGCTTTGCTCATTCTTTGTCTAAAGCAATCCTTTGCTTTCCCAACTTAGTCATCTTAGGGGATTTTAACCTTCATCCAGATAGTCCTTCACGCTTTATTGATAAACTAGTAAAAAAGGCCAGTTTCTGACACAAATGAAACGGACGCTAGCAAGGTTTTCCTCAGAGTGTGTATGTTTGAGAGAGTGTATGTGAGAGTGTGTGTGTGTGTGTGTGTGTGAGAGAGAGAGAGAGAGAGAGAGAGAGAGAGAGTGTGTGTGTGAGAGAATGAGAGTGTGTGCAAGTGCGTACGTGAGTCACAGTGTGTGACAGAGTTTGTTTCACACAGATACGTGTGCGAGAGAGAGTGTGTGAGACACAGACTCTCTGTGAGACTGAGTGTATGAGACTAAGAGAGTGTGTGACTGTGTGACACATACGAGTGAATGTGATACAGTGTGAGACATAGAGTGTGTGAGAGACAGTGTGTGAGAGTGAGAAAGACATTGACTGTGAGAGAGAGTGTGAGTGTGACAGAGATACCTCCCACCCTCTGGTGTCAGGCCCCCCTCCCTCCCTCTCTCTGGTGTCAGCCCCCCCCCTCTCTCTGGTGTCTGAGCGTTACTGTGCAGGACGCTGAGCTCTGGCTGTACTTCAAGGAACTGACCAATCCTATTTAATAGAATGCACCTCCAACATTCTGAAGCCGAGAAACCTCATGTGGTTGGTCACTTCTGCTTGTGACGAACCTGGAAGTACTCGAGGGCGGAGCTTACAGAGATGGAGCCTGAGCTTCAGAAGCTTCAAACCCTTCACTGAAGCCACAGAGTCAGCTTCAGAACGTTGAGGTTGGTTTTTATTATATAGGATGCTTCTCCAACATATCCCCTTTCCAACTCGCATTGCTGGCCACTCTTGATTTAGTGCTCACTCATCGTTCTGACCAATTGCCCCTTTGAATTTCACATTCAACCCTGTTCCTTGGTCCATCCATTTAATTATCACTTTATCCCTCCTCCTTCCCAAACCTGTACTTCCTGCTGTTCAGACTTATACTACATTTCGTGATTTTAAATCTGTTGACCTGTCTACTCCTTTCTACTCTTCCACCACTACTGTCTTCCTTTCCATTTGATTTAATGAACTCCCCACTCCTGCTTCCAGATTTCCCTTTGTTATTCCACTCTACATTCTGTGGTTTAAACTCTGTTTCCCTTCATTCTTTCCCTCTGCCACATCTCGCTGGGAAACTTTGGTATCAAGGTGACCAGCGCATAAATCAAACAGCAGTTACACCAGGCTGAAAGAACCTGGAGTAGGTCAAAAACCTCCTTGGATCTCTGTCATTACTGCACCTTTTCTCCATTTCTACTGCTCCTAATTTAAATCTTTGTCTCTTAAATACTATACAAATTTGATTAACAACTCTACTGATTGTGCTAAGACAATGTTCCATGTAATCTCCTGTCTACCATAAGCCCTCAAAGTAATATTCCTAATACCCTTACTGCAACCAACTTTGTCAACCACTTTAGTCATAAGATTGAGAATCTCCAAGCAACCCTTCCTACATTACCCACAGGCTCATCTCTAACTTCTCAATATCCTCTTTAACCCTACACTTCCTCCACAGACCTCCCTTTACAATCATTCCTTCAGTCTTCCTGGTCAAGTTTCAGCTTACCCTCACTAACCTCCCTTGATAAAGTGTTTTCATCGGCCCTGAAAACAACTTGTCCTTTCAACTGCATTCCTTTCACTTGGCTTGGTGTCCCATCACACAGTTTTCTTCCCTTGGCGCTCTCTATAAGTAATAGTCTCTTGTCCTGGAAGACTGCAATGATATGTCCAGTTTTGAAAAAGTCTTCACTTCAGTACTCAACAATTACAGAACAATCTCCAATATTCCATTCCTTTCTGAGCTCATTGAAAGGAGTGTTTTCTCCTAACTTACACAAAATGTTGAAGCATCAAACCTACAGACGTCACAATCTGGTTTTTGCCAAGGCCACTTGACTGAGACAATGATTGCCTCCCTTTTGAACAACATCCATGCTGCCTTTGATCATGGCAACCCTGTCTTGTTATCTCTTTAGATCTCATCACAGCTTTTGACCTGGTTAGTCATTTATTTCTCCTAGCCAGGCTCTCCTCTGTGGCCTTTTCGGTTCCAACCACTGCTGCTTTTCTTCTTTCTTAACTAATCGGTTCTTTGGAGTGCTTACCCTCTTTCAGTGAATCTGATTCCTTCCCACTTTCCTGTGGAGTTCCCCAAGGTTCAATGTTGTCCTCACTCCTCTAACATTTTCTTTTTTTTATTTATTTATGAATTTTCACATTTACATTTATGCAATAAACATAAATTATGGAATATAAAGAAAAAATAATCAAGAAATTAAATCATAATACAAGAAAATAACTCATATGTTTAGTCCACCATTATTGATCCAAGATCTAGGAAATATAGTTTTTAAATCTCAATTAAATTAATTGAAACAATTATAATCTACAGAGTAGAAGGAACATGAGTGAACACAGCCGAGGCTTAGGGCTAGTGATCAAGGACGACTACTACTACATTATTCCTTAGTAGAAATAAATTCTAACAATTTGTCTGGGTCAAAAAATATATAATTTGTGGAATTCAAAGAAACATTACATTTACACGGAAATTTAAGAAGAAAAGTCCCCCCTAAATGAAGGACTCTTGCTTTTAGCAACAACAATTCTTTTCTTCTTTTTTGTGTATCTCGTGTATTTTTGATCCCAGGAAAAGAGAGTTCATGTGGCGGAAATAAAGTCTGAATATATTATTTTGATCCGGTTCTAGAGCAAACGTGACCAACAATATTCTGTTATAACTTCCATGGAATTTTCAAGGAATTCCGTTAAATTTAAGTCAGGTTGAGGAGAAACAGGCAATCTTGTTATTTCAGTACCAGTAATATATTGGGTTTTAGTGATTGGTGGAAAGCCTTCAGGGGGGACATCCAGTACTTCCACAGTATACTTTTTTAAACATTTCTAATGCTGGGATGAGAGGAGACTTAGGAAAATTCAAAAAACATAGGTTATTTCTCCTTATCTGATTCTCCGAATATTCAATCTTACGTTTTTGGAAGTTACTATCTTTTATTAGCGTTACTGTAGAAGATTGCACTGATTTTATATCATTATCTAAAACCTCCATTTTGGTTGTCTGCTCTTCCACCTTGCCAGATAAATGATTTTGGGCCTGTTTTAATTCCGCCACTTTCCACCGCAAGGTACCTCATAATTGTTGTAGGCTTGTATTCAGTCCTTGGATCGCTTCCCATAATGTTTCCATTGTAGCAACCGCAGGTTTCGCCATATTTCCAACCCTCACGGAGGGCTCGCCATGATTTCCCTCAGACACGGACACCTGCTTCACAGAACCTGCCTGGGGAGTTGTTCTCACTGGCGACGACGTGGCAACGGGGTCTCCACTTACAGCAACTGAGATCCTGCTTCTGGGTCTCAGCATGCTGCTGTCTCGTTGCCTCCGTTTCTCCTCCGGGTATTGGAGGTGCAGTTGTCGGGGGAGGACTTACGATGCTCCCTCAGCGCTGTGGTCGAATGTATCTCCCGGACCCCTCTAGGCGTCCACTCGGGTTCCCGGTGCTCGCATGCCCGATTCTTCCAGGCACCATCTTGGACCGAAATCCACAATTTTCTTACCTCACTCCTCTAACATTGTCATTAGTCTTCTTGCTACTCTAATCTAGGTTTCATCTGTTAAATTCTACATTTATACTACTACTACTAATCATTTCTATAGCGCTACTAGACGTACGCAGCAGGAGCTTAGCCGAGATTGGGAGGCGGGGCTGGTGGTTGGGAGGTGGGGATAGTGCTGGGCAGACTTATATGGTCTGTGCCAGAGCCGGTGGTGGGAGGCTGGGATAGTGCTGGGCAGACTTATATGGTCTGTGCCAGAGCCGGTGGTGGGAGGCGGGGATAGTGCTGGGCAGACTTGTACGGTCTGTGCCCTGAAAATGACAGTTACAAATCAAGGTAAGATATACACAAAAACTAGCACATATGAGTTTGACTTGTTGGGCAGACTGGATGGACCGTGCAGGTCTTTTTCTGCCGTCATCTACTATGTTACTATGAACATGAAGAGACAGTCCCTGCTTAACAGAGCTTACAATCTAATTAGGACAGACAAAGAGGACAAACAAGAGATAAGGGAATATTAAAGTGATGATGATAAAATAAGGGTTCTGAACAAGTGAATAAGTGTTAGGAGTTAAAAGCAGCATTCAAAAAGGTGGGTTTTTAGCTTAGATTTGAAGACGGCCAGAGATGGAGCTTGACGTACCGGCTCACGAAGTCTATTCCAGGCATATGGTGCAGCAATATAAAAGGAATGGAGTCTGGAGTTAGCGGTGGAGGAGAAGGGTGCAGATAAGAGAGATTTTCCTAGTGAACGGAGTTTCCGGGGAGGAGTGTAGGAAGAGATGAGAGTGGAGAGGTACTGAGGAGCTGCAGAGTGAATGCACTTAAAAGGCAATAAGATGAGCTTGAACTGTATGCGGAAACGGATAAGGTGCCAGTGAAGTGACTTGAGGAGAGGGCTAATATGAGCATAACGACACTGGTGGAATATTAGTTGTGCAGCAGAATTTTGAACAGATTGAAAAGGAGAGAGATGGCTAAGTGGGAGACCTGTGAGAAGTAAGTTGCAATAGTCTAAGTGAGAGGTGATAAGAGTGTGGATGAGAGTTCTGGTAGTGTGCTCAGAAAGGAAATGGCGAATCTTGGTGATATTATAGAGAAAGAAATAACAGGTTTTAGCAGTCTGCTGAATATGTGCAGAGAAGGAGAGGGAGGAGGGAAGGTGGTAGAACTAGAGGACATGAATTGAGGTTGCAGGGTGGCAGACTCAGGAGTAGAGAGTTGCACGGGGACAGAAATCCAACCCATCCCCGCCCGTCCCTGCTGGAATCTTACCCGTCCCCACCCATCCCCACTGGAATCTTACCCATCCCCACCCATCCCCGCAAAAATTTAAACCATCCCAACCCGTCCCCACAAGAATTTAACCCATCCCCACCCATTCCCCGTAAGAATTTAATAGTACATAAAAGAAAGTTCCAGTCAGCTCCCTCAGTCTCTTTCTGGATTTGAGCCACAGCACTGTAGGCAAGGAAGGAATGGAAGTTGGAACTTGGAACACTCTGGTGCACACATGTAAGATTTGTCTCTGATTCACTGGCAGTGTGTGCTGAGAGGCCGCCACATGCACGCGCCAGTAGGTCAGTTGACATCTGATTCTCATGCCTGTGTCAGAGCTGAGGTCTGTGCACCAGCCTGGGAGCAAAGAGGATTAATAGTAACATAGTAAGTGACAGCAAATAGACCTGAACGGTCCATCCACTCTGCCCAATAGTCACACTCATGATCAATTCATCATTAAATCAACGAGTGTGATATTATATACTTGATTATGGTCTTTCTTTCATGTTTCTGGAACAAAGACCACAGGAGTCTATCTGGCCCCATCCTTATGTTCCAACTGCTGGAGTTGCCATCGAAGCCCACTCCAGCCTATTCATGTTCTCATTTGTGGGACACAGACCGTAAAAGTCTGTCCAGCACTGTCCTCATGTTCCAGCCACTGAAGTTGCTGTCTAAGCCCTTTCCAGCCCATCCTACACCAGCTTGCCATGTATGAGACACAGACCATATAAGTCTGCCAGGTATCAGCTCTAGTTCATCACAGCCAGAGTCGCCATCTAAGTGTCACTTGACATATCCACACACATGCAGCCATTTAAGGTTAGCTTTTATATAACTTCCATTTTCTAATTAGAGATCCTCTGTGTTCATCCCACGCCTTTTTGAATTCCGTCATCATTTGTGACTCTACCACCTCCTTAATGGAAGACTTTCCACATTTATGCTGTTAAAGCAAGGAAGAAGAGGAGGAGGAGGAGGAGGAGGAGACAGCACTCAAATAAATTGGTATTCGGTAGATGAGAGGCTGGTGCAAGTGCAGCTTACACTTCCATGGGAAGCCCACAGAACTGGTTCCATCCCCGCGGGAACCCCGCAGGAACTGCCTCCGTCCCCGCGGGAACCCCGCAGAACTGGTTCCATCCCCGCGGGAACCCCGCAGGAACTGCCTCCGTGCAGCTCTCTACTCAGGAGTAATGTCAGGAAGTATTTTTCACGGAGAGGGTGGTGGATATATGGAATGCCCTCCCGCGGGATGTGGTGGAGATGAAAATGGTAATGGAATTCAAACATGCGTGGGACAAACACAAAGGAATCCTGTTTAGAAGGAATGGATCTATGGAATGATATTATGTGGATGATATTCTGTTTGTCTTGACCCAGGACCCCTACTTGCTAGATCTTTCAGTTCTCCAATTATGTCTTTATAACACTGACCACTGGACTAGCATTGTCTAGTCCTTAACCTAGCAAAATCAGTAGCCATTTGGATTATGGGTCATGCATAGCATCCTATAGTTGTCCACTCTTTACCTTGGTGGAATCTTTTAAATATTTAGGAGTGCACTTTGATTTGCAGCTTTCCTTTGTCTCTCAGATTGAATCGGTAGTCCAAAGTTTCCTATATCTGTGCATTATCTATTCTATCTGTCCTTTTCTTGGCCATGATGCCTGTGTCACTCTCCGTTATGCCCTTGTATCGACCAAATTGAACTACTGTAAAGTGAAGATATATACCTGTAGCAGGTATTCTCCGAGGACAGCAGGCTGATTGTTCTCATGATTGGTCGATGTCCGCGGCGGCCCAGGAAACCGGCAAAATTTTGCAAGCAAAACAAAAATCTTTAGAGAACGCTCCCGCGCATGGTCAGAGCGCACCGAGTATGCGCGAACACCTTCCCGCCCGCGGCACGAGCGTGTCATCCCCAGTTTAATAAAAAGCAACCTGAGAACCAGAAAAACTGCAAAGGGGAGGTGGGTGGGTTTGTGAGAACAATCAGCCTGCTGTCCTCGGAGAATACCTGCTACAGGTATGTATCTTCACTTTCTCCAAGGACAAGCAGCTGCTTGTTCTCACGATTGAGACCAGACTCTTACAAGTGTAGAAGGTATTCGAGCAGGGTCTGTGTAGGGCAAGAGCGAGGATCTAGGGCCTTGCTGTCACACCAGATGGCAAACCTCCTCCATTTGAAAGAATAACACTTTTTCATGGAATCTTTTCTGGAAGCAAGCAAGACCTGGGAGACACCCTCTGAAAGACCCAAGGAGGCAACTTCTAAGCTCTCAACATCCAGGCTCTCAACATTCTGGATGATGAGGGTCAGAAAACACTCCAATCTCCACAGTTCTTCGGAGGACAACTCCAGAAGAAGAGGAAACCAGATCTGATGAGGCCAGAAGGGAGCAACCAGGATCATTGTTCTGTGGTCTTGCTTGAGTTTCAGCAAAGTCTTCCCTACTAGAGGTATGGGAGGATACGCATACAGAAGGCCTATCCCCCAATGCGGGAGAAAGGCATCTGACGCTAGTCTGTTGTGGGCCTGAAATCTGGAACAGAATTGAGGGACTTTGTGATTGATCTGAGTGGCAAAAAGATCCACCGAGGGGGTGCCCCATGCTCGGAAGATCTTGAGGACAACGCCCATGTTGAACGATCACTCGTGCGGTTGCATGATCCTGCTCAACCTGTCGGCCAGACTGTTGTTTACGCCTGCCAGATACGTGGCTTGGAGAAACATGCCGTGACGGCACGGCCAAAGCCACATCCGGACGGCTTCCTGACAGACGGCGAGATCCGGTGCCCTCCTGCTTGTTGGTTTAATACATTGCAATCTGATTGTCTGTCTGAATCAGAATGATTTGGTTGGACAGCCGATCTCTGAAAGCCTTGAGAGCGTTCCAGATCGCTCATAATTCCAGAAGGTTGATCGGAAGACCCTTTTCCTGAAAGAACCAAGCTCCTTGAGTGTGAAGTCCTTCTACATGAGCTCCCCACCCCAGGAGGGATGCATCCGTCGTCAGCACTTTTTGTGGCTGAGGAATTTGGAATGGACGTCCCAAGGTTAAATTGGATCGAATGATCCATAACTGAAGGGAACTGCAAAAGTCGGTGGACAGATGGATCACATCCTCAAGATCCCCTGTGGCCTGGCACCACTGGGAAGCTAGAGTCCATTGAGCTGATCTCATATGTAGGCGTGCCATGGGAGTTACATGAACTGTGGAAGCCATGTATCCTACGAGTCTCAACATCTGCCGAGCTGTGATCTGCTGAGACGCTCGAGCCATGGACACTACGGCCAGGAGATTGTCTGCCCTTGCCTGGGGAAGATAAGCTTGAGACGTCCGTGTGTCCAACAGAGCTCCAATGAACTCCAATTTTTGAACTGGGACAAGATGGGACTTGGGATAATTGATCACGAAACTCTAGCACTCGAATACTCATCCGCATGCACTGTAGAGCGCCTGCCTCTGAGGTGCTGAAAGTGCCGAGTTTCCAACTGAAATCGAAGATACTTCCTGTGAGCTGGGAGTATCGAGATGTGGGTATAGGCATCGTTTAAGTTCAGAGACCATAGCCAATCGTTTTCCTGAATCTTGGGAAAAGGGTGCCGAGGGAAACCATCCTGAACTTTTCTCGGACTAGGAATTTGTTCAGGGCCCTTAGGTCTAGAATGGGACGCATCCCCCCTGTTTTTTTTTGTACAAGGAAGTACCTGGAATAGAATCCCAGCCCTTCTTCCCCTGGTGGAACGGGTTCAACTGCACTGGCCTTTAGAAGGGCGGAGAGTTCCTCTGCAAGTACCTGCTTGTGCTGGGAGCTAAGGACTGAGCTCCTGGTGGACAATTTGGAGGCATGGATTCCAGATTGAGAGTGTATCCTAACCGGACTATTTGAAGAACCCACCGGTCGGAGGTTATAAGAGGCCACCTTTGGTGAAAAAATATTAACCTCCCTCCAACCGGCAAGTCATCCGGAACGGACACTTGCACTGTGGATATGCTGCACTGGAGCCAGTCAAAAGCCCATCCCTTGCTTTTGGCTGGGGAGCCGCATGGGCCTTAGACGCACGCTGTTGACGAGAACGAGCGTGCTGGGACTGAGCCTGGGTAGGCTGCCGAGAAGCAGGAGTGTACCTATGCCTATTATAGGAATAGGGAGCACTCCTTCTCCCTCCAAAAAACCTCCTAGATGAGGAGGTGGTAGCAGAAGACACACGGCGGGAGACAGAATCCATAGCATCATGGTGCTTTTTGATCTGATCGACCACATCCTCTACATTTTCTCCAAAAAGGTTCTCCCCCCCAGCAAGGAACACCCGCCATTCGCTGCTGGATCTTATGATCCAGGTCAGAGACACGCAGCCATGAGAGTCTGCGTATCACTATACCTTGAGCATTGGCATTTAAAAAGGAGATAGAGCAGCTTTTAAACTAGAAATGGGGGGAAGGCCAACAGTCGCTCAAAAACGCATGGTTCGGGGTAAGGTATCTTTCAAAGATATCACCAAAACAGGGAAGATAGGGTATCCTGATAGTGAGGTTACAAAAGAGACCGTAGTAGATCAGGTGTCCTTAAATAAAAATCAGACAAAAGATTACAAAATAATACTGTCAAGTACTGAGCATGATGTAAATATGAACAACAAACAGTTTGAAATGTCTATATGCGAATGCAAGAAGCCTAAGAAATAAGATGGGAGAGTTAGAATATATTACACTAAATGAAAAATTAGATATAATAGGCATCTCTGAGACCTGGTGGAAGGAGGATAACCAGTGGGACACTGTCATACCGGGGTACAAATTATATCGTAGTGATAGGGTGGATCGAATTGGTGGAGGGGTAGCATTGTATATTAACGAGAGCCTTGAATTAAATAGATTGAAAATTCTGCAGGAAACAAAACACGTCTTGGAATCACTGTGGATTGAAATTCCATGTGTAAAGGGGAAAAAAGATAGGATAGGAGTGTACTACCGTCCGCCTGGCCAGGATGAACAAACAGATGCAGAAATGTTAAAGGAAATTAGGGACGCAAACAAACTGGGAACACGATAATAATGGGTGATTTCAATTACCCCGATATTGACTGGGAAATGTAACATCGGGGCACACTAGGGAGGTAAAATTCCTTGATGAATCAAGGACAGCTTTATGGAGCAGCTGGTACAGGAGCCGATGAGAGAAGGAAAAATTCTAGACCTAGTTCTTAGTGGAGCGCATGATCTGGTGCGGGAGGTAATGGTGCTGGGGCCGCTTGATAACAGTGATCATGATATGATCGGATTTGATATTAGCTTTGAAGTAAGTATACATAGGAAATCAAATACGTTAGCATTTAGCTTTAAAAAAGGGGACTATGATAAAATGAGAAGAACGGTGAAAAGAAAACTTAGAGGAGCGACTGCGAGGGTCAAAAATTTACATCAGGCGTGGATGCTGTTCAAAAACACCATCCTGGAAGCCCAGGCCAAATATATTCTGCGTATTAAAAAAGGAGGACGGAAGACCAAACGACAGCCGGCGTGGTTAAAAAGTAAGGTGAAGGAAGCTATTAGAACTAATCCTTCAGAAAATGGAAGAAGGAACCGACTGAAAATAATAAGAAACGGCATAAAAAAATTGCGTTGGAGGGAAAAACACATAGTAAAATTTTTTTTTAAAGTATATTAAAAGCAGGAAGCCAGCAAAAGAATCGGTTGGACCGCTAGATGACCGAGGAGTAAAAGGGGCAATCATGGAAGACAAAGCCGTAGCGGAGAGATTAAATGAATTCTTTGCTTCGGTCTTCGAGGAAGATTTGGGAGTGATACCGGTGCTGGAAATGGTATTCGAAGCTGATGAGTCGGAGAAACTTAATGAATTCTCTGTAAACCTGGAGGATGTAATGGGGCAGTTCTACAAACTGAAGAGTAGCAAATCTCCTGGACTGGATGGTATTCATCCCAGAGTACTGATAGAACTGAAAAATGAGCTTGCAGAGCTATTGTTAGAAATATGTAATTTATCCTTAAAATCGAGTGTGGTACCAGAAGACTGGAGGGTGGCCAATGTAACGTCGATTTTTAAAAAAGGTTCCAGAGGAGATCCGGGAAATTATAGACCAGTGAGTCTGATGTCGGTGCCGGGCAAAATGGTAGAGACTATTATTAAGAACAAAATGACAGAGCATATTCAAAAGCATGGATTAATGAGACAAAGTCAACATGGTGAAGGGAAATCTTGCCTCACCAATCTACTACATTTCTTTGAAGGGGTGAACAAACATGTGGATAAAGGTGAGCCAGTTGATATTGTGTATCTGGATTTTCAGAAGGCGTTTGACGAAGTACCTCATGAAAGACTCCAGAGGAAATTGGAGAGTCATGGGATAGGAGGTAGTGTTCTATTGTGGATTAAAAACTGGTTAAAAGATAGAAAACAGAGAGTAGGGTTAAATGGTTAGTATTCTCAATGGAGAAGGGTAGTTAGTGGGGTTCCATAGGGGTCTGTGCTGGGACCGCTGCTTTTTAGCATATTTATAAATGACCTAGAGATGGGAGTAACTAGTGAGGTAATTAAATTTGCTGATGACACAAAGTTATTCAAAGTCGTTAAATCGCGGGAGGATTGTGAAAAATGACAAGAGGACCGTATGAGACTGGGAGACTGGGCGTCTAAATGGCAGATGATGTTTAATGTGAGCAAGTGCAAAGTGATGTATGTGGGAAAGAGGAACCCGAATTATAGCTACGTCATGCAAGGTTCCACATTAGGAGTCACGGACCAAGAAAGGGATCTAGGTGTCGTCGTTGATGATACATTGAAACCTTCTGCTCAGTGTGCTGCTGCGGCTAAGAAAGCAAATAGAATGCTAGGTATTATTAGGAAAGGAATGGAAAACAAAAATGAGGATGTTATAATGCCTTTGTATTGCTCCATGGTGCGACCGCACCTCGAATATTGTGTTCAATTCTGGTCGCCGCATCTCAAAAAAGATATAGTGGAATTAGAAAAGGTGCAGAGAAGGGCGACGGAAATGATAAAGGGAATGGGACAACTTTCCTATGAAAGGCTAAAGCAGCTAGGGGTCCTCAGCTTGGAGAAAAGGCGGCTGAGGGGAGATATGATAGAGGTCTATAAAATAATGAGTGGAGTTGAACGGGTAGATGTGAAGCGTCTGTTCACGCTTTCCAAAAATACTAGGACTAAGCGGCATGCGATGAAGCTACAATGTAGTAAATTTAAAATGAATCGTAGAAAATATTTCTTCACTCAATGTATAATTAAACTCTGGAATTCGTTGCCAGAGAATGTGGTAAAGGCGGTTAGCTTAGTAGAGATTAAAAAAGGTTTGGACGGCTTCTTAAAGGAAAATTCCATAGACTGTTATTAAATGGACTTGGGGAAAATCCACTATTTCTGGGATAAGCAGTATAAAATGTTTTGTACTTTCTTGGGATCTTGCTAGGTATTTGTGATCTGGATTGGCCACTGTTGGAAACAGGATGCTGGGCTTGTTGGACCTTTGGTCTTTCCCAGTATGGCAATACTTATGTACTTATGAGCAGCTATTCTGGATGTCACATCAAAAGTGTCGTAAGTACCCCTGTCCAGGAATTTTTGACATGCCTTCTGCTGCCTGACCACCTGGTGAAAGGGTTCGTTGAGCACCAGAGGAAGCGCTTCGACCAAACTGGACAGTTGCCTCACCGAGTTCCGCAAGTGGATGCTCGTGTAGAGCTGGTATGTCTGTATCTTGGCTGCGAGCACAGCGGCCTGATACGTCTTCCTCCCAAAAGAATCCAAGGTCCTAGACTCTCTGCCTGGGGGCGCCTAGTATTCTTGGCCCTCTTGAGAGCAAAATCCACCACCACAGAATTGTGAGGTAGCTGAGACTTCACCATCACCGGCTCTCCGTGGACTCTGTACTGGGACTCAGCTTTTTTGGGGACCATTGGATTACAGAGAAGGAACAAAGGAGGAAAAAGAAAGACTCTCAGGCGGAGACATCCTTCTCTCAATGGGCGGAGTAGGATCAGAGGGGACCCCATAAGATTCTTCTTCAGAAAAGTATCTGGGATCTTGCTCTTCCTCCCACGAACGCTCATCCTCAGTATCGGACAAAAGCTCTCTAAGAGCAGCCCGAACCCAAGCCTGTCTCGGCATTGAGGAACGACGACCTCGAAGGGAATGTCGAGAAGTTGACCCCAGCATGGAATGCGGCGAAGCTTCCTCCGCTGACATCGGAGAGATGACCCGGGTGGCAGCTGAGCCGATGCCGCAAGCGGCACCGAGGTCGGGGACCTCACCACAGGCGAAGGACCAGATGCCGCTTCAACAGTCGGTGCAGAAGGCGCAAGCACCCCTGGCACCGAAATAGACTGGCGCAGCAATCCTTCCAGAAGCTCTGGAAGAAGGTCCCTGATGCACTCGTTGAGAGCCACCATCGGAAAAGGCTGCGGGGCCGGTGGCACAATCTGTGGGGGCTCTAGAGTCGGTACCAGGCTGCCAGAAGACCGATGCATCAGCACCTCCTGTATAGAGGGTGTGTGGTCTTCTCGGCGCCGACGCTTCTCGGGTGTCGAATTCCTCGGCTCCCCGGAGCTCTCGGTACTCACATGGAAGGAGATCGATGACGGTGCTTCTTAGCCTTCGCTCAACGCCTGTCATCGAGACTCCTCGGTACCAAAGAGGAAGACGTGGAATCCTTATGCCTCCTCGGAGCCGGGTCCGACGAAGGTCAGTCCTAGGGGGCCTGCATAGCAGTAGGCCTCGAGACAGGTGGAGACCCACTCGATGCCTCGCTGCTCCCAGCGCAATGTGGTCGCTCAGCAGCCATTACCTGTGCTCTCGAAGTCGATGCTTCCCTCGACGTTGATGTCGCCGACCTCGGTACCGAATCCGATGCCGGCATCGAAGGACCGGACCGACCAGAAAAAAGTTTTTTCCGTTCAGCCTCCCGAGACAATTGGGTCCATTTTTTCATTAAAGGACACAGCTTACATGCAGCTGGAAGATGATCGGGTCCCAAGGCACTGGAGACACCACAAGTGGGGGTCAGTACCCCGAGATGGGCCGGCTGCAGTGAGTACAATGCTTGAAGCTGCTGGGTGTCCTCGATGACATGGACGGAAAAACAGCGGCTGCGAAATAAGACGCGATTGTGCCAATTAATTAAAGGCACAAAAAAAAAAGGAAAAAGACAACTCGACCGTGCGGCCTAAAAGAGGGCTGCGACAAAAAGAAAGAAAGAAAACTTATACTCAGAATTAGAAAACTAAGAAAAATAAGGGACTAAAAACAACTTTTTTTTTTAATTTGTGAAACTAAATAAGTAACATAAAAAAAGAAAGAAGATAAAGAAGCTGCAACGCTAAGGTCTCCTGGGCCTTGAAGTTAACACAGCGAAAAAAACCTCCGTGCTACCTCAATCGCGGAAAAAAAGAAACTGGGGATGACATGCTCGTGCTGTGGGCGGGAAGCCGTTCGCGCATGCGCAGTGTGCTCTGCCCGCACGTTCTCTAAAGATTTTTGTTTTGCTTGCAAAATTTTGACGGTTTCCTGGGCCGTCGCGGACGTCGACCTATCGTGAGGACAAGCAAGCCTGCTTGTCCTCAGAGAATACCATTTATGCTGGTTTTCCACCTTCACTCCTTAAAAAACTCCAGACAATCCAAAATACCTCTGTACGCTTACTCTCTGGTGCCATCTGTTTTGACCATAGTAACACAGTAAATAATGGCAGATAAAGACCTCAACGGTCCATCCAGTCTGCCCAACAAGATAAACTCATTTTACATGGTATGTAATACTTTATATGTATGTCTGAGTTTGATTTATCCCTGCCTTTCTCAGGGCACAGACCGTAGAAGTCCGCCCTGCACCGGTTTTATTCTCCAAATATCGGCGTCGCCACCCAGTCTCCACTAAGATTCCATAGATCCATTCCTTCTAAACAGGATTCCTTTGTGTTTATCCCACGCATGTTTGAATTCCATTACCGTTTTCATCTCCACCACCTCCCGCGGGAGGGCATTCCACGTACCCATCACCCTCTCCGTGAAAAAATACTTCCTGACATTACTCCTGAGTCTGCCCTCCTGCAACCCCAATTCATGTCCTCTAGTTCTACCACCTTCCCGTCTCCAGAAAAGGTTCGTATGCGGATTAATACCATTCAAATATTTGAACGTCTGTATAATGTCACCCCTGTTTCTCCTTTCCTCCAAGGTATACATGTTCAGGTCGGCAAGTCTCTCCTCAAACGGTTTGCAATGTAAATCCCATACCATTTTCGTAGCTTTTCTTTGCACCACTTCCAGCCTTTTTACATCTTTAGCCAAATATGGCCTCCAAAACTTAACACAATACTCCAAGTGGGGCCTCACCTATGACTTGTAGAGGGGCATCAGCACCTCCTTTTTTCTGCTGGTTATACCCCTTCTCTATACAGCCTAGCATCCTTCTAACCACGGCCGTCGCCTTGTCACATTGTTTCTTCACCTTCATATCCTTCAACACCAACACCCTAAGGTCTCTCTTCTGAGTCGAGCTTGCTAATCTCTCCCCTCCAACTTGCAAACCTCTCTTAAAACACTACCACTGGCTCCTGATATTATACCAGATTCAAAATAAGATCCTGATGATTGTTCAAAATGTCCTCTACTCTAGGATTCCTTCGTATCTATCTTCACTTATTGGTCCCTACAGACCGTTATGAACACTGTGGTCCTCAACTGCTAATCATCTATCTATACCCCTAGACACTTGTTCTCGACTCAAATTAACACATCAGAGGTTAGAGGGCGGAGCAAGATGGCGGCAGCAACATCGTACCACGGGTGAGCCCTTGGTAGTGCTGTTGTAACCAATTCCTCAGGGTTGATTTTTCTTGTTAAGGACTCTTACCTTATTGTTTCAACGATGTCGCTTACCAAGAGGAAGGGGTTTTTGAGAACCGGAGCCCCGCCGGTACTAACTTCGACTCCAACACAGCCTACTATCGAGGGTTTCCATGCGAGAACCCCTGTTTTGACGCCGGGAAGCCCTGCTGAGCTCGTTGCCCAAGGAGAGGCTGAGCTCCAGGGGCAGGACGTTTCATTGTCCCCCTCGGTGCATTTACCACCACCGCAACCGGCTGAGGTCGATGATGGAGGTGTAGCCCCAAACCGCGATGACGGGAAAGGAGAGCTACAACTGGGTCCCCACTTTGATGCTACAGCCGAGGTCTTTATAACAGCAAAGGTTGAGAGTATTAAGACGGCACAGAGACCAGAAAAATCTCAAGTCTCCTCACTGGAGGTGACCCTTGAGGCGATATGGGAGACTCTACGGACAGTGATGATATCAACCAGCAAGATTGAACCGTTAGTGGGTAATGTAAAGGAATTAACTAATGCATTTACTTCTATGGAAAATGAGGTAACTGAAAAGATTAAAAATTTGTCAATTGAAAACTCTAAATTGAAGGAAACCTCAGTTAAATTAATACAAGACAATATGCTGATACACAATAAGCTGGAATACTTTGAGAATTATAACAGGAGTTTAAATTTACGACTTTTGAATTTTCCATGGACTTCTATATATACCCCATTAGAAATTTTTAAAAGGTATTTGGTAGAAAATTTAAAATTTACCTTAGAAAATATACCTCCACTGAATAAAATTTATTACCTGCCTACAAATAAAGAAGTACAAAGGTCGGTGCAACCGGACTTAAATGTATCAGAGTTACTGGAAACCTCGATGTCTGATATAACTGAGCGGCAAACTTTGCTAGTTTCATTCATATTTCAGCAAGATTTGGAATCTGTTAGGAACATGGGCCTTGAAGAATCTATAAACCCCATTTTATGGGGGGGGAAATCTGGGGTTTTCCAGATGTTACCAAACAAACTCAAATTAAGAGGAAGGACTTCTTAGCACTTCGGTCTGAAACTTTGTCTTTGGGAGCCTCATTTAATTTGAATTATCCTTGCAAATGCAACATAAAATATTTGGGGGTTAAATATGTTTTCTTTTCACCTGAACATTTAAAACAATTTATCTCTCAGAAAAAATGATTATAACGCTTGTTGAGTCTAAACCGTTAAAAAAGGAGACTTTTAACTTTAAAAAAGGAGACTATGATAAAATGAGAAGAACGGTAAAAAAAAAAACTTAGGGGGGCAACTGAGAGAGTAAAAACTGTACAACAGGCGTGGACGCTGTTCAAAAATACCATCCTGGAGGCCCAGGCCATACATATTCCGCGAATTAGAAAAGAAAGACGGAAGTCCAAAAGACACCCGGCCTGGTTGAAAAGTGAGGTGAAGGAAGCTATTAGGGCTAAAAGAAACGCCTTCAGAAAATGGAAGAAGGAACCGTCTGAAAATAACAAGAAACAGCATAAGGAGTGTCAAAGCAAATGCAAGGCGCAGATTAAGAAGGCCAAGAGGGAGTATGAAAAAAAGATAGCATTAGAGGCAAAAAAAAACATAGTAAAAATTTTTTTCGGTATATTAAAAGCAGGAAGCTGGCAAAAGAATCGGTTGGGCCGCTGGATGACCGAGGGGTAAAAGGGGCGATCAAGGAAGACAAAGACGTAGCGGAGAGACTGAATGAATTCTTTGCTTCGGTCTTCACCGAGGAAGATTTGGGTGGGATACCGGTGTCGGAAATGGTATTTCAAGCGGACGAGTCGGAGAAACTTACTGACTTCACGGTAAACCTGGAGGACGTAATGGGGCAGTTCGGCAAACTGAAGAGTAGCAAATCTCCTGGACCGGATGGTATTCATCCTAGAGTACTGATAGAACTGAAAAACGAGCTTGCGGAGCTACTGCTAGTGATATGCAACTTATCCTTAAAATCGAGCGTGGTACCGGAAGATTGGAAGGTGGCCAATGTAACGCCCATTTTTAAAAAAGGCTCCAGGGGAGATCCGGGAAATTATAGACCGGTGAGTCTGACGTCGGTGCCGGGGAAAATGGTAGAGGCTATTATTAAAAACAAAATTACAGAGCACATCCGAGGACATGGATTACTGAGACCGAGTCAGCATGGCTTTTGTGTGGGGAAATCTTGCCTGACCAATTTACTTCAATTCTTTGAAGGAGTGAACAAACATGTGGACAAAGGGGAGTCGGTTGATATTGTGTATCTGGATTTGACAAGGTACCTCATGAAAGGCTACAGAGGAAATTGGAGGGTCATGGGATAGGAGGAAATGTCCTATTGTGGATTAAAAACTGGTTGAAGGATAGGAAACCAGAGAGTGGGGTTAAATGGGCAGTATTCACAATGGAGAAGGGTAGTTAGTGGGGTTCCTCAGGGGTCCGTGCTAGGACCGCTGCTTTTTAATATATTTATAAATGATTTAGAGATGGGAGTAACTAGCGAGGTAATTAAATTTGCTGATGACACAAAGTTATTCAAAGTCGTTAAATCGCGACAGGATTGTGAAAAATTACAAGAGGACCTTACGAGACTGGGAGACTGGGCGGCTAAATGGCAGGTGATGTTTAATGTGAGCAAGTGCAAGGTGATGCATGTGGGAAAAAAGAACCCGAATTATAGCTACGTCATGCAAGGTTCCACGTTAGGAGTTACGGACCAAGAAAGGGATCTAGGTGTCGTCGTCGATAACACACTGAAACCTTCTGCTCAGTGTGCTGCTGCGGCTAAGAAAGCGAATAGAATGTTGGGTATTATTAGGAAAGGTATGGAAAACAGGTGTGAGGATGTTATAATGCCGTTGTATCGCTCCATGGTGCGACCGCACCTTGAGTATTGTGTTCAATTCTGGTCGCCGCATCTCAAGAAAGATATAGTAGAATTGGAAAAGGTGCAGCGAAGGGCGACTAAAATGATAGCGGGGATGGGACGACTTCCCTATGAAGAAAGACTAAGGAGGCTAGGGCTATACAGCTTGGAGAAGAGACGGCTGAGGGGAGACATGATAGAGGTATATAAAATAATGAGTGGAGTGGAACAGGTGGATGTGAAGCGTCTGTTCACGCTTTCCAAAAATACTATGACTAGGGGGCATGCGATGAAACTACAGTATAGTAAATTTAAAACAAATCGGAGAAAATTTTTCTTCACCCAACGTGTAATTAAACTCTGGAATTCGTTGCCGGAGAAAGTGGTGAAGGCGGTTAGCTTAGCAGAGTTTAAAAAGGGGTTGGACGGATTCCTAAAGGACAAGTCCATAAACCGCTACTAAACGGACTTGGAAAAATCCAAAATTCCAGGAATAACATGTATAGAATGTTTGTACGTTTGGGAAGCTTGCCAGGTGCCCTTGGCCTGGATTGGCCGCTGTCGTGGACAGGATGCTGGGCTCGATGGACCCTTGGTCTTTTCCCAGTATGGCATTACTTATGTACTTATGTTTCGCCTTAAGATTAGGATGTTGTGAACTGTAATGATGTTTTTTTGGGGGGGCGGGGGGTTATAATCTGCTATTGCTTTATTTCAATCTTGTCATATGTTGAGTGAATCTCTTTCTCCTGAGTTTATAACGGCTCCTAGCCCCCTGTTTTGGGTGGCCTAATACAAGTTTGTAAAATTTTCTTGATTTGTCTTTGAGTAAAATATGTGATATTTTCTAGCTGTTTTTCCTATTCAAGTAGTAAATGCTTGTAAAATGTGAAAATGATAAGTAAAAAAAAAAAAATTAACACATCAGCTTTCTTCATCCTTTAACTTGCACCTGCCCTCTGGAACTCACTCCCCACTGATCTCAGGGTTGAAACATCATACCCCAGATTTAAGACTTTCCTAAAAACTCACCTCTTTTCTCTGACACTTGGCAGCGCACCATAGACCAGGTGACTAACATCTAGCTGTGCAGTTCCTGATTCTCTCTTCTTTCCCTTTCTTTAGCTTTACTATTTTGGCATTGTAGTTCCTTTTTTTCCACATTTGATTTTTTTTTGTAAACCACTTTGATTCTCACTTTGAAAGGCTGTATATCAAGTTTAATAAACAAACCGATCTATTCTGCTTGTGCGTCATTACCACAAGCAAATCAAACACCAAGGATGACATTTCACAGAGGGAGCTATCAGAGCTACAGGATTATGGATTACGAGGGCAAAATAATACCTCTGTAATTTACAAATATTTTCACAAACTACATGACAAGCATCAAGAAAAAAAGGATGGCAGATTTGCCACCAGATCGACTCAGCATCAAACCACCATTCACCTACATAGGGCTAGATGTCTTTGGCCCCTAGTTAGTCAGGGAAAATGGCCAGTAGGAAAAAGGAGGTGATGATACCCCTGTAAGACTCTGGTGAGACTTCATTTAGAATACTGTATAGAATTCTGGAGACTGCAACTTCAAAAAGATATAAACAGAAGGTGGATACTTAAATGGTCAGTGGTCTTCATTATAAAGTGTATGGGGACAGACTTAAAGATCTCAATATGTATACTTTGGGAGAATGGCGGGAGACGGGAGATATGAAAAAGATATTTAAATACCTATGGTATAAATGCATAGAAGGCAAGTCTCTTTCAACTGAAAGGAAGCTGTGGAACGAAGGTGATAGGATGAAGGTGAAAGGGGATTGACTCAGAAGTAACTTGAGGATATACTTCTTCACGGAAAGGGTGACGAATTTGTGGAATGGCCTCCTGGTTAAAGTGCTGCACACAAATTCAGTATCCAAATTCAAGAGAGCTTGGGACAAGTACATAGATGATAGGGAGAGCAGATGGCATGGAAGGGTACTGAACAGACCATATGGTCTTTATTTGCCTACATTTTTCTCTTTTTCTATCTGATGAAGTGTGAGGTGGATGGATGATATTCACACGCATAAGCATTCATGATATGGACACTGACATTATTGAGTCAATGGACACTTCAAGTGTCAAATGCTCTGTGAAGGTTCTTCTTCATCAGAGATCCAGTTAAGCATCTATTCTGATTAACATATAGTAGATGACGGCAGAAAAAGACCTGCACGGTCCATCCAGTCTGCCCAACAAGACAACTCATGTGTGCTACTTTTTGTGTATACTCTACTTTGATTTGTACCTATGCTCTTCAGGGCACAGACCGTATAAGTCTGCCCAGCAGTATCCCCGCCTCCCAACCACCGGCTCTGGCACAGACCGTATAAGTCTGCCCAGCACTATCCCTGCCTCCCACACTATTCTGATTGTGCAACCGTTTGTGCATGTATGTAGAGAGCTGAATATTACATCTGCTAAGTTTGACAGTCTCATCGCTTAAAGATGCCTCTGTGATCAATAATGTACATTGGTGTCCTCATTCTAATCAATCTCTTACCCACCAGGGGGCGAGCTTCCCGCCTATAAGGGATGTGTGCCTGCCTCCTTAGCTCCTTCCTGGCTGCTCTCGCTTTCCTTGAGGTCGTCCTCTCAGCAACCCCTTACAATGCCTGCTAGGTAATTCCTGCAACTCCTCCAATTGTGTGCTTCCAAGAGAGCAGAAAAAAGTTGAAGACTTCATCTGGGCTCCTGTGTATAGCTTCAGCTATTCTATCCTCCAATCATGAAAGTACCTTCTTTTTACCACACTGTACTGTATCTCCAGCTCTCCATCACACTCTCAGCATCACAACAGCAGCAGCAGAGTCAGTTTCATCTTCTTCCCCTCCTCTCCACACTGCATCCAGTAAGTGCTTGTTTTTTCACCTGTTGCAATAAAACTGTTGGAAGTTTGGACGTGGAGGCATATTTTGAAAGCACTTAGACTTACAAACTTACATAGGAACCCATGGAACTTTGTAAGTCTAAGTGCTTTGAAAATGAGCTCCAATGTGTCTTCAGGGGAAGTTGTACAGGGTTTAGGTGAATAATTAACAGTGCATGGGTGCTGTGAGATCACTGCCAATAATAAAATCAGTTCTCATGGATCATATCCTATAAAGTATATAAATATGCTTATAAATAGATTTAACACCACACAAATGGATTTCATCTATTAAAATATATTTTAGAGAAACTAAGCCAGAGTTATTGTTCTTTAGTTAATTATCACTGTTCCATAGATGTATTTTTCTATGAATTGAAAATTCTAAAGACATCTTGTGTTTGGTTAATTCATTATATTGGATTATGAGCTATTTTTACATGTCTACAAAAAAAGTTTATTTATAGTGTTAATTTTTTTTTTTTTTTTTTTTTTTAAATTTATATTTATTAGTATTTCAATAATCACAAGCCAATACCACTTGAGAAGGAAAAAAGCATCCAAAGAGTACTAATTTACAAAGGAAAATAACACAATTTTCTTCAGAAAAAAAAAAAAAGAGAAAACATCTCCTTTTTAGATGCTTTAAAGTCCACAAATAGGGAGTCCAAGTATTCAAAATACTGGAGATATAAGGAAAAGAAATTAAACATTTCAAGTAAATTGTTACCAAAACTAAGACATCAGCATTCCAGACAAGGTATATATTCATTTACAGAGCTTTCTTAGATGTTAAAAAGGAACTTAAATGGGAAGGGTCAAAATACACATATTTGACATTCTGATAATTAACCAAACATTTGCAAGGATATTTTAAATAAAACGTTGCTCCTAATTGGAGAGTCTCTTGTTTCAACTGCAAAAACTTTTGCCTACGCTTCTGCGTATCTCTCGACAAATCCGGGAAAATCCGTGTTTGTAACCCTCTAAAGGTTTTTTCTTTCTTTAGGAAAAATTTCTTTAATATCCATGATTTGTCAGAGGTCAACGCCACAGTAGCAAGTAAAGTTGAAGCTGTAATTATTTCATTATCTGATCTTTCTAACAATGCAGATACATCTATTGCCTGATTACTTGGAAGTTGTTCATCTTTTTTACCCGGGATATAAAAAACCTGGGAAATAGGAGGGAGTTGATCTTCACCAATTTCCAAGACCTCTCTGAAGTAATTTCTTAACATTTCCCGTGGGGAAATCAGAGGCTGAGCAGGAAAATTTATAAAACGTAAATTATTATTTTAATGCCCAATGTAGTTTGCTATGACAAAGATGGGAAAAGCTTTTTCATTCAGTTATTGTTCCTCACAATAAATCACTTACATAAAAGTTTCTTAGTAAGATATTACTCCTCTACTAACAAAACTTGTAAGCATCCATTAGTGCTGAAAAGTAGGAAACAGTTTTTCTATCCATAATTTTCTTAAATTGCAATTCTACAGTGGGGGAAATAAGTATTTGATCCCTTGCTGATTTTGTAAGTTTGCCCACTGACAAAGACATGAGCAGCCCATAATTGAAGGGTAGGTTATTGGTAACAGTGAGAGATAGCACATCACAAATTAAATCCGGAAAATCACATTGTGGAAAGTATATGAATTTATTTGCATTCTGCAGAGGGAAATAAGTATTTGATCCCCCACCAACCAGTAAGAGATCTGGCCCCTACAGACCAGGTAGATGCTCCAAATCAACTCGTTACCTGCATGACAGACAGCTGTCGGCAATGGTCACCTGTATGAAAGACACCTGTCCACAGACTCAGTGAATCAGTCAGACTCTAACCTCTACAAAATGGCCAAGAGCAAGGAGCTGTCTAAGGATGTCAGGGACAAGATCATACACCTGCACAAGGCTGGAATGAGCTACAAAACCATCAGTAAGACGCTGGGCGAGAAGGAGACAACTGTTGGTGCCATAGTAAGAAAATGGAAGAAGAACAAAATGACTGTCAATCGACAAAGATCTGGGGCTCCACGCAAAATCTCACCTCGTGGGGTATCCTTGATCATGAGGAAGGTTAGAAATCAGCCTACAACTACAAGGGGGGAACTTGTCAATGATCTCAAGGCAGCTGGGACCACTGTCACCACGAAAACCATTGGTAACACATTACGACATAACGGATTGCAATCCTGCAGTGCCCGCAAGGTCCCCCTGCTCCGGAAGGCACATGTGACGGCCCGTCTGAAGTTTGCCAGTGAACACCTGGATGATGCCGAGAGTGATTGGGAGAAGGTGCTGTGGTCAGATGAGACAAAAATTGAGCTCTTTGGCATGAACTCAACTCGCCGTGTTTGGAGGAAGAGAAATGCTGCCTATGACCCAAAGAACACCGTCCCCACTGTCAAGCATGGAGGTGGAAATGTTATGTTTTGGGGGTGTTTCTCTGCTAAGGGCACAGGACTACTTCACCGCATCAATGGGAGAATGGATGGGGCCATGTACCGTACAATTCTGAGTGACAACCTCCTTCCCTCCGCCAGGGCCTTAAAAATGGGTCGTGGCTGGGTCTTCCAGCACGACAATGACCCAAAACATACAGCCAAGGCAACAAAAGGAGTGGCTCAGGAAGAAGCACATTAGGGTCATGGAGTGGCCTAGCCAGTCACCAGACCTTAATCCCATTGAAAACTTATGGAGGGAGCTGAAGCTGCGAGTTGCCAAGCAACAGCCCAGAACTCTTAATGATTTAGAGATGATCTGCAAAGAGGAGTGGACCAAAATTCCTCCTGACATGTGTGCAAACCTCATCATCAACTACAGAAGACGTCTGACCGCTGTGCTTGCCAACAAGGGTTTTGCCACCAAGTATTAGGTCTTGTTTGCCAGAGGGATTAAATACTTATTTCCCTCTGCAGAATGCAAATAAATTCATATACTTTCCACAATGTGATTTTCCGGATTTAATTTGTGATGTGCTATCTCTCACTGTTACCAATAACCTACCCTTCAATTATGGGCTGCTCATGTCTTTGTCAGTGGGCAAACTTACAAAATCAGCAAGGGATCAAATACTTATTTCCCCCACTGTATATTAATGTTTAAATGATAAATCTTTTCAGAGCCAAATGTCATACTGATTGATTTTTAGTAAGAGGCCATATAAACAAATTAACCGCACTGAAAAATCTATCCTGATATTAATATATATATATTGTATCAATTACTTTCAGTTCATGCCCCTGATACAGATGTATATCAAGCCATGGTGCATTGGTTAAATTCAACATCTAGTTATTGCTTACATTTTATCATCACCATACTGCTGTTCTTTGAGGTTGACAGAAACCGTGTGGGTGTTTGATTCTGCCTCTGTTTTGGATTGTACAGAAGAACACATATAGAGGAATCTCCTGAGGAAAAGGCTGTACCAGAGTGTCTATCCCTGCAGAGTTTTTTTTTTCTGCAACTGAAAAATCATTCGGCCTTTGAGATTGTGCTTGATGCCATCAAATGAAACACCGCTGGGCCTCACCAGTGTATTACCAGCTGTAAAGCTCAGATCCCTAGCTCTCACTTGCCCAGACCCAGGCTGAGGAGATCCAATTGCTACTACTACTACTACTTAGCATTTCTATAGCGCTGCCAGGGTTACGCAGCGCTGTACAAGTTTAAACATGGGGAAGGACAGTCCTTGCTCAAGAGAGCTTACAATCTAAAGGTAAAAACTATGTAGTCAGTGTAGGTATCAGGAATGGGAAGGTGGTTAGGCGCCAAAAGCAAGGGAGAAGAGATGGGCCTTGAGTAAGGACTTGAAAATGGGCAGGGAGGGCGCATGGCGTATGGGCTCCGGAAGTCTGTTCCAGGCATAAGGTGATGCGAGGCAGAAGGGGCGGAGTCTGGAGTTAGCGGTGGTGGAGAAGGGTACAGAAAGGAGTGATTTGTCCTGAGAGCGGAGGTTACGGGTGGGAACATACGGGGAGAGGCGGGTAGAGAGGTAATGGGGGGCTGCAGATTGAGTGCACTTGAAGGTCAATAGGAGAAGCTTGAACTGTATACGGTAGCGGATCGGGAGCCAGTGAAGCGACTTGAGGAGAGGGGTGATATGAGAGTATCGGTTCACGCGGTAGATAAGACGTGCGGCGGAATTTTGGACAGATTGAAGGGGGGATAGGTGGCTAAGTGGGAGGCCAGCGAGGAGAAGGTTGCAATAGTCAAGACGAGAGGTAACGAGCGAGTGGACGAGGGTTCGGGTGGTCTGTTCAGAGAGGAATGGGCGAATTTTGCTAATATTATAGAGGAAGAAGCGACAGGTCTTAGCTGTCTGCTGGATATGGGCAGAGAAGGAGAGGGAGGAGTCAAAAATGACTCCGAGATTGCGGGCTGAAGAGATGGGGAGGATGAGGGTGTTGTCAACAGAGACAAAGTGGGGGAAGAGGAGAAGAGGGTTTGGGTGGAAAGACGAGGAGCTCAGTCTTTGCCATGTTCAGTTTCAGATGCCGGTTGGAAATCCAGGCAGCGATGTCTGAAAGGCAGGCCGAAACGTTGGCCTGGGTTTCAACTGTGATGTCGGGAGTGGAGAGGTAAAGCTGGGTGTCATCAGCATAGAGATGGTACTGGAAACCATGTGATGAGATCAACGAGCCCAGGGAAGAGGTGTATATCGAGAAAAGAAGCGGTCCAAGGACAGATCCTTGAGGGACCCCAACAGAGAGCGGGACGGGGGTGGAAGAAGAGCCATTAGAAAATACTCTGAAGTTGCGTTGGGAAAGATACGAGGAGAACCAGGGGAGGACGGAGTCCTGGAACCCAAATGAGGACAGTGTGTCAATAAGTAAATTATGATTGACGGTGTCAAAGGCGGCAGATAGGTCGAGGAGGATGAGGATGGAATAGTGACCTTTGGATTTGGCAAGGAACAGGTCATTGCAGACTTTAGAGAGTGCTGTTTCTGTTCAGTGTAGTGGGCAAAAGCCAGATTGAAGCGGGTCGAGGACGGCCTGAGAGGAGAGGAAGTCAAGGCAGCGGCTGTGGACAGCACGTTCAAGTAATTTGGAGAGGAAGGGTAGAAGAGAGATGGGGCGGTAGTTGGAGGGAAAGGTGGGGTCAAGTGATGGTTTTTTGAGAAGTGGTGTGACTACAGCATGCTTGAAGGTGTCAGGGACAGTGGTAGTGGAGAGAGAGAGGTTGAGGATGTGACAGATTGAGGGGTTAACTGTGGGAGAGATGTTGGTAAGCAGATTGGTGGGAATGGGATCAGAGGAACAGGTGGTGCACTTAGAGGAAGAAAGAAGGCGAGCAGTTTCCTCTTCGGTGATCTCAGGGGAGGAGGAGGCCAGGTTAGGTTGGTTGAGGGAGTGGGTTAAGAAGTCACAGGGAGGAGAAGGCTTGGAAGTGAATTCAAGGTTTATCTTCTGCACTTTATCACGGAAGTAGTCAGCTAGTGTTTGAGGAGAGAGTGAGGGGGGGGGGGAGCGGAGGGTACTTTAAGTAGGGAGTTGAGGGTGGCGAAGAGGCGACGAGGGTTGGAGTCAAGAGAATTGGTTAATTGAGAATAATATTCCTGTTTGGCAAGGAATAGGAGGACTGGAAGGAGGATAGCATGAATTTGTAATGGGTGAAGTCTGACAGGGTGCGAGATTTCCTCCAGAGTCGTTCAGCAGAGCGGGTGCAGGAGCGAAGGTAACGGATGCAAGGGGTTAACCAGGGCTGAGGATTAATGCGCTTAGTGGGGCGAGAGACAGATGGTGCTAGGGTATCCAGAGCAGTGGAGAGAATTTCATTGTAGGTAGAGACAGCCGTGTCGACAGATTCAGAGGATGAGATGGAAGGGAAGAGAGTGGAGATGTGAGAGGATAGGGTAGGGGGGGTCGACAGCTTGGAGATTCCTGGGCAGTGGTTATAGTTGGGCGAGGATGAGGGGGAGGGTGATGAAGAGTGAGGGTGATTAGGTGATGATCTGAGATAGGAAGGACTGAGGTGCAGAAATTGGAAGGTGAGCAGGAAGAGAAGAGAACGAGGTCGAGACAATGGCCATCACGGTGAGTAGGGGTGGTAGAGCATAGTCGGAGGTTAAAGGAGGATATCAGAGTGAGGAATTTAGAAGCGTAGGAGTTGGATGGGTTGTCAACGTGAATGTTAAAATCACCAAGAATGAGGGATGGAGATGCGGGATCAAGGAAGACGGTGAGCCAAGCGTCGAAGTCAGTAAAGAATGAAGAGAGGGGCTTATCAGGGGGGTGGTAGATGACTGCAACTCTGAGTGGTAATGGGTAGAATAGCCGGATGGAGTGAGCTTCAAAGGACGAGAAGCAGTGAGACTGCGGAAGGAGGAGGGGTTGGAAACTACAGGAGGGCAAGAGAAGTAGCCCGACGCCTCCACCGCGGCCATCTGGCCGGGGAGTGTGGGAGAAGAGATAACCTCCATGACAAAGGGCCGCGACTGAGGCAGAGTCGTCAGGGGAGAGCCAGGTTTCAGTTAGGGCGAGCAGTTGGAGGGAACGAGAGATGAAGAGATCGTGGGTGAAGGGCAGTTTAATGCAGATCGAGTGGGCATTCCACAAGGCGCATGAGAAGGGGAGGGAAGAGGGGGGGGAGGAGGGGAATAGAGACGAGGTTGGAGACATCACGGAATCGTTTGCATGGATAGGAGGAGGACAGGTGAGGGGGGCCTGGATTAGGATTAATGTCTCCCGCGGATAGCAGGAGGAGGAGCAAGAGAGTGCGGAGGAGGGTGGGGGAGGTCGGGCGACGAAGACGGGGTGCACTTAGGAGGAATAGTGAAGCACATTCTAGACCCTTGCAATGTGCTCCATCCACCTGCACACTCTTGGTCTCTCCTTGCACATTGATTGGTCATCATTGTGGTATTTTCTGACATGATCCAGACCACTGTCCCACAAATAAATAGGACAAGATTCCGCAGGGCCAGGTTAACTGCCCTGGTTTCCAGCCTGACATCCTAGGATGCCTCCTTGTGGGACAATTGCCTCTGTGCAATATGACCTTGACAGTGTGCTCCATAACAAAAAAGACTGCTCTTGTCTAAACCATCACCCAGCTGGGAGGCTCCAGGTCTGTTCCCTTGAGGAAATTGGCCATAATCCAACGCCATGCCAACCCCCTCCAAAGCAATGATAGCAGGAGGTGGTGAAGGTTGTATTCCTGCATCCAGGGAGGGAGACACTCAACTGTACTCGTGCCTAGAGAATCAATTCCAAGGTCACCGTCATGGAGACCAGAAGTTGAAGATAATCCCAGGCTTTTGGAGCTGCTCAAAACACCTGACCAACCTCTCCCTAGTTAGATACACCTTTGTCTATGTCAGTGCTGAAGAATGCCCCTAAGGTTCCACATTAGGAGTCACCGCCCAGGAAAAGGATCTAGGTGTCATTGTTGATGATACGTTGAAAGCCTCTGCTCAGTGTGCAGCAGCGGTTAAAAAAGCAAATAGAATATTAGGAATAATTAGGAAAGGAATGGAAAACAAAAATGAGAATGCTATAATGCCTTTGTATCACTCCATGGTGTGACCGCAGCTCGAATTCTGTGTACAATTCTGGTCATCACAGCTCAAAAAAGATATAGCAGAACTAGAAAAGGTACAGAAAAGGGCAACGAAAATAATTAAGGGAATGGAACAACTTCCTTATGAGGAAATACTAAAGTGGCTAGGGCTCTTTAGCTTGGAGAAGTGATGGCTGAAGGGAGAGATGATAGAGATCTATAATATAATGAGTGGAATGGAACGGGTAGAAGTGAATTGCTTATTTACTCTTTTTAAAAATACTAGGACTAGATGACATGCAATGAAGCTACAAAGTAGTAAATTTAAAACAAACCGAAGAAAATATTTGTTCACTCAACGTGTATTTAAACTCTGGAATTTGTTACAACAGAATGTAGTAAAAACAGTTAGCATAGCAGGATTTAGAAAAGGTTTGGATAACTTCCTAAAAGAAAAGTCCATAAGCTATAATTAAGATGGTCTTGGGAAAATCCGCAGCTTATTTCTAGGGTAACCAGCATAAAATCGGTTTTACTATTCTGGGATCTTGTGAGGTACTTGTGACCTGGATTGGCCATAGTTAGAAACAGCATACTGGGCTTGATGGACCTAGGTTCTGCCCCAGTATGGCAACCCTTATGTTCTTATGTACTCCAATAAGCAAGAGGGTGTCAAACTGCTCTTGGCACAGTTCACTATGCATCCCAGACTTTCCAGCACCTGAAGGACTCTGCTTGAAGCTGACCCAGCTTCCTCTAATAACTTTGTCAAACCAGCCAATTGTCCAAGTAAGGAAGCCCGTTTGCCCTTTCCCTGAGCAAGTAGGCCACTTTCAACTTCGAGAAAGTCCTGGGTGCCGTGAACAACCTGAACAGCAGGGCACTGCACTGATAGTGCTCGCCCAGGGTACAGAACTGCAGGAAATTCTAGTGGCATTGGCATTCTTGAATCAGAATATACAAGTAGGCCCTCAAAGAGGTTAACAGGGCTATAAAATTTGTCATTTCTGTCTGCTATCATGGACATCAGGGTTTCCAGGCAGAACCTGGGCACTCGTACCACAGTGTTGACCCATTTGAGATCATACATCAGGTAAAATTTTCCTCTCTTTTTTTGGGACCACAAAATTGATTGAGTAGCAAATCCTGCCTCACTCTTTGGGAAGCACTGGGACAATGGCCCCCAACTGATGCAGGTGAACCAGGTATCAACCACTACTTCCCTCTTGAAGGTAGAGCTTTGTGGAATCACTTTGAGGACCCACTGATCTGAGGTAGTATGAGCCCACTCAGGGAACAGAAATGAAGGTGCCTCTGCCTGCTGAACCCCTGAGTGGGCCTGCACAACCTCATTGCCTCCCTCTTCCTCCAGTAGACTGGGTGCAAGAGCCATCTTGGAGGTTATGGGCCACTCAAAAGGGATACTCCTTAAAATGTCCTGGACTGAATAAAGAGGAAAAAGACCTGCTGGCCCGAAAATACCCTCAGTCTGTGACCACAACTTGCCCAAATGTTTCCTAGCAAGGGAACTCTCTCAGTCTTATGAAGCCTTTAATATTTTGCCTCACACAAGTCCTTGACCAATTTCTCAAGGTCTTACTCAAAAGCAAAGATACTTACCTGTAGCAGGTGACATCATCCACATTGCCTGGTGCGGAGCATTAACAAGCTCTAAACATCTTTAACAGCATGTGCAGCGTCCCCACCGCGCATGTGCGGATTCCTTGTTGCTCGCCACGAGAGCGTGGGACCAACAGTAAAATAGTATAGCTTAGTAAAAAGGAAAGGAGACAACTCCAAGGGGAGGTGGGAGGGATGTGAGAATGAATGGCCTGTTGTCCTTGGAGAATACCTGCTACAGGTAAGTATCTTTGCTTTCTCCGAGGACAAGCAGGCCATTCATTCTCACATGTGGGAATCCCTAGCTACCAGGCTAACCAAAACAAACACTGGTGAACTGGGCCTCGCAAAGGTGAGGGGAGACACGAAAAAAACTCAAAATTATATACAGTGTTCTGAGTGTGCAGCCTAGGATAGAACAAAAAGGACCAAGGTGGGGTAGAGTTGGACCCTAGACTCCAAACATATTCTACAGCACTGTTTGTCCAAACTGACTATTGTGTTGGGAATGCTGCTCAAGGCAGTAGTGAGATGTGAATATGTGAACTAAAGACTACACTGCAGCCTTGCAAATTACCTCCATGGAGGCTGGCCGCAAATGAGCTACTGACTCGGCCATGGCTGTGACACTGTGAGCCGTTACATGTCCCTCAAGTGTCAAGTCAGCCTGGGCATAAGTGAAGGAAATGCAAACTGCCAGCCAATTAGAGGTGTTACCTAATGGCAACTCTCATTCTGTTAGGATCAAAACAAACAAAAATCTGAATGGACTGTCGGTAGGGTTTAGTACGATGCAAATAATAAGCCAATGCTAGCTTGCAGTCTAAGGTGTGCAGTGTGCTCTCGCCAGGATGGGCATGAAGTCTGGGAAAGAACGTTGGCAGAACAACTGACTGGTTCAGGTGGAACTCCGACACATCATTAGGTAAGAACTTAGGGTGGGTACGGAGAACAACTGGATTGATTGTGAAGGAACTTAGTATAAGGTGGATCTACCACCAACACCTGAAGCTCACTGACTCGATGAGCTGAAGTGACAGCCACTAGAAATAAGACCTTCCAGGTCAAGCCCTTGAGACAACAGGAAATAAGTGGCTCAAAAGATGCCCTCATCAGCTGGGTGAGGACGACGTTGAGGTCCCATGATGCAGAGGTTTGAGAGGGGGTTTCATCAAAAGCAAACTTCTCATGAGGCAAATGAGAGGCCACCCAGAGATGGGCTTACCATCCATTCAATAAGCACTGATATGAACTCGAATAGAGTTGGTCTACAGACCAGACTCAGAGAGGTGGAGAAGGTGTTCCAGCAGGGACCATAGAGGACAAGAAAAAGGATCTAGTGCCTTGCCCTCTCACCAGACAGCAAATCTCCTCCATTTGAAAGAGTAACACCTTTTAGTGGAATCTTTCCTAGAAGCCAGCAAGACCCTAGAAACACTCTCAGGAAGCTACTAGTAAGCAAATTCTAAGCCCTCAACATCCAAGCCATGAGGACCAGAGACTGAAGGTTGGGATGTAGAAGAGAATCCTTGTTCTACATGATGAGGGTTGGAAAGCACACCAATCTTCAAGGTGTTTTGATAGACAACTCTAGAAGAAGAGGGAACCAGATCTGTCCTGGCCAATAACGGGTGATTAGGATCATGACCCAGGAATCCTGCTTGAGCTTCAGCAAAGTCCTTCCCACCAACAGGATAGGAGGATACACATACTGTAGACAGTTTCTCCAATTAAGGAGGAAGGTCTCTGTCGCTAGTTTGTCTGGGCCTGAAGCCTGGAACAGAACTGAGGAACTTTGCAATTGAACTGAGCGACAAAGAAGTCCAATGAGGGGGTGACACACTCGGAAGATTTTGAGGGATATGCTCATGTTGAGAGATCACTCATGAGGTTGCATTACCCTGCTCAACCTGTTGGCCAGGCTGTTGGATTTCCCTGCCAAGTAAGTGGCTTTGAGGAGCATCCCTTGCCAGGCTGGCCAATGCCACAGCCAGACAGACTCCTGACACAGAAGGCACGATCCCATGCCCTCCTGCTTGTTGGTGTAGTACATCACAACCTGGTTGTCTGTTTGAACTATGACTACTTGATTTGACAAACGAGTCCTGAAAGCTTTCAGAGTGTTTCAGATTGCCTGGAGTTCCAGAAGATTAATGTGGAGATTTGTCGCCTGGGCTGACTAAGCACATACAATCGAAATCAAATATACTGTGTCCTGGAAGCACTGGAATATGAGTATAGTCATCCTTTAAGTCCATAGCCAATCGTTTGCTTGACTCGTGGGGAGAAGGGTGCATAGGGAAAGCATCCTGAACTTTTCATTTACTAGAAATTTGCTCAAGACACTAAGGTCCAGAATAGGACGCATCCTTCATGTCTTGTTTGACACAAGTACCTGGAATAGAATCCTAGCCCCTCTTCTCCCTTTGGAACGGGCTTGACAACATGAGTCTTTAGAAAGGTGGAGAGTTCGTCTGCAAGTACTGAGAGCTGAAGTGAGATGCTCTCGGCGGACAATGTGCTGGTCATTGACACCAATGCAAGGCGTATCCCAGACGGACTATTTGAAGTACCCACCGGTTGAAAGTTACAAGAGGCCACCTTTCCTTGAGAAAATCCATCCTATCCCTCCCCCACCAGGTCGTACAGAACAGCCACTGGAACTGTATGTTCTGCTGGAGCCCGTCAAAGACCACTCCCTGATTTTAACTGGGGAGCCAGAGCAGCCTTTGGTGCGCACTGCTGCCAAGAACGTGCATGCTGGTGTTGAGTCTGTTGAGACTGGCGAGAAGAAAAACATCTACGCCTTTGAGCAGCATAAAGGACTCTTGATTTGCCCAGAAAGTACCTAGAAGAGGCAGGCGCAGAAGGTGTTCAGCGAGAGAGAGTATCAATGGTACCAGTGTGTTTCTTGATGAGGTCAGCTACCTCCTCTACCTTTTCTCCCAAAAGATTATCCGCATGGCATGGGGCATCTGGTAATCTCTGATGAACCATAGTTGCCAAGTCAGAGACTCGCAGCCAGGCGAGTCTATGCATCGCTATACTTTGAGCCACATTAAAGGTGTCACAGGAGCCTCTGGCCAAAAACTTCTGGCATACTTGCTGCTGCTGGAGCAACTGTCACAGACAGCCTGTTGTTGAGGGACAGAATCCTCCAAATCCGAAACAGCACGCACTACATGCCTCAAGTAAACATTTGAGTAGAGATGACAAGATTGAATATGAGATATGAGCATAGAGGCCCGATACAGTTTCCATCCCAAAGAGTCCAAGGTCCTATCCTCTCTACCAGGAGGGGTCACCAATGTTGTGAATTGAGGGGTCCAGAGCCCCCCAAGAAGGCTGGAGTGACCTTAAATCTGACTCCATCTCTAAATAGCACTAGTACTGGGGTAATCAAGGAGTTGTGAAGTTCTAAAAGGAATTGCCACTAAGGGAGATGTTAGGTCTAAGGAAAAGATACCAGCCTTATGACAAACTGGATTTAGATTACAAGTTATACAATGCAGAGAAAGATAGCCTGATACAGCAAAAGCATTTATACTTACAGCCTTTCATCATTAAGTGAAGCCCACAAATCATCATTTGGAATGAGGAGTTTATTTGCCAAGGTACAAGTCAAATCAGTAATTGACAACAGGCACGTACAATCAATTAGTTATAGGAATATAATAATCCAGCTGCAAACAGGTGTTAATTAGTTCCTAATCTTTTATAATTTCTTTTACCAATTAAAGGTTTTACAAGGGAAAGCAATTAGGTAATTTGTCAATTCTGCTGGACACATTTGTTTCCCTTGGAGAGAGAGAGTGGCAACCCTTTTCTCTCTAACTTAAACCAGGAAATACCCTGATTTTTATAGGTGCCCTCAGGATATGGATAATATGACAGTAGATATACCTGATTGGATCTATGCTAATGTCATGGTTACCACTGATTGGCTCATACTAATGAGTAGCTTCTATCTTGCTAACATGGTTTTGTCTTTAGCTCGCTTGACCACAAATCTTAAGCAAGACCCTGCATCCAGCTACACCTGGCATGACTCACTCATTCTCAACTTGTTTTTCTAACTTACATTAGAGAAAATTCCACTTTGCAACAGATACGGCTTCCATTTTGTGCTGAAATCCTCCATTTTGTTTCCATATCTATTGACCTAACTTTTCCTAATTTAGCTTATTTAGGCCTCAATCCGGGCTACAAACTAGGCCATACTTTTCCAGTAAGCTCCCAGTTATGTCAGCCATCAGATTCTGACTCAGCCAAGGTCTGTAATGGCCTGAGCTCTATGACTGGGCCCGCCACCATTCCAGTTGGGGGGGGGGGAGGGGGTCTCTGGCTGTACCATAATTATACAAAGCATAGGCTCGAGAAGACCTGGCTCTCTTGAACGCAGAGTCAACCACAAGAGAATGATGAGGAAGTTGGGGTTTGTCAAACTCTGGAGTGCTCTGAAGCCAGTACATAAGGTCCACCTTCTGTGGAAGGATGGGAACTGACAGAGGGAACACCCAGGTTTTTTTTTTACTAGAACATCCTGCAGGATCTCGTGAAGTGGTACCATTAAAGCCTCATGTGGAGGTGCATTGTAGTTGAGGACTTCACAGATTTTAGCCTTAGATGCATCTTTCAGTACCAGATGAACAGGAATGGCATCGGCCATTGCCTACCCAAAGGAAGAAAAAAAAAGCTAATGTTGGCGTTTTTCCACAGGCGGGGAGGAATCAGAAGGGACACCCGAGGACAATTCCTCCGAGAAGTACTGTGGATCCTCATCAGACTCCCAAGAAAACTTGTCGGTGTCAGAGTAAAACTCCTCATGGGAGGATTGAGGTTGAGCCCGTTTAGATGTTGAAGCTCCAGACACTCGAGATGGGCATGAGTGTGCTCCAACTTCAAATGTGGAGTATCCGCCTCCACTGACGTTGAGGTGCTGGGGAGCAGAAGCGGCAGTCAATACCTGGGCCACAAGCAGCATCAACGTAATAGGTCTCACCGCAAACTGAAGGTTGTGCGGGGAAGCAGCGAGAGGAATAGCAGGAGTAAGCAACTTTGACGCTGATGCACTCTGATGTAACATCCCTGCAAGAAGCTCAAGGAGCAAGATCCTGATGCAGTCCTTGAGAGAAGCTACTGGGAAAGACTGGTGAGTCTCGGTAGAGACAAGTTCCTGAACTGCTGGGTTTGATGCAGGTGACTGATCTTGGCTACATAAAGCGAATGCTACATACCTGTAGAAGGTATTCTCCGAGGACAGCAGGCTGATTGTTCTCACTGATGGGTGACGTCCACGGCAGCCCCTCCAATCGGAACACTTTCTAGCATAGTCCTTTGCTAGTCCTCGCGGGCCGATGCGCACCGTGCATGCGCGGCCGTCTTCCCCGCCCGAACCGGCTCGTGCCGGCCAGTCTCATATGTAGCAAGACAAAGAGAAGGGAAGACACAACTCCAAAAGGGGAGGCGGCGGGTTTGTGAGAACAATCAGCCTGCTGTCCTCGGAGAATACCTTCTACAGGTATGTAGCATTCGCTTTCTCTGAGGACAAGCAGGCTGCTTGTTCTCACTGATGGGGTATCCCTAGCCCCCAGGCTCACTCAAAACAACAACCATGGTCAATTGGGCCTCGCAACGGCGAGGACATAACTGAGATTGACCTAAAAAATTTACCAACTAACTGGGAGTGCAGCCTGGAACAGAACAAACATGGGCCTAGGGGGGTGGAGTTGGATTCTAAACCCCGAACAGATTCTGAAGCACTGACTGCCCGAACCGACTGTCGCGTCGGGTATCCTGCTGCAGGCAGTAATGAGATGTGAATGTGTGGACAGATGACCACGTCGCAGCTTTGCAAATCTCTTCAATAGTGGCTGACTTCAAGTGGGCTACCGACGCTGCCATGGCTCTAACATTATGAGCCGTGACATGACCCTCAAGAGCCAGCCCAGCCTGGGCGTAAGTGAAGGAAATGCAATCTGCTAGCCAATTGGATATGGTGCGTTTCCCCACAGCCACTCCCTTCCTATTGGGATCAAAAGAAACAAACAACTGGGCGGACTGTCTGTTGGGCTGTGTCCGCTCCAGATAGAAGGCCAATGCTCTCTTGCAGTCCAATGTGTGCAGTTGACGTTCAGCAGGGCAGGAATGAGGACGGGGAAAGAATGTTGGCAAGACAATTGACTGGTTCAGATGGAACTCCGACACAACCTTTGGCAAGAACTTAGGGTGAGTGCGGAGGACTACTCTGTTATGATGAAATTTGGTGTAAGGAGCCTGGGCTACCAGGGCCTGAAGCTCACTGTCTCTACGAGCTGAAGTAACTGCCACCAAGAAAATGACCTTCCAGGTCAAGTACTTCAGATGGCAGGAATTCAGTGGCTCAAAAGGAGGTTTCATCAGCTGGGTGAGAACGACATTGAGATCCCATGACACTGTAGGAGGCTTGACAGGGGGCTTTGACAAAAGCAAACCTCTCATGAAGCGAACAACTTAAGGCTGTCCTGAGATCGGCTTACCTTCCACACGGTAATTGTATGCACTGATTGCACTAAGGTGAACCCTTACAGAGTTGGTCTTGAGACCAGACTCAGACAAGTGCAGAAGGTATTCAAGCAGGGTCTGTGTAGGACAAGAGCGAGGATCTAGGGCCTTGCTGTCACACCAGACGGCAAACCTCCTCCATAGAAAGAAGTAACTCCTCTTAGTGGAATCTTTCCTGGAAGCAAGCAAGATGCGGGAGACACCCTCTGACAGACACAAAGAGGCAAAGTCTACGCTCTCAACATCCAGGCCGTGAGAGCCAGGGACCGGAGGTTGGGATGCAGAAGCGCCCCTTCGTCCTGTGTGATGAGGGTCGGAAAACACTCCAATCTCCACGGTTCTTCGGAGGACAACTCCAGAAGAAGAAGGGAACCAGATCTGACGCGGCCAAAAAGGAGCAATCAGAATCATGGTGCCTCGGTCTTTGCTTGAGTTTCAACAAAGTCTTTCCCACCAGAGGTATGGGAGGATAAGCATACAGCAGAAACTCCCCCCCCAGGTCCAGGAGGAAGGCATCCGATGCCAGTCTGCCGTGGGCCTGAAGCCTGGAACAGAACTGAGGGACTTTGTGGTTGGCTCGAGATGCGAAGAGATCTACCAAGGGGGTGCCCCACACCTGGAAGATCTGTCGCACTACACGGGAATTGAGCGACCACTCGTGAGGGTTGCATAATCCTGCACAACCTGTCGGCCAAACTGTTGTTTACGCCTGCCTGATATGTGGCTTGGAGCACCATGCCGTGACGGCGAGCCCAGAGCCACATGCTGACGGCTTCCTGACACAGGGGGCGAGATCCGGTGCCCCCCTGCTTGTTGATGTAATACATGGCAACCTGGTTGTCTGTCTGAATTTGGATAATTTGGTGGGACAGCCGATCTCTGAAAGCCTTCAGAGCGTTCCAGACCGCTCGTAACTCCAGAAGATTGATCTGCAGATCGCGTTCCTGGAGGGACCAGCTTCCTTGGGTGTGAAGCCCATCGACATGAGCTCCCCACCCCAGGAGAGACACATCCGTGGTCAGCACTTTTTGTGGCTGAGGAATTTGGAAAGGACGTCCCAGAGTCAAATTGGACCAAATCGTCCACCAATACAGGGATTTGAGAAAACTCGTGGACAGGTGGATCACGTCTTCTAGGTCCCCAGCAGCCTGAAACCACTGGGAAGCTAGGGTCCATTGGGCAGATTTCATGTGAAGGCGGGCTATGGGAGTCACATGAACTGTGGAGGCCATGTGGCCCAGCAATCTCAACATCTGCCGAGCTGTGATCTGCTGGGACGCTCGCACCCGTGAGACGAGGGACAACAAGTTGTTGGCTCTCGTCTCTGGGAGATAGGCGCGAGACGTCCGAGAATCCAGCAGAGCTCCTATGAATTCGAGTTTTTGCACTGGGAGAAGGTGGGACTTTGGATAATTTATCACAAACCCCAGGAGCTCCAGGAGGCGAATAGTCATCTGCACGGACTGCAGGGCTCCTACCTCGGATGTGTTCTTCACCAGCCAATCGTCGAGATATGGGAACACGTGTACCCCCAGTCTGCAAAGTGCCGCTGCTACTACAGCCAAGCACTTCGTGAACACTCTGGGCGCAGAGGCGAGCCCAAAGGGTAGCACACAGTACTGGAAGTGACGTGTGCCCAGCTGAAATCGCAGATACTGTCTGTGAGCTGGCAGTATCGGGATGTGCGTGTAGGCGTCCTTCAAGTCCAGAGAGCATAGCCAATCGTTTTCCTGAATCATGGGGAGAAGGGTGCCCAGGGAAAGCATCCTGAACTTTTCTTTGACCAGATATTTGTTCAGGGCCCTTAGGTCTAGGATGGGACGCATCCCCCCTGTTTTCTTTTCCACAAGGAAGTACCTGGAATAGAATCCCAGCCCTTCCTGCCCGGATGGCACGGGCTCGACCGCATTGGCGCTGAGAAGGGCGGAGAGTTCCTCTGCAAGTACCTGCTTGTGTTGGAAGCTGTAAGACTGAGCTCCCGGTGGACAATTTGGAGGTTTTGAGGCCAAATTGAGGGTGTATCCTTGCCGAACTATTTGGAGAACCCACTGATCGGAGGTTACGAGAGGCCACCTTTGGTGAAAAGCTTTCAACCTCCCTCCGACCGGCAGGTCGCCCGGCACTGACACTTGGATGTCGGCTATGCTCTGCTGGAGCCAGTCAAAAGCTCGTCCCTTGCTTTTGCTGGGGAGCCGAGGGGCCTTGCTGAGTCGCACGTTGCTGACGAGAGCGAGCGCGCTGGGGCTTAGCCTGGGCCGCAGGCTGTCGAGAAGGAGGATTGTACCTACGCTTGCCAGAAGAGTAGGGAACAGTCTTCCTTCCCCCAAAAAATCTTCTACCTGTAGAGGTAGAGGCTGAAGGATGCCGGCGGGAGAACTTGTCGAAAGCGGTGTCCCGCTGGTGGAGCTGCTCTACCACCTGCTCGACTTTCTCTCCAAAAATATTATCCGCACGGCAAGGCGAGTCCGCAATCCGCTGCTGGATTCTATTCTCCAGGTCGGAGGCACGCAGCCATGAGAGTCTGCGCATCACCACACCTTGAGCAGAGGCCCTGGACGCAACATCAAAGGTGTCATACACCCCTCTGGCCAGGAATTTTCTGCACGCCTTCAGCTGCCTGACCACCTCCTGAAATGGCTTGGCTTGCTCAGGGGGGAGCTTGTCCACCAAGCCCGCCAACTGCCGCACATTGCTCCGCATGTGTATGCTCGTGTAGAGCTGGTAGGACTGAATTTTGGCCACGAGCATAGAAGAATGGTAGGCCTTCCTCCCAAAGGAGTCCAAGGTTCTAGAGTCCTTGCCCGGGGGCACTGAAGCATGCTCCCTAGAACTCTTGGCCTTCTTTAGGGCCAAATCCACAACTCCAGAGTCATGAGGCAACTGAGTGCACATCAGCTCTGGGTCCCCATGGATCCGGTACTGGGACTCGATCTTCTTGGGAATGTGGGGATTAGTTAGAGGCTTGGTCCAGTTCGCCAGCAATGTCTTTTTTAGACATGATGCATGGGTACTGTGGACGCTTCCTTAGGTGGAAAAGGATAGTCCAGGAGCTCAACATTTCAGCCCTGGGCTCGTCCTCTACAACCACAGGAAGGGGATGGCCGTAGACATCTCCCGGACAAAGGAAGCGAAAGACAGACTCTTGGGAGGAGAAAGCTGCCTTTCAGGAGAGGGAGTGGGATCAGAAGGAAGACCCTCAGACTCCTCGTCAGAGAAATATCTGATGTCCTCTTCCTCTTCCCACGAGGCCTCACCATCGGTGTCAGACACAAGTTCACGGACCTGTGTCTGCAGCCGTGCCCGGCTCGACTCCGTGGAACCACGGCCACGGTGGGAGCGTCGAGAGGTAGACTCCCTCGCCCGCATTGGCGAAGCTCCCTCCGCCGACGTAGTCGGGGAGCCTTCCTGGGAGGCTACCGCAGTCGGTACCGCAAGCGGCGCCGATGTAGGAGACCTCACCCCGGGCAATGGGCCGGCCGGCGCCTCGCTCGACGGTACCGGTGGCGCAAGCACCCCCGGTACCGGAGGGGTAGGGCGCAACAGCTCTCCCAGGATCTCTGGGAGAACGGCCCGGAGACTCTCGTGCAGAGCGGCTGTAGAAAAAGACATGGAAGCCGATGCAGGTGTCGATGTCAGAATCTGTTCCGGGCGTGGAGGCTGTTCCGGGCTGTCCAAAGGGGAGCGCACCGACACCTCTTGAACAGAGGGCGAGCGGGTCCTCTCCGGTGCCGATGCCTACTGGGTGCCGACTCCCTCGGCGACCCAGAGCTCTCGGTGCCGACACGGGAAGGGGACCGGTGACGATGCTTCTTCGACTTTTTGGGACGAAGCATGTCACCGGAGCTTCCCGGCACCGACGAGGACGTCGAATCCAGCCGTCGCTTCCTCGGGGCCGAGGCCGAAGGAGGTCGGGTCTCGGGGGGGCTGTACCGCAGGAGCCCTCAGGGTAGGGGGAGACCCACCCGAAGGCTCACCGCCACCAGCGGGGGAATGGACAGCCCTCACCTGCACTCCAGACGAAGCACCCACCGTCCGACGACATCAGCAGACGAGGAGGTCTCGGTACCACCGACGCCGACGCAGCCTCCGATGTCTCGGCCCCGATGCAGAGGGCCGATGCCTCGATGCACTCGATGCAATCGGGGGCGAGGATGAAGGTCCGGGCGCCGACGACGTTGAAGCAGTCGATACTCCCGGTGTCGATGCTGACGAACAGCCCGAGAACAAAACGTTCCACTGGGCCAATCTCGCTACCTGAGTCCGCTTTTGCAAAAGAGAACACAGACTACAGCCTGCGGGCGGTGCCCAGCCCCCAGACACTGAAGACACGACGCGTGCCTGTCAGTGAGCGAGATTACCCGGGCGCACTGGGTGCACTTCTTGAAGCCGCTGGAAGACTTCGATGTCATGGGCGGAAAAAATCGCGCCGGCGAGATCAAAACTCGAAATGGCGAAAATGGCACCACAAAAAAAGGGAGAAGAAAACTTCGAACCGAGGCCTAAATAGGGCCTACCCCGACGACGAAAGAAAACTTACCGGGGCAAAAACTAGAAATACAGGAAGGGGAACAGACCGAAATGGTCTCCTTCCAACACCCTTTTTTTTTTTTTTTAAGCGAAGTCCAAAAACGACGCGCGAGGTCAACTTTCGGGGCGCGAACGGCAAAACACGACCGTACCGAGCGTGGACAAAAGAAGACTGGCCGGCACAAGCCGGTTCGGGCGGGAAGACGGCCGCGCATGCGCAGTGCGCATCGGCACGCGAGGACTAGCAAAGGACTTTGCTAGAAAGTGTTCCGATTGGAGGGGCTGCCGTGGACGTCACCCATCAGTGAGAAGAAGCAGCCCGTTTGTCCTCGGAGAAAGACCCTCGTGTGGGCGCCTCTTGTCAATGAATTCCAAAGATTAATTATACATTGAGTGAAGAAATATTTTCTCCAATTTGTTTTAAATTTACTACTTTGTAGCTTCATTGCATGCCCCTTAGTCCTAGCATTTTTGGAAAGAGTAAACAAGCGATTCACATCTACCCATTCCACTCTACTCATTATTTTATAGACCTCTATCATATCTCCCCTCAGATGTCTTTTCTTCAAGCTGAAGAGCCCTAGCTGCTTTTTAGCCTTTCCTCATAGGGAAGTTGTTCCATCCCCTTTATCATTTTCGATGCCCTTCTCTGCACGTTTTCTAATTCCAATATATCTTTTTTGAGATACGGCGACCAGAATTGAGCACAATATTTGAGGTGCGGTCGCACCATGGAGCAATACACAGGCATTATAAAATCCTCATTTTTGTTTTCCATTCCTTTCCTAACATTCTATTTGCTTTCTTAGCCACAGCAGCACACTGAGCAGAAGGTTTCAATGTATCATCAACGATGACACCTAGATCCCTTTCTTGGTCGGTGACTCTTATGTGGAACCTTGCATGACGAAGCAATAATTCGGGTTCCTCTTTCCCACATGCATCACTTTGCACTTGCTCACATTAAACGTCATCTGCCATTTAGATTCCCAGTCTCCCAATCTCGTAAGGTCCTCCTGTAATTTTTCACAATCCTCCCGCGGTTTAACATGTCATCAACAGCAATCTTACATCTTCAAGTCCAGCGGTTGAAAAACATCCCATATCTGATCTATCTGCCTTATTTCCCTGGGTTGGACATAAGTCAGTGCTTGATGCCGAATCAGGGTGTGTTCCATTTTCCTCTGTATGATTAGATTTAGTTAATTCAGATCTAATTTGAATGATCTTGTTGGTGAAACTGTCAGCTAATTTTTGAGCAGAAGGACATGCTTAATGAATATTGTTGACAGTAGTAGTGGATGTTAAGCCTCCAACTAAGGTGAATAGTTTTTTATTGTCAAGAATATCCTGACCTACTAAGCTGTAATAGTGCTTTTGTTTCGACACTATAGGGGGTGAAGTGCTTCTGTGTACAAAGGAAGAGCAGGACTTGGGGGTGATTGTGTCTGATGACCTTAAAACTTCCAAACAGGTAGAAAAAGCAATGGTCAAAGCCAGAAAGATGCTTGGGTACATAAAGAGTGGCATGACCAGCAGGAAAAAGGAGGTGATAGTGCCGTTGTATAAGTCTCTAGTGAGGCCCCATTTGGAGTACTGCGTGCAGTTCTGGAGACCGCACCTACGGAAAGATATAAAAAGGAAGGAGGGTGCCTACGAAATTAGTAAGCGTCTTGAATGCAAAAATTATAGGGGCAGGCTTATGAACCTCAACATGTATATGCTGGAAGAGAGGAGGGAGAGAGGAGACATGATAGAAACGTTTAAATATCTCAAGGGCATTTATGTACAGGAAGAGAGCCTTTTTCAAATGAAGGAGAGCTCTGGAATGAGGGGGGCATATGACAAAGATAAGATGGAATAGGCTTAGGAGTAACCTAAGGAAGTATTTCACAGAAAGGGTGGTGGAGGCGTGGAATGGCCTCCCGGTGGAGGAGTCTAGGACTGTTCCAGAATTTAAAAAGGCATGGGATAAGCATGTGGGATCGGTTAGGAACAGGAAGAATTAGGGGTTCCAGAGGATGGGCAGACTGGATGGGTCATATGGCCTTTATCTGCCGTCATGTTTCTATGTTTCTATGACACAGCTACCTTCAATTTATAGTGACGAAAAGCCCATGTGCACCAGATCACACAATAAGTCCACCAAAAGGTAGATGCGGATTCCAGGCAAGCTGTCTCCAATGACTGCAGAAGCAAAGAAGCGCTTGGACCACAAACTCAGATCACTATTTGTACTCCAAGCACTGAAGAGGCAAAATCCTGCTTCAGAAGCACCTCAACCTGTGACTCCATTAAGACCAGCGGAATAGTGGCCTTCTTTGTTAACCCTGTTTCGAGAGCATCTACCAGAGCTGATCCAGCTCCTTCTTGGAAAAGGGGGTAGGGACTCCCCATGATCTGTTTCCTTTTCAGCCCTGCTTCCAATGCCTCCCATTCTACCAAGACCATCCTGTGCAGAGCCTTGTGAAGGGGAAACAACCTCACTGACTTCCACAACCCTTTCTAGATGGGGTCACCATCTGTCACCTCCTACTAGAGCCTCCACAACAGGAAGGGAGGAGAATACTTGTGAGAAGAGTGACCCTAGCTCTTCCTGCCTGACCAGAAGAATCACTGGGGACTCATCCACCGCCGTGGAAGATAGCTTGCCTTCCTCCAGAGAAAGACTGCCCCCAAAACACCTCCCTAGGTATTGGGCTCAGACACCAAAAGCTGGAGGTGAATAATGGTCATATGCTGCTGGAGATCCCTCTGATACAACCCACCTGATACAGCCTAATCCTTCAGCTGATCAGGCAACTAAAGCAATTGCAGCATGCGAGCTGCAGTAAAATCTGAGGATCCATCTAAGACCCTTGAGTACTATTTCCACCCCCCCAAACCTGGGTATTGGCACCTCCCATTATCCTTGGGGCCACCTCCACCACTGGAGTAGACCCAACCCCACATGCTGAGGTGTGCTGCACAGGAGACATGCAGCCTGCCAGTGGGAAACTTGCAACAGTAGTCTCAGCTGGAGCTTTCACTGCTGCTGACTCTAAACAGCCCTGGCCCATCTCCAATTAGACCTGCCACATGCTTTGATTGCTCCCCATTACAGATGGGCAAAAAGAACTCACTACAGAGCTAACACGACATCTCCCATAATTGCTAAAACACCAGCTTTTATCAGGCTTGCTGACCCATGTTCCTCAGGTTCTCCCCATTACATCACAGCCTGGAACCTAATTGTCCAGCCAGAAAGGATTTTGTTTCACTTTGAGGCACACAAGAATAAGGAGGGGGAGAGCACCCAAAGGAAACAAACACAGAAGCTACTCATCACTAGGCCCCTCCCCCTTTTCTTTTGAGGCCCACATCACCATCAAGCTCCGACCCCCCTCAAGAGGGGACCCAGAGGTTTGCTCCTGGCCCAGGTCTAGTCCCAGCTCAACCAAGGGAAAATCTGTGGGCTGACCCTTAGCAACCTGTAAGAGGGTGCAGACACCCAACCTTAGATAACAGACTGTAGGGAGCCAAACCCACATCAACAGCAATTCTGCTTCACCAATCCAGAACTTTGACCATCTACTGGGTCACAGAATATGGGCAAGTTCCAGGACTGAACCAATTTTCATATTGTTGATGTATCACTGAAAGTAGTATTCTGTAGATCTAAGTAGTGCAATTTCTTAATTTTCCTGATCCAATGTGGTTTCATTTTGGGTAATGGGCAGGGTTGCCTCCAGGGTGCGGCATATAAATTTACACTTTAGGGTTTGGGTCCTTTTGCAAAAAGGGATTTGACTTGTGGCAGAGGTTGATTTTTGTGCCAGCAAGGGAGAGTCCTAAGTCAGGGTTTCAGGCCTCTTTAGCTTTTCCTAAAGGTAAAGGGAAGCGAGGGGAGGGACCTGGTAACATCCGTGTAATCCTATCAGAACAGTACTGCTGCATTCAGTAGCCTATGGTTACTACAGTTTAGTGAATACCGAGGCAACTAAAGTGCTTTACTGAAGTGCTTGAAAATGCATGCTTTTAAACAGTTATCTTCTAGAACCACAAACACAAGTTTGTAGTCAAACATATAAACGGCAAGTGACCGTACTCACTTGCAAATGTGCAGTACAGACTTCCCTCTCTGTCCCGCCCTCGCGTCATGACGTCAGAGGGCGGAACAGAGAGGGGAAACGGAGTCCAATTGTCAGACGCTGCCGCCTGGAAAGGAACATCGCGCGAAACAACCTCCACCCTCCCCCCCCTCGTATCGGGCCCCCTGCACTGACCTGACAGCGCCTCTCACCTCCGTGTGGAAGCGCTGCAGGCAGCAGCAGAGCGATCTGCTGTTGCCTGTAGCGCTTTCACATGGAGGTGAGAGGCGCTGTCAGGTCAGTGCAGGGGGCCCGGCATGGAGGAGGGAGGGCGCGGCGGCGGCGATGAGGGTAGCTGGACCTGGGGGGAGAGGCCAAGGTTACTGGACTTGGGGGAGAGGCCATGGTTGCTGGACTTGAGGTGAGAGCAGGGCACAGAGGAGGGTTGCTGGACATGGGGGGAGGGGGGGAGGCCAAGGGAAAGAGGAGGGTCGCTGGATATGGGGGGGGGGGGAGGGGGAGGATCGGTGGACGGGGTGAGGCCAGGGGAGAAAGGAGGGCTGCAATACTCGCCCGTTTTTACGGGCTTAACGGCTAGTTATATATATTGCAATGCTATTTTACATATAAATATTGGTTATAGAAAGGATATTTATTATGACTACTGTTTTAGTTACATAACTCAGATTTAAAATTGTATGTTAATTCAGAAATAATAATCAAGTTCTACTAACATGCATCAAACTCTGTCAAAAAGGAACAAAATGCCACAGACCAATTCTTTCTTTCTTTGGGTATATAGAAACCAACACAAAAATAACACATCAATAGCTAGGCAAGAATTTGTTTCATTGCAATAGAATGAACAGTTTGTTTGAAAAATGCATTCACTTGGCTGTCAACTTACCTTGTCTCGTAGATGGTGCTCAGCAGCCTCAATATTCAAAGGATCATCAAAATTCAAAAGATCCTGAGTGAGGGAGAAAAACACATACACATACTAACACAAATAATAGAATTTAAAACTGAATGGTGAAATTAACATTTCTGTAAAATTATTGCTTTATATTTTACTAGTAAAAAAGGCCCGTTTTTGACACAAATGAAATGGCGCTAGCAAGGTTTCCTCGGCTCCCCTGCAGCCACCCATTTCCAGCAACCCTTCTCTCCCCCTGCAGCCACCCATGTCCAGCGGCCCTCCTCTCCCCCTGCACCCACTGATGTCCAGCGAACCTCCTCTCTCCCCTGCCCCCCCCTCCTGCCACCCATGTCCAGCGACCCCCTGTCCCCCCTGCAGCCACCTATGTCCAGCGACCCTCCTCTGGACATGGATCAGCTGTGAGGCATGTCCCCCCACTCCCCCAGGTTCTGAAGTTGACATCATAATGGCTACGGTGATGTCAGCCTGATCTACGGAGCCTAGCAGACCAACTTGGAAGGAGCCACGGTCCCAGGCAAGTCAGAACGTTGGAGGCGAGAATCCTATATAATAAAACGCACCTCCAACATTCTGATGCTGACTGCATGGCTGAGGCATTCCTGCTCTCTGTATCCATCTCCTGAATTGACATCACGTACTTCTGGGTTCATCACAAGCAGAAGTGACCAACCACACGAGGTTTCTCAGCTTCAGAATGTTGGAGGTGCATTCTATTAAATAGGATTGGTCAGTTCTTGGAAGCACAGCCAGAGCTCAGGGTCCTGTACAGTAACGCTCAGACACCAGAGAGAGAGAGTGGAGCCTGACACCAGAGAGCGGGGACGGGGGGGACGGGGGGGGGGGGGGGGGGGGGGGAGGTATCTGTCACACACACACACACACACTCTCTCTCTCACAGTCAATGTCTTTCTCTCTCTCACTCTCACACACTCTCTCTCACACACTCTATGTCTCACACTGTATCACATTCACTTTCTATGTGTCACAAAGTCACTCACACACTCTCTTGGTCTCATACACTCAGTCTCACAGAGAGTCTGTCTCGCACACACTGTATCTGTGTGAAACACACTCTCTCTCTCTCACACTGTGTCTCACATACGCACTTGCACACACTCTCATTCTCACACACACACTCTCTCTCACAGACACACTTGCACCCAGACTTACTCTCTCTCTCTCACACACACCCACACTCTCACGCACATTCACTTACTCTCTCACACACAGTCACTCTCACATACACTCTCTCAAACATACACACTCCGAGGAAAACCTTGCTAGCGCCCGTTTCATTTGTGTCAGAAACGGGCCTTTTTTACTAGTTATTATATAGGATATCTTACAGAACCACATGATTATTCTTATTATACAAATAAAAAAAAAGAGAGGGGGTGGGAGAGAGACACACATATACACATTTATATATATGTCGCTGCCAGTATGAGACTCCTTGGGGTCATTCTCGACCCCCACCTGACTCTTCAGCTCCAAGTTTTGTCTGTCATGAGGCACATCTTCCTTTCCATGAGGTCCCTTAAGCGTATCAAGCAGTTCCTCCCTTTTGACCTGTTCAGGACGCTAATCCATTCCCTCGTCTTAAGCCACTTCGACTACTGCAATGGAATTTATACTGGTTGCAAAGAACACGCCCTTAAAAAACTTCAGACTGCACAGAACACGGCGGCGCGATTGCTATTTGGCAAATCGAGGTTTGAGGCAGTGAAGCCCCTCTGTGAAAAGCTCCACTGGCTCCCGATCAAAGAACGAATTGAATTCAAAGTCTGTGTTCTTGTTCACAAGATTGTCTACGGGGAGGCCCCAGCCTATGTGTTTAGCTTTACTGACCTCCCACCCAGGAATTCCGTGAAGTCCTCCCGCACCTCTCACTTTCCAAACTGCAGGAACTTAAGATATAAGCTGCTCTTTGCCTCTTCGTTCAGCTACACACGCCCCCGTTTCTGGAATGCTCTACCATCAACGTTAAAAGAGACAGCCGAACACAGTCTGATCAAGAAATCTCTAAAGACTTACCTGTGTGATCGTTCTTACTCCACTCCTGCTTGATCCCCTGCATTCCCTCATTCCTCTCCCCTGTTGACCCCCTCTCTACCTCTCCTCTACTCTGTCTTGCATATGTATTATTATACTGTACTTTTCCTACAACATTGTAAGCCACATAGAGCCTGCCTTGGTGGGATTATGTGGGATATAAATGTTCACAATAAATTATATATATATATTTCAACAATTTTATTGACGATACAGCAGTACAATTATCACAGTTAATTCTGGAATTCTATAACTTGAAAAATACAATACAGGTATAAATCTGCAACTTTAACATCCATCATCAACATTTTCATTTTCACCCGCTCCCCCCTTCAACCTACACCTACAGACCCAAAATAATACCCTTATAATCACTATGAATCAGCCATTGCATATTGTTACTAATCATATAAGTTAAATATTCTGTTATGTCTTCCATACCACAATATCAATGACATATTTCCCCTAAGATCTTCATCATCACAAACCTCTACTTTGACCATGACATATTGTTCTCCGAGGGCCTGTACTCTAATAGCCCTTCAAGATCCAGGTTTCTATATCTTTATGGTTCAAGAGTTTTTATTGATGCTCAGCAGAGTGAACAAACTGATATTACCATACAACCATTGACATTTAATTGCATTTACCCACATCAGAGAGTCTCTCCCATCGTAAGTTTCTTTTTCACCTGACCCCCTGTCCCTCGGCACTTCAACAAGTATTTTAAAAGCATCTTTGGGTATGATCCCTCCAGTATGTAAGAGGTGACTAAAGTGTATTCCCGGAAATCTAGAGGTCTCTATCTCTGTCAAAGAGAACTCAGAGGATCCCCTGTACCAGTCATTAATATGTCTCATAGAGCAGGCAACCGTCAGAAACTTAACGTTTAACAACCCCATGCCTCCCCCTCCCGGGGAGAGGCGATCAGCTTGTATGGGATTCTGGGCTTTTTCCCCTGCCATAGATATGTTTGTATCAGTTGCCGCAACTTACACTCATCTTTAAGTTTCAAAAATAAAGGAAGTTGTTGGAATACATAAAGCCATCGTGGCGCAATCACCATGCTGAATAACGCCATTTTTCCCCACACTATGAGGGGTAACTCCCTCCACATGGTTAATTTGCTTCTGGTCATTTCCAACAGCGGGCCAACATTATCTCGGTACAGGGACCCCCCGGTTCTAGAAAGAAATACCCCCAAGTATTTCATTTTAGAGTCCACCCATTTGATGGGAAATTCCCCCACCCACTGTGAACGAATATCATCTTCCAGGGGCAGCGTCCCTGATTTATCATAGTTAAGGGTAAATCCCGAAAATCGGCCATACTCTTGAATAATCTTCAAGGCCGCCGGGAGGGACCCCTGTGGCTCTGTAAGAATCAAGAGAATGTCGTCCGCATTCGCCAGGGCTCGTATCTCATAATCATCTATCTTTACTCCTCTAATCTCTGGTGCTGAATTCAGGAGCCTCAATAAGGGCTCTAACGCTAGATCAAACAGCAGAGGAGAAAGGGGGCAGCCTTGTCTCGTTCCTCGCTTCACCTGAAATCTTTGTGATATTCCGCCATTGGCTGTTACGTATGCGGACATATTTGTATATAAAGCTTGGATGGCTTGCCGCGTCTCGCTTGGGAATCCCACCCATTCCATTATTGCAAAAAGGAAATCCCATCTTACTTTATTGAAGGCTTTGGCGGCGTCTAAGCTCACTAACATCCCCGGGATTTTCTGATAGCGGCTGTGAGCCATTGCTAATAAAGATCTCCGCACGTGTAGTACCGAGTGTCTCCCTGGGATAAAGCCCACCTGTGCAGGGTCAATAATAGTTGACAAACACTTCGCCAAACGCTTTGCCAATATTTTTGCTAATAGTTTGATGTCAACATTGATTAGAGATATAGGTCTGTACGACTCTGGCTCGTCCGCTACCTTCCCGGGCTTCAGTAGTAATGATCTACTTGCCGTATTTTCGTATTGGGGAATCTGCCCGTCTTGGATAATAGCTTGATGGTAGGCAAAAAGTGGGCCTATCAGGGCTGTCTGCATTAACCAGTAAAATTCCCCTGTGTACCCATCAATTCCCGGCGCTGAGAATGGTTTTAAGCTTTTTATCGCTTCCTGTAGCTCTCGGGGTTGGATGGGGGCCTCTAATAAGGCGATATCAGCTATTCCCAACCTTGGCATATCCACCCGCTGGAGGAAGTCTCTTATCTCAATCCCGTCTCTAGGTGGGTCTGAGGAATATAGTTCTTTAAAGTGATCTTGCAATACCTGTAGTATCCTATCTAGGACAGTTGTGATTTCCCCTTGTTTATCCTTCATAGTCGAAATTGTCCTGTTCCCCTTTTTGTTCTGTATTAATCTGGAGAGCAAGCCCCCCACTCTGTTCCCAAATCTGTGAAACCGATATTTCTGATAGATCTGGTTTCTTTGATTTGTTCATGGAGGAGTGAATTAATTGCTGCTTGGATCGATACATATGCCTCTCTGTTGGCTTCTGTTGCCTGTGCCACATAACAGCATTTGGCCTTCCGCATCTGATTTTCTAACATTACAAGGCTCAGGGCTTTTCTCTTCCGCCTAGCTGATACGTAGGCTATCAGATCCCCCCTTAATATTGCCTTTCCCGTGCACCAAAATAGCTGTGGGTTAGACATATGGCCTTTGTTAAACGACACGAACTCCTCCCATTTTGCCATAAGAAACTTTTGAAAAGACTTGTCCTTCACCAAGTGACTTGGGAATCTCCATCTTCTAGCCCGTGTATAGTCTTGGGGGGCCCCCAAGTCTGCCACACCGGGGCATGGTCTGAAATAATTATTTCTGCTATTTCTGTCTCTTTGACATGAGCGAAGAGATCTGATGTCATGAAAATATAGTCTAATCTACTCCGTGCCACGCGCCCTGGACCTATGTGTGTAGTCTCTCGCCTCGGGATGTAGGACCCTCCAAACGTCTACCGCAGAAAGGGAGCGTCGAAATTCCCTCAACAGTCTCCATTCCCGGTGGTCCCCCACTCGCTTCCCCCGCTCCCCTGTGCAATCCATCTGCGGGTCCATCAGGCTGTTCATATCTCCTACAATGATCAAGGGCTTCCCCTGTAAGGGGAGAATTCGTGCCGCCAGCTCAGGAAAGAAAGTAGATTCTGTCGGGGTGGGGGCATAAACATTCAATATATGGACTTCCCTGCCTTGCAACCATAACTTCACCAAAAGATATTGCCCTTTTGTGTCTTGTAAGATTTTTTCAGCAGAACAAGCCAAATTTTTGTGGATGCAAATGGCCACCCCGCCCCTACGGCCGTCAGGTGATGCATAGAGGACCTGCCCTACCCATCCCCAGGCAAGTTTCTCGTGTTCTTGGTCTGTTAACCTAGTTTCTTGAAGACACGCGATGTCTGCTTGCATGCGTTTTAGATGAGTTAAAATCTTCTTCCTCTTGACCGGGGAGGTTATACCTCCCACGTTCCATGTGGTTATTCTACAGTGTGTGGCGCAGTGGGAAATTGCTACTTCTCATATACCTTAGTTGTGTTGAAGGCCCTGGGTCCCAGCCCTTCCCCAGGCTCCCCCTATTGTTCCCATTATGGATCGCTGGAAGCTTCAAAGTTATCTTTGGGACTTCTTTGCTAATCTGTACGATAACACCTATACCATCACTGACCTCTAAATGACAAGACTCCTTCGGTTTTTTGCTCTCCGCTAAATAAATCCCCTCTGCTCCCCTTCCCTCTCCTTGCCCATACCCCTACCTTTCCCTCCTATCCCCACCCACCCTGTCCATCCCCTCCCAATCTATCATGTGACTTCTACCCCTTTTACAGTCCCTGGCTACTGTGAACCCACACATTGTATATAACCCCTCTCCCCTTTGCCGATCTAGTCCGCTTGATCGAGTCCCAGGGCCGACCCCATACATCCCGTCTCATGTGTAACACATAACTCAGAATTTGTCTACAACCTTCCCCAACAAACAATAAAGAATTTGTCTACAACCTTCCCCAACAAACAATAATACTTTTTAATAATACAGTTAACTGGGACCCTGTCATTCTTAACTGTCGCTTCTACCCATTGGCGAAGCGACGATCAACTGCAACTGGAGTCCTCTGTATTGGCTGCAGGAGCATCTCACACACAAGTTTCATCCTTCTGGTGCTTCTAGTTCGTTATCTATAAACCTTTGTGCATCCTGTGGTGTTTTAAAAGTCCGCCATTGTTGTCCTTGTTGGATCTTCAGAACAGCCGGATACAACAGCATGAAGCGGGTTTTCTTTTGCACCAGCGATGCACACAGAGGATGAAATCGACGCCGCTGGGTCTTGAACTCCTGCAGAATAATCTTGGAAAATTCTTACCGGGGAACCATCATAAGCAAGTGAATCTCGTTTCAATCGATATCCCCGTAAAATTTCTTCCTTATGAAGGTAGTTGAGGACCTTGATAATAACTATCTTCGGTCTTGTTTGGCCCTGCTGTCACCTGCCCAGCCTGTGGGCTCGCTCTATGCAAAGTGCTCCGTGACTGTCTGATAGGGCCAGCTCTTTTTTCAGCCATTGTTCTAATATGGTTCCAAGGGATTGTTCTGGGATGTTTTCCAGGATGCCCGCGAGCCTCAAGTTACATCTTCTTGCTCTATTTTCCATATCTTCAATTTTCTCTTGTTGTGCCTTTAGTTGATCCCTCAAGCGAGAAAGCTCCTGTTCACTCTGTGACCTCTTGTCTTCGGCCGTCGAGATCCGCAGCTCCACCTCTCCCAGTCTCTTTTCATTGTCAGCCGTAGAGGTTTCTAAGTTCTTCAGTTGGTTTGCGACGAGATCGAATCTCGGATTTAAGGCTGCGCTGATGGCCATTGTAATTTGCGCCAGCTGTTTTTCGCTGAACTCCCCTGCTTCTTCCTGCTTCCCTTCCGCCATCTTTAAACCTGGCTTGGGGGGGCAAAATTTTCCCTTTATCAAATTTTGCTCCTCTACGGATTGTTCCTGTTGGCATGGGCCGTAGAAAAGGCTCCATAAGTTGCCTACGCCTATCTCCTGGGCCACTCGTCTGACCAGATTGATAAGGCTGAGAGTATATCACAATCAGAATCTATTGCTGAAGGGGTTTAGGCAACGGAACGGCCTCTCCGCCTCACGCGGCTTGGACTGCCTGCCTGCTTTCTTTCTTTCCCGTGAGCAGACTTGGCTATCCTGAAGAGGTGCTCCGTGTATTGAGGGATATGAACTTTACCCCAAATTTGCTTTGTCTTGTGTCTTTTCTCTTATACTGCGCCGTCCGAGGCTCCCCTGGGCCCTTTCTGGAGCTATCAACTCCGCAGTGCTGCCTTCTGCCGCTCAAACGGCCCTCTATCAGTGGCTCAGCAACACCCCGGCGCGATCTGGAGTGAGCCCTTGTTTCTAGGCCCCGGCACTCTGGAAGTCGGTGCGAATGGGGGGGGGGGGGGGGGGGGGAGCAGTTCGTCCGTCTCGCGGCTCTCTTCTGTTCTGCTATTCCTTTTCAGGCTACCCCTCCTGCTTGCCCACCACTCACCGTGTTACTTGGCCTTCGGGGTTGAGCCTGCGCTCATTGTTGCTGCGTCATCCTGGGTTCCGGCATTCCCGCTGCAACTCTATTGTTTCTCGATCGTCGGGGGCAGTTGCTGTTCCGCGGCTACCTTGCCCGTGAACTCCAAGGCTGGAGCGCTGCTGTTTTGATTGTTACTGCAGGTTCTGTGCCATTTCGGCAGGACTGTAGTTCGGGCTCGACGGAGCTCACGGAGCAGCGGCCATCTTGCTGCCCGGCTCCACCGGAAGTCCCTATATATATACATATATACATACATATATATATATACATATATATATATACACATATATACATATATATATATACACACACACAAACACAGTGCAATCCACTTAAGTGCAAGGGTCTGGGACCAAAGAAATGCATGCAGTTAACCAGAGCGTGCACTTAACCGTTGTGACCCAAAGAAGCTTGACATCTGATAAATATATGTACAGTACTGTTTATTATTATACGTACAGTAAACAGTCTCAGTTAACTGACATTAGGCTGGCTTAAAGTAATCAGTTATAGTCCTCTGTACACTCTTGGGTCTGTGAGTTCCTTACAGGGTTTCTAGCTAGGAAACAGGTGCTACAGGGACATTTAAATTGATAGACCACACACACTCAAAGAGGTTGTCTATTAACTAGATCTAGTTTGTTTCAAAAGGACCAATTAGATATATACAGGGGTACTTTAACAGTTTACTGCAGATGAAGGCCCAGGAGTAGGCAGCAGACGACAAACACAAATAGGAATGGGCGGGCATAGACCTTGAACAATTTTCAGAGGACTGTGTTCATGAGAAGCTAGCTAAACTAAAGATAGACAAATAAATGGGGCTGAATGGTATACTGAAGGAACTTAGGGAAGTTTTGGCAGCTCTGCTGTTTGATCTTTTCAATGCTTCTCCAGAGTTGGGAGTAGTCCCAGAGAACTAGAGGGGGCAGATGTGGTTCCTCTCTACAAAAGTGGAAGTAAGGAGTAGAGAGTTCCAAGGGCCAGAAATATCACCCATTCCCAATGGAATCTAACCCATACCCACCCCTACCCACTAAGATCTATTCCATCCCCAACTGCACAAGTCAACACTATTACTTACTTGCTCGTAGCCCAATGAGTGTTCCAAGCTTCGGTCTAGTGTTCCAGCTGCCTATCTGGGTATTCCAACCTCATTCTGGCACGCTCAACTGCCTCTCTCTGTACATTCCAAGCCTCATTCTGGTATTTCAGTTGCTTCTCTTAGTGCATTCCAAGCCTCATTCTGAAGTCACCAGAGATTTTGACTACACTCCCATGGGAATCCCACAGCAACATCTTGCATTCCCGTGGGAATCCCAGGCTAATTTCTCACATCCCTGTCCCCATTGCAGTGCAGCTCTCTAGTAAGGAGGTGGAGGATGGAACTACAGTCTGACCTCTGTGGTAAGTAAATTAATGGAAACGTTTTAAAAACAGGGAATAAGTGAGGTTTCTGAAATCCAATGGATTGCAGGACCCAAGGCAGCATGGCTTCACTAGAAGGTCGTCAGACAAATCTGATTCATTTCTTTGAGTGTGTAACCAGAGAGCTGGATCAAGGGAGAGTGCTATATGTGGTATACTTAGATTTAAGCAAAACCTTTGACACAGTTCTGCATAGAAGACATAAATAAACTGAGTGCCCTTCGTATTGCCCCTAAAGTGACTGACTGGGTTAGGAACTGGTTGAGTGGAAGGTGACAGAGGGTAGAGGTATATGGAGTTCATTCTGAAAAAGGGGATGTTACAAGAAGTGTGCCACAAGAATCAGTTCTTATCTGATTCTTTTTAACATTTTTGTAAGCAATATTATAGACAGGCTGCCTAGTTAGGTTTGTCTCTTTGTAGTAAACCTGCAATAGGGTAGACAACCCTGATGGTGCAGACAATATGAGGAGGGAAGTAGTAAAGCTTGAAGAAAGGTCAAGAATGTCATCTAAGATTTAATACTATAAAATGCAGTCATGAATTTGGGATACAAGTGTACAGGGAGAGGAATGGCCAGCAAGATAAAAAAGGTGATAATGCCCCTATACAAGTGTTTTGTGAGAGCTCATTTAGTAACGTAGTAACATAGTAAGTGATGGCTGATAAAGACCTGAATGGTCCATCCAGTCTGCCCAATAGTCACACTCATTATCAATTCAAGATTAAATCAACAAGGAACAAGATATTATATACCTGATCATGAGTCTTTCTTTCTGGGACATAGACCGTAGAAGTCCACCCAGCTCTATCCTAAACTGAATTGCTATATACAGACACAGAACTACAAAGTCAGTTCTTCACAGCCACCCACCTGCAGCCATTTAAGGTTTATTAAATTTTCGTTTTATACCCTCTATTTTCTAAATAGAGTTCTTCTGTGTTTATCCCACATCTTTTTGAATTCCGTCACTGTTTTAGTCTCTCCCACCTCCCTTGGGAGGGAATTCCAGGCATCGACCACCCTCTCCTGATATTACTCCTAAATCTACCACTCCACAACCTCAGCTCATGTCCTCTAGTTTTACCATTTCCCCTTCTCTGGAAGAGATTTGTTTCTATATTAATACCTTTCAGGTACTTAAATTTCTGTATCATATCTCCTCAGTCCATTCTTTCTGTGTATAATTCTTGAGACTGCACCATCAAAAAGATATAAACAAGATGGAGGCGAGTTTCTTTCAATTAAAAGGAAGCTCTGGAATGAGAGGGCATAGCATGAAAATGAAAATGGACAAAGGAGTAAGAAAAGGAAATACTTTTTCACAGAAAGGGTGGTGAATTCGTGGAACGGCCTCTTGGTGAAGGTGGTGGCGATTATTATCTGAATTAAAGAAGGCTTGGGACAAGTACTTAGGATTTCTAAGGGAGAGGAAGGGATAGTGGATAGTATGAATGGACAAACTGGTTAAGCCATGTAGTCTGTATATGACTTCATTTTCTATGTTTCTATCTACCAAACTTAAAATCAGAGATCAGGCGACCCTCAGGGGGAGGAATGCTGGCTTCGGCCTAACCCCTGATAAGCCTTTCCTCAGCTGAGAGGTGCCCAGCTCTACCACCGGCTGCCTTTCAGGTGCTGTGGAGGACTTGCAGCTCATCTGCATATCCTTACAGCCTTCTCTGGGGTGACACCCAGGTCCACTCAGGGCCTCCGCTCTAGGTGCCACGCGCCTAACTGCGCGTGGGGCATTTTTCTCCTTACATCTAATCTTCTTCCCAGTTGCTAAAGTACCTCATTTGTTTATGGCCCCTATTCACATTCTCTTCCTAGCCCTGTTCCTTCCTAATCTTTTCCCTCAGCCCCTACCTCTCTCCGCTACAGGAACTCACTGCCCATCCATCAACTTCATCACCTCACCTTCTCTCCTACCCTCTTCCTCCATCTTGGCTTTTAATCTCCGTCTCTTTCTTCCCTCCATTTTGCCTTCCCCATTCCACCTAAATACCTCTCGCCTTCGTGGCCATACCTCTCCTACTCTTCTCCGCTCTCTTTTACTCCTTCTCTTACTCTCAGCCGGTGACATCAATCCCAATCCTGGCCCTCCTCACCAACTATTATCCCAACTCTACAGATCTCACTGCGACCTCTCTAACCTCATCTCTATTCCTCTACTCCCCTCCTCTTCTCTGCCCTTCTCTTGCGCCCTATGGAATGCCCGCTCTAACTGTAACAAACTCCCCTATATCCAGGACCTCTTTATTTCGCGTCTCCTCCATCTGCTCGCCATAACAGAAACCTGGCTCTGCCCTGATGACTCTGCTTCAGTCGCAGCCCTCTGCCATGGCGGTTATCTTTTTTCACATACTCCTCGCCCTGCTGATCGCGGGGGCGGTGTTGGACTACTTCTCTCTCCCTCCTCCAGATTTCAACCCCTTCTTCCACCTCAATCTCACTGTTTTTCCTCCTTTGAAGTCCACTCTATCCGCCTTTTTCTCTCCTCTGCCTCTTCGAATAGCGGTCATTTATCGTCCCCCTGATAAGTCCCTTTCATCCTTTCTCAGTGACTTTGATGCCTGGCTTGCCTTCTTCCATGATCCTTCCTCCCCCTCTCTCATCCTTGGTGACTTTAATATTCCTGCTAATGATCCTTCCAACTCTTATATTTCCAAGTTACTCGCTTTAACATCCTCCTTTAATCTTCAACTATGCTCCACCTCACCCACTCATCAAAATGGTCACTGTCTTGATCTCATCTTACATAGTAACATAGTAGATGACGGCAGAAAAAGACCTGCACGGTCCATCCAGTCTGCCCAACAAGATAAACTCATATGTGCTACTTTTTGTGTATACCTTACCTTGATCTGTATCTGTCATTTTCAGGGCACAGGCCATATAAGTCTGCCCAGCACTATCCCTGCCTCCCCACCGGCTCTGGGACAGACCGTATAAGTCTGCCCAGCAATATCCTCGCCTCCCAACCACTAGCCCCGCCTCCCACCACCGGCTCTGCCACTTAATCTCAGCTAAGCTTCTGAGGATCAATTCCCTGGGAACAGGATTCCTTTATATTTATCCCACGCATGTTTGAATCCCGTTACCATTTTCCTCTCCACCACCTCCCGCGAGACAGCATTCCAAGCATCCACCACTCTCTCCGTGAAAAAAGGAGCAACAGTGGGATTTGAACCTGGCTTTGCTGATTGTCAGCCTGGTGCCCTAACCACTAGGCTACCTCTTCATGGCATTTGCACAAGTAAATAGTATACATGTGTAAATGCTCATTTTACAAGAAAATTTTGGTCATATCTGCTCATTTTCTTTCCTCAAGTCCTCCAGTCCAGTTCATAACCAGTAGGTTATGTCTGCCAACCAGCAGATGGAGACAGAACAATTGTTAAAAGCTGTCTACTTTGAGCAGCTTTTCAGTCTGCCCATTATGACCAACTCCTTTCCCCACCCTGGCCCCCCCTCGCTCCTGAGCTGACCTTATTGTGCAATTGAATAATGGATTAGAGAGAAGTTTTTATGTTCCACCTGTGACTTTCGTCCCTTATACACTTCAAAAAGCATATAACCACATAACCCTTTGCTTCCTTTTGCCTGTGTTACGTCCTTAATTTTCATGTATTTGTGTGTACTTTGATTTCCCACTTCTCATTATCTTTTAAATTCTTTCTAAACTGCCTAGATTTTAGCTATATAGGCAGTACATCTAATAAAATAGAATTTGAACTTCTTGTTCAGCCTGCCCCTTTAAATTGCACTGTACAGCCTAGCTCACCAGTATTTCTGTAACTAGGCAGGATAATCAACACCCAACCCTCCAGAAGGGAGGAAACCAAAGTAACTAACCAGAAAACTATACAAACTTGAGGGTGTTGCCACACTGTGCCCATACTGGGATTTTTTTGTCCTCTTTGGGATTTCCCAGTTGTTCTGGACCAGGTTGTTTTCCATCAACTTCTGTATATTATGGTCTCTCTTTTCGGACCCAAGGTGTACAAGACCTGCAGCACGTCCCATATGTCCTTAGTTTCACATGGTAGATCAACCATGATGCTTGTGTCATTAACCACAGCCCTTAAACTACAGCTCCTGGCAATGTGCTCCCTAGCAGGAGACGCTGGCATCCATCATTAGCACTATTTATCTGAATGTCTCTGGGTCCAATCCCTTCTTGAGATTCTGTGCATCAGTCCAAAAACTTTTTTCATTCAGCTCCTTAACTGGCACCTCTTGTGCATGCAATCTTGTGAAATCTGGCACTTGCATGCAATATGTTGCATTCATTTATGTAAAAGCCCTGATTAATGCCACTCTTTTTTTGAGCTTCTTTTTATGTGAAATTAATGCTCCTGCTGTATGTGCCAGCAAATATCTTTACAGAACAAAAAGAAGCAAATTGTCAAAAAACATTCAAAAAAAATGTCCTACTCATTCATCACTAAAATAACAAACAGTTAAAAGCCTGACATGGCCATGTTTTGGGCCTGATGCAGCCCTTTGAGAGCGCGACACATGGCCATGTCAGGCTTCCAACCGTTCATCTATCAGTTTAGCGTTGAATAAATTGGACGTTTCATGAATATCTCTTGGCGATCTGCTTCTCTTTGTTCTGTGCTCAATCTTGTAGATCGTTTGCCTACTCTTCAGCAAATATCTTCATACATATTTTTAAAAGGGGCTCCACATTTGGTAAGAGCTGTGTTCCGACTGAGAAACAGGAAAACCGGTAAATTAACCAGAGATATTAGTAAGGAGGCAAAAGATAAAAGAGATCAACAAATCAGGATTTGGCATTCTTCCTGGACTGTATTATTAATTCCCTGGTTGGTTTTGGCATATTCAATATGGAAGTGGGTGCAAAAATAAAAAAAAAAAATAACCAGAATGGCAGCATAACAATTTGTTTTGTTAAAAAAAATATATATAATATATATATATATAACTTTTTTGTAAAGTTATAGTTCTCACGATACATATCATTTGGAAAGCGACAAGTGGTCTAACTGGAAGATAAAACCACCATTCAAATCACTATAATTTGAGCAAAAAAGGTGCATGTGGATAATCCATGGTGACCAAAATGAGACACAGCTGGTATCTTTTCCTACCACTCAATGTAATTATGACCAGATATACTGTGAACTTATGATTATGATGTCATTGGATATAACAAAATGTAATTTGAAAAGACACTTTAAGAAGAGAAACACTCCAAAAAAATCATAACTTTTTATAGAGTTAATTTCATTGCAAATGCAGTTTCAACGTAATTATATTAAAGTGTTTTGATGACTCTACAGGGTCTTGGTCATTCTCATGAGTTTGGAAAGGAGGTTTATATGTCATTAGATTAAATTACAGTTAAACTGACCATGAACCAAAGAAGATTTCCATATCAAAAAAAATATTTTTAAAATGACTGACAAACTCTTAAGGATCAGGTGTCCAAGTTATTTTATATTTACGAATATGTCAAAAAGAGAAATTGGATCTTACCTGATAATTTTCTTTCCATTAGTGCTTCCCACTATTCCAGAACCTGTGGGATAGTTGTGTTCACCAATCAGCAGGTGGAGATAGAGAACTGAAAACTAAGCTGAGACATCTCTCTCTTGGCATCCAGTCCAGCTCCTCAGTATTTATGTAGACAAGCAGTAAGGATGAACTCAAAATACGCGCACAATAACCTTAAACAACTTGCTAACCGAACACTAACCAGATGAGAAAACATGTGTGGACCTCTCTCATCTCAGGACAACTTGCAAAGAACAAGAGATATGCAGGAAGCACCATGCAAGGTGACAGTTGTTAATTGACCCATTACTTCGCACTGACTAAACATCTCAGAAACTTCGGACAGGCCTCTGGAATAGTGAAAAGGCCTAATGGAAAGAAAATTATCAGCAATACCAAATTTCTCCTTCCATTACGTAGCTTCCTACTATTCCAGAATCTGTGGGATGTTTAAAAGCAATCCCTAGAGTGAGTGGGATCCTGGTGTTAAGGCCTTGAGGACCGAAGCCCCAAAACTGGCTTCTGAGAGCGCTACAAGATCCACCCTATAGTGTTCTTGGCAAAAGGTATGCAGCATCAACCACGTCACAGCCTTGCAAATATCTGGAGGCAGTAAGGTAGTCTCCACCAAGGGTGTCGCTGTTCGTCTCGTAGAATGAGCTGCAAGGCCTGAGGAGCCTGATGCCCTGCAAATAAGCTGATGCGACAGTCTCCTTCACTCATCTACCAATTGTGGACTTGGAAGCCATGAGGTCAAGGCCCTATTTACCAAAAAGCACAGTCTGTCCAATTTGTGAAACTCATTCGTGACTTCTAAATATCTAATGAGGACTCTGACCACATCGAGAAGCTTCAAGGATATTAAGCATCCTTGTGCCCTCTGAGAAAGGACGGATGCTCCACAGATTGGTTTAGATGAAATGCTAACACCACTTTCAGAAGAAATGAAGGAAAGAACCATGCGCAAGAGACCAACTCCAAAAAGCAGAGAAAGTGATCCTGACAAGAGAGCTTGAAGCTTCGGACCCCTTGGGCTGACGCAACAGCTACCAAGAACGCTGTCTTTAGCATAAGATATTTCAAGGAGGCCTACCAGAGAGGCTCAAAAGGAGACTTCTGAAGAGCCCAAAGAACTAAATTAAGGTTCCACTCTGGACACAGCATACAAAAGGGGTAGTCGCTAGAGGCCCGCTAACCACAAGAACTGAATGATATCCGGGTCAGCTGCATGAGACATCTTCTGTAATCGGCACACAGAATAGACCAAAGCCGCAACCTGAACTTTTAGAGAACCCAACGCCAATCCTTTATGAAGGCCTGCCTGGAGAAATGCTACAATGTGTGTGATCTGAGAAGAAAAGGAAGAACACCAGCCCTTGAATGTCCTCCACACCCTTGCATATGCCATGGATGTAAAGTGTTTTTGATCCTGAAGCAAGGTAGCAATGATCAAATGAGAATAACCTTTTCACCTCAACCAAGCCATAACACCAAAGGGGCACAGATCCTCCATGAATACTGGACCTTGTTTCAATAGGCCAAGTACTTGAGAAGATGGAGAAGATCCCCATCCAGCAGTCAAATCAAGTCCATGTACCACAGCCTGTGCAGCCAATCTGGGGCTATGAGAATTATTTGACCCTGGTACAATGTGACCCTTTCAACACACGGCCTAGCATGGGCCAAGGAGAGAAGATGTACAGTAGATATGTCTCTGGCAGGGCTGCAAAAGGGCATTGATCCAATCGAGCCCAGTTTTTTTCCCCCAACAACCATCACTGCATATGTTACATCAAGGAGTGCCAGGGAGATAAAATTTCTAGATATAATTAACGACTGCTTCTTGGAGCAACTGGTCCAGGAACCGACAACAGGGGGAACCATTTTGGATCTGGTCCTTGGTGGCATGCAGGGCAAAGTGAGAGGTGGTAGTGTTGGGTCCCCTGGGAAATAGTGATCAAGTTGGTGCTACTATCTGGAATGAATCTGCAAAGGAAATCTACTATAGCAGCATTTAATTTTCAAAAGGGAGACTATAATAAAATGAGGAAAATGGTTAAAAAGCAGCTAAAAGGATCGGCTGCTAAGGTTAGGACACTAAATCAGGCATGGATGTTACTCAAAAATACCATCTTGGAAGGCCAGACCAGATGCATTCCACATATTAGCATAGGTGGAAAGAAGAGAAAACAGCAGCCAGCATGGTTAAAATGTGTAGCAAAAGAGGCTATTTTACAGCCAAAAGATTGTCCTTCAAAAAATTGAAAAAAAGGCCCAAATAGGGGTGGGCAACGATTAAAAGATTTAAATCACAATTAATCACTTGATCAACAATTTTATTTGCACGATTAATCACATCATGCATTTTGGGCACATGCTAATTTTTTTTTTATTATGTTGACCCAAACATCCTTTAGAACAGATGCTCAGCGTGTCTCATTATCCTTCACAACATGCTATTCAATTAGGGGTGGGCCATGATTAAAAATGTTAATAAAAATGAATCGTGGTATTAAAATTTTTAATCATGTGATTAGTCGTACCTCTGGGTTGGATGGCTTGGTACTGAATGAAGGCGACATGTGGACACACGCTCCAGGTATCACTTCCAGGGTGGCTGCCATGGACCCTAATGGTTGAGTCTCAAGTCTCAGGCCCGGAGAGCCTCAAGGCTGCATTCTGAGCTTGAACATATGCATTCTTCCAGAAGGACCCCATGGAAAGTCCCATCCAGGGTATCTCTCTCCATCTGCATCATGTGGGAGAAAGCCTTATAAAATGTAAAATGCTTCAAGGGCTCCACTAGACCTTCGAAGATAGGGACTCCCTTCGACAGCTTAAAGGGTCCTTAGAGAGATCCAGGACCTCCAACTCTAAGCCAATGAGGTGGGAAAGTTCCTCCCACCACAACAGGCAAATGCTCCTTCTCCTCCTCTTGGGAGGGCTCCGTAATTCTGAGGCAACTGGGGGTCCAAAAAGTCCCCTGCACCACTCAGACCACAATGACAGGAGCCACAATCACAGCTTGGTCTCCCCTGCAATGAGGAGCCGGCCTAATGGGGCTCAGGGCCACCATCGGGACTTCCCCAGTGATTGGGGCTGGAGTCCAGCCCTGCCCCCCTCTCCCCGATGGGGACTGTGTAAACTGCAGCAGGAGAAAATTCCTGTGAAGACAAAATTGCTGCTGTTCCTGCCAAAAACATCAGGTCCGTGGGTTCCAAAGCCCCACTGCTGGAACTGTTAGCTAAGGTCTGGGCACCCCTCCCCCCTCCTTCCCAAAGACCATTTCCAGGAATGGTCTGTCACAGGAGGGGCACAAGGAACCCAGCATTTAGTAGTAAGCAGGGGAGAGAGCCTAAGGGAAGGGAAGGAAAGGGAACTCCCCTCTCCCACCAAACAGGCAGAGCTTAAGCATCAGAAACTTTTTTTTTAAATCTCTTTATGAAGTTGGATAGCAGTGCAGGAGGAGGTTTGGGACAGGGGATGTGGGATTGCTCAAGGATTTATGGGAAATTTTGTAGAGGTAGTATAGACGGACACATAGAACCCTGCAGCCCTTTTAAAAATGGAAGCCCAGGATTGGAGGTGGGGTGGGCAGAACACAGCTTTCCCAACTACAGCAAATATTTGGGAATGGAAGGAAAATTCTTGTTGGATTTACTGATCTGTAGTATTCAGGTAACACACATTGGTAAAGCTAGTAGGAATGCACTGTTATCGTGGTTTAATAAATGAGACCGGATTGTTTTTAAGCAATGAATGAAATCTAGTTTCCTCAGGCCCCATATGGATATTAGATCTCTGAATTAGATAAAAAAAAAATTGTTACCAATTCTTGTGTTTGTATTTAAACATTTTCTTGCACTTCTTTAAATGAAGCTGCTTCTGAAAATGCATTTTAAATTTTTAATTAGTTACTGTATATACATGTAGACCCAAGCTTATCTTACTAATTACACTGTGATGGCTCAATGCAGTTGATAAAACAAGGACTTTGCAATTCTGATCTAGTTAATGATTTTGAGAAGACTGTGCTCTTTCTGGCAAAGGATCACTATTGGCAAATGACAGCCTGCCTCATTAACTTTCAGAGTAGAGGTACAGTCATCTATGGCTCTAATTACAACAAAACAGCTGATGCCTCTAATAAAAATGAAAGAAAATTATATCTCTATCTTCCTTAATAACAATTTTGTAGTCATTTATGCTAAAAGCTCAAGCCTCCAAAACTTAATATATGAACTTTGAGACTGAAGCTTCATTATCTGGGAAAAAGTTCAATGGTTACAGCAAAGCATACAATTTCAGGTTAAGTTCACTAACCCAGTACAATGTATGCTCGTTAATCTTGATGTGTAGGGTGTTTTTTTGGGTAAAGATGGTACCAGTAATCACTTTTGTACAGATGCACCTATAAGCAGCCAAATGCAGAAAATAGGTACCTTGCTCGTGATATCTACTTCCACCAAACAGCACAGAGAGGGTCCAAAGTACAGGACAAAGTCCAAATAACAAAAAGAAACACCAGGAACCTTCAAAAATCGGGACACAATTTCTTCAATCACACAACCTGAACGTCAACTCCTCCCCCGGCGACCCAACATGGGCCGTGCCTCGGCGCACAGCGCCCGTGTCAGGGGTCAAAAAAGCTGTGACACCCAAGAAGCAACGGAACTTTGTTCCAATTTTACTGTGGTTCCGTTGCTTCTCAGATAGCACAACTTCCCTGACCCCCGACGGAGGCGCCCCGCACCGAAACACGGCCCATGCCGGGCCACCAAGGGAAGAATTGACGCCCAAGCTACATGACCAAAAACATTGTGTCCAATTTTGAAGGTTCCTGGTACTTCTCTTTGTTATTTTGATATCTACTTCCACACAAGCGCCTTGCTTTCTCTCATTTGTTTCTCTCTACACACTGTACACCTTCCCTATCCTCTGCCTTCAACTCCAGTTTCCTCCCTCAAAAGTCTGCTTGTGCTCTTCTTTCTCCCCTCTGAATAAGCCCTGGGTTTTTATAGGTATAGTATTGCACTGCATTGGTTGCCCAGCTCTTTCCTTCATCCTGCTTCCTCTTTCACCCCTTCGCTTTTTTCCCCCATTTTTACCACTCTTTGTATATTTTTTCTTCTTTGAAAACAAGCAGATGAAAATAAGTGCTACTAAGTACTCCTTTTGCCTAAATGGCTACTAGCATTCTGCTGATAACTAATAGGCACCAGGAGGCTTTGGAAGCAGCAGTACTTGGGAAGTGCTTCCTACTTACTGCTGCAGCAGCTTCACTGAGTCACTCACAAACATTTAATCACCAGTGGCCCCTGATGAGCTGGCAATCAGGATTTCATTCCCTCACCACAGTGCTAAATGAATTTGAACTCTTGTGCAATCCCAAGACTTCAGGTAGTTTCAGAATCAGGTATCTTAATGACAACAAATTCCAGAGTTTAATTACATATTGAGTGAAGAAATATTTTCTCCAATTTGTTTTACATTTACTACTTTGTAGCTTCATTGCTTGCCTCCTAGTCTTAGTATTTTTGAAAAGAGTAAACAAACGATTCATGTCTACCCTTTCCACTCCACTCATTATTTTATAGACCTCTGTCATAGCTCCCCCTCTGCTGTCTTTTCTCCAAACTAAAGAGCCCTAGCTACTTCAGCCTTTCCCCACAAGGAAGTCACAACACCCCCTTTACCATTTTCGTCACTCTTCTCTGTACCTTTTCCAATTCCACTATATCTCTATATCTTCTCCTCCAACTGTTCACCCTCTAGTTTTCTTGCCTCTGATCTTCCCCTCTCAGATCACCATCTTATAACTTTCACACTTAAATCTCCTCCCTCCCAGTCCCGTCCTATCTTATCTAATTTATCTAGGAATCTTCACGATATTGACCCTTCATCTCTATCCTCCCATGTTTCAAACCTCCTCTCTACTGTGGCACCTCCTGTCAATGAGGCTGTTTCTTCATACAACAATACTCTATCCTCTGCCTTAGACACTCTTGCACCTTTGATGACCCACCCTATAAGGCGTACAAAACCCCAACCTTGGTTGACTTCTAATATCCGCTACCTACGTTCCTGTACCCGCTCCGTCGAACGCCTCTGGCGGAAATCTCGGGCCCTTGCTGATTTCTTACACTAAGTTCATGCTGACCTCCTTCCAATCTGCTCTTTTACGCGCTAAACAGGATTATTATATCCAACTGACCAACTCCCTTGGTTCTAACCCTCGACTTCTCTTCACCACATTGAACTCTCTCCTCAAGGTGCCCCCTCCCCCAACTCCCCCTTCATTATCTCCTCAGACCCTTGCTGAATTCTTTCACGACAAGGTTCAAAAGATAAACCTTGAATTCTCTACCTTGCCACCTCTCCCTCCACTAGTCCGTTCCCCTCTCTCTCCGTCCCCTCATTCCTTTTCCTCCTTTCCTGAAGTTACTATAGAAGAAACTACACTTCTCCTTTCTTCCTCAAAATGTACCACCTGTTCCTCTGATCCCATTCCCACCCACCTTCTTAATGCCATCTCACCTGCTCTTATTCCTTTTATCTGTCACATTCTCAGCCTCTCACTTTCCACTGCCTTTAAACATGCTGTGGTCACACCTCTCCTTAAGAAGCCTTCACTCGACCCTACTTGTCCCTCTAATTACCGACCCATTTACCTCCTTCCTTTTCTCTCCAAATTACTTGAGCTTGCTGTTCACCACCGCTGCCTTGATTTTCTCTCCTCACATGCTGTTCTTGACCCACTACAATCTGGTTTTCGCCCTCTCCACTCAACCGAAACTGCGCTTACTAAAGTCTCCAATGACCTATTACTGGCTAAATCTAGAGGTCTCTATTCCATCCTCATTCTTCTTGATCTTTCCGCTGCTTTTGACACTGTCGATCATAGCATACTCCTCGATATCCTGTCCTCACTTGGATTCCAGGGCTCTGTCCTTTCCTTGTTTTCTTCCTACCTCTCCCTCCGCACCTTCAGTGTTCATTCTGGTGGATCCTCTTCTACTTCTATCCCTCTGCCTGTCGGCGTACCTCAGGGTTCTGTTCTTGGTCCCCTCCTCTTTTCTATCTACACTTCTTCCCTTGGTTCATTAATCTCATCCCATGGCTTTTCCTACCATCTCTATGCTGATGACTCCCAAATCTACCTTTCTACCCCTGATATCTCAACTTGCATCCAAACTAAAGTTTCAGCGTGCTTGTCAGACATTGCTGTCTGGATGTCTCAACGCCACCTGAAATTAAACATGACCAAAACCGAGCTTCTCATTTTTCCCCCCAAACCCACCTCCCCACTCCCCCCGTTTTCTATTTCTGTTGATGGCTCTCATTCTCCCTGTCTCCTCAGCTCGAAACCTTAGGGTCATCTTTGACTCTTCTCTGCTCATATCCAGCAGATCACCAAGACCTGTTGTTTCTTTCTTTACAACATCCATAAAATCCACCCCTTTCTTTCCGAGCACTCTACCAAAACCCTCATCCACACCCTTGTCACCTCTCGTTTAGACTACTGCAATCTGCTTCTTGCTGGCCTCCCACTTAGCCACCTCTCCCCTCTCCAATCGGTTCAAAACTCTGCTGCCCGTCTTGTCTTCCGCCAGGGTCGCTTTACTCATACTACCCCTCTCCTCAAGTCGCTTCACTGGCTCCCTATCCGTTTTTGCATCCTGTTCAAACTTCTTCTACTAACCTATAAATGTACTCACTCTGCTGCTCCCCAGTATCTCTCCACACTCGTCCTTCCCTACACCCCTTCCCGTGCACTCCGCTCCATGGATACATCCATCTTATCTGTTCCCTTCTCCACTACTGCCAACTCCAGAGTTCGCGCCTTCTGTCTCGCTGCACCCTACGCCTGGAATAAACTTCCTGAGCCCCTACGTCTTGCCCCATCCTTGGCCACCTTTAAATCTAGACTGAAAGCCCACCTCTTTAACATTGCTTTTGACTTGTAACCACTTGCCTCCACCTACCCTCCTCTCCTCCTTACTGTACACATTAATTGATCTGATTACTTTATTTTTTGCCTATTAGATTGTAAGCTCTTTGAGCAGGGACTGTCTTTCTTCTATGTTTGTGCAGCGCTGCGTACGCCCTGTAGCGCTATAGAAATGCTAAATAGTAGTAGTAGTACTCTAAAAGGTTCAAGCAAAAGAAAATTCTTATCAAGTCTTTGTTTCCACTGGCACTGTGGAGAATGTAAAAACAATGCCAAACATGAGGGCAGCCAGGAAGGATTGATGTAAAAATCCACTGCTGATAGGCTACCTTGTGATGGTTAGCGGAGCTGCTGCAAACTAGTACAACACTGCCACGGAAAAGATTGAAAACGAAATGTAGAAAAACAAAATGTTTTCCTTGGCAGTGCTGTGCTGGTCCATAGCAACCCCTCTGCCCATCATGGGGTTGCCTAGCAAGCAACCCCCCCCCCCCCCCCCCCCAGCAATGCCTCACTTGTTTCAGGTAAAAATATGCATGCATGAGGTAATTTTATAACAGGGTACCTATTTTTTAAACATTTACAGAATTTAACATTATATCCAAGCAATTACACTTGTACAGAAAAGTGTTGCAAAAGCAATACAACATGAGATAACCCACCATTCCAGATAGGAAATTAAACAAACGCTCAAGTCCACGATATTGAGATCCAAGACTTATTGAGAGGAATTAAACTATGAAATAAAGAAGACACTTTAGACATTAATATACCACAGGTGTTTGGGCTAGATACTAATTAAATGAAGAGCTCAACTCAATCTCCTGACACCCGTTTAGTTGCCAAAGAGGCTGAAAGGTGAGGGTTAAAGAAAATATATTTAATAGAATTGTATCTAATAATACATTTGCATGGATATCTTAGGAAAAAGGTTTCCCCCACTTGAAGAACACCTGGTTTCAATAACAAAAACTGCTTGCGTCGGCTTTGAGTATCTCTTCAAACATCAGGGAAGATTTGAATCTTAAAGCCCCAAAACTATTTCTCTCTATTCTTAAAGAACATTCTCAGTAATCATTGCTTATCAGGAGACAATGCCACCGAAGCAACCAAAGTTGCTGTAGTGGCTACTTCTGAGGGGGGGTGCACTAAAGTCGTCGTTAGAGCCTTTCCCTACCGAATTCCATAGCGAATCGGTAGGGAACGGCTATGCATGATGAAAAGGGAGTGCAAATGAGCTGCTTGTTGCAGCTCACTTGCATTCTCTAACCCTTCGTAAAATCATCGGATAATTGGCTGGTAGAGCATGCGCAGAGCAGCCAAGCGTTATGCTGGCTGCTCTGCACATGCCAAAGACGTAAAAAACAAAAAAACAAACACGTCCTTTATGGACGTCCTTTATTGACAGCCTTGTCCCCCCCCCGCCCGAGGTCGCCACCGCTCCCTGCTCCCCCCTGCATTGAAATCAGAACTTTTACGCAGCCTCGGCCCCCTTCCCTCCCTTCCTTGAAATGATAGCTTCCCCGCCATCCTCCGCCCTCATGGCCCCCCCCCCTGAGGTCGTCACCTCTCCCCCTCCACTCGCCCCCCCTCCATCTGCCACCGGGCCCTCGCAGCGCCTCTCGCCTCTTCGGACTTCCCTCCTTTACTCCTGGCCCGCCCTGGTGTGACGTAAGTAACCTACGTAGGTTACTTACTTCAGACGAGGGCGGACCAGGAGCAAAGGAGGGAATTCCGAAGAGGCGATCAGCTGTTGTTGCCAGTGCAGCGCCTTCACATGGAGGTGAGGGGCGCTGTGAGGGCCCGGTGGCAGACAGAGGGGGGGCGGGTGGAGGGGGGAACGGCAGGGGCGGGGCCATGGGGGCGGAGAATGGCGGGGAAGCTGTCATTTCAAGGAAGGGAGGGAGGAAGAGGGGCTGGGGCTGCGTAAAAATTCTGATTTCAATGCAGGGGGGAGGGGGGAGCAGCAGCGACCTCGGGCGAGGGGGGGGGGGGGGCAAGGCTGTCAATAAAGGACATGTTTTTTTTTTTTTTAACCTATAATACCTACAGTGAAGAACGTCCATAAAGGACTCTCCTGACGAGCGTTTTTGCCCCCTCCCGATTTTTTTTTATTACATTTTATAAGTTTTCGAAGCCCACACAGCCCCAACGAGAGGTACAGACCTCTCGTTAGCTTTCCTGGCGTTTTCCAGTGTTAGGGCAAGCGGAAAAGCTTAGTGCATCTCATTTCAATAGGGTTTCTACACAATTTGCTCATCTGCATTCCGTTTGCGTTAGCTGCTACCGTCGTCGGAAAAAAGTATTTAGTGCATGCCAGGGTTTACTACTTGCTTGTTAATGGCTCGTTATTGCCTCGTAAAGTTTAGTGCATCTGGCCCTGAGTCCGAAGTGTCCAATATTGCAGAAACATCCAAAAAGGCTTGCTGCTGTTCCACTGCTTTCCTCGGTAAATAATAAACTTGTGAAAAAGGAAGATATTTATCCTGCGGTGTACCAAGAATTTCCTTCATATATTTAACCATTTCCAAGAGCATAGCAGTGGGTACCCTTGGAAAGTTTAAGAAGCAAAGATTATTGCTCCTTGCAAAATTTTCCACGTCTCACACATATTCCTCAAATTAGAAAACTCCCTACTGAGTTGTTCCACTTGAGAAGACAACACCTTCACCTTTGTTTGTGTTTTTCTGCCTTCAATTCTACTCAACAAAGCTTCTGTGTAAGAGCATGGGACTGTGGAAACAAGGTTTTACCCAAGTTCGAAATCAATAGCCATAAAGAATCCAGTGTTACCCTTAGTGGATTTCCTTTGCAGAAACTCAGAATAGGCACAACCAACAAAAGTTCAAGTAAATCTCCTTCTAGCTCTGATTTGGCAGCTCCATGATCCCCCAGCAAGATTGTTTTTCCGGGGGAGGACTTCCGAACGCCTCCCTCAGTCTCCTGCTGATGTAATTCAGCCTCATTCAAAGCAGAGCCCCGCATACTTTGTTAGGGGTGCTGCAAACTTAACGAGTGGAGAACTTGCGTCTTGCGGGGCTCTTCGGCTGAGGCTTACCAATATTTCTAGTCCTGGAGATGCAGCCGAATCCTCTCATAGCCAGCGTCTCCACCAGCCCATCACTCCTCAAATGCTGATCTATTGGATCGACAATAGGGGACTCAAGGCGTTGGGAGGCTCGAGCAGCAGCTTTTCCCCTATGTTTAGGCATTGTTTGAAAGCAAAGCAGAGAGAAGTCTGCAGCGCCTCAGGTACGTGCAGCCAACAGGGCACATATTTTAAAAAAGCAATATAGATGCTTTTGTGACTTTATAAATTACGCTCTTAAAATCAGCTCCAGTAGTGAAGAAATCCTCACACACAATTGTACACAGGGCTCCAAATGCATAAATTTGTTCATGTACTCTGTGTGTGAACACACATTTATAAAATACACTTATACATTATTTAAACTTCACTACCTCATTGCCCAAATTACACCCCAGGGAATGCCTACAAATTATCAGTGCAGGTACTTATAAGTAGGTATTTAGCAGCTCAACTTTATAAGGCAATTTCCTGTTGTAAAACATTCTTGCGGAAAACACTTAATAAAGTTACCTTCATGCTAATTATATGTGCATACTTTTATCTACATATTTATTTGGATTCAACTCATGCCTTTTTTGGTAGCTCAAGGTGACAAAATTCAGCTTCAGTAGGTATTTCCCTGTCCTAGAGGACTTCATGGTTGCCAAGAGACACACCTAGGTCCAGGGTAGGACTGGACCGCCAACATGGGACTGCGCCTCCACCCTCCACTCAGGCCGCACCCTCCGTATCTTTCCGTCTGCTCCCTCGTTTTGTCCTCTCCTGTGCTGCTCCTGTCCGTGCCGGGAGTCGTGACCCGTATGAACGCGATATCACACACAGGAGCAGGAGAGGACAGACCTGGAAGGAGGCAGGAAGAAGCTTGCTGGTGACAGGGCCGGGCCCAGACCTGAGCCCCCCTTGAAAGTCAGGCCCGGGGAATTTTGCCCCCCCCCCCCTCGTGGCGGCCCTGGAGGGCTTATATTCTAGTATGTAAGAACGATATTTTACCACAAAATTCACTAACCCATGGTACTCCAGGTTAGTGAATTCCTCAGCAAGCTTTTTTTTTTTTTTTTTTGTGCTGCTACAGCTGGAAATATTGTGTGTTTTTGGCCACAGAAACACAAAGATAGCAAACTTCAAGTCAAGCCTATACTCTTTTGAGGGCTGGTTCTGCAAAGTCAAAGAAATTGCTCCCCCCAACCTCTGAAACATTTTAAAAGAATTTGCACTCCCTGGCCTGAACCTCCACCTCAATGTACTTTTTAAATGTTATCGCCCTCATGTGCGCACTTGCTATTCCAGATGCTTTACAAAAACATCTAAGTCCCACCCTCCTCACATCAATGCCGGGGTAAAGACTGAATATTCCTTTAATTCTGCACTAGCAGCTACTAGGGTCTCCCTGATGGGTAATGTGGAACAGCAGCAGGAGTAGTCCCTAGTTGCGCCTGCTCTAGCAGCTCCCTTTATTTAAAAATGGAGGCTGCAGGCCCCTAATAATACTGTGGTTCTATCATTAGGAGTCAAGCTGCCAAATACCCATCAGAAAGACCCCAGCAGATATGTAGGTGCAGACAAAGAGCAGAAGGAATAGAACTGGAGGATTGGGATGGGGATAGACTTTTCAATTTTTGTAAAGGATCAGGCATCTCCACTTAAGAGTACTGTGTTTAGTTTTGGAAGTTGTACCTAGCTAAGGACATAAAAAGACTTGAAGTGGTCCTAGAGAAAAGCAATGGTATGCAATGGTATGGGGTTTGCGCCAAAAGCTATCTGAGAAGAGATATAAGGATCTGAATATATATACCCTAGAGGAGAGGAGGGATAGGGGAAACATAATACAGACTTAAATACTTGAAAGGTATCAATCTATATACCAATCTTTTTCAGAGATAAGGAAGTGGTAGAACTAGAGGTCACAGAATGGGTAATGTCAGGAAGTACTTTTTCACGGACAGGGTGGTGGATGCCTGGAATGCCCTCCCGAGGGAGGTGGTGGAGATGAAAATGGTGACAGAATTCAAAAATGCATGGGATAAACACAAAGGATCCTTATATGGTAAAAGGAACCAAAACAAAAACTTTGTTGATGCCTTACGGCAATTCCAGTAGTAAGGCCAGTCCTGGACAGACTTCTATGGTATGTATCCCAAAATGGCAAAACAAGGCAGACTTTTATGGTCTGTGTCCCGATTATGGATAGGCAGGAGTAGGCTTTGATGGCAACACCAGCGATTGGGAAGCAGGACCAGTAGCCAGGCAGGCTTCTATGGTCTGTGACCTGAGGATAGCAAGGACAGATCAAGAATAAGTGTGCATTTTTTGTGTCACATTCACCTAAGGGTTGATAGCGAGTAAAATGTCAGTTTGTAACATTGTTAGATTGCTGATTTATTCAAATATCCTATATAATAAAAAGCACCTCCAACATTCTGAAGCTGGCAACGTAGACAAAAACATTGAAGAATTCGTGCTTCTGTATCCATCTGCTAACACGATGACGTCACCCACTACCAGCAGCGTCAGCAGCGACAGTGCCCAATCAAAGCATAACAGCGCCAGCAAACTCCAACACATCATTTGCCTCAATAGCCTAATTTAGTCTTATGTTTAAAAATACAAAAAATACACCATTTGCCAAATATAAAATCACTGAGAGACAACAAAACAGTGACCACTTAACTGAAGTGTACACACAGTAGACAATACACAGAGCTGTGAAGACTAATTCAAATTACACTTCAATTGATGTTGAGATCCCATGACACTGGTGGAGGTTTGACAGGGGGCTTTGACAAAAGCAAACCTTTCATGAAGTGAACAACTAAAGGCTGTCCAGAGATAGGCTTACCTTCTACATACTGATGGTAAGCACTAATTGCACTAAGGTGAACCCTAACAGAGTTGGTCTTAAGACCAGACTCTGATAAGTGTAGAAGGTACTCAAGCAGGGTCCATGTAGGACAAGAAAGGGGATCTACAGTCTTGCTGTCACACCAGACGGCAAACCTCCTCCATTTAAAAGAGTAACATCTTAGTGGAATCGTTCCTCGAAGCCAGCAAGAACCAGGAGACACCATCCGAAAGACCTAAGGAAGCAAATTCTAGGCTCTCAACATCCAGGCCTTGAGAGCCAGAGACTGGAGGTTGGGATGTAGAAGTGACCCCTTGTTCTGAGTGATGAGGGTCGGAAAACACTCCAATTTCCACGGTTCTTTGGAGGACAATTCCAGAAGAAGAGGGAACCAAATCAGACGCGACCAGTAAGGTGCAATCAGGATCATGGTTCCGTGATCTTGCTTGAGTTTCAACAAAGTTTTTCCCACTAGAGGTATTGGAAGATATGCATACAGAAGGCCTGTCCCCCAATGAAGAAGGAAGGCGACTGATGCTAGTCTGTTGTGGGCCTGAAGCCTGGAACAGAACTGAGGAACCCCGTGGATGAGTTGAGTGGCAAAAAAATCCAGTGAGGTGGTGCCCCATGCTCGGAAGATCTTGTGTGCTACGCCCATGTTCAGAAACCACTCGTGAGGTTGCATTTCTCTGCTCAGTCTGTCAGCCAGGCTGTTTTTTACGACTGCCAGATAATTGGCTTGGAGAAACACGCCGTGACGGCGTGCCCAGAGCCACATCTGGACGGCTTCCTGACACAGAGGGTAAGATCCGGTGCCCCCCTGCTTGTTGGTGTAATACATCACAACCTGATTGTCTGTTTGAACTAGGATAATTTGGTTGGACAGCCGATCTCTGAAAGCCTTTAGAGTGTTCCAGATCACTCAGAGGTCCAGAAGGTTGATCTGAAAACCTGTTTCCTGGAGGGACCAGGCTCCTTGAGTGTGAGCCCATCTACATGAGCCCCACCCCACCCCAAGAGTGATGCATCCTTTGTCAGTACTTTTTGTGGCTGAGGAATTTGAAATGAAGTCCCAAGGTCAGATTGGGCCAAATTGTCCACCGCTGAAGAGAGCGTACAAGCTCAGGGGATACTTGGATGGCATCTTCCAGACTCCCTGTGGCTTGATACCACTGAGAAGCCAGGGTCCATTGGGTAGATCTCATGTGAAGACGTGCCATGGGTGTAACATACACTGTGGAAGCCATGTGGCCCAACAACCTCAACATCTGCCAAGCTGCGACTTGCTGCGACATCCGAACCTTGGATGTGAGGGACAGATGGTTGTCTGCATGTGTCTCTGGAAGGTAGGCTCAAACAGTATGTGTCTCGAGCAGGGCTCCGATGGCGATGGGACTTGGGGTAGTTTATTATAAACCCTCGTAGCTCGAGCACCTGAATAGTCTTCCGCATAGACTCCTGAGTACCCTCCTCTGAGGTGCTCTTTACCAGCCAATCGTTGAGATAAGGGAACACATGCACTCCCAGTCTGCATAGCGATGCTGCAACTAACGCTAGACATTTGCTAAATACCCTGAGAGCTGATGCGAGGCCAAAAGCCAGTACGCGGTACTGAAATTAATTTGTTCCCAGCCAAAATTGAAGATACTTCCTGTGAGCTGGAAGTATCAGAATGTGGGTGTATGTAAGTCCAGAAAGCATAGCCAATCATTTTCTGAATCATGGGAAGGGTGCCCAGGGAAATCATCCTGAACTTTTCTCAGACCAGGAATTTGTTCAGGGTCCTTAGGTCTAAGATGAGACTCATCCCCCCCCCCCCCCCCCAATGTCTTTTTCTACACAAGGAAGTACCTGGAATAGAATCCCTGCCCTTCTTCCCCTGGTGGAACGGGTTCAACCACATGGGCCTTCAGAAGGGTGGAGAGTTCCTCTGCAAATACCTGCTTGTGCTGAGAGCTGAAAGAGTGAGCTCTCGGTGGGCAATTTGGAGGTCTGGATACCCCATTGAGGGTGTATCCTAGCCAGACTATTTGAAGAACCTACCAGTCGGAGGTTTTGAGAGGCCACCTTTGGTGAAAAAATTGTAACCTCCCCCCAAACGGTAAGTCGTCCGGCAGGGACACTTTTATGGTGGCTATGCTCTGCTGGAGCCAGTAAAAAGCCCGTCCCTTGCTTTTGCTGGGAAGCAGCAGGGGCCTTGGGCGCACGCTGTTGATGAGAACGAGCGAGCTGGGGTGTAGCCTGAGCAGGTTAGCGAGCCACAGGAGCATACCTACGCCTAGAAAAGGTGTAAGAAGTACTCCGTGACCCACCAAAATACCTCCTAGATGAGGAGGTGGTTGCAGAAGGTGCCCAGTGGGAGAGAGAAGACATAACATCAGTGTGTTTTTTGATCTCGTCAACTAGCCTCTCAACCTTCTCTCTGAAAAGATTATCTTCTTGGCAAGGTGAATCCGCCATTCTCTGCTGGACCAAATGGTCCAGGTCAGAGACACATAGCCATGAGAGTCTGCACATCGCTACACCCTGGGCAGAGATTCTGGATGCCACTTCAAAAGTGTCGTAAGTGCCACTGGCCAAGAGCTTGCGACACGCCTTCTTGGTCTTAGCCATTTCCCGCACAAAAGAGGTGAAAGAAAGGCTCTCAGGTGGAGACAGCCTTCTCTCAGGTGGAAGGGAAGGTTCAGAAGGGATCCCAAAGGACTAATCAGAGGAAAAGTACCTGGAATCCTCCTCAGACTCCCACAAGCATTCCTTTTCAGTATCAGACAACACTTCCCTCAGGGTTGTCTGAGACTGGGTCCGCCACGACATCGAGGACCGGTAGCCCCAAGAACGACGTCAAGGAGTCGGTTCCTGCCTTGACTCCGGTGAAGCTTCCTCCACCGACGTCGAAGGCAAACCGGCCTGGGTGGCAGTCGACACTGGAACTGCAAGTGGCACCGGTGTCGGGGGCCGCACCGCGGGCCAGGTGGGGCCGCAGCGGAATGTATGGTAGGTGCAGACACCCCCGATGCTGCTGCACATCGCTGAATATGTCTCGAAGAGCTCTGGAAGCAAGGCCCGGTCGCTTGAGAGCAACCATTGGTAAAGGCTTAGGGGCCGATGTGGGCTCAGGTTGCCTAACCATCTGGGGTGTGGGAGCAGGATCTCGGCTGCTGGGAGACACACGTGTTGACAACTCTTGAATGGAGGGAGAGCACTGCTCCTGGTGCCAATGCATCTCGGGTGCCGGATCCCTCGACTTCCCAGAGCTCCCGGCACTGTGTGTCAAAGGAGAACGGTGTCAGTGTTTCTTGGCCTTCGCCCAATGCACCTTACCGAGACTCCTCGGTGCCAGGTCCGACGACGGTCGGTCCCGAGGGGCCTGCGCAGGGGGCCTTGAGACAGTTGCAGAACCACTCAATGCCTCACTACTCCCATTGTTTCTGGGTCTCACAGCAGCAGCCATCCCTACCGTGACTCCAGATGTCAATGCCTCCCTCGACGCTGATGCTGACATTGAAGGACTGGACCGAGCTCCAAAAAGTTTTTCTCTTTGAGCCTCTCGGGAAATTTGCATCCTTTTCTTCATAAGAAGACAAAGGATACAATTTGCTGGGCTACGGTCAGGACAAAGGATACAAGTTGCCGGGCTATGGTTGGGCCCAAGGCACTGAATACACCAAGAGTGTGTATCAGTACCCAAGATGGTCTGGTTGCACCGAGTACAACGCTTGAAACCACTGGGAGTCTTCGATGACATGGAAGGGAAGACGGCTTCGGCGAAATCAAAAGGCTCGATTGTGCCTAAGAAAAAAGTAAAGGCGCAAAAACAAGGGAAACCCCAGTTGAGCGAGCCTAAATGCTGCTCACGCCAAAAAAAATAAGAAAACTTAAATGCAGGCAAAAGAAACTAAAGAAGTAAAGATTTTGTTTTTAAAAGAAACAAAATAAGAAAAAAAAAAAAGGGGGGTGAAAAAACAAGCGTAAGGCACTTGAAAAAGGCTCTCTCCCAGGTGGAACGAGGAGCTGCTGAAAGAACTGCTGCTCCTCATTCGGAAAAAAAACCAAACTAAGGTGCACAGTTGCGCGGTGGGGGGGAAAGGCACTCTGCGCACGTGCACCAGAAGACTAGCATAATTTTTTCCTTTTTGCTATGCATTATGCCGGTGCCCAGGCCGACGTGGATCGTCGACCCACTTGTGAGAATGATACAGCCTGCTTGTCCTCAGAGAAGCTTATTAATGGATAGAGCAATATAACTAAAGATTAAAATGCACTAGATATATTGATTTTGTATGAATTACAGTTATCTGCTGTGGTTGCCACATTATTACTACTCCAATTTATTTTCATATATCCTATTTGTTATGCCAGTATTTGATCATGACAGAGTGTTACCTGCAAGGAGTGGCTCTAGCCGCCTTATTGGGTAGACTAGATGGACCATGCAGGTCTTTATTTGCTGTCATGTACGATGTTACTATGATTGAAAGTGAAAGGACAATACCTGGGGAAACTGCATTTTTTTCCGGGGGGGCTCTTGTTTTTAAGGGATCCGGGACAGACTGTGGGGGGGGGGGGGGGGGGGCAATTTCTTTGACAGAATCCTCAAGAACATCAGTTCACATGGGCTGATAATCCCAGGGAAAAATTTAAAACACTTCTTAAAGTGTTTACTTTGAATGGTTAATGCAGAGTTGCAAATTCTACTGCAAGCTGTGTTATTTGTTTCATGTAATAATGAGCTGCTTTGTATGCTTCACATCTTCTAGTTCCAGATCTGTCTTCAACTCAGCCTGACTCCTGGATCCCTCTTGTGGTTGTTTTTGGCATGATACAGGAGTGGTTCGCTATTGCCTTCTCCTGAGGCATGGAAGGTTGAGTTACTTCCCAAAGTCATAAGGAGGTGCTGTGGGATTTGAGCCTGGGCCTCCTGATTCCCAACCCACTGCTCTAAACATTAGGCTATTCCTCCACTCTGCTTTACAGCTCATTATAAAGTGCATTGCAGTAAAATTCCATTGCTAAGCCTCGTTATTGATATACCCCCCGATATTCAGCTGGTGTCGGGCTGCTCAGTGACTGCCCAATGCTGGGGAGCACAGACCAGATACTCAATACCGGCTCATATCTAGCAACCAGCATTGAATATCCAGTTTCACTTAACTGATTAAGTTGATATTCAGCGCTAACCGGTTAAGTGCTTAGAGGTTAAAGATAGGCCTGCTATTTATATGGTCTATTTTAATCATAGCTGGTTTGGCGCTGAATATCCGTGCCCAACTAGCTTTGTCACACAATATATATGGTTAGCGGCTAGCTGCTAACCACGAATATTCAGCGGAGATAACTGGTTATCTTCTGCTAAATATCCGTGATTAGGCACTAAAAAACTTTTTAACCGGCCAGGAGCTGTTCCTGGCTGATTAAATACTTTTAATATTGGCCAGATAGTTCCCTACATTTGTACCTTAAAGAATAGAGGGGAAAAAAGACCTGCCCAATGTCACAAGGAACATCAAGGGGTTTTGAATCTTGGATTCCCTGGGTCTTTGCCTACAGCTCTAACCACTAGGCTCATTTGGTGCATTCACTTAATGTGGAGGAACTCCTGGAGACAACGAGCCAACACAATTGGAGGGGTGGTTCACATTGCCTTTGTCTCTGTAGGGGAGGGTTAGCCTATATCAGATGGTTATTTTCCCCAGATGGCTTTATAAACTGCAAGTGGGAAAAAGGCGAAAATACGGCTCTCATATTTATATGGCAAAAGGCAGAATGAGGGCTTAGCAGTGGCGTGGCGTAGCTAGAATAGTTGACACCCGGGGCCAGTCATTTTTTAACACCCCCCTCCAAAATCTAGTACTAGGCAAGCCGAGAATACAAAACACTCAGGACCTATAGAGCAATTCTACCATACCATAATCAATCATTTCTACAAATCACACAAGGAAAAGGAAAGCATCTTAAACACTACAGTGAGCACTAGAACATCAATTCACCTACTGTAAAACGAAACCAGACAGAATAGTACAGATCATCGATCCTGCACAGTCAATGCTAACTAAAAGCCATGTCTTTTTCACAAACACAGATACACCCTAATCCACTATAGAATAAGTAATCATAAACTTTCTATTTAGACAAAAATTAAACTGAACCCCCAAGATGCCAGACTCTGCATACAATGCAACACCACAGAAACAGAAAATGTCCCCTAGTACTGTGCAAAATAAAAAGACAGCAGATGTAAATTTGAAAAAACTAACAAGTACCAATCACCACTTTACAAATTAACAAATAGAAATAAAACAAATATATAAAATAATACCATTTTATTGGACTAATACATTTAGCATTCAGAGGCCAAAACATCCTTCCTCAGGTCAATACAGTATAGTGCTGTTACAGTATCCTATCCTGACCTGAGGAAGGGGGTTTTGTTCTCCGAAAGTTAGCCAAAATGTATTAAAATTAGTCCAATAAAAAGATTACCTTGTTTATATGTTCTATTATAAACATTTATTAACACAGCTACAATACTACTTTATCCTAAAGCAAAAAAAATAAAAAAATATATTTTATTTACAGTTTGTTGTCTCTGGTTTCTGCTTTCCTCATCTTCTTTTCACTGTCTTCCTTCCATCCAGCATCTGTCTTTGTTCTCTCTCTGCCATCCAGTGTCTGCCCTCTCTGCTGTCCCCTCCATCCAATGTCTGCCCTCTCTCCCTGCATCTTTCATCTACATCTGCCCTCTATCTCTGTCCCTTCCATCCACCATCTGCCCCTGTCTGCCCTCTCTATCTCCTCCTTCCATCCACTGTCTGCCCTTTCTCTCTGCCCCTTCAATCCACCATTTGCCCTCCCTCTCTCATCCATCCAGGGTCTACCCTCCCTCTCGCTCCCCCTTCCATCCAGGATCTGTCCCCTCTCTCTGCCCCTTTTTTTTCAGCCTCCAGTTCCAGCCCCACTATCTCACCAGCCCCCAGTTTCAGCCCCAGCCCTTTTCTCCCACCAGTCCCTAGCGTCAGCCCCCAGCCACTTCTCCCTGTCCCCTTTTCAGCTCCCAGTTTCAACCCCAGCACTTTTCTCTCACCAGTCCCAAGCTTCAGCCCCAGCCACGTCTCCCTGTCTCCTTTTTAGCCCCCAGTCCCCACAGTTTCAGCCCCTGCCCCTTTTCAGCCCCCAGTCCCAGTACTAACCCCCTTATCCCACCTACCCTCCTTTTCAGGCCCCAGTTCCAGCCCCCTTCATCCACATGCCTTGCATTAGGGCCCCCCTTTTCAGCCCATTCTCCCACCTGACCCATGCATGCCCCATTTTCCCACCAGCCCCAGGCATGGCCCCTTCTCAGACCCCAGTTACTGCCCCCTTCTCCCATCTGAGAACCCCTTCTCCTCCTCTCTCCACTCCCTCTGCCCATCTGAGAACCCTCTTCCCTCCTCTCCCATCTGAAAACCCCTTCCCTACCCCCATCTGAGAACCCCTTCTCCCATTTGAGAACCCCTTCTCCTCCCCACCCCCTTCTCCCATCTGAGAACCCCTTCTCCTCCTCTCCCCACTCCCCCATCTGAGAACCCCTCCCCTCCTCTCCCATCTGAAAACCCCCTCCCTACCCCCATCTGAGACCCCCTTCTCTCATCTGAGCCCACCCCCGACCTGACCCGCTTCGCCTATCAGATGACAGCCCTCTTCTCCTGCCACCACCCTGCCTTTAAAAACAAATCTGCGATTGAAGCGGCGTGGCAGGCAGCGCCTCGCGTCTGCCCTGCTTGTAAAAGAAGCAGCTCTCTCCTCGTCATCGTCGTACCTTCCCTCACTGGGTCCCGCCCTGCCCTCACGGAAAAGTTACCTCAGAGGAGGGCGGGACCCAGTGAGGGAAGGCCCGAAGAGGAGGAGGAGGAGAGATCTGCTTCTTTTACAAGGAGGGCAGACGCGAGGCGCTGCCTGCCATGCCGCTTCAATTGCAGATTTGTTTTTAAAGGTAGGGTGGGAGCAGCAGGAGTGGAGCAGCAGGAGTGGAGCACCCCTCCATCAGCTGATACCCGGGGCGGACCGCCCCGCCCTTGCTACGCCACTGGGGCTTAGGCCTGCCAGATTTACAATTATATAATTATGCCTGCATATTACGTCATCTGGGGGATTGGCTATTAGATAGATCAAACTATATCCCTATTTTTTATAAACAATTACTGTATGCACCGTATAGTATCAGATCACGAAGGAGCAAAAGGGGTGCTCAGGGAGGACAAGACTATAGCGGAGAAACTGAATGAATTCTTTGCTTCTGTCTTTACAGAAGATGTAAGAGATCTGCCTGTACCGGAAATAGTTTTCAAAGGTGATGATGAGGAGCAACAAAGAAATCTCGGTGAACCTGGAAGCTGTACTGAGCCAAACTGACAAATTAAAGAGTAGTAAATCACATGGATCAGGTGGCTTACATGCAAGGGTACTCAAAGAACTCAAGCACGAAATTGCTGAACTGCTGTTAGCAATATGCAACCTGTTGTTAAAATAGTCCGTAGTACCCCCACACTGAGCCCGCAAATAGGTGGGAAAATGTGGGATACAAATGCAATAAATAAATAATAAATAATACCTGGTGGACAATGTGACACCAATTTTTAAAAAGGGTTCTGGGGTGATCCTGGAAATTATAGACCGGTAAGACTGACATCGGTGCTGGGCAAAATAGTGGAAACTATTATAGAGAATAAAATTACAGAACATGTAGACAAACATGGTTTAATGGGACAGAGTACATAAGTACATAAGTAATGCCATACTGGGAAAAGACCAAGGGTCCATCGAGCCCAGCATCCTGTCCACGACAGCGGCCAATCCAGGCCAAGGGCACCTGGCAAGCTTCCCAAACGTACAAACATTCTATACATGTTATCAGAATGGGTTCAGCCGAAGGAAGTCTTGCCCACCAATTTGCTTTATTTCTTTGAAGGTATGAATAAACATGTTGATAAAGGTGAGCTGGTTGATGTAGTGTATCTGGATTTTCAGAAAACTTTTGATACAGTTCCTCATGAGATAATCCTGAGAAAATCTCTCCACTGTGGCTTTGTCTTCCCTGATTACCATCAGTCATCTAGTGGTCCAACTGATTCTCTTGACGGCATCTTGCTTTTACTATACCTAAAACATTTTTTACTATATGTTTTGCCTCCAATGCAATCATTTTTCAAAGTCCCCCTTTGCCTTCTTTACTACTGCTTTGCATTTGACTTGCTATTCCTTATGCTGTTTCTTATTATTTTCAGTTGGTTCCTTCTTCCATTTTCTGAAAGATTTCCTTTTTAGCTCTAATAGCTCCCTTCACCTTACTTTTTAACCATGCTGGCTATCGTTTGGTCTGCTTTCCTCCTTTTTCAACAGACGGAATATATTTGGCCTGGGATTCCAGGATGGTATTTTTGAACAGCATCCACGCCTGATGTTCGCAGCCGTTCCTCTAAGTTTTTTTTCCACCATTCTTCTCATTTTATCATAGTCACCTCTTTGAAAGTTAAACACTTGAGAATTGCATTCAGTTCTGGTTAGCCATATCTCAAAAAAGATATAACGGAATTAGAAAAGATTCAAAGAAGAGCAATCAAAATGATAAAGGGGATGGAACTTCTTTCGTATGAGGAAAGGCTAAAGAGGTTAAGACTCTTCAGCTTGGAAAAGATACAGATGAGGAGAGCTATGATTGAGGTCCACAAAATCCTGAGTGATGTACGAGTAGAAGTAAATCAATTTTTTACTCGTTCCAAAAGTACAAAGACTAGGAGACACTTGAAGTTAAATGGAAATACTTTAAAAACAAATAGGAGGAAATATTTTTTCACTTAACGAATAGTTAAGCTCTGGAACTCTTTGCTGGAGGATGTCGTAACAGTGTTAGCGTATCTGGGTTTAAAAAAGGTTTGGAGGTTATCAATAGAAATCAAACAAAACCAAACATGGAAAAGAAAATAAGATGATACCTTTTTTATTGGACATAATACATTTCTTGATTAGCTTTCGAAGGTTGCCCTTCTTCCTCAGATCGGAAATAAGCAAATGAGGTAGCAGATAGTATATATGAGAGAAACATCAAAGCATTACTTTGACTGTCTGACAGAGTGGGAGGGTGGGGGTATGCATGGGGACATCAAAACATTTCATTGATATTCTAACAGAATGGGTGTTGGTAGGTGAGAGGAGGGTAATAAACAGAGAAATAAACAGAGAAATACAGCTTTATGTTTTATAATGAATTAGAAAACCCAGATCCTTATTAAGTCCTGTTTGTTGGGTGTCAAAATATTCAGTCATTCTTATTTCAAAGGTCTTACGTTCCTGTATTGTTTTAAAATTATCTTTCAGTATTCTTACTGTGAAATCATTGGTGCAGTGTTCTGGTCTAGTGAAGTGTTGGCCCACAGGGGTGGGGGCCTGACTGGCACCGGCTATTTTCATGTGATGTCTGTGTAGATTGAATCTTGTCTTAAGCATCTGGCCTGTTTCTCCAATATAGCATCCTTTGTTACATTTCTTACACTGAATGATATATACCACATTGGAAGATGTGCATGTAAAATAGTCCTTTATGTTGAATATTTTTCCTTTGTGAATGACTGTGGGGTCTTGTGAAATGTTTTGGCATAGTTTGCAGTTGGTTGTGTTACACGGGAACGTGCCCTTTTCTTTTTCCGTCTGTGTTGAAAGTTTACTTCTGATCAGCTTGTGTTTTAAATTTGGTGGCTGTCGGAAGGCCAGCACTGGTGGACTAACACGGCTACCACACTTCTCTACTTAAAAAGGTTTGGACAAATTCCTGGAGGAAAAGCCCATAGTCTGCTACTGAGACAGACATGGGAAACAACTGCTTGCCCTGGGATTTGTAGGAATACTTCAGCAAAAACCAAGGGAAGTGGAAAGAACACAGATATCCCACGAAGAAGTACAGGGAAAAAGTAGAGAGTGGGAACGAAGTCAGATTCTTCAAAAGAGGCCAGAGATGCTAGGTGTGAATAAAAAATCTTTAGTGGAGAAAGACTCAACAGGGTACCATGTTTCGGAACACACGGTGCCTTCCATGGAGGAGTAGCCTAATGGTTAATGCAGTGGACTTTAATCCTGGGGAACTGAGTTCGATTCCCACTGCAGCTCCTTGTGACTCTGGGCAAGTCACTTAACCCTCCATTGCCCCTGGTACAAAATAAGTACCTGAATATATGTAAACCGCTTTGAATGTAGTTGCAAAAACCTCAAAAAGGCGGTATATCAAGTCCCATTTCCCTTCCCCTTTCTCTGGAGTCTTATTATCTGTGTCTGAAGATATGAATCCTCTGGACATGGATTATAAAGGTGAATGGTCTTTAGAAAGACCTTTGTGGTAAAGGTGAGTCGTGTCACTTCTGAAAGTCGCTCCATGGTGCGACCGCCTAGCATCTCTGGCCTGTTTTGAAGAGTCTGACTCCATTTTCACTCTCTGCTTTTTCACCCAGGAATATCTACATGTACTTTGCCTTTCCAATGCAATTTTGTAAAGGCCATTGCTGAATGTGAAACAAGTTCTTCACACAGAAAACTTTTATAAAATTTACCCCTAAAAATGCTCATATTTGAGAGAATGTTCATGCTAACCCCCCCCCCCCCCCCAAAAAAAAAAAAACAACAACAAATAAAAACTAGATTTTGCCTCAAACCTTTCCGGGGGTATTTTTATAAGCCTATTTTGAGAGATTTATATCATGGCAAGCACTGTGTGGATTGGACCCTGACACAGCATAAGCGAAACATGCTGCATGTAGGCCAGCAGTCCTATCATCTATAACAGGAAACAAAAGCTAATTTACATATTGTTGTAATGCTTTATGAGATGTGTGCTAAGCAATTCAAAACAATCAGAGGCTGTCTAGAGATGGGATTACCTTCTACATGGTGATGATAAACACTAATTGCACTGAGGTGAACCCTTACAGAGTTGGTCTTGAGACCAGACTCAGAGAGGTGTAGAAGGTATACAAACAGGGTCTGTGTAGGGTAGGAAAGAGGATCTACAGCCTTGTCTTCGCACCAGACAGCAAACCTCCTCCATTTGAAAGAATAACACCTCTTAGTGGAATCTTTCCTGGAAGTCAACAAGACCCAGGAGACACCCTCCAATAGACCTAAGGAAGCAAATCCAGGCTGTGAGGGCCAGAGACTGAAGGTTGGGATACAGAAGATATCCTTCGTTCTGTGTGAGGAGGGTCGGAAAACTCTTCAATTTCCACAGTTCTTCAGAGGATAACTCCAGAAGAAGGAACCAGTTCTGCCATGGCCAACAAGATGCAATCAAGATCATGGTCCCGTGGTCTTTCTTGAGTTTCAGCAAAGTCTTCCCCACAAAAGGTATGGGGGGATACACATATATAAGACCCATCCCTCAATGCAGTTGGAATTAATCCAGTGCTAGTCTGTCCTGAGCTTGAAGTCTGGAACAGTACTGAGGGACTCTGTGATTCAGTTGAATGGCAAAGAGATCCACAGAGTGTATGCCCTGTGCTCAGAAGATCTTCCGGGCAACGCCCATGCTGAGAGACCACTCGTGAGGTTGATTAACTCTTCTCAGTCTGTCGGCCAGACTGTTTTTGCCCAAAGGAATGTGCTGTGTCGGCGAGCCCAGCGCCACATCCAGACAGCATCCTGATACAGAGGGCATGATCCGGTGCCCCGTTTCTTGGTGTAATACATCGTAACCTGGCTGTCTGAATGAGCACAGTTTGGTGAGACAGCTTATCTCTGAAAGCCTTTAGAGCGTTCCAGATCGCTTGGAGGTCCAGAAGGTTGATCTGAAGACCTGTTTCCTGGGCAGACCAGGCTCCTTGAGTGTGAATCCCATCTACATGAGCTCCCAAACCCAGGAGAGATGCATTTGTCATTAGAACTTTTTGAGGCTTTGGAATGGTAGTCCTAGAGTCAAATTGGATTGAATGGTCCACAACAGCAAAGAGTGAGCAAGCTCTGGAGACACTCAGATGACATTTTCTACATCTCCCGTAACTTGGCGCCACTGGGAAGCTAGGGTCCATTGGGCTGATCTCATGTGAAGGCGTGTCATGGGAGTCACATAAACTGCAGAAGCCATGTGGCCTAACTGCCTCAACATCTGCCGAGCCATGACCTGCTGAGAGACTCGATCCTGAGAAGCTAGAGCAACTACAGTGTCCGCTCTCGGTCCTGGGAAAAAAGCTTGAACCTTCCGCGTATCAAGCAGGGCTCCAACAAATTCCAATTGTTGGACAGGATGAAGATGGGACTTAGGGTAGTTTATAACGAACCCTAGCAGATCTAGCTCCCGAATAGTCATCCGCATGGACTCCTGAGCACTGTACTTCAATGTGCTCTTCACCAGCCAATCGTTGAGATAAGGGAATACATACACCCCCTAGCCTGCGTAGCGATGCTTCAACTACTGTTAGGTATTTGGTAAAAAACCTGGGTGCAGATGCAAGGCCAAAAGGCAACACACAGTACAGGAAGCGGTGTGTTCCCAGCCGAAATCTTAGATGCTGAAGATACTTTCAGTGAGCAGGACGTATCAGAATGTGTGTATATGTGTCCTTTAAGTCCAGAGAGCACAGCCAATCATGTTGCTGAATCATGGGAAGAAGAGTGCCCAGGAAAAACATCCTGAACTTTTCTTTGATCAGGAATTTATTCAGGGCCCTTAGATCTAGGATGGGATGCATCCCCTGTCCTCGATTGCATGAGCAAGTACCTGGAATAGAATCTCTGCCTTTCTTCCTCTAGTTGAACGTGTTTGACAGCATGGGCCTTTAGAAGGGTGGAGTTCCTCTGCAAGTACCTGCTCGAGCTGAGAGCTGAAGTAATGAGCCTCTGTAGGCAATCTGGAGGTTTTCAAAGCCAACTGAGGGAGTATCCGAGGCGGACTATTAGGAGAACCCACCGGTCGGAGGTTATAAACAGCCACTTTTCATGGAAAAACTTCAGCCTCCCCTGACCTGCAAGTTGTCCTATGTTCTGCTGGAGCCAGTCAAAAGCTCATCTCTAGCTTTGACTGGAGAGCAGCAGGGGCCTTAGGCGCACGCTGTTGACGAGAACGAGTGCGCTGGGGTTGAGCCTGAGCAGGCTGGTGAGAAGAGGGGGGCATCAGCCTCCTCAACTTACCAAAAGACTTCCTAGATGAGGAGACTGATGCAGAAGGCACCCAGCAGAAGAAAGAAGAGATGGTATCAGTGTATTTCTTGATTTGGTCAGTTATCTCCTCAACCTTCTCTCCATCTGCCAACCTCTGCTGAAACGACGGTTCCAAGTCAGAAACATGCAGCCAAGAGTCTCGCCTTCTGCTGTTTGGCCAACTGGAATACCGACTCGGCTAGCTCCGGTGGGAGAGAGTCTGCCAAGTCCAGCAAGTACATGCTCATAAGAGCTGGTATGATTGTATACGGGACACGAAAATAGAGGTCTAAATCACCTTCCTCCCAAAAGAATGCAAGGTCCTAGCTTCTCTGCCTGAGGGCGCCAAGGCATAGTCTCTAGAATTCCTGGTTCTTTTGAGGGTGGATTCCACCACCATGGAATTACAGGGTGTCCTGTTCATTTGACATATCTTCTCTCTCCATGTCCACCTTCTGTCTTCCCTCTGCAATCCTATCAGTCTTGTCCAGCATCTACCCTCTGTGTCCTTGCCACTTTCCTCCCCTCATATTCGGCATCTGTTCTTTGGGTCCCCATCCTTCCTCCTGTCATCAGTATCGCCCGTCTGTGTCCCCATTCCCTCTCTGTCCAGCATATCTCCTTCTGTGTCTCTATCCCTATGCTCCCTCCATGCCTAGCATCTCTTCTCTGTGCATCTTTTCCCCATCGTTCTATTTTTTACGCTCCCACCCCCACCCTGTGAGTAGTATATCTCCCCCTCTCTTCTTTTTCCTCCCTCTGTGTGGTCCGCATCTCTACCTCCCTGTCCAGTGTCTTCCCCTCCTCTTCCCCCAATCCAGTCTCTCTCTCTCTTTCCGTGGTCTGTATCTCTGCATCCCTGAATCCAGTGTTTCTCCCTCCTCTCCCCCCCTTACCAGCAGCAGCTCTCTCTTACTGCCCCCCCCCCCGACCAGCAGCAGTGGTTCTCCCTTTTTTTCCCCTTGACCAGCAGCAGCTCTCCCTTGTTGCCCCCTTGACCAGCATCAGCGCTCCCTTTATGCCCCCTGACCAGCAGCAAACCTCCCTTTTTGTCCCCCCCCCCCCCCCGACTAGCCACAGCTCTTCTTTTCTGTCCCTCCCCTGGTGTTTTAGCTTGCCTGGCATGCTGACGGTAGTAGCAGTGAAGTCAGTCAACCAGCCTCAGGTCCTTCACTAGGTCATGCCCTGCCCCCGATGATGCAATTTCTTCTTTCCTCAGAGGTGAGCCGCAGCCTACTGGCAGCATTCCAGGCAAGTTAAAACAGACAGGGGGAGAGAAACAGAAAGGGAGAACTGCTGTTTTTCTTTGGTGGGGGGGTGGGGGGGGGGAGAGCCAGAAAAGCAAATATGGAGGGCGGGAGACATGTGGGGCACCCCCTGCTATTGGTTCACATATCTTTTGGGGTACGCATACCATGTGTTGGGAACCTCTGCACAGTCAGGTTGCAACCTGTGCTGAATAGTTCGAACATCAAAATTTTGACACACTCATACTCCATGGTCCTTTGCTGGCATGAATTTCACATTAAGGGCTCTTTATCTGCATAGTTACACTCTGGTGATGGCCTTCCCTTGTACTTACTCCAAAGGTGGTGTGCTCACTCGATTTGCACTGTCAGAAGGTGCGATCAAGGAAGACAAAGACGTAGCGGAGAGACTGAATGAATTCTTTGCTTCGGTCTTCACCGAGGAAGATTTGGGTGGGATACCGGTGTCGGAAATGGTATTTCAAGCGGCCGAGTCAAAGAAACTTACTGACATCACGGTAAACCTGGAGGACGTAATGGGGCAGTTCGGCAAACTGAAGAGTAGCAAATCTCCTAGACCGGATGGTATTCATCCTAGAGTACTGATAGAACTGAAAAATGAGCTTTAATATGCAACTTATCCTTAAAATCGAGTGTGGTACCGGAAGATTGGAGGGTGGCCAATGTAACGCCCATTTTTAAAAAAGGCTCCAGGGGAATTCCGGGAAATTATAGACCGGTGAGTCTGACGTCGGTGCTGGGGAAAATGGTAGAGGCTATTATTAAAAACAAAATTACAGAGCACATCCGAGGACATGGATTACTGAGACCGAGTCAGCACGGCTTTTGTGTGGGGAAATCTTGCCTGACCAATTTACTTCAATTCTTTGAAGGAGTAAACAAACATGTGGACAAAGGGGAGCCGTTTGATATTGTGTATCTGGATTTTCAAAAGGCGTTTGACAAGGTACCTCATGAAAGGCTACAGAGGAAATTGGAGGGTCATGGGATAGGAGGAAATGTCCTATTGTGGATTAAAAACTGGTTGAAGGATAGGAAACAGAGAGTGGGGTTAAATGGGCAGTATTCACAATGGAGAAGGGTAGTTAGTGGGGTTCCTCAGGGGTCTGTGCTAGGACCGCTGCTTTTTAATATATTTATAAATGATTTAGAGATGGGAGTAACTAGCGAGGTAATTAAATTTGCTGATGACACAAAGTTATTCAAAGTCGTTAACTCGCGACAAGATTGTGAAAAATTACAAGAGGACCTTACGAGACTGAGAGACTGGGCGGCTAAATGGCAGATGACGTTTAATGTGAGCAAGTGCAATGTGATGCATGTGGGAAAAAAGAACCTGAATTATAGCTACGTCATGCAAGGTTCCACGTTAGGAGTTACGGACCAAGAAAGGGATCTGGGTGTCGTCGTCGATAACACACTGAAACCTTCTGCTCAGTGTGCTGCTGCGGCTAGGAAAGCGAATAGAATGTTGGGTATTATTAGGAAAGGTATGGAAAACAGGTGTGAGGATGTTATAATGCCATTGTATCGCTCCATGGTGCGACCGCACCTTGAGTATTGTGTTCAATTCTGGTCACCGCATCTCAAGAAAGATATAGTACAATTGGAAAAGGTGCAGCGAAGGGCGACTAAAATGATAGCGGGGATGGGACGACTTCCCTATGAAGAAAGACTAAGGAGGCTAGGGCTATTCAGCTTGGAGAAGAGACGGCTGAGGGGAGACATGATAGAGGTATATAAAATAATGAGTGGAGTGGAACAGGTGGTTGTGAAGCGTCTGTTCACGCTTTCCAAAAATACTAGGACTAGGGGGCATGCGATTAAACTAGTGTAGTAAATTTAAAACAAATCAGAGAAAATTTGTCTTCACCCAACTTGTAATTAAACTCTGGAATTCGTTGCCGGAAAATGTGGTGAAGGCGGTTAGCTTAGCAGAGTTTAAAAAGGGGTTGGACGGTTTCCTAAAGGACAAGTCCATAAACCGCTACTAAACGGACTTGGAAAAATCCAAAATCCCAGGAATAACATGTATAGAATGTTTGTACGTTTGGGAAGCTTGCCAGGTGCCCTTGGCCTGGACTGGCTGCTGTCGTGGACAAGATGCTGGGCTCGATGGACCCTTGGTCTTTTCCCAGTATGGCATTACTTATGTACTTATGAAGTTCTTGGTCCATGCCCAATGCCAAGATGTTAGCAGTTTCCGTTGGTTCCTCTCCTCCACCACCTCTAGAAATCTGATCAGCCTGAGATTATTGTGGTGGCTATGATTTTCTTGGTCATTTAGTCCATGCAGTCTTCCATCTGTTGCATGTGAGTGACCTGGCACTCCACCAGTTCTTTAACTTTCTCTATTGCTACCTGAATTTTAGCCAGCTTGTCATCCATAACTGCTGAGAGGTTTTTAATAAGTTCTTGTTTTACTGCATTCTGGAGTGTAATGGTTGGATTTGGCCCCACAGCTGCCATCTTAGATGAAGTCCCAGCATCACTCTTGCTGACATGCTGCGAGGATTTTTTAGTCATAAACTGCTGATTTTAGGTAGAAAACTCCATGGCAAACACGAACAATGATTAGTATATAATACTAATTGATCTTATAAAATAGTGTGATCAATGCTGCGGATGTTATAAGATAAGATATCTGGGGTTGAGGATCGGAGCTGTGCCTGTGAGTTGCTACTCAGCAGGCTGCCATCATGTTTGTTTTTGTTACATTTGTACCCTGCGCTTTCCCACTCATGGCAGGCTTAATGCGGCTTACATGGGGCAATGGAGGGTTAAGTGACTTGCCCAGAGTCACAAGGAGCTGCCTGTGCTTGAGGTGGGAATTGAACTCAGTTCCTCAGGACCAAAGTCCACCACCCTAACCACTAGGCCACTCCTCCACTCCATGTGACAACTTGACTATTTTATTTATTTGAATTTTGCTCACACCTTCAGTAGTAGCTCAAGCTAAGTTACATTCAGGTATGCTGGATATTTCCCTGTCCCTGAAGGGCTCACAATCTAAGTTCTGTACCTAAGGCAACAGAATGTTAAGTGACTTGCCAAAGATCATAAGGAGCAGCAGTGTGATTTGAACCAGGCACCTCTGGATGTCAAGACTGGTGTTCTAACTACTAGGCCAGTTTCATTATGCACTAATCACGTTTGATTCACATCATGGGGATATCTATGGTGGGACTGACTGTTTAATGAACTGATGCAAATTAAGGTAAAATTATGTATCATACCTGATAATTTTCTTTCCATTAATCATAGCTGATCAATCCATAGACTGGTGGGTTGTGTCCATCTACCAGCAGGTGGAGATAGAGAGCAATCCTTTTGCCTCCCTATATGTGGTCATGTGCTGCCGGAAACTCCTCAGTATGTCGATATCCAAGCTCCATCCGCAGGACTCAGCACTTAGAGAATTACACCCACAAAGGGACACTCTGCCCAGCTCACCACCGCCGAAACGGGGGAGGGGAATTAACCCAGCTCATCCCCACACAAGTGGGGGAGGGGAATCCGTCCAGCTCATCCCCGCGGAGCGGGGGAGGGACACCACCCCGCCGATGCGGGGGATCTGGCTTATCCTGCAACCGCAACTGTGGGAGGAGCTGACTGACCCTAACACCGCCGAAGCGGGAGGGGTACAAAGCTGCCCTACAGCCGCACGAAGCGGGAGGGAGCGCCGGCAAAATTTATGTCTCAATCCAGCCCCGTAAAACGGAGGGGAGAGGAATGCAGCAGCTCACTGTAACACAAACTCGTCTCAACTCTTGAAGAATCCAATTGAAAAAACTTGAACACGAAGTCCTCCTGAACAGGAACTGAAGACTAAACTTGAACCAGAAATGCAACCAGAATATAAACAGTACAGATATCTGGGAGGGGCTATGGATTGATCAGCTATGATTAATGGAAAGAAAATTATCAGGTATGATACATAATTTTACCTTCCATATCATCATGCTGATCAATCCATAGACTGGTGGGATGTACCGAAGCAGTACTCACCCAGGGCGGGACATTGAAATCCCTGACCGCAACACTGAAGCTCCAAACCGGGCCTCCGCCCGAGCAGCCACAGTCAAGCGGTAATGCCTGGAGAAGGTATGGGCCGATGCCCAAGTTGCCGCCTTGCAAATCTCTTTCAAGGAGACGGACCCGGCCTCTGCCATCGAGGCCGCCTGAGCTCTAGTGGAGTGAGCCTTCAGCTGGATAGGCGGCATCTTCCCTGTGGCCACATAAGCCGCTGCAATGGCTTCCTTGACCCATCTTGCCACTGTAGGCTTAGCAGCCTGCAGACCCTTACGAGGACCTGCAAACAGGAGAAACAGATGATCCGATTTCCGGAAATCATTGGTCACTTCCAAGTATCTGATGATGACTCGTCTCACATCCAGATATTTGAGAGCAGAGTATTCCTCTGGGTAGTCCTCCCTACGAAAGGAAGGGAGACAGAGCTGCTGATTCACATGGAAGCGAGAAACAATCTTGGGCAGGAAGGAAGGCACTGTGCGAATAGACACTCCTGCCTCAGTGAACTGCAGAAAAGGCTCTCGACATGAGAGTGCCTGGAGCTCGGAAACTCTTCTGGCTGAAGTGATAGCCACCAAAAAGACTGCTTTCAACGTCAGGTCTTTCAGAGATGCCCTCGACAAGGGTTCAAAAGGCGGCTTCTGCAAGGCTCTTAGCACCAGGTTGAGATTCCACGCAGGCACCACTGAGTGCAGAGGAGGGCGCAGGTGATTAACTCACTTGGGAAAACGTACCACATCTGGCTGCGAAGCCAGGGAAGCACCCTTCAGGCGGCCCCTGAAGCAAGCCAGAGCCGCTACCTGGACTTTAAGGAAACTGAGCGACAGGCCTTTCTCCAGACCTTCTTGCAGGAACGCCAGCACTGAAGAAATTGGAGCAGTGAAGGGAGAAAGTGAGCCTGCTGCTCACCACGCTGCAAAGGTACGCCAAACCCTGGCGTAAGCAGTAGAAGTAGAGCGCTTCCTCGCTCTCAGCATAGTGGCGATGACCTTGTCTGAGAAGCCCTTCTTCCTCAGACGCTGCCGCTCAATAGCCAGGCCGTAAGACCAAAGGGGGAGGGATCCTCCATCACCACGGGACCCTGATGCAACAGGCCCTGCTCCACTGGCAGCCGCAGAGGGTCGTCCACTGAAAGCCTGAACAAGTCCGCATACCAGGGACGTCTGGGCCAGTCCGGACCCACCAGGATTATCCGGCCCGGATGCTTTGCCACACGGTCTAGTACCCTGCCCAACATGGGCCAGGGCGGGAACACATAGAGAAGCTCTTGTGTCGGCCACTGTTGGAGAAGAGCATCTACTCCCAGAGATCGAGGGTCCCGTCCTCTGCTGAAAAAGCGCAGCACTTGGCAATTGGCCGATGACGCCATCAGATCTAGGCTCGGCTGGCCCCAGCGCTTCGTGATGTCCAAGAACGCCTGAGCCGATAACTGCCACTCTCCGGGATCCAAGGTATGGCGACTGAGAAAGTCCGCCTTGACATTCATGACTCCGGCAATGTGGGCAGATGACAGCTGTTCCAGGTTCGCTTCCGCCCACTGGCATAGATTCATGGCTTCCTTGGCTAGAGGGGCGCTCTTGGTACCTCCCTGGCGGTTGACATAGGCCACAGCCATGGCATTGTCCGACAGGACCCGTACTGGCTTCAACACCAGTACCGGGAGGAACTCCAAAAGCGCCAACCGAATGGCTCTGAGTTCCAGGAGGTTGATAGACCACTTTGCCTCTGCAGGAGACCAGAGCCCCTGCGCTGTCCTTCCCAAGCAGTGGGATCCCCAGCCCGTCAAAGAGGCGTCCGTCGTGACGACAATCCACTCCGGGGTCACAAGAGGCATCCCTGCAGACAACTTGTCTGTCTTCAGCCACCAGCTCAGCGCCTTGCGCACTGCTGGGTCCAAGGGAAGGCGCACAGCATAATCCTCCAACACCGGAGTCCAGCGCTGCAGCAGAGAGTGTTGTAGTGGTCTCATATGAGCCCTGGCCCAGGGCACTACTTCCATCGTGGCCGTCATAGAGCCCAACAGCTGCACATAGTCCCAAGCCCGAAGCGGAGAGGCTACTAGGAACTGGTCCACCTGAGCCTGAAGTTTGACAATCCGATTGTCCGGCAGGAACACTCTGCCCACTTGGGTGTCGAATCGAACTCCCAGATACTCCAGGGACTGAGTCGGGCGCAGCTGGCTTTTCTCCCAGTTGATGATCCACCCCAGGGAACTCAAAAGAGCAATCACCCGGTCCACAGCTTTGCCGCACTCTGCATAAGAGGGGGCTCGGATCAACCAGTCGTCCAGATAAGGATGGACTTGTACTCCTTCCTTCCGCAGGAAGGCCGCGATGACCATTACTTTGGAGAAGGTCCGCGGAGCAGTAGCCAACCCGAACGGGAGGGCTCTGAACTGGAAGTGTCGGCCCAGGACTGCAAAACGCAGAAAGCGTTGATGAGGAGGCCAGATGGGAATATGCAAGTACGCTTCCTTGATGTCCAAGGATGCCAGGAACTCCCCTGCCTTCACTGCCGCTATAACAGAGCGGAGAGTCTCCATGCGAAAGTGCCGAACTTTCAAGGCCCGATTGACCCCTTTGAGGTCGAGGGTAGGCCGTACAGAACCTCCTTTCTTTGGTACCACAAAGTAAATGGAGTAACGTCCCTTGCCAATCTGATTTTCTGGCACCGGAACGACCGCACCCAGGCGGATCAGATTGTCCAAGGTCTGCTGCACTGCCACAGCTTTGACCAGAGACTTGCAGGGAGAGAGTACAAACCCGTCTCTTAAGGGTCGGCAGAACTCTAGCTTGTAGCCGTCTCTGATGACAGCGTCTGAAGTTACCCTGGTCCACTCGCCCAGAAACGAGGACAGGCGTCCTCCAATCTGCACTGGGCCATGGACCAGGACCCCGTCATTGGGTACGAGACCCTGGGGGAGGACCGGAGGGCGCACCTCCGGGACGGTGGTCTCTGCGAAAGGAATGCTGCTTGGGGGAGAAATTCCTCTTGAAGGAAGAGGGAGCAGAGGAGCCCGACTTGCCCGGGCGGTACCGACGGGCTTCCTGAAACCGTCCTCTGGAGGTACCGGGGCGAGCACTGGCCCGAGCCCTGACCTCTGGTAACCTCTTGCCCTTAGACGTGCCGAGATCGGTCACAATTTTGTCCAGCTCGACCCCAAAGAGCAGCTTGCCTTTAAAGGGCAACTTAGCCAGGCGGGACTTAGAGGCGTGGTCAGCAGACCAATGTTTCAGCCAAAGCCACCGCCGCGCAGAGACTGTCTGAGCCATACCTTTAGCCGAGGCTCTCAAGACATCATACAGTAAGTCTGCCAAATAAGCCAAGCCCGATTCCAGGGCCGGCCAATCAGCCCTCAAGGAAGGATCCGAGGGGGAAGCCCGCTGCACAATCGTGAGGCACGCCCTGGCCACATAGGAGCCGCAAACTGAGGCCTGCAAACTTAAGGCAGCCGCCTCGAAGGACGACCATAAGGCCGCCTCCAATCTTCTGTCTTGGGCGTCCTTTAGGGCCGTGCCACCTTCCACCGGCAACGCCGTTTTCTTAGTCACCGCAGTGATTAAAGAATCCACGGTAGGCCAAAGAAAGGCCTCCCGTTCACTTTCAGGCAAAGGATAGAGGCGGGACATAGCTCTAGCCACTTTGAGGCTTGCTTCCGGGACATCCCATTGAGCCGAAATTAAGGTGTGCATGGCATCATGCACGTGGAAGGTTCTAGGCGGGCGCTTCGTCCCCAGCATAATGGCGGAGCCAACAGGGGCTGAGGGAGAGACGTCCTCTGGAGAGGAAATCTTCAAAATGCTCATGGCCTGCACTAACAGGTTGGGCAAATCCTCTGAGCGAAAGATCCGCGCTGCAGAGGGGTCATCTGCTCCATCCGAGCGGGAATCTGTCTCCTGCAAGGAATCCCCAAAGGACCGTTGGGACAACTCAGATACGCTGCCCTCATCTACATCAGAGGAAACAGAGTCCTCTAAGGCCTGGGAATCCACCCGAGGGCGTTTACTTCCGGGGGCCTCAACCCCTTTATTGGACAAGGGAGAAGGGGCAGCGTTTTGCATAAGGAAGGCCTGATGCAGCAGCAAAATAAACTCGGGGGAGAAACCCCCCAGACTGTGCACTTCAGCAGCCTGGGCCACAGCCCTAGACGCACCCTCAACCGGCGCTCGCAAGAGCGGGGGAGAAACATGCTGCGCATCCAAGATGGCGTCCGGCACACCACTCCGCGAAGGAGCCGCGCGGGAAGAACGGCGCTTAACTTTAGCCGCTTTTTTGCCGTCGCCCAAATCAAGGGCGGCCATGGCATTAACGTCTCCCAGCTCAAGGGCGGCCCAAGAAGAAACCGTCCGAGCAGAGTGGCCGGCCAAGATGGCGGAGGCGAGTAGCGGGGGATGGGCGTTTATGGCGGGAAAAACCGCCGCACCGGAGGAAGACCCGGGACACTGACCGGCCTCCGAACTGACACCCAACAAGGGCGAATCAGACTTTAAGACCCCCGCATCCCCGCTAGAAGCGCACACGCGGTGCGGGGAGCGATTCTTCGCGCCCTCGCCCTCCGACGCCATAGGCCACGTGGAGATCGATCGGGGAACCCCCTGCCCGCTATAAAAAGGTAAAAATTACCTGCTTCTCGCTCCGAGCTGTAACGACCTTGTGTCCCAGTGAGTAGCTGCAATAAACGTTTAAATAAACGTCGAAATAAACACCTTGAAGGACGTCCCAAATTTTTTTTTTTTTTTAACGGAGCCAGCGGGAGGGGGGAGAAAAGGAGGGACCTGGCGCCACCAGGTTTGCACTTGCTTAAGAAGAGCCCTCAACCCCAGGTACTCAACAAAACCTAAAAATTAGGCTTGGAGACCTAGCCAGAGCTGCTGCTGTGTGTGACCACCACCTGCTGAGATAGAGAACATACTGAGGAGTTTCCGGCAGCACATGACCACATATAGGGAGGCAAAAGGATTGCTCTCTATCTCCACCTGCTGGTAGATGGACACAACCCACCAGTCTATGGATTGATCAGCATGATGATATGGAAGGGCTCTTTCATTTCATATAGCTCACTGGAACTAGAAAGACATATTTTAGGTTTGTTTTCTGAGAGTCTTTCCTTTGATTATTGTTATTATGTTTAAGCATGATACATATTGTTTTTTTAAGGTGTTCTAGCATTTTTAGAGTGCGCTAATATTTAAGGTGCACTAAACATTAGCTATGTCCATATATTCCTATGGATGTCTCTTAACGTGCCCTAAATATTAGCACATGCTAAAAATGCTAGTGCGCCTTAGTAAAAGAACACCATAGTGACATTATTTATAAGCGCTCACACAATTAAATCTTGGGTTCATTGATTTCTACTCTTCTTTTGTGGGTTTTTAACTTTTTTATATGGAAATTGATATGCAAAAGAATATGTGAGGTGCATAATTTTCTTCTGACTTGTTTACTGATCAATTGGGAATTTTTTTTTCTCTTTTCTGATATGCTGGGCTGTTTTGTTGTACTTTCTGATGAGGAGTTTATTTCAATTCCCACTTACACTGAAATGTGGGCAACAATATGAATGCCTCTTCTTTTCTTTGTAGCTAGACAATATGGGGGTAATTTTATAAAGATTTTTCCATGGCTAAAGTATATTTTACATATGGAAACTAGCTCTTATAAAATTGTGTGTGAACATGCATGTGTAGAAATAGGAACAAAACATAAATCCCACTTTTATGTGCTCTATGTTTAGGTGTTTCTGGGGGTATAATTTGAAGAGACTTGCAATGCACATGCATTTGCACTTTCTTTGTAAAGCACTTACATTATCTTTATAAAATAAGTGTCTTTTTAGACTTCTCACATAGGTGCTCTGTTATAAAATCAGCCCCCACAAGATTTCCTGTCCCAAACCTGTATTAACATTTAATATTTATTTATTTGTTTCATTTGTATCCCACATTTTCCCACCTTTTTGCAGGCTCAATGTGGCTTACATAGTATCGTAAATGGCGTTAGCCGGTTCCGGTATGAACAAATACAGGTATGAGCAAATACAAGGTGATACAGTGGTAGAATAAGGTTCATGTATGGCAAATACATTGAGGGAACTTAGAGAGGGAGAGGAAGAATTTGGATATGTCCATTTCGGTCTTTGGTTACGTTATGTTGCTGGTATCCAGGTTTTTATGTTGGGTCGGTTCCACATTCAGAAAAGCCCTATGAGCTGCTCCACCACCTGCAAGTACAAACCTTGGAAGCTCACTATGCAACCATTATCCCATGGATTCTATATATCGCACCTAGCATTCTGTGCTGAAATCCAAGCGTATTCTATAACAATGCGTGTAACTTAATTGGCTTAAAAAGCCAATCAGCATTTGAGCCCTAATTGGCAATAATTAGAATTTACATGCACAACTCGCTAAACATATTCTGTAATGCACTGCGCCTAAATTCTAATGCATGGAGCTAAAAGGGGCATGGTTATGGGCATTTTGTGGGCGTTGCAAAATTTATGCACACTGTTATAGAATATGGCCCTCTGCGCCTAAATCTACACACCATTATTTATGCCATATTTCCCTTGGTGTAAATGGATGTGCATAGTTCTAGGCGCTGGGATATCAACTAAGGGTATTCTATATACCATGCTGCTTATAAAATATGCTTATGCGGAAATTTATTCTGTGTGGATTTTTCAGGTGCCATATATAGAATCTCTAGCCCTGTATGTTTAATCATATAGCTGTCACAAATACTTATGTTTCTCACTTTTCAAGATAGAAGGATGCTGAGATTTGGGTAAAGAGTACATAGCTTTTTCAGTAATAAAACAATTGTATTGCATCAATTACAGTACTTACTGTAAATAAAGAATTTAATCCCCATACAACATCCTGCAAAATTAAAAAAAAAGGACGAAATAAATAAGTTTAATGCACTTATTTGCACATACATGCATAACGTGAACAGGAAGACAGCTACCCAGTTTAGAAAAATGTCTAAGTAATATATGAATTGCATCACCAGGAACAGAAGTCAATTTTTGTGCAAGAACAAAAATTATTTATTTTTTAATTAATAAGCAAATGGTGAAAACAAACTTTTCTATAGCTTTTCTCTCCATTACATTATGTATTGTTTTTATATTCCGCAAAAGCCTATATAGTTTTATGTAGATCACAATAAAAAACAAAAATAAAGCTCACTCCACTATTTTGATTCTTTCCTGGAAAGAATTATACAAAAGAGACTGAGAATGTCTAACTCTCTGAAAATTTAATGGAATGTGATGAAACATGCCAATTAGAAAAAATGTTTGCAAGTGGACCAGATTGGCGGGATGGGGGGGGGGGGGGGGGGGGGGGGTACAGAGAAATAAGCCCCCCCCCCAAATGCCCCAATGCATTTCTATGGGAGAAACAGTTTCAAAAGTATAGAAACTAACAGTGAAAGAGAACAATTAATGAATTCTCCCTTTCAAACTGCTTTATCCTCACCCTATCCCTCAAACTGCCCCATCCCCACACAAACTGCCTTACCACCAAAACCTACCTTCCAATATTTGCCATTAACCCTCTAAATGTCCCATCCCCCCAAACTACCTCCCTAAAGCTGCTCCACCCTCAAAATCTAACACCATAATTACACTACCATCCTGTAGATTGTCCCAGTCAAAAAAACTCCCCCACAAAAGCCCTTTCTCTGAAACCTCCCTCAACTGTCCCCCCCCCCCAAAGTACTCCCCAGCAAACTGTCCCACATACTGCAAACAGCTTCACACCTAAAAACTATCTCCTACAACTAACCCTACCCCTATAAACTGCTCCATTCCCAAAACTACCCCTGCATTTGGGAGGTACTCCTCTCACCTCCCTAGGGGCCCAGGTAGCAAGTCCTCCCACAGATGCAGGAGGAAGGGTACAAATTCCAGGACATACCTCCCCTGGAGAGACAGCCCTTGGCGGAAGATCACCTACAGGACCCTGCACTCTTGTATCTCTCGCCATCAATACCAGCTGTGCCACAATCCCATATTGGCTACAGTCGAGTCCCCCCTGGCACGCATTCTCATCCAGATCCTGCTACATATGCACCGAGATGGGCAGCAGAAGCTTGATGCAATCCAGGCCTCATTGGACACACTTATCTAGGAGCTCTGGATGCTGCGGTAGCAGAACCAACAGAGGCCTCGGTAAGCCTCATGAGGACTTAACTGTGCTCATATACTCTTAACTGTGCTCATATACTGAGACTACTATGTATTTAGTTTAAAAATTACTTTATTGGTTCAAAGAAAAATATATCATGTTTCATACACAGCTCTGTGGCTCCATTATTACAAATATGTGGTTATGCAATGATATGTGGTTACAACAGTGACAGCACATCCCTGGGGAAAGGAGAATTCAGATGTTGGGTTAGGAGACAGGGGGCCAAGAATAAGGCCAACTGACCTTCCATAGTCACCATCATAGCAGCTACTCATACTGAAAGGTGTTCATTCAGAAACCATGCCAATGAGGCAGTTTCATAGGGAGCTGCAGTGGGAATTAAACCTGCCACACCCTAGCTCCCATGCCAGTGCTCAAACCATTAGACCATGCCTTCAGTACTAAATCACAATTGCAGGGAATGGCGGCTGCACTACAGCTGCCAGCAGTAGGACTTTGTTTCACTACTGCAGCACCTGAGAAATGTATGATGTATACAGGTGCTGCTATTAGGCTCCACACTGTGGGTGAGTACACAACTTTGCAGTCTCCCTTCTCAGTCCTCTCTCCCAGGTCATGGGTGTATGCAGGTTTCAACCATCCTTAAAACACACAAGATAATGCCAAAGCCTGTGATTCCCAAACATGGTCCTAGGGGTATCCCAGCTAGTCATGTGTTTAGGATATCCATGACGAATATTGCTGAGAGAGATGTACATGGACTGCCACAAGTGCAAGCACATAGCTTTCATGACGTCTAACCTCCCACACCAGGGACATCCCAAATTCCCTATACAGACATTCATTTCAGCATTTTCGAGCCTTCACATCCCAACGTTGATACGGCTGTCTGAAAGGACACTCTGCAGGAGAACTCCTTGTAAAAAGTTGTGTCTCACCATGGTAACCTCTTTGCTCCTAAAGGACCAATGCAAAGGGGCACACACAAAGCAAAGGGGGTGGCCTTATGCCATAACCTCAATGTAGTCTTCCATAACAATAGAGATGTTGAAGATTGCAGAGAAAGTGGAGAGAGCTCCATCATTATGTAAAGGACAAGGCAGGAGATGCTCCCCAGGAGGCTGACATTGCCAACTTCATTCCTATGGAACAGATGGGGTAAAGAACTCTAGACCAGGATGCCATCCATGGCGTGGGCAGTCAGAACACCTCAGCACAGCTGAGGAAAAAGGTAACATTATACTCTATGTACAATGACTGCAGCCTTATTTATCTCACCATTTACCTATCATGAACACTGCCCAGAGGGAAAAACTTGGGTTGTCCACACTACACCATCTACCTATCTATCATGAACACTGCCCACTACTACTACTACTATTTATCACTTCTATAGGGCTACAAGGCATACGCAGCGCTGTACACCATACATAAAAAGACAGTCCCTGCTCAAAGAGCTCACAATCTAAATAGGACAGGCAGACAGATAGAACAACTAAGAGGTAAGGGAATTAAAGGTGGGGCAAGTGAGTAGCAGTTAGGAGTCAAAAGCAGCATTAAAGAGATGGGCTTTTAGCCTGGATTTGAAAATGGCCAAAGACGGGGCTAGACGTACAGGCTCGGGAAGTCTATTCCAGGCGTGAGGTGCAGCGAGATAGAAGGAGCGGAGTCTAGAATTAGCAGTAGAGGAGAAGGGGACAGAAAAGAGAGATTTATCCACAGAACGGAGTACCCGAGGGGGGGGGGGGGGCGAAGGGAGAGACAAGAGTGGAGAGGTACTGGGGAGCGGTAGAGTGAACACACTTATAGGTCAGTAAGAGAAGTTTGAATTGAATGCGGAAACGGATATGGAGCCAGTGAATTGACTTGAGGAGAGGGCTAATGTGAGCATAGCGACTCTGGTGGAAAATGAGTCGCGCAGCAGAGTTTTGGAATGATAGAAGAGGAGAGAGATGGCTAAGTGGGAGGCCGGTGAGAAGCAGGTTGCAATAATCTAGGCGAGAGGTGATAAGAGTGTGGATAAGGATTCTGGCAGAGTGCTCAGAGAGGAAGGGACGGATTTTGCTGATGTTATAGAGAAAGAAACAACAGGTTTTGGCAATCTGCTGAATGTGAGCAGAGAAGGAGAGAGAGGAGTTGAAGATGACCCTAAGGTTACAAGCTGATGAGACAGGGAGAATGAGAGTGCCACCCACAGAAACAGAAAAAGAGGGGAGAGGAGATGTGGGTTTAGGGGGAAAGATGAGAAGCTCGGTTTTGGCCATGTTACGTTTCAGATGACGTTGAGACATCCAGGTAGCGATATCAGATAGGCAGACCCAGAGGGAAAAACATGGCCTGACCACACTAAATCAACCTTTGCACCCAGGCACCTGGGGGAATGGGGCTATTCATTTCAGTCCTAGAAGTTAAGAGGGTGAACAGTGGCAGGCTACATGCAGACCACCAGGATTTCAGAGAGCATTGGCCTGAAGCAGAAGTGTAACATAAGATAGGGACACTGGTCTTGGAACCCACGGGTCCCTGGTTCTGACATCCATTGTTCCCCTCATTTTGATTGTGACCTTTCCCTCCCCCTTTCTCCACAGACAATCATAGGTTCTTAATACTGTCTTTCAACCTCCAGTCCACTGACCACCGACATTGCAGAGGACTTGCACTGTCCCTTATCCTTTTACCACTACCCACCTTGACAGTGTGCACATCTTTCTTCCAGGGTTATGAGGTATGTACTGCAGGATAACCATCTTCTGCTCCACTGTGGGATGGTTATGCCATAGATAGGGTGTGGGCAGACAGCGCAAGGCCCCATCACCTGTATTGACAACGTGCACATGGAGGGGTGTGGTCAGGAGAGGTTGGTTTATCTGGTTTAAAAAAAAAGGTTTGGACAAGTTTCTGGAGGAAAAGTCCATAGTCTGCTATTGATATAGAAATGGGAAAGCCACTGCTTGACTTCGGGATCAGTAGTATGAATCTTGCTACTATTTGGGATTCTGCTGGAAGCAGGACATTGGGTTAGATGGACCATTGGTCTGACCCAGTATGGCTATTCTTATCTTCTTATGGCGTGTGACATGGTGACATCTAAGCAAAAGCAATTGAGATATGCTTTTCCACTGATCTGCAGGTGGTGAGTCAGACTTGGTCACAGACAAGGGTTCAAGCACCCAGCCAGAGTGGCAGCCTTCTGTCCAGGAGGAGCAACAGGTGGTGACAGTGGAAGAGACAGTAGTGGGCATCCCAGCTCCAGCAGAAGAAGAGCAGAATGCTGGGAAGAGGTAGAACAGAGGTAGAACAGGAGAAGATCCTTGTTGAACCTATCCCATCCCCCAGCTGCAGATGCTGTGTCTGAGGAGAGGAATGGAGTGCTACGGGTGTCCCACAGACAAGTTTGTTAACCGACATCAGGTGGTGAATTTAGTTGACAGGTTTCTGCACCAGAACCAGCTTTTGGTGATCCACCTCTGGAAAAATGTGGCGCTAATGTGTCAGGGTCTGCCACTGCAAAAGAGAAGACTGCAACAGCAGTGAGAGATGCATCAGATGTTGGACATATTTGACAACAGTTGTTGGGTTTATGTAGGAACCTACCAGGACTACACTAATGCAAACACAGCCTACAGTTTCCTCACCACATCACTGGGGATGGCAACAGTCAGACAGCACCATCTTCTGCTTCCTCATCACGTGGCACCAGGGATGGCAGCAGCCAGGATAGTTGACAGCCACTGCCTCAAGTGCTGGATTGGCAGGACCTACCAAGAAATCTCACCTGGGTCAGACTGGAGTGAGGGCCACTCATTTCCACAGCAAGGCAGGGGAACAAGGGCCAAAACAGACTACTATGCTGGGTGGTGTGAGCAGCTGCCAAGGACCCCCAGCTCCTATGAAATTCCCCAACTTTGCAGCAGCTGCAGAGGCAGCTGGATGCCTGGAGGAGTAAGACGAGAGTGAGAGCTCCATGGGGGAGAGTGAGGATGCTCCATCACCTCCTGATAGGCATGGGCCATTTAGCTGGGGCCAGAGGGAGGGGTGGGAAAGGTGCACGCAGGAAAGGAGGGGAAGGGGTGGATAAATGTGTGACATGAAAAGGGTGTGCCATAAGGCACATGTTTGCAGTGGCATGGTGGTGATGAGGGGGAAGGTGTTGGTACCAATAAATATTGCATTTACTTTCATTGACAATGTTTCTGTATCACATTGTCAGGTGTGGATGCCAAACTGGTGTGGTACAAGGTCTGCTCTCCTGGGGGGGGGGGGGGGGGGGATCCTCTTTCTCCTCTGGGTCTCTTGGTGGCTGCTGCTGTTGGGGCTCTGATAGGGGCTGCCTTTGCCATTGGGCCACATTGTGGAGCATGCAACAGGTCATGAAGATCTTGAAGACCTTTTCAAAAATGTACAGTATCCTCCCAGTTTTCAGATTGCTAAAGGTTCGTTCTATAATGGAGAATGTGATGTGATGGACTGCACTATAGGCTCCTCTGCCTCATTTTGAGGGTGCACAATTGGTGTCATCAGCCATGTGGTTTGGGGTAGCTTCTGTCACCTGTGAGGGAGGGAGCAAAGGTTACAGACATGGATGTGTACAGCCAGCTATGGGCACCTTGGAGTGAGAAATAGGATCTAGAGCAGAGGGCTAGAGCAACTGTGGAAACCTTTAGGAGGAGGGGATGTGTAGAGTGGGTAGGGGGGGAGGAAATCCCAGTTCTACTTACTTAGGAGCCTGCCACCAGTGATTTCCCCTTGGTCAAAGTGCTGATATATTTTACACCACTCAGGAATGTAAGGTTCATGGCAGGACGCTGGATAATGTGCACAGACATCTACTATCTCTCTGTGTACATTACACATGACCTGCATGCTCATAGAGCAAAATGATCTCCTGTTTCTATAGGTGGCCTCTCCTGTGCTCTTGGATGTCTGAGGAAAACGTGGGTATAATCTATTACCCCTACGATTGAGTAGATGTGGCCCATGCTCTAAAATTGAGTCATGGTGTCTCGGATATCCTAAACAGTATTGAGAAGGACTATGTAGTTAGAGCTGTGGACGAGGAAGGCATCTAGAAAATGGGATAGACACTGTGAAATAGCAGGCTGCTGACAAGAGGTACTATATGGCAGCTCTATTAAAATGGAACCTGTTAATGCACTAAGATCCATGAACTGGGCCCTTGGTCTGAATATACTTTAATAGAGGTGCCTCCTTCTAGACCTCCCTTCACCACTCTCAGCTACATCCAGGAATGCCTTTATTACACAATCATTCAGCACATCCATGCTTACTGTACAGGCGTCCCATCACCACAGGTTCAACTGACTAACACCACTGTGCATACCACAACGTACTGCAGGAATAATCACCAGTTGGTGAGACACACACCCAGCACTAACTCTCCCAGCACAGATATACAGCACACTGACGAACAGGGATCACACAAAAACAGAGGCACATCACAGAAGGACAATGAGAAATACAGTAAAGGCAAGGTAAGCAGCTACAATGGGAGGTGTGCTGGGATGGGGTGGTGGGGGGAAAACATACCAAGCTGTGATCAACGAGTTCAGGGACAGACAAATAGAACAGACGGGGCAGGAAATGTAGAGTAAAAACATTTCACATGGGGCACACAAACATTAAACAAACCACAATCCACTCTCCAACTCAGCAGCACCACAGATGGGTTATAAAAGACAGGTCATGGCTTGACTTATTCGCTTTTTTAACAGGTCAAGGGATGGACGTCCTCGATTCCAGACATTAAAACATCTTCCTGCTATCCATCATCACTTTAGGACATCCATAGCGTAATGCTGCCCTTGATACGCCCCTAAAATGCACCTTGGGTAATGGTTAATTTAGGGTGCAAGTCTCTACTAGACTACTCTGTTTTAGTATGCCAAAATCACAATTTTGATGCTTTGGCAGATAGACATATTATTTTGTGATGTCCATCTGCTTTGAAAATGAGTGACATAGTGTGACGAAACTGTTAAGCTCACTTGTCATGGAGCCAGGGTTGGTTCAAATTGTATGGCATTTGTTGCCGTTTTCACAGAATGCAGGGTTTCCCTTTAAGGATGGAAACTATAATTCCTTGAAAGCAATGGGAATGAGGCCATCAGGAGCAGGTTGTCCATTCTCTTGAGTTCAGTGATTTCAAATGGTTTGTGATTGAACATATTGAATTCCATATAGGGAGAGGGAAGGATTGCTGAGATATCCTTGCTTGTAGGGAACAGTATTGGACTTTTAAAGCCAAGACCATGACTCCATCTGAGTTGAATGACTGCACTAAATGGAATACTATTATATAAAATCTATTTTGGGTCATTCCATGCCAAGTGGTCTAAACCTTCCCACCATCATGTCTCCAATTTTGTTCAAATTTTATCTGTTGCGCAAGTCAGGTGTTAAACGAAGTTTCCCAAAATTTGAGGTCTCTAACTGCAATAGTTGCAGATCTAGACCCCCTTTTCTGAAAGGTTGTCAGTCCATGAGCGTGCGACATTTACCAAAATGCCACTTTTGGGGTCTAATAAAATCTAAACACATTTATAAGAATGGCTAAAAAATTCAAATCCTGTACAGCTTTTGATGCTAATTCCGATGAAATACATTTTAACATTATGGATGCAAAATCCAGTCAAACAAGTTGACTCAAAGTGTGCATCAAAATTGGTCGCAACTCATCGGAACATATTTGGACCAATATTCAGACTGCAACAACTTCCATGTAAACAAACATATGGACTTGAAATTTTGAACAAGCATTATGCTTGTGCTGGACATAATACTGCCAGATTTGCAACTAACCAGCATCTACAGTGGTGGAAATAAGTATTTGATCCCTTGCTGATTTTGTAAGTTTGCCCACTGACAAAGACATGAGCAGCCCATAATTGAAGGGTAGGTTATTGGTAACAGTGAGAGATAGCACATCACAAATTAAATCCGGAAAATCACATTGTGGAAAGTATATGAATTTATTTGCATTCTGCAGAGGGAAATAAGTATTTGATCCCCCACCAACCAGTAAGAGATCTGGCCCCTACAGACCAGGTAGATGCTCCAAATCAACTCGTTACCTGCATGACAGACAGCTGTCGGCAATGGTCACCTGTATGAAAGACACCTGTCCACAGACTCAGTGAATCAGTCAGACTCTAACCTCTACAAAATGGCCAAGAGCAAGGAGCTGTCTAAGGATGTCAGGGACAAGATCATACACCTGCACAAGGCTGGAATGGGCTACAAAACCATCAGTAAGACGCTGGGCGAGAAGGAGACAACTGTTGGTGCCATAGTAAGAAAATGGAAGAAGTACAAAATGACTGTCAATCGACAAAGATCTGGGGCTCCACGCAAAATCTCACCTCGTGGGGTATCCTTGATCATGAGGAAGGTTAGAAATCAGCCTACAACTACAAGGGGGGAACTTGTCAATGATCTCAAGGCAGCTGGGACCACTGTCACCACGAAAACCATTGGTAACACATTACGACATAACGGATTGCAATCCTGCAGTGCCCGCAAGGTCCCCCTGCTCCGGAAGGCACATGTGACGGCCCGTCTGAAGTTTGCCAGTGAACACCTGGATGATGCCGAGAGTGATTGGGAGAAGGTGCTGTGGTCAGATGAGACAAAAATTGAGCTCTTTGGCATGAACTCAACTCGCCGTGTTTGGAGGAAGAGAAATGCTGCCTATGACCCAAAGAACACAGTCCCCACTGTCAAGCATGGAGGTGGAAATGTTATGTTTTGGGGGTGTTTCTCTGCTAAGGGCACAGGACTACTTCACCGCATCAATGGGAGAATGGATGGGGCCATGTACCGTACAATTCTGAGTGACAACCTCCTTCCCTCCGCCAGGGCCTTAAAAATGGGTCGTGGCTGGGTCTTCCAGCACGACAATGACCCAAAACATACAGCCAAGGCAACAAAGGAGTGGCTCAGGAAGAAGCACATTAGGGTCATGGAGTGGCCTAGCCAGTCACCAGACCTTAATCCCATTGAAAACTTATGGAGGGAGCTGAAGCTGCGAGTTGCCAAGCGACAGCCCAGAACTCTTAATGATTTAGAGATGATCTGCAAAGAGGAGTGGACCAAAATTCCTCCTGACATGTGTGCAAACCTCATCATCAACTACAGAAGACATCTGACCGCTGTGCTTGCCAACAAGGGTTTTGCCACCAAGTATTAGGTCTTGTTTGCCAGAGGGATTAAATACTTATTTCCCTCTGCAGAATGCAAATAAATTCATATACTTTCCACAATGTGATTTTCCGGATTTAATTTGTGATGTGCTATCTCTCACTGTTACCAATAACCTACCCTTCAATTATGGGCTGCTCATGTCTTTGTCAGTGGGCAAACTTACAAAATCAGCAAGGGATCAAATACTTATTTCCACCACTGTATAACCGCCCTGCAGGATCTCTTCAAAGTTGGCACTGTCAGCGCAAATGGTAAAATTTCAAAGCCAATTATTAAAAAAAGAGTCTGCCTGAATCAGCTTGTGAACAGTATCATCTGAAAGAGAAATGTGTGCTCTACAACACTGATATGTTTTTGTTTTGCAATGCCACCATTAAGTAGCCATTTACTCAGGTCAAAAGTATGTTATATTTTGTGTGCGCAATGTGTTGCATTGGTCCATGATGGCTGAGCCATTTCTGGTTATCACACTGAAACCGGCATCCCCATCGCCATAGGGGCCACGCCCGATAGCCATGCAGTAACAGCCACGGGTGGGTATCTTTACTGCAGGATCCTAAGCCTGATTGTGGGTTACTTCACTGCAGGTTCCCAAGCCTGCCTTCTTCAGTTACTTCATCATTCTGAAAGCATCATTGATCTGCAAGAGAACGGTTTCAGGGAAACTATATTGCCGACCAGATGATGTCACTGATGGAGCTGGAATAACAGCAATGATAAGTTGTTGTGGGATCCAGCAAGTATCGCGTCTTACCGGCCAATAAAATGAAGTAGCGGGACCATGAGGATGCATAAAGCTTATGAAAGCATCTTTCTGTTCAACTGACGTTTCACAATGGGAGGTTTAGCCATTTGAATCTACTTTACTACTACTATTTATCATTTCTATAGCGCTACAAGGCATACGCAGCGCTGTACACCATACACAAAAGAGACAGTCCCTGCTCAAAGAGCTTACAATCTAGATAAGACAGGTAAACAGACAGAACAATTAAGGGTAAGGGAATAAATAGGAGAGGTTAAAGGACAGGGCAAGTGAATAGTGGTTAGGAGTCAAAAGCAGTGGTAAAGAGGTGGGCTTTAAGTTTGGACTTGAAAACAGCCAAAGACGGGGCTAGACGCACAGGCTAGGGAAGTCTATTCCAGGCGTGAGGTGCAGCAAGACAAAAGGAACAGAGTCTAGAATTAGCACTAGAGGAGAAGGGGACGGATAAGAGAGATTTATCTACAGAACGAAGTACCCAAGGGGGGCGTAGGGAGAGACAAGAGTGGAGAGGTATGGGGAGCGGAAGTGAATACACTTATAGGTCAATAAGAGAAGCTTGAACTGAATACGGAAATGGATAGGGAGCCAATGAAGTGATTTAAGGAGGGGGCTAATGTGAGCATAGTGACTCTGGCGGAAAATGAGTCGCGCAGCAGAGTTTTGGACTGATTGAAGAGGAGAGAGATAGCTAAGAGGGAGGCCGGTGAGAAGCAGGTTACAATAATCAAGGCGAGAAGTGATAAAAGTGTGGACAAGGGTTCTGGTAGAGTGCTTAGAGATGAAGAGACAGATTTTGCTAATGTTATAGAAAAAGAAACGACAGGTTTTGGCAATCTGTTGAATATGAGCAGAGAAGGAGAGAGAGGAGTCAAAGATGACCCCAAGGTTACGAGCTGATGAGACAGGGAGAATGAGAGTGCCATCCACAGAAATAGAGAAATGGGGGAGAGGAGAGGTAGGTTTAGGGGGAAAGATGAGAAGCTCGGTTTTGGCCATGTTAAGTTTTAGATGACGTTGGGCCATACAGGCAGCGATATTAGATAGGCAGCCTGAAACCTTGGTCCGGATGCTAGTTGCTAGTTGAGATTTCAGGGGTAGAGAGGTAAATCTGGGAGTCATCAGCATAGAGATGGTATTGAAAGACATGAGATGATATCAGAGCGCCAAGGGAAGAAGTGTAGATGGAGAACAGGAGAGGACCGAGAACAGAACCCTGAGGTACACTGATTGGTAGTGGGATAGAAGTGGAAGAGGATCCACCAGAGTGTACACTAAAGGTGCGAAGCGAAAGGTAGGAGGAGAACCAGGAAAGAACAGAGCCATGGAATCCAAATGAAGACAGCGTATCAAGAAGTAGGCTGTGATCAACAGTGTCAAAAGCGTCGGATAGATCGAGAAGGATGAGAATAGAATAGAGACCTTTGGATTTGGCCAGGAACAGGTCGTTGGAAACTTTTGCAAGTGCAGTTTCAGTTGAATGAAGAGGGCGAAAGCCAGATTGGAGTGGGTCAAGAACAGGATGAGATGAGAGAAAGTCAAGACAGCGGCGATGAATGGCACGTTCAAGTAACTTGGAAAGGAAGGGGAGGAGGGAGATGGGTCGATAGTTGGAAGGACAGGTAGGGTCAAGCGAAGGCTTCTTCAGGAGCGGTGTAACCACAGCATGTTTGAAGGCATCAGGAACGGTCGCAGTGGAAAGAGAGAGATTGAGGATATGACAGATAAAAGGGGTGAGAGTAGGAGAGATAGTGTTAAGAAGGTGGGTAAAAATGGGATCAGAAGAACAGGTAGTTCGTTTTGAGGAGGAGAGAAGATGTGATGTTTCTTCATCAGTGACCTCAGGAAAGGAGGAAAAGGATGGAGGGGTTGAGGAAATAGGGGAACGGACAAGGGGAAGGAGAGGCGGGGGTGGTTTGGTAGAGAACACAAGATTTATCTTCTGAACACCTTGTCGTGGAAGAACTCAGCTAGGGTCTGGGGAGATAGTGAGGGGGGAGTTGGGGGTGGAGGCACCTTGAGGAGAGAGAGTTTAGTGTGGCAAAGAGAAGTCGAGGGTTTGAGCCAAGAGAATTAGTCAGCTGGATGTAGTAGTCTTGTTTGGCGAGCAAGAGAGCAGATTAGAAGGAGGTCAACATGAACTTGAAGTGTGAGAAATCAGTAAGGGCGCGAGATTTCAGCCAGAGGCGTTTGGCGGAACGGGTACAGGAATGTAGGTAGCGAATTTTAGGGGTTAGCCAGGGTTGGGGTTTGGTACGTCTTATAGGACGGGGCATGAGAGGTGCAAGAGTGTCTAAGGCAGAGGATAGAATAGTATTGTAGGAAGAGACGGCATCATTGACAGATTTGGATGGTGTAGTGGTAGAGAAGAGGTTTGAGACATTGAAGGATAGGGTAGTAGGGTCAATGGCCTGGAGACTTCTAGATAAATTGGTTAAGATTGGACGCGATTGGGCGGGAGGATGTTTAAGAGTGAAGGTTATTAGATCATGGTCAGAGAGGGGAAGACTTGAGGTAAGGGAATTGGAGGGAAAGCAGTTATAGGAGAAGATAAGTTCAAGACAGTGACCATTTTGGTGGGTAGGGAAAGTGGAGCATAGTTTAAGATTGAAGGAGGATGTTAAGGTGAGGAACTGGGAGACTTAAGAGTTGGAGGGATCATTGGCATGAATGTTAAAGTCGCCAAGGATGAGGGATGTTCCTTTGTGATACTGGAGACTTATAAGGATGACTTGGGGCATTGCTTGGCAGTGATGGGACTCTAGTAGGGAAATGAAATGATGATTGTTAATATCTATGCTCCTAATGCTGGGCAGGGGGGAAGTTTTCAGAGGGCTTATCCAACCATTAAAATCTTTTTGTAGAGGTGCCATAATAGAAGGAGGGGGTTTTTAATGTTGTCTCAGATGAGAAATTTGACCATTTTAAGAGGTGTGTGTGTGTGGGGGGGGGGGGGGGGGGGGGGGTTAGTAGATCACACAGGAAAAGGTTGCAAAATGTAATGACAATGCTCATAGATGCTTGGTGTTTACACCATTCCACACAGGGAAATTACACTTTTTGTTCCCATCTTAGGGATATTTATACATGCATAGACCAGTTGTGGTGCCATAGAAACATATGGGGTTCTAATATGAGATGCATACATTGAAAATATTCACATTTCAGATCATGCACCTGTATGGGTAGAGTTAGGAAATTGAGACGGCAGGGTCAGTGTTTCTGGAGCCTTAATAAGGACAAATTAGTGGATCATCAGATCTGTGAGGGCATTAAAGGGGTGATCTAAAATTATTATAAAATAATGAACAGCGAGGTGAATTGATAGTTATTTATAGGGCGCACTTGAGTGGTGAGAGGACACTTAATTGAAGGGGAGCATGTAGAAAGAGGACAAGTGATCAGCAAACCCTGTACCTCAGAGAATAGCTGTGTAGCTTAAAATGCCAGAAAACAAAAGGAAGAGAAAATCCAAACCTCACGGAAGTGTGAACCTTAAAAAAAGTGAAGTGAAAAAAGATGAAGATTCCAAGATCTCAGTATATAGGACCTTTATTACAATCAACAGTTTTAACACTTTGAGGACCCAACATGGTTGTGTTTCGGCGTGTGAGCCTGCTCCAGGGGTCTAAGAGCCTTGTAAAAATAGAACAAATACCAATTAGGAAACTGTATATTTTATTTACATATTTTTTCCAATATAAATTAAAAAGCATAAAAATAGTACCCAAAGAAAAAACTATGAATATGCTTAAATGACTTAAATAATACACAACTGTATTAAATGAATTAAATATATTTCAATATAACACAATAAATACTAAGAAGCTGCATAATCCAAATATTAAAATAAAACAGATTAAAACGGTGTAACAATCAAATATGGCAATAAAACAATGTAGAAATTAAAAATCAAAATAAACATAATTCGAACGCATATAAAGATAATGTAATAAATAAACATTAAGTGAATAATAAACACTAAGAACCATATCTATAAAAAAAGTAAACAATTAGATACCTGCCATGTGTGTTGGTATAATGTGGTCCTGTTTATATGTATCAAACTGCTTTATCAAGGTAAAGAGAGAGAAAGAAATATGTAAGCTGTACTAGCTAGCCAATTGGAATATGTAGATCTGTATGAATATGTAGTTGATGGTGAAAAAAAGTACTGCTGGCAAGGAAACTAAATGACCTACTATAAACGAAGAAACGGGTGCACAAGTAAAACTAAGTGTGTGGTGGATAAAAGTTCTTATTATAATGGTGTAAAGCATAAAAAAATGAAAATGAAAAAAGTAGAACCATAGTGAATAAAAAAGAAAAATAAAACATACTGGATGAATTGTTCTAATTAAACATATGGCTCTCAATAAGTGTTGGGCAGTAATTTGTAACTTGGGCGGTAAAAAGTACTATTATACATACATTTATGGGAAAATTAGGTTCTTACGTTGGTAATTTTCTTTCCTTTAATCACAGCAGATGAATCCATTAACTGATGGGTTGTATCCGCCTACCAGTAGGTGGAGATAGAGAACACTGAAAAGATGTGGAGGTGTATTTTCAAAGCACTTATTACAAAGTTCCATAGTAACCTATGGAACTTTGTAAGTCTAAATGCTTTGAAAATGAGCCCCGTAGTGACCCTGGACGGCTAGCTCCTTCTGCCTTCAGTATATGAAACTTCCAAAGCAGAGTGAATAAGAAAGGTAAAACAATGTTAACTTTCCTCACACTGAACAAATGCCCCAGAACCGGAGCAATAACCAAACAAAGGAGGGATGACCTTAACCTCCTGCAATAGAACAGCATGTAGAAACTCTGAGAACTGGTCTTCAACTCCTCCCGATGAGAAACAATATCTGTATGAAAGATCTGAACAAAAAACAAAACCAGAGAGGGAGGGATCATGGATTCATCTGCTGTGATTAAAGGAAAGAAAATTACCAAGGTAAGAACCTAATTTTCCCTTCCTTGTTATCAGCAGCAGATGAATCCATTAGTAACATAGTAACATAGTAGATGATGGCAGAAAAAGACCTGCACGGTCCATCCAGTCTGCCCAACAAGATAAACTCATGTGTGCTACTTTTTGTGTATACCTTACCTTGATTTGTATCTGTCATTTTCAGAGCACAGACCGTATAAGTCTGCCCAGCACTATCCCTGCCTCCGGCACAGACCGTATAAGTCTGCCCAGCACTATCCCCACCTCCCAACCACCAGCCCCGCCTCCCACCACTGGCTCTGCCACCCAATCTGTGCTAACCTTCTGAGGATCCATTCCCTCGGAACAGGATTCCTTTATGTTTATCCCATGCATGTTTGAATTCCGTTACCGTTTTCCTCTCCACCACTTCCCGTGGGAGAGCATTCCAAGCATCCACCACTCTCTCCGTGAAAAAATACTTCCTGACATTTTTCTTGAGTCTGCCCCCCTTCAATCTCATATCATGCCCTCTAGTTCTTCCCATCTCCGGAAAAGGTTCGTTTGCGGATTAATACCTTTCAGATATTTGAACGTCTGAATCATATTACCCCTGTTTCTCCTTTCCTCCAGGGTATACATGTTCAGGTCAGCAAGTCTCTTCTCATACGTCTTGTAACGCAAATCCCATACCATTCTCGTAGCTTTTCTTTGCACCGCTTCAATTCTTTTTAGATCCTTAGCAAGATACGTCCTCCAGAACTGAACACAATACTCCAGGTGGGGCCTCACTAACGACTTATACAGGGGCATTAAAACCTCTTTTCTTCTGCTGGTCACTCCCCTCTCTATTCAGCCTAGCAACCGTCTACTTACGGCCACCTCCTTGTCACACTGTTTCGTCGCCTTCAGATCCTCAGATACTATCACCCCAAGATCTCTCTCCCCGCCTAACACATTCGTTTCCCGTGGATTTCTACTCCCTAAGTGCATCACTTTGCATTTCTTCGCATTGAATTTTAATTGCCAAACCTTAGACCATTCTTCTAGCTTCCGCAGATCCTTTTTCATGTTTTCCACTCCCTCCCGGGTGTTCACTCTGTTACAAATCTTAGTATCATCCACAAAAAGGCAAACTTTACCTTCTAACCCTTCAGCAATGTCACTCACAAATACATTGAACAGAATCGCTCCCAGCACCGATCCCTGAGGCACTCCACTACTCACCTTTCCCTCCTCTGAGCAAATTCCATTTACCACCACCTTCTGGCGTCTGTCCGTCAACCAGTTCCTAATCCAGTTCACCACTTCGGGTCCTATCTTCAGCCCGTCCAGTTTGTTCAAGATCCTCCTGTGGGGAACCATGTCAAAAGTTTTGCTGAAATCTAGGTAGATTACGTTTATAGCACATCCCTAATTTAATTCTCCAGTCACCCAGTCAAAGAATTCAATGAGGTTCGTTTGGCACGATTTACCTTTGGTAAAACCATGTTGTCTCTATGATGGTATTGCCCTTGTGGGGTAACAAAGATCTTGATCCAGATGCCTTGAAACACGGCGAAAAGCTTTTCTGGCCCTTCAGTCCACAGTGCAAGCTTTAGGTGCCAATTTTGTGTTCAGATTTCCTTGTTTATGCTTTGTAGTTTATGAGGGTAAACAATTTCAAATTTTTGATCCAAAACACATAATTACAAAAGTACTCCCTATGTAGGATGGGAACAGGCAACTCCGCGAGCAAGCACCTGTGCTCCAAAATGCGCGTCCTGCCTCGCTGCAACATCCAGTCTGTAATGCCGTACAAATGAGAGCTGAGAAGCCCAAGCAGCCGCACGACAGATCTCTTGAAGAGAAAGGACACCCGTTTCAGCCCATGAGGAGGAAATCGCTCTCGTGGAATGCACTTTAAACGCTTCAGGCGGAGACCGACCTGAAAAGAGATACGCAGAAAAAATGACTTCCCTGAGCCAACGGGCTATAGTGGCCTTAGACGCCTTACACCCGCGTCGAGGACCTGTCAACAATACAAAAAGGTGATCAGAAACCCTGAAGTAATTTGACATCTGTAGATACTGCAACACAGCCCTGTGGACATCCAAAAGACGCAATTGCCCAAAGGAATCTGGAAAGTCCTCCCTAGAAAAGGAAGGTAGAAAAATGGGCTGGTTCAGGTGAAATGTTGAAACCACCTTAGGCAGGAAGGAAGGCACTGTACAGCGAATGCTACATACCTGTAGAAGGTATTCTCCGAGGACAGCAGGCTGATTGTTCTCACTGATGGGTGACGTCCTCGGCAGCCCCTCCAATCGGAATCTTCCTAGCAAAGTCCTTTGCTAGTCCTCGCGCGCCCGCGCGCACCGTGCATGCGCGGCCGTCTTCCCGCCCGAAACCGGCTCGAGCCGGCCAGTCCAGTATGTAGCAAGACAATACAGTTCCAGGGAAGACACAACTCCAAAGGGGAGGCGGGCGGGTTTGTGAGAACAATCAGCCTGCTGTCCTCGGAGAATACCTTCTACAGGTATGTAGCATTCGCTTTCTCCGAGGACAAGCAGGCTGCTTGTTCTCACTGATGGGGTATCCCTAGCTCCCAGGCTCACTCAAAACAACAACCATGGTCAATTGGACCTCGCAACGGCGAGGACATAACTGAGATTGACCTAAAAAATTTACCAACTAACTGAGAGTGCAGCCTGGAACAGAACAAACAGGGCTCTCGGGGGGTGGAGTTGGATCCTAAAGCCCAAACAGGTTCTGAAGAACTGACTGCCCGAACCGACTGTCGCGTCGGGTATCCTGCTGCAGGCAGTAATGAGATGTGAATGTGTGGACAGATGACCACGTCGCAGCTTTGCAAATTTCCTCCATGGTGGCTGACTTCAAGTGGGCTACCGACGCAGCCATGGCTCTAACATTATGAGCCGTGACATGACCCTCAAGAGCCAGCCCAGCCTGGGCGTAAGTGAAGGAAATGCAATCTGCTAGCCAATTGGATATGGTGCGTTTCCCTACAGCCACTCCCCTCTTGTTGGGATCAAAAGAAACAAACAATTGGGCGGACTGTCTGTGGGGCTGTGTCCGCTCCAGATAGAAGGCCAATGCTCTCTTGCAGTCCAATGTGTGCAGCTGACGTTCAGCAGGGCAGGAATGAGGACGGGGAAAGAATGTTGGCAAGACAATTGACTGGTTCAGATGGAACTCCGACACAACCTTCGGCAGAAACTTAGGGTGAGTGCGGAGGACTACTCTGTTATGATGAAATTTGGTGTAAGGGGCCTGGGCTACCAGGGCCTGAAGCTCACTGACTCTACGAGCTGAAGTAACTGCCACCAAGAAAATGACCTTCCAGGTCAAGTACTTCAGATGGCAGGAATTCAGTGGCTCAAAAGGAGGTTTCATCAGCTGGGTGAGAACGACATTGAGATCCCATGACACTGTAGGAGGCTTGACAGGGGGCTTTGACAAAAGCAAACCTCCCATGAAGCGAACAACTAAAGGCTGTCCTGAGATCGGCTTACCTTCCACACGGTAATGGTATGCACTAATCGCACTAAGGTGAACCCTTACAGAGTTGGTCTTGAGACCAGACTCAGACAAGTGCAGAAGGTATTCAAGCAGGGTCTGTGTAGGACAAGAGCGAGGATCTAGGGCCTTGCTGTCACACCAGACGGCAAACCTCCTCCATAGAAAGAAGTAACTCCTCTTAGTGGAATCTTTCCTGGAAGCAAGCAAGACACGGGAGACACCCTCTGACAGACCCAAAGAGGCAAAGTCTACGCCCTCAACATCCAGGCCGTGAGAGCCAGAGACTGGAGGTTGGGATGCAGAAGCGCCCCCTCGTCCTGTGTGATGAGGGTCGGAAAACACTCCAATCTCCACGGTTCTTCGGAGGACAACTCCAGAAGAAGAGGGAACCAGATCTGACGCGGCCAAAAAGGAGCAATCAGGATCATGGTGCCTCGGTCTTGCTTGAGTTTCAACAAAGTCTTCCCCACCAGAGGAATGGGAGGATAAGCATACAGCAGACCCTCCCCCCCAATCCAGGAGGAAGGCATCCGATGCCAGTCTGCCGGGGGCCTGAAGCCTGGAACAGAACTGAGGGACTTTGTGGTTCACTCGAGATGCGAAGAGATCCACCAAGGGGGTGCCCCACGCTTGGAAGATCTGGCGCACCACTCTGGAGTTGAGCGACCACTCGTGAGGTTGCATAATCCTGCTCAACCTGTCGGCCAGACTGTTGTTTACGCCTGCCAGATATGTGGCTTGGAGCACCATGCCTTGACGGCGAGCCCAGAGCCACATGCTGACGGCCTCCTGACACAGGGGGCGAGATCCGGTGCCCCCCTGCTTGTTGACATAGTACATGGCAACCTGGTTGTCTGTCTGAATTTGGATAATTTGATGGGACAGCCGATCTCTGAAAGCCTTCAGAGCGTTCCAGATCGCTCGCAACTCCAGGAGATTGATCTGTAGATCGCGTTCCTGGAGGGACCAGCTTCCTTGGGTGTGAAGCCCATCGACATGAGCTCCCCATCCCAGGAGAGACGCATCCGTGGTCAGCACTTTTTGTGGCTGAGGAATTTGGAAGGGACGTCCCAGAGTCAAATTGGACCAAATCGTCCACCAATGCAGGGATTTGAGAAAACTCGTGGACAGGTGGATCACGTCTTCTAGACCCCCAGCGGCCTGATACCACTGGGAGGCTAGGGTCCATTGAGCAGATCTCATGTGAAGACGGGCCATGGGAGTCACATGAACTGTGGAGGCCATGTGGCCCAGCAATCTCAACATCTGCCGAGCTGTGATCTGCTGGGACGCTCGCACCCGCGAGACGAGGGACAACAAGTTGTTGGCTCTCGTCTCTGGGAGATAGGCACGAGCCGTCCGAGAATCCAGCAGAGCTCCTATGAATTTGAGTTTCTGCACTGGTAGAAGATGGGACTTTGGGTAATTTATCACAAACCCCAGTAGCTCCAGGAGGCGAATAGTCATCTGCATGGACTGCAGGGCTCCTGCCTCGGATGTGTTCTTCACCAGCCAATCGTCGAGATATGGGAACACATGCACCCCCAGCCTGCGAAGTGCCGCTGCTACCACAGCTAGGCACTTTGTGAACACCCTGGGCGCAGAGGCGAGCCCAAAGGGTAGCACACAGTACTGGAAGTGGCGTGTGCCCAACTGAAATCGCAGATACTGTCTGTGAGCTGGCAGTATCGGGATGTGAGTGTAGGCATCCTTCAAGTCCAGAGAGCATAGCCAATCGTTTTGCTGAATCATGGGGAGAAGGGTGCCCAGGGAAAGCATCCTGAACTTTTCTTTTACGAGATATTTGTTCAGGGCCCTTAGGTCTAGGATGGGACGCATCCCCCCTGTTTTCTTTTCCACAAGGAAGTACCTGGAATAGAATCCCAGCCCTTCTTGCCCGGATGGCACGGGCTCGACCGCATTGGTGCTGAGAAGGGCGGAGAGTTCCTCTGCAAGTACCTGCTTGTGTTGGAAGCTGTAAGACTGAGCTCCCGGTGGACAATTTGGAGGTTTTGCAGTCAAATTGAGGGTGTATCCTAGCCGGACTATTTGCAGAACCCACTGGTCGGAGGTTATGAGAGGCCACCTTTGGTGAAAAGCTTTCAACCTCCCTCCGACTGGTAGGTCGCCCAGCACTGATACTTGTACTGCGGCTATGCTCTGCTGGAGCCAGTCAAAAGCTCGCCCCTTGCTTTTGCTGGGGAGCCGCGGGGCCTTGCTGAGGCGCACGCTGCTGACGAGAGCGAGCGTGCTGGGGCTTAGCCTGGGCCGCAGGCTGTCGGGAAGGAGGATTGTACCTACGCTTACCAGAAGTATAGGGAACAGTCTTCCTTCCCCCGAAAAATCGTCTACCTGTAGAGGTAGAAGCTGAAGGCTGCCGGCGGGAGAACTTGTCGAATGCGGTGTCCCGCTGGTGGAGAGACTCTACCACCTGTTCGACTTTCTCTCCAAAAATATTATCCGCACGGCAAGGCGAGTCCGCAATCCGCTGCTGGAGTCTATTCTCCAGGTCGGCGGCACGCAGCCATGAGAGCCTGCGCATCACCACACCTTGAGCAGCGGCCCTGGACGCAACATCAAAAGTGTCATACACCCCTCTGGCCAGGAATTTTCTGCACGCCTTCAGCTGCCTGACCACCTCCTGAAAAGGTTTGGCTTGCTCAGGGGGAAGAGCATCAACCAAGCCCGCCAACTGCCGCACATTATTCCGCATGTGTATGCTCGTGTAGAGCTGGTAAGACTGGATCTTGGCCACGAGCATAGAGGAATGGTAGGCCTTCCTCCCAAAGGAGTCTAAGGTTCTAGAGTCCTTGCCCGGGGGCGCCGAAGCATGCTCCCTAGAACTCTTAGCCTTCTTTAGGGCCAGATCCACAACTCCAGAGTCGTGAGGCAACTGTGTGCGCATCAGCTCTGGGTCCCCATGGATCCGGTACTGGGACTCAATCTTCTTGGGGATGTGGGGATTACTTAGTGGCTTGGTCCAGTTCGCAAGCAATGTCTTTTTCAGGACATGGTGCAAGGGAACAGTGGACGCTTCCTTAGGTGGAGAAGGATAGTCCAGGAGCTCAAACATTTCAGCCCTGGGCTCGTCCTCCACAACCACCGGGAAGGGGATGGCCGTAGACATCTCCCGGACAAAGGAAGCAAAAGACAGACACTCGGGAGGAGAAAGCTGTCTTTCAGGAGAGGGAGTGGGATCAGAAGGAAGACCCTCAGACTCCTCGTCAGAGAAATATCTGGGATCCTCTTCTTCTTCCCACGAGGCCTCACCATCGGTGTCAGACACAAGTTCACGGACCTGCGTCTGCAACCGCGCCCGGCTCGACTCCGTGGAGCCACGTCCACGATGGGGGCGTCGAGAGGTAGACTCCCTTGCCCGCATCGGCGAAGCTCCCTCCGCCGACGTAGTCGGGGAGCCCTCCTGGGAGGTGGCCGCAGTCGGCACCGCACGCGGTACCGACGTCGGGGACCTCACCCCGGGCGATGGGCCAGCCGGCGCCATGCTCGACGGTACCGGAGGCGCAAGCACCGCCGGTACCGGAGGGGTAGGGCGCAACAGCTCTCCCAGAATCTCTGGGAGAACGGCCCGGAGGCTCTCGTTCAGAGCGGCTGCAGAGAAAGGCATGGAGGTCGATGCAGGCGTCGACGTCAGAACCTGTTCCGGGCGTGGAGGCTGTTCCGGGCTGTCCAGAGTGGAGCGCATCGACACCTCCTGAACAGAGGGTGAGCGGTCCTCTCGGTGCCGATGCCTGCTGGGTGCCGACTCCCTCGGCGACCTAGAGCTCTCGGTGCCGACGCGGGGAGGGGACCGGTGTCGATGCTTCTTCGATTTCTTCCGAAGCATGTCACCGGAGCTCCCCGGCACCGACGAGGAGGACGTAGAATCCATCCGTCGCTTCCTCGGGGCCGAGACCGAAGAGGGTCGATCTCGGGGGGGGCTGTACCGCAGGAGCCCTCAGGGTAGGAGGAGACCCACCCGAGGGCTCACCGCCACCAGCAGGGGAATGGACAGCCCTCACCTGCACTCCACTCGATGCACCACCGTCCGACGACATCAGGAGACGAGGTCCCGGTACCACCGACGTCGATGCAGCTATCCGATGTCTCGGTGCCGATGCAGAGGGCCGATGCCTCGATGCACTCGATGCACTGGCAGCCAAGGATGAAGGTCTGGACGCTGATGACGTCGATGCACACGATGACCCCGGTGCCGATGCCGACGAAGCGCCCGAGAACAAAACGTTCCACTGGGCCAATCTCGCTACTTGAGTCCGCCTCTGTAACAGGGAACACAGACTACAGTTCTGGGGACGGTGCTCGGCCCCCAGACACTGAAGACACAAAGAGTGCCTATCAGTGAGCGAGATTACCCGGGCGCACTGGGTGCACTTCTTGAAGCTGCTGGAAGGCTTCGATGTCATGGGCGGAAAAATCACGCCGGCGAAGTCAAAATCCGAAATGACGAATTTGGAGCACCAAAAATTTAAGGGAGAAAAATCTCGACCGAGGCCGAAAAGAGGCCTACCCCGACGACGAAAGAAAACTTACCGGGGCAAAACTGGAAATACGGGAAGGGAAAAATAGAACCCAAGGGGGTTTTCGGAGCACTTCCCGACAGATAAACAAACTTTTCCGAAGAAAAACACGTCAATAAAACACGGACGCGCGAGGTCGACTCTCCGGGGCTCGACACGACAAAAACACAGCCGTACCGAGTGCGGACGAAAGAAGACTGGCCGGCTCGAGCCGGTTTCGGGCGGGAAGACGGCCGCGCATGCGCGGTGCGCGCGGGCGCGCGAGGACTAGCAAAGGACTTTGCTAGGAAGATTCCGATTGGAGGGGCTGCCGAGGACGTCACCCATCAGTGAGAACAAGCAGCCTGCTTGTCCTCGGAGAAATACTGTTACCCCGGACTCCGAGAACTGTAGAAATGAGTCCAGACAGGAAAGCGCCTGAAACTCAGATACCCATCTAGCCGATGTCATGGCCACCAAAAAGACTGTCTTGAGAGTCACATCCTTCTCAGAAACTCGCCTAAGCGGCTCGAAAGGCGAACGCTGAAGAGCCTTCAACACCAGCCCCAGGTTGGACACGGCGACTGCACGGGAGGGCGGAGCCGAAGCGCCCCTCTGAGAAATCGGACAATGTCCGGATGAGCAGCAAGGGACAAGCCACAGACTTTCCCTCAGAAGCAAGCCACTTGAACCCTAAGGGAATTGTAAGACAGGCCTTTTTGTAAGCCGTCCTGCAAAAAGTCCAGTACCTGCGCGACTGTAGCCCGCGTTGGTGTGACCGCTTTTGAAACACACCACGCCTCAAACTTGCGCCAGATCTGAGCATAAGCTGCGGAAGTAGACCGCTTACGGGTCTACAAGAGAGTGGAGATGACCTTGTTAGAGTAGCCCTTGTCTCTCAATTGCGCCCTCTCAAGAGCCAGGCCGTAAGACCAAATCGGCAGGGATCCTCCATAGTCACCGGACCCTGAACCAACAGGCTCGGCACCAGAGGCAAAGGAAGTGGAGCCTCCACCACCATCTGATGGAGATCCGCGTACCACGGACGCCTTGGCCAATCCTGCGCGATGAGAATAACCAATCCTCGGTGCAGACGAATCCACAGGAGGACTCGCCCTATCAAGGGCCAAGGAGGGAACACATACAGGAGGCCCGAGGGCCAGGGTTAAGCCAGTGCATCCAACCCCACCGAGTGAGGATCTCCCCTTCTGCTGAAAAAGCGGGGGACTTTGGCGTTTGCACTTGACGCCATTAGATCCAATCCGGGAGTCCCCCATTTGGCACAAATCTGAAGAAAAACTTCTTCTGCCAGTTTCCATTCTGCCGGATCGATTTGATGTCTGCTGAGGAAATCGGCTTGCACGTTGCTCTGACCTGCTATGTGAGCTGCGGACAGCAGATGCAAATGGAGCTTGGCCCAGTGGAAAATCTGAGCAGCCTCCGCGGCCAGGGTACTGCACTGAGTGCCGCCCTGACGACTGATGTATGCCACCGCTGTCGTGTTGTCTGACAGAACTCAGACAGGAAGCCCCTTCAGAGTCTTGTGGAAGGCCAGAAGAGCCAGGAATATCGCTCTCAGTTCCAAGCGATTGATGGACCATCCCGCTTCCACGGGTGCCCACTGACCCTGAGCATAGCTTCCCTGGCAATGAGCTCCCCTGCCCGAAAGGCTGGCATCCGTTATCACCAGGCACTAAGAAGGAAGCGCGAGCAGCATTCTCTGTCGCAGCATCCTGTCGGAGAGCCACCAATCTATACCGTGCCGGGCCGCAGGGAGCCACATTAGTCTGTGTTGATATTCCTGGGATAGCGAGACCATTGCTGAAGCAGAGCAATCTGCAGCGGCCTCATGTGAGCACTCGCCCAGGGAACCACCTCCATGGTGGCCGCCATCGACCACAGCAGCTGAACAAAGTCCCAAGCTCGAGGGCAAGGTATCCGCAGGAGCAGACAGATCTGATTCTGAAGCTTGCATCGCCTGTGGTCGGGGAGAAAGACGAACCCCGAGGCCATGTCAAACCAGACCCCCAAATACTCGAGAAACTGAGAGGGGGTAAAGGTGACTTTTGGGCAAATTGATCACCCAGTCCAGAGTCTGAAGAACCGTTATAACTCTGGTCGTGGCGAGTCGGCTCTTGTCTGCCGAATCCGCCCTGATGAGCCAGTCGTCGAGATATGGGTGAACTCTGATATCCTCTCGCCACCATCACCTTGGAAAAGGTACGGGGAGCTGTGGCTAGGCCGAAAACTGCAAACCGGAGAAACCACTGATGCGGAGGCCAAATAGGAATGTGCAAGTAAGCTTCCTTGAGGTCCAGAGACGTGAGAAACTCTCCTGGCTGTACCGCCGCAATGATGGAGTGCAGGGTTTCCATGCAAACGTGTCGCACTCTTAGGGCCCTGTTGACTCTTTATAAGTCGAGGATCGGTCTGAAAGACCCGCCTTTTTGAGGGACCACAAGTAAATAGAGTAGCGACCGCAGCCGCGTTCGGCGGGAGGCACCGGAATCACTGTTCCGAGCTGCAGCAAGACTTGCAAGGTCTCCTCTACCACCGCCTGTTTGACGGCAGTGCCGCATCGGGACTCCATAAAAGCGTCTCTCACCGGGGCACCTAATTCCAATCGGAAGCCTTCTCTGATCAGGTCCAGGACCCACTGATCCGAAGAAATCTTGGTCCACTCCTCAAGGAAGAGGGAAAGACTGCAGGAATCGACAAGTGGACTGGTGTCCCGTCATTGTGGAGGATGCCCCTGAACTCCTGGCCGTTGGCCGGCCGCTGCGGAACGTTTGTCCGAGCGAAAAGGAGTTCCTCTGCTGAAAATGGGCATGTTGAGAAACCCCAGCAGAGCACCCCGGGCGATACCTGCAAACTTTGCGGAAATGTGGCCTGGAAGAGGGGGGAAAAACAGGACTTTTGGAAGAAGGCCTCGGCCTATCCTCAGGTAACCGTTGTCTTCTCCAATTCCTCTCCAAATAACAGAAGGCCCCGAAAGGGCAACCTCACCAGCCTTTGCTTAGAGGCCATGTCAGCTGCCCAATGCCGCAGCTAAAGAAGACGGCGGGCAGAAACCGCCACAGACATCTGCTTAGCCAAAGTTCTGACCAGATCATAAAGGACATCAGCCAAAAAGGACAGGGCAGACTCCATACGCAGGCCAACCTCACAGGGGTAACCCGCACCATCCTCGGGCTGATCAACTGCCTGCTGTAACCAGGAAAGACAGGCCCAGGCTGCATAGGAACTGCAAATAGCCGCCCTTAAGGACCGCATCAGCACGGATTCTAGCTGCCGGTCCTGCATATCTTTCAAAGCGACCCCTCCCTCCACCGGGAGAGTGGTCTTTTTAGTCACGGCCGTAACTAACGCATCCACTTTAGGCATCCCAAAAAGGGCCAAGTGATCCTCACTCAGAGGGTAAAGCTCACCCATAGTCCTGGCTACCTTCAAAGGCCCATCAGGGTCAGACCATTGAGATGAAATAAGCTCTTAGATGGAGTCATGCACAGGAAAAGCCAGAGAAGGCTTCTTAGTACTAGCAATCCTAGGATTAACAGAGCAGGTATCGCCCTCGGCCGGATCTTCAACAGAAAGGGCCTGAAAGGCGTCAGAAATGAGAGCTGGCAGTTCGTCGCAGTGGAAAACCCGCACCTCTTTAGGATCATCCAAGTCCCGCGGCAAATAGGCACCCTCATCTGGATCATCTGTCCAAGAGGGCCTGCCAGACCCCTCAGACTCCCCACAGCCTGACCACGGGGGAGGGGGGGGAGGGAGAGGCGCCACCCTCAGACGGGGAATTTACCCGTCTACGTTTAGCGTCAGTCCAATGCTCGGAGGAAGAAGTAAACTCTGCAGCCAACACAGGGCTATCAAAACCTGGAGGGAATCCAGTCCGCATCGTAGTGTCAGATGCCTCCGGCAGAGTTCTTTTTAACATAAAGGCCTTATGCATCAGCAGCACAAATTCAGGGGAGAAAAACTCAACCTGGCCCTCCGCCCTCGAATTAGGAGAAGCAGGGGAAGGAGCTGCTCTAGCAGCCTTGGAACGAGGCGTCCCCCCGCACTCAGACTCCTCTGCAACAGCGAGGGTCGAGCCACGTGGCGCTTCCAAAATGGTGCCCGCTACCAGCTCCATTGAGCGGGAAGAATCACCGCTCGCCATGCCCGTACTAGCATGAGCATCTAAGGAGCACGTACTGCAAAGCCCCGCTGCTGACCTGTGTTTACCACAGCGGGAGCAGCGCTTAACTGCCTCAGCAGCCATCGCCCGACTGGACGTAAATATAGAAATAAAATGGCGGCCTCACGCCAAAACTTACCCCGCACAGAACGCTGTCTATGGGAACCTCCCCGGAGGAGCTGGGCACCATTTTCATCTCAGAAGACCAAGTCAACGAGCTCCGGTCAAGCTGCACTGAACCAGAATCTCTGGAGAAAACCTCAGAAACAGCAACGCTGTATAAGTGCGTCTTTTTTTTTTTTTACACTGTGAGGAAAGTTGGAGGCAGGCAGCAAACGAGGGACTCGGGGAGATGGGGTAAGGCAGGGACAGGGAACAAAACCAAGTATGCCTTCAAAGTGAGCACCACAAGCCACAACACCCCCGCTCTACTGGCAAAGCACAGGAGCAACCCCAGGCAGAGATCCAGGAGCTGATCAAGCAACGTCCACACCTGCTGGGAGATAGAGATATACTGAAGGCAGAAGGAGCTAGCTGTCCAGGATCACTGTGTCTTTTCAGTGTTCTTTATCTTCACCTGCTGGTAGGCGGATACAACCCATCAGTTAATGGATTCATCTGCTGCTGATGACAAGGAAATATATATTTTTTCATACTGGAATATAACTGAGGACATCAATGGCAACAAGTGGACGCTGTGAATAGCAGTGTCATGATCAATAAACTGTGCTTATGGGCACTGTGAAAAGCACTGCCATAAATGATTAACTGTGCTAGTTCTTTTTCCGCCCTCCCCCTTCTCTCTCAAATTTTGTTTCCTCTATCTCTTATGTATTTTAGTTTTGTAAAATACATAGATATTTTTGATGTGTGGGATAGCAAGCATTTAATAAACCTGAATCTTGAAACTAGTAAACGCTATGAAATAGAGTGCTACAAACTATAACCCTCGCTTGAGGACACTGTGAAAAGCAATGCTACGGACTTGTTAACTGTGCTTGTGAAAGACGTGAAAAGCAGTGCCATAAGCTATAAAAAATACTTGTCACAAATGCCACAAAAAAAAAAAAAAAATCTGATACAGTAGATAATGGAGGATTACCAAAGCTGAAAACAATGAAAATAGAACAAAAACTCACCCATACTGGACAGAGAAAACGTGAGCTGTATACAGTGCTGTAGCTCTAGAAAAACCAGCAGCATTCTGCAGCACATGATCCCGTGATTTAAATAGAAAGTTTTGGCGCAAAAATGTATGTGTGCACACCAAAAAAATGATAATTTGTGAAAAAAGTGTTATTGAGTGAAAATAGCGTGGATTAACAAGACATCTAAAAAAAAACTCAAACTCAACTTTATATCAGTATCTGTAATAAAAGTGCAGAAAAGTAATAAATAATAAGCAAAGAGGAGCTACTAGTTTCAAATACTTGAACAAAAATAAAAGGAATGAAAGCTTGATGTGTATGGTGTAATATGGAATGAATTCCAAACTGTGGATACTATGCACATCATAAATACTGAATTAAAAAGTGTCTTTTAGTTGATGCAGACTGAATTATATGATAGTGAATGAATAGAACAAAAAAAATCTCTCTATATAAAACACACCTCCAACGTTCTATTGAAGCCTCAAGTTTCCCAACGTTCTAAAAATGAAGTGTAGATCGATGCTCCTCCATGAGTGTATGCCCCGCCCTCACGTCACAACGTGATGACGTGGAGGGTGGAGCACTTACACTCAACGAATCACATCACCCACCCAATCCGTGACGTCAAACACATCGTGAATGCGAACAACCTGCAACAAAGGGAGGACTACCATCGCCCCGCCCTCGCATCACAACGGAGCACTGACACTTGGGAGGAAGCGAGGGAGCAAGCCAGCCTGAACATGGGAGGGAAGGAGGGAGAGAGGGAGCGAGTCAGCCAGCCAGCCAGAACGTCGGAGGGAGGGAGGCAGGCAGCTTGAATGTCGGAAGGAGGGAGCCAGCCAGCCAGCCTGCCTGAACGTGGGAGGGAGGGAGCCAGCTTGAACATGACAGTGGGAGGGAGGGCCACAACCCTGAAAGGTGGAGGGAGGGGGGCCCATGACCCTGAAGCTGGGAGGGGGGGGAGGGAAGACGGGGGGGGGGGGGGGAAGGGCACACTCTCACTTTCTCTCACACACACACTCTCACACAGACAGCCTCATTCTATGTCACACACACACTCGCACATTCACTCTGTCTCTCTCTCTCTTACACACACTCTCTCAAACATACACACTACGATGAAAACCTTGCTAGCGCCCGTTTCATTGGTCTCAGAAACTGGCCTTTTTTTTACTAGTTTATTTATAATGCTCACAGAGAGAATGAGGCTCTGTATTTCTTTAAAACAAAAAGAAGGGGGGTGGGGGTGTTATTTTTCAAAAGAAACAGTATACTCATAGAAAAACCCTACAGCCTATCTCAGAGTTCAATCCTGCCAGTTGCAATATATTCAAAAGATAAAAAAACTTCTGTTCTTCTCTGTTAAGTATTGTTCTTCGCTGTTAAATATTTGAAAGGTATTAATCCGCAAGCGAACCTTTTACATAGATGGGAAGGTGGTAGAACTAGAGGACATGATATGAGATTGAAGGGGAGCAGACTCAAGAAAAATGTCAGGAAGTATTTTTTCATGGAGAGAGTGGTAGATACTTGGAATGCCCTCCCGCGGGAGGTGGTGGAGATGAAAACGGTAGCGGAATTCAAGCATGCGTGGGATAAACATAAAGGAATCCTGTTCAGAAGGAATGGATCCTCAGAAGCTTAGCCGAGATTAGGAGGTGGGGCTGGTGTTTGGGAGGCGGGGTTAGTGCTGGGCAAGATTTCTACGGTCTGTGCCCTGAAAATGGCAGATATAAATCAAAGTAAGGTATACACAAGAAGTAGCACATATGAGTTTATCTTGTTGGGCAGACTAGATGGACTGTGCAGGTCTTTTTCTTCCGTCATCTACTATGTTAAGTAATGTTTCGGTATCACCCTGGCGCCATCTGGTGGTAAAGTGCTTTAAAACAAAAAATTTCAAATCTTCAATAGAGTGATACACCGCCTGCCAGTGTTCAGAGAGCAAAGCAGAATGGGACGTGACGACTGACACAGTTTTTGTGCTCAATGAATCACGTTTTAACCATTTCGGCGAAGATACTTACCTGTAGCAGGTATTCTCTGAGGACAGCAGTCTTCTTATTCTCACAAGTGGGTCGACAGCATCCCGCGTTGCCCGGTTTGGCAAAACTGTCAGATGAAAAATCTAGAGCTTTCAGGAGCACGAACTACCGACGCAGCTATGGCTCTGGTATTATGGGTTGTGACATGACCGTCCAAAGTCAGCCCTGAATGGGCATAAGTGAAGGAAATGAAATCTGATAGCCAATTGGATATGGTGCATTTCCCAATGGTGACCCCCATCCTGCTGGGATAAAAAAGAAACAAAAAGCTGTTTGAAAGGCTTTGTCCGCTCCATATTAAACACCAACGCTCTCTTGCAGTCCAAGGTGTGCAAACTGCTTTCACCATGATGGGCATGAGGTCGTTGAAAGAATGTTGACAAGACAATCAACTGGTTCAGATGGATCTCTGACACCAACTTTGGCAGGAACTTAGGGTGCATGCGGAGGACTAATCTGTTGTGATGAAATTTAGTATAAGGTGCATCTACTACTAAGGCTTGAAGCTCACTGACCCTACAAACTGAAGTAAGAGCCACCAAGAAAACGACCTTCCAGGTCAAGTACTTCAGATGGCAGGAATTCAGTGGCTCAAAAGGAGCTTTCATCAGCTGGTGAGAATGATGTTGAGATCCCATGACACCGGCGAAGGTTTGACTGGGGGCTCTGACAAAAGCAAACCTCTCATGAAGCGAACAACTAAAGGCTGTCCAGAGATAGGATTACCCTCTACACACTGATGATAAGCACTAATTGCACTAAGGTGAACCCTTACGGAGTTGGTCTTCAGACTAGATTCTGGCAAGTGTAGAAGGTATTCAAGCAGGGTCTTTATAGGACAAGAAAGGGGATCTATGGTCTTGCTGTCACACCAGACAGCAAACCACGTCCATTTAAAAGAGTAACACCTCTTCGTGGAATCTTTACTGGAAGCCAGCAAGACCCGGGAGTCACCCAAGGAAGCAAATCTTAGGATCTCAACTTCCAGGCCGCAAGAGCCATAGACTGGAGGTTGGGCTGACGCGACATCTCAATCTGGGTGATGAGGGTCGGAAAACACTCCAATCTCCACGGTTTTTCGGAGGACAATTCCAGAAGATGAGGGAACCATATCTGTCGCAGCCAGTAGGGAGCAATCATAATCATGGTTCTGTGGTCTTGCTTGAGTTTCAACAAAGCCTTTCCCACTAGAGGTATCGGAGGATATGCATACAGAAGGCCTGTCTCCCAATGTAAAAGAAAGGCAACTGACAATAGTTTATCATGGGCCTGAAGCCTGGAACAGAATTGAGGGACCTTGTGATTGATTTCAGTGGCAAAAATATCTACCAAGGGGGTGCCCCCCGCTCGGAAGATCTTGCGGGCTACGCCCATATTTAGAGACCACTCGTGAGGTTGCATTATCCTGCTCAGCCTGTCAGCCAGGTCATTGTTTATGCCTGCCAGATAAGTGGCCTGGATAAACATGCTGTGTTGGCGAGCTGAATGCCACATCTGGACGTCTTCCTGACACAGAGGTTGAGATCTGGTGCCCCCCCTGCTTTTTGGTGTAATACATTGCAACCAGATTGTCTACTGGGATTAAAATAATTTGATGGGACAGCCGATCTCTGAAAGCCTTTAGAGCGTTCCAGATAGCCCGAAGCTCCAGGAGATTAATCTGAAGACTCGTTTCCTGGAGGGACCAAGCTCCTTGAGCGTGAAGCCCATCTACATGAGCTCCCCATCCCAGGAGAAATGCACCAGTCGTCAGTACTTTTTGCGGCTGAGGAATTTGGAATGCGGTATCTGATCAAATACCGATCAGATACCGCATACAGTTTAAGCTTCTCCTACTAACCTACAAATGCACTCGATCTGCAGCCCCACCTTACCTCTCCACCCTCATTTCCCCTTTCGTCCCTACCTGTAACCTCCGCTCTTAAGACAAATCCCTCCTTTCAGTACCCTTCTCCACCACCGCCAACTCCAGGCTCCGCCCTTTCTGCCTCGCCTCACCCCATGCTTGGAACAAACTCCCTGAGCCCATACGCCAGGCCCCCTCCCTACCCATCTTCAAATCATTGCTCAAAGCCCACCTCTTCAATGTCGCCTTTGGCACCTAACCACTACACCTCTACTCAGGAAATCTAGACTACCCCAACGTGACATTTCATCCTTTAGATTGTAAGCTCCTTTGAGAAAGGACCGTCCTTCTTTGTTAATTTGTACAGTGCTGCGTAACCCTAGTAGTGCTCTAGAAATGTTAAGTAGTAGTAGTAGGAAGTCCTACGGTCAAATTGGGTCAAATTGTCCAGCATTGAAGAGAGCGTACAAGCTCTGGGGGACAATTAGATGACATCCTCTAGATCTCCCGTGGCTTGATGCCACTGAGAAGCCAGGGTTCATTGAGCAAATCTCATGTGCAGGTGTGCCATGGGTGTAACATACACTGTGGAAGCCATGTGGCCCAATAATCTCAAGATCTGTCAAGCTATGGCCTAATGCGATGTCCGAACCTTGGACACCAGGGAGACAAGATTGTCCGCCTGTGTCTCTGGGAGGTAGGTTCAAACAGTCCTAGTTTCGAACAGGGCTCCTATGAACTCCAATTGTTGAATAGGATGGAGATGGGACTTGGGGTAGTTTATAAAGAACCCTAGTAACTCTAGCACCCAAATATTCATCCGCATGGACTCCTGAGCACTGTCCACAGAGGTGCTCTTCACCAGCCAATCATCGAAATAAGGGAACACCTGAACTCCCAGTCTGTGTAGCGATGCTGCAACTACCGCTAGACACTTGGTAAAGACTCTGGGAGTTGATGCAAGGCCAAAAGGCAACACATGGTACTGAAAGTGATGTTTTCCCAGCCGAAACCGAAGATTCAGTGCAATGCGCTTAAGTGCAAGGGTCTGAGACCAAAGAAATACATGCAGTTAACCAGAGCGTACACTTAACCGTTGTGATCCAAAAAAGAAGCTTGACATCTGATAAACATATGTACAGTACTGTTATATGTACAGTATACAGTCTCCGTTAACTAACGTTAGGTTTACTTGAAGTAATCAGTCAGACTCCTCTGTACACTCTTGTGTCTGTGAGTTCCATAGACTATGTCTGCCAGACGGTAAAAACTGTCATAGCACTGACATCCAGTGACCTTCAGATAGGCCCGCATGGTGTTGAGACTCTCCAGCGCTCTTGAAAAAGTGACAGGATGTTGTTGAATTTCGTCAGCATGTGCCTTGCTGCTCATTTCATCATCAGCCATTGCCTGCGTGTAGGTGCATATCTCGACATCAGTGCTGTCGTCAGCTGTTTGTCGATCGTAATCAACAGCTACGCAGTGATGAAAACTCCTCTTCAGTAACACCGGCTGGGATGTCAATAGCCTGTTCATCTGACGTGCTTGCAACAGCTGCATCTGTTTTGTCCCTCTCCACATCTTTAACAAAGCTTGCCCACTTGTAGCAGTTCACAATGGTTGCCTGTGTAACATGATTCCAGGCTTCTTTCTGCGTATGTAGGGAATCCAACAGTGATAGATTACGAGCCAGTTCAACAGCACGTTTATCCTTGCCAGTCTGGTCATCCATAACGCTCATCAGACGACGTAGCACAAGAGCCCGATAATGTTGTTTGAAATTGGCTATTATGCCCTGATCCAGAGGTTGGATCAGAGAGGTAGTGTTTGGTGGCAGGAAAACCACCTTGACGTTAGACAGCCTGACATCATCACTGTGTGCAGCACAATTATCACAAAGCAACAAAAACTGACGCTTTTGTGCCCGCATTCTAGTGTCTAACTTCTTTAGCCACTGCTTCTAAATTTCCCCAGTCATTCATGAATTTGCGTTAGCCTCGTATGACACAGGAAGTCGCGTAACATTTTTGAAGCAACAGGGCTGTTTGCTCTTTCCAATGATGAGTGGTTCCAACTTCTCACTCCCATCCATATTGCAGCAAAGGAGGATCGTCAGTCGGTCCTTCGACGTTTTACTTCCTGTAGTTTTAGCTTGTTTGAATGTAAGTGTTCCATCAGGAATCACTCGCCAGTAGAGTCCGTTTTTGTCAGCATTGAAAATGTCATGAGGTGCAAACTCGTTCAAGATGGTAGGAAGAACTGAAACAACCAAATTTTCAACATCAAAGTCATCAGCGTCTTGTTTTTCACCATGCTGTTTCTTGAATTTTATGTTGTTCCTCTCCTTCCATCTTTCCAACCATCCAACAGTGGCTTTGAATTCAGTTAGTCCAAGACTTTAAGCTAGCTGATTAGATTTCTCAGCTTCTCCTGCCCATTTTCGTTTCCGGTGTGGATTTGTATTGTTTTGCCAGTCTTCCAGAAGCTGGTCTTTCTGCTTCAAGATACGTGAAATTTGACTGGGATTGACACCATATTCTTTAGCAACAGATGCTTGACTTTGTTTTCTAATTTTTTAAGAACTTCTATTCGTTCAGCCAGTGTTAGTCTTACAGTTGTACGAAGATGACTCCACTGTACACTCTAACAACATTCTTTCGCTTATTCTGCCTGTGGCATTTAACCAATGAGATTTCATATTTACTACCCCTTTGATGCGCCAATCGGCTTCCATATTCCGTGCGCGCGCTTATGCGGAGTGTTTCCTGCAGAGGAGCGGTCTTAAACCATGCATATAAGCAAATCTTGCACTTATCATTGGTGCACTAAACCGAAGTTTGTCCCCATAGAAATTGATGGCACCAAAAACGGGACCAAAGTATGGCATGCAGTTAAACAGAGCATGCGCTTATCCGACGTGCACTTAAATGGAGTGCACTGTACTTCCAGTGGGCTGGAAGTATCGGGATGTGTGTATATGCATCCTTCAAATACAGAGAGTATAGCCAATCGTTTTCCTGAATCATGGGAAGAAGGGTGCCCAGGGAAATCATCTTGAATATTTCTTGCACTAGGAATTTGTTCAGGGTGAGATAGGGCGAATCCCCTGTCTTTTTCTGTACAAGTATCTGGAATAGAATCCCTGCCCTTTTCCCCTAGTGGAAAGGGTTCGAACACATGTGCCTTGAGAAGGGCAAAGAGTCCCTCTGCAAATACCTGCCTGTGCTGAGAGCAAAAAGAATGGGCTCTTAGTGGACAATGTGGAGGTTTGGAAAGCAAACTGAGTGTGTTACTGAGCTGGACTATTTGTAGAACCCACCAGTCGGATGTTATGAGAGTCCACCTTTGGTGAAAAAACTTTAACCTCCCCCCAATTGGCAAGTCATCCGGGAGGGACATTCTGACCATAGCTATGCTCTGCTGGAGCCAGTCAAAAGCTCGCCCCTTGATTTTGAGGGCAACAGCAAGGGCCTTAGGCATACGCTGTTGATGAGAACAAGCAGCTGGGGTTGGGCTGGCGGGCCGCAGGAATACACCTATGCCTAGAGTAGTAATAGGGAGCACTCTGTGACTTGCCAAAACACCTCCTGGATGAGGAGGCAGTTGCAGAAGATGCCCAGCGAGAAAGAGAAGACATAGCATCAATATGCTTCTTGATTTGGTCAGCGACCTCTTCAACCTTCTCTCCAAAAGGATTATCACCCCAGCAAGGGGCATCTGACAATCTCTGCTGAACAGCATGATACAGGTCAGAAACACGCAGACATGAGAGTCTGCGCATTGCTATACCTTGGGCAGAGATTCTGGATGCCACGTCAAAAGCGGCGTTAAGTGCCCCTGGCCAAGAACTTGCGACAAGCCTTCTGCTGCTTGACCAACTGGTGAAACTGCTTGACGTGCTCCGGAGGGAGCGCATCAACCAAGTCTGACAGCTGCTGCACTGAGTTTCACAAGTACACACTTGTGAAGAGCTGGTTTGACTGGATAAAGGTGAGGAGCATAGAGGCCTGATAAATCTTTCTCCCAAAAGAGACCAGGATCCTAGCTTCTCTGCCTGGAGGAGCCAAGTCACAGTGCCTAGTACTCCTGGCTCTCTTGAGAGCAGAGTCCACTACCAAGTATCCCGTGGATCAGATACTGGGTGTCAATTTTCTTGGGGACCTCAGAGAAAAGGGGACGCCCAGTTCCCAACAAGGAATGCCTTGAGTTCCGCGTGGAGGGGAGCAGTCACTGCCTCCTTGGGAGGGGGGGGGGGGTATAGTCCAGGACCTTGAGCATCTTGGTCCTGGGCTCATCCTCCAATTCAATAGGGAATAGAATGGCCTCTGCCATTTCCTGCACAAAAACCGTGAAAGAGAGGCTCTCAGGTGGAGATACTCTCCTCTCAGGTGGAGGGGAGGGCTCAGAAGGGATCATATAGGACTCGTCAGAGGAAAAATACCTGGGATCCTCTTCTGATTCTCATGAGCACTCCTCCTAGTTGTCGGATAGCACCTCCCTCAGGGATGTCTGAGACCGGGCTTGCCTCGATGCCGAAGAACCATGTCATCGAGAACGGCATCGAGAAACCGGCTCACGTCTCGAGTCCGGCGAAGCTTCCTCCACCGAAGTTGAAGGGGTGCCGGCCTGGGTGGCAGTAGACACTAGGGCTGGAAGTGGCACCAGCATCGGAGGCCACACTGCAAGCCAGGTGGGGCTGCAGCGGGAAGTATGGCAGGTGCAAGCACCCCAGATACAGATGCACATCGCTGCATGAGGCTGTCCAAAAGTTCAGGGAGCAAGGCTTGGATTCACTCATCAAGGGCCATCAGGAAAGGCTGTGGGGCCTGCTGGGGCACAGGCTGCAGAACCACGGAGCTGGTGCAGGAGCAGGATCTCGGCTGCTAGGAGATGTATGCATCGGCACCTCCTGGATGGAGGGGGTGCAGTCCTCCTGGCGTCAACACTTCTCGGAGACCCGGAAGCAAGTGTCAGTGGAAATCGGTGACGGTGCTTCTTGACATCGAATCGTCCTGTTGTCTCGGGGTTGGGTCCAACGATGGACGGTCCGGGGGGGGGGGGGGGCTGCATAACAGGAGGCCTCAAGGCAGGTGGAGACCCACTCAATGCTTCACTGCTCCCAGTGTCTCGAAGCAGCCATCCCTATCGTGACTCCTGATGCCAGTGCAACACTCGTAACACCGATGTTGAAGAACCAGACCAGGTTCCAAAAATCTTCTTATGTTGAGCCTACCAGGAAACCTGGGTCCTCTTCTTCATATGACGACAAAGGGCACAGTTGACAGGGCTATGGTTGGGCCCAAAGCACTGAAGATACCAAGAACTGGTGTCTTTTCCAGAGATGGTTCGGATGCACCAGGTACAACGCTTGAAGCCACTGGGAGTCTTCGTGGACATGGAAGAAAAATGGCTTTGGCAAAATTAAAAGTTGAAAATGAAAGGAAACTTAGACGCGGGGCAAAACTAGAAAATAAAGGGAAAAAAATTAATATATATTTTTAAACACAATGAAAAAGAAAAAGAAGAGGAAAGCAAGCAGGTATGAAAGACACTTCAAAAAAATTGCTCTACCTGGTGTGTGAGAAACAAGCAGAAAAAAAGACAGCTGCATCTCACTCGGAAAAAACTGAAGCGGCATGTTCAAGCGGTGGGTGGGAAGGCACTTGCACACCCGCGCTGGTGTGTGGCTCGCGCTCCTGAAAGCTCTAGATTTTTCCTCTGGTGATTTTGCCGACAGAACGACGCGGGATGGCATCTACTCACTTGTGACAAGCAAGTCTGCTTGTCCTTGGAGAATCTTTGTTTTGCCAATGTATAGTTTGTTGGATGGGCAAACTATAGTACGGATGATAAACAGAGGTAAAATCTGAATGCTGCTTGAGAATAAACTTCTTTTTAGTCTGTGGATCTATGAAATGTGTTATCTGCAAACAGAGAGCAGAGGCCACATGAGTAGTGTCCAGATGGTTCAACAGGAGACAATGTAAACTCAGATAATGTGGATGGAACCAAGATCTAATGAAGGCTCTTATTCTTAGTTTGTAAAAAAAAAATAATAATAATTTTTATCTTTAAGACACGGATGGCTTTTGAGGATAGGCCAGAACTTCTTGATTACTTTTTTTATGTAATTGGACAAATGAGAAAACCGTGGTGTGCAGAAGACAAGGTCAGGTGGTGTTCTTGCTGGTCCTGTTGCTAATAAGGATGTACAATCGATCAATAAAGACTTTTGGTATCCATCTCTAATGGATCTGTCAGGGTATCCTCTGTTCTTGAACCTTTGTTACATGGTGACTGCCTGTACTTTGAACGCTTCAAGATCTGTACACAAACATCTCAGACATAAAAACTGCAAGTATGGTAGATTGTGTTTGAGCACTCTCTGATGGAACTGTCAAAAAAAAGGTATGCATTCTAATCCATGGGTTTTCTATATATGGTGGTGACAAAAGGAGTATCGTGTCTTGTGAATAAGGATGTCCAAGCATGGAATGGTTTTGAGATCATACTGCATTTGAAATCTCAAATGGGGGTCTCTGGAGTTGAGCCATGCAAAATATTCTTTCAAGTGTGACACTGATCCTTTCCATATAATATCATTGATATAGGTTTGTAAAAACTGAACTTATTGATAAATGGATGGCCCTTGAGATGGGTGTCTTCGAAGTGGGTGATATAGAGGTCTGCCAGGTCTGGTGACATTAAAGCACCCATGACTGTGCCTTTTATTGCATAAGGCGAGACCAGAGCAGGCTCTTTTACAGGAGCTGACTCAGGTGAGGGCAGAGCTGGGGAGGCTGTAGATTAACAAAATAGACTTTCTATGGAGGCACTTTAAGCAAAAAAAAAATTTTTGAATATGGAAATAAATCAGGCACAATGATTGTGTGACACCTACATGAGTGAAGGATGGTCCAAACCATCCAAAAGGGAAAATGGGATGTACTTTATTAAATAGATGCTGAAACCAAAGAGGAGTTTTACAGAAAATTGTGTACTGGAGAAGAGGGTGTGGCAGGGGAGGATATCTAGCATTATCTAGATCAAATCCAGATGCCAACTTTGCTTAATTAGGCAAAGGAAGTGCTGGAGGCCTCAATATCATTATTGGATATCGACTGGGCAGTTAAACAATTGAAAAGCAGAAAGGCCAAAAATTTTATAAACTTTTTGGTGCGGATGTGGTTTATTATGTACAGTGAGTAACAGATTCCTGATGGGAAATCAAGTACCACTTAGTATGAAAGAAGCGGGTATTTCTGTGTTGTTGAAACCTGGAAAGGACCCTTCAGCGTGTGGGTCTTATCGACCTATTTCGCTTTAGGTCCTGCATAAGGTGGGAGTGGGTGACCGATTTTGCACATGGATCCAAAAGCTTTATGACTGGCCTCAGGCTTATTAAAATAAATGGGAGTTACACAGGTTAATTTCCTACTATTTTAATAAGCCTGAGGCCAATAATAAAGCTTTTGGATCCATGTGCAAAATCGGTCACCCACTCCCACCTTATGCAGGACCTGCCACAGGGAAAGTCCAGCTCACCCGATCAAAAGCCTTTTCCTTATCTATCATTAGCAAACCTATCTTTGATCAGGTCTGTCGAACTTCCCAGATAATATTTAATGTTCACTTGTCTATTAGATTGTAAGCTCTTTGAGCAGGGACTGTCTCTCTTTGTTAAATTGTACAGCGCTGCGTAATCCTAGTAGCGCTCTAGAAATGTTAAGTAGTAGTAGTAGTAGTAAGTAGTATTGTACACCTAATATCCGCCACCTGGCACTTAGGAACAAAGCCAGATTGATCAGTGTGTATTAAACCCAGTAAAACCTGTGGAAAGTGCTGAGCCAAACTTTTTGCAATCAGTTTTACATCAATATTCTATAGCGAAATAGGTCGATAAGACCCACACGCTGAAGGGTCCTTTCCAGGTTTCAACAACACAGAAATACCTGCTTCTTTCATACTAAGTAACATAGGCATAACAGGGAATGTTTGAAAATGGTTTACAGGATTTTTGGTATCAAGATCTTAATCAGTATAGTTGGAGGGTGAATTATCAACAAAATGATATGCAACATTTTTATTGAGTATTTTGAGAAACGCGGAGGGGCATAATCGAATGGGGGCGCCCATCTATAGGGACGGTCCCGTAAAGAAGCGTACACGACTGTATTATCGAAACAAGATGGGCGGCCATCTTTCGTTTCGATAAAACGGTTGGGGACGCCCAAATCTCAACATTTGGGCTGCCCTTAGAGATGGCCGACATTGGTTTTCGCCTATAATTTAAACTAAGGCGGCCAAATCCAAGCCATTTGGTCGTGGGAGGACACCAACCAGGCACCCTAGGGGGCACTGCAGCGGACTTCACAAATTGCTCCCAGGTGCATAGTTCCTTTACCTTGGGTGCTGAGCCCCCCAACCCCCCCCCCCCCCAAAACCCACTACCCACAACTGTACAACACTACCACAGCCCTTAAAGGGTAACGGGGGGCACACCTAGATGTGGGTACTGTGGGTTTCGGGTGGGTTTTGGAGGACTCCCATTTACCACCACAAGTGTAACAGGTAGTGGCGGGATGGGCCTGGGTCCGCCTGCCTGAAGTGCACTGCAGTACCCACTAAAAACCTCTCCAGGGACCTGCATAGTGCTGTGATGGAGCTGGATATGACATTTGAGGCTGGCAAAAAAATGTTTTTTTAATTTTATTTTGGGTGGGAGGGGGTTGGTGACCACTGGGGGAGAAAGGGGAGGTGATCCCCGATTCCCTCCAGTGGTCATCTGGTCAGTTCAGGCACCTTTTCAAGGCTTGGTTGTGAACAAAAAGGGACCAAGCAAAGTCGGCCAAATGCTTGTCAGGGCCGCCCTTCTTTTTTCCATTATTGGCCGAGGACGCCTATCTCTTAACCACGCCCCTGTCCCGCCTTCGGTACACTGCCGACATGCCCTCTTGAACTTTGGCCGTCCCTGCGATGGAAAGCAGTTGAAGCCAGCCAAAATCAGCTTTCGATTATGCCGATTTGGGCGCCCTTAGGAGAAGGCCGCCCATCTCCCAATTTGTGTCGGAAGATGGCCGCCCTTCTCCTTCGAACATAAGCTGGATAGGCATAACAGGGAATGTTTGGAAATGGTTCCAAGGATTTTTGGTAACAAGATCTTAAGTAGTAAAGTTGGAAGGTGAATTATCAACAAAATGATATGAGACATGTGAGGTCCTGCAGGGGTTCCCCCGTTCTGTTTAATGTCCTTATGGCATCATTAGGTTATCAATTAGAAGCTGCGGACTATAAAGCCTATATATATATGCAGATGATATCAATAGATTCAGATACTGTAAAGGTAATGAATGTATGAAAATTGGACCAAACTTAATAGTGAGAAAACTAAATTCCTTCTGCTTGACAATAAAGACATTTCAATAAAGCCATCTTCTTTGATACTGAATGGTCTAACCTATAAATTAGAAAAGTCTTTGAAAATCTTAGGGGTCAACAGTCTGGTTAAAAAATGTTTTTGGTTGATGAACTTAAGAATGTAAGGTAAAGTATTTTTGAATCACTCATTTCAACTGTTAAAGCAAGCATTAATTCTTACAAAACTTGATTACTGTATTATTATATATCTTGGTTGCACAAAATATTTAATGAGATGGCTCGGAATGATTCAGAACACTGCAATTCGTCTTATATGTGGTTTGAACAAATTTGACAGAGTTTCTATATGTTATGAAAGGCTCTATTGGTTGCCGATAGAAGCCAGAGTTTTCTATAAGATTTGTTGCATGGTTTATAAGATATTGGTAGCAAGTTATATATTTTTCCTTATTAACACACATTCTTCAAAGTATGATATCCGCAATAGCGTAAACATACCTGCCTCTTCTTTTAAATAATGTTGTTTTAAGAAATATTTTACAGTCTTATTCTCTTACCAGTCATCTCAAATTTGGAATTCCTTACCTACTTTGGTGAAAAATACAATCAAATTATTTGACTTTTCATAAAATGTTGAAGACACATTTATTTAGAAGGTATGTACTTTCTAATTAGACATTTTTTTCTTTTTATACTGCAATCCATTCCAAACCTATTTTAAGGTGTTTGAGGGGGAATATAACATTGATATAACATAACATAATAAGACAGAGTTAATGAATGACAGGTTGGAGGAGTTACGTAAAACAGATTTTCACATTTAAATGGGCTAGAATGAGGATCCGTTATTTGGGGTGCAAATTACCAGAGATTTAACAATATTATATGAAAAGAACTATACTAAAATATTACAACAAATCAAAACAGATTTGGGTGAATGGAAGGGAAATTAGCTCTCATGGTAGGGATGCAGTAATTACAATGAATATAATGCCCTGGTTGTTGTTTCTATTTCAAACTCTGCATTTATATGTACCATTGCGGGAGGGGCGAAATAAATAATCTCTAAAGATATAAACCAAACCTCAACCCATACATATACGCAGACGACGTAACAATCTACATCCCATTTAAACAAGATTTAAAGGAAATTTCCAATGACATCAACCAAAGCCTACAAATCATGCACACATGGGCGGATGCTTTTCCACTGAAACTTAATGCAGAACAAGCCCAATGCCTAATACTCACCTCTCAACATAACACGAACAAATTCACCACCATTAACACACCAAAATTGAATCTTCCAATTTCAGACACCCTAAAAATTCTTGGAGTTACCATTGACCGACACCTAACACTTGAGAATCACGCGAAAAACACTACCAAGAAGATGTTCCACTCACTGTGGAAACTAAAAAGAGTAAGACCTTTCTTCCCAAGAACCGTCTTCCGCAACCTGGTACAATCAATGTTTCCTACCTAAGCACACAATTCTGGAACACGCTGCCACGCAACCTAAAAATGCTCTATGAACTAACTAACTTCCGCAAACTACTGAAGACCCATCTCTTTAACAAGGCATACCACAAAAACCAACAAATATGAACCCCAATACAACTATCCAGAAATGCCTTACAATATTAGCTTGTTAAACTACTAGTTTGTTTCATCATTATCATGTTCGCGTGATAAACTACTATTATGTTTTTTCATTATCATGTTACCCAAGATCCTTCTATAATACTAATTGTATATCTTCTTACATGCTTCCACTATTCACGATGATTGTAAGCCACATTGAGCCTGCAAAGAGGTGGGAAAATGTGGGAAACAAATGCAATAAATAAATAAATAAAATATTAATATGTATATTTGGGGAGGTAGACCACCTAGATTAGCTAAGAGACATATTTTCAAAGCACTCAGACTTACAAAGTTACATAAGGGCTCATTTTCAAAGCACTTAGACTTACAAAGTTCCACAGGTTAATAAAAGTCTAAGTGAATTGAAAATACGTCTCATAGTAACTTTGGGGGAGATGGGACTTGGGCAGTAGTGTGAGCGTGTTTCAGGAGAGTTGGGCAGGTATCAACCTTTGCTCCAATCCATTATGAATCTTTATTTGTGTCAGGGAGAACGGTAGGGGTGTTTTCCCGGTGGGAGAAAGGGAGATTAATACGTTTTTGGGTATAGGGGAAGTAAGCCCTTTAAGTGAACTTCTTGAGTCTTAGTTACCTGCGAGTGACCTGTTCCTTATCCACAGGTCAAGAACTTCATAATTGCTTAAATTTCAAATATTGATAATTTCTCAAAATTGGTTGCGAGACGATCCCGAAGACAAGGACATCTTGAAAATTTGTGGGTGGCATTGGGGAAATTAAAGGGCCCAATATCCATCTTATATAAGTTTCTAACTGGGAAGGAATTCCAGAAATATGGTGGCCCTGATTGAAAATACAAATTTTCAGGAAAGCCGTAACTCAGCTGCTGGAGAAAGCTTTGGATGTCCATTCCCCTATGAGCCAACATTTTGTTTATTGGGACTAGGCATAGGAGCCAACTTTCCAAAATTATTGGGGGTGCTAAGCCCAATGAAAATAACCCATCCCTGGACACATACATGGAACTTTCTCAATATTGGGGGTGCTCAAGCACTCACAGTACCCACAGAGTCGGCTCCAATGGGACTAGGTAATAGAAGAGGGCATAAATGGCAAACAAGACTTAAAAGAATGTGCTTGGTTATGGCTGTGTGAAATTGCAGCAAAACGGAAACAGTTAATGTGGTCCATAGTGTGGGACTGAATACTTAGATTGAAGGTGGTCCAGGATTTGGAACAATTAATAGGTCATCATCATAGGAGTTTTGATCCCACTTAGAAGGAATGGACTCATTTGTCTGCATTGGTGGCATTATCATAGGATTTGGGCTGTATTTAGAAAGGGGGGTGGGAGTTATTCTTTCTTCTGAAGCTGTCATTCATTGAAGAACCAACATGGATGTTCTGAGTTGTGAATTGTTGGACTTTATGGATGGGGGTGAGGGGAAACAGGAGGAAGGACAGGGTTTTAGAGCTCCTTTTACTAAGCGGCAGTAAGCCCAACATGGGCTTACCGCTTGCTATAACGGAACTACCACTGGGCTACCATAGCAGCCCGGCGGTACTTCCCACGCCTACTGCATCATTTCCGGCGCTACAAAGGACTGTAACCGGTGGCAATCAGGCAGTGCCTCGCGCTGCCCAGTTAGCACAGGAGCCCTTCCCCCCCCCCCCCCCCCCCCCCTGAAATGGCCACGTGGCAAGTGCTTTACTTGCTGCCTGGCCATTTCCTGCAGGAAAGCAAGACCTTCCCTTTTACCAGCTGTGGTAAAAGGGGGCTGCGGCGCACATGTAAAACACGCGCTGATGCCTGCGCTGGCCCCATTTTGCCACAGCTTGGTAAAAGGTCCCCTTAGTATCTTTAGGGAGGGGGAGGTTTACTTTGTGACCATTTGTTTCATTTTTCATGAGTTATTTTTTCTGTTTTGTATTGAAAATGTTCTTGAATAAAAATAAAGTAAAAAAAAAAAAAAAGTAACAGGACAAAGGTGGACCCTCCCTAAGTTGGTTTCCCAAGATATGCAATGTACTCAAATAGTTTTTATGTAGAGTATTATAGGAATTTTGGAGAGGAGCAGCTGCCTAGCAGTTGCATCAGCAAGTTAAGAACAAGGGAAAGAAGGGTACAAATCTTGCTTTTCCCACTGAAGCTCACTGTGACTTGGGGGGCATGTCACTTCACTCTCCTTTACCTCAGTTACAAACTTCGATTGTAAATCCACTTGGGCAGGGAAATAATTGTGTATCCCTTATAGTTCGCCTTGAGCTTGGATTCTGGTAAGGCAAATAATGTAAAATCCAAATCCATTTTTGCATTCACACCAAATGGCAACTCTCCTTCATTTGAAAGTGCATCATGACCTGGCAGATTCATGCTTTGAACCGGCCAAAGCCTGAGACACTTCTTCAGACAGTCCAAAGCTACCTCTCAATATCCAGGCTATGAGTGCTAGACTCAGTATTGAGATAAAACAGTGAAACTTGCTTCCAAGTTAGGCTTGGAGAAGATTATGTCCGCCTTCAAGTGCTGGCTACAAGCAGCACAGGAGGATATGCATCTAGGAGACTAGCTCCCCAGTAATAGAACGAAGACCTTCTGATTTCCTTTTGTAGGAGAAAACTAGTACCTCCCTGTTTACAAACACTGCAAACAGATTGACCTTGGGTAGTCTCCACACAAGATTTTCTTTTTACCATATCTGACTCAAGGATGACTTTTTTTCTTGGGGGGGGGGGGGGGGGGGAGTTAAATTGTTTCTTTTCCTGCTACGTATGTGGTATTTTAGGGATGTTCTGTCAAGATAGCACATTCCCACACCATGAATACTGCCCAACACAATATGGAAACCCATCCCTTTCTGCATGTACAAGCAGTTTAAAACTACCTTATTGCCTGTCTGAACCTAGGCACTTGCTTCAAGCATACACACCAAGCATGATTCAGCAGTGTCAAAACTAAGGGCATGTGTGGACTTCAGACAGAAATAGTAAAAACGACAAAGAAAACTTCAAAAATGCCAAGAAAACCTAACCAATGAGACTAAGGGCCTGTTATATGTTTCCTATAGAAAACAGAAAGGGAGAAAAACATTGTTGAATCAAGCCCTAAGAGGGCTAAACCAGATTAAACCTGACAAGAAAAACTTACTCTGAGTGCCTAAAGGAAAGAGAGGTCTAGAAAGCACTGACGATTAAAAAGGTGTTAGCAGCCTTGGAGGGCATTGTCTTCCATCTCTGAAGGGACAAAAATTAAAGTGAAGGGCATCAGATCCAGATCCTAGAAAGGTTTGGAAGAGTTATCTGACTTAACACGATATGAATGATGTTATTCTTCTGTGCAGCTCACTGGACCAGCTTGTCATCAGAAAACAGCACTATAACTGACTTTTGATCTGTTAAGTTTTAATATTATAAATAATCTTGTAGAAAATATTTAGAATTGTTGTACATTTAAAAAAATGCTATGTATACAGTACCTTTAACGTTCTAGTTGGAGCCCAGCCAGTTCCATCAATTGAATGTTCTCTTAATAAACTGAAACAGACATACAAACATGTGTTAACTGAGTACTCATTATAGAGGATGGGAAACTACTTCAGAAGGCTGATTCAATGAACATACTGGGTATGAGAAAACATCTGAATATTAATAACATAATACAGCTCAAGCAACAGAAAATCTCAAAACAATGTTATTAAAAACAAAACCATAACCCTACTCCATAGTAAACAGCTAATAATTATCCAATAACAAACAGAAAGGCGTAAACTAAGTGATTCATGAACCTGTGAGAAAATGAGGCTTGTTTTGTGGAATATCAGAAAAATTTACCTCCTGCCAAACGGATAAGGGCAGGGAATTCCAGAATATCAGGTGTACAATAAAATCACAAGCCTGAGTTTCTTCAAGTTGAAAGCGAAGATACTCACCTGTAGAAGGTGAACATAAGAGTTACCATATTGAGACAAACCAAAGATCCATCAAGCCCAGTATCCCGTTTCCAACAGTGGCCGATCAGGTCACAAGTACCTGGCGAGATCCCAAAAGATTAAAACAGATTTTATGCTGCTTATCCTAGAAATAGGCAGTGCATTTTCACAATTGCATAAGGCTTGTACCCTTGAAAATGCCTGGAAGGCATTACAAGAGGTGGGCCTAGAAACATCATTGCAACCTACTACTACTACTACTGTGGTCACACCACTCCTCAAAAAAACATCACTTGACCCTACCTGTCCCTCCAACTACCGCCCCATTTCCCTCCTACCCTTCCTCTCCAAGATACTTGAATGCGCCATTCACAGCCGCTGCATTGATTTTCTCTCCACTCATGCCATCCTCGATCCGCTTTAATCCGGCTTTCGCCCCCTACACTCGACAGAAACGGCACTAAGGTCTGCAATGACCTGTTCCTCACCAAATCCAAAGGTCACTACTCCATCCTCATCCTCCTCGACCTATCCGCCGCTTTTGACACTGTCAATCACAACCTACTTCTTGACACACTGTCCTCCTTTGGGTTCCAGGGCTCTGTCCTCTCCTGGTTCTCCTCTTCACTCTCCCATTGTACCTTAAGAGTACACTCTCATGGTTCATCCTCCTCCCCTATCCCGCTCTCTGTTGGGAGTTCCTCAGGGATCTGTCCTTGGGCCCCTTCTTTTTTCAATCTACACCTCTTCCTTAGGCTCCCTGATCTCTTCTCATGGTTTCCACTATCATCTTTATGCTGACGACACCCAGCTTTATCTCTCCACACCAGAAATCACTGCGGAAACCCAGGCCAAGGTATCGGCCTGCTTATCCGACATTGCTGCCTGGATGTCCAACCGCCACCTGAAACTGAACATGGCCAAGACTGAACTTATTGTTTTCCCACCCAAACCCACTTCTCCTTTCCCTTCAATCTCTATCTCAGTTGATAACACCCTCATCGTCCCCGTCTCATCTGCCCGCAACCACGGAGTCATCTTCGACTCCTCCCTCTCCTTCTCTGCGCATATCCAGCAGATAGCCAAGACCTGTCGCTTCTTCCTCTATAACATTAGCAAAATTCGCCCCTTCCTCTCCGAGCACACCACCCAAACTCTCATCCACTCTCTCATTACCTCTCGCCTTGACTACTGCAACCTACTCCTCACCGGCCTCCCACTTAGCCATCTATCCCCCCTTCAGTCCATTCAGAACTCTGCCGCACGTCTTATCTTCCGCCTTAACCGATACACTCATATCACCCCTCTCCTCAAGTCACTTCACTGGCTTCCGATCAGATACCGCATACAGTTCAAGCTTCTCCTACTCACCTACAAATGCACTCGATCTGCAGCCCCTCCTTACCTCTCTACCCTCATCTCCCCTTATGTCCCTACCCGTAACCTCTGCTCTCAAGACAAATCCCTCCTTTCAGTACCCTTCTCCACCACCGCCAACTCTAGGCTTCGCCCTTTCTGCCTCGCCTCACCCCATGCTTGGAACAAACTCCCTGAGCCCATACGCCGGGCCCCCTCCCTGCCCATCTTCAAATCATTGCTCAAAGCCCACCTCTTCAATGTCGCCTTCGGCACCTAATCACTACACCTCTTCTCAGGAAATCTCAACTACCCCAACTTGACATTTCGTCCTTTAGATTGTAAGCTCTTCTGAGCAGGGACCGTCCTTATTCATTAATTTGTACAGCGCTGCGTAACCCTAGTAGCGCTCTAGAAATGTTAAGTAGTAGTAGTAGTACTACTATTTAGCATTTCTATAGCGCTACAAAGCGTACGCAGCACTGCACAAACATAGAAGAAAGACAGTCCTTGCTCAAAGAGCTTACAATCTAGTAGACAAAAAATAAAGCAAACATATCAATTAATGTGTAGAGGAAAGAGGAGAGGAGGGAAGGTGGAGGCGAGTGGATACAAGTGGTTACCTCCTGCTGTTTGAGAGATGTTGAAAGAGGGTGAGACTGAGTGTAGTTCTAGAATTGTTCTGGGACTTGAAGTTCTCTGTAATATTTATGTTGGATGCAATAATTTTATGTGAGAAATTCTGATGTGAATGCTAAAGGCATGTATGCAAATGGGAGGGGGTTATATTGGCATTTGTGTTGGGTTGAGTTCTTTGACTGGGTGACCAAAGAACTGGATGAAGGACATGCGCTAAATGTAATCTACTTGGATTTCAGCAAAGCCTTTGATACGGTCCCCCACAGAAGATTTGTGAATAAGCTAAAAGGGCTGAACTTAGGACTGAAAGTGGTGAACTGGATAGGAAACTGGTTGACTGACAGGTGGCAGAGGGTGGTGGTAAATGGAATCCACTCGGAGGAAAGGAAGGTGAGCAGTGGAGTTCTTCAGGGGTCAGCGCTGGGGCCTATTCTGTTTAATATATTTGTGGGAGATATTTGAATATGAAAGATTGATTAGGATGAATGAATCACGAGTTGGACAAGGGGAAAGTGAGCACGAGCACGCCATAACCCAAAGGGAAGTATGAACGGAGGATGTCATATTTAATCGAATTCTCTCTAGCGCTTACTATACTTCATCTCCTAGGGCTGAACCATATATAATCAGTGTCCCATGTACAGTGGGTGTTCAGTTTACTTGATACGCAGCCAGGGTATGAACGTGGGTATCTTTATTGACTCAGTCATATATACTATATTGTAACACTTATGTGTGAATATATGCTTGAATTAGATGTTTAAAATTTCTAAGAAAAAACTTGTCAATATTGAGTGAGGTCCAGGTTGACTTAGCTTTATGTACAAACACTATATAAGGAGGTGGAACATTTAATGTGCTATGATGGTTCCCTTGTGACACTACCGCATATTCCTTTTGGGATATAATGGTTGGAATGGGTATGGACTGAGCACATTAATACAAAATTCACTTTATGGATCTCTGTATGGAGATGGTAATTGAGAATTATTCATTTTAATTCTGAGATTTAGTAGTGAGTATTACTTAGACTCAAGAAGGATATTAGTTTGTTCTTCCGGTTGTTTAGTCAGTTAAAATGTAATGCCAAGAAGTGTAGAATGATGAACTTGGGATGCAGAAACCCGAAAGAGATAGGAGGGGAGAGATTAGTAAGCTCAATTCAGGTGAAAGACCTTGGGGTGTTGGTGTCCGAGGATATGAAGGTGAAGAAACAATGTGACAAGGTGTTGGCCGTGGCCAGAAGGATGCTAAGCTGCATAGAGAGGGGTATAGCTAGCAGAAGAAAGGAGGTGTTGATGCCCCACTACAAGTCATTGGTGAGGCCCCACTTGGAGTATTGTGTTCAGTTTTGGAGGTCGTATCTAGCTAAGGATGAAAAAGACTGGAAGTGGTGCAAAGAAAAGCTATGAAAATGGTATGGGATTTACGTTGCAAACCGTACGAGGAGAGACTTGCCACCTGAACATGTATACTTTGGAGGAGAGGAGAAACAGGGGTGACATGATACAGACGTTCAAATATTTGAAAGGTATTAACCCGCAAACAAACATTTTCTGGAGACGGGAAAGTGGCAGAACTAGAGGACATGAATTGAGGTTGAAGGGGGGCAGACTCAGGAGTAATGTCAGGAAGTATTTTTTCATGGAGAGGGTGGTTGATACATGGAATGCCCTCCCGCAGGAGGTGGTGATGAAAACGGTAATGGAATTCAAACATGTGTGGGATAAACACAAAGGAATCCTGTTTAGACGGAATGGATCCACGGAATCTTAGCGGAGATTGGGTGGCAACACTATTAATTGGAAAGCAAAACTGGTGCTGGGCAGACTTCTACGTTCTACGCCCTGATCGTGACTAAATAGATAGGGATGGGCTTGAGTGGAAATTTTAAGGGGCTTCAACGTTAACTTCAGAACTTTTAGTACAAGAAGCGTGCTGGGCAGACTTATATGGTCTATGCCCTGAGAATGGCAAGGACAAATCAAACTCGGTTATACACATAAAGTATCACATATCATTTAAAATGAGTTTATCTTCTTGGGCAGACTGGATGGACCGTACAGGTCTTTATCTGCTGTCACTCACTATGTTACTAAGTGGAATGGTAAAGGGGAGTTGGATGGGTTTGTCATTTGGTGTGTATGAGACTGGAATTCCAAATTTAGATTAAACTCCTTTTGCAGGTGTGGAATGGTTCAAGTGATTTTGGGGTTAGGGAAGACATATTCCTATGCTTTTATAGCTGGTATTTATAATAAGCAAGAGATTTAGTCATCCATTGATGAATCAACTCATTTATAGTCAGTGATTGTTGCTTATGGGTGATATTGTGGGTTACCCCAAATTGATTTCACAATACTCTCAGCTGAAGTTTCAGGTGGAGAATTTTGCAGTCCCTAGCATTTTGTTTTACATAACTGACATAACTTATGGTCTCTCCCTCAGAGAACTGCTTCACCAGCCTCCCAATAGATTACAAAGTTAGTCTCATAGTTTGAATTATGAATCTTATAATTCTTTCAGCACTCCAAGAATCACTACCACAATTTAGAATCCTTATAGGGGGACAATACTGTGATCATTTTAATTAAAATCTGTATATCTCTGATAGTCGTGGGCAGCTCCCAGTCAACCCACCATTTAAGTTTCAAGTTTATTAATAACTTGCTATCCCTCCTATTGGGAAATATCAACTAAGCAGCTTACAGGCTAATAAAGAGAAGAGAAATGAGAGAAACAACAGAGACAACGCAGAGAGACGGGGAAAACTACAATGTTCATGAAAGGAAAGAAGGGTAGGGATGCACAATAGGAGGAGGAGTGTTCTCAGAGCCAAGTGATGTACAAGGCAGCAGAGGTCAGTGGAACACCTCCGAGAATAGATACGTTTTGAGTTCTGATTTAAACCGTTCCAAGGAGGTGTGCGATCCAAGATGTTCCTGAAGCTGATTCCAGAGCTCTAGGACTTGCACAGAAAAGACAGAATTTCTAATTTTAAAGTGACCAATTTCTTGATAGGAAGGGACAATCAAGCGATGCTGAGTGGAAGTGGAGATAATAGAGACAATAGACAGGCAAGAAATGAGGGATCTCCAGTGGAGCGTATCTCGAAGACTATCAGTAAAATTTTATAAAGAATGCAGTAAGAAAAAGGAAGTCAGTGAGAAGCATGTAGTAGTGGTGTAACATGGTCGTATTTGCAAGCACCATGGACAAGTTCATTTGCAGTGTTCTAAATCAGCTGCAATCGGTGAAGATTCTTCAGTGTAAGTGATTTATAGAGGGAATTACAGTAATCAAGTTGGCTAAGGATAAGAGAATGTACCAAGACATTGAGGGCAGATGGGTGTAAGAGCGGTCGAATAGAGCAAATGAGACTTAATTTATAAAACGAGCGAGAGATGAAAGACTAGATGCATGTGGTAGGAAAGTTTATTATCCAGTATAACTCCAAAAATTTGTGTACTAGATACTAAAGGGACAGGGGTGTGACAGAGCAGCAATGGAGAGCTAAGGGGAATCTTTTTCACCAGTGAAAAAAGAAGGTTGCATTTCTTAGGGTTCAAAGCCAATTTATTGGACCACAGCAAATCAGTAAGCTGCTTAAGCTTAGATTTGAGGACAGAAATTTCCTCTTAAGTACGTCGGATCAAAGGTATAGAGAAATTGTATATCGTCTGAATAGACGTACGCAGTGAACGCTAGGAAGTCTATCAAAGAAAGAAATGGTGCTAAGACGACATTAAACAAGAGAGGGCCAAAATACAACTCTGCAGCACACCAGAGGGAGAGAAAAAGGGGGAGAGTCAGAGTGGGTGGTCCGTACTATATAGGTACATTAGTCTAGATATGAAACAAACCAATTGTATGTTGTATTTCGAAGCCCCATCAAATGAAAGTGAGAAAGCAGAATGGAATGATCAACTAAATCTAATGCAGCAGTAAGTTCAAGCGAGAGCAGTAAAACCGACTGGAACTTATCAAGATGATGATAAATTTAAGTTGTTATACTTAACATAGGGGATTCTATACTATGATTTAGACGAAAACCAGTTTGATGTGGATATAGGATTCGAGTTTTTAGAGACCAGGTCATAAATTTGTTGAGCTATAGACTCAGCGAATTTGGCCAAGAAAAGATTTGCTATTGGGCGGACAGTTTTGCAGGAATCATTATACTTTACGAGGAATCTTTGATTTTAAGATGTACATATGCAGTCTTCCAACTAGTAGAAACTACTCCTGTGGATAGAGTAATCATAGAGTAGATATATGAAGGAATGCAGCAACACGCTTAACAAGTTGAGAAGGAAGAGGTCATCGGGAGCTGTAGAAGATTTCATTGATTGGATGAGTTGACTAAGCTCAGAAAGTTAGGGAAGAGTGAAAGTTGCTATAATTTCCCTTGAGCAAATGAGAACTGATGTGTCGGAAGCTCATACTGTAGCAGTGAATGGTAAACACGGTGGTGATGACGGGCTGAGGTAAAGCGAATGGGGCACAAAGCTTCAGAATCCTGTCTTCAAAGAAGTTAGATAGGAACTGAGTATCAGGAATTTGAAGTGTACAAAATGTGGTAAGTATACAAAGAATCTGATAAAGCTTAGAAGATATGGGGGCTCTGGAAATTTACGTTGAATAGTAGTCTTTTTTCCGAGAAAGGAGACTGGTCCTATAGGAGCGTGCAAGTACTTGTGTACCATGATACGGGTATGCACATGTTTGGGTGAGAAGTAAGCGGGGCAAGAATGTTAAAAGGATGCTGAATCTCTGAACTCCAAGAAGATACCTGAATCATTGAGTGAGAGATCAACAAATGATGAGGAAGTGACTGCACATGTACCTAATAGGAGAGTCGTGGTGAGTTTCCCAATATCTCTGTGAAAGGCAGTTTTCCTAGGGGACAGATTAGGCACTGAGAAAGGGAGCAATAAAGGAGACAAAGGATTGATCCGTCCAGGGTAGAGAGAATAGAGACACATACTCCCCAATGGGGAGGAAACAAGCGAGGAAAAAAACAGATCCAAGAGGTGCCCATCATGATGAATTGGTTGACCTCACATGCTGGATCAGGACTTAAATGTATAGGTCCGTGCGGAAACAGAAGTAGGGTCACAATAATGAATATTAAAATCACAGAGAATCAGTAAGCAAGAGTATGAGGTACAGTAGTTAGCAAGTAGAGGACTGCAGGAGCTGAAAAGCGGGAGCTCTTGGGTGGGAGGATGGTGATAGAGTAAGAGAAAGTGCAAAGGTGAAGAATCCAAACAAAACTGAAAGGCTTCTATGGGGCCCTGAGAGACTGGAGAAAAGGTTGAAAGGCTAGCGAAGAGGAGTAGATAACTGCAAGACCCCTCACAATGGTCAGGCCTGTTAAAAAGAAAGTAATGATAGCCTGCAGGATTGCCTGATTAATGTACGACGCGTCTGCCCTCTGAATGCAGGTTTCAGTGAGGCAGAGCATGTCCAAGAAATGAGACAGAATAAGGTTATATATTAAGAAATATTTATTCCACAGAGTGCACGTGTTAAGAAGTACGATCACCAACGTCCCTGTAGTGGGGTTAGGAGGTGGTGTCATGCAATCCACTGAAGGAAGCGAGTAGAGACACCGATCAAAAAGTACCATAAGAACATAAGAGTAGCCATACTGGGTCAGACCAATGGTCCATCTAGCCCAGTATCCTTGTTTTCCAAACAGTGGCCAAGCCAGGTCCACAAGTACCTGGCAGAACCCATATTGTGGTAACACTCCATACTACAAATCCCAGGGCAAGCAGATGCTTCCCATGTCTGTCCTCACTATGGACCTTTTACTTCAGAAATCTGTCCAAACTTTTTTTAACCCCAGATACACTAACCGCTGTTACCACATCCTCCAGCAAAGAGTTCCACAGCTTAACTATTTGTTGAGTGAAAAAAATATTTCCTCCTATATATTTTAAAAGTATTTCCATGTAACTTCCTCGAGTGTCCCCTAGTCTTTGTACTGTTGGAATGAGTAAAAAATCGATTTACTTCCACGCAGGATTTTGTAGACCTCAATCATATCTCCCCTCATCCGTCTCTAGAGGGAGGGCAAAAAAAGCATGGCCTGTGGCCCCAATGAACTGGAATGATCTGCGAGAAACACATGATAAGGTAAAACAGTAGGAGTGCAAAAACACAAAAAAGTCAGAGAAAGCCGTGACCCATAATTGTAGCAGGGTGTGCATTCAGGACAAGCATAAAGGAGCATGACCTGCTCCTTATTCACATTCCTGTCACACGAATGCATCGTGCACCACTAAAGCAGTACAATAAATAATATGAACTTTCCATATATTCAAGTTGGGCCTTAAAATGTTTAAGAGCAGACTTATCATTATATGAATTGACTTTGCATCTACATGCCTTTCACTTGTTGCATCGTAGGTAAGCCACAAAATGCACATAATTCACTGCGGGGTTAAGCACTTAAAATTTTTTTTTTTTATTTTAACATTTCCAACATTTGTAGCCTTTTGGCCTCGTTCTTCCACCACTTTACCTGGCACTTTGGTAAATACCAGTTACACACAAACATTTTCTGTTCACAACAAATTTACTTGCTCATTAACTTTTTTGTGTGTCATTTATTTACATACATACTTATACTACGGCACTTTTGCATATCACATTTGCATTGTGTATGTCCCACATTTTGATTATTATGCCATTTTGAGCAAGGATATTGTGAATATACAGTATGTTCGATTTTTATGTTGTAAATTTATCCCCGATGGAACACGGCCCGTGTCAGGTGTCTGAATAAAGCCTATTGGTCTGCTCAGTGTCTCAAAAGCCTTTGTGCTGTTTTTTTTCCCCCTTTGTGCTGTCTACTTTGATCCTCTGTTTACACATTTGAGGGATGGCTTTCAAGAACTGAGACCATGTGCTCAGCTACCCAGATCATTTGAACCACTTTCTTCAGGAACCACCTGTTTTTATTTCTCTGCTGTCGAAACTCTGAGAAATGGCAAGATTTAATTGATTTGAAACAAGGTGCCACTAGATTTGAGCTGCATTATGCACCCTGATTACAATACTACAGGTTCAAAAGGACTGAGAATTCATAAGGAGCCACAAATGTTTGTGAGAAGAAACTTTTGGATAAATGATGGGTGATCTGAATAAATGTGCACTGATCTGATGATCTTTTTGATTGAGATGTCCAAAAGAGAGGCTTGATGAGCTTAGAAAGAAATATACGAGAAAATAGAATCATTAAAAATGGAAGATTCTAATTTGATACAAGTATGATGTCCCTTAATTCTAAGATAGTTTCAGAGCAAACAGTGATACCACTATTAATGCAGCTAACAAAGAGGGAGGGATTGTGATCATGAACACCAAAGATTATGTTGTAGAAATAAAAGGAAGTATCTGAAAGTTCACGTGTTATCTTCTGTTAGATGAGAACCCTACTAATGAGATTAAAAAATAATCTCCAAGAAGGTTGCCTCCTCCCTCAAAACACCCAGGAAAAATCTGATACAGTACAAGGAAAAGAAAACCACAGACAGAATCCCCCCTTGTAGTGACATACAACCCAGATCTAGAAAAATCATAAAAGATCTACAGCCACTACTCCAGGAGGATGAATTACTGAAAGAGATATTCCCATCCCCACCAGTGCAGGTCTTCCGACAGCCACCCAATTTAAAACACAAGCTAGTGAGAAGCAAGCTCCAAATAGACTCAAAAAGAAGAGAGTGGCACACATCCTTACAATTTATCCAGCTGCAAATTATGCCAAAATTACAGGATCCCACAGTCATTCACAAAGAAAAAATATTCAACATAAAGGAGTCCTTCATAAGCTCATCTTCCAATGTGGTATATATCTTTCAATGTAAAAAGTGTGATGAAGGGTGCTATATTGGAGAAACAAGCCAGATGCTAAAGAGATTTAATTTACGTGGAGGGGCATTTTCGAAAGAAACGTCCAAGTTGGGATTTGGACGTCTTTGTAAAACGTCCAAACCCAGGGCGGGGAAAACCGTAGTTTTGAAAAAAGATGGATGTCCATCTTTCGTTTTGAAAATACCAATGACGTCCTTGGATTTGGATGTCCTTAGACATGGACGTCTTTGACTTTCGGCGATTTTCAAAACCAAAGACGTTCTTGTCAAAAACGTTCAAATGCAAGCCATTTGGACGTGGGAGGAGCCAGCATTTGTAGTGCACTAGTCCCCCTGACAAGCCAGGACACCAACCGGGCACCCTAGGAGGCACTGCAATGTACTTCATAAATTGCTCCCAGGTACATAGCTCCCTTACCATGTGTGCTTAGCCCCCCCAAACCCCCGCCAAAACCCACTACCCACAACTGTATACCACCTACTATAGCCCTTACGGGTGAAGGGGGGCACTTATATGTGGGTACAGTGGGTTTGTGGTGCGTTCTTGAGGGCTCGCTGTTTCCTCCACAAGTGTAACAGGTGGGGGGGGGGGGGGGGTATGGACCTGGGTCCGCCTATCTGAAGTGCACTGCAGTACCCACTAAAACTGCTCCAGGGACCTGCATGTGCTGTCACGGACCCGAGTATGACATCTAAGGCTGGCACAAAATATTTTTAAATGTTTTTTTGAGGGTGGGAGGGGGTTAGTGACAACTGGGGGAGTAACGAAAGGTCATCCCTGATTCCCTCCGGTGGTCATTTCGGGCACCTTTTTGTGCCTTATTCGAAAAAAAACACGTCCGGGTGAAAACGTCCAAGTTTTACTTTAGGACGTCCCTGCTTTTTTCGATTATGGCTCAAAGACATCCAAGGATTCCATACTATGACCCAAGTCCTGCCTTCACCATACCTCTGACACTCCCCCTTGAAATTTGGACGTCCTTGCGATGGAATGCAGTTGGAGACATCCAAAATCAGGTTTCGATTATACTGATTTGGACATCTCTGGGAGATGGATGTCCATGTTCCGATTTATGTCGAAAAACGAACATCCATCTCTTTCGACAATGAGCCTGATAGACATCATATGAAAAATGCCAGTGCAACCAGGATGTCACCTCTTTGGGGCAGCATGTTACAAAACCAGGACCCTGTATCAGTGATTTATGGTGAGAATACAAAAAGGTAACTTTAAGACAATACAGGAATGTTAGACCTTTGAAGTCAGAATGATTAAATATTTTGACACCCACCAGACAGGACTTAACAAATATCTTGGTTTTCTAACCCATTATAAACCATAAAATTCTAGTGCGTTGTCACCCTCTTATCACTATGCATATCTCTCTGTCCCTCATCCATCCAGCTCTCCCTGTCTCTCGCCTAATCTCCCTGTCTCTCGCCTAATCCACCCCACCCTCATCTTGTGGGACTGTCACTGAAATGCTTCGATGCTTCACTTATATATACTGTTATTTACCAACATTTGCTTATTTCTGATCTGATGAAGGGCTACCTTCGAAAGCTAATCAAAAAATGTATTAAGTTAGTCCAATAAAAAAAGGTATCATCTTATTTTCTTTTCTATGTCTTATTTTATTCTATTGATTACCTTTGAGATTAAAAAAGAAATCAACTTTTGGATACTGTTGACTCTGGGTTTCTGACCCAGGAAAATTTTTTTAATCATTGAGTATCCAGTTACACTTGTTTATATCTTACCCAAGATTCATAAGAGACTTGTTGCCCAAACCCAAGACGACCCACTTGTGTCAGCTAAGAGCTCTCTTCTAGAACCATTGTCAATTTTTGTAGATGACTTTTTCAGACTTTCATTCCACAGATTAAGTCTTTTGTGTGAGCTGCCTCACACATCAATAACCTTTTAAATGATTTTGATGGTGACACTGCAGATTTGATTTTGTTGACTTTTGATATTGAAGCCCTATAAATTTACATCCCTCAGGATCAAGCCCTTAAAATTCGTGTACAATTCTAAATGACATAGGGTTCCTATAGTCTTTATAATTCAACTGGCATCTTTGGCTCTTAAGGAGAATCTTTTTTGTTTCCTAAACTGCTTCTACAAACAAATCAAAGGCATGGTGATGGGGGCACCCATGGCCCCTGACATCGCCATTCTGTATTTTGTCAATTTTGAATTTCAGTTCCTAAATGAACATACATACTGTCACGTAAGTGAATGTTTCCTTGTCTGTGCTCACCTCGCCCTCTGGTGGCCAGAACCGGTGGCTGCTATGGACTGTCACCCGTTCCAGACTTCAGCCCAGTCCGGACCGGATCTTTTGGGCTGCCAGACTTGCTTCTCTTGTTTGTGCCTGAACAGCATCTGTAGCTGCCTTATGATTCCTGCAGCTGAACTTCAGCAGCTAATAGGCTTTATTAATCACCTGGAAACTTCTGTGTTTACCTTTGCATCATCTAAGGTCCCTGGTATGTTGGTGCTTTGTTGCACTTCTGCCTAGTCTGGTTTCTTGTTAGAGTTTCTTGTCCGGTTCTAGTTAGTCTGTGTGTAGTTTAGCTCAGGTTTATTATTTATTTCCTAGTCTTGTTTCTGCTCTGTATTCCTGGTCTAGTTTCTGTTTGTCTGTGTCTCTTTCTTAGTGGCTGCGTGGCAGCTTTCAGTCCTGACTCTTTTCTGTCAGTGTTTGTGCCCTGTTTCAGTGGCTGCTTGGCAACTTTTAGTTCCTGTCCTTTAGCTTGTCCATTTCCTGCTTTGTGTAGTATTGTCTGTCTGTGAGTCATAGCCCAGTTTCCTGCCTTGCTGCCCAGGTATATTCCTTTCCCCTCTGACAGTCCCTGTTCAGCCTAGTTGGTATCCAGTTCCTGCCCTGTCCGGTAAGTCCTGCCGGCCTCCTGCACCCAGGGGCTCACCTCCTGAGGAATAGCGGTCAAGTGCAGGTGAAGTCTAGCTGTTCCTGTCAGAGTTCTGCCTTGTCTCTGGTGTGGGGTGGTTTTGCCTGCCACTGCTGCTCCACAGCAGTGGCCCAAGGGCTCACAAACCTAGTTTCTGCCTTGAAAACCTGACAGAATGCAAAGGCCATGAGCTTGGCAAGATCATCCTTCCAGCTAGGTTTCCAGCCTATGACTTTTTCCCCGGTTGGCAATCTGGGATCCAGCTCCGGTTTAGCTCCTAATTCCAGTTCAGATCCCAGTTCCAACCCAATTTTTGCTTTGGATCCGTTTATGACGCTCCATGATTACCGTATTAAACTTTTGTCTGATCCAGCCCTGAAGAATACTCCTGAAGCTGCAGCGGAGAGAAAGCGTGTCTTCTGGCCTGGGGTCTTTGAAAACCCAGTTTCTGCGATTGATCCCTCTACCAAGTTCTTCTTTCACCGCATCAAACTTCTCTCGGTTCCAGCCCTGTAGGATATTCCTGAAGCCCGGGCTGAAGGAAGGTGAGTTTGTAGTCCCGAGGTCCAGGCTTACCGGCAGTCCCTCCTGAGGGACGCTGTCAGCCGAATAGATGCTGAGTCCACGCCGAGCTCCAGTTCCAGCCAAGCTGCTGAGTCCAAGCCGAGTTCCAGTTCCAGCCCGGATGCTGAGTCCACTCCAAGTTCCAGTTCCCAGCCCCAGCTGTGCCCTCAGGTTTCCACCACATAAGTGTCATAAATAAGCAAATAAAAACTCTAAGTGTTGAGCACCTGATTCTCATAAATGATGTCTGTTTTAGTGATCCTTTACCAGGGAGAAAAAAAATGTCTGCACGAATACAACACGTGCTCGGGAGTCCCTATAAACGGCCCATCCAAATGAAAAATTACTACGAAAAGTTATTCCGTTATTATACTTCCTCTGTGTACATTCCTATGCTGCACAAGCTGACACATTTGAAAATATATGAGATAATAAATAAAAATGCTACCCACAAATAAAGACAATGAGGGACAGCCCTCCCTTCCTTCCAGCCGCCCTGCATTTAAAAAGTTGCAGCGGCGGCGAAAACGCAGGCTCAGCTCGCCTCTTCTTTAAGCCCTTCCCCTTCTCTCTCAGCGTGCACTGTGCCGTCTTTGCGGAAACCGGAAATTGCATCAGTGCACGCTGAAAGAGAAGGGGAAGGCCTTAAAGAAGAGGCGAGCCGAGCCTGCGTTTTCACCGCCGCTGCAACTTTTTAAATGCAGGGCGGCTGGAAAAAATGAAGTTGAGAGTGTCGCAACGAGGGAGGGAGCGCCAGGAAGTGCCCGCGGGGGGCCCCAGGAGGCGCGAGATCCTGATGATGGAGGGCGGGTTGGGACTCCGGCGCCGGCCCCCCCCGGAGGCCCGGGGAATTTTGTCCCCCCCCCCCCCCCCCCCTCGGCGGCCCTGTTGATCTTCAGTCCTTTTGGAATGATGTCATTCTTCTTGCAGATTGTTAGAAAGTAAAGATGACTGTTCACTTTTGTTTCTTTTTCCATAAGTTTGTTAATTTGCTTTTTCATGCAGCTATATGTGGTATCTTTTCAAAATACTGTTGCTCACCCTTTCAGCTTTCTCACTGATCTCCCTTGTCAATTATCCACCTGATGCCTTTATGCTTTTCTGGGCTAACAACATCTCAACATGAGAACCTACGTTAACTTCCTTTTGTTTCCAAATTTAGAGACGAAGCAACTATAGATTCCTTTTTTTTTTTTTTTGTTTTTTAAAGCACTATCACTTTGGAACTCTCTTCCCATTTACCTGCACATGGAATCGTCTTGTCATAAATTCAAACAGGGAATGAAGACATTCTTTTTTATCGCATTGGACCATGGGATGGCTTTCTGATTTGCGTTTTTCCTTCTTCAGTATATGTTTTCTACTTGCCTTCTTTCGTAAATGTTTTCTACTTGATATGATTTTAATGGAGAAATTCATTCATACATGTTCATTTCTTTTCCTCGAGTCCTATTAGACCAGTCCAAATGGGTTATGTCCCTTCCCAACTGGTAAATGAAGGTAGAGATACAAAACAGTTGACGATGGAAGTACAAGTTAATGCTTTGGTGAAAAAAGTATTCTACAAGATGAGGATACTGCGGCATATAAGGAAATACTTTTCAAAACATGACAGCCAGGCTAGCCTATTGCGCATGTAAATTTGACAGTGACCCCATTGTTGAGAGAGCTACATGGGCTCCCAGTGATAGCTTGGTTTGAATTTAAATTATGCGCCTTAGTATTCTGTATTCTTTCTGGATTAGCGCCCAATTATATGATTTTTCTGATTTGTAGACCTTCAACATGTAAGTCTTTATGCTCTATGGATATGCTGAGTCTGAATTTTCCATCAGTCCAGGGCATAAAATCTATTGTAAAGTTGAGGTCATTGTTTTCTTACCAGGCAGTTCTACATTGAAATTCTTTACCACTGAATATCAAAACAAAAACTCAGTATATGATCTCAGGAGAAATTAAAGACCTATCTTTTTTAGAAATTCTTTTAACATATGATTGGTCAGATTTATTATAATATGTGATTTATTGTTTATATTCCCAGTGAAATGACCAGTTACTCTATTAGAATTGTGATCCACACTGAACTATATTTTTTAGGATAGTTGCGGAATATAAGACTTTTATTATATTGTAACCTATCCAGTGACATCACTGGTATAAGGGCTGGGCAGTCTGGAATCCTTCAGTATGCAATGCCAAAGAAAATACCTAAAAGCTTTCTTAAAATCCAAACTAAATTCTGACTTCCTTTTTGTTTTTTTTCCTTAATACTCAATAGGAACCTCTGCAAAAGCCAATAGGAATAAGCTTTGCTATCCCCAAAGCAGAACAAGGACCAAGATCCCACAATGCAGTCTTCCAGGGTGGGTCTTGGACTAGTCTAGTATGACTCAAGAAAATTCCACGAAAAGGGAAAGGAGGTGAGATTTGATATAACCGCCTTTCTGTGGTTACAATCAAAGCGGTTTACATATGAAATTTACATACGAAATTAACAGGCATTAATATATTTCTCCTTCCTTACTATCCTAATAAGCCAAGTCAACATCAACAGGATAATGCTAAACAGTTCATTACAGGGAGGAGGAAATGATGGCCCCCCTGAACGACCACCCTCCCCAATGGCTGAATCCTGTCTAGAATGAACATCAAGTTTGCAGTGCTCAATGAAAGAATGCAGAGATGACCCAAGTTGCCACTGAGATATCTTCTGGCATTACTGCATGAGCTTCTATTCAGAACATTACCTGGGCAAGAACAAATTGTGCCCCTTGTCCTTTGGGAAGCACCTTGAGACAGGTAATGTTTGCAGCCTGTATGGCTGAATTAATCCAACACACAATGTGTGATTTAGATGCAGTTTCCCCTTTGTGTGGCTGCTGAAAGAGAATATTCTATCTGCCATATTGCCACAAGAAGTACTACTGCTTACATCTTCACCAGTAATGACTCGGGGACTCGGAACTAAGGGATTAGGAGCAGCTCAGAACCACTGGGCAGAAAGCTCATGAAGGACCTTGCAGCATTAGGCATACAGCAGGGACCTCGAGATCAGCGGCACCCCCCCCCCCCCCAAATCACATTCCATGGACTTTATCTGCCTTCATTTTTCTATGTAATGGTTCCATCCCTGGGCTCACCCGGTGTCAGGACTGGGGCATTCTGCTCTTACTGCCTGTGCTGGGGCATTCTGACTGCCTGTGCTGGATCCCCACTAAATCCTTCACTGACCAATTAACATTATAAAAAACAAAAATACTTTACTCGCCTAGCAAGCTAAGGGAATAAAGCCAGGCAAACAAAACCCTACCCCAATGGTCCAAGCATGTCTTCTTTTCTTCTCCTCCCCTTACCAAACCATCTCGCCCCACCAATTTCCTTCTTCAAGTGGGGAAGAGAAGAGAGACAAGGAGAGATACTGGATCACAGACTAGGGAAAAGGAAGGAGAAAAGCTGAACTGCAGGAGGAAGTCAGTGGGCAGTGTGAACACTAAGGCCATTGACGTCACCTCTGGAAACACAAGTGCCACCATATTCCAGCACAAATTAAAACCCATGTGTAGATGTGTGTGTGTGTGTGTGTGTGTGTGTGTGTGTAGGTATATGTGCCTTCCTTTTTGTCAGCCAATAAGAGTGAGTTGTTAGTGGTTTTCTCCAACAAAGTGTTCCCGCATTTAGTTTTAAAACATCTGCAGACCAGCTGCAGTTTGGACCTTCTGTTTTCCTGTATGCTTCCTGCACTTGTTCTAGTGCACTAGGTGCTCAGACATTCTAGCACTAGAGCCTGCCAGAATGATTTGCGTAGTTTCTGGAAGAGAGCCTAGAAGCAGAGAGGAGTTGGACTTTCAGAAGGGGTGTTACTAGTGGCAGTACTGTACTCCCCCAAAGAAGATTTAAACTCTGACCTTGCCACCAAATTCTGTCTTTGGAATCTCTCCCGCCACTGACCATACATGACAAGGAAGAGTCCCATTTCTATCAATGCTTGCAGCTGGTTTCTGAGAGAAAAAGAATCAGTCGGTCTACACCCCAACTGGTTAGAGACCCATGGCATTTGCAAAAGCAAGGATTCAGGGCCTTTGAGGGTGGAGTGACAGATCCAAAGAGGTTGCAGGTTTGCTATAGTGAGAAGGTGTGGGGACCCTTTTCACTTCTGTTTGGTCTCTAAGGGAAGGACTGAGGAAAGACACTCAGCTATAACATCCAGGCAGCTCCATACATCACTTCTATGGGAAATTACACCCATGGAATAGAGGAAAATTACGGAAGGAAACACCTATAAAGACTACAACAGCTAAGGTATTATATCTGTGTTAACCATCAACTTTGTCTATGTGTAACATCTCACAGAACTGTAACTACCATCTTTCTGAATAACATCAACCTACATTGTGCAGCAGAGAACTAAAGAGGTATGAGCAAAAGGAATGGATATCCTAGTATATGTAAGTTGTCATTTTATATCACATTTCAATATTCCTGTGCTTCATTAATTGATAGTACAGTAAAGTTCCATCTGTTTAAGTTACTTCAGGGTGTGGTCCGGATTATTATTTGAATGGACAGTGATACATAGCACGTTCAGTCCTCCAGCCCTAAGGCTGGCCCGGCCCTAGGTCTCACCAAATAATGACTTATGTGCCCCTTCTCCCACCTTCTGGGCTCTGTCTAGGCACCTCAACTAGAAGGCTTACAGACAGATACATATTTTACTTTCTAAACCACCTTGATTGTCTTACACTAAAGGCAGTATAGCAAAAGTGTCAATAAACTAAACTAAGCCAAGTTCTATTTTCTGAAACTAAAAAAAAAAATCATGTATACAATGCACGACAGAATTCCCAATAAAAATAGCAATCCATAACACCTTCATAAGGAACATCAGATGAAACAAATTCACAGTATTTCCTTCAGGTTAAAGGACATTACTGTGCAATATTTTGTACTAGAAAGTTATATCATGCATTTCTTTCTATATCCTTTAATCTAATTTCAGAAATATAATCTACAGTTATCCAAGTCCTAGGTAATGTTTTCAAGGCAACTTACATACAAAAGGAAAGCAGAATCTAATCAGGAAACAAAGTTGCATAAGCAGTTGCAAATTTGATGTGTACATGTACAACATAAGCAAGCACAACAGACTTGCCAAAGAGGTAAAAGCTAAAAACAGTTTGACCATTAGATGACTGGATGGTAAAGGAGGCACTGAGGAAGAATAAGTCCATACAAAAAAAAGCAAATAAATTATTTGCTTTTGGTCACTGGTGCCCTGCATAAGAAAGCTTGGAGAAACTAAGTGTCCCAGCCCAACAGCAACTTTCCCGTCCTCCCTGTCATCACTTACTCTGCTGCCCGTCTCGTCTTCCGCCAGGGTCGCTTTACTCATACTACCCCTCTCCTCAAGTCGCTTCACTGGCTCCCTATCCATTTTCGCATCCTGTTCAAACTTCTTCTACTAACCTATAAATGTACTCACTCTGCTGCTCCCAGTATCTCTCCACACTCGTCCTTCCCTAAACCCCTTCCCATGCACTCCGCTCCATGGATAAATCCTTCTTATCTGTTCCCTTCTCCACTACTGCCAACTCCAGACTTCGCGCCTTCTGTCTCGCTGCACCCTACGCCTGGAATAAACTTCCTGAGCCCCTACGTCTTGCCCCTTCCTTGGCCACCTTTAAATCTAGACTGAAAGCCCACCTCTTTAACATTGCTTTTGACTCGTAACCACTTGTAACCATTGCTTCCACCTACCCTCCTCCTTCCTGTACACAATAATTGATTTGATTACTTTATTTTTTGTCTATTAGATTGTAAGCTCTTTGAGCAGGGACTGTCTTTCTTCTATGTTGTGCAGCGCTGCGTATGCCTTGTAGCGCTCTAGAAATGCTAAATAGTAGTAATAGTAGTAGTAGTACCCAATCTGTGGTGGCAGAATGACAAACAAACTAGGAGCTTCCCTCCCTACCGTCTGCCTGCCCAACCCGATGCCTCCCTGTTTTGCTGGCTGTCAACTAACAAACTGTGAGCAGTCCCACAGAGCTCTGAGCTCTGCCAGTCCTGCCCCCTATAATGCAACTTCTTGTTTTGGCAAACAGCAGAGCTGTCAGTGGTGTGTACAGCTCTATGGCCCCAAGCACTGTTTCTGTTTAAATCAGGGAGGCAGGGGATTTACCACACAGGTGGCAGTGAGGAGAATTCCCAGTTTGCTTTTCTTGTTGTAGCCGGAGAAAGGAAAAGTGATAGGAACGTGGAGATGGGAATTGGGAGGAAGAAAGAGGATGATTGGGGGGGGGGGGGGGGAGGTAAAAGACAAAGGGCAAAGCTGGGTGGCTGGGGAAGGAGAGAGAGAAATGGAAAATGCTGAATGGAGGGGGAAGACAGGCTATGGGATGATGGTAGAGTGAGGAGAGTGGGAGGGAGGAAATGTTGGCTGATGGGATGAGAGACAAAGTGGCATTGTTGGATGGGGGGACAGAGAGAGAGAGAGAGAGAGAGAGAGAGAGAGAGAGAGAGAGAGAGAGAGGAGATTCTGGCTGGGGGAGAGAAGAGAGATGATGCATGGAGGGGTGGGAAAGGGCTGAAGTTAGATGGTGGAGAGAAAGATGTTGCATGGCAGGCAGAGAGAGAGAGAGCAAAGTTGTTACTGTGACTTTTTGCCTCTGTGGCAAGTTTCTCTCCATATTCATTTTCAGACTTCTTTATCAACTTGTCAGTGCTTACATTGCTTCTTAATTTCTTCATTCAGGTCCCTTTTCCATTCCTTGAAGGATGTTCTTTTGGCTCTAATAGCCTCTTTCACTTCACCTTTTAATCACGCTGGCTGTTGTTTGCTCTTCTTTCCACCTTTGTAAATTCGTGGAATGTATCTGGTCTGGGCTTCAAAGATGGTATTTTTAAAAACGCCCATGCCTGATTTAAAGTCCTAACCTTTGCAGCCCATCCTTTAAGCTTATTTTTAACCATTTTCCTCATTTTATCACAGTCGCTCTTTCAAAACTTAAATGCTGCTACAGTTTATTTCCTTTGTGACCTCATTCTAGATAAATCAAATTTGATCATGCTATGATCACTGTTTACCAGCGGACCCAACATCGTTACCTCTCATACTATGCCCTGCATTCAACTAAGGACTAGATCTAAAATAGTTCCCCCTCTTGTCGGTTCCTGGTCTAGTTGCTCCAAAAAGCAGTCATTCATTACATCTAGAAATTATAACTCCCTTGTGTTCCATGATGTAACATTTATCCAGTCAATATTGAGATAATTGAAAATCACCCATTATTATACTGTTGCCCAATTTGCTAGCTTTCCTAGTTTCTATAAACATTTCTTTATCTGTCTGCTTGTTCTGACCTGACGGACAGTAGTACAGTCCTACCAGAATACTCCTTTGCTTCACACATGGAGTTTCTATACATAACAATTCCACACTGCATATTTATTACATGTAGAATGTTCTGACTCGATTCCCTCTTTAAAATATAGTTTAACCCCCCTTCAAATCTGATCCAGTATATCATTGTGATATAATTTATACCAACAAGATCTCTCCGTTCAAATAACAAGCTACTGCTAGATATACCATCTGTGAAACAAATACGGTTGGAGGATTATACATTAAAAATGTTTTATGCAGAAGGAGACGGCTGTGGAATCAGCTTCCAGACCAAATTTGTTTATTAAAGAATTATGGTCAATTTCGAAGACAGGTAATGGCATTCTTATTCTATGATGCCTTTTGGTACTAAACTGGAAATCTGAGAACTAATAGTAAGGTATCTGCTGTTTGTGATTGCTGTCTTGTCTTGCTGAAAGAGCATATATTGATAAGTATTTGTTTGATAGTGAGTTATAGAAACTGTGCAATAATAAATACCTTGCTAACAAAGTGTCCCATTGATTGTTCTCCTTCCACCAGGTCTCTGAGATGCCTATTATATCTACCTCTTTACTTAAAGCTATACACTAACTCTCCCATCTGTATAAGACACTTCAAATTGTGTTTTTTCCTTGCATCTTACAAGCTGCTTAGAAGTTGAAGGGGATAATCTGCATACTTTACTCTACTCTCCCATGAAACTCTCTGGCTTTCTTTCATCATTGTTGAAACTCTCTGTTAGGATTCCCTACATGTCCTATTTCAATAGAATTCTTCAAGGATACTCCACACCATACCAGGCACCCCTGGGCAACTGTTGGTTTCACAGGCTAAAGATAGGACCCGAAGTGGTGAACTGGATTAGGAACTGGTTGACGGGCAGACCCCAGAGGGTGGTGGTAAATGGCGTTCGCTCAGAGGAGGGAAAGGTAAGTAGTGGAGTGCCTCAGGGATCGGTGCTGGGGCCGATTCTATTCAATATATTTGTGAGTGACATTGCCGAAGGATTACAAGCATTTTTGCGGATGACACCAAGATTTGCAACAGAGTGGACACCCCAGAGGGAGTGGAAAATATGAAAAAAGATCTGCGGAAGCTAGAAGAATGGTCTAAGGTTTGGCAATTAAAATTCAATGCGAAGAAATGCAAAGTGATGCATTTAGGGAGTAGAAATCCAAGGGAGACGTATGTGTTAGGCGGGGAGAATCTGATAGGTACGGACGGGGAGAGGGATCTTGGGGTGATAGTATCTGAGGACCTGAAGGCGACGAAACAGTGTGACAAAGCGGTCGCCGTAGCTAGAAGATTGCTAGGCTGTATAGAGAGGTGTGACCAGCAGAAGAAAAGAGGTTTTAATACCCCTGTATAAGACATTGGTGAGGCCCCACCTGGAGTATTGTGTTCAGTTTTGGAGGCCGTATCTTGCGAAGGATGTTAAAAAAATGGAAGCGGTGCAAAGGAAAGCTACGAGAATGGTATGGGATTTGCGTTACAAGACGTATGAGGGAGAGACTTGTGGACCTGAACATGTTATACCCTGGAGGAAAGGAAAAACAGGGGTGATATGATACAGACGTTCAAATATTTGAAAGGTATTAATCTGCAAACAAACCTTTTCCGGAGAGGGGAAGGCGGGTAGAACTAGAGGACATGAAATGAGATTGAAGGGGGCAGACTCAAGAAAATGTCAGGAAGTATTTCTTGACGGAGAGAGTGGTGGATGCTTGGAATGCCCTCCCACGGGAGGTGGTGGAAATGAAAACAGTAACGGAATTCAAACATGCGTGGGATAAACATAAAGAAATCCTGTTCAGAAGGAATGGATCCTCAGGAGCTTAGCTGAGATTGGGTGGCAGAGACGGTGGTGGGAGGCAGGGCTGGTGGTTGGGAGGCGGGGATAGTGCTGGGCTGACTTATACAGTCTATGCCGGGGCTGGTGGTTTGGGTGGAGGGGATAATGCTGGGCAGACTTATACGGTCTGTACCAGAGCTGGTGGTAGGAGGCGGGGCTGGTGGTTGGGAGGCGGGGATAGTGCTGGGCAGACTTATACGGTCTGTACCAGAGCTGGTGGTGGGAGGCGTGGCTGGGAGGCGGGATAGTGCTGGGCAGACTTATACAGTCTGTGCCCTGAAGAGGACAGGTACAAATCAAGGTAGGGTATACACAAAAAGTAGTACATATGAGTTTATCTTGTTGGGCAGACTGGATGGACTGTGCAGGTCTTTTTCTGCCGTCATCTACTATGTTACCTCCATTTTAGTTTAAAAGCTGCTCTATCTCCTTTTTAAATGTTAGCGCCAGCATCCTGGTTCCATTCCAGTTAAGATGGAGTCCATCTTTTCAGAATAGGCTCCCCCTTTCCCAGAATGTTACCCAGTTCCTAATAAATCTAAATCCCTCATCCCTGCACCATTATCTCAACCACTCACTAAGACTTCAGAGCTCTGCTTGCCTCTTGGGTCTTACACGTGGAACGAGCATTTCTGAAAATGGTACCCTGGAGGACATGGATTCCAGCTTTCAACCTTAAAGTTGGCTTCCAGAACCTTCCTCCCACATATTCCTGTTATTGGTACCCACATGAACACAAGACAGCCAGCTCCTCCCCAGCACTATTTAAAATCCTAAGTGACACGAGATCTGTCATTATCACACCAGGCAGACAAGTGACCAGGCAATCCTCATGTCCACCACCACCCAGCTATCTACATGCCTAATGATCGAATCACCAACCACAACAGATGTCCTAGCTCTTACCGCCTGAGTAGAAGCTCCTGGAGACACATCTTTGGTGCAAGAAGATATTGCATTCCCAGGTGGACAGGTCCTGGCTACAGGATTACGTCTTACTTCACTAGGATGATGATCTGTTTTTAGGAGGAGATCTTCAGACAGGAGGTGGGACTTTTCCACAACATCCCTGAAGGTCTCCACTATGTACCTCTCTGTCTCCCTCAGCTCCTCCAAGTCTGCTACTCTAGTCTCAAGGAAACAGACATTGTCTGAGAGCTAGGAACTCTTTGCATTGAGCACACATGTATAACCACTCGTCAACTGGGACACTTAATACAAAAGACTAGATAGCACCCCTCTTGCAGTTGTCTGCATCTTAGTATTATTGAGTTGTTTAATTAACTAAAACATGTTAAGGTACTAGTGAAACTAGATTTCAATGGGTCAACAGACCCTTTGAAAGTTAATACAGTAATCAGACTGCCCTAGTGAGCTTTGCAGCTATTCTACCTTCCTCAAAGTACCTTAAATAACACCTAATTCAGGTAAGCACACTACTACCTCTCCTTAAGTCACTTCACTGGCTCCCTATCCGTTTCTGCATTCAATTCAAACTTCTCTTATTGACCTATAAGTGCATTCAACTCTGCCGCTCCCAGTACCTCTCCACTCTTGTCTCTCCCTATGCCCCCCCTCGGGTACTCCGGTCTGTTGATAAATCTCTCTTATCTGTCCCCTTCTCCTCTACTGCTAATTCCAGACTCCGTTCCTTTTATCTTGCTGCACCTCACGCCTGGAATAGACTTCCCGAGCCTGTAGGTCTAGCCCCCTCTTGGCTATTTTCAAGTCCAAACTTAAAGCCCAGCGAGAGGGGTGCTATCCAGTCTTTTGCATTGAGTGTCACATGTATGATTATCTCCCAGTTGGTGAGATGTCATATGTTTGCGCCCGATGCAAAGAGCTCCTAGCTCTTAGAGAACGTGTCCGTTCTCTTGAGGCTAGAGTAGCAGACTTGGTGGAGCTGAGGGAGACAGAGAGGTACATAGAGGAGACCTACAGGGATGTTGTAGAGAAGTCCCACCTCCAGTCTAGTAGCCCTTGTGCTACCTTGGAGGAGGGAGGTCTCCTAGAAGGAGAGCATCACCCTGGTGAAGTAGGAACGTACTCCTGTAGCCAGGACCTGCCCACCAGGGGATGTACTATCCTCTCGCACCGAGGGTATGTCTCCAAGTGCTGCCCGGGAGGGAAAGGTTTAGGACAGTTGTTGTAGTTGGTGATTCGATCATTAGGCATATAGATAGCTGGGTGGCTGGTGGACGTGAGGATCGCCTGGTGACTTGCCTGCCTGGTGCGAAGGTGGCGGACCTCACGCGTCACCTAGATAGGATTTTAGATAGTGCTGGGGAGGAGTCCGCTGTCTTGGTACATGTGGGTACCAATGACATAGGAAAATGTGGGAGAGAGGTTCTGGAAGCCAAATTTAGGCTCTTAGGTAGAAAGCTCAAATCCAGATCCTCTAGGGTAGCATTTTCTGAAATGCTACCTGTCCACGTGCAGGGCCCAAGAGACAGGCAGAGCTCCAGAGTCTCAATGCGTGGAGGAGACGATGGTGCAGGGAGGAGGGTTTTGGATTTGTTAGGAACTGGGCAACATTCTGGGGAAGGGGGTGCCTATTCCGAAAGGATGGGCTCCACCTTAACCAGGGTGGGACCAGGCTGCTGGCGTCGGCATTTAAAAAGGAGATAGAGCGCTTTTTAAACTAGAAATGGGGGGAAGGCCGACAGTCGCTCAAAAGCGCATGGTTCGGGAAAAGGTATCTTGCAAAGATACCCCACAAACAGGGAAGATAGGGATTCTGGATAGTGAGGTTGCACAACAGACCGTGGTAGACCAGGTGCCCTTAAATACAACTAAAGATCAGACAAAAGATGTCAAATCAATAGTGTCAGGTACTAAGCATCATGCAAATAAGAACAACAAACATACTCTGAAATGTCTATATGCAAATGCTAGGAGTCTAAGAAATAAGATGGGAGAGTTGGAATATATTGTACTAAACAAAAAATTGGATATAATGGGCATACTGAGACCTGGTGGAAGGAGGATAACCAGTGGTACACTGTCATACCAGGGTACAAAGTATATCGTAGTGATAGGGTGGACCGGACTGGTGGAGGGGTTGCATTGTATATTAACGAGAGCCTTGACTCAGATAGATTACAAATTCAGCAGGACACAAATCACACCTTTGAATCATTGTGGGTTGAAATTCCATGTATAAAAGGGAAAAAAACGGTGATAGGAGTGTGTACTACCGTCCGCCTCGCCAGGATGAGCAGGTAGACACAGAAATGATAAAAGAAATCAGAGACGCGGAACAAATGGGCAATGTGATAATAATGGGCGACTTCAATTATCCAAATATAGACTGGGTAAATGTAACATCGGGACACGCTACAGAGATACAATTCGTTGATGAAATCAAGGACAGCTTTATGGAGCAACTGGTGCAGGAGCCGACGAGAGAAGGAAAAATTTTAGACTTGGTCCTTAGTGGAGCGCGTGATCTGGTGAGGGACGTTATGGTACTGGGGCCGCTTGATAACAGTGACCATAATATGATCAGTTTTGATATCGACCTTGAAGTAACTGTACACAGAAAGTCAAATACGTTAGCGTTTAACTTTAAAAAAGGAGGACTATGATAAAATGAGAAGAACGGTAAAAAAAAAAACTTAGGGGGGCAACTGAGAGAGTAAAAACTGTACAACAGGCGTGGACACTGTTCAAAAATACCATCCTGGAGGCCCAGGCCAACATATTCCGCGAATTAGAAAAGAAGACGGAACTCCAAAAGACAGCCGGCCTGGTTGAAAAGTGAGGTGAAGGAAGCTATTAGGGCTAAAAGAAACGCCTTCAGAAAATGGAAGAAGGAACCGTTTGAAAATAACAAGAAGCAGCATAAGGAGTGTCAAAGCAAATGCAAGGCGCAGATAAAGAAGGCCAAGAGGGATTACGGAAAAAAGGTAGCATTAGAGGCAAAAAAAACATAGTAAAAAATTTTTTCGGTATATTAAAAGCAGGAAGCCGGCAAAAGAATCGGTTGGGCCGCTGGATGACCGAGTGGTAAAGGGGCGATCAAGGAAGACAAAGACGTAGCGGGAGAGACTGAATGAATTCTTTGCTTCGGTCTTCACCGAGGAAGATTTGGGTGGGATACCGGTGTTGGAAATGGTATTTCAAGCGGAAGAGTCGGAGAGAAACTTACTGACTTCACGGTAACCCTGGAGGACGTAATGGGGCAGTTCGGCAAACTGAAGAGTAGCAAATCTCCTGGACCGGATGGTATTCATCCTAGAGTACTGATAGAACTGAAAAACGAGCTTGCGGAGCTACTACTGCTAGTGATATGCAACTTATCCTTAAAATCGAGCGTGGTACCGGAAGATTGGAGGGTGGCCAATGTAAAGCCCATTTTTAAAAAGGCTCCAGGGGAGATCCGGGAAATTATAGACCGGTGTAGTCTGACGTCGGTGCCGGGGAAAATGGTAGAGGCTATTATTAAAAACAAAATTACAGAGCACATCCGAGGACATGGATTACTGAGACCGAGTCAGCACGGCTTTTGTGTGGGGAAATCTTGCCTGACCAATTTACTTCAATTTGAAGGAGTAAACAAACATGTGGACAAAGGGGGAGCCGGTTGATATTGTGTATCTGGATTTTCAAAAGAGGCGTTTGACAAGGTACCTCATGAAAGGCTACAGAGGAAACTGGAGGGTCATGGAGAAGGGTAGTTAGTGGGGTTCCTCAGGGGTCTGTGCTAGGACCGCTGCTTTTTAATATATTTATAAATGATTTAGAGATGGGAGTAACTAGCGAGGGTAATTAATTTGCTGATGACACAAAGTTATTCCAAAGTCGTTAACTCGCGACAAGATTGTGAAAAATTACAAGAGGACCTTACGAGACTGAGAGACTGGGCGGCTAAATGGCAGATGACGTTTAATGTGAGCAAGTGCAATGTGATGCATGTGGGAAAAAAGAACCTGAATATAGCTACGTCATGCAAGGTTCCACGTAGGAGTTACGGACCAAGAAAGGGATCTGGGTGTCGTCGTCGATAACACACTGAAACCTTCTGCTCAGTGTGCTGCTGCGGCTAGGGAACAGCGAATAGAATGTTGGGTATTATTAGGAAAGGTATGGAAAACAGGTGTGAGGATGTTTAGAATGCCGTGTATCGCTCCATGGTGCGACCGCACCTTGAGTATTGTGTTCAATCTGGTCGCCGCATCTCAAGAAACATAGTACAATTGGAAAAGGTGCAGCGAAGGGCGACTAAAATGATAGCGGGGATGGGACGACTTCACTATGAAGAAAGACTAAGGAGACTAGGGCTATTCAGCTTGGAGAAGAGACGGCTGAGGGGAGACATGATAGAGGTATATAAAATAATGAGTGGAGTGGAACAGGTGGATGTGAAGCGTCTGTTCATGCTTTCCAAAAATACTAGGATTAGGGGGCATACGATTAAACTACAGTGTAGTAAATTTAAAACAAATCGGAGAAAATTTTTCTTCACCCAACATGTAATTAAACTCTGGAATTCATTGCCGGAAAATGTGGTGAAGGCGGTTAGCTTAGCAGAGTTTAAAAAGGGGTTGGACGGTTTCCTAAAGGACAAGTCCATAAACCACTACTAAACGGACTTGGAAAAATCCAAAATCCCAGGAATAACATGTATAGAATGTTGTACATTTGGGAAGCTTGCAGGTGCCCTTGGCCTGGATTGGCCGCTGTCGTGGACAAGATGCTGGGCTCGATGGACCCTTGGTCTTTTCCCAGTATGGCATTACTTATGTACCTCTTTACCACTGCTTTTGACGCCTAACCACTGCTCACTTGCCCTGTCCTTTTATCCTCACCTCTTTATTCCCTTACCCTTAATTGTTCTGTCTGCCTGTCTTATCTAGATTGTTAAGCTCTTTGAGCAGGGGCTGCCTTTTTGTGTATGGTGTACAGCGCTGCGTATGCCTTGTAGCGCTATAGAAATGATAAGTAGTAGTAGTACCTCTCTTCTAAGCAAAGAAGAGAAAATAACTTTCTTTTTAAAACAGGAAATTTGATCTCCACTATCCTTTTTAATGATCTAGAAGCCTGATGCTCAAAACTCCGGTGCTGTTCCAATTAACACCATAAAAATACCACGGGAACAGCGCAGAAAAACAACACCCTAATGCTCAACAGTAAGGAGATGCAAATATAGGCATGCTCACTGCATTGAGCATCAGGGAGTATGGCAGTAGGATTGTGCCTTGGCATGGGAGGACTGTGCTTGGTGTATGCGAAGAAGAAATCCAAGGTAAGCTCAGCTCCTATGTGCTTGGTAAATCCCAAACATGAAGCACACATTGGTATCTGTTTCTGCAGCCTAAATATAAGCTTTTTCTTTTTTTTTTTGCTAGGACACTTGTATTTAGATGTACGAAACAGACATCAATGAGTGCTTTCACTGTGGACATTTAAAATTTTATTTTAGCATGGACACTTTAATTTAGATGCAGGACCAGCGCTTAAGGGCTTGCATGAGCTTCCAAAAGCAATCAAAACCAGCAGATTTTGTAGAAGAATCATGAGAAATCCTCTCTTCCAACACTCTAACGCCTGATCTGAGCTGGTGTTATTTTTTGCAGTGGTAAGGCAGTTTTGTTTCCTGTGCTCTTTTCTGAACATTGGGGAAGAATACAAAATAACTTCATTTACATTATGTATGTAAATATGTTTATGTATGTAAATATCCTTATGTTGAATAGGATCTCTTTATAGTCAATGATCTAATATATGTTACAAATCCAATTTATTACTCAGGAACCTTTATACAGTGCCAGAATGTATTCTTCCTCACCATGTTATGTATACACCATGGTATATATATATATATATATCTATATATATATACCATGCTCTGTTCTATATATAATCATATTCCATGTATGTATTATGTATGTATCCACCTTAACGTAAGACCATTTGTAAATCTGTTACCCGGAAATGGCAACCAGCATTACGGCAAATGTAAGCCACATTGAGCCTACAAATTGGTGGGGAAATGTGGGATACAAATGCTACAATAAATAAAATAAATAAATAAATACATAAGCTTGACTACATTAGCATGCTACTTGTGCTGCTCATCTGCACGCTGCGTTCATTTCCGCTCTGGGCCTCTGAACATTTGGCCTCTGGTATCAATGTTTACTTTTGAGCATCAGTCTGTAGGCTGTTACAGTTAAGTTCCTACCTCTACCAGAAAGTTTCTGTTTAAAACTATGTGAAAAAGGGTTGTATTCTATGGAAACTAGTTAATAAAGTTTGCTATTGTTGTTTAAAATTTTTTAACGAAGAGTGAACTAGGCCCTGCTGCGCCTCTAGAGGCTATCTAGAAATGCTGTCGGCCATGGAAGCAAGTTCAAGTTTAAAACTATGGGAAAAAGGGGTTTATACTATGGAAACTAGTTAATAAAGTCTGCTTTTTTAAATTCAAACTGTCTTTATGAATAAACCTACAATTCCTCTTTTATCCCCAATCTTTAAATCACCAAAAAACAGAGCAAAATAATGTTCAAATATCTAGAGAAATGCCCTCAGAGAGACAGAGACAGACAGAGAACCTGGATGGTATGGTGGAGTGGGGACGGTGGTTGGAAAACAGAAAAGGGAGATTCTGGATGGCTGGGGAAAGGGAGAAAGAAGGAATGTTGCACGGCAGGAGGGGGGCAGACCGAAACAGAAAGGCGATTACGTATGTGGCAGGAGGAGAGAGAAGATCCTGGATGGTGGGGTGGGAAAGAGAAAGGAGATTCTGGATGGCTGAGGAGGGAGAAGAGATAGAAAGATCCAATATGGCTGGAAGGAGAGGGGAGAGGACACAGAAAGGACGTCGCATGGCTGGGTGAGAGAGACAAACACACACAGGAAATACAGGAAGATATACACACAAACACACACAGAGGAGATGCATGGCTGGGAGAGAGGGAGACATGCAGGACACACACATACGTACATACATACATACAGGAGATTGCCACATGGCTGGGGGGGAGAGAGACAGAGACAAAGACAGAGGAAATGCTGCATGGCAGGGGGAGAGAGGGACGAGGTCAGTGAAAAGACTGAGGAACATGAGAAGCAGAATTGGAGGGCTAGGTGAGGGAAAGAGATGGAAAGCTATAGGTTAAGCACAATTTAAAAAAGGGGGGGGAATAAAGAATGGATAGTAAGAATGAGTGGAACAGAAGAGGCAGAAAAAATTTTAGAAAGCAGAGCGGAAAATATTAGTGTGAGATGGATGTCGTGGAAGATGTGAAGACGACCTGAGGTGAGAGAAAAATCATAAATGGTCAGAAGATTATGGGAAGAGTTAAGAGAACGAATAGAAAACAGTATCAAAGACTGTGACCTACACATTAGAAAAATTAAATGCCAGGTAATAAAGGTAGAGAAAAAAAATTATTTTTAATGTAGGGTGAAATAGGGTGGAGTTGTGTTATTTTACTTTAAAGGTCAATAAATAAAATACACAAAAATAAAAACTAATGTGACATTTTCTTGGGCTAAACAAATTTTCTGACTAGCTTTCAAGGCCTAAACCTCCTTCCTCTAGTCAGTAAACTTCAAAAAGCTAGCCAAAAAAATGTATTAAATTAGCTCAATAAAAAGGTATTACCTTATCTATTTTTGCTTCATGTATTTGTGGAATGTGTCAATTTTTGAAATTTACATCCGTTATCTTTATATTTTGCACAGCACAGAAAGACATGCATCAGAGTTTCTATTCTCTGGTGGTTTGCACTGTATGCCGAGTCCGGTATCTTGGGTTTCAGTTCAATTTTTGTGTACAAACGTCTATTTTTTTTTTTTTTTTTTTTGTGGTTACTTATTCTTCACTTGTCGTTTGTATGTGAAAAAAAGCCACCGTACTGAATCTGGCTTGTTCAGTTTTCCAAAAGGTTCTACTTGCAATGTGTATAATGCTGCCTTTTAATAAGTAAGCCTGTTGTTGACTCCTGGATATTAGTGGGAATATGGTACAGTAGATTTGCTTTATTAGGTCCTGAGAGGACTTTTTTAAAGGTTTTATATTAATTCACAATATGCCTAATATTGAATTGGACTTGGCTCACAGCATTCTCGTAGTAGTTCAAAGTGAGTTACATTCATGTACACTAAGTATTTTCCAGTCCCTGGGGGCTTCCAGTCAAAGTTTATACCTGAACACTATGAGGGTTTAGTGAAGCTTAAGATCTCAAGGCGTGGAAGTTGGATTTGAACACCCTGGCTTCCTTGGTTCTCTGTCTGCTGCTCTACACCTGTGTGCAGCTAATACAGATAACACATAATCCAAACATGTTTGTTAACTCAACAATAAACTAAAGGGTAGCTGATATGAAACCTGGTGGCCAACTGGCAATCTACTAAGACTATTGATCAGCAAATGATTTTATCACTGTCAATAAACCACTGGATTTCTGTCCAGTGCTGTGGAAATATCATTGGTTCACATGGCCAAGAGGAAAACATGCTGGCATTGGGAAGCTAGAGCTGACTGGGAATTGATAGAAAGTACTGGCTTATATTTCCTGAATATTGCAAATATATTCTGGTTTAATATGTTCTATTTTGGTGCTTTATTTTAATTTTTTTGGAACATAATTCACTTTAGTGTATTAAGTGTACATATTACCATCAATAACAGAGGTACTGGGCGAGTGGGAAGAGGCAAATAGTGCAGCTGCACCAGAAGCAACAACAGTGAAGGGGTCTTCTCTGATGTGTCCAAAAATGTCCCCACAGGCACAGGTGTTGTGACTTCTAAGATTAAATTTGCCCCAACACACACCATCACTGCCCCAACCTCAACCCCACTTTAGCCTCCCCCAAACATCTGAGTTATCGACCACCTATGTGTTTGGTCTTTACTTTAGAAGTTACTGAGCTACTCACACCTTCACCATTCTTTGTAGATAGCAATTCAGGGAACTAAACAAAATCTGTGAATTTGGGAAGAGATACTAGTGAAAAATAACATACTAAATAGTTGCAAACCAAAGGGACCAGACAGTATCATCTCAGAGTTGCAAGGAACTCTGATATAAATTTGCAGACCTACTACTAGGCAATCTGCCCCTACATCTGAAGACAGGAGGCCAGAACGTGCACTGAAATTTTTCAAAAAAAGCCTTTAGGGGCTACCCAGTCACCATAAAGATGATTTGGGTTTCCTACATAGGATTTGGATTTAGGCTCATGCCTTTCAAGGTGAATTACATTCAGCTACAGCAGGCATTTCTCAGACTCTGGAAAGCTTACAAGCTGCTTGTTACCAATTCTAAGAATAAACTTCTTCAGCCAGAATGTTTGTACTTTTCCCCAGCCAACTTATTGTGGCATCTTCCTCTACCTAGAACTGTCTTATAGTTGTAATCTGTATCTACAGTGCTGGCACTCTCATTGTGGAATGTGCTTTTGTCAGATCTTCATGCTGAGACCTCTCAACAGAGGTTAACAGTTGGAATCCAGACGCGACTCTTTCAAGGGCATGTAGGCAGTGAACTGGTGTTCTGGCTAGGGTAGGGTCTTATTCCTGGGCTGTTCAGATCTTCTTGACCTGCTTATTTACTCTCTTCTTCCTTTGTGTTTTATCTCTTTATTGCAAACTGTTTTGTTGTTAGTGACTAAAGATGGTTAAGCAAATATGGTAAAATAAATTTGTACCTGATGCAACGGAGAGTTAAATAACTTGTCCTGAATCACGAGTGTCTGCAGGTTACAAAAATAAAACAGACCAACAAATATAGATGAAACAGTTTATTGAGACAAACTGTACTAACAATAAATGATCCCAAATCCAAATGTGATGCTATCTTGCAGCAGTGTGCCAAAATTAACAAAACAGGAAATAGTTGAGCATATTAGTAAAGTCATGCATTTTTATAAGTACTTAAAGATTATACCAAAATTGACACACACTCATCATGTGTTCATTACCATCATTACAGATCAAATATCTATTTAATGTACATCATGAAAAACTTGAAATTTTTTAAATCTCCTCTGTCTTCAAAACAATAGGTGGTGCAAAAATAAATAGTGACAATAAAGAAAACAATACTTCTAGTTTGTTATTAAAAACAATGAAAGTTTCTAGTTTTATGAAATAACTACTAGGTGCCCACTCCTCAAAAATCGAAGCACATAGACAACATGAAAACTTAGTTCATTAATGTCACTGTTGTAGACATTCCCTATGATAGAACAAACTACCTACAAAACAATTGCACAAATTTTATAAGAGCACTGCAATTTCAACAACTACAATAAAGCCACAGCATGACTGCTCAAAGGTTTATCAATTTATAAAACCCATGGAGTACAAGCGACTGGCTACTCGATGTTTGAATCTCCAAAAATATGGACTGTTGAGGGGCTCACCCACAAAGTACTCAAAATATGAAAATGATTAATCGTGGTAAGTAGCATATAGCTTCAAAGAATATATAAGACTGCCAGGGATTCTATTTTATATCTGCTAAAATTATGTAATTAATAAAATGATGTCATCACATATGAAAACATTTCCGGAACTACATTAGTTTTAAACAAAGAAATCCATTTGTGGCTGAACCTAAATGACAAAACTATGCTGAATGTATCAAAAGGCTTGCTACAGCATAACGCCAAAGTGGGAGTGAAACCTTCTCCGTACTACAAATATAAAAAGTGATAGAGTACATGTATCTCCAGTTGCTGGATGTCTAAAAGAGGTGATGCTCAGAGACACACCACAGATGGAACAGGATCTATATTTGAGATGATCCTTAGGAAGCCGAGAATTTTCTTAGTGCAAAATTTGGCAAAGTAGATGGCAATAAAAACATCTTTCAAATATCTATTCCTGGAATAGGCACCCATAATCAGTTTCTTTGAAAAATGGTCCCCAACTGAGTTACACTCTCTTATTTTTTTAAGAACTTTAACAATACCTTTAGAAACGTATGAAATTTAGAGTGCACACTAAGAATAGCACAACAATGGTGCCCCTTGACCCCTTCCATTACTTAAATGACAAGACATTAAGACTCAATAAGTGCTGAGAAATACTATTATTGTACAAAACAAATCATCATATATATTTATAATGATTAGAAAAACCCCCGAAATTCATGCTGGTTAATGGGTGTGGCAAATAGCAGTAAAAGAGTTAAGGACATTATAGCTGGGAGAAATATTCCGTGGTTAATGTCCCTTCCCTTGATGCCCTAACCACATGCTTATTCTACCTAACGGTTAATCAGGGATGCCACTACGATTAGAAAGTTGCACTGGGACACTCATTCCTGCCTGTCACCAATGCAATCTAATCCATACCCACCCATACCCACTAAGGATCTATTCCATCCCCACACTTAGTCTCATCCATCCCCACCCATACCCGCAAGAGTCAATGCTATTATTTACTTGCTCACAGCCCTCTCCAACCCCCCCTCAGCCTCCTGTGGTTTTTTTTTGGATGGTATTCACTATTCAACCGGTGAGTGTTCCAAGCCTCAGTCTGGTGTTCCAGCTGCCTCTCTGGGCATTCCAAGCCTCATTCTGGTGCCCCAGTTGCCTCTCTCAGTGCATTCCAAGCTTCACTTCTACAGTCATCAGAGATTTTGAGTACATTCCTGCAGGAATTCCAACTTTTTCCACCCCCACAGGAATCCTGTGGCAACTTCTTCCATATTCACGGGAATCCTACAATCCTCATTCCCATGCAGCTCTCTAACTACAATACCATCCAGTTTTGTCTTTTTTTTTTTTTCAGAAGGGATTCCTTCAGCCAAAGGACATGTGAGGAGATGGGCTTTGTTAGCAGCAATTATCCTTGTGTCAAGACCTGTGATGGTCTGGAATGAAACCCTTCTCCTTTTGGCAGACTCCTCCCTTGCAACTTTGGCCTCTTGACACATGACCTCCAGTCCTGCCTCCCATAAGCAGGATCTCCCATATTCTTCCTTTGACTGTGATGCTGGGTCTTCCAGGCCTCGATTCTCATCTCTCACTTGCTCACTCACTATCCTCTAATCACAGGGCTCCACGATAATGGACAGCCCTAAAGCACCTAGTCCTCAGAGGCATTTTTACCAGTGAAAACAGTTTGGGCATATTGTGCTCCACAACACATCTGTAGCAAGTGGGTTGGACTGTCCATCATGGGTATTTTCTTCAACAGAGGCAGTACTGAAACTCGATCATGCTATGCACTTCACGGAAGAAATACATTCTGCAAAATTGTTTTGTATTTTTGCAAGATAGAATGAAACTAGAATTTCGAAGAAAAAAAAAGATCATCATGAGAGAATTCTCTTAACAATTTTTACAAGAATCTGAAAGAGAAAGGTAAGGTGCCTGGGCAGCAGCAAGGGCAGAAAAAGACAGAAGGGATTCGTGGGGTGGCATCTGTATAGTAACATCCATCTATGCTCAGAGAAACCTCTAGAATTTTCTGAGCTCAGAAAGGTGTCTGTGTGCTTCTGCCAGATGATGTTACTCACCTGCTGGTCTGATTCATCATAAGTGTTGATGGAGAATATTATGATGACTGTAGAGATCTATGGTTCAGGTATACCTTCAGAGCTCTGTGAACTTCTTGTCGCCTCCTCTCAAAAAAATATAGCTGAACTAGAAAAGGTAACCAACTGGATGAACACGTTAGGGCTCTTGAGCTTGGAGAAGAGACAATAAAGAAGATGTGATAAAGTTTTATAAAATTACAAGTGAGGTGAAAAAAAAGTAAATGGAGAATGTCATTTACCCTTTCAAACAATACTTGAGTAGAAAACACTTCATGAAACTGACAGCAATTTGGGTTTTAGTGTAGTATTCTAGGGAAATTCTTTCACTTAGGGCAGCTGCCTTAGGACCATCCTCTGTCTTCCCTATACTTAATATGTTGTCTCCTTACCTCCTTTATCAATTGTTATTTAAGCCCCAAATGGAGGTATCAAAATTGGAACTTGATTTTTGTAGATACATTAGCTGCTTTTTGCTTTCCATCTCACTCCTGCATGCTGCTTTCATGTTTTAGGACCCGATTCATGATAGCAGAAGAAGGATGTGATTTATATTTAATTTAATCTCCAATTTCCAAATTTGCTCAGAAAAAATTGCAAGAGGACCATATATGTTACTGTATTTCTTTTTTTTTTTTTTTTTTATTTTATTTATTTGCATTTCAAATTTAAACACAAGCATTTACATCTTGTTACAGTAATCAGAAGCAAATCAATAAAGAAACACTTAAGAAAATAATATAACTCTTTCTTAGACCACCTAATCAAAAAGAACTATGAGGGCGTTAAGAAACCATGGTGGATTAAATTTAACTAAGGAAAAAAAGGAAAAATCAAAGAAGGCCTGGAGAAGACCACTTATACAATCTTAAATCCAGCTTTTCTTAAATCTTAGAAAACTATCTAGCAATTTTTTTAATTTTTAGGAATTCTTTCAGTTGCTCGGGTTCAAAGAAAACATATTTTTTATCTAAGTAATATTACAAGACATTTGCAAGGGTAAGATAAAAGAAATTTAGCACCCAGGCTTCGCGTCTCTTCTCTAAGCAGAAGAAAAGCTTTACGTCTATCCTGAGTGGTTTTCACCACGTCCGGGTAGATCCAAATTCTATCCCCTAGAAAACATTTTTGTAGAATTTCTGAAAAATATTTTGAACAGGGAGTTTAGATCCTGCTCAAACACCATCGAAACCAGCAAAGTTTTCTTTAAAAAACTGTTATATTGGATTATTCAAGAAAATCCGTTAAATTTTGTAAATCAACTGCTTCTTTCAGCTTTTCCTCCTTGCTTGGAATCAGGAAGATAGTAGATCTTTACTAATTGGGGGGAATTAAATCTGAAGAATATTGAAGAACTTCTATTAAATATTTTTTAAACATTTCACTCGCGTTGAACTCTGAAGATCTTGGAAAATTCAAAAGGCGTAGATTTAAACGCATGTTATAGTTTTCAAATTGTTCAATCTTGCGGTGTATCATCCCTCTATCTTTTATAAGCATATCAGTTTTAAATTTTTAAATTAGATATGTTCCGTCTGGGTGTCTATGTTACTGTATTTCTTGCCTGATCTATGTGAGGTTTGCTAATATCTGTGTTATTGTACCCCATGTAACAGATTCTACAGAAATTGTCCTAAGAAGAAAGTGACTCTAGATCTATGTTCAGATTTAGGAAGTAAAGTTTTTTTAATACCCCTAGAATGAAAACGTTTTATAATGTCCCAATATAAAGACTGTACCTTTCTAGGCACCCGCCTAGTTTGCTCTGATGTGTTTAAATTGCTTTCCTCTTTCACCACATAAGAGATACATTGTTAGCTTTCCTATTTGGGACCATTATCTGAGTGCAAACTTTCACAATTTATTGTTTTTATATACCTGAATTTGAACACTTTTTTCCCCTACCTTCCAAATAGCTATTGTTTTCCTCCTTATTTCAGCCACAAGAGGGACGCTTCTAAATCACATATCTACAATTTAGATACTCATTGTAAACAGTTAGAACGTTACACTTTTTCTCTTACTTTCTGTGTCTTTCCTCAGCCTTGTTTTGTATAAATGGGGAAACAGTGCACTTCTCTGATTACTTGGTGCCCTAATTTCATCTGTTATGCAAGCTATTAATTAGTTTTCTTAGGACAAGTTTACAACTTTATTTTCCTTAATTTCTACTGATGTAATTTTATTTTTCTACTTTGCTTTTCCATAATTGTAAAGTGCCTATCTAATGATTTTAAGCAAAGGCTTACCTCCAGTTATCCAAAGAAGAGAAAACTACCATGATAAAGATTTTACATATATATTTTGAATTGCAGGGAAAGATCGTATGTAAAGGGTTACAGAAATGCTCAAATAATTGATTTGTAGAGTTCTTATCTGCCCATGTGCAAGTTTTATGCACTGTTCAACAGTACCTCTTGTGATTACTCACATGGCAGGAGTACATGCTAAAAGGGTCCAAAAAATGACCCAAAATCGCGGTAAAAAAAGCCTTTTTTTCCGATTATCAGCTAAAGACGCCCATCTCTCCTCGGCCGATAACCACCGCCCCAGTTTCCGCTTCACCACGCCTCGACACGCCCCTGTTTCCGCGACGGATTGCAGTTGGAAACTCCCAAAATCGGCGTTCGATATACCGATTTGGACACCCAAGGGAGAAAGACGCCCATCTCCCGATTTGGGTCGTAATATAGGCGTTTTTCTCTTTCAATTATAAGCAGGATAGTGTGACTGTATGAGAGTGAGAGACAGAAAGACACTGACTGTGAGAGAGTGTATGTGTGACAGAGATACCTTCTCCTCCCTCTGTAGTGTCAGCACCCCCTCCTCTGGTCTGAAGACCAAATATGTATTTCAAGCCAGTTGTGAAAGCAAAACTGAAATTTGGTCAGCCTGTAAATCCCAGCATGCTAAAAGGCTGTTATTGTGGTACTGTGAACTATTCTGGAGTCATCAGAGGCTGGAATTAGTCCTGTCCAATGATTAATGCTGTCCTTTTCTTGAATAGTGGCAAATGTGTATCTATTCTTTTCCTAATCCTTATGCTCCAGTACTCTGCATTCTGTTTCTTGCTAACCAACCTCTTCCATTTGAAGACACCATCAAAATCTGGGTGCCACTTTTGACTTGAAGGTATCCTGTAAGTATCCCATTGATCATATCCTCCATGTCTCTTTCTTCGCTCTCCATAGAATCCGCGCAATTCGGCATCTGTACGTTACTGTTGTATTCGCTCTCTGGTTCTTTCTCTGGTGGTACCACCGTCTCCTGTTTACACTCGAACAGCCATTAAGATTCATCGACAACGCACAGTGCTTGATCACATCATCTCCCTAATCCAGTCAGAACATTGAGTCCCTGCTTCCTTACGTATTTGGTTTTCGGGGATGACGGCTGCGCTGGGGTCGGGGGGAGGGCTGCGGCGGTGTGCGTGTGTTTTCCGGAGGTTGGCAGCGAGTCTGGAGCGATTCGTAGAACAGGGGCAGGAGTATACTCCTCTCCCTTGCTGGGTCGCTGTTGCTGCTTTGCGTCGGGCTGGTGATTTCACCCGAGACTTAGGCAATCACTGGGATAGGTCCTTATGCGTCTCTCTGTTCCGCCCGCGATGTCATCACGTTTTGACGCGAAGACGGCGGCATAGGACATGGTGAGTGGGAAGGCTTCCACCACCATGAACTAACCGACCCTTCACGGAGTGCAGTGACTTCAGAACGTTGTCTTCAGAACCATTGAGGGTGCGTTTTATTATAGTAGATATCCAATAAGTATTAACCACAGAATTACCATATCCAGTAAGTTCAATTATTGTCATATTACCCATGCATAACTTGTTACCTTAATGAGAATATATAAGTGATTGTATTTCCTACTTCTGTGGAGATGTTGGACGCAGACAGCATTTCTATGCAGCAGTGTCTCTCTCCCGGAAGCAATTACAGACTGTATTTGTATTTGGTAAGTAGGGAAATAAAGTAACTGATTGCTTTCACAAGATGCAGCCTTGGTGTCTTTTGTCCCTCCAAATTGTGGATTGGGGGTACATAAAGATTTGGGAGGGAGCAAAAAGAACCCTAAAAACAATTTTAAACAAATTGCAGAAAAGTATGTTTTCACTCAATTAATAATTAAGCTGTGGAATTTGCTGGAGAAGGATGTGGTCAAAAGTTCAGCATATCCAATGGGTATGGATGAGTTTCTGGAAGAAAAGTCTACAAAAGTGTTAGGGATTGTATATACTGCATTTTAGTGGTACAACCAAAGTGGTTTACATTTTTCTTTTACTATATGTAGGCCTTTTCTCTGGCCCTTGTGGGCTCACAATAAGTTTTATACCTGAGGCAATGGAGGATTAAGGGACTTGTCTATAGTCACAAAGAGCTGCACTGGAAATGGAATCCAGTTCCCTAGGTTCTCAACCCATTGCCCTAACCATTAGGCTACTCTTCCATAAACTTGAAGGAAGTCACTATGTATTCTAGGGAATGAGCAATAAGGAATGGATCTACATTTTGGGGATCTCGTGTGAACATTCTAGAGATCTGGACTAGCCACTGTCTGAGACAAGATCCTGGATTGATAGTCCTTTGGTCTGATGCAGCATAGCATATTTTTATGTTCTCACTGTATACGAGTTTTATCTAGCTGTTTGCAAAGGCAGGTATTTCACTCTATATAGATAAACAAAGGTTACTCACCTGTAGCAGATGTTCTCCGAGGACGGCAGGATGAATATCCTTCTTTTGGGTGATAACATCTAACAGTGCCTGTGCGGGAACACTCCCCAGCAATTCTTCTAGAAGTTTTTGAAAGTGGGTCACAGTGATTGCACAGATCATCCCATCTGTCGCTGTCATGCAGGAGCAGATCAGTCTACTATGGATAGCTGATAGAATTCAACTCTAAGGGGAAGTAGACGGGAGAGTAAGAATATTTATCTTGCTGTCCTTGGAGAACACCTGTATAACTGTTTTCTCTGAAGTCAAGCAGGATAAAAATATCCCTATTCATGGGAATCCTTAGCTACCAGGCTGCCTTGAACATTCCCCGAGGAATATGGTAACATCCTACTCACCTCAATTCCAAAAGATCCCAAGAAAAACACAAACGATCTCACCAACTACCGCCCAGTTGCTTCTATCGCACTAGTAGTCAAGCTGGAGAGCTTGGTGACCAAACAGCTTACCTGGGTGTCGTCGATAATACACTGAAACCTTCTGCTCAGTGTGCTGCTGCGGCTAGGAAAGCGAATAGACTGTTGGTATTATTAGGAAAGGTATGGAAAACAGGTGTGAGGATGTTAGAATGCCGTTGTATCGCTCCATGGTGCGACCGCACCTTGAGTATTGTGTTCAATTCTGGTTGCCGCATCTCAAGAAAGATATAGTAGAATTGGAAAAGGTGCAGCGAAGGGCGACTAAAATAATAGCGGGGATGGGACTTCCCTCCCTATGAAGAAAGACTAAGGAGACTAGGGCTTTTCAGCTTGGAGAAGAAACGGCTGAGGGGAGACATGATAGAGGTATATAAAATAATGAGTGGAGTGGAACAGGTGGATGTGAAGCGTCTGTTCATGCTTTCCAAAAATACTAGGACTAGAGGGCATGCGATGAAACTACAGTGTAGTAAATTTAAAACAAATCGGAGAAAATATTTCTTCACCCAATGCATAATTAAACTCTGGAATTCGTTGCCGGAGAACGTGGTGAACGTGGTTAGCTCAGAAGAGTTTAAAATGGGGTTAGACGGTTTCCTAAAGGACAAGTCCATAAACCACTATTAAATGGACTTGGGAAAAATCCACAATTCCAGGAATAACATGTATTGGGAAGCTTGCCAGGTGCCCTTAGCCTGGATTGGCCGCTGTCGTGGACAGGATGCTGGGCTCGATGGACCCTTGGTCTTTTCCCAGTGTGGCATTACTTATGTACCGACTACACAGACAAGTTCTCAATACTACACGAATCACAATCAGGATTCCGCCCCCACCATAGTACTGAAACTGTCCTAGTCACTCTCCTGGCCAAATTCAAACAGGAAATAGCTACAGAAAAAAGCATAGGTCTCCAATTCGACATGTCAAGCGCATTCAACATGGTAAACCACAACATACTACTAAGACTCCTTGACCATTTCAGGATTTGTGGAAACATAATTAATTGGATCAAAGGTTTTCTAACCACCAGAACATACCAAGTAAAATCAAACTCAAACATATCACCACCATGGAAAGCAGCCTGCGGAGTACCTCAAGGATCACCGTTATCACCGATACTCTTCAATATAATGATGATCCCATTGGCAAAGTCCTTATCCAATCAAGGGCTCAACCCGTTCATCTATGCAGACGATGTCACAATCTACATTCCCTTCAGACATGATCTGACAGAAATAACCAATGAAATCAAGACAGGCCTGAACATCATGGACTCATGGGCAAATTCATTCCAATTGAAACTGAACACTGAAAAAACACACTGCCTCATCCTCTCATCTCATCTCAACTCAACACAATAAACACAAACCCACAATCATAAACACCCCAGAACACACCCTCCCTATTTCAGACAGCCTAAAATACTCAGCGTATTTTTAGAGCCAAGTAAACTCCATAATAAAAAAAATGTTCTACTCAATGTGGAAACTTAAACACATAAAAAGATGTAAAGAACAACTCACAAAGAAACTCCAGACCGCCCAAAACACAGCAGCTAGGCTGACATTTGGTGCAACACAATTCGAAAGTGCCAAACCCCTCCGAGAAAAGCTGCACTCAATCAAAGAATGGATGATCTCAAAATCTGCACCCTTGTCCACAAAATCATCTACAACATTGTCCCAGGATACATGATAGACCTCATAGATCTACCAACCAAAAACAGTACCGGATCATCACAAACATACCTAAACCTCCATTACCCAAATTGCAAAGGACTCAAATACAAAACAACCTATGCATCCAGCTTCTCCTATATAAGCGCATAACTATGAACACACTCCCAAAAGCTGTGAAACAATCAATGACCACCTAAACTTCAGGAAATCATTAAAAACCAACCTGTTCAAGAAGGCTTACCCAACTGATCCAACGTAAATCCCCACACCCAGCAACACAGCAAAACCAAAGATCATACTGGACAATATACAACCTTCCCTCCCTTGGACCTTCACGGTGTCTGAAACACACCAACCTTATCCGACCACAATATAACCTTTTATTTGTTCTCTACCGGATTTGGCGAACGCCTTTACGATACTATGTAAACCACACTGAGCCTGCAAATAGGTGGGAAAATGTGGGGTGCAAATGTAACAAATAAATAAATAAGAAGGGGGGGGGGGGGGGGACATAACAAACTCTGCAATAGGAAGGGCCCAGAAACATCTCAATCAACATGGGAGGTGACACTCTCTCTTTTCTTCTTTTATTTTTTTAATCAGGCAGCCTGGAACAGAAAGAAATGGGCTTACCGGGGATGGGGGGGGGGGGGGGGGGGGGAGCTGGAATCCATACCCAAAAGAGATTATGAAGGACTGTCTGACCAAACCAACCGACAAGTCGGGAATCCTGTTCCCGACAACAGTGAACTGTGAATATGTGGACAAGTCCACATGGCAACCTTGCAAATTTCCTCTATGGAAATTGAATTTAAGTGAACTACAGACACTGAGATTGAAGCCACTGATCTGTAGTTAGAGACTACACTTAGGCTGGTTTGGGTATTCTTCGGTATGGGAGTCAAAATAATGTTGCCATTTGGAGGTGGGGGAATAGGCCCTCAGACAGCATTAAAGTTATGTTTGACAGCAAATAGCTCCTACCCGTAACCTCCAATCACAGGACAAATCCCTCCTCTCATTACCCTTCTCCACCACCGCCAACTCCAGGCTCCGCCCTTTCTGCCTCACCTCACCCTATGCTTGGAATAAACTCCCTGAGCCCATATGCCAAGCCCCCTCCCCTGCCCGTCTTCAAATCCTTGCTCAAAGCCCACCTCTCAATGTCGCTTTCGGCACCTAACCATTGTACCTCTATCCAGGAAATCTAGACTGCCCCCAATTGATTTGACTGCACTTTTTTGTCCTTTAGATTGTAAGCTCCTTTGAGCAGGTACTGTCCTTTGTTAGATTGTACAGCGCTGCGTAACCCGGGTAGCGCTTTAGAAATGTTAAATAGTAGTAGTAGTAAATTAGGAGCTGGTTTGAGAAGGGAAACTAGGGCAGCTATCAAGTAGGTATTGTGATTTAGCGTATTTGTGAAGAGTTCATTTGACTTGATCAGTTCTAAGCGGGGTGACAAGGCCAACCAGATCCTGTCTGCTTGGAAGCATAGTGGTGAAGGATCATGTAGATTAAGAAAATGATCTCTTCATGTTAGGGAATTATTTAGTTCTTGCCTAATTTTAGTTTTTTCTGTTCGAAAAATGATGCCAATTGATCGGTTGATGGAGTGGATTCATTGTGTAGTAGTTACAAGTTTAGCAAATAAGCTATCGAATACTCATGTGTAAATATTTGTGGATTAACTGTTTTTTCGACTATAAGTTTTGAATAGTAAGTGGTTTTTGCTTTGATAATCATGCTCTTGTATGATTTTAGGAGTTCTTTTCAATTAGTCCATTGTTCAGTGGATTTGTTTTTGATCCAAATTTTTTCTTGTCTTCTACATTTACGTTTCATTAGTAGGATAACTTCTTTTTTTGTTGGGATTTGTTTGTAATTGGTGCAAGTTCGTCTCGACCGTTTTGCAAGTGTAGTTCCATTGTCGGATGAAATTAGTAGATGGATTAGAGGAAAGTAAGTTATCAAGTTGTTCGTTTGACCAAAATTTTCAGAGGTAAATTTTACCCTCTGGTTTGAAGGTATGTGAGGTGTTAGTAGGCTTAGATGAATGGGTGGATTCTTTCAGTTTAGCTTGGAAGAAAGGCTGTTATGATCTGACAAAGGTATCGGGGACCATTGTGGTTCAGATATGTGAAAGTTAATAGTGTCTGTAAATTTGGTTGCTAATAATCTAGCTGATGTCCTTTGATGTGGGAGGACATTATAATGAACAGTGAAAATTGCCAGACATTAAGGAAATCAAGGAATTGTTTAGTATGTAATATTAGTAGCATTTCAAGATATAAACTGATATCAGAATGAATGTGCATCTTTCATTAATGTGGTTCTTTTCCTTTCCTAAATTTTTAGATTGTACAACGCTCTGCTCTGCCATGGCAGTTAGAGCAGTATAGCAAGTTCTAATAAACCATAAAGCTAAGAGGTATTCCATTAGTCCTGGAATACCTCTCTATAGCTTTCCCACATCTTACAAAAAGTCTCTAACCGGCCTCTGCAAATAGTTTAAGTAAACAAAATCCTATTTTGCCAGTATCTGAGCCCGAGTGGGTTTCTCTGGTTGCTTCCATGCTGAAACCAATACTAGTGTTTGCTTTGTATACACTGGACACAAATTTACAACTTATGTACCCAAACTCAAACTCCTGGCTGGCAAATATTGAGCAAACAACAGTCTCTCACTTTGGGAATGGCAAGTCCTATAATCACTGTAAGGATAGCTAATACTTGGTCCAAATAGGAATGAGCTTTAGGACAAGACCACCAAATGTGATAAAGTGCCTTGTCTCCACACTGTCTCCCACAGAGCTCACTGCTACTGCCATACATACAATGCAATTGTACTAGGGTATAATACCATTTTTACAGCATTTTATAGCCATTTTCAACCAGGGCACTGGCAAACAAGGCTTTTACCGGATGCCCTACTCTTAAAATATCTTCTGGACTACATCCATGTCCATAGACCACTTGTGAATTTGCATGAATTGATTGAGCCTGTCCACCAGACAATTGTCTTTACCCATCAAGCAAGTGGCCCTGAGTACCATCTCATTCCAAGACAGCTTTCTGATACAGGAGAAAAGACCTATTACCTCCCTGATTATTGATTGTTTAAATGCCGATAAACTAGTTCTCCAACCCATATCTGAAAGCCTTTAGTGTGTTCCAGATCTCTCTTAGCTCCAGGAGAGTTTTCTGATGTAACTTCTCTTGAGCAGACCACATACCCTGGGTATAGAGCCTATTTATATGAGCTCCCTGTCCCAGACTGGGATTACATGCATCAGTCATCTGAATTTTCTGAATGTGAGGAATTTGAAAGCCAGATTGCTGTGAATTAGTCATCATGAGAAAGACTCCCTGAGGAGAGTTGTGACAGAAATGACATCCTGTAGGTTCCCTGTGACCACTGGAAACACAGAGCCCTTTGAGCCTGCTTCAAACTGAAGTGTGCCATGGGAGTTATATGGGCAGTGAAGACCATGTGGCCCAGCATCCTCAACATTTGCCGAGCTGATACCTACCGACTTCAGAACACTTCTATAACTACTGAATATCCACTACTGCAGAAGAAATGCACAAGCTTAAGTCATGTCTTGCAAGGGTCCTATGAACTCCAATTGTTGGAACATCTGAAATATTTTCAGAACTCACAAATTAGAAGGGGACACATCACTTGGAAACAATTCAGTTTCCCTCCTACCAGAAGGTTGTCCAAAACAGTTACTGATATTGAGCTATACTTTCCTGGAGTCACTCTAATGCTTGCTCCATGCTTTGGCTGTGGAGCTGTCTGGGGACTTTTGGGCCTTCTGCTGCCTTGGGGTACAGCAAGATACATACCTTTGCTGTATGGAAAGTGCAGGAGGGGGGCAGGATACCTATGCCTTTAATAGGACTTCCGCTTTGTCCACTGCTTTGAAGCTTTATAAACCAATGTAAAACTAGAGATCAGCAGACAAATATTTACTTGAAATCTCAAGTTTTTATGTGATTACCCCTTTGGCCTCTATTAATCTACATGTCAAATGGTTGGTCCTAAATTGTAGAATCATTGCCCTTGGAACTACATAAAATTGACTCACTTATGTCATTTAGAAAACAACTTAATTGTCGTCTGCTATAATACCCCTATATGTGAAGGCTGAGCTGGGAGTAAGCCTGAAGAGCAACTTCATTGTATCTGAGTGCTTCCTGATGAGGACTGCAGCCTCTTGCACTTGTCATTAAAAAAACTGTCTTTGTGGCAGACATCTGCCAGATTCTCCTGCACTGTTGACTCAATGTCCGATGCATGTAACCAGGTAAGTCTGCATATCCAAATCCCTATAGCGGAGGCCCTAGACACCGTGTCATCATAGGTTACCTGAATTCCCGCTCTTGGCAACTAGCTGGCATAGTTGTGCAGCTTTCTCCTAAGCGAGAGTGTCTGGCAAACTTCACACTATGCACAATGTTCCACAAATGCATGCTCTTTTAAGAGCTGGTAAGAAGCTATGCGGGATGCCAACACAGAATTTTGGAACAGCTTCCTCTCAGATGTTTCCAAGGTCCTAGCCTCCCTCCCCAGGGCACCGAAGAGTAAGTCTGGTACTTTGACATTTTTAGGACAGATTCAACTACCAAAAAATGGTGAAGAAGCTGAGCTTCTCAAATCCCAGAGCCTTGTGGACTCTTCGCATGCAGGGAGATTCCTTTCCCAAGGGGCTGGGAATCAACACCAGTTTGATGTACATCAGCTTCTGTGCTCTCAAAGGCATCAGTGTTAATGATATACTTGATGCCACAGCCTCTTGCCAAGCTAAGAGATATTCCATTTGTCCTGTATTATTGAGCTGCTCTTTGAGGACTGCCACCAATGAAAGCTGGGGCTCAGTCAGTGCAATGACATCCTTTATAAGCTCTTGGGGGAATACTGGTAACCTGGTCTTAGCTCAATGGAGGCTGTCATGTCATCTGATTCCAAGGGGAGTGGCCTAAATTCATAATGGGAGTGTTTTGAGGGTACTGGTGAACTCAGTACCTCACACTCTGTATGTTGTATCTTGATGGGGATCAATGCAGATGTTTTTGATCTCAGCTCAATGTATTGCATTAGCATCGTGTTATTGAGAATGAAGACAATACTTCTTCATCTGGAGGGCATCAGAGGGATACCCGTCCCCAACGGTCATTATTGATGCTCGATATCAAGGAAGGCAGAGGTCACACTGATGTTAACAGGATGTCCCTAGTGTTTGGTGCATCTCCACAAACCACTGAGACTGATGTCCTCAGTTCAGATATAGATGGATTGGACGTTTTGGCACCAATATCTTCTTGTGATGCCTCTCTCGACCTTTGATGCATCTTCTTGACATCTGCAACAGAGTTTACAAGAAGAGGAATCATGACTGAGCCCCAGACACTCAAGGCAGTTGTGGATGTTCATACTAGACATGGTCCACGCCTGCAGTTTTAAAACCACTGGAGTTTTGGGGGGCATATTTGGAAAAATGACAATGAAATCAAACAATTCTATTTTGGAAAACAATTTGAAGCCTGACTCCTAAGAGGGCGAGTAGGCCATGAAAAATAAGGAAACTAGAAAATGCCGAAAACCTGCTAAGGTTACTACAGGGTAAAGGCCCATGCAACAGGACCTTAACACAAAGCAATACATGCAAAAAAACAAACACAAAGCGTTTAACTATCTGAAAGCAGAGGACAACAACAAGACATCCAACTTGCTCTAATGGAAAGAAAAAGACTGATCTGTTCCTGTGCAACAGCACTAGGTGAGAAAGATGTGCGCTGCTGGGTAAGCCACTTTCAAAGCTTCTAGAAGAGTTGCTGGGGAGCGTTTTCACATGGGCTCCATCAGTCACATTACCAAGATTAAGATATTTTCATCCTGCTTGTCCTCATAGAAACTTAAGTGCTTATATTTTGGAGGAGTGTGAAAACTTTAATTTTCACCAAACCAAAGATTAGGTGCAGCATTGGTAGTAGTACTGCAGCCTTACCCTACCAACCATAGTGCTACCGTCTTGTTTGTAGAATACTATTTAAAAGTGATAGAATGTTCAGTCAGAAAACTACAAAGAAGGCTCTTAAGCAAATTACACGTGACAGGAAGGAGTATGTTAAGGTCACCACCACTAATCATTTCTATAGCACTACTTGACATACGCAGTCCTGTACACATTAATATGCAGGTACTCTCTGTCCCTAAGGGCTCACAATCTAAGTGTTATTTACCTGAGACAATGGAGGGTTAAGTGACTTACCCCAAGGTCACAAGGAGCTGCAGTGGGAATCGAACCCAGGTTGCAAGGATCAAGGCCAACTACACTAACCATTAGGCCCACCCTCCATTCACTAGAAGTAGAACTAAACAGCCAAAACTCTTGTTCTAAAAGCAGTCATTTTCTGTTCCTGGCTGCTGGAGACGTAGCACATCCAGCTACCTCAATTAAGTGTTAATTAAGGTGTGGGGGAAGTAGAATACTTGCGATAGGTTTGCTGAGTCAGCTTCAAAGAGCCTGTTTAAAAAAGGCCCCTTAGATTCAAAACTATATAAAGGAGAAAGGTCCCACTGAACTTCTTTCTGAGAAGTTCCGAGAGAAGAGGACATTTCTCTGGTAAGTGAACACTATTTTGCTTTGGAACTAAAAGATTGGGGTTTAACGGAGGAATTGTAGGTTAGTGATAGGCAAAATAAAAATATAAAAAGCAATTTTATCAACTAATAATATCCATAGTCTTTTCCACTTAAGTTTTAAAAACGTTGTACCACAGCATTAACAGATAGAATCTAGCAGGCACTACAGGATCTATTAAGTATTAGGGGGAATAAAAAGAGAGACAGAGAGGGAAAGCAAGCGGACCTAGTTTAGTATTAAGGGAGGAATAAAAAGAGAGAGAGAAGAGAGAGAGAAAAGCAAGCATTATTAACTAGTTGCATTAGTGTACAACCCCTATTCCCATAGTTTTAAACTGAAATTTTCTCTAGAAATAGGCATTTCCCATAGTCTTAAATTGAAACCTTTTCTAGAGGTGAGCCGGTTGATATTGTGTACTGGATTTTCAGAAGGCGTTTGACAAAGTACTCATGAAGACTCCAGAGGAAATTGGAGAGTGTTGGGATAGGAGGTAGTGTTCTACTGTGGATTAAAAAACTGGTTAAAAGATAGAAAAACAGAGAGTAGGTTTAAATTATCAGTATTCTCAATGGAGAAGGGTAGTTAGTGGGGGTTCCCAGGGGTCTGTGCTGGGACCGCTGCTTTTTAAACATATTATAAATGACCTAGAGATGGAGTAACTAGTGAGGTAATTAAATTTGCTGATGACACAAAGTTATTCACAGTGGTTAATCGCGGGAGGATTGTGAAAAATTACAAGAGGACCTTACGAGACTGGGAGACTGGGCGTCTAAATAGCAGATGACATTAATGTGAGCAAGTGCAAAGTGATGCATGTGGAAAAGAGGAACCCAAATTACAGCTACGTCATGCAAGGTTCCACGTTATGAATCTCAGACCAAGAAAGGGATCTAGGTGTCGTCGTTGATGATACACTGAAAACCTTCTGCTCAGGTGCTGCTGTGGCTAAGAAAGCAAATAGAATGTTAGGTAGTTATTATGGAAAGGAATGGAAGAACAAAAATGAGGATGGTTAATGCCTTTGTATCACTCCATGGTGCGACGACACCTCGAATATTGTGTTCCATTCTGATTGCCGCATCTCAAAAAAGATATAGTGGAATTAGAAAAGGTGCAGAGAAGGGCGACGAAAATGATAAAAGGGGATGGGACGACTTCCTATGAGGAAAGGCTAAAGCGGCTAGGGCTCTTCAGCTTGGAGAAAAGGCAGCTGAGGGGGAGATATGATAGAGGTCTATAAAATAATGAGTGGAGTTGAGCGGGTAGATGTGAAGTGTCTGTTTACGCTTTCCAAAAATACTAGGACTAGGGGGCAAGTGATGAAGCTACAATGTAGTAAATTTAAAACGAACTGAAGACAAGTTTTCTTCACTCAACGTGTAATTAAACTCTGGAAGTTGTTGCCAGAGGATGTGGTAAAGGCAGTTAGCTTAGCGAAGTTTATAAAAGGAAACATCCACAGACCGTTATTAAATGGATTTGGGGAAAAGCCACTATTTCTGGGGATAAGCAGTATAAAATGTTTTGTACTTTTTTGGGATCTTGCCAGGTATTTGTGACCTGGATTGGCCACTGTTGGAAACAGGATGCTGGGCTTGATAGACCTTTGTACATAACTACATAAGTATTGCCATACTGGGGAAAGACCATCAACTGCTGCACTCCACGTTACCATTCATCATGAAGACATCAAATAATTAGATGTTCCTTCAAGCTAAGATGAGAACATTTGAACTTTGCTTTGCAGTTCACTTTCAATAATCCACTTATCTGAACAGAAACTAGAAGGTGTACAAGTATAGAAAAGGCAATAGATTTATTACCTTAAACAAATTTTCTCCATTTTCTGTGATGTTTGGGTGCCAGATTCTAGTCAAGCATTTTACTTTTGGTGGCTACAAAAAAAAAAAAAAAAAGAAGAAAAGATTATAAAGAGCCATTCCACACAAAGAAAGCACATACATCGGTAACTAGAAAAAAACTGTTATATGGCAGCAGAGATGAACAACTTTTCTTAACAGAAACAGGATTCATTGTATTTTTGTGAAAATCTGAGACAGTGTGGGATAAGAAAAAAAAAATTACTATAAAATTAATGCACACAGAGACCACAATAATTAAATACATACCCAAATCAACTTGGAGTCTAAGAGCTAAATTTACTGAAGTGTGCTACCGCGTTACCACATGTTATTAGTCAATAGGTCTTATTGCATAAAATGGAACCTGAAATAAATAACTTGTGTTAATGCATGTTACTAATCTAGCACCACACTTAGTAAATCTAGCCCTAAGTTACTTACTTACCTAAGTTACTTACATAGTGACTGGTGGAGACAGGACTGGAAATTGATTATCCTGCAATGAGATCTTTGTGTAATACCTGCTAGGTTAGCCTATATTCATTATCAGATCATAAAACCCTTTTATGGATAAGCCAATAAGAGTACAGCTGTACCTCTTGTGTAGCGTGAACCCGTGGCACAGCCAGACCTGACATTTTGGGTGAGCCTAGAGCTAATATGGGTGGGCACAATGTATATAGGTAAGAGTAGTGTTTCTTGTGATAACTACAAAATAATGGCTTAGAATGCACTTAACAGATTTCTAAGTAGTCTGCCCAACAGCTGCCCTGAATCAACAAACTACATACATACATAATGGAAAAACCAATATTTTAAAAATTTTAAGTCCACTATAATGGCAAACATTTCATCATACAACAGGATCCTGTAATATAATTAAAGCAATGTATTCCAATTCTGGTAGTACCTCAATAGTAGAAACACAAAATCCCTTCACTGCCAGGTATTTTGTGAAGGAACACTAAATCCTACAATAAAGCTTCTTAGAGCCTATGTTGCAAACCTTAACACCAATTTCAATTACAGTACATTTAAAAAGACAACAGTGAATTATACACAACAGCAATACACATCCCACTGGAAAAGCCAGACAAGTCAGATTCACAGATCCCCATATAAAGCACATGCCAGCAGAATCTCTCTCGGTCACATGCAAAACACAGACCAACCCTCATCAATTACAGAATAAAGGACCAAAAATTAGAAATGTAATAATTTATTCTCCAAATTTCTATTCCACACTATCTCTGCAATTCTAAGCAGATCATAATTCAACATACATAATTTTAAAAAATATTACAAAAAACATAAAGACCTTCTCTTCCCTACCCTCCCATACATCCCAGTAGCCGGGCATCAGCTTTTCCCTTCCCTAGCACCCCCCCCCCCAAATCCATCCTCGTAGCCCAGTATCAGCTGCTCCCCTTCTCTACCTTACCCTCCCTGTAGCCCAGTATCAGCCCTTCCCTTCCCCACCATTCATCCCATAGCTAAGCATCAACCCTACCCTCCCCTACCACCCCACCTTTCCCCATAGCCTAGCGTCAGCCCTGTCCTACCCCTACCCATCTTAAATATAAGACTTTTTTTTTTTAATGTCCTGGGCATTACAGAGCATACCTGCACCAGGAAAACCGCTTACACTTTTTAAGCCTGGGCAACTGCAGAGACCACCCCCCACCCAAAACCCACCAAAATGACAAATTACCACCTTTTTAAAATTAACCTGGGCACTACTAAAATTTATTGTTGGAGAGTTTCTGGTGGAGGTGGTCTCTTTACTGCCTAGTGCAAAAAAAGGTACATTTAATGATTAAATATACCTTTTTTTTGCCCTAGGCAGTGAAGAGCTCACCTCACCCAGAAGCTCGCCAACAGCCAACACTTTGATTACACTCTGAGTCTGTACATGACCCGTTAAAGTTAACACATACATGTATTTACCTGGGCAGTTGCTTGCAAGTGGTGCAGAGCATTGTGCTGGCTCCCGTGCCTGTTGTGTGGAGCCGCGGGGGAGAGTGCTGTTGTGAACATTACTATCATCCAGGCTAGCGAGGACACCCAAGACCCGGCAACAATGTGGAGGAGCCACCCCTGCAACACAGCCGGCAGCCAGAAGTCTCTTCCATGCAGTGCCGTTGAGCCGTGCTAAATGCGGGAGTAAGGCAGAGCAGCTGAGCTTACCAAACAAATCGAATGGTAGTCAGCAAGAGCCAAGAAAGTAGCAGCACAGGATGGCATGCAGCACTTAATGGCCTACCGAGATCGCATATTCAGGACCTGACTCGCACTAAAAAGAATAAACAAAAATCCCCAAACATTTAGGAAGATAGGAGGAGGAGGACCTGGAGAGCTGCCAGCTGCCTAAAAGCAGGTGGGAGGTGGCTGAGCCGCAGCAGAAAGGCTGTGCACTTTGCTGCCTAAACTGGGTGGGCCTGGGCCCACCTGTAGCTACACCCCTGACGTGAGCTAAGAGTTCAGTGTAGGCCTTCCATTAATGGAAAAGAACAGTTTGTTTATGTTTATATTATGTTTATTAGATTCTTGATATACCCGCCTTCTGTGATACAACCAAAGCAGTTTATATATTACACACAAGTATATTCTCTGTCCCTAGTAGGCTCACAACAGTGATGCTATCAGGAGACTTCTGATGGTCTACTCCCACTGCAAACGTTGTCCTAACAAAAAAATATGTGTTTTTTCATACTGAGAATACCTTTCCCCACATAAATATTTTCAGAATAAGGGTGGAAAAAAAACAGATTTCATTTTCAAATCTTCAAATATATTTTGCACTTGCTTCCATGCAGGTGCAAAGTACACAAATACAAATGTTCGTATGACGTGTATGCCAGCCAAAACTTGAAAAAGAAGCTCCATCAAACTTGACAGAGCCACTAAAAAACAAAAACCAGAAAACATATAACCTTATACCATAAAATTCATTCATCCAAAGTGCCTCAAATGACCACTCAAAAGATTGCATGAAGGAGCACACAAAACGAGTATGCCCTTGTACATGCTAAATGACTTGTAGCTTTTAAAGCAGAAAAGGAATTAGCTGATGATAAGTGTGTGTGGTGTGTGGGGGGGGGGGGGGGGGGGGGGGGTACCACTGCCTGGGCGAGTCAGGAAAGGTTCCCACAGAATCCCCACTGTGTCACAAGCACTTCCTGTTCCCCAAAATGTGAGAAGAGTCCAAATACTGCCAAAGGACTCATGGCTTTAAAGCAGGCAAGGCACTGATCTTTACATTTAGTGAAGTCATTACCAGGAATGACTGTGAACAATGTAGTCTCAACATTGCAAGCAACTGGGTTAATGGGCCTAGTGAGTTCAGCAAAAATTTCCTCCACCTCTCAACGCCCTTAACTAGAAACAGCAAGCATAGAAATGAAAGGCAAGAGGCTTCACTGGAACTCTGAAGAGACTGTGGACTCCATGAGAAATGCCCCATAAGATAAATCTTGATACAGAGACTTAGGTTATTCTGGATTCTCTTCTCAAGAATACTCATAAGTACATAAGCATCGCCATGCCGGGACAGGCCAAGGGTCCATCGAGCCCAGCATCCTGTCTCCGACAGCGGCCAAAAGAACAATTTGTCCCGCCCATCTCAGAAATAGTGGATTATTCCCACGTCCATTCAAAAACATTCTATGGCCTTTTTCCTCCAGGAAGCCATCCAACCCTTTTTTAAAGTCCGCTAAGTCAACCGCCTTAACCACTTTTTCCGGCAACGAATTCCAGAGTCTAACCACTCGCTGAGTGAAGAAAAATTTCCTCTGATTTGTTTTAAATTTACTACACTGCAGCTTCATTACATGCCCCCTTGTCCTAGTATTTTTGGAAAGCGTAAACAGAACTGGAATGTGGACTCTGATTAGTATTCATGATAATACCTGGGGTCGAATGACATAAGTTGTGCTCTGTCTTTGGGCTGGTGCACACTGCCTCTCTGAGTCTACGGGTTGCAGATTGGCAGGACATTAGTTATGAAGGGAGGGGAGGGAGGAAGGGAGAGGGGGATGTGATTTTTCTTATTTTTCTTTATTGTCAGTTTTGTTTCATGAGTGAAGGACGATGCTGTTTCATTAGCTAAGTGTGAGGGGTTGCAGGTAAATTGGAAGCTGTTCTTTCCCGTTGCGGAGGAGTATTAAGCAAGGGTGCTTCTTGTCCTCTTAATTTTTGCTTTAAGGAACTTGTAACATGGTACCAAAATAGGCACCTTCCTGCCCATTCCTGCCCTTCTTTAAAATTAACCCTTATGTAACTTGTTACTTCATTAAGCTCCCAACTTTGAATCTCTTACAAAGGAATAAGTGAGACTTTGGGATACCTTTTTAGCTTACTTTGCCATAAACCAGTTCTTCACTTAGTATAAGTGGGAGAGTATAATTTGTACTTTCTGGGGTGGTTTTTCAGCCAATCATCATTCCTTATTTTTGTCAATCTGGCAGTGAAGTACAAGTAGATGAACAGAACGACTATTCATATCTTCAAGTAAGATTAACAAACAGAGAACGTATAGGGTTGACCTGAAAGATTGCAAGACTCCATTGAGAGATCTGTATAACCAAGCTTTCACAACAAAAGGCTGTAATAGCAAATTACATAAATTGTTAAATTCGCCTTGAAGGGTAAACAGCACTTTGTTTTGGTTAGGAGTGAGATCTGGATATGGATTTTGGAAGGAGACTGGGAGAAGGTGACGGAGGTGACTGCTGAGCGTAGGATGGGTTGTGCATGCTCAGAGAACTTAATTTATTTAATTGCATTTACATTTTTTAAATTTGCTCTCTATGTTCCACCACTGAACCTTGCACTCGGGTAATTATGAAATTATGCACATGAATAATTGCACAATTCCCCAGTCGGAGGCATAAGGTCAGGGCCAGGATCCCAATAAGAGGAGGGCCATGTGTAGAAACAAAGCCTCTACTGTACTGGGCCACTCAAACCTATGTCTAGTTCTATCTATAGGAAATTCCTGCATATCAGTACAAAGCTCCATTATTCTCTCCACTGTTAAAGCCACTAGTTTTTCTCTGGCCAGCAATACATGGCATTCCAAAACTCTGGCTAGACTAAGGGCAGGACAACAGAACTGGAAGAGAGGAACCCATAGGGATATTAACAATTTGTATTACACTCCAAACTTCAAGAGAAGGACCATGAAGGACATTCCAAGTCATAAAAGGGGGAAAGGGAATAGAACTTAATATAGCACCTTTCTGTGTTTTTTGCAACTACATTCAAAGCGGTTTACATATTATATACAGGCACTTATTTATACCTGGGGCAATGGAGGGTTAAGTGACTTGCCCATAGTCAAAAGGAGCTGCAGTAGGAATTGAACTACTTCCCCAGGATCAAAGTCCACTGCACTAACTACTAGGCTAAACTCTCCTTAGGCTGTATAAAATGGAAGGTACCTCTTGAAGTTCACTGCCATGACATACTACCACTGTGTCTTCTTCATTTAGAGAAGCTTTGTTGCTTTTGCCACTGCATCACAAGTGAAGGAAAGAAAAAAAAACCAAACTTTCCTCTTCCTCTATGGGGCAGATCCAGCCTTTGGCAGGAAAATTATGGTGGACAGGAAAATGAGCTTTGTGGGCCACATCTGGTTAATAGTTTGGTGAATCCTGAGGCTACCCTTCTTCTTAAATCACTATGGGGTCCTTTTACTAAGCCGCGGTAAAATGTGGTCTGTAGTAGTGTGGGCGTGAGTTGGGCCATTTTTTTTTACCGCAGCTAGGAAAAAGGGCTGATTACTGTCGGGAACAATCCTCCCAGTAGAAAAATAGAAATTATTTTTTTGGCACATGCCAAAATCAGAATTAGTGCTGGGCACACGCGCTAGCCCAGCAGTAGTGCCGATTTGGCGCACTCTACCCGCACATTAGCCCACCTGCACTTCAGTAAAATGGCCCCTATGTTGGTTCCATATCTCTTTCTGAATAAATTTCCAAATTTCTCCAAATCTGAAAAGAAAAAGAATTGAGACTATTTTTTTTCTCAATCTGAATTCATAGCAAGTAGTCTGCCCAAAACTGTTTGTTGTAGTTGTGATTTACTTTGTATGTTTCAGTTCCTGGAATATCCAAATTACTTATATACATATTTTTCAAAGTTATTGTGTCTGATAATTTACCTGTACTTTTAGCTGAAAAGTTTTTAAAAATTAGGAAAAAAATTCCAAATTTCTTATATTTGTATAGCACATTCTCTGCATATATTCTCAATATCTATTCACTTTAATTCTCCAAAGTCCACCTCTTTCCAAACTTAATATTCTTAAAGCGAAAGCTACATACCTGTAGAAGGTATTCTCCGAGGACAGCAGGCTGATTGTTCTACCTGATGGGTGACGTCACTAGCAAAAGCGTTTTCTAGCCCTCGCGCGCGCACGCATACTGCGTATGCATGATATCTTCCCACCCGAACGTGATCGTCAGTCCAATACATAGTAAAGTCAAAGACAAGGGAAGACACAACTCCAAAAGGGAGGCGGGCGGGTTGGTGAGAACAATCAGCCTGCTGTCCTCGGAGAATACCTTCTACAGGTATGTAGCTTTCCCTTTCTCCGAGGACAAGCAGGCTGCTTGTTCACACTGATGGGGTATCCCTAGCCCCCAGGCTCACTCAAAACAATAAACATTGGTCAATTGGGCCTCGCAACGACAAGGACATAACTGAGATTGACCTAAACTAAACCAACTGAGAGTGCAGCCTGGAACAGAATAAAATGGGCCTAGGAGGGTGGAGTTGGATTCTAAACCCCGAACAGATTCTGTAGCACGAACTGCCAGAACCGACTGTCGCGTCGGGTATCCTGCTGAAAGCAGTAATGCGATGTGAATGTGTGGACAGATGACCACATCGCAGCCTTGCAAATCTCTTCGATAGTGGCTGACTTCAAGTGGGCCACCGACGCTGCCATGGCTCTGACACTATGAGCCGTGACATGACCCTCAATAGTCAGCCCAGCTTGGGCATAAGCGAAGGAGATCCAATCTGCTAGCCAATTTGAGATGGTGCATTTCCCGACAGCCACTCCCTTTCTGTTGGGATCAAAAGAAACAAACATTTGGGCGGACTGTCTGTGGGGCTGTGTCCGCTCCAGATAGAAGGCTAATGCTCGCTTGCAGTCCAATGTGTGCAGTTGACGTTCAGCAGGGCGGGTATGCGGGTGGGGAAAGAATGTTGGCAAGACAATTGACTGGTTCAGATGGAACTCCGACACCACCTTCGACAAGAACTTAGGGTGAGTGCGGAGGACTACTCTATTATGATTAAATTTGGTATAAGGAGCATGAGCTATCAAGGCTTGAAGCTCACTGACTCTGCGAGCTGAAGTAACTGCCACCAAGAAAATGACCTTCCAGGTCAAGTACTTCAGATGGCAGGAATTCAGTGGCTCAAAAGGAGGTTCATCAGCTGGGTGAGAACGACATTGAGATCCCATGACACTGTAGGAGGTTTGATGGGGGGCTTTGACAAAGCAAACCTCTCATGAAGCGAACAACTAAAGGCTGTCCAGAAATCGGCTTACCTTCCACACGATAATGGTATGCACTAATAGCACTAAGATGAACCTTTACAGAGTTGGTTTAAGACCAGACTCCAACAAGTGTAGAAGGTATTCAAACAGGGTCTGTGTAGGGCTACGAACGAGGATCTAGGGCCTTGCTGTCACACCAGACAGCAAACCTCCTCCATAAAAAGAAGTAACTCCTCTTACTGGAATCTTTCCTGGAAGCAAACAAGACTCGGGAGACACCTCAGAAAGACCCAAGGAGGCAAAGTCTACGCTCTCAACATCCAGGCCGTGAGAGCCAAGGATCGGAGGTTGGGATGCAGAAGGACCCCCTCGTTCTGAGTAATGAGGGTCGGAAAACACTCCAATCTCCACAGTTCTTCGGAGGACAACTCGAGAAGGAGAGGGAACCAGATCTGACGCTGGCCAAAAGAGAGCGATCAGAATCATGGTGCCTCGATCTTGCTTGAGTTTCAACAAAGTCTTCCCCACCAAAGGTATGGGAGGATAAACATACAGGAGGCCCTCTCCCCAATGCAGGAGAAAAGCATCCGACGCTAATCTGCCGTGGGCCTGAAGTCTGGAACAGAACTGAGGGACTTTGTGATTGGCCCGAGTAGCAAAACGATCCACCTAGGGGGTGCCCCACGCTTGGAAGATCTGTCATACCACTCTGGAACTGAGCGACCACTCGTGAGGTTGCATAATCCTGCTCAACCTGTCGGCCAGACTGTTGTTTACGCCTGCCAGATATGTGGCCTGAAGAAACATGCCGTACCGGCGAGCCCAAAGCCACATTCTGACGGCCTCCTGACACAGAGGGCAAAATCCGGTACCCCCTGCTTGTTGATGTAATACATAGCAACCTGATTGTCTGTCTGGATTTGAATAATTTGATTGGACAGCTGATCCTTGAAAGCCTTTAGAGCGTTCCAGACCGCTCTCAACTCCAGGATTTTGATCTGTAGACCTTGTTCCTGGAGGGACCAACTCCCTTGGGTGTGAAGCCTATCGACATGAGCTCCCTACCCCAGGAGAGATGCATCCATGGTCAGCACTTTTTGTGGCTGAGGAATTTGGAAGGGACGTCCCAGAGTCAGATTGAATCGAATTGTCCACCAATGCAGGCACTGACGAAAACTCTTGGACAGGCGGACTACATCCTCTAGATCCCCAGCAGCCTGGTACCACTGGGAAGCTAGGGTCCATTGAGCTGATCTCATGTGAAGGCGAGCCATGGGAGTCACATGCATTGTGGAGGCCATATGGCCGAGCAACCTCAACATCTGCCGAGCTGTGATCTGCTGAGACGCCCGTACCCAGGAAACGAGAGACAGAAGATTGTCGGCCCTCACTTCCGGAAGGTAGGCACGAGCTGTCAGAGTTCAGCAGAGCTCCTATGAATTCGAGTTTCTGAACTGGAAGAAGGTGGGACTTTGGATAATTTATCACAAACCCTAGCAGCTCCAGGAGTCGAATAGTCATCTGCATGGACTGTAGAGCTCCTGCCTTGGAGGTGTTCTTCACCAGCCAATCGTCGAGATAAGGGAACACGTAAACTCCCAGTCTGCGTAGAGACAACGCTACAACAGCCAGGCATTTGGTAAATACCCTGGGCGCAGAGGCAAGACCAAAGGGCAGCACACAGTACTGAAAATGCCGTGTTCCCAGGCGGAATCGAAGATACTGTCTGTGAGCTAGCAGTATCGGGATGTGAGTGTAAGCACCCTTTAAGTCCAGAGAGCATAGCCAATCGTTCGCCTGAATCATGGGAAGAAGGGTGCCAAGGGAAAGCATCCTGAACTTTTCACTGACCACATATTTGTTCAGGGCCCTTAGGTCTAGGATGGGACGCATCCCCCGTTTTCTTTTCCACAAGGAAGTACCTGGAATAGAATCCCAGCCCTTCTTGCCCCGGTGGCACGGGCTCGACCACAATGGCGCTGAGAAGGGCGGAGAGTTCCTCTGCAAGTACCTGCTTGTGCTGGAAGCTGAAGGACTGAGCTCCCGGTGGGCAATTTGGAGGCTTTGTGATCAAATTGAGGGAGTATCCCAACCAGACTATTTGAAGAACCCACTGGTCGGAGGTTACAAGAGGCCACCTTTGGCGAAAGATTTTTAACCCCCCCCCCCCCCCCTGACCGGTAGACCGTCCGGCACAGACACTTTGATTTTGGCTATGCTCTGCTGGAGCCAGTCAAAAGCCCGTCCCTGGCTTTTGCTGGGGAGCCGCAGGGGCCGGCTGGGTCGCACGCTGTTGACGGGAACGAGCGCGCTGGGGTTTTGCCTGGGCAGCAGGCTGGCGAGAGGGAGCATTGTACCTACGCTTACTCAAATAGGGAACAGTCCTCCTTCCGCCATAAAAACGTCTACCAGTTGAGGTAGAAGCTGAAGGCGTCCGGCGGGAGAATTTGTCGAAAGCGGTTGTCCCGCTGGTGGAGCTGCTCTACCACCTGTTCGACCTTTTCTCCAAAAATATTATCCCCCCGGCAAGGAGCATCTGCAATCCGCTGCTGAAGTCTATTCTCCAGGTCGGAGGCACGCAGCCATGAGAGTCTGCGCATCACCACACCTTGAGCAGCGGCCCTGGACGCGACATCAAAAGTATCGTAAACACCCCTGGCAGGAATTTACGACACGCCTTCAGCTGCCTAACCACCTGCTGAAAAGGCTTGGCTTGCTCAGAAGGGCGCTTATCCACCAAGTCCGCCAACTGCCGCACATTATTCCGCATATGAATGCTCGTGTAGAGCTGGGTAGGATTGGATTTTGGAGATGAGCATTGAAGAATGGTAGGCCTTCCTTCCAAAAGAATCCAAGGTTTTAGAGTCTCTGCCCGGGGGCACCGAAGCATACTTCCTAGAACTCTTGACCTTCTTAAGGGCCAGATCCACCACTCCAGTCGTGAGGCAACTGAGTCCGCATCAACTCTGGATCCCCATGGATCCGATACTGGGACTCGATCTTCTTGGGAATGTGGGGATTAGTTAGCGGCTTCGCCCAGTTCGCCAGCAATGTCTTCTTGAAGACACGATGCATGGGTACTGTGGACGATTCCTTAGGTGGCGAAGGATAGTCTAAAAGCTCAAACATTTCGGCCCTTGGCTCATCCTCTGTAACCACAGGGAAGGGAATGGCCGTACACATTTCCCGGACAAAGGCCGCGAAAGATAGGCTCTCGGGAGGAGAAAGCTGTCTTTCAGGAGTGGGAGTGGGGTTAGAAGGAAGACCGTCAGACTCCTCGTCAGAGAAATATTTGATGTCTTCCTCTGCATCCCACGAGGCCTCACCATCTGTATCAGATATGAGTTCATGAACCTCTGTCCGAAGCCGTGCCCGCCTCAACTCCGTGGAAACATGGGCACGGTGAGAACGTCGAGAAGAGCACTCCCGTACCAGCGGTGATGAAGCTCCCTCCATCGATGTCATCGGGGAGTCCGCCTGGGAGGCAGCCGATGCAGGTACCGCAAGCGGTACCGGTATTGGAGACCTCACCACGGGCAAGGGGCCAGCCGTCGCCTCACTCAACGGCACCGGCGGCGCAAGCTCCCCCGGTACCAGAGGAGAAGGGCGCAACAGCTCCTCCAGGATCCCTGGAAGAATGGCCCAGAGGCTCTCGTTCAGAGCGGCTGTCGAGGAAGGCAGGGAGTCCGGCACAGGCGACGAGCTCAGAATCTGTCCGGGACGCGGAGGCGGTACCGGGCTGTCCAGGGTAGAGCGCATTGACACCTCCTGTATGGAGGGTGAGCGGTCCTCCCGGCGTCGATGCTTAGATGGTGCTGATTCCCTCGGCGACCCAGAGCTCTCGGTACCATGTCTGGAAGGTGATCGGTGCTTCTTTGCCTTCACACGTACCGAAGAGGAGGACGTCGAATCCAAACGCCTCTTTCTCGGGGCCGGCGAAGACCTACTCAAGGGCTCACCGCCACCAGCAGGGGAATGGACAGCCCTCACCTGCGCTCCAGAAGAAGAGGCACCCTCTGACGACATCCGACGATGATCCCGGTACCGCAGACGTTGAAGCACCGGTCGATGACCTCAGTAACTGCAGATGTTGATGCACCGGCCGATGACCTCGATACTGCAGACGTCAATATACAGGGCGAGGCTCCGAACAAAGAGTTCCACTGGGCCAATCTCACTACCTGAGTTCTCTTCTTCAACAGAAGACAGAGATTGCAGGCCTGAGGACGATGCCCAGCCCCCAGACACTGAAGGCACGAAGCGTGCCTATCAGTGAGCAAGATAACCCGGCTGCACTTTTTGAAGCCGCTGGGAGGCTTCTATGACATGGGCGGAAAAATCATGCCGGCGAAGTCAAAATTCGTGATGATGCACCAAAAAAAATAGGGAAAAACCCGTATGGGCGGCCAAAAGGGCCGCTTCCGAAAGCGAAAGGAAACTTAACGGGGAAAAACTTGAAAATAAGTTTGTTTGTTTTTTTAAACAAAACTCAAACACGACGGATAAGAAAAACGCAAGACTTCCAAACGGAAGAACGTGGCGAAAGGCGCGAGGGTCTCCTCAGGGCACAGACGAACGAAAAAAAAACAGCCGTCCTGAGCTACGGAAAAAAGAAGACTGACAAACACGAGCGTGTTCGGGCGGGAAGACGGTCGCGCATGCGCAGTATGCATGCACGTGCGACGGCTAGCAAACGCTTTTGCTAGTGAAGATCTCCGATTCAAGGGGCTGCCGTGGACGTCACCCATCAGTGAGAACAAGCAGCCTGCTTGTCCTTGGAGAATATCTATTCACTATATTCTGCAAAGTCCACCTCTTTCCAAACTTAGCTACTGAAGCAAAATGCTCCTATCTGCCATTTTCATAATTGACACATCTCAGCTTTGCCCTTTTCACCTTGCTATCCAAAAAGCATAGAATAGCTTTCCCAAATATGTGTTGAATTCCCTCTTTCCAGACTCAAATGCAATAAAAATATTTCACCTCTTCAAGGTTGATTTGAACATTCAAACTTCAAATTTTCTTGCTCAAATAAATTCATCAACCTGTGCTCTAGATAGTGCCATTTCTCTATTTCAGAGAAAACTGGGATTCCCTAGGCCTTTACATTATATAAAAAGGGCTGATTAGTAACAATTTACACAGTCAAGAGTTATCCTTGAAACACTTCCAGACTTTTGTATCACATATGTTTTGAGTACGGTAATGGATTGTTAGTAAGGTTATCAACGTATACTTTGAGGGCATTCAAGTGACAAACTCAGTGACTAGAGTGATTGTAGGTTGCTCACGGTAGGAACATATTTCACCTGTTTTACAGCAGTTACACTGGTTGCCTGTTGAGCAAAGAATTATGTATAAGGTACTTCCTACTTGTGTTTAAGGCTATTTCTAACTATGGGCTCTGTTTACTAAACCATGCTGTAGGCGTGCTAGCGTTTTTAGCGCATGTTAACGCTAGAGACACCATATATTCTTATGGGTGTTTCTAGAATTAGCCCATGCTAATTTTTAGCGCACACTAAAATGCTAGCGCACCTTAGAAACAGGGCTCTTAGTCTTAACCAGATGTCTGCTATGCTGAAAAGTCATAATCCAGTGAGGAGTTTAACACTGTCCTCTAAATTCTTGTTGGATGCTCCTACTGTATGTGAAATAAGGTTAGAGGAATATTGTAAAAAACGTTTTAGAGTTACGAGTCCAACTTGGTGGAATTCCTTGCCTGCATCTTTAAGATAGGTGGACTTAAGGCATTTTTATTTCAACAAGTTTTTAATCAGTAATGTTTGGTAACTCCTATTTATTCTGGAGGAAGATTGCTTGATATTTAGCTTAGGTTGATTTTGTTACTTTTATGCCCGAGGTATTTATTTATTTGTTACATTTATATCCCACATTTCCCCACCTATTTGCAGGCTCAATGTGGCTTACATAGTACCGGAGAGGCGTTCGCCAACTCCAGTATTAACAAATACAAAGTGATGTTGTGGTAGGATAAGGTTCATGTGGAACAGACACATTAGGGAATCGTAGAGCAGAAGAGTTATGTTATGTCCATTACGTGCTTTGGTTTCATTGTGTTGCAGTGTTCAGGCATTTAAGTTGGATCAGTAAGGTATGCCTTTTTGAACAGGTTAGTTTTTAGTGATTTCCGGAAGTTTAGGTGGTCATACATTGTTTTCGTGGCTTTTGGTAATGCGTTCCACATTTGTGTGCTTATGTAGGAAAAACTGGATGCACTGATTTGTATTTGAGTCCTTTGCAGCTTGGGTAGTGGAGATTTAGAAATGTTCGTGTTGCTCAGTATGTGTTTTCTGGTTGGAAGGTCTATGAGGTCTGTCATGTATCCCGGGGCTTCGCCATAGATGATTTTATGAACAAGGGTGCAGATTTTGAAAGCAATACGTTCTTTGATTGGGAGCCAGTGCACTTTTTCACGGAGGGGTTGCGTTTTTCCAAATATAAGCCTGGCTGCCGTGTTTTGGGCAGTCTGAAGTTTCTTTATGATTTGTTCTTTGCATCCCGCATAAATTCCATTGCAGTAGTCTACATGGCTTAGTACCTTTGATTGTATCAGGTTGCAAATGTTTCCATCGGGAAGAATGGTTTCACGTGTTTGAGTTTCCACATTGAGTGGAACATTTTCTTTTGTTGTGGATTTCCCTTGGCTCTCTAGTGTAAGGTTACGGTCGATTGTAACGCCGAGGATTTTCAGGCTGTCTGAGATAGGGAGGGTGTAATTTGGGGTGTTTATATTTGTGGGGTCGTCTGCATTGTATTGGGATGAGAGGATGGAACAGTGTGTTTTTTCTGTATTGTTTTAGTTGAAATGCGTTTGCCCTGAGTCCATGATGTTCAAGCTGAGCTTGATTTCGTTGGTGATTTCTGTCAGATCATGTTTGTAAGGAATGTATATTGTGACATCGTCTACATAGATGAAAGGGTTTAGGCCTTGGTTGGATAAGGACTTGGCTAGTGGGGTCATCATTAGGTTGAAGAGGATCGGTGATAGTGGTGATCCTTGGGGTACTCCTCAGTCTGCTTTCTACGGTGATGATATGTTTGAATTTGATTTCACTTGCTATGTTCTAGTGGTTGGGAAACTCTTGATCCAACTAAGTATATTTCCACCAATCCCGAAGTAATCTAGTAGTTTTAGTAGCACATTATGGTTTACCATGTCGAATGCACTAGACAAGTCAAATTGGAGGAGAACTATGCTTTTACCTGTTGCTATTTCTTGCTTGAATTTGGCAAGGAGAGTAATTAGTACTGTTTCAGTGCTATGGAGGGGGCGAAATCCTGATTGTGATTCATGTAATATTGAGAATTTGTTTAAATAGTCGGTAAGTTGTTTGGCTACCATGTTTTCCATCAGTTTGACTACCAGTGGGATAGATGCTACTGGGCGGTAGTTAGTGATTTCATTTGTTTTTTTTCTTGGTATCTTTTGGTAATGGGGTGAGTAGGATGTTGCCATTTTCATTAGGGAAGAGGCCTTGCTGAAGCATGTAGTTTAAGTGGGATGTGAGGTCTGCTATGAAGCGGTCAGGGGCGGATTTTATTAGGTAGCTGGAGACAGGTATCCAGTTTACAGTGAGTGTTGGAGAACCTACTAATCGCCTGGGTAACTGTTTTGACAGTAAGGAGAGCGAAGTTTGACCAAAGGTTGGGTCCAAACTATTGATGAAGTTTTCGATATCGGTATTGTCCTGAGGTAGCGTGTTGCATAGGTTTGCAATTTTTTCACTGATTTAGCAAGTTTGTCTGCAGATGGGATGTCTGTATTGGTTGTAGTGACCAGGGTGGTGTCTAATAGTTTGTTCACGTCTTTGTAATCTGGCCCTATTTTAGTTTTATAGTATGACCTTTTGGTCTGTCTTATTGCGTATTTGTATTTTCTTTGTATTTGTTTCCATGAGTTGTGTATGTGTTCATCTTTTGTTTTTTTCCATGCTCGTTCGAGTTTCCTGGATTGTGTTTTTTTTTTTTTTTTTTTTATTCTTTATTTATCTTTTTAATCAAATTTACAAGCTATAATACTTGTGCAAGAAAAACAGATTAATATGATTACAAAGAAATTTTCTTAATCAGAAATTATACAGGAAAGAGAAAAAAAGCATCTTGTTTTAGACCACCATAACGGGGGGAGTATGCCGATAACTTTAGGAGAAAAGAAACAGGAATATATAATAATGAAGTAAGGCTTAACGGATATTACCACTATAATCTTCAATACATTCCCTAAAGAAAATACAAATTGGTTTCAAACATCTTTCATAATATTCTTTTGTGCAATAAATTGTTTTAAGTGATCCGGTACAAAGAAAACATATTTTATATCCATATATTTTACAATGCATTTGCACGGATAATTTAAATTGAAGGAAGCCCCCAATGACAGAACTGCTGGTCGTAAGGTCAAAAACTCCTTTCTTTGCTTTTGTGTATTTTTGGTAACGTCCGGGAAAACCCATATTTTCCCCCCATAAAAGGGGTTTTGTAAATTTCTTAGAGCCAGTTTCCTCACTAGCTCCAAGTCTTGTTGAAACACAAATGATACCAAAAGGGTTTGCCTATTAGTTATAGATGTCAAAGATGTTTCCAAAAGTTCTGATACACTTATATCAACTTGCGGAGTCTGTAATTCAACATTTGATCTATTTGTTGGTAAGTAATAAATTTTACTCAATGGTGGAATATTATCCGATGCAAACTTTAAATTTTCCACCAAAAATCTTTTGAAAATATCCATAGGTGAATATACTGATGTCCTGGGAAAGTTTAACAATCGAAGATTCAATCTTCGATTAAAATTTTCAAAATATTCAAGTCTATTGTGAATCTGTGTATTATCTTGAATCAATTTTACAGTTGTTTCTTTCAATTTGGTGGAGTCAGTTTTCAAAAGGCTTATTTGCTCATTGACCTCATTTTTCATTGTGGCAAATGCAGTATTTAAAGTTTGTACCCTTTCAGTCAGGAAATCGATCTTATTTGTTGAAATCCTCATCGTATTATCTAAACGCTGGAGCACTTCCCATATCGTCTCCAGCGTGACCTTTGCATTCGAGGCCGTTGATGTTAATGGACTCTCCTGAGTAGCTATGAAGCTCTCTGGCTCCGTTGGCATGGAAGCCCCGGGAGGCAAACCGACTTTCTGGCCCAGCGGTAGAATGCCTACTCCGACTTCCGGTCTCGGCGTTTCACCCCCGAAGTCGATCGCCGCGGTTGCAAAGGTGGGCAAATAGTTGGAGGAGACAACGAAGTGTCTATCCCCTAAGATTTCGGCGTCTCCTACCGCCGTAATATCAGCAGGGCCTCCAACCTGAGCAGTGGAATGTCGCAATAGAAACTGATCAAGCTTCTGCTGGACGGGCGTTGATGTTAGCACCGACTGGGCCGCCGGTCTAACGGTCCCTTTTCTGTTGGTGTGCGGCATCGTGAAGGTAAGAAACCAGGAAAAATCTTTAATTAGGAAAAAAAATAAAACACCAAGAGAATTTCAAACTCCAGCAGCGTTGAGTTAGTCACCTATGCGAACAGATGGTACCGCCGCCATCTTGCTTCACTGATTTAGCAAGTTTGTCTGCAGATGGGATGTCTGTATTGGTTGTAGTGACTAGGGTGGTGTCTAATAGTTTGTTCACGTCTTTGTAATCTGGCCCTATTTTAGTTTTATAGTATGACCTTTTGGTCTGTCTTATTGCGTATTTGTATTTTCTTTGTATTTGTTCCATGAGTTGTGTATGTGTTCATCTTTTGTTTTTTTTCCATGCTCGTTCGAGTTTCCTGGATTGTGTTTTTAGTTTTTTCAGTTCATCGTTGAACCATGGTATCGAGTTATGCCTACGTGAGGTTCTTGTTCGTAAGGGTGCAATTTCGTCTAGTATGCTTCTGCATATTTTATCCCATTCTATGAGGTAGTATATGGAGTCCGTTTGTGCTGTCCATTCGTTATTGTATATCTGTTGCCAGAATGTTTTCAAGTCTACTTGACCTCTTGTACTTTTTAGGTTGTGTGTTCGTGTATACGGTATGAACCCTTCTTCCGCCATTTTAGGGATAGGTTTAGTTTGCAGTGATCGGTCCATGGTGTTTCTGTCCATTTAATATCTGTTATTATTAGGTTCTGGTCTGATGACAGTTTATGTGAGATGAGGTCGAGTGTGTGCCCTTTGATGTGGGTTGCTTGCATATGTAGCCATTTGAGATCCCATAAGTGGAGGAATTCCTTGCATTCTCGTGAGTTGATAAGAGTTTGGGTCTTCTAGGGGAAGGTTAAGGTCTCCTAATACTAGTATATTGGAGTTGGTTACATAAGTGTTTGAGATGAAGTCCATGAAGGTTGTCTGGCCTTCATTCCAATTACCTGGTGGTCTATAAAACAAGACACAGTTCAAGTGATCATGCAGGGTTTTGTTATGGACTCTGATTGAGGCAATTTCAAGTTGGGGTGTTATGGACTCGGCAGTGGTTTCGGTGGTAAAGTGGGATCGATACATTAGTGCTATGCCTACGCCTCTCTTTTCCTTTCTGGTCCAGTGTATGATTTTGTATCCTGGAGGGCATAGGTCTAGGATTATAGGGTCCTTTTGATTATGGATCCTGGTTTCATTGATGAAAAGTAGATCAAGGTTTTCTGACAAGATCCAGTCTGTTACTATTGTTGTTTTGCTTACTACGGATCTGGCGTTGATGTAACCCACTTGAATTTTTTGGTATGGGTCTTCTATGTTTGGTGTTGTTTGGATTTTTGTTAGTTGTCGCTTCTTTGTTAGTGTGAGTTTGTTAGGGACCTTTCTTTCCCTTCTGTTGTGGCTGTCCGCATGTTGGTGTTCTTCCTTTGTTTAGGTTGTTATCAGTTCGATGAGGTGTGGTGTATCTGATCAGTCTATGATGATTATAAAGTATGGGTATGATGTTACTTTCTGCGAGTGGGGTGGTTAGTGTTAGGTGGATCAGTGATAAGGAGTAGATTGCTAGGAGTAGTTGATGGTATTCATTTGTGAACCAGGGTGCAGATTTTGAAAGCAATGCATAGTAACATAGTAACATAGTAGATGACGGCAGAAAAAGACCTGCACGGTCCATCCAGTCTGCCCAAAAAGATAAACTCATATGTGCTAGTTTTTTGTGTATACCTTACCTTGATTTGTACCTGTCTTTTTCAGGGCACAGACCGTATAAGTCCGCCCAGTACTATCCCTGCCTCCCAACCACCGGCTCTGGCACAGACCGTATAAGTCTACCCAGCACTATCCCCGCCTCCCAACCACCAGCCCTGGCACAGACCGTATAAGTCTGCCCAGCACTAGCCCCGCCTCACAACCGTCTCTGCCACCCATTCAAGGCTACGCTCCTGAGGATCCCTTCCTTCTGAACAAGATTCCTTTATGTTTATCCCAAGCATGTTTGAATTCCGTTACCGTTTTCCTCTCCACCACCTCCCGCAGGAGGGCATTCCAAGCATCCACCACCCTCTCCGTGAAAAAATACTTCCTGACATTTTTCTTAAGTCTGCCCCCCTTCAATCTATTTCATGCCCTCTCGTTCTACCGCCTTCCCATCTACGGAAAAGGTTCGTTTGCGGATTAATACCTTTCAAATATTTGAACGTCTGTATCATATCACCCCTGTTTATCCTTTCCTCCAGGGTATACATGTCCAGGTCAGCAAGTCTCTCCTCATACGTCTTGTAAAGTAAATCCCATACCATCCTCGTAGCTTTTCTTTGCACCGCTTCAATTCTTTTTACATCCTTAGCAAGATAAGGCCTCCAAAACTGAACACAATACTCCAGGTGGGGCCTCACCAATGACTTGTACAGGGGCATCAACACCTCTTTTCTTCTGCTGGTCACGCCTCTCCCTATACAGCCTAGCAACCTTCTAGCTACGGCCACCGCCTTGTCACACTGTTTCGTCGCCTTCAGATCCTCAGATACCATCACCCCAAGATCCCTCTCCCCGTCCGTACCTAGCAGACTCTCCCCGCCTAGCACATACGCCTCCCGTGGATTTCTACTCCCTAAGTGCATCACTTTGCATTTCTTCGCAATTGAATTTTAATTGCCAAACCTTAGACCATTCTTCTAGCTTTTTCAGATCCTTTTTCATGTTTTCCACTCCCTCCGGGGTGTCCACTGTATTACAAATCTTAGTATCATCCGCAAATAGGCAAACTTTACCTTCTAACCCTTCGGCAATGTCACTCACAAATATATTGAACAGAATCGGCCCCAGCACCGATCCCTGAGGCACTCCACTACTCACCTTTCCCTCCTCCGAGCGAACTCCATTCACCACCACCCTCTGGCGCCGGTCCGTTCTACCAGTTCCTAATCCAGTTCACCACTTTGGGTCCCATCTTCAGCCCATCCAGTTTATTTAAGAGCCTCCTGTGGGGAACCGTGCCAAAAGCCTTACTGAAATCTAAGTAGATTACGTCTATAGCACGTCCACGGTTCAATTCTCCGGGTCACCCAATCAAGAATTCAATGAGATTCGTTTGGCACGATTTCCCTTTGGTAAAACCATGTTGTCTCGGATCTTGCAGCTCATTTTCTTCCAGGAAATTCACTATCCTTTCCTTCAGCATCGCTTCCATTACTTTTCCAATAAAAGAAGTGAGGCTTACCGGCCTGTAGTTTCCAGTTTCTTCCCTATCACCACTTTTGTGAAGAGGGACCACTTCCGCCATTCTCCAATCCCTTGGAACCTCTCCCGTTTCTAAGGATTTATTAAACAAATCTTTAAGAGGACCCGCCAGAACCTCTCTGAGCTCCCTCAATATCCTGGGGTGGATCCCATCTGGTCCCATGGCTTTGTCCACCTTTAGCTTTTCAAGTTGTTCATAGACACTCTCTTCTGTGAACGGTGCTATATCCACTCCATTCTCAAATGAACTTTTGCCAGACCATCGTGGTACTTCTCCAGGATTTTCTTCAGTAAAAACAGAACAAAAGTATCTATTTAGCAAATTTGCCTTTTCTTCATCATTATCTACATAGCGGTTTGCAGTATCTTTTAGTCTCACAATTCCCTTTTTAGTCACTCTCCTTTCACTAATATACCTGAAGAAATTTTTGTCACCCCTCCTTACATTTCTAGCCATTTGTTCTTCCGCTTTCGCCAGACGTATCTCTCTCTCGGCTTCTTTCAGTTTTCCTCCGATATTCCTCCCCGTGTTCCTCATCTTGAGTTTTTTCTGTATTTCTGGAACGCCATCTCTTTAGCCTTTATTTTCTCAGCCACTTGCTTGGAGAACCATATTGGTTTCCTTTTTCTATTGCTTTTATTTACTTTCCTTACATAAAGGTTTGTGGCCCTATTTATAGCTTCCTTCAGCCTGGACCACTGTCCTTCCAACTCTCATACGTCCTCCCGGCCCGTCAGCTCCTTCCTTAGGTATTCCCCCATTTTGCTAAAGTCAGCACGCTTGAAATCCAGGACTTTGAGTTTAGAGTGGCCGCCCTCCTCTTCAGCCGTCATATCAAACCAAACCGTTTGATGGTCACTGCCGCCCAGGTGGGCTCCCACTCGGACATTGACACGCTATCCCCATTTGTGAGCACCAGATCCAGCGTCTCTCCCTCCCTCGTGGGTTCCATGACCATTTGTCTGAGCAGAGCACTTTGGAAAGCATCCACAATCTCTCTACTTTTTTCTGATTCCGCAGACGGAACCTTTCAATCTACATCCAGCAGATTGAAATCTCCCAGCAACAGCACCTCTCTCTTCTTTCCCAACTTTTGAATATCTGCGATCAGGTCTTTATCTAATTCTTCCAATTGTGTCGGAGGTCTGTAGACAACACCCACGTGGACAGAGGTTCTATCATCTCTTTTTAAGGTGATCCATATCGCTTCTTCCTTTCCCTAGGTGCCTGTCATTTCAGTTGCCATGATATCATTTCTCACATATAGAGCTACTCCTCCACCTTTACGCCCCTCTCTATCCTTCCTAAATAAATTATAGCCTGGTATGTTTGCATCCCATTCGTGGGAACCATTGAGCCACGTCTCTGTGATTGCAACAACGTCTAAGTCTGCCTCCAACATCAGGGCTGAAGATCATGAACTTTATTGCTTAGGTCTGCGAGCATTTGTGGTCATCGCTTTCCATCTACATTTCCTGTTATGTGCTTCAACATTTGTGATTTGGGTGTGTCTTTTCTCTTTGGGTCCCTTCATATCCTTTTGTTTCAACTTTATATGTTTCTCTTCTGCCTCAGTTCTATTATCAGGATAATCTCTGTGATCATCATTCTCTTTGGGTCCCTTCATATCCTTGTGTTTCAACTTCATTTCTTTCTCTTGTGCCTCAGTTCTATTTTCAGGATCATCACTGTGCTGTAATGGAGCAAAAAAGTTCTGTAGGGGCAACACTTGTGAGGGCGGATGCTTGTGTATAACGAAGTCTGCCTGAGTCTACTGTGAACCATCTACTGTTCAACCTATTCATCAGTCCCCTGGCGCTCCTCATTCAAACAATGGGTATAAGTTTTTACTCATATGCAGATGATTTTTTGCTTATCCATTATGTTAGACCATTGAACATAGATCTTACACCCATTCAAGTATGCTTGGATAGAGTAGCAGACTGGTTAACAACACATCAGCTGGTACTGAACCCGGATAAGACTACAACATCTTGGATAGTAGGGCAAGGCACATATCCCTCTGTAGTACCTGTGCTATTTGGTCAGAATATTCCAACAGTTAAGTCTTTTAGATATCTCGGGGTCATTATTGATTCCGCATTGACCTTTGAGGAACAAGTATCCGATGTAGTGAAAAAATCTTTCTTTCATCTGAGACAGCTTCGGTCAGTCAGAAATTCAATAAGTAAGGGCTCTCTCAAAACGCTGACATCTGCATATATTACTTCACGTTTAGACTATTGTAACATTATATATGCAGGGATTACCCAAGCAAATTTAAAGCGATTACAAAGAATTCAAATACAGCAGCACGTATGATCTGTAGGGCTCGGAGGGATGATCGAGCAACACCTTTATTGCATCATCTGCACTGGCTCCCGGTCGAAGCAAGAATAAAGTTTAAGGCTCTTGTCCTTACACACAAAGCCTTTCACACATTAAACCTCAGCTACTTGTCGAATTTAACAATCCCCTACACCGCTATGCGAACTCTCAGATCCCTAACAGATAACAGGTTAGTCATTCCCCCTCTTACTAAGGCTAGGTGGGAATCTACACGGAGATCGGCTTTTTTCTACCTGTCACCCTCTCTTTGGAATAGCCTTCCAAAGGAGATCAGACTAGAGAAATCTTATCTCCATTACCGAAAACTTCTGAAAACCTTTCTCTTTATAAGCTATGTAGAACAGAACTTGGCATAATGAGATAAGGTCAAAAGACAAAGAAAAATGGGATAGCTTAATTGTATACTAGATTTTTAATTTGTTTTGATTTATTATGTAGTCTATCTTGATTGCTGTGCTTTCCTGTCACGAATGGAATTCCTATGTTTGTTTATTTGTATATACCAATTTTTATATATATGTAAACCGTTCTGTTTTGCAGTTGCAACAAGACACGGTATATAAATCAACATAAATAAATAATAAATAAATAAATATTCTTAAGGGGTTTTATTCTTTGAGGCAGTGGTGAGAAGTTATGATTCTGTGCAGTCCTAGAAGCTGCTTTAAGAGCATCCAATTCCTGCTTTACTTTACTGAGCTCCTGTTTTAAACTAGATATCTGAAGGCAGATAGGACAAGACTTAAATCTCCAGATGATTGGCCTTAAAATTAAAGCACCACAATTGTTACAGAGAATAAAAGTCACCCTGTTTGGCTGAAATGGGTATGAACAGGTGTACTATGTTGGGGTGAATACTCTGTAAGATTGCTTGTTTATGATTGAGGAGCAATTTAATGAGTTTTGTCTTGTCTTGTCTATAAATGAGTGGAAAATCCTGGGGTGGGTGGGATATGGGGAGGGTGGGTGAGATATATAAGTCCCTGTGAGTCAGCTAACTGCTGTTACAATGCAAGCTCTCTAGGGTTTGAGCAGAATGAATGGTAGAGTCTGCTCAAGGAATTTTCAAGATTAACTTTTCAAATTCCTTTGGAATATAGCTTTCTTTATGTAAATAAATCTAAATATTCCCAATAAATTATAACAGTTTCATCAAAGTAGAAAGCAACTTTATAACAATAAAATAAGATAAAAAAAATCAGAATTCACTTAGCAGTAATTTGCTTCAGATCCAGCACATGGAATGGTACACAGCAAATGCTATCAATTTCTCTAGCAGAGACCAGCCCACCTCCTGCTGTGAGTCAGCGTTCTTTGTTTGGGAGCCAGTGTAGTTTTTTGCTTTCGAATCGCGCAATGTTTATTTGGTTATGCTTTTTGGGTTATGTCTACTAAGATGCATTAACGTTTTTAGAACATACTTAAAATTAGCACGAGCTGTGTAGATGGTCAAAGAAATAGCATGGGTCTACACAGTTAGTGCGCGCCAAAAATGCTAGCGCCCTTAGTGCTGCTTAGTAAACAGGGACATTTATGTTTTATATTTATGATTTATATGATTTTAATTTCACTGTTTGTATATTAGTTTTATTGTATGGTTTATGTTTTTAATTATATATGTTACTATTATAAGCCGCCAAGAAAGTTTTGGATTGTGCGGGGTAATAAATTATGTAAATAAATATATAAGTTGATGCTCGGTTAAAGTTGCCCCTCCTCAATTTAACCTCATCTATTTTTAATCTTAGTTATGGCCTATCTTAACTCAGAGTCCTTTTATGTCTTGTATGCCTTGTCCACCTAACTTAAGCTTCAAATAGTTGGCTTGGCAAATAAGAACTTTAATGTCAGCAAGATGGACCTGGCAATTTGAAAAGGGGGTTCCTTGATAAAGCCTTGTGAAACATGACTCAAGTCGGAGTATTACCCCCAAGCCGACATTTATTTCAGATAAGTAACTTGAAAGCTTTAAAGCCTTTAATGTTTTCTTTGTTAAAAAAACCAGTATTTAAAATAAGGATTTATTAAAAAGGGACCGATGAGGAGGTTGGTGGATGAACCTTGATTGTATAAGTTTGGTCCATCAAGTACCACCGCTAAGGCCCCATTTCATAATAAAGTTGATATTATTTGGGCTACAGTGCATTATTTTGTCTATTGTGGAGAGTCTATCTGAATAGAGCAGCATACATCTGGTATCCACTATACAAATAGTAAAAATACTTACCACCATGTTATAAGCATCAGGAACTTCAATTTCAAACTGAAACTTTCCAGCTTGGTAATAACCTTCATCTAAGAAAACAAAAAATACACGTTTCTATTTTAAACATTTCAATCATATTTCTGTGTTACCTTCAATTTTTATGTTGTAGTTGAGGTTTATTTCTGAGACAGTGCTAGCAGAATAAAGTTTCTGTAATTGGTATATTATCCAGAATGATTTAATAGTCCAGCATTCTATTAGTACGTAAATCAAAAATCAATTTTTCTGAAAGAATTTCAAATACCTACCTCTTTCAATTATGTTGCAAGAAAGAGATATTAATGTGGAATTCTTATGGACAGAAATTCTATCTGTGGAGGCAAAGATAATACTGGTAGGACTATACTACTATCTGCCAAGCCAGAAAGAACAGATAGATAATGAAATATTAATAGAAATCAGAGACGTTAGAAAATTTGGTAACACTATAATAATACGTGATTTCAATTACCCAAAAGGAATACAGGGAACAAAAGACTCAACCAAGGAACAGCAAAAACGATTAGGGTTGCACACTGGTTACAAATTTTAATAACATAATTAATCACGATTAGAATTTTTTATCACACTGTTGCTCGTATAAAGGGTCCTCGGGCCTCACTTCTCCTCCTGTACTGTGCAAAATATAGACAGCAGAAGTGAATTCTCAGGACTCACATGCTTCAATTACTAAACTGAAAATAAATCATTTTCCTTACCTTTGTTCTCTGGTAATTTTATTTTTTCTAATCATCTTGTTCCCCTGTCTCTGGTTCTGCTTCCCTCACTCTGTGCTCTGAACTCTGTTTCCAGGACGTCCTGTCCATTCATTATTTCTTTCTCTCCTCCTTACTTCACTACCTGCCCTACATCCATCTTTCACACCCAACTTATTTTTCTGCCTCCTTTTCACATTTTTCTGCCTCCTTTTCACATCTATCTAGTTTCCAGTACTTCCCTTTCCCTCCATCCATGGGCGACATCTCCCTTCTCTTCTCTGCCATCTATGTGTATTTCTCCTTTTCCTGTCTCTTACCTTCTGTTCATGTCTACTATCTCCCTACTTTTTTTTCTTTCTTCCATCCCCCATTTCCAACATCTGACCCTCACTTCCCCTGCCATCCAGTATCACCCCTTTTTCTCTCTTCCCCAACCATCCAGCATTGTTCCTATCTCTATCATCTACCATCGACCAATCTCTCTCTTCCCCCTCACCATCCAGCATCACCCTTGTCTGCATGTCCCCCAAATCCAGTATCATCCATCTCACACACAATCACCATCCAGCATTGTCCTGTCTCTAGGTCCCGCCCCCGCCAACCATCTAGTATCACTCCATCTCTCTTCTCCCCACCAGCCTATCATCCCCACTGCCTCACCCCTCTCTTGCCCACCCTAAACCACCTAGTATTGCCTTGTCACCCCCTATATCGTGCATTGTCCCATCTTCCCCTCCCATATTCTACACTGCTCCATCTGCCCCAGCCCCCATATTCTGCATTGCCATATCTCTTCACCATATTAACATTGCTCTGTCATGCCCTATCATTCCCCCCCCCCCCCCCCCCCCCCCCCCCCCCGGTCTGCATTGCTCCATCTCTTCACACCCTCCATATATTGCATTGCCCCATTGTCTTATCTTCCTGCCCTCTCCCCCCTCCCAATGGCTCACTCATTTTATGTGGTCTCAAACTTCATCGCCGGTCCACTGCTTCTGTCTTCACTGTGGCGGCAGCAGCAATCAAAAGGTACAGGGACATTTCCCTCTGTGTGCTGCCGCTGGTTCTGCTGTATCCAGAAACAGGAAATTACCTCAAGCTCTGAAGTAACTTCCTGTTTCTGGGTCCAGCAGAGCCAGCAGCAGCACACAGAGGAGAAAATCTCTGAGCCTGCCTTCTAGTTGCTGTTGCCTGCACAGCCACGAAGGACCAAATGAAGCAGTAGCACAGAGCACAATCAATTGGGCAAGACAACTGACTGGTTCAGATGGAACTCCGACACCACCTAAGGCAGGAACTTAGGGTGCGTGCGGAGGACTATTCTGTTGTGATGAAACTTAGTATGAGGTGCATCCACTACTAGGGTCTAAAGCTCACTGACCCTATGAGCTGAAGTAACAGCCACCAAGAAAATGACCTTCCAGGTCAAGTACTTCAGATGGGCAATTTGGAGGTTTGGATTCCAGACTGAGGGCATATCCTAACCAGACTATTTAAAGAACCCACCAGTTGGAAGTTATGAGAGGCCAACTTTGGTGAAAAAAACATTAACCTTCCCCCAACCAGCAAGTCATCTGGCACGGGCACTTTTATTGCGGCTATACTGGAGCCAGTAAACAGCCCGTCCCTTGCTTTTGCTGGGGAGCAGTAGAGGCCTTGGTGTTTGACCAGTTGGCGAAAAGGCTCAGAGACCTCACCGTGGGGGGGGGGGGGGGGGGGGGGGGGGGGGGGGGGGGGGGGGGGGAGGGGGGAGGAGACATATGCTGCAGCAGACAGCAAGGTAGATGCAAACACCCCTGACGCCGATGCAGTGTGGCGCAGTAGTTCTTCTAGAAGCTCTGGAAACAAGGCCCGAATGCGCTCATTGAGAGCCGCCATCGGAAAAAGCTGTGGGGCCGGCAGAGCAGTTGGTGGCAGAGTCGCATGGGGTTTGGGAGCAGGAATTGGGACTGCTGAGAGAGCGACATGACGCCAACTATTGTATGGTCGCTTCTCGGGTGCCGATGTCCTTGGCACCCCAGAGCTCTCGGCACCAAGTGTGAAGGGGGAACGGTGTCATGCTTCTTAGCCTTTGCTCAATGTACCTCACCAAGGCTCCTCAGTGACAGACGAGGACGATGTTGAATCCCCACGTATCCTTGGGGTCGGGTCCGACGATGGATGGTCCCGGGGGCCTGCATAGCAGGATGGCGAGTCCGGTGGAGACTCACGCAATGCCTTGCTGCTCCCAGTGTGTCATTGTCTCTCAGCAGCCATGCCTACCTTCACTCCCGATGTCGATGCCTCCCTCGATGCTGACGTTGTCAACCTCGATGACAATGTCGAAGGACCGGACAGAGCACTAAAAACCTTTTCTCTCTGGGCTTCTCAAGCAAGTTCAGTCCTTTTCTTCATACGAAGACAAAGGGCACAACAAGCTGGCCTTATGGTCAGACCCAAGGCACTGAATACACCACGAATGGGTATCAGTGCCTGAGATGGTCCGGTTGAACCGAGAACAGCATTTGAAGCCACTGGGAATCTTGATGACATGGAAGGGAAGACTGCCGTAGCCAAATCAAAAAACACGATTGTGCTGAAAAAAGAAGCACAAAATAGAGAAGACCCAGCCAAAAAGGCCTAAAGACGGCTGTGACTAAAAGAAAAGGAAACTTTACGCAGGTCAAACAAAAACTAAGAAATAACGGAAGAACTTTTTTTTTTTTTTTTAACACAAAAGCAAAAGAAAGGAAAAAATGAAGGCTAAATACCGAAAAAGTAAGAACTGAAGCTCTCCTAGGCCAAAGAAGCAGAGCCACAAAAAAGAACTGCTCCTTACGCGGAAAAAATACAACTGAGGAAGTGCAATAGGAGCCATGTCTTTAAAGGCCCTAGGATTTTTTTGACTTTCCAATGAAAGTCAGTTGTATGTTTACCAGTTGCATCACTTTTTCTTTACTTCGTTTATAACCTGGACCTGAGGTTTCGAGCTGTGATGCAAGAGTTCTTGATGGCAACATTTTAAAAGTACCCTGTTTCATCACAGTTGTATATCTGGTTCCTTGATGCTACTTCCTTTCTAAGGAGATGTTGAAATATTGCTTGGAATGTGACAAATTCCTCAGAATCTGCTGACAGCTTTCCCCAGCAATGTAGAGCTGTCTTATTCCATTTTTCTTCCAACTATCAAACCACTCAATACTAGTCGTGAAATCAGGGTCATTTTCTTTGTTCCTTTTGAAACTCTAGGGCTTTCACTTGTACTATAGGCCCTGATACAGGTATGCCTTTGTCTCTTTACTGTATGAACCACAGGAATAAGACTTTGCTCACCTTTTCATATTCACATTTTTCATAGTTTTTTCTAGTGTTCAATGAAAATGTAGAGGCACGATTTGAGCCCCATTTCTACAGCTCACTATGTTACTTTTTCCAGTCAATAACTGCTACTTTCCCCACTACTAGTTCTGTTGCAATTTTATGGATGGATTCACCCTTATCAATTTTTTTTAAAGCATCAAGTTACTGCTCTATAGACAAATCAATTATTTTCCTCTTATAGACTAGAATAAAAACCCAGTAACATAGTAACATAGTAGATGACGGCAGAAAAAGACCTGCACGGACCATCCAGTCTGCCCAACAAGATAAACTCATATGTGCTACTTTTTGTGTATACCCTACCTTGATTTGTACCTGTTTTTTGTGTATACCCTACCTTGATTTGTACCTGTCCTCTTCAGGGCACAGACCGTATAAGTCTGCCCAGCACTATCCCCGCCTCCCAACCACCAGCTCTGGCACAGGACCGTATAAGTCCTGCCCAGCATTATCCCCGCCTCCCAACCACCAGCCCAGGCACAGACCGTATAAGTCTGCCCAGCACTAGCCCCGCCTCCCAACCACCAGCCCAGGCATAGACTGTATAGTCTGCCCAGCACTAGCCCTGCCTCCCATCCACCAGCCCCGCCTCCCACCACTGGCTCTGCCACCCAATCTCGGCTAAGCTCCTGAGGATCCATCCCTTCTGAACAGGATTCTTTATGTTTATCCAAGCATGTTTGAATTCCGTTTACCATTTTCATTTCCACCACCTCCCGCGGGAGGGCATTCCAAGCATCCACCACTCTCTCCGTTCAAGAAATACTTCCTGACATTTTCTTGAGTCTGCCCCCTTCAATCTCATTTCATGTCCTCTAGTTTCTACCGCCTTCCCCTCTCCAGAAATGGTTCGTTTGCGGATTAATACCTTTCAAATTTGAACGTCTGTATCATATTACCCCTGTTTCTCCTTTTCCTCCAGGGTATACATGTTCAGGTCAACAAGTCTCTCCTCATACGTCTTGTAACGCCAAATCCCATACCATTCTCATAGCTTTTCTTTGCACCGCTTCCATTTTTTTAACATCCTTCGCAAGATACGGCCTCCAAAACTGAACACAATACTCCAGGTGGGGCCTCACCAATGTCTTATACAGGGGTATTAAAACCTCTTTTCTTCTGCTGGTCACACCTCTTTCTATACAGCCTAGCAATCTTCTAGCTACGGCCACCGCTTTGTCACACTGTTTTGCCGCCTTCAGGTCTCAGATACTATCACCCCAAGATCCTCTCCCCGTCCCGTACCTATCAGACTCTCCCCGCCTAACACATACATCTCCCTTGGATTTCTACTCCCTAAATGCATCACTTTGCATTTCTTCGCATTGAATTTTAATTGCCAAAACGTTAGAACATTCTTCTAGCTTCCGCAGATCTTTTTTCATGTTTTCCACTCCCTCCGGGGTGTCCACCCTGTTGCAAATCTGCAGTGTATTACCTAATAATAATATTGCACAAATATTACAGAAAGGAGAAAGTAAAACTCACTATGCAGTGTATTTACCTAATAATAATATTGCACAAATATTACAGAAAAGAGGAAGTAAAACTCACTATGCAGTAAAACAGGAATCCCAAGTCACAATTGTGCAGTTCTGCGGTAAAAGAAGAGTCCAGGTCACAACTGTGCTGTTTTACAGTAAAAGTAGGGTCCCGGGTTCGAAACTAATTGTCTCAGGTGCAAAAATTTCCTCTGTGCTATGCCGGAAAATGAAAAGAGAAGCCATGTGCTTCTTAACAGCGATGCGATGACATCACTGGGAGGGGGGGTCCTGTCGGATACGATAGATGGTCAGATAAATCGAAGATACTTACCTGTAGCAGGTATTCTCCGAGGACAGCAGCTGATTGTTCTCACTAATGGGGTATCCCTAGCACCCAGTCTCACTCAAAACAACAAAGAAGGTCAATTTGGCCTCACAACGGTGAGGACATAACAATGATTGGCCTACGAACAAAACAGCTAACTGAGAGTGCAGCCTGGAACAGAACAAAAATGGGTCTAGGGGGTGGAGTTGGATTCTAAACCCCGAACAGATTCTGCAACACCGACTGCCCAAACCGACGTCGCAACGGGAATCATGCTGAAGGCAGTAATGTGAATGTGTGGACTGATGACCACGTCGCAGCCTTGCAAATCTCTTCTATAGTGGCTGACTTCAGTGAGCCACCGACTCTGCCATGGCTCTAACACTATGAGCTGTGACATGACCCTCAAGAGTCAGCCCAGCTTGGGCATATTTTGCCATTTGAACGTCCTATCGAAAAATGCCCCTCCACATATACCAGTGTTTACTCATAATGAAGTGGAACCTGTGCAGAGTGCCAGACTCAACTCTGGCCACTTTGTTGGGCAGACTGGATGGGCGGTGCAAGTCTATCTGCCAACATTTACTATGGTACTATGTGTCAATAAAAAGCTTACCTGCATGATGCTAAAGGTGATTTATCCCCAAGTCTAGTGATAAGTATTCATTTACAACAACATTTAAAAATAAAAAGGTAGTAACAGCAGCTTCATAGTTCCCTAAGCTTTTTGTTTGTTTGTTACATTTGTACCCTGCGCTTTCCCACTCTGGCAGGCTCAATGCGGCTTACATGGGGCAATGGAGGGTTAAGTGACTTGCCCAGAGTCACAAGGAGCTGCCTGTGCCTGAAGTGGGAATCGAACTCAGTTCCTCAGTTCCCCAGGACCAAAGTCCACCACCCTAACCACTAGGCCACTCCTCCACTCCTCCAGCTTGTTCTTCTAGCTTTACTTTCAACAGCTAGGACACTGTCCTTGACGTGTTGATACTTTCTGAGATATATAGTTAACTTCCCTATTTTTTCCAAAGTAATTAATGTCTGACTGCGGAGTTCTTCTAACTTTAATTTCAACAGCTAGGACACTGTCTTGACTTGTTGATACTTCCTGAGATATATAGTTAACCTCCCTATTTTTTTCCAAAGTAATTAATGCCTTGACTGCGGAGAAAAAAAGTTTTCATTATTAATTCTCCCCACACATACAAGAACTCATTACTTTGAACACATGATGAACTTTGTAAAGGCCAAGTTATTACTACCTCCAATTATTACAGCTGCCAAATACTTTAGCATTTCTCAGTGGCTTGTGAATCTAGTTATTATTATTATTATTATACACGAACAAAAGCTGACCATATTTCACCATTTCATAAAGCCTGAAAGACCAACCTGAAAGAAAAACTATCAGGCATGAGATGGAAAGATTACTAATATTGCAGTACAAACAAGAACCTTTATTCTTTCTAAATCATTCAAATTATTAGTGAAGTCCTCTCTTTGGAAACTACTCAAAATCTGAGAAAAATAATATTAGAGCAGACCACCAAAATAAGTGAAATCATTATTAATCACATTTACTCTCTCGTTTTCTCAAGATTTATGATACAATGCTAAAGCTTCACATTCAAAATTGCATTATGACCAAACATAACTCTTCAATGCTTCCTTAGAGTCTGGAATGGTCCTGGAGGACTAGAGAAGGGCGAATGTGGTTCCTCTGCATAAGAGAAGCAGTAAGAAGGTTGGAAATTTCAGGCCTGATAGTCTAGTCTCATTGGTGAGTAAACTAATGGAAATGCTCCTACAGCAGAGGATTGTGAGGTTCCTAGAATGTAATGGACTGCAGAACTTGAGGCAGAATGGGTTCAATAGAAGCAGGTCTTGTCAGACAAATCTGATTGATTTCTTTGACTGGGTATCCAAACAATTGAATATGGGAGAGTTGCTAGACGTGGGTACTTTGATTTTAGTAAAGCCTTTGACACAGTTCCACATAAGCAACTGATAAATTGAGTGCCCTCGGTATAAGCCCTGAAGTAATAGACTGGGTTAAAAACTGGTTAAATGGAAGGAGACAGAGGGTAGTGGTAAATGGAGTTTGATCTAAGGAAAAGGATGTTATCGCTGAAGTACGGCAGGGATTAGTCCTTGAGCTGGCTCCTTTGAATATCTTTGTGAGTGATATTGCGGAAGACTGTCCTGGTAGGTCTCTTTGTGGATGATCCAAACTCTGTAATAGGGTAGACACCCCAGAGGGTTGTGAATAGCAAGAGGAGGAATCTTACGGTTTGAAGAATGGTCCAGAAACTGGCATCTAAGATTTAATGCTAAAAAAAAAAATGCAGGGTCATGCACTTGGTTACAAAAATCCAAAGGAACAGTATAATATAGGAGGTGAAGTACTTCTGTGCACAAAAGAAGCGTGGGACTTGGGGGTGATCGAATCAGATGATCTTAAAGTGGCCAACAGGTAGAAAGGAGACAGTCAAATCCAGAAGGATGCTCGGATACATAGTGAGAGGAATGGCCAGCAGGAAAAAAAAGGTGATAGTGCCCTTGTACAAGTCTCTGGTGAGGCCCCATTTAGAATACTGTGTGCAATGCTGGAGATCATACCTTCCAAAAAGATATAAACAGGATGGCGTTAGTCCAGAGGGCAGCTACAAAACTGGTCAGTCATCTCTGTCATAAAGTGTATGGGGACAGACTTAAAGAGCTTAAAATGTATACTCTAGAAGAAAGGTGGGAGAAAGGGGATATGACAGAAACATTTAAATATCTCCTTGGCAGGGGTGGATTACAGTGACCTGGGCTGTAAAGATCATTGGGCCCCCTACACACACACACTACAGCTCCCCCATCCCCGCACACTACAAAGTACCCCAATCCTCAGTGGGCCCTTCCCGGTCCTACCTTGAAGGGTCCTGATCGTAAAGTGGTTTCTTCAGAGCAGGAAAGAAACCCACTCTTTCCTGCCAACTATTGCTATTCTGCCCAGCGCCTCCGTGTTTTCAAAATGGGTGCCGAAACTTCCTGCAATAGTCTTGTGGGTCTTGACATCTTACGAGACTGACGCAGGGAGTTTCGGCAGCCATTTTAAAACATGGAGGCGCCGGGCAGAACAGCGGCAGCAGGCAGGAAAGAGTGTTCTTTCCGGCCCCCACAGAGGCAATAGACTACCAGGGTCCTTCAAAGTGGTACCAGGGAGGGCCCACTGAGGCTCGGGGGCTGCTGTATGCGGCGGCGACAGCAGAAGAGGGGCGAGCTTGGGGTCCTTGGGCACTAGCCAGTTCCCTGGTCAGTCCACCCCTCCTCTGTGGAATTAATGTTCAGAAGGTAAGCCTTTTTCAAATGAAGGAAGACTCTGGAATGAGAGGACACAGGATGAAGTTAAGAAGTTATAGGCTCTGGAAGAATCTACTTTTCAAGGAACGTTTGGTGGACGCATGAAATAGCCTCCCGATGGAGAAGGTGGAGACTGAATTTAAGAATGCAATAGTCAGGCATATGGGATTTCTCTTACAGAAAGGAGGAGATAGTGGTTTCTGAGCATGGGGAGACTGGATTGGCCATTTGGCCCCATCTGCAGTCATGTTTCTCTGTTTTCTTGACTTACTTAATGAGGGAGACCCAGATGCAACCCTATCATGACACACTTAATAAGCATTAAATCCCACAGTATCCTCACTATATATTTTTATTAAATATAAGTTATATATTTTTGGACATTACACTTATCCAACATTACATTTGAAGTGTTACAATAATTAAAATTACACAATAAAGCGAAGATAAATACCTGTAGCAGGTATTCTCAGAGGACAGCAGGCTAACTGTTCTCACATGTGGGTCGACGTCCGCGTCAGCCCGGGAATCGGACGGCTATTTTGCAAGCAAAATACAACCCCCCCCCCCCCCTCCAGAGCAGTGCGCACCGCGCATGCACAGCCACGTTCCCACTCAGTTAATCAAAAAGCAAATAAACAACAAAGAACAACTCCAAAGGGGAGGTGGGCGGGTTTGTGAGAACAATCAGCCTGCTGTCCTCGGAGAATACCTGCTACAGGTATGTATCTTCACTTTCTCCGAGGATAAGCAGGCTGCTTGTTCTCACATGTGGGGTATCCCTAGCAACCAAGCTCACTGAAAACAATGAACATTGGTCAATTGGGCCTCGCACGGCGGGGACATAACAGAGATTGACCTGAAACCATAAACAACTACAGAGTGCAGCCTGGAACAGAACAAAAATGGGTCTAGGGGGGTGGAGTTGGATGCTAAACCCAAAACAGATTCTGCAGCACAGACTGCCCAAACCAACTGTCGCGTTGGGTATCCTGCTGAAGGCAGTAGTGAGATGTGGACTGATGACCACGTTGCAGCCTTGCAAAGCTCTTCAATGGAGGCTGACTTTAAGTGAGTCACTGACGCAGCCATGGCTCTAACATTGTGAGCCGTGACATGGCCCTCCAGAGTCAGGCCAGCTTGGGCGTAAGTGAAGGATATGCAATCTGCTAGTCAATTGGAGATTGTGCATTTTCCGATGGCGACTCCCCCTCCTGTTTGGATCAAAAGAAACAAACAACTGGGCGGACTGCCTAAAGGGCTTTGTCTGCTCCACGTAAAAGGCCAATTCTCTCTTGCAATCTAAGGTGTGCAAACTGACGGGGAAAAAATGTTGGCAAGACAATTGACTGGTTCAGATGGAACTCAGACACCACCTTTGGCAGGAACTTAGGGTGCGTGCAGAGGACTACTCTATTGTGATGAAACTTGATATAGGGTGCATGTACTACCAAGGCCTGAAGCTCACTGACTCCACGAGCTGAATTAACTGCCACCAAAAAAACGACTTTCCAGGTCAAGTACTTCAGAAAGCAGGAATTCAGTGGCTCAAAAGCTTTCATCAGCTGGGTGAGAACGATGTTGAGATCCCATGACACTGGTGGAGGTTTGACAGGGGGTTTTGAAAAAAGCAAACAACTAAAGGCTGTCCAGAGATAGGCTTACCCTCTACACACTGATGATAAGCATTAATCACACTAAGATGAACTCTTACGGAGTTGGTCTTGAGACCAGACTGACAAGTGTAGAAGGTATTCAAGCAGGGTCTGTGTAGGGCAAGAAAGAGGACCTAGGGCCTTGCTGTCACACCAGACGGCAAACCTCCTCCATTTAAAAGAGTAACACCTCTTTGTGGAATCTTTCCTGGAAGCAAGCAAGACTCGGGAGACAACCTCTGAAAGACCCAAGGAGGCGAATTCTAAGCTCTCAACATCCAGGCCGTGAGAGCCAGAGACTGGGGGTTGGGATGAAAAAGCGACCCCTTGTTCTGAGTGATGAGGGTTGAAAAACAATCCAATGTCCACGGTTCTTCGGAGGACAACTCCAGAAGAAGAGGAAACCAAATCTGATGCGGCCAGAAAGGTGCTATCAGGATTATGGTTCCACAGTCTTGCTTGAGATTCAGCAAAGTCTTTCCTACTAGAGGTATGGGAGGATACGCATACAGAAGGCCTGTCCCCCAATGCAGGTGAAAGGCATCTGACGCTAGTCTGTCGTGGGCCTGAAGCCTGGAACAGAACTGAGGGACTTTGTGATTGATGTGAGTGGCAAAAAGATCCACCGAGGGGGTGCCCCACGCTGGGAAAATCTTGCGGACTACGCCCATGTTTAAAGATCACTCGTGAGGTTGCATTATCCTGCTCAGTCTGTCGGCCAGACTGTTGTTTACACCTGCCAGATAAGGTGCTTGGAGAAACATGCCATGACGGCGTGCCCAAAGCCACATCTGAACGGCTCCTGACACAGAGGGCGAGGATCCAGTGCCCTCCGGCTTCTTGGTGTAGTACATGGCAACCTGATTGTCTGTCTGAATTAAGATGACTTGGTTGGACAGCCGATCTCTGAAAGCATTTAAAAGCATTCCAGATCGCTCAATTCCAAGAAGTTGATCTGCAGACCTTTTTCCTGAAAGGACCAGGCTCCATGAGTGTGGAGCCCATCTACATGAGCTTCCCACCCCAGGAGAGATGCATCCGTCGTCAGCACTTTCTGTGGCTGAGGAATTTGGAATGGTCGCCCCAAGGTCAAACTGGATCGAATCGTCCACCACTGAAGAGAATTCCGAAAGCTGGTGGACAGTTGGACTACATCTTCTAGATCTCTCACAGCTTGAAACCACTGGGAAGCTAGGGCCATTGAGCTGATCTCACATGTAGACTTGCCATGGGAGTTACATGAACTGTAGAGGCCATATGCCCCAGAAGTATCAACATCTACAGAGCCGTGACCTGCTGGGATGCTCGAACCATGGACAGAAGGTTGTCCGCCCTTGCCTTGGGAAGGTAAGCTCGAGCTGTCTGAGTGTTCAACAGGGCTCCAATGAATTCCAATTTTTGGACTGTGGTGAGATGGGACTTGGGATAATTTATAACGAACCCCAGTAGCTCTAGCACCACCGGCATAGTCATTCGCACGGCCTCCAGAGCACCCTCCTCTGAGGTGCTCTTCACCAGCCAATTGTCGAGATAAGGAAAAACATGCACTCCCAGTCTGCGTAGTGACGCTGCAACTACAGCTAGGCATTTGGTAAACACTCTGGGTGCAGATGCCAGGCCAAAAGGCAGTACACGGTATTGAAAGTGCTGTGTTCCTAGCCGAAATCGAAGATACTTCCTGTGAGCTGGGAGTATCGAGATGTGGGTGTAAGCATCCTTTAAGTCCAGAGAGCACAGCCAATCGTTTTCCTGAATCATGGGAAGAAGGATGCCCAGGGAAACCATCCTGAACTTTTCTCAAACTAGAAATTTGTTCAGGGCCCTTAGATCTAGGATGGGACGCATCCCCCGTTTTCTTTTGCACAAGGAAGTACCTGGAATAGAATCCCAGCCCTTCTTCCCCTGGTGGAATGGGTTTGACCACTTGGGCCTGTAGAAGGGCAGAGAGTTCCTCTGGAAGTACCTGTTTGTGCTGGGAACTGTAAGAATGAGCTCCTGGTGGACAATTTAGAGGTTTGGATTCCAGATTGAGGGTGTATCCTGACCGGACTATTTGAAGAACTCACCGATCGGAGGTTATGAGAGGCCACCTTTGGTAAAAAAATATCAACCTCCCCCCCCAACCGGCAAGTTGTCCGGCATGGACACTTTTTCTGAGGCTATGCTGAACTGGAGCCAGTCAAAAGCCCGTCCCTTGCCTTTGCTTGGGACGCGCTGTTGACGAGAACGAGTGCTCTGGGACTGAGCATGGACAGGCTGCCGAAAAGCAGGAGTGTACCTACGCCTAGCATAGGACTAGGGAGCACTCCTCTTCCCTCCAAAAAAACCTCCTAGATGAGGAGGTAGTAGCAGAAGACGCCCGGCAGAAAAGAGAATCCATAGCATCATTGTGCTTTTTGAGCTGGTCAAGCAAATCCTCTACTTTCTCACCAAAACGGTTATCCCCCCGGCAAGGAACATCCGCCATCTGCTGCTGGACTGAATGATCCAGGTCAGAGACACGCAGCCATGAGAGTCTGCGCATCACTATACCTTGGGCAGCTATTCTGGATGCTACGTCAAAAATGTCGAACGTACCCCTGGCCAGGAATTTTTGACATGCCTTTTTGCTGCCTGACCAACTGGCGAAAAGGCTCAGCCTGCTCCAGAGGGAGCACATCAACCAACCTAGACAGTTGCCTCACCGAGTTCCGCAAGTGGATGCTCGTGAAGAGCTGGTATGTTTGGATTTTGGCAGCGAGCATAGCGGCCTGATACGTCTTCCTCCCAAAAGAGTCCAAAGGTTCTAGATTCTCTGCCTGGGGGTGCCGAGGCATAGTCCCTAGTACTCTTGGCCCCTTTCAGAGCGAGTCCACCACCATGGAATTGTGAGGTAGCTGAGACCTCATCAATCCAGGTTCCCCGTGGATACGATATTGGAATTCACTTCTCTTCGGGATCACGGGGTTAGACAGAGGGAACGACCAGTTTCGCATAAGGACTTCCTTCAGTACATTATGCAAAGGAGCCGTTGCAGCCTCTCTAGGTGGAGAAGGATAATCCAGGACCTCGAGCATCTCAGCCCTGGGCTCATCCTCAACCTCCATAGGGAAGGGAATAACGCAGTCATTTCACGGAGAAAGGAGGTAAAGGATAGACTCTCCGGTGGAGACAGTCTCCTTTCTGGTGGAGGGGAAGTAACATATAGTAACATAGTAGATGATGGCAGAAAAAGACCTGCACGGTCCATCCAGTTTGCCCAACAAGATAACTCATATGTGCTACTTTTTGTGTATACCCTACTTGATTGTACCTGTGCTCTTCAGGGCACAGACCGTGTAAGTCTGCCCAGCACTATCCCCGCCTCCCAACCACCGGCTCTGCCACAGACCATATAAGTCTGCCTAGCACTATCCCTGCCTCCCGCCACTGGCTCTGGCACAGACCGTATAAGTCTGCCCAGCAGTATCCCCGCCTCCCACCACCGGCTCTGCCACCCGATCTCGACTAAGCTCCTGAGGATCCATTCCTTCTGCACAGGATTCCTTTATGCTTATCCCAAGCATGTTTGAATTCCGATACCGTTTTCATTTCCACCACCTCCCGCAGGAGGGCATTCCAAGCATCCACTACTCTCTCTGTGAAAAAATACTTCCTGACATTTTTCTTGAGTCTGCCCCCCCCCCCCCTTCAATCTCATTTCATGTCCTCTCGTTCTACCGCCTTCGCATCTCCGGAAAAGGTTCGTTTGCGGATTAATACCTTTCAAATATTTGAACGTCTGTATCATATCACCCCTGTTTCTCCTTTCCTCCAGAGTATACATGTTTAGTTCAGCAAGTCTCTCCTCATACGTCTTGTAACGCAAATCCCATACCAATCTCGTAGCTTTTCTTTGCACCGCTTCAATTCTTTTTACAGCAAGATACGGCCTCCAAAACTGAACACAATACTCCAAGTGGGGCCTCACCAACGACTTATACAGGGGCATCAACACCCCCTTTCTTCTGCTGGTCACACCTCTCTCTATACAGCCTAACAACCTTCTAGCTACGGTCACCGCCTTTTCACACTGTTTCGTCGCCTTCAAATCTTCAACCCCTAGATCCCTCTCCCTGTCCATACCTATCAGGCTCTCCCCGCCTAACACATACGTCTCCCGTGGATTTCTATTCTCTAAGTGCATCACTTTGCATTTCTTCGCATTGAATTTAATTGCCAAACCTTAAGACCATTCTTCTAGCTTCCTTAGATCCCTCTTCAGAAGGAATCCCAAAGGACTAGTCAGAAGAAAAGTACCTGGGATCCTCCTCTTCCTCCCATGAACACTCATCTTCAGTGTCGGACATGTCTCAGAGCAGTCCGAAACTGAGCCTGCCTCGATGCCGAGGAACAACGTCCTTGATGGCGATGCAGAGAAGTCAACACACCGCCTGGACTCTGGTGAAGCTTCCTCCACCGACATTGAGGGAGAGTCGACCTGGGTGGCAGGCGGCACCGAAATCGGGGACCTCACCACAGGTGAAGGGCCAGATATTGCTGCAGCAGACGGTATGGAAGGCGCAAGCACCCCCAACACAGAAGCAGCCTGGCGCAGTAACCCTTCCAGAGGCTATGGAAGCAGGGCCCTGATGCACTTGTCTAGAGCCGCTGTCAGACAAGGCTAAGGGGTCAGTACAGGAGCCAGTGGCAGAATCTGTCGAGGCTCAGGAGTAGGTACCGGGCTCCTAGCCCGACGCATCGGCACGTCCTGTATAGAGGGAGAGTGATCCTCTCGGCGCCGACGCTTCTCAGGTGCCAAATCCGTTGACGCCCCAGAGCTCCCAGCACCGTGTGTCGAAGGAGAACGATGACGGTGCTTCTTTGCTTTCGCTCGACGCCCATCATCGAGACTCCTCGGTACCGATGAGGAAGACGTGGAATCCTCATGTCTCCTTGGGGCCGGGGCCAACGAAGGTCGGTCCCGGTGGGCCTGCATAACAGGAGGCCTCGAGACAGGTGGAGACCCACTCGATGTCTCACTGCTCCCAGCACGAGTTGGTCGTTCCGCAGCCATTACCTTAGCTCCCGATGTCGATGCATTCCTCAATGTCGACGTCGAAGGACCGGATCGAGCCCCAAAAAGCTTCTCTCGTTGGGCTTCTCGAGACACTTGAGTCCGTTTCTTCATATGAAGACACAGACTACAAGCAGCTGGGCTGTGGTTGGGCCCAAGGCACTGGATACACCAAGCGTGGGTATCGGTACCTGAGATAGTCCGGTTGCACCGAGTACAACGTTTGAAGCCGCTGGGTGTCTTAGATGACATGGAAGAAAAAACGGCTTCGGCGAAATCAAAAGACGCGATCATGCCTGTTAAAAGAAAAAACGGTACGAAAAAAAGGGAGCAAGCCGGCCTCGTTGACAAAGAAAACTTAAAAAAGGGGCAAAAAAGTAAAGAAAACTACGGGAGTTTTTTTTTTTTTTAACTGTAAATTCTACTACAAATAATAAAAGAACAAAGACAAAAAAAGTGAGCGGGAATGCTCATACAACGGGTGGGAAGGTGGCCGCGCTCGCGCGCCACTAGACTCTAGAAGGGAGGGTTGTATTTTGTTTGCAAAATAGCCATCCGATTCCCGGGCCGACGCGGACGTCGACCCACATGTGAGAACAAGCAGCCTGCTTGTCCTCGGAGAAGCATAATTATAAAACTACCCTCCGCACCATATTTTTTCCTTTCTCAGCTTTCTACTTGTTTAATCAATCCAAAAAGACAAACTGGTGTAGTTTCAAAGAACTCAGAGTACACAACAACAGAGGATTTGGATTCCAATTATTTATTTGCTGCAGCATGATGTGTACGCTCATTAAGCTTTATGAGAGAGAGAGAGAGAGAGAGAGAGAGAGAAAGAGACTCTCCCTTACACAAATTCACACACACAAAAAAATTGTTTTTCTGGACCTAACATTTTACACCCTGTTCATGACCAAGATGCATTATTATGCCAGAAAATGGATGAGAATGCTGGGGTCATTATGGTAAAGCGAAGATACTTAACCTGTTGCAGGTATTTTCCGAGAACAGCAGGCCATTTATTCTCTCACATGTGGGTGAAGTCATCCACGGCGTCTGGTGCAGAAACGTTGCTCAGCATACTGTTTCTTTAAACATTCGAGGTATTCCTTCCAGAACACATGCGCGGGTGCCTTCCCGTCCGACTCACAAGCACGGGACCAATTAGTACAATAACAACTCCAAGGGGAGGTGGGAGGGTATGTGAGAATAAGTGGCCAGCTGTCTTCTGAGAATATCTGCTACAGGCAAGAATCTTCGCTTTCTCCAAGGACAGCAGGACAGTTAATTCTCACATGCGAGGATCCCTAGCTACCAGGCTCACCAAAAACATTAGGACAACAGGAACTCGCAACGCGAGTTCAAAGAAGTCAATTAATCTGAAACTACTTACGGTAAAATTATGTATCATACCTGATAATTTTCTTTCCATTAATCATAGCTGATCAATCCATAGACTGGTGGGTTGTGTCCATCTACCAGCAGGTGGAGATAGAGAGCAAACTTTTGCCTCCCTATATGTGGTCATGTGCTGCCGGAAACTCCTCAGTATGTCGATATCAAAGCTCCATCCGCAGGACTCAGCACTTAGAGAATTACACCCACAAAGGGACACTCTGCCCAGCTCACCACCGCCGAAACGGGGGAGGGGAATTAACCCAGCTCATCCCCACACAAGTGGGGGAGGGGAATCCGTCCAGCTCATCCCCGCGGAGCGGGGGAGGGACACCACCCCGCCGATGCGGGGGGATCTGGCTTATCCTGCAACCGCAACCGCGGGAGGAGCTGACTGACCCTAACACCGCCGAAGCTGGAGGGGTACAAAGCTGCCCTACTGCCGCACGAAGCGGGAGGGAGCGCCGGCAGAATTTATGTCTCAATCCAGCCCCGTAAAACGGAGGGGAGAGGAATGCAGCAGCTCACTGTAACACAAATTCGTCTCAACTCTTGAAGAATCCATTGAAAACTTGAACACGAAGTCCTCCTGAACAGGAACTGAAGACTAAACTTGAACCTGAAATGTAACCAGAATATAAACAATACAGATATCTGAGTGGGGCTATGGATTGATCAGCTATGATTAATGGAAAGAAAATTATCAGGTATGATACATAATTTTACCTTCCATATCATCATGCTGATCAATCCATAGACTGGTGGGATGTACCGAAGCAGTACTCACCCAGGGCGGGACATTGAAATCCCTGACCGCAACACTGAAGCTCCAAACCGGGCCTCCGCCCGAGCAGCCACAGCCAAGTGGTAATGCCTGGAGAAGGTATGGGCCGATGCCCAAGTTGCCGCCTTGCAAATCTCTTCCAAGGAGACGGACCCGGCCTCTGCCATCGAGGCCGCCTGAGCTCTAGTGGAGTGAGCCTTCAGCTGGATAGGCGGCACCTTCCCCGCGGCCACATAAGCCGCTGCAATGGCTTCCTTGACCCATCTTGCCACTGTAGGCTTAGAAGCCTGCAGACCCTTACGAGGACCTGCAAACAGGACAAACAGATGATCCGATTTCCGGAAATCATTGGTCACTTCCAAGTATCTGATGATGACTCGTCTCACATCCAGATATTTGAGAGCAGAGTATTCCTCTGGGTAGTCCTCCCTACGAAAGGAAGGGAGACAGAGCTGCTGATTCACATGGAAGCGAGAAACAATCTTGGGCAGGAAGGAAGGCACTGTGCGAATAGTCACTCCTGCCTCAGTGAACTGCAGAAAAGGCTCTCGACATGAGAGTGCCTGGAGCTCGGAAACTCTTCTGGCTGAAGTGATAGCCACCAAAAAGACTGCTTTCAACGTCAGGTCTTTCAGAGATGCCCTCGACAAGGGTTCAAAAGGCGGCTTCTGCAAGGCTCTTAGCACCAGGTTGAGATTCCACGCAGGCACCACTGAGCGCAGAGGAGGGCGCAGGTGATTAACTCCCTTGAGAAAACGCACCACATCTGGCTGCGAAGCCAGGGAAGCACCCTTCAGGCGGCCCCTGAAGCAAGCCAGAGCCGCTACCTGGACTTTAAGGGAACTGAGCGACAGGCCTTTCTCCAGACCTTCTTGCAGGAACGCCAACACTGAAGAAATTGGAGCAGTGAAGGGAGAAAGTGAGCCTGCTGCACACCACGCTGAAAAGGTACGCCAAACCCTGGCGTAAGCAGTAGAAGTAGAGCGCTTCCTCGCTCTCAGCATAGTGGCGATGACCTTGTCTGAGAAGCCCTTCTGTCTCAGACGCTGCCGCTCAATAGCCAGGCCGTAAGACCAAAGGGGGAGGGATCCTCCATCACCACGGGACCCTGATGTAACAGGCCCTGCTCCACTGGCAGCCGCAGAGGAACGTCGACTGAGAGCCTGATCAAGTCTGCATACCAGGGACGTCTGGGCCAGTCCGGACCCACCAGGATTACCCGGCCCGGATGCTTCGCCACCCGGTCTAGCACCCTGCCCAACATGGGCCAGGGCGGGAACACATAGAGAAGCTCTTGTGTCGGCCACTGTTGGAGAAGAGCATCTACTCCCAGGGATCGAGGGTCCCGTCCTCTGCTGAAAAAGCGCGGCACTTGGCCGATGACGCCATCAGATCTAGGCTCGGCTGGCCCCAGCGCTTCGTGATGTCCAAGAACACCTGAGCAGATAGCTGCCACTCTCCGGGCTCCAAGGTATGGCGACTGAGAAAGTCCGCCTTGACATTCATGACTCTGGCAATGTGAGCCGCTGACAGCTGTTCCAGGTTCGCTTCCGCCCACTGGCATAGATTCATGGCCTCCTTGGCTAGAGGGGCGCTCTTGGTACCTCCCTGGCGGTTGACATAGGCCACAGCCGTGGCATTGTCCGACAGGACCCGTACTGGCTTCAACGCCAGTACCGGGATGAACTCCAAAAGCGCCAACCGAATGGCTCTGAGTTCCAGGAGGTTGATAGACCACTTTGCCTCTGCAGGAGACCAGAGCCCCTGCGCTGTCCTTCCCAAGCAGTGGGATCCCCAGCCCGTCAAAGAGGCGTCCGTCGTGACGACAATCCACTCCGGGGTCACGAGAGGCATCCCTGCAGACAACTTGTCTGTCTGCAACCACCAGCTCAGCGCCTTGCGCACTGCTGGGTCCAAGGGAAGGCGCACAGCATAATCCTCCAACACCGGAGTCCAGCGCTGCAGCAGAGAGTGTTGTAGTGGTCTCATATGAGCCCTGGCCCAGGGCACTACTTCCATCGTGGCCGTCATAGAGCCCAACAGCTGCACATAGTCCCAAGCCCGAAGAGGAGAGGCTACTAGGAACTGGTCCACCTGAGCCTGAAGTTTGACAATCCGATTGTCTGGCAGGAACACTCTGCCCACTTGGGTGTCGAATCGAACTCCCAGATACTCCAGGGACTGAGTCGGGCGCAGCTGGCTTTTCTCCCAGTTGATGATCCATCCCAGGGAGCTCAAAAGAGCAACCACCCGGTCCACAGCCTTGCCACACTCTGCATAAGAGGGGGCTCGGATCAACCAGTCGTCCAGATAAGGATGGACTTGTACTCCTTCCTTTCTCAGGAAGGCCGCGATGACCACCATTACTTTGGAGAAGGTCCGCGGAGCAGTAGCCAACCCGAACGGGAGGGCTCTGAACTGGAAGTGTCGGCCCAGTACTGCAAAACGCAGGAAGCGTTGATGAGGAGGCCAGATGGGAATATGCAGGTATGCTTCCTTGATGTCCAAGGATGCCAGGAACTCCCCTGCCTTCACTGCCGCTATAACAGAGCGGAGAGTCTCCATGCGAAAGTGCCGAACTTTCAAGGCCCGATTGACCCCTTTGAGGTCGAGGATAGGCCGTACAGAACCTCCTTTCTTTGGCACCACAAAGTAAATGGAGTAACGTCCCTTGCCAAGCTGATTTTCTGGCACCGGAACGACCGCACCCAGGCGGATCAGATTTTCCAAGGTCTGCTGCACTGCCACAGCTTTGACCGGAGACTTGCAGGGAGAGAGTACAAACCCGTCTCTTAAGGGTCGGCAGAACTCTAGCTTGTAGCCGTCTCTGATGACTTCCAGCACCCAAGCGTCTGAAGTTACTCTGGTCCACTCGCCCAGAAACGAGGACAGGCGTCCTCCAATCTGCACTGGGCCATGGACCAAGACCCCGTCATTGGGTACAAGACCCTGGGGGAGGACCGGAGGACGTACCTCCGGGACGGCGGTCTCTGCGAAAGGAATGCTGCTTGGGGGAGAAGTTCCTCTTGAAAGAAGAGGAGGCAGAGGAGCCCGACTTGCCCGGGCGGTACCGACGGACCTCTTGAAACCGTCCTCTGGAGTTACCGGGGCGAGCACTAGGCCGAGCCCTGGCCTCTGGTAACCTCTTGCCCTTAGACGTGCCGAGATCGGTCACAATTTTGTCCAGCTCGACCCCAAAGAGCAGCTTGCCTTTAAAAGGCAACTTAGCCAGGCGGGACTTAGAGGCGTGGTCAGCAGACCAATGCTTCAGCCATAGCCACCGCAACGCACAGAGACTGTCTGAGCCATACCTTTAGCTGAGGCTCTCAAGACATCATACAGTAAGTCTGCCAAATAAGCCAAGCCCGATTCCAGGGCCGGCCAATCAGCCCTCAAGGAAGGATCCGAGGGGGAAGCCCGCTGTACAATCGTCAGGCACGCCCTGGCCACATAGGAGCCGCAAACTGAGGCCTGCAAACTTAAAGCAGCCGCCTCGAAGGACGACCTTAAGGCCACCTCTAATCTTCTATCTTGGGCGTCCTTTAGGGCCGTGCCACCTTCCACCGGCAACGCCGTTTTCTTAGTCACCGCAGTGATTAAAGAATCCACGGTAGGCCAAAGAAAGGCCTCACGTTCACTTTCAGGCAAAGGATAGAGGCGGGACATAGCCCTAGCCACTTTGAGGCTCGCTTCCGGGACATCCCATTGAGCCGAAATTAAGGTGTGCATGGCATCATGCACGTGGAAGGTTCTAGGCGGGCGCTTCGTCCCCAGCATAATTGCGGAGCCAACAGGGGCTGAGGGAGAGACGTCCTCCGGAGAGGAAATCTTCAAAATGCCCATGGCCTGCATCAACAGGTTGGGCAAATCCTCTGAGTGAAAGATCCGCGCTGCAGAGGGGTCATCCGCTCCATCCGAGCGGGAATCCGTCTCCTCCAAGGAATCCCCAAAGGACCGTTGGGAGAACTCAGATACGCTGCCCTCATCTACATCCGAGGAGACAAAGTCCTCTAAGGCCTGGGAATCCACCCGAGGGCGTTTATTTCCGGAGGCCTCAATCCCTTTATCGGACAAGGGGGCAGGGGCAGCGTTTTGCATAAGAAAAGCCTGATGCAGCAGCAAAATAAACTCGGGGGAGAAACCCCCCAGACTGTGCACTTCAGCAGCCTGGGCCACAGCCCTAGACGCACCCTAAACCGGCGCTCGCAAGAGCGGGGGAGAAACATGCTGCGCATCCAAGATGGCGTCCGGCACGACACTCCGAGAAGGAGCCGCGCGGGAAGAACGGCGCTTAATTTTAGCCACCTTTTTGCCGTCGCCCAAATCAAGGGCGGCCAAGGCATTAACGTCTCCCAGCTCAAGGGCGGTCCAAGAAGAAGCCGTCCGAGCAGAGTGGCCGGCGAAGATGGCGGAGGCGAGCAGCGGGGGATGGGCGTTTATGGCGGGAAAAACCGCCGCGCCGGAGGGAGAACCGGGACACTGACCGGCCTCTGAACTGACCCCCAAGAAGGGCGAATCAGACTTTAAGACCCCCGCATCCCCGCTAGAAGCGTACACGCGGTCCGGGGAGCGATTCTTCGCGCCCTCGCCCTCCGACGCCATAGGCCACGTGGAGATCGATCGAGGAACCCCCTGCCCGCTATAAAAAGGTAAAAAATTACCTGCTTCTTGCTCCGAGCTGTAACGACCTGGTGTCCCAGTGAGTAGCTGCAATAAACGTTTAAATAAACGTCGAAAATAAATGTCTTTAAAGGACGTCAAAATTTTATTTATTTATTTATTTTTTAAACGGAGCCAGCGGGAGGGGGGAGAAAAGGAGGGACCTGGCGCCACCAGGTTTGCACTTGCTCAAGAAGAGCCCTCAACCCCAGGCACTCAACAAAACCTAAAAATTAGGCTTGGAGGCCTAGCCAGAGCTGCTGCTGTGTGTGACCACCACCTGCTGAGATAGAGAACATACTGAGGAGTTTCCGGCAGCACATGACCACATATAGGGAGGCAAAAGTTTGCTCTCTATCTCCACCTGCTGGTAGATGGACACAACCCACCAGTCTATGGATTGATCAGCATGATGATATGGAAATAGTGGTTAAGAGAGTGTAGCCTGGAAAAGAATAAAATGGGCCTAGGAGATGAAGTTGGATTCTAGACCCCAAATAAATTCTGCAGAACTGTCTGTCCAAACCGATTGTCGTGTTGGGTATCTTGTTTATCTTGCTCAAGGAAATAGTGGGATGTGAATGCCTGGACAAGACCATGTTGCAGTCTTGCAAATCTCCTCTATGGAGGCTGATCTCAAGTGGGCTACCGATGCAGCCATGGCTCTAACATTGTGAAAGAAACAAGTGGAAAAACAACTTCAAAGGATCAATCCAAGACAAGAGATAAGGTGCTCCAAAAAACTTTATTGAGGACCCAACACGGTCCGTGTTTCGGTTTTAGAAAAAACCTTCATCAGGGGTCAGTCAGTAGTCGCACAAAAGATATACTGATAGACAATGGAGCTCATAAGTTGTGGTCTCTTGAATGTACAGAAAAGTGTAGCCTGGTACCAGGCTACACTTTTCTGTACATTCAAGAGACCACAACTTATGAGCTCCATTGTCTATCAGTATATCTTTTGTGCGACTACTGACTGACCCCTGATGAAGGTTTTTTCTAAAACCGAAACACGGACCGTGTTGGGTCCTCAATAAAGTTTTTTGGAGCACCTTATCTCTTGTCTTGGATTGATCCCTTGAAGTTGTTTTTCCACTTGTTTCTTTCGTTGTTGGACTTCTGTGGAAATTTTTGGACCTTTTTTGATATCTAACATTGTGAGCCAGACATGACACTCAAGAATATGACCAGTTTAGGCATAAGTAAAAGATATGCAACCTACCAGCCAACTGGAAATTGTGCGTTTCCCTGATGGCGACCCCCATCCTGTTGGGATCAAAAGAAATAAAAAGCTTGGTGAACTGTCTATGGGGGTCTAGTCCGCTCCAGGTAAGGTCAATGCTCGCTTGCAGTCCAGAGTATGCAGTGCGCTTTTCCAGGATAGGCATGAGGTTTGGGAAAGAACGTTGGAAAGACAATAGACTGATTTAGATGGAAGTCCAACACTACCATAGGCAGGAACGTGAAGTGTGTGCAGAGAACTCCTCTCTTATGATGAAACTTTCTGTAAGGTGGATCCGCTACTAAAGTCTGAAAGCTCACTGACCCTGCGAGCTGAAGTAACTGCCACCAAAAACAAGACCTTCCAGGTCAAGTAGTTATACCGTATTTTTCGGACTATAAGACGCACCGGACCATAAGATGCACCTAGGGTTTAGAGGAGGGAAATAGGAAAAAAAAATTTTTTCCTTTTTCCCTCCTCAAACCTAGGTGCTCCGGTGCGTCTTGTCCGAATCCCTCCCTCCGAGTTCGGGATCGCCCTCCCCCCGGCCCTGTCACCACTTCTCCCTACTCACGTCACGCGATCTTCCCTGGTGGTCTAGTGACGTCGGGGCAGGAAAGAGCCCCCTCTTTCCTGCCCAGCGCGCTGCTCTCCATCCTCCTGTATGCTGCCTGACGGTCTCGGCGAGATTCAAAATGGCCGCCGAGAATTGAAGTCTCGGCGGCCATTTTGAATCTCGCCGAGACCGTCAGGCTGCATACAGGAGGATGGAGAGCAGCGCACTGGGCAGGAAAGAGGGGGCTCTTTCCTGCCCCGACGTCACTAGACCACCAGGGAAGATCGCGTGACATGAGTAGGGAGAAGTGGTGACAGGGCCGGGGGGAAGGCGATCCAGAACTCGGAGGGCGGGCGGGCGGCCTGCCAGCCAGCCAGCCAAATCTACCTTCGGACTATAAGATGCACCCCCCATTTTCCTCCCAAATTTTTGGGGAAAAAAGTGCGTCTTATAGTCCGAAAAATACGGTAGTTTATTAAAAGACTTTCTATACCACCTTTTCTGGATAGGTCAAAGCGGTGCACAAACTAAGAAATATTTAAGGAAAAGAATGCCATTCTTGAGAGAAAAGAGACAAAGACAAAGAGCATAGAAACAAAAATAAATAAATTATTAAAAATACAAGTTAAGGAGGACTCCAAGATGGCCGCATGCATGTAGCAACGCAGCAGACCGCGATTTCCTTTTCACTTACACTATGCCGAAACAGAGAGGGAAGGCCTCGGTCCGAGCTCCCCCGACGCCTACCTCTACTTTTGTTGGTCCTTTGGACAGATTTGCTCGGCCTACGGGACAAAGCATACAGCTCGGGAGCGATGCCTTAGGAGACGCCACTGCTAAGGAGGGCATTATGGCATCTCCAGGACTTGATGATACCTTAAGCCCTGACGAGAGGACTCCGCTCCTGCAACCTCAGCGGATGAGCTCTCCCTCCCTGGATTCGAGAGGCCCAGTACCGGAAGGTGAAAGGGAATCCTCCCTGAGTGAAGCTCATATGGAACAACTGGTGAGGGAGCCTGTGGGTCAAAGTTTACCCTCAGAGAGAAGCACTCCGATATTAACTGAGGCGGGGACAGCTACAGAAATGGAACAGGTCCTAGAACCTACTCTTGGAATTCCTCCTGGAACTCTGATAAAACCGGCAGAGGTAACCCTAAATTCATTGTGGGACTTAATGGCTCAAATGTCCCAGTCATTCTTTAAACAAACTAATCTTATGTTACAGAAATCAGTTGAAACTGAGAAAAAAGTGGAGAAAAATGCCTCTGACTTAAAGACTCTTGAAACTCGTTTTGAAAATATAGAAAAGGAGGTTTTAAAAGTTGGGAATATTCAAAGTACTATACTTAAAGATGTTTCGAATCTTAGAAATAAGGGGGAGATATATAACTATATGAGTAGGCACAATTTAAGATTTGTGAATTTTCCAATGGTAAATTTGATTAGTCCACTAGATATGTTGAAAAGATACTTGAAAGAAGTACTGGAAATTCCAGAATCTAATCTCCCTCCGTTCACTCAATCTTATTATATGCCACAAAAAGAGAGAGCTACATAGGAACAACAATCACCTTTGAACATAACAGACTTTCTTGAAACATCTACTACAGAGCAGGCAACGACAGCAACTTTGGTTGCAGCAGTAGCCCTGCTACCAGACAAACAGTGGATATTTAGACTGTTTTTTCGTAATAAAGAGAAATTATTTTTGGGACATAAAGTATTACTGTTCCCCGATGTTGCAAGGGATACCCAAAGAAAGAGGAAACAGGGGAGGAAGTGATGTCACGAAGCTAAATGGCTGCTTGATTCCTTAGCTCCGCACACTCTCACCCAAAAACGGTGCCAATTGCGGTCAACTGCATCTCCTTTTGAGCGAATTTGCTGAGGACAGGTAGAAAGAGGTGACTCCCAACGCGATGAGTAAAAAAAGTACCGTGCCGCTACGGGATAGCGAGCGCCTGTCCACGCGGCAGTTGGCGAAGGGCCTATCTCAACCTGCGTCCCCGAAGCCGCGGAGCACACTGGAGTCAGAACCGCCCGCCCTCCCGTGAGGAACGGGAGGACCCTGCCCCTACAACAGCCCTCCTGATGGAGCTGAAAAAGTGCTTCGAGGAGATACGAGCCAAAATTCTCGATTCTAAGGAGGAAATCCTCGAACACGTAGACTCACTCAGTGTTGATTTGCAAGAATTAGGGGGCAGGGTGGAGGTGCTTGAATAGAGGGCGGACGAGCAGGCGGAGAAGAATGAGGACGCAGACAGGAGATTGATTAAAATGGCGGAGAAGGTCGAAGAGCTACAATATCACCTAGACGACATCGAAAACAGGGGGCACAGGCAGAATCTCCGCTTCCGTGGGGGTACCAGAAGCTGGAAGATGTCCCGGAGGTGGTGCGCACCATTTCTACAAAGCTGATGGGCGAAAACTTCGACATGGGAGCAATGGGTATCAACAGAGCCCACACAGCATTGGGGAAACCCAGAGATAATAAACCGCGGGACATTGTGGTCAGATTTACAGCATACGGGACCAAGGAGCAGATATGGCAGAAAGCGCGTCTTAATCTGCTACTGGAATACAATGGGTCACGGGTATCGATTTATCAGGACCTCTCATTGTTCACTTTGAACCAGAGAAGAGAAATGAAACCAGTTATTGAAATATTGACCAAGGAGAAGATACCCTATAGGTGGTCCTTTCCGTTTGCTATCTGTTTTGAGATCAAAGGAGAGAGGGCCCGCTGTCGAAAAGTGGAAATGGCATGGCAACATCTGTTTGCAGTGGGTCTGGCCCCGACTGAGGTTCCGCCGGCTGGGATGGCACCCTCCACTAAGGCATGACCACAGCGGTGGAAAAGGGTGCAGAAACCATCGAAGAAGAACACGGCCCAGACGTGAGAGGCAGCGGAGCCGACTGATTATGTTGAATTTGGAACCCAGTGCTCCGTTGGGAGCGTAATGCGAGCCATGGATGTAGTTGGTACCGAAAGGACAATGCATAAGGACTGGACATGAGGTGAGCAGTTGGGAGTGTGTGAAAGCAGCGAGGGTGGGGAAAAGGGTGCGGGGAGGGGGGATTGAGGGGCACTTCGTTTGTAAGTATCTTGACATGAATTTACAAGTGATATCTGTTTGGCTAGTGGGGTCTCTTTCTTAATAGTCCCAAGTACTGTGGGGTCACACTGGTTGGTGGGTCGATATCTGAGGTTGGAGGGGAGGGAATGAGAGGGGGATTTAGGGAGTAGGGAGGGGTTAGATGGGGGAGAGGGTTGGGGTGGGATTGGTAAGAGGGGAGTGGGGAGGTAGGGCTTAGACCAAACATTTCTCTAACAGAATGTTATGAAAGGATAAAGTAGGATGGCGGACCTTAAATTTCTGACTTACAACATAAAGGGACTGAACTCGCCCTATAAGAGGCATGCTTTGGGGTGAGAGTTATGTCTGATGCACTCTCAGGTGGTCTTTCTGCAGGAGACCCAACTCCGTAGAAAGATCGAGGGGCTACTGTCCTCTCGGCAGTACCCCCTGGTGTGTTGTGCATCCGATGTGAAAGGGGCTAAGAAAAGAGGTGTAGCCATCATGTTTCATAAAGATGTCCAGGTTCAGATACTACACGAGAAGAGGGAATCTGAGGGGCGTTATCTATTTGTTCATGTTATGCTGGAGCAGGAGGAATGTACGCTGGCATGTGTGTACGCTCCCAATGAGAGGCAGGAGCGATTTTTCCTCCATCTTCAGAGGGATTTGCAGGCATTTGCATGAGGCAGGGTGCTGGTGGTAGGAGACTTCAATGCGACCATGCAGCCGGGTCTCGATAGGTCTACATCTCCTGCTCCAGGCGATTATAGAGTCTTCTCAGGCTTTGAAAAACTTGGTGGAGGGGCTGGGGCTATGTGATGTGTGGAAACAGGGGAACCATGTGTTTGTTGATAAGACTCTGCTAAGTGGGGGGGGGGGGGGGGGGGGGCATATTTCTATATCAGATCATGCTCCGGTCTGGGCCATCATCCCCTCCATCAGGGAGGATGTTGGAGACAGAAGATGGACCCTTAATAACTGTTTGTTAAAGGACCCGGACACGGTGGCTAGACTTATCCCAGTCCTAAAGGAATATTTTGACATCAATATAGACTCAGGTCCCACACTGGGAGTGGTATGGGATGCCTTCAAGGCAGTAGCAAGGGGCTACTTCATCAAGTGTGCTAGTCAAAGGGCCAGGGTACAAAAGGTACGTTTGGTCCAGTGTATGGAGAGGTTGGGAGCCATGGAGGACAGGTACAGGGCGACTGGCTCTGTGGCTGACTACCGAAGGCTCCAGGAGGTGAAGTTGGAGATGGCTGACTTGCATGAAGAGAGTTTGCAGTTTGTACATGCCCACCTAAAACAGGTATATTATGTAAGCTCTAATAAGCCAGGACGGTTGTTGGTCAATAAATTGCGGATGATGAGGGCTGACCGGCAAATTCTGAAAGTGAAAGATAACAAAGGGACACTGTTGCAGACCTTGACTCTGATTAGGGAGAGATTTGCCCAGTACTACGAATCGTTATACAGGGAGGATGCGGCTGTACAGACTGGGGAAATAGATAAATATTTACAAGACAGAGGCTTGCAGGAGATGTCAGAACATCAAAAGAGAGACCTGGAGGCCCCGGTGCAGTTAGCAGAAGTAGTCCAGGTAATTAAATCAGTCGGCTGGCAAGGCCCCGGGATTAGATGGGTACACAAATGAGTTTTTTAAGACCTTTGGAGGGGCACTGGCACCATATCTGGTGATGGTTATTAATTCAGTGAGAGAGGGGGCTAGGCTCCCCCAATCGATGATGGAGGGCTTTGGTACCGGTAATTCCAAAACCAGGTAAAGACAAGGAAGAATGAGCATCATACCGCCCCATCTCGATACTTAACGCTGACGTCAAGATATTGGCGAAGGTATTGGCGAACCGCCTGGACGAGGTGCTCCCTACCCTAATCCATCCGGACCAAGTTGGCTTCGTAGCCAAGAGGCAGGCGATGGACAACATACGTAGAACGTTGAATTTATTATACAGGGCAAAAGTAAAGGCCATCCCATTAGTGTTGTTAGGATTAATTTTCCCATTGACTTTGGTCCAGTGACTAGCTACTTTCATATCATCTGAGATTACGATTCCCAGGTGTCTCTAGTTTGCATCCTTCTAAATGCTTAGTTGCTAAGCACTCTACCAAAACCCTCATCCACATCCTTGTCACCTCTCGTTTAGACTACTGCAATCTGCTTCTTGCTGGCCTCCCACTTAGTCACCTCTCCCCTCTCCAGTCGGTTCAAAACTCTGCTGCCCGTCTCATCTTCCGCCAGGGTCGCTTTACTCATACTACCCCTTTCCTCAAGAACCTTCACTGGCTCCCTATCCATTTTCGCATCCTGTTCAAACTTCTTCTACTAACCTATAAATGTACTCACTCTGCTGCTCCCCAGTATCTCTCCACACTCGTCCTTCCCTACACCCCTTCCCGTGCACTCCGCTCCATGGATAAATCCTTCTTATCGGTTCCCTTCTCCACTACTGCCAACTCCAGACTTCGCGCCTTCTGTCTTGCTGCACACTACGCCTGGAATAAACTTCCTGAGCCCCTACGTCTTGCCCCATCCTTGGCCACCTTTAAATCTAGACTGAAAGCCCACCTCTTTAACATTGCTTTTGACTCGTAACCACTTGTAACCACTCGCCTCCACCTACCCTCCTCTCTTCCTTCCCGTTCACATTAATTGATTTGATTTGCTTACTTTATTTATTTTTTGTCTATTAGATTGTAAGCTCCTTGAGCAGGGACTGTCTTTCTTCTATGTTTGTGAAGCTGCGTACGCCTTGTAGCGCTATAGAAATGCTAAATAGTAGTAGTAGTAGATTAGACGCGGAAAAGGCCTTTGACAGGGTCTACTGGGGATACTTGGACAAGGTTCTTCAGCAAGTGGGGACTGGGCAGTTCTTTAGGTCCTGGATCCGGGCTCTTTGTTCGGCGCCACAAGCATGCGTGAGAATTAACAGGGGGAACTCATGGGCATTTAGGTTGGGAAGAGGAACTAGACAGGGCTGCCCTCTGTCTCCCTTGTTGTTTGCTTTGGCGATGGAGCCACTAGCAGCGGCAATACGTGAGAATGTCAATATCGCAGGAGTCCGGGTAGGAGCCCAGGAACATAAAATAGCATTATTTGCGGATGACGTTCTCTTGTATTTGACAAAGCCTTTGGTTTCACTCCCCAATCTGATGAGGGAGAGAGTTACACCAGGATATCAGGATATAAGTTGAATGCTAGCAAATCAATGGGTATGACTGTGGGCCTCTCACCAAGTATGTCGGAAACGTTGAAGACATCTTTTGCTTTTAAATGGGCAGAAAGGGATTTACGGTACCTGAGGGTGCAAATTCCTAAACATTTGCCTGAGTTATTTGATGTAAACTACCCGGGACTTAAGAAAGAAATATTAAGAGACTTGGACCGCTGGATGCCTATGGGGATATCTTGGCTGGGCCGGATAGCTACCTATGCGAGTGCCCCGGTCGTTTTTGTCCGGTTTGCAGGAAAGCCTAAACAGGTTCATCTGGAACCAGAAGAGACCGAGGCTCTCCCGGGCGCTCTTGTATAAGAGTAGAAAGGAGGGAGGACTGGGAGTCCCTAACCTCTTCTGGTATTATTGTGCGGCACAGTCAAGGGCGGCGGTAGAGTGGTTCTGTGCAGATGAACATAAGCTATGGGTACAACTGGAGCAACCCTTGGTGGGAGTTCGTAAACTAGGGCATTTAATGTGGTTCCCGGCTAGGCATAGAGGTCGGGTAGATAAATTCCCGCCTACAGTGCAAGCCACATTTTACTACTGGGACCTTATGTTTGGGGAATGCCAGCCCCCAACTTCTGGCCTTGTACCGATAGTGGACAACCCAGGGTTCCCTCCAGGGGTGGGAGACACTGTCTTTTGTAGATGGGCGAAAAACGGTCTAGACATATGGGGACAATTACATGTGGGAACAAAAGTGATACCCTTTGAGAACTTGGTAGAAGACTACAGACTTAGGATGGACGATCGCTATGCACACTTACAGACCCTTCACTATTTGCAAGGACCCACCTATGTAGGATGCATGAAGAGGGAGGCCCATCCCCTGGAGCTTTTGTGTGTAAATTTTAAGTCCACACGGGGTATGATATCTTCCCTGTATACATATCTGATGGCTCGACACAGACCCTCTCTTATACACAGGAGGAGGTGGGAACACGAGTTGAACTTTGCTCTACCAGAGACAGGCTGGGTGCAGCTGGAGGGAGGTATACTGAAGTCTGTACGATCGGTGGCATTGCAGGAGAATACACTCAAAGTATTTTACAGGTGGTACTTAACGCCTGTACGGTTACACCATATGTACCCGTCAGTGACGAGGGCATGTTGGAGGCAGTGTGGGGAGGTGAGTACTATGGGACACATATGGTGGTCTTGCTGCAAGGCACAGGCGTACTGGAGGGGGGTTCAATCTAGGCTCCAACAATGGGTTGGAAGCTCTGTACAGTGGCATCCTCTGATCTTTGTACTGGGGCGGCGGCCTGTGGGACTACAATTGAATCAATGGCTGCTGGTGCGGGGAGCCTTGCAGGCCGCCCGGATTAACCTGGCAAAGAATTGGGTCCAAATAAAATTGTCCATTGGAGCATCTTACCCTTTGTTTGGAGTGATCTCTTGAAGTTGGTTTCTTTTCCACTTTCTTTTGTGCTAAAGAAATGGAAGGCCCCGCGGGTCCCATCGCTAATCGATTGGATTACGAAAGTGAGATAGATATGTGAGATGGAGAGACTGACGGCTGTGAAACGGAGAACTACTGAACCCAAATGGGAAAAAGTGTGGCTGCCTTTCTTGAATGCTTGTTCGTGATAGCTGATGAATGGTCTGAGAAGGGAAGAAGGGGGAAGTGGGGAGGGTAAGGTGGGGGACCATAGGGGATAGAAGGGGGGGTAGGTATTATAAAATTGGATTAAAAAATTGAAGTATACAATGTGTCTACTGTGGGACTGATAACCTCATAAGGTACTTTATGTTTTAATACTGTGGGACCGATGACCTCATAAGGTACTTTATGTTTTAATATTCAATACTATGTTTGGCTCACTGGGACTCTGATGTAATGAGCCGAGTTCAGTATGTTTGGTGTTATGTTCTTAAAGCTCAATAAAGACTTCTATAAATTAAAAAGAAAGAGGAAACAATTCATCTTATTAAAACCAGCTGTTTTACAGCTAGGAGGAACACTCTACTTAAAATTTCCATGCAAATGCATTGTGAATTACAACTCCTTTAAATATGTGTTCATGGACCCGAGCCAATTATCAGCATTTGTAGCTTCTAAAAATGTTACAGGAATATAAAGAAATGGCTTTGTCATAGTTTGCTATATGCTTTATTTCCTTGATATTTCTTGTTTTCTTCTTAAATTTAATCTTGGAATCCTTTTAATGTGGACTTATGTGTTATCACTTATTTACGAATATTTCTTATATTTTTATTTTTCCTTTTTTTTTTGGAAAGTTGTGAAGTTATAACACTTTCTTATTCAAGTGTATATTCTTGAACATGTAATTTGAAATATTAAAATAAATAAATACATTAAAAAAATACAAGTTAAAACATGAAAAACATTCATAGGACGCAACTGTTTTGTTCCCAATCACAGACCACTACCCCAGAGAGACTGTCAGCCCTATGAGGGCAAAGAAAAATGTTTTTAAGGCAACCTGCATTGTTTTAGAGATTGAATTCCAAAGACAGGGAGCCAGAAAGAAAAAAAATTAGAATGTCTAGTAGATTTGTACTAGGCCATTTTGGGTGAGAGAAGTACCAAGCGATGGGCATCCAGGTAGCAAAGCTGTCTAGCAGGGGTGTAAACAGCTATCAGATTAGAAAGATAGAACAGAACACTAAGGTGAAGTGCTTTCAAAGCTAAGCACAAAACTGTAAAGCGAATACCCCAACAGATGGGGAGCCAGTGTAAAGATTTCAACAGAGGGTTACAAGCGTTACGAAGGAATCTGGCTGCAGTATTGTGAAGTGTTTGGGGAAGTTTTAGGTCTGACTGGGGAGACCTGTGTAAACGACATTACAGAAATATGTGATATTAAAAACGCATAGATTAATGTATATAAAGCCTGAAAGTCTGAAAACTTTTTTTAGTGGGCGTAATTTAAGGAGAGCCAAAAACCAAATTGAAGAACTTCCGAAACCTGTTTATGGAAGGAAAGAGGTGTCAAATATGACACCAGATTTAACTGAGGCGAATTGAAGAACCAGTCAACCAACATACAATGGTTTTGTGCTGATTAAGCACCAATTTATTGGACATATACCAGACGGCCATAGGTTTTAAGCAGACTTGATGCGATGAAAAGTTAGAAGAGGAGTGAAACTGGATAAATCAGTAGGATATCATCAGCATATATGTAGAAAGAAATAGAATATTCTTGAATGACAGTAAGCAATGGACTGAGGAAAATATTACATAAGAGAGGTGAGAGGAGGGAACACCACAGCAAAGGTGATGAGGTGATGAGTTGACGAGGTGGCCAAAACTGTTTTTACTTAAAGGAATGGTCTGAAAGAAAAGAAGAAAAACAGCTGTGAACAGTACCTGTGATGCAGTCACAAAAAGACAGGCAAGTAACAGTGAGTTATCTAAAAAGATCAAAGGCAGTGGAGAGATCTAATGAGATAAAGAAGACAACCTTGACCACTTCAAAAGAAGAATGAGCTTCAAGATGAGCAGTAATAATGGTCTATGTATTATGACCGTTTCCAAAGCCGGACTGTCTAGGATGTAATGCAAAAACTTGGTCTACAAAGACAGACACTGTCTGAACACAATGTGTTCAGTCAATTTTGATACAAAACAGAGGTTAAAAACAGAGCAGTCATTTTGCGGGAAAGAAGAATCTAGAATGAATACCTCAAAAATAGGACGAATAATGGCCTTTTTCCACACAAGGGAACAGTACCCGAGGTCAGACAGGTAGCAATCATAGGAAGAGCCAAAGAAAGACTACCATAAGAACGTAAGTGTGGACAGACCAAGGGTCCATCAAGCCCAGAATCCTATTTCCAACAGTGGCCAATACAGGTTACAAGTACCTGGCAAGATCCCAAAACAGTACAATACATTTTATGCTGCTTATCCTAGAAATAAGCAGTGCATTTTCCCCAAGTCCATCTAAAACCCCGCTAAGATAATTGATTTTACCAAATTCTCTGGCAACGAATTACATATTGTGTGAAGAAACATTTTCTCCGATTTGTTTTAAATTTACTAATTAATAGCTTTATTGCATCCCCCCTAGTCCTAGTATTTTACTGAAAATGGAAGAAAAAAAAAAGGTAACTGGGTGGGAAGGAGAGGGAAGAACGAGCTGTGGGGGGGGGGGGGGGGGGGGGGGGGAGAAGTGCGGAGGTTACATTAAAACAGGAGACAGGGTGAGCCTATCTAGCCCATTATATGGGCTGAAGCCAGTAGGCAGAGATTGCCACCATTTTCGCTCACCCAAAACAATCGCCTAAGATTATTAGAAATAAAGGATTGCCTATGTGTGGTAAAAAGTCTAAAGCTGTACTGCTTGGATAGGCAGTGCCTTAAAGGGTGGAAGGCAAAAGGGTGGTTGGTTTTTTTTAATATATATTTCTTATTTGATAGCTTTTTACTTTATTCAAAAGCTTCCCATATGTAGATATTCAATTTTATGATATTTATATCACTAAAACAACTTTAAAATTATTATAGCTGGTAGAAACAACACTTATAAACTCTGTATTTTGTGTTCATTTTTCTACACTGTTCTATACAATACAGGTGGCCAAATTTCAGTGAGGATATCCTGTTTCTTGATGGGTTCATCTTAACTGTTGTTGTAATCTGCCTTGGGAAGCCTGGTGTTATAAAGATTGAGTATATTGAAATTAAATGGAAGTAAAATTAAACTCTCCTTTCACTGGGGCACATAGAATCACATCATCATCTGTTGTGTAGAAGTTTATATTTTAGATACACAAATAGCTTATTCTGTTTTGAACATGTTTCAGGGACAAGTGGTTTTATAAGTCAAAACAAAAATAAATATCTTGTTTCATGCAGATCTCTTTTGTTTAAACAAAACTAAATGGGTTAAAAGCCCCTAATGCAGTCCTCTGGTTTTCTTATTTTGTTCTTGTGATGACTTATACTGTGGCAAAACTGAAAACTCTTATCTCTATCTGGTCAATAATAAAAGGAGATCATTGTGAACACTGTCCACCCTAAAAGGTTGTTTTGTGGCTGTACATGACAAATTGTGATATTGAATAAATAAGTGTATGTTTGTGACCCTAGTCATGCATCCAAAGGTTATATAATCCTTTCAAGAAAGTCAGTTAATCATTTAAATTATTAGTGAAACGTAACCACAGAAGCATGGTATGGTCGCATTTTCAATATGGGAATACTAGAGCCCAGCTAAGGAACAGGTTATTTTGAGTTAGCCTTCACTGGACTAAATTTGCTTTCCTAACAAAGTTGAGATTAGCATGTATACCACCAAATTGGCCATTTAAAAGTTTAATGATGCCACGTGTTCAGAATTCATAAACGTGTAAATAGTTATTCAATGATCACATGAACACACCAGAATAGGCATACACGCATTGCAAAAGTAAACAACTTCTACAGAGTACATCCAAAATTTAATTTTTATTTTCTCATTTCCATCTTCCAAAATTCCAGACAGCAAATGTACAGATCAGTATGACCCAAAGCAGTCCAAAACAAGTCAAGTCAGAAACAACACAGTTTACACCTAATTGTTCAACCACTCTTAGGATTCGCCTTTGGGTTTAAAAAGCAGAACCATGTGCATGTAAGGACTAAATAAACTAATAAGTTTAAAGCAAATACCCTTCATATATAATATTTGGTAGCAATAATGAAACAGTGATGGAATATTCACATAGTAAGCAGCCTGAGCCAACAAATTTATATTCCACTGAACATAATTAACTTTGCATGAACTTGGCGGCTATTACTGTGCCGAACTGGACAATGTTGGCACCTAAATGTGGACTCTGGACAGAACTTGTGAATGAAGGAAGCCCTTCCCTCATTATTCAAGCAACCAGGAAAATAAATAAATGGAGGTGTGGGCAGGGAGAGGGTCTCTTCTCCAAGCATAAAAGCCCTAGCTGCTTCTGCTTTTCCTCATAGGGAAGTCATCCCAACCCCTTTATCATTTTAATCGCCCTTCTCTGTACCTTTTGTAATTCCACTATATTTTTTTTTGAGATGCAGTGACCACAATTGCACACAGTATTCGAGGTGTGGTTGCACCATGGAGCAATACAGCGAATGCTACATACCTGTAGAAGGTATTCTCTGAGGACAGCAGGCTGATTGTTCTCACTGATGGGTGACGTCCACGGCAGCCCCTCCAATCGGAATCTTCCTAGCAAAGTCCTTTGCTAGTCCTCGCGCGCCCGCGCGCATGTGCGGCCGTCTTCCCGCCCGAAACCGGCTCGAGCAGGCCAGTCCAGTATGTAGCAAGACAATACACTTCAAGGGAAGACACAACTCCAAAGGGGAGGCGGGCGGGTTTGTGAGAACAATCAGCCTGCTGTCCTCGGAGAATACCTTCTACAGGTATGTAGCATTCGCTTTCTCCGAGGACAAGCAGGCTGCTTGTTCTCACTGATGGGGTATCCCTAGCCCCCAGGCTCACTCAAAACAAGAACCATGGTCAATTGGGCCTCGCAACGGCGAGGACATAACTGAGATTGACCTAAAAAAATTACCAACTAACTGAGAGTGCAGCCTGGAACAGAACAAACAGGGCCCTCGGGGGGTGGAGTTGGATCCTAAAGCCCAAACAGGTTCTGAAGAACTGACTGCCCGAACCGACTGTCGCGTCGGGTATCCTGCTGCAGGCAGTAATGAGATGTGAATGTGTGGACAGATGACCACGTCGCAGCTTTGCAAATTTCTTCAATGGAGGCTGACTTCAAGTGGGCCACCGACGCAGCCATGGCTCTAACATTATGAGCCGTGACATGACCCTCAAGAGCCAGCCCCGCCTGGGCGTAAGTGAAGGAAATGCAATCTGCTAGCTAATTGGATATGGTGCGTTTCCCTACAGCCACTCCCCTCCTATTGGGATCAAAAGAAACAAACAATTGGGCGGACTGTCTGTGGGGCTGTGTCCGCTCCAGGTAGAAGGCCAATGCTCTCTTGCAGTCCAATGTGTGCAGCTGACGTTCAGCAGGGCAGGAATGAGGACGGGGAAAGAATGTTGGCAAGACAATTGACTGGTTCAGATGGAACTCCGACACGACCTTTGGCAAGAACTTAGGGTGAGTGCGGAGGACTACTCTGTTATGATGAAATTTGGTGTAAGGGGCCTGGGCTACCAGGGCCTGAAGCTCACTGACTCTACGAGCTGAAGTAACTGCCACCAAGAAAATGACCTTCCAGGTCAAGTACTTCAGATGGCAGGAGTTCAGTGGCTCAAAAGGAGGTTTCATCAGCTGGGTGAGAACGACATTGAGATCCCATGACACTGTAGGAGGCTTGACAGGGGGCTTTGACAAAAGCAAACCTCTCATGAAGCGAACAACTAAAGGCTGTCCCGAGATCGGCTTACCTTCCACATGGTAATGGTATGCACTGATTGCGCTAAGGTGAACTCTTACAGAGTTGGTCTTGAGACCAGACTCAGACAAGTGCAGAAGGTATTCAAGCAGGGTCTGTGTAGGACAAGAGCGAGGAGCTAGGGCCTTGCTGTCACACCAGACGGCAAACCTCCTCCATAGAAAGAAGTAACTCCTCTTAGTGGAATCTTTCCTGGAAGCAAGCAAGACGCGGGAGACACCCTCTGACAGACCCAAAGAGGCAAAGTCTACGCTCTCAACATCCAGGCCGTGAGAGCCAGGGACCAGAGGCTGGGATGCAGAAGAGCCCCTTCGTCCTGCGTGATGAGGGTCGGAAAACACTCCAATCTCCACGGTTCTTCTGAGGATAACTCCAGAAGAAGAGGGAACCAGATCTGACGCGGCCAAAAAGGAGCAATCAGAATCATGGTGCCTCGGTCTTGCTTGAGTTTCAACAAAGTCTTCCCCACCAGAGGAATGGGAGGATAAGCATACAGCAGGCCCTCCCCCCAGTCCAGGAGGAAGGCATCCGATGCCAGTCTGCCGTGGGCCTGAAGCCTGGAACAGAACTGAGGGACTTTGTGGTTCGCTCGAGATGCGAAGAGATCCACCAAGGGGGTGCCCCACGCTTGGAAGATCTGGCGCACCACTCGGGAGTTGAGCGACCACTCGTGAGGTTGCATAATCCTGCTCAGTCTGTCGGCCAGACTGTTGTTTACGCCTGCCAGATATGTGGCTTGGAGCACCATGCCGAGACGGCGAGCCCAGAGCCACATGCTGACGGCTTCCTGACACAGGGGGCGAGATCCGGTGCCCCCCTGCTTGTTGACATAGTACATGGCAACCTGGTTGTCTGTCTGAATTTGGATAATTTGATGGGACAGCCGATCTCTGAAAGCCTTCAGAGCGTTCCAGATCGCTCGCAACTCCAGGAGATTGATCTGTAGACCGCGTTCCTGGAGGGACCAGCTTCCTTGGGTGTGAAGCCCATCGACATGAGCTCCCCATCCCAGGAGAGACGCATCCGTGGTCAGCACTTTTTGTGGCTGAGGAATTTGGAAGGGACGTCCCAGAGTCAGATTGGACCAAATCGTCCACCAATACAGGGATTCGAGAAAACTCGTGGACAGGTGGATCACGTCTTCTAGATCCCCAGCAGCCTGAAACCACTGGGAAGCTAGGGTCCATTGAGCAGATCTCATGTGAAGGCGGGCCATGGGAGTCACATGAACTGTGGAGGCCATGTGGCCCAGCAATCTCAACATCTGCCGAGCTGTGATCTGCTGGGACGCTCGCACCCGCGAGACGAGGGACAACAAGTTGTTGGCTCTCGCCTCTGGGAGGTAGGCGCGAGCCGTCCGAGAATCCAGCAGAGCTCCTATGAATTCGAGTCTCTGCGCTGGGAGAAGATGGGACTTTGGGTAATTTATCACAAACCCCAGTAGCTCCAGGAGGCGAATAGTCATCTGCATGGACTGCAGGGCTCCTGCCTCGGATGTGTTCTTCACCAGCCAATCGTCGAGATATGGGAACACATGCACCCCCAGCCTGCGAAGTGCCGCTGCTACTACAGCTAGGCACTTTGTGAACACCCTGGGCGCAGAGGCGAGCCCAAAGGGTAGCACACAGTACTGGAAGTGGCGTGTGCCCAACTGAAATCGCAGATACTGCCTGTGAGCTGGCAGTATCGGGATGTGTGTGTAGGCATCCTTCAAGTCCAGAGAGCATAGCCAATCGTTTTGCTGAATCATGGGGAGAAGGGTGCCCAGGGAAAGCATCCTGAACTTTTCTTTTACGAGATATTTGTTCAGGGCCCTTAGGTCTAGGATGGGACGCATCCCCCCTGTTTTCTTTTCCACAAGGAAGTACCTGGAATAGAATCCCAGCCCTTCTTGCCCGGATGGCACGGGCTCGACCGCATTGGCGCTGAGAAGGGCGGAGAGTTCCTCTGCAAGTACCTGCTTGTGCTGGAAGCTGTAGGATTGAGCTCCCGGTGGACAATTTGGAGGTTTTGAGGCCAAATTGAGGGTGTATCCTTGCCGGACTATTTGCAGAACCCACTGATCGGAGGTTATGAGAGGCCACCTTTGGTGAAAAGCTTTTAACCTCCCCCCGACCGGCAGGTCGCCCGGCACTGACACTTGGATGTCGGCTATGCTCTGCTGGAGCCAGTCAAAAGCTCGTCCCTTGCTTTTGCTGGGGAGCCGCGGGGCCTTGCTGAGGCGCACGCTGCTGACGAGAGCGAGCGCGCTGGGGCTTAGCCTGGGCCGCAGGCTTTCGAGAAGGAGGGTTGTACCTACGCTTGCCAGAAGAGTAGGGAACAGTCCTCCTTCCCCCAAAAAATCTTCTACCTGTAGAGGTAGATGCTGAAGGCTGCCGGCGGGAGAACTTGTCGAATGCGGTATCCCGCTGGTGGAGATGCTCTACCACCTGCTCGACTTTCTCTCCAAAAATATTGTCCGCACGGCAAGGCGAGTCCGCAATCCGCTGCTGGAGTCTATTTTCCAGGTCGGAGGCACGCAGCCATGAGAGCCTGCGCATCACCACACCTTGAGCAGCGGCCCTGGACGCAACATCAAAGGTGTCATACACCCCTCTGGCCAGGAATTTTCTGCACGCCTTCAGCTGCCTGACCACCTCCTGAAAAGGCTTGGCTTGCTCAGGGGGGAGAGCATCAACCAAGCCCGCCAACTGCCGCACATTGTTCCGCATGTGTATGCTCGTGTAGAGCTGGTAAGACTGCATTTTGGCCACGAGCATAGAAGAATGGTAGGCCTTCCTCCCAAAGGAGTCTAAGGTTCTAGAGTCTTTGCCCGGGGGCGCCGAAGCATGCTCCCTAGAACTCTTAGCCTTCTTTAGGGCCAGATCCACAGAGTCGTGAGGCAACTGAGTGCGCATCAGCTCTGGGTCCCCATGGATCCGGTACTGGGACTCGATCTTCTTGGGGATGTGGGGATTACTTAGTGGCTTGGTCCAGTTCGCAAGCAATGTCTTTTTCAGGACATGGTGCAAGGGAACAGTGGACGCTTCCTTAGGTGGAGAAGGATAGTCCAGGAGCTCAAACATTTCAGCCCTGGGCTCGTCCTCCACAACCACCGGGAAGGGGATGGCCGTAGACATCTCCCGGACAAAGGAAGCAAAAGACAGACTCTCGGGAGGAGAAAGCTGTCTTTCAGGAGAGGGAGTGGGATCGGAAGGAAGACCCTCAGACTCCTCGTCAGAGAAATATCTGGGGTCTTCTTCTTCTTCCCACGAGGCCTCACCCTCGGTGTCAGACACAAGTTCACGGACCTGTGTCTGCAACCTCGCCCGGCTCGACTCCGTGGAGCCACGTCCATGATGGAGGCGTCGAGAGGTAGACTCCCTCGCCCGCATCGGCGAAGCTCCCTCCGCCGACGTAGTCGGGGAGCCCTCCTGGGAGGTGGCCGCAGTCGGCACCGCACGCGGTACCGACGTCGGGGACCTCACCCCGGGCGATGGGCCAGCCGGCGCTACGCTCGACGGTACCGGAGGCGCAAGCACCGCCGGTACCGGAGGGGTAGGGCGCAACAGCTCTCCAAGAATCTCTGGGAGAACGGCCCGGAGGCTCTCGTTCAGAGCGGCTGCAGAGAAAGGCAGGGAGGTCGATGCAGGCGTCGACGTCAGAACCTGTTCCGGGCGTGGAGGCTGTTCCGGGCTGTCCAGAGTGGAGCGCATCGACACCTCCTGAACAGAGGGTGAGCGGTCCTCTCGTGCCGATGCCTGCTGGGTGCCGACTCCCTCGGCGACCCAGAGCTCTCGGTGCCGACGCGGGGAGGAGACCGGTGTCGATGCTTCTTCGACTTCTTCCGAAGCATGTCACCGGAGCTCCCCGGCACCGACGAGGAGGACGTAGAATCCATCCGTCGCTTCCTCAGGGCCGAGGAGAAGCAGGTCGATCCCGGGGGGGGCTGTACCGCAGGAGCCCTCAGGGTAGGGGGAGACCCACCCGAAGGCTCACCGCCACCAGCAGGGGAATGGACAGCCCTCACCTGCACTCCACCCGATGCACCACCGTCCGACGACATCAGGAGACGAGGTCCCGGTACCACCGACGTCGATGCAGCTATCCGATGTCTCGGCGCCGATGCAGAGGGCCGATGCCTCGATGCACTCGATGCACTGGCGGCCAAGGATGAAGGTCTGGACGCTGATGACGTCGATGCACACGATGACCCCGGTGCCGATGCCGACGAAGAGCCCGAGAACAAAACGTTCCACTGGGCCAATCTCGCTACTTGAGTCTGCCTTTGTAACAGGGAACACAGACTACAGTTCTGAGGACGGTGCTCGGCCCCCAGACACTGAAGACACGAAGAGTGCCTATCAGTGAGCGAGATTACCCGGGCGCACTGGGTGCACTTCTTGAAGCCGCTGGAAGGCTTCGATGTCATGGGCGGAAAAATCACGCCGGCGAAATCAAAATCCGAAATGACGAATTTGGAGCACCAAACTTTAAGGGAGAAAAATCTCGACCGAGGCCGAAAAGAGGCCTACCCCGAAGACGAAAGAAAACTTACCGGGGCAAAAACTGGAAACACGGGAAGGGGCAAACGAAACCCAAGGGGGTTTCCGGAGCACTTCCCGAACAAATGTAGAACTTTTCCGAGGAAAAAAAAACACGTCTATTTTAAAACGGACGCGCGAGGTCGACTCTCCGGGGCTCGACACGACAAAAACACAGCCGTACCGAGTGCGGACGAAAGAAGACTGGCCGGCTCGAGCCGGTTTCGGGCGGGAAGACGGCCGCGCATGCGCGGTGCGCGCGGGCGCGCGAGAACTAGCAAAGGACTTTGCTAGGAAGATTCCGATTGGAGGGGCTGCCGTGGACGTCACCCATCAGTGAGAACAAGCAGCCTGCTTGTCCTCGGAGAAAAATGCTTTATAACATTCTCATTTTTGCTTTCCATTCCTTTCCTAATAATACCTAACATTCCATTTGCTTTCTTAGCCACTGCTGCACACTGAGCAGAGGGTTTCAAAGTATCATCAATGATGACACCTAAATCCTTCTTGTCGATGACTTCTAATATGGAAGCTTACATTACATATCTATAGTTGAGTTCCTCTTTCCCACATGCATCACATTAAACGTCATGTGCCATTTAGATGCCCAGTCTCTTAAGGTCCTCTTGCAATTTTTCACAATCCTCTTGCGATTTAAGAACTTTGAATAACTTTGTGCAATTCACCAGCCAATCGTCCAGACAGGGGAACACATGGACTCCCAGTCTGTGTAGTGACACTGCAACTACCACTAAACCTTTGGTGACGACCCTGGGAGATGATATGGGGCCAAAATGCAACACGCATTACTGAAAGTAATGTGCCCCCGGCCAAACCCGAAGATACTAGATTCGAAAGTGCAACACCCCTCCGTATGAAACTTCATTGGCTCCCTATTAGAGAACGAGTCAACTTTAAGGCCATCACACTAATCCACAAAATCATCCATGGAGTATCACCAAGTTACATGGTCAATCTATTAAACCTTCCGACCAGAAACATGTCTACATCTTCAAGATCATATCTTAACCTGCACCTTCCCAATTGCAAAGCACTAATATACAAAACCTACCATGCATCTAACTTCCCCTACCTGGGATCCCAACTCTGGAATGCTCTACCCAGATACAGTGGGGGAAATAAGTATTTGATCCCTTGCTGATTTTGTAAGTTTGCCCACTGACAAAGACATGAGCAGCCCATAATTGAAGGGTAGGTTATTGGTAACAGTGAGAGATAGCACATCACAAATTAAATCCGGAAAATCACATTGTGGAAAGTATATGAATTTATTTGCATTCTGCAGTGAAGTAACCCACAATCAGGCTTAGGATCCTGCAGTAAAGATACCCACCCGTGGCTGTTACTGCATGGCTATCGGGCGTGGCCCCTATGGCGATGGGGATGCCGGTTTCAGTGTGATAACCAGAAATGGCTCAGCCATTTCGTACCAATGCAACACATTGCGCACACAAAATATAACATACTTTTGACCTGAGTAAATGGCTACTTAATGGTGGCATTGCAAAACAAAAACATATCAGTGTTGTAGAGCACACATTTCTCTTTCAGATGATACTGTTCACAAGCTGATTCAGTCAGTGGGCAAACTTACAAAATCAGCAAGGGATCAAATACTTATTTCCACCACTGTACATTCGGTCAATTAGTGAATATCTTCCCTTTAGGAAACTATTAAAAACCCATCTATTCAAACAGGTTTACCCGAACGACTTCACCTATCATAAGCAAACATAAGCCAGTTCATCTAATCATTAATAACAATGACTCAGATATTATCTCCTACCAACCTTCTTACTCTCCATGCTCTTCCTCAACTTCTCCTTTATCACTCCACCTCATTACCTATCCCTATTCTTTCACTCATACCTCTTTTATCCCATTTACTCCTTGTTCATTGTCCTACCACATACATCCTTGTTGATTTTGATACTACAGATTGTATTCTCTTGTTACTATGTAAGCCGCATTGAGCCTGCGATGAGCGGGAAAGCGCGGGGTACAAATGTAATAAATAAATACTTCTCTGGTTATGCTCTTGAAGGATGCTTATACTCACATCCGGATACTTCCAGCTCACAATCATTTCCTGGGGAGAAGGATGCCCAAGAAAGCCATCCTGAACTTTTCTGTGACCAGGAATTTGTTCAGGACCCTCAGGTCTAGGAAAGGGTGTATTTCTCCCTTGTCTTCTTGGACACAAGAAAGTACCTGAAACAGAATCTCAGCCCTCCTTCCCCTGATGAAACAGGCTTGACCGATTGGACCTTTAGAAAGGCAGAGAGTTCCTCTGCAAGTACCTGCTGGTGCTGAGAGCTGAAGTGAGATGCTTTCAGTGGGCAATTTGGTGGTCTCTGATGCCAATGCAATAATGGAGCTGGATTATTTGCAGAACCCACACGACCAGCAGGTCATTCGGCACAGACACTTTTACCACTGCTATGATCTGCTGGAGTCAGTTAAAAGCCCGTCCCTGGCTTTGACTGGGAAGCTGGTTGGGCCTTGGACAAAGGCTGTGGTTGAGAACGAGCATGCAGGGACTGAGCTTGCTGAGGCTAGCGAGAGAAAGGAGCACACCTACAACTCTGTGAGTAGTAGGGACCCCTCTTCAACTTGCCCAAAAAACTCTTGCATGAGGAGGATCGAGCCTGCCTTGATAGCAAAGAACCACGTCCACGAGATGGGCATCGAGATGTCGGTTCCAGCCTCAACTTCATAGTAACATAGTAACATAGTAGATGACGGCAGAAAAAGACCTGCATGGTCCATACAGTCTGCCCAAGACAAACTCATATGTGTATACCTTACCTTGAATTTGTACCTGTCCTTTTCAGGGCACAGACCATATAAGTCTGCCCAGCAGTATTTCCCGCCTCCCAACCACCAGTCCCGCCTCCCATCACCGGCTCTGGTACAGACCGTATAAGTCTGCCCTCCCCTATCCTCGCCTCCCAACCACCACCCCCTCTTCTCACCAACTGCTCCGCCACCCAATTTCAGCTAAGCTTCTGAGGATCTATTCCTTCTGCACAGGACTCCTCTATGCATATCCCACGCATGTTTGAACTCAGTTACCGTTTTCATCTCCACCACCTCCCACGGGAGGGCATTCCAAACGTCCACCACCCTCTCCGTGAAAAAATACTTCCTGATATCTTTCCTGAGTCTGCCCCCCTTCAATCTCATTTCATGTCCTCTCGTTCTACCGCCTTCCCATCTCCGGAAAAGATTCGTTTGCGGATTAATACCTTTCAAATATTTGAACGTCTGTATCATATCACCCCTGTTCCTCCTTTCCTCCAGGGTGTACATGTTCAGGTCAGCAAGCCTCTCTTCATACGTCTTGGAACGTAAATCCCATACCATCCTCGTAGCTTTTCTTTGCACCGCTTCCATTTTTTTAACATCCTTCGCAAGATACGGCCTCCAAAACTGAACACAATACTCCAGGTGGGGCCTCACCAACGTCTTATACAGGGGCATTAAAACCTCCTTTCTTCTGCTGGTCACTCCTCTCTCTATACAGCCTAGCAAATCTTCTAGCTACTGCCACCGCCTTGTCGCACTGTTTCGTCGCCTTCAGGTCCTCAGATACTATCACCCCAAGATCCCTCTCCCCGTCCGTGCCTATCAGACTCTCCCCGCCTAACACATACGTCTCCCTTGGATTTCTACTCCCTAAGTGCATCACTTTGCATTTCTTCGCATTGAATTTTAATTGCCAAACGTTAGACCATTCTTCTAGCTTCTTCAGATCTTTTTTCATGTTTTCCACACCCTCCGGGGTGTCCACTCTGTTGGAAATCTTGGTGTCATCCGCAAAAAGGCAAACTTTACCTTGTAACCCTTCGGCAATGTCACTCACAAATATATTGAACAGAATGGGCCCCAGCACCGATCCCTGAGGCACTCCACTACTCACCTTTCCCTCCTCCGAGCGAACTCCATTCACCACCACCCTCTGGCGTCTGTCCGTCAACCAGTTCCTAATCCAGTTCACCACTTCGGGTCCTATCTTCAGCCCTTCTAGTTTATTCAAGAGCCTCCTGTGGGGAACCGTGTCGAAAGCCTTGCTGAAATCTAAGTAGATGACGTCCATAGCACGTCCTTGATTTAATTCTCCTGTCACCCAGTCAAAGAATTTAATGAGATTCGTTTGGCACGATTTCCCTTTGGTGAAACCATGTTGTCTCGGATCTTGCAACTTATTGGCTTCCAGAAAATTCACTATCCTTTCCTTCAGCATGGCTTCCATTACTTTTCCAATAACCGAAGTGAGGCTTACCGGCCTGTAGTTTCCAGCTTCTTCCCTATCCCCACTTTGTGAAGAGGGACCACCTCCGCCGTTCTCCAATCCCTCGGAACCTCTCCCGTCTGCAAGGATTTATTAAATCTTTAAGAGGACCCGCCAGAACCTCTCTGAGCTCCCTCAATATTCTGGGGTGGATCCCGTCCTGTCCCATGGCTTTGTCCACCTTTAGCTTTCCAAGTTGTTGATACACACTCTCTTCCGTGAACAGTGCTATATCCATTCCATTCTCAGGTGTACTTTTGCCAGTCCCTCGCGGTCCTTCTCCAGGATTTTCTTCAGTGAAAACCGAACAAAAGTAACTATTTAGTAAATTGGCTTTTTCTTCATCATTATCTACATAGCGGTTCGCTGTATCTTTTAGTCTCACAATTCCCTTTTTAGTCCTTCTTCTTTCACTGATATACCTGAAGAAATTTTTGTCGCCCCTCCTTACATTTCTAGCCATTTGTTCTTCCGCTTGCACCTTCGCCAGACGTACCTCTCTCGTGGCTTCTTTCAGTTTCATCCGGTATTCCTCCCCGTGTTCCTCCTCTTGAGATTTTCTATATTTCTGGAACGCCAACTCTTTAGCCTTTATTTTCTCAGCCACTTGCTTGGAGAACCATATCGGTTTCCTTTTCCTCTTGCTTTTATTTACTCTCCTTACATAAAGGTCTGTGGCCCTATTTATTGCTTCTTTCAGCCTGGACCACTGCCCTTCCACTTCCTGTTCGTCCTCCCAGCCCATCATCTCCTTCCTCAGGTATTCCCCCATTTTACTAAAGTCAGCACGCTTGAAATCCAGGACTTTGAGTTTAGAGTGGCCGCCCCTCCACTTCAGCCGTTATATCAAACCAAACCGTTTGATGGTCACTGTTTCCCAGATGTGCACACACTCGCACATTTGACACACTATCCCCATTTGTGAGCACCAGATCCAGCATCGCTCCCTCCCTCGTGGGTTCCGTCACCATCTGTCTGAGCAGAGCACTTTGGAAAGCATCCACGATCTCTCTACTTCTTTCCGATTTGGCAGACGGAACCTTCCAATCTACATCCGGCAGATTGAAATCTCCCATCAACAGAACCTCTTTTTTCTTTCCTAATTTTGAATATCTGCAATCAGATCTTTATCTAGTTCCTCTAATTGTGTGGGGGGTCTGTAGACAACACCCACGTGGACAGAAGTTCTATCCTCTCTTTTTAAGGTGATCCATATCGCTTCTTCTTTTCCCCAGGTCCCTGTCATTTCAGTCGCCATGATATCATTCCTCACATACAGAGCTACTCCTCCACCTTTACGACCCTCTCTATCCTTCCTAAATAGATTATAGCCTGGTATGCTTGCATCCCATTCGTGGGAACTGTTGAGCCACGTCTCTGTGATTGCAACAACATCTAAGTCTGCTTCCACCATCAGGGCTTGAAGGTCATGAACTTTATTGCTTAGACTATGAGCATTTGTGGCCATTGCTTTCCACCTATATTTCTTGGTATGTGTTTTAACATTAGTGATTTGGGGGTGTCTTTTCACTTTGGGTACATTCATGTCTTTTTGTTCCAACTTTATTGCTTTTTCCTCTGCTTCAGTTCTATTTTCAGGAGCATTACAGTGCTGTAATGGAGCAAAAGAATTCTTTAGTGGCAAACACTTGTGCGGGTGGATGCTTCTGTGCCACATGACGAAGTCTGCCTGAGCCTACTGTGAACCATCTGTTCTTATGTGGTTTTATTCTTTGAGGGAGTGGTGAGAAGCTATTTCTCTGTGCAGTCCTAGAAGCTGGTTTAATTGTATCCAATTCTTGCATTACTTTACTGAGCTCTTGTTTAAAACTAGATAGTTGAAGACAGATAGGGCAAGCTTTAAGTCTCCAGATGATTGGCCTTGAAACTAAAGTACCACAATTATTGCAGAGAATAAAAGTCATCCTGATTTCTTGAATTGGGTATGAACAGGTGTACTTAGTTGGGGTTAACAGTCTGTAAGACTGCCTGTGTATGATTAAGTTAATGAGGTTTGGTTTGTCTATAAATGAGTGGAAAACCCTGGGGAGGGTGGGTGGGATTATAAGTCCCAAGTGCCAGCTAACTACTGTGTTAAGGCAATTCTCTGGGTGGGACCAGAATTTTCAAAATGATTTAACTTCCAAATTTGGCCTAGAATATAAAAAATAAGCTTTCCTTGTTGTAATATAAATCCAGATATTCCCAATAATTATATCAGTTTCAACAATGTCAAATGCACTTTAGAGCCCCAATACAATACAGCCTCCCTCTCAGAGCTTGGTAGGAAGAGAAAAAGAAAGAAAAATAAGAGGTTTCACAGGGCAAAAATTAATTAAGCACTAAGCTTTAAATTAAAGAGAATATCAGGAATCTCACCTTAGCCAGCAAGTTGAGAAGTTTGGAATTTAAAAGGTCCAAATTTGTTATACTTTGGAGGAGTTTGCTTCAGGTACAGAGAGGTCAGCACCTGAGCAAAAGTTAGAAATGGTTTGACCCCAATTCAGAGCTCAACCCTTACCTCCTGCTGTGTAATGATTAAGTCCCAAGTGCCAGCTAACTACTGTGTTAAGGCAATTCTCTGGGTGGGACCAGAATTTTCAAAATGATTTAACTTCCAAATTTGCCCTTAGCCAGCAAGTTGAGAAGTTTGGCATTTAAAAGGTCCAAATTTGTTATACTTTGGAGGAGTTTGCTTCAGGTACAGAGAGGTCAGCACCTGAGCAAAAGTTCAGCAAAGCTTCCTCCAATAATGTTGAGGGGGTGCTAGCATAGACAACAATCAACACCAGGGCTGCATGCGGAACCAATGTCTGAGACCTTGCCGCAGGCCAAGAGTCTTGCAAGCCAGCAACAAGTGGCATGGTTGGAGCAAGAACCCCAGATGCCAATCTGCTCTGTTGTTAAAGCCCCTCCAGTAGCTCAGGAAGCAAGGCTCGGAGGCAGTCATTGAGGGAGGCCATCAGGAAAGGTGGGGGAGTGGTTCAGAGACAGACTGCTGAACTTCAAAGCAGGTGACTTGGTGCTGGCTGAAAGGAGACCCACACATCGGCAGCTCCTGTACAGAGGGGGCAGTCTTCCCGACACCGCTGCTTCTCGGGGACAAGGTAATCCTTCAGTGCCCCCGGAGCTCTCTTGTGAAGAGGGACAGTCACAGCCTGACTGATGCTTAGGACTGAGAAGGCCTAGTGAGCCCCAAAAAAAAGAAAGAAAACTTTAAAAAGGGCAAAAATAACTAAGAGGGAGCCCGAAAAAAGAAAGGAAACTTTAAAAAGGGCAATAAAAAAACAACTAAAAGGATAAGGGGAAAAAATGAACAAAACCCAAAGGGAACAAGAATAACAGAGAATGACATAGGGACGGAGACCCGCGGTAAACCACAGTAATTCCGCAGTAAAAAAAATTTTTTTGTTTTACCAAGGTTTACCGCACTGCGGGAGCGGTAAAAACTTTGCTCCCGTGGTAAAAAAAAAAACAACTGATTACTGCTGTGTCTCCTCCCTTCCTTTGTTCTTCCCTCCCTTACCTTCCTCCCCATCGCAGAGCAAGGAGATTCCCCATGGGTCTGCTCCAGGCCTTCCCTCCTGTGCTATCTCCTGCTTGTTGATGCAACTTCCTATTTCACTCAAACCCAAGTCCCCTCTGATCCCCTCACTTTCTCCTGCCTCCCAACCTCCAAATCCCCACTTACACCTAACAGAATTATTTCTGATATCCATAAATACCTCCAATCTCCTCATTCACTCTTCCCACAGTCCTGCATCTCTTCTGGTCGTCTCTCTTACACCCTGGAACATATTCTGTCCCCTCACTCAGAAAACCCAGATACTCTCCAGACAGAACCAGAGAAGATTTAATGTTAGAGTTTGATCTGCTGCTCAAATCAGCTTGCTCTAGAGACTAATGCCACTTCAAAACCAGATCACAAAGTGCAGCTGCCTCCCTTCAGGCCTCCCTTATCACCAGTACCTCCACCCCTGGGCAGGACTGTGGCACATCTGCACATCTTCCAGGCCCTGAAACCATAGCTAGCAGTATGCTTCTTCTCTTCCTATTTGACAGCATAAGAATAGTACTGTACTGACCTGGACCCTATATTTATATTGCTTTGGGCCCAAACGCAATGAATTGTTAAGAGGAAGATATGGCCTGGCACAGCATCACTCTCCTTATCTTTATACTGTAGAAATCCAAGGGAGACATATGTGCTAGGCGGTGAGAGGCTGATATGCACAGACAGTGAAAGGGATCTTGAGGTGATGGTATCCAAGGATCTGAAAGCGACAAAATTGTGTGACAAGGCGGTGGCCGTAGCCAGAAGGATGCTAGGCTGTATAGAGAAAGGTGTAACCAGAAGAAAGGAGGTGTTGATGACCCTGTACAAGTCGTTGGTGAGGCCTCACCTGGAGTATTGTGTTCAGTTTTGGAGGCCGTATCTTGCTAAAGATGCAATTAGACTTAGAACGGTCCAGAGGAAGGCAACAAGAATGATATGCGGTTTGCACCAAAAGATATATGAGAAGAGACTGGAAGATCTGAATATGTATAACCTAGAGAAGAGGGCCAGGAGAGATATGATACAGATGTTTAAATACTTGAAAGGCATTAATACAGAAAGAAACATTTTCCAGAGAAGGGAAAGTGGTAAAACTAGAGGACATGAATTAAGGTTGTGGGGTGGTAGACTGTAATGTCAGAAAATTATTTTTCACAGAGAGAGTGGTGGACACCTGGAATAACCTCCTGAGGTGGTGGGGAAAAAAAAACTGTGGCGGAATTCAAAAAGGCATGGGATGAACACAGAGGATTACTTACACTAGCCTATAACATTCAAAACAGCTGTGATTTTACTATATCAAATTGGAGAAAAGCCCTCAAACCAAAGGAAAGCAATCCTTGGTTTGAACAGTTTCATTGTTTTGTCAGTGTTTAGTTTCTATCATCAGTCTAAAAACGCCAAAAACAATTTTTGTATATTATCTTTAATAATGCTATATATTCTTTTAAACATTAATTGTGAATTAGTGTTCAAAATTAATGTACAACTAATTGTAAACTTTTCCAAATTTAAAGTGCAGCTTGTTTAAAGCTTATCCATACCGGAAAAATTTTGTTATTAAGACAGTACTTAACTTTAATTGTTCTATGGGGCCACCGTTACATCCCTTTCCAGGCTTCTTCAAGAACAAGCGCCATTTTGAAATGAAGGCTCTGTAAACAAAAATAACTTTGTGGTGCAAAACAGCACTTGTTCCTCAAGAAGTGGGCTTTGACAGCAACTTCAGTAGTTGGAACATAAGGACACCGCCAGGCGGACTTCAATGGTCCACAGCCCAAAAAACACCAAAGAAAGACCATGATCAAGTAAATAATATCATGTTCATTACTGATTTAAATCTTGAATTGATAATGAATGTGACTGTTGGGGAAGACTGGATGGACCATTCAGGTCTTTATCTGTTGTCACTTACTATGTTACTGCTGATCAGCACAGGAGGGAGCTGGGAGATGAAATGTGCCACCAAGCCAGCTACTGTCTGCACCACCTTGTTCGATCCCCAGTTCCCAAACAGGATTTTGCAGACTTTCCCACAGCCACAGAATTGCATGAGATGGAGGCCCTGGTTATTGAATAGGCTCATTATGTAAAATAATGCAGAAGAAAGGGAATATGATAGAGATATTTAAATATCTATGCTGAATAAATGCACAGGAAATGAGTCTCTTTCAATTGAAAGGAAGCTCTGGAATGAAGGAGAATAGGATGACTCAGGAGTAATCTGGGGAAATACTTCTTCATGGAATGGGTGGTGACTTCATGAAACGGCCTCCCGGTGGAAGTGGTGATGAAAACAGTATCTAAATTCAATAGAGCTTGGAACAAGTACACAGAATCTCTAAGGGAATGATATGGAGAGTAGATGGCATGGATAGACAGACTGCATAGGTCATATGGTCTTTATGTGTCTACATTATTCTATGTTTCTAACATTTAACACATTGTTTTCTAGAGGAATCTAGACAAGAAATGGAATCAGCCAGTGTTCACAGACCCCAGTCAATGGCAAGATTAGATGGTATGGATGGGCAGACTGAATAGGCCATATGGACTTTATATGCCTACATTCTATGCTTCTAAACATTTAACACATTTTCCCTTGAGGAATCTAGGCAAGAAATGGGATCAGCCAGTGATCACAGACCTGAGTCCATGGCAAGATTACATTTTGTTGACCTAATGCATTTTTAAACCTGAGCCACTTTAAAAATATTCAGTGGTACCAGTGTGTTCTGACCAACCAGTGATTTCACCTGTATTGTAGACTGAAGACTTGAAACTGGCTATATAGTAACATAGTAGATGATGGCAGAAAAAGACCTGCACGGTCCATCCAGTCTGCCCAACAAGACAAACCCACGTGCTACCCTCTGTGTACACCTCACCCTGACCTGTACCCGTCCCCCTCAGGGCACAGACCGCACAAGTCTGCCCAGCACTATCCCCGCCTCCCAACCACCAGCCCCGCCTCCTACCACCGGCTCTGGCACAGACTGCACAAGTCTGCCCAGCACCATCCCCGCCTCCCAACCACCAGTCCTGCCTCCCACCACCGGTTCTGGCACAGACCGTATAAGTCTGCCCAGCATCATCCCTGCCTCATGCCACTGGCTCTGCCAACCAATCTCGGCTAAGCTCCTTAGGATCCATTCCTTCTGAACAGGATTCCTTTATGTTTATCCCACGCATGTTTGAATTCCGTTACCGTTTTCATTTCAACCACCTCCCGCGGGAGGGCATTCCAAGCATCCACTACTCTCTCTGTGAAAAAATACTTCCTGACATTTTTCTTGAGTCTGCCCCCCCCCCCCCCCCCTTCAATCTCATTTCATGTCCTCTCGTTCGTTTCTTAAGAAACAGGTTTCTTTCTGTGGTCAGGTGGTTACTATGTTACCTAATGTAACCAGAGCAACTCAGTTGAAAAAGAAAGCTTTCCTTCAGCTCAAGCCTAAGGCACTGGCTGTGGGGGCTTCCTTTTTATTTAAGCTTCCATATAAATGTTTGGTCACTTATTGGAACAACTGGTATATATTTATGACTCTGCTTCAGAATTTCTTAAAAGATAAACCTGTTGTGCAACATGATAATGTCACTTAGTTGTGCTTTCAGTATTTTTTCCTTCTTAGCTAAAATGGGTGGAAATAGAAATATAGGTTTTAATATAATATGGATTGTGTCCAATTCCTATTGCTGTAATTGGTTTTGTTTTTGTTTTTTTTATTTCTTTTCAGGCTTCAGTAGGAAATTATTCCTTCATGATGTGGACTTCATGCTACTAAATTGCTACAGGCCATGGCACACACTTGGTCATCCCTCCACTAGGCAACCCAACTACCTTGTTTCTTCCTGGAATCCCAACTGTTCCTCTTTCAATGACTTCCCAAGTCACACTGTCCACCAGGTTGTAAGACAAACTTGTCCTATCTCAATCCTCTTCTGCTCTGTCACTTACGGAGTAGCACTACCTGCAAAGACCCCTCTTCTTCCCCAGGCACTGCAACCTTGCTTGCCACCCTTGCATCTTCTGCGCTCTGGGCCTGCCTCTCTCACTGACTCAGGGCATTTAACACCCTTCTGGCCTGAGCCCTGCCCCTCTGATATCCTCAGCAGAATAGCACCACTTCCTGCAAAGTGGCTGAACTGCATCATCAGTGAGGGAGTGCTCTGCACTATACCAATCCACTCCCTCACACCCTCTCTTTACCTTTTGTTCCTTTGAGCTTCAACCTTAAATCATAACTAGGGCTAAGATCTAGCACTATGTTCATCCACAAAAACAGGGATTTACTTCCCTATTTTAATATTTAACTCATTGTTCCCATCTAATCTCTGCAGATACAGTCCTTCAGCCAAGAGCCAGACACTGTATATCAAGATTCTCTCCAGAATGCTATGATTGTTTGCTGTCATTTTGGCCACCAGGTTTCTCTTGAGCAATCACCATGACATGCTTCCCCCTTAGAACGTTATTCTCCAAGGACAGTAGGCCAATCATTCTCAAAAATGGGAAACATCAGCCAATGGAGACAGTGAGGATGCTGCCCAGTATACTGCATCTTTAAGAGGCCTTTGAAAACATCCCACTGCACATGCTTGGATGCCTTCCCATCCGACGTGCAAGTGCAGTATCAGCAGCCTAATGACATAGCTAGAAAAGACAACTCCAAGGGAAGGAGGGAGGGTTTGTTCGAATGATTGGCCTGCTGTCCCTCTGAGAACACCTGGTACAGGTAAGTAACTTTGCTTTTGCAAAGGACAATAAGGACTTGTAATGGCAAGGGCCTAAACAACCAATCAACCTGGAAAGAAAACAAACTGGGTGTGAAGGTGCAGCTTGGAAAATAACAGGTTTAGGAGGGTGGAGTTGGATTGTAGACACCAAACAGATAAATTATGCAGTACTGTCTGACCAAACCGGCTGTCGCATCGGGTATTCTGCTCGAAGTAGTGGTAATACAGTATATGAATGTGTGAAGTGAAAACCTGCAGGGCTGCCATGTGGTTTTCACTGGGAATCTTCTGGGACATGGAAAGGAAAACAGCTGATGTCAAATCAAACAGTTCAATGGTGATGAAGAAAAACGTTCACTCACTTCCAAAAATTGTTGATGCAAACCTGCTGAAGGTCAGGCATAAGGAGGACACTGGAGCCAAAAAAAAAAAAAATCTATGAAACTTAAAACAGGGTAAAAATGACCAAGGAAACTAGGGGGAGCAAAATAAAGTAAAGAAAAAAGGGAACAAAAAAAAAAAAAAAAAAACCACGAGGAAGGCATCAATACAAACGTGAAGCCTACTATCTGGGATGAACCCACAAAGGAAAACCTACTGTAGCAGTACTTAATTTTCGAAAGGGCGGACTATAATAAACGAGGAAAATGGTTAACAACAAGCTAAAAGGATCGGCTGCTAAGCCTAGGACAATAAATCAGGCATGGACGTAATTCAAAAATACCGTCTTGGAAGCCAGAACAGATGCATTCCACGTATTTGCAAAGGTGGAAAGAAGAGAAAACGACAGCCAGCATGGTTAAAAGGTGAAGTAAAAGAGGCTATTACAGCCAAAAGATTGTCCTTCAAAGAATGGAAAAATGACCCAAATGAAGAAAATAAGAAGCAACATAAGCACTGACAAGTCACGATGCAAAGCATTAATAAAGAAGGATAAAAGAGAACATGAAGAGAAACTTGACACAAACAACTTTTTCAAGTACATCAGAAGCAGAAAGCCTGCGAGGGAATGCGTAGCACCGTTAGATCATAAACGAGCAAAAGGGGCGCTCAGGGAGGACAAGGCCATAGCAGAGAAGGGAAAATTAGGTTCTTACCGTGATAATTTTCTTTCCTTTAGTCATAGCAGATGCAGCCATTACAGATGGGTTGTGTCCATCAACCAGCAGAGGGAGATAGAGAGCACACTTTTTTCAGTGCCTCATACCAACTTGCTCCACTGCCTCTCTTCAGTATTTGAAGCTTCCAAAGCAGTATGGCAAACCGCAATGGGAATAACAAACTTTCCTCACAGCGAACGATGGCCCTACAACAAAGGGCATTAACTCAGAATGGAGGGAATGAAACATCCTCCCGGAGGGCATAAACTCATAAGTACATAAGTACATAAGTAATGCCACACTGGGAAAAGACCAAGGGTCCATCGAGCCCAGCATCCTGTCCACGACAGCGGCCAATCCAGGCCAAGGGCACCTGGCAAGCTTCCCAAACGTACAAACATTCTATACTTGTTATTCCTGGAATTGTGGATTTTTCCCAAGTCCATTTAGTAGTGGTTTATGGACTTGTCCTTTAGGAAACCATCTAACCCCTTTTTAAACTCTGTTCATACCCATTTCAACAAATCAAGATGACTTTTATTCTGTGTAATAATTGTGGTGCTTTAGTTCCAAGGCATACCATCTGGAGGCTTAAAGCTTATCCTATCTGTTTTCAGCTTGCTACTCTAAAACAGGAGCTCTGCACACTAAAGCAGGAATTGGATGCAATTAAAGCAGCTTCGATCACTACACAGAATCATACCAATTTCTCACCACTGCCTCAAAGAATTAAGCCACAAAAATAAATGGATCACAGTAGGCTCAGATAGACTATGACATGTGGCACAGAAGCATCAAACCTCAACATTATTGCCTCTACAGAATTCATTTGCTCCATTACAGCACTATGATGCTCCAGAAAATAGAACTAAGGTGAAACAAAAAGCAATGAAGGTGCCCCAAGAGAAAAGACACCCCCAAAGCACCAATAATTTATTTATTTTATTTATGCATTCTTGTATCCCACTATTATCCAAGAACGGGTTTTGGTTCAAAGTGGCTTACAATTTACATTCTGGTGAGAATTACAAAGACGGTGTACAGTTTACAATGATGGTCTGCAGTTTATATTTTGGTTGAAAATTACATGATGGCGTCCTAACTGATGAGGTGTGAGCCCTTGGGTCCTCCAGGAGAGCGTAAGGAATGCCTCAATGTTCCCCCAAAGGACAGCCGAGCACCCCCCTCATCCTCCACTGAGACATAACTGGAGGAAATAAACTCATCCTCCCGGAGGGAATAAACTCATCCTCCAAAACATGAAACTGGAGGGAATTAAGTAATCCTCCTTTAATTGAACAAGAATCCTGAAGACTGTTTTCCGACTTTCTCCCAAGGACGGAATCTCCAGGAAACACGAACAGAACCTGAAATAGATTTACAGCAGACAGCATCAGACAGGGAGGGATCATGGCTGCATCTGCTATGACTAAAGGAAAGAAAATTATCACGGTAAGAACCTAATTTTCCCTTCCTTGTCATCAAGCAGATGCAGCCATTACAGATGGGATGTATCAAAGCAATCCCTAGATAGGGTGGAAACAAGCCACACCACGCGCCAGCACTTCCGCTCCAAAATGTGCGTCCCTCCTGGCAGCCACATCCAGCCTGTAATGTCGGGCAAAAGAGAGCTTAGAAGCCCATGTTGCTGCACTACAAATCTCTTGAAGAGAGAGTGCTCCAGTTTCAGCCCAAGAAGAGGAAATTCCTCCAGTGGAATGCGCCTTAAAGGCATCAGGTGTAGGCCGGCCGGCAAGCAAATAAGCTGAAAAGATAGATTCTTTAAACCAGAGGGCAATAGTGGCTTTAGACGCTGGAGACCCTCTGCAAGGACCTGATAGCAAAACAAACAGATGATCAGAGGTCCTGAAAGAGTTAGTAACTCGCAGATACTGCAGCAGAGTCCTGCGCACGTCCAACAGGTGCAATTGCCCAAAAGATTCTGGAAACTCCTCCTCGACAAAGGAGGGCAAGAAAATAGGTTGGTTTAGGTGAAACGCTGAAACCACCTTAGGCATGAAGGAAGGCACGGTCCGAACCGTGACCCCGGACTCTGAAAACTGCAGAAAAGGGTCTCTACAGGACAGCGCCTGGAGCTCTGACACCCGTCTCGCCGAAGTAATGGCCACTAACAAGACGGCCTTCAGTGTCAAATCTTTCTCTGAAGCATGCTGAAGCGGTTCAAAGGGAGCACCCTGAAGGGCCTTCAGCACTAGCCCCAGGTTCCAAGCTGGACAAGGTGCACGCACGGGAGGACGGAGCCGAAGCACCCCTCTAAGAAACCGTGCCACATCTGGATGAGCAGCTAAAGACACGCCTTCAACCTTGCCACGCAGGGAGGCCAATGCTGCCACTTGCACCCGCAGGGAATTATTGGCCAAGCCTTTTTGTACACCATCCTACAAAAAGTCCAGAATCGGCGAGACAGGAGCCCACAGGGGTGTGATCGCTCTGGAAGCACACCAGACTTCAAACTGGCGCCAAATCCTGGCATAAGCCACGGAAGTGGAATGCTTGCGGGCTTGCAGGAGAGTGGTAATTACTTTATTGGAATAGCCTCTGCCTCTCAACTGCGCCCTCTCAATCGCCAGGCCATAAGACCCAATCGGCCGGCGTCCTCCATGGTCACCGGACCCTGTGACAACAGGTTGGGAACCAGAGGTAACTGAAGGGGATCCTCTACGAGCATCTGTCGGAGGTCCGCATACCAAGGCCTCCTGGGCCAATCCGGGACGACGAAAACCACTTCTCCTGGATGCAGCCGAATCCGCAGGAGCACTCGCCCTATCAAGGGCCACGGAGGGAACACATACAGTAGGCCAAGGCATCCAACCCCGCCGAGCGATGATCTCTCCGTCTGCTGAAGAAGCACAGGACTTTGGCATTGGAGCTTGTCGCCATTAGATCCATCACGGGCTTGCCCCACTTGGCACATATCTGCAGGAACACTTCGTCTACAAGTTCCCACTCCGCTGGATCGATCTGATGCCTGCTTAGATAATCGGCTTGCACGTTGCTCTGACCTGCAATGTGAGCTGCCGACAGAAACTGAAGATGCAGCTCGGCCCAGTGGCAAATTTGTTCAGCCTGCGCGGCTAGAGCTCTGCACTGAGTGCCGCCTTGTCGATTTATGTAGGCCACTGCTGTCGTGTTGTCCGACATCACTCTGACAGCCAATCCTACCAGGGTCACTTGAAAGGCCAGAAGCGTCTGAAACACCGCTTTCAACTCTAGGCGGTTGATGGACCACTCCGACTCCTCGGGTGTCCATAGACCCTGGGCATGCTTCCCCTTGCAATGTGCGTCTCAGCCTTTCAGATTGGCAGCTGTCACCACCAGGCACCAATCGGGGAGCGCCAGCGGCATTCTTCGCTGCAGCATGCTGTCTGAGAGCCACCACTCCATGCTGAGTCGGGCCGCAGGGAGCCAAGAGAGTCTGCATTGGTAATCCTGAGATACTGGAGACCATCTTTGGAGTAGAGCATACTGTAGAGGTCTCAGGTGCGCTCTTGCCCAGGGCACCAGTTCCATGGTGGCCGTCAACGATCCAAGCAGCTGGACAATGTCCCAAGCTCGCGGGCGGGGCATCCTCAGGAGCAGACGGACCTGATTCTGAAGCTTGCACCGCCTTTGCTCGGGTAGGTACACATACCCCGAGGCTGTGTCGAACCTGGCCCCCAAATATTCTAGAGACTGCGAGGGGGGTCAGGTGACTTTTGGCCAAATTGACGACCCAGCCCAGAGATTGAAGTACTGAGACCACTCTGGCTGTTACATGCTGACTCTCTGCAGCAGAGTTTGCTCGAATGAGCCAGTCGTCCAGGTACGGGTGAACCCGAATACCCTCTCGCCTTAGAAAGGCAGCTACTACCACCATAACCTTCAAAAAGGTGCGGGGGAGCTGTGGCGAGGCCAAAAGGCAAGGCCCGGAACTGGAAATGCTTTCCCATCACCGCAAACCTCAGAAACTTACTACTACTTAACATTTCTAAAGCACTACTAGGGTTACGCAGCGCTGTACAATTTTAACATGGAAGGACAGTCCCTGCTCAAGGAGCTTACAATCTAAAAGACAGGTGGTACAATCTAAGACAAGTGTAAATCTAGAGACAAATATACAATCTAAAAGACAAGTGTATAGTCGATCTGATAGGGCATACTATATTTCTCGAAAGGATAGGTGCCGAAAGCAGCATTGAAGAGGTGAGTTTTAAGCAGAGATTTGAAGATGGGTAGGGAGGGGGCTTGGCGTAGGGGTTGAGGAAGATTGTTCCAGGCATAGGGTGAGGCAAGGCAGAATGAGCGGAGGCTGGAGTTGGCAGTGGTGGAGAAGGGTACTGAAAGGAGGGATTTGTCCTGTGAGCGGAGGTTACGGGCGGGAACATAGGGGGAGATGAGGGTAGAGAGGTAGTGAGGAGCCGCAGACCGGGTGCATTTGTAGGTAAGGAGGAGAAGCTTGAATTGTATGCGGTAACTGATCGGAAGCCAGTGAAGTGACTTGAAGAGAGGGGTGATATGAGTATATCAGTTCTGGCGGTATATAAGACGTGCGGCAGCGTTCTGAACGGATTGAAGGGGGGATAGGTGGCTAAGTGGGAGGCCGGTGAGGAGTAAGTTGCAGTAGTCAAGGAAAGACGAGCGCGAAGAAACTTCTGGTACAGGGGCCAAATTGGAATGTGCAAGTAAGCTTCTTTCAGGTCCAAAGACGTGAGAAACTCTCCTGGCTGTACCGCAGCAATGACAGAGCACAGGGTTTCCATGTGAAAATGCCACACTCTCAGGGACTTGTTTAATTCTTTTAAGTCCAGAATAGGGCGAAAAGACCCTCCTTTTCGCGGCACCACAAAGTAGATGGAGTAGTGGCCGCAGCCGTGTTCGGCGGGAGGTACTGGGGACACGGCCCCTATCTGAATCAGACCTTGTAAAGTCTCCTCTACCGCCGCCCGTTTGGCGGCAGAACCGCATCGGGACTCCACAAACACGTCTCTTACAGGGGCGTCGAATTCTATTCTGTAACCGTCTCTGATCAGGTCCAAGACCCACTGATCTGAGGAAATGTTGGCCCACTCCTCGGCAAAGAGGGAAAGACGTCCTCCGATGACAGGACTCGAGGAGAGGGCCGGCGCACCATCATTGAGAGGGTCGCCCCTGAACTCCAGGCCTTGAGCCAGTGGCTGTGGAACGTTTGTCCGAGCGAAAGGAGTTCCTCTGCTGAAAACGGGCACGAGAAGTGAACCCAGCAGAACGCCCCGGGCTGTACCTTCAAGCTTCACGGAAGCGAGGTCTGTAAGAGGAGTGGACCGCCGCACCCTTAGAGGAAGGCCGAGGCCTATCTTCGGGCAAACGCTGGGGTTTAGCCTCACCCAGGCCCTTCACAATTTTCTCCAACTCCCTCACCAAACAGGAGAAGGCCTTGAAAGGGCAACTTCACCAACCTTTGCTTAGAGGCCATGTCCGCCGCCCAATGCCGTAGCCAAAGAAGACGGCGAGCGGCCACTGCTACTGCCATGTGTTTAGCCGAAGCTCTGACAATATCATAAAGGGCGTCAGCAAGAAAGGACAAGGCCGACTCCATCCGGGAAGCCACATCTGAAAAGGGCTCCGCTCCATCACCGGGCTGTTCCACTGCCTGTTGCAACCAAGCCAGGCAGGCTCTAGCAGCATAACAACTGCATGCAGACGCCCGAATAGTGAGACCTGCAATTTCAAACGACCGTTTAAGTGCTGATTCCAGTCTACGGTCTTGAATATCCTTCAGGGCAACACCTCCTTCAACAGGGAGGGTAGTTCTCTTTGTCACAGCTGTGACTAGGGCATCCACTTTAGGCATAGCAAAGCGAGCCATATGCTCCTCACTCAGAGGGTATAATTGCCCATAGCCCTGGAAACTTTCAAAGGTCCCTCGGGGTCAGCCCATCGCTTTACTCATACTACCCCTCTCCTCAAGACCCTTCACTGGCTCCCTATCCGTTTTCGCATCCTGTTCAAACTTCTTCTACTAACCTATAAATGTACTCATTCTGCTGCTCCCCAGTATCTCTCCACACTCGTCCATCCCTACACCCCTTCCCGTGCACTCCGCTCCATGGATAAATCCTTCTTATCTGTTCCCTTCTCCACTACTGCCAACTCCAGACTTCGCGCCTTTTGTCTCGCTGCACCCTACGCCTGGAATAAACTTCCTGAGCCCCTACGTCTTGCCCCATCCTTGGCACCTTTAAATCTAGACTGAAAGCCCACCTCTTTAACATTGCTTTTGACTCGTAACCACTCGCCTCCACCTACCCTCCTCTCTTCCTTCCCGTTCACATTAATTGATTTGATTTGCTTACTTTATTTATTTTTTGTCTATTAGATTGTAAGCTCTTCGAGCAGGGACTGTCTTTCTTCTATGTTTGTGCAGCGCTGCGTATGCTTTATAGCGCTATAGAAATGCTAAATAGTAGTAGTAGTAGAGTCATGCAAAGGAAAGGCTCGAGCAGGCTTTTTGGTACTAGCCATCCTAGGATTCACAGAGGAGGCTGTGCCACTGGCAGGGTCCTCAATAGAGAGAGCCTGCAGGGCATCCGAAATAAGCGCTGGCAGCTCATCACGGTGGAAAATCCTCACCACGGAGGGATCGTCCAGATCCTGAGTCACTTCTGCACCAGACTCTGGCTCCTCAGACCATGAAGTCCTCCGATCCTCGCAGCGGGGGGGGGGGGGGGGGGGGGGAGGAGGTGCAGCACTCTCTGAAGGGGAAAGAGCCCTTCTGCGCTTCATATTCTGCCAATTATCAGGGAATAACGCCTCAGAGGGCATACCCAGGCTAGAATCCACCAGGGGGGCATTAGAAGAGGCCCATGCCGGGCTTTGTGGGAGAGCTCTTTTAAGCATGTATGCTTTATGCATTAATAAGACAAAATCAGGGGAGAAAAACTCACCCTGGGCACCCGGATCTCTGCCGGAGCTGGTAGCTCCCATATCAGCCTCACTCCGAGGCCTCCCCCCGGGCTCAGGACTCTCTGTCTCAGCGGAGGTCGCACCATGTGGTAAATTCAAAATGGCGCCCGCTGCCAGCTCAGAGCGCGAAGAATCATCACTCGTCATCCTCGGGCCGGCTCTAACGTATGTACAGCACGATTTACAGAACCCCGCTGCTGATCTGCGCTTGCCACACTTGGAACAGCGCTTTACTGTCTCCGCAGCCATCGCCGAAAACGGCGGTAAAATTCAAAATCGCCCCGATCGCGGGCCCACCCCGGAGGAGTCAGAAAACACTCTTACCTCACTGGACCGAGTATCACAGCTCCAGTCCCACAGAAAAAGGCAAGGAAAAACCTCTGTTCCAGCGTCTAAGCGCCAAAGCGCGACGCAACTTTTTTTTTTTTTTTTAAACGCTGTGAGGAAAGCAGAGGTAAATAGAACTCCGGAGGCTCAGGTGAGTGGGAAAGGCAGGGAAAGGGCGAACCTATGTGCCTGCATCCACTGTTGGTGGGAAAGGACAGGGAAAGCTAAGCAATGTGTCCACATCCACGGAGATATAGGTAAGGCAGGGAAAGGGCGAACCTATGTGCCTTTAAAGTTAAGCTGCTATAGCCTCCAACACCCCTGCTAACAACTGGCAAAAGCACAGGAGCAACCTCCAGTCAGATTTTAGATGGAGCTCGAAGAACCTGCAGCCACTCTGCTAGGGGAGATAGAGAATACTGAAGAGAGGCAGTGGAGCAAGTTGGTATGAGGCACTGAAAAAAGTGTGCTCTCTATCTCCCTCTGCTGGTTGATGGACACAACCCATCTGTAATGGCTGCATCTGCTTGATGACAAGGAAACTGAATTCTTTGCTTCTGTCTTTACAGAAAAAGATGCAAAAGATTTGCCTGTACCGGAAATGTTTTTCAAGGGTGATGATGTGGAGGAACTGAAAGAAATCTCGGTAAACCTGAAAGATGTACATAAGAACATAGGAGTAGCCATACTGGGTCAGACCAATGGTCCATCTAGGCCATTATCCTGTTTTCCAAACAGTGGCCAAGCCAGGTCACAAGTACCTGGCAGAAACCCAAATCGTGGCAACACTCCATACTACAAATCCCAGGGCAAGAAGTTGCTTCCCATGTCTGCCTCAATAGCAAACTATGGACTTTTCCTCCAGGAATTTGTCCAAACCTTTTTTAAACCCAGGTACGCTAACCGCTGTTACCACATCCTCTGGCAAAGATTTCCAGAGTTTAACTATTCGTTGAGTGAAAAAATATTTCCTCCTATTTATTTTAAAAGTATTTCTATGTAACTTCCTCGAGTGACCCTAGTCTTTGTACTTTTGGAATGAGTAAAAGATCGATTTACTTCTACTTGTTCTAGACCACTCAGGATTTTGTAGACCTCAATCCGAGCCAAACTGACAAATTAAATCACCTGGAACGGATGGAGTACATCCAAGGGTACTCAAAGAACGCAAGACTCAAATTGTCCTGCTGTTAGTAATATGTAACCTAGTCATTAGAATCGTCCATAGTACCTGAAGATTAGAAGGTGGCCAATGTGATGCCAATTTTTAAAAAGGGTTCCAGGGGTGATCCAGGAAATTACAGACCAGTGAGCCTGAAGTCAGTAACGGGCTAAATAGTGGAAACTATTATAAAGAATACAATTACAGAACACGTACACAAATATGGTTTAATGGGACAGAGTCAGCATGAATTCAACAAAGGGAAGTCTTACCTCACCAATTTGTTTCATTTCTTTGAAGGCGTGAATAAACATGTTGAAAAAGGTGCGCCGGTAGATGTAGTGTATCTAGATTTTCAGAAAGCTTTTGATAAAGTTTCTCATGACAGACTTCTTAGAAAATTAGAGAGTCATGGGATAGGAGGCAAGGTTCTGGTGCGGATTAGGAATTGGTTAGTGGACAGAAAACAGAAGGTAGGGTTAAATGGTCATTTCTCTCTATGGAGGAGGGTGAACAGTGGAGTGCCAAAGGGATCTGTATTGGGACCGGTGCTATTTAACATATTTATAAATATGGAAATTGGAATGAATGAGGTGATTAAATCGGCAGATGACACAAAACTATTCAAGGTTGTTAAAACACGTACGAACTGTGAATATTGCAGGAAAACCTTAGGAAATTGGAAGACTGTGTATCCAGATGGCAGATAAAAATCTAACTTGGACAAATGCAAGGTGATGCACATTGGAAAGAATAATCCAAATCATAGCTACCTGAGGCTAAGGAAGGTCCACCTTGGGGGTCAGCACGCAAGAAAAAGATCTAGGTGTCATAAATAATACGCCAAAGAAACAAACAGGGTGCTAGGAATTAATAGGAAAGGGATGGTGACTAAAAACAAAAATACTATAATGCCTCTATCACTCTATAGTGCGACCACAACTTGAGTACTGCATTCAGTTCTGGTTGCCGTATCTCTAAAAAGATACACTACTACTACTACTTAACATTTCTAGAGCGCTACTAGGGTTACGCAGCGCTGTACAGTTTAACAAAAAAGGCCAGTCCCTGCTCAAGGAGCTTACAATCTAAAGGACAAAATGTCAAGTTGGGCAGTCTAGATTTCCTGAGTAGAGGTATAGTGGTTAGGTGCCGAAGGCGACATTGAAGAGGTGGGCTTTGAGCAAGGATTTGAAGATGGGCAGGGAGGGGGCCTGGCGTATGGGCTCAGGGAGTTTATTCCAAGCATGGGGTGAGGCGAGGCAGAAAGGGCGGAGCCTGGAGTTGGCGGTGGTGGAGAAGGCTACTGAAAGGAGGGATTTGTCTTGAGAGTGGAGGTTGCGGATAGGAACGTAAGGGGAGATGAGTGTGGAGAGGTAGGGAGGGGCTTCAGATCGAGTGCATTTGAAGGTTAGTAGGAGAAGCTTGAACTGTATGCGGCACCTGATCGGAAGCCAGTGAAGTGACTTGAGGAGAGGGGTGATATGAGTATATCGGTCCAGGTGGAAGATAAGACGTGCAGCACAGTTCTGAATGGACTGAAGGGGGGATAGATGGCTAAGTGGGAGGCCAGTAAGGAGTAGGTTGCAGTAGTCAAGGCGAGAGGTAATGAGAGAGTGGATGAGAGTTTGGGTGGTGTGTGCTCAGAGAAGAAAGGGGAATTTTGCTAATGTTGTAGAGGAAGAAGCGACAGGTCTTGGTTATCTGCTGGATATGCGCAGAGAAGGAGAGGGAGGAGTCGAAGATGACACCGAGGTTGCGGGCAGATGAGACGGGGACGATGAGGGTGTTATCAACTGAGATAGAGAGTGGGGGGAGAGGAGAAGTGGGTTTGGGTGGGAAGACAATAAGCTCGGTCTTGGCCATGTTCAGTTTCAGGTGGCGGCTGGACATCCAGGCAGCAATATCAGATAAGCAGGCCGATACTTTGGCCTGGGTTTCCGCAGTGATGTCTGGTGTGGAGAGATAAAGCTGGGTGTAGTCAGCATAAAGATGGTATTGGAAACCATGAGATGAGATCAGGGAGCCCAGGGAAGAGGTGTAGATTGAAAAAAGAAGGGGTCCAAGGACAGATCCCTGAGGAACTCTAACAGAGAGTGGGATGGGGGTGGAGGAAGAACCATGAGAATGTACTCTGAAGGTATGGTGGGAGAGATAAGAGGAGAACCAGGAGAGGACAGAGCCCTGGAACCCAAATGAGGATTATGTGGCAAGAAGTAAATTGTGACTGACAGTGTCAAAAGCGGCGGATAGGTCGAGGAGGATGAGGATGGAGTAGTGACCTTTGGATCTGGCAAGGAACAGGTCATTGCAGACTTCTGTCGAGTGTAAAGGGCGAAAGCCGGATTGAAGCGGATCGAGGATGGCATGAAAGGAGAGAAAATCAAGGCAACGGCTGTGAACGTGTTCAAGTAACTTGGACAAGAAGAATTAGAAAAGGTTCAAAGAAGAGTGACCACAATGAAAGGGGTTGGAACTCCTCTTGTATAAGAAAAGGCTAAAGAGGTTAGGGCTCTTCAGTTTGGAAAAGAGACGGATGAGGGGAGATATGATTGGGGTCTACAAAATCCTGAGTGGTGTAGAACTAGTAGAAGTAAATTGATAAGAACATAAGCACTGCTATACTGGGAAAAGACCAAGGGTCCATCAAGTGGCCAATCCAGGCCTCAAGAACCCGGCAAAAACCCAAAAACAAGAACCCAAAAGTACAAAGACTAGAAGACATTCAAGGAAGTTACATGGAAATACTCTAAAACAAAGAGGAGGAAATATTTTTTTCACTCAAAGAATAGTTAAGCTCTGGAACTCTTTACCGGAGGATGCAGTAATAGCAGTTAGCATATCTAGGTTTAAAAAAGGTTTGAACAAGTTCCTGGAGGAAAAGTCCATAGCTTGCTATTGAGATAGACATGGGGAAGCAACTGCTTCCCTAGGACAAACATGGAGAAGCAACTGCTTAACCTGGGATTTGTAGCATGGAATGTTGCCACGATTTGGGTTCCTGCCAGGCACTTGTAACCTGGATTGGCCACTATTGGAAGCAAGATACTGGGCTAGATGGACCATTGGTCTGACCCAGTATGGCTACTCTTATGTTCTAAGCCAAACGCACATAAGGAGAGTTCAAAACCGTGGCCTATGTTTTCTGTGGAAAATAAAAACTGCTGGTCCCGTGCTCGCACATTAGGTGGGAAGGCATCCGTGCACACATGGTGGGATGCTGCCTAGGAACAGCTTATTCATAGCACCGGCATCCCTGAAGAAGAATTTTTGAAACAGGGATTCCTGTTGGATGTTTAATCTTAGACGGATGTAACAAAAGAGAGGGAACAAAGTACAAACTAAAGTCCAAACAAAAAAAACAGCACCACGGGCCTTTAAAAATGGAACACAGTTCTTTAATGAATGAGCCTTGACAAAAAGACCCGACACGGGCCGTGTTTCGGTGACTAGCACCTGCGTCAGGGGTCACAGTGATGACGTGGAAAACTTGGGGAATAACTCGAATATATTCCTCTACAATATATTATTCCTTACCCCACGTCTCATGTAGTAAAAGCTACAAAGCACCAAGGCACTTTCACTTTCTGTATCAAAATGGATGGATGGATTTTGATACAGAAAGTGAAAGTGCCTTGGTGCTTTGTAGCTTTTACTACATGAGACGTGGGGTAAGGAATAATATATTGTAGAGGAATATATTCGAGTTATTCCCCAAGTTTTCCACGTCATCACTGTGACCCCTGACGCAGGTGCTAGTCACCGAAACACGGCCCGTGTCGGGTCTTTTTGTCAAGGCTCATTCATTAAAGAACTGTGTTCCATTTTTAAAGGCCCGTGGTGCTGTTTTTTTTGTTTTAATCTTAGACGGAACCATAGTGAGGAGAAGAAAAGAAATTAAGTTATCCCCTTTGGTCCGTGGTTGTAGTTGTTCTTTGAAAGTCAACTGGTGCTCACCATTTTGAAATATATTTTGGCATGTTTTTTTCAGCATTTCTTTGATTGTATTTTACTTATAGTTCCTCAATTTAGGCTTTGTAGGGACTTTCACTAAAACTTTCTACACTTTCAATTTTTGATATTTATATATTTGTGTTATTGTATTTTGCACTAAAAAATCAGAAGGGTTTCAAAAATAAGGAGTACTAGTGATGTATAGAACATGATAGTGAGCCATTTCACTGGTTAGTCTAACTAACAAACAGGCTCGGTTGAAGAATCAGCCTATACTGAATTCTCCTTGTGTTTCCCTTCTTTAAAATATTAAAAGTATAAAGTGGTTATTTTAATTAATTGGAAAGTGTGGAATCTTTTACTGATTACCCTACATCAGTTATCGATTTATAGAGATACTGTAAGGAACCGCCTGAACCGATATACTCATATCACCCCTCTCCTCAGGTCACTTCACTGGCTTCCAATCAGATACCGCATACAGTTCAAGCTTCTCCTTCTTACCTACAAATGCACTCAGTCTGCAGCCCCTCATTACCTCTCTACCCTCATTTCCCCTTACGTTCCCGCCCGTAACCTCCGCTCACAGGACAAATCCCTCCTCTCAGTACCCTTCTCCACCACCACCAACTCCAGGCTCCGCTCATTCTGCCTCGCCTCACCCTATGCTTGGAATAAACTTCCTGAGCCCTTACGCCAAGCCCCCTCCCTACCCATCTTCAAATCTTTGCTCAAAGCCCACCTCTTCAATGTTGCTTTCGGCACCTAACCTTTATACCTTTCAGGAAATCTAGACTGCCCCTATTTGACTGACAGTACATTTGTCCTTTAGATTGTAAGCTCCTTGAGCAGGGACTGTCCTTCTATGTTAAATTGTATAGCACTGTGTAACCCTAGTAGCGCTTTAGAAATGTCAAGTAGTAGTAGGAACTGATTTACTAATGTTTTTTTGGCCACAACCACAAAATAGAAAAAAAACCAAACATCTTTTGTTTCTAAAAGAACTACTGCTGATCTGGGAAGGAATTCTCCCCTCCCCAAATACAAACATACACTTCACTGGGGACAAAGTTGGAAGGGTGGGGAAGGAGAAGCAAGAGAGGTCTCAGCAACTGGCTAAGTTTTGGGGCTGGATCTTAGATTTAGTGAAAATCTGTCAAACCATGCTTTAAACAAACTATCAAGAAAGGTAATTAAAAAAAAAAAAGTTACCTGGGTTAACTATAAGCTGAAAGTAGTGGAGCTTATTTGGATCAGGAAAGTTCACTTTACATGTACCTGGAAATCAAAGGAAAGAAAAAAAAAAGATATTTCCATCAATTACTCAATACACTTTAACCAAGTTATTATAGGGAGAAGTTTTAAAAATTCTTCATACTGAAAATTATCCAGGAAAATTATGTACATAAATTTTATACCTGCGACTTGATGCACATAGGTCCTATTTACTAAGCTTCACTAGGTAGGTAGTTAAAAAGAGGATTAGCACCTAAGCCTTAGGTGCAAATTCTCATATTAATTACCTAGTGCAACTTTAGTAAACAATAAGCTGTCACCATGCAGTACTTTCCACAATAACCACCTAATATTAAAGGGGCCTTGGAAGTGAATGGGAAATATGCCTTACAGATAACACATAGTAGCTACTCATACTTTAACTGTTAATGTAGCAGACAACTAGGCTGCCTTTAAAAAGTGGTTGCTAACTTTATCGCTCATTTGCCATTTAGTTAACACACAGTAAAGAACTTTTCACTGTGTTACGATATTAGGAACACCCCAACAGGCTTTACTTTTGGGGGGGGGGGGTTTTTATATACAGTTCCAGCTGCTTCTGACTTAGCCATAAAGAAATTTTCCAAATATGATGGATCATTACTAGCACTGCACATTAATCACAATGAACACCATTAATGGTTAATCGCGAATAAATATTAACTACTCTCCCTCTCCTGCCTGCCCACTTGCATGGACATACGGTCGGTCCGGCATCTCTCTCTCCTCCATCTTCCCAATTTACCTTTTTTTTTCCCAGTAAATCTTTGCCCTGCAGTGGCAGAGGTATTGAAACACTGCCTCAGCCTACATCAGGCTTTTCCAACTGACCCATCTCACCCCCTTCTAACACAGCTTCCTGTTTTGAGAAGGGGGCGGGACGGGTCACAAGGAAAGGCCCATGCAGGCCGAGGCAGGGATTCAATATCGCTGCTGCAGGGCAGATTTACTGGGGTGGGGGGGGGGGGGGGATGGGAGAAGCAAAATCTGGAAGGGAAGGGGAGAGAAAGCCACCGGTGGTCCAGAAGGAGAGGAAGAGATGCCGGACCAACCATACATGCATGCGGATGGGAGAGGGCATTGAGACAGAGAATGGGTGAAGGCACGGAGGCGCACGAGAGAGAGAATGAATGAATGGATGAAGGAAAGGGGGACACAAGCGAGAGACAGTGAGAGAATAGGTGAAGGCAAGGGGGACAAGAGAGAGAGAAATTAAGGCACGGGGGGCACACGAGAGAGAGAGAATGGGTGAAGGCACGGGGGTACACCAGAGAGCGAGAGAGAATGAACGAAGGCACAGGGAGGCACATGACAGACACAGAGAGAGAATGAACGAAGGCACAGGGAGGCACATGAGAGCGAGCAACAGAGAGAGAGAATGGGTGAAGGCATGGGGGGCACACAAAAGACAGACAGAGAATGGGTGAAGGCATGGAGGGCACACAAGACAGACAGAGAATGGGTGAAGGCACGGGGGGGCACACAAGAGAGAGAATGGGTGAAGGCACGGGGGAGCACACAAGAGAGAGAATGGATGAAGGTACGGGGAGCACACGAGAGAGAGAATGGGTGAAGGCACGGGGAGCACACGAGAGAGAGAATGGGTGAAGGCACGGGGAGCACACGAGAGAGAGAATGGGTGAAGGCACGGGGGAGCACACGAGAGAGAGAATGGGTGAAGGCATGGGGAGCACACGAGACAGAGAATGGATGAAAGAACGGGGGCACATGAGAGAGAGACAGAAAGAAAGAATGGATAAAGGCAAGGGGCACAAGAGAGAGAGAGAGAGAACGGATAAAGGCACAGGGGGGCACATGAGAGAGAGAATGGATGAAGGCACAGGGGGGCACATGAGAGAGAGAATGGATGAAGGCACAGGGGGGCACATGAGAGAGAGAATGGATGAAGGCACAGGGGGGCACATGAGAGAGAGAATGGATGAAGGCACGGGGGGCACATGAGAGAGAGAATGGATGAAGGCACATGAGAGAGAGAACGGATGAAGGCACAAGGGGCACATGAGAGAGAGAACGGATGAAGGCACGAGGGGCTCATGAGAGAGAGAACGGATGAAGGCACGAGGGGCTCATGAGAGAGAGAACGGATGAAGGCACGAGGGGCTCATGAGAGAGAGAACGGATGAAGGCACGAGGGGCTCATGACAGAGAGAACGGATGAAGGCACGAGGGGCTCATGACAGAGAGAACGGATGAAGGCACGAGGGGCTCATGAGAGAGAGAACGGATGAAGGCACGAGGGGCTCATGAGAGAGAAAACGGATGAAGGCACGGGGGGTACATGAGAGAGAGAACGGATGAAGGCACGGGGGGTACATGAGAGAGAGAACGGATGAAGGCACGGGGGGGGGGGGGGGCACATATCAACTATAAAATAATATGTAAATAAATTGCACAAATATATATAAATGTAATAAACATAATAAAATGTATATGAATATGTATATTGGTAAGACATAAAATATATTTAGTATAATAGAAATAACACATCCTATATAATAATTCTCACCTCCAACGTTCTATGCTTGGGACCGTGGCTCCCTGGCTGCAAGTAGTCTGCGAGGCAGACACGCACGGACGTCACTGACGTCAACACAGCTGATTCCAAGGCAAGGGGAGGAGTAGGGAAACACGCGCAGCGTGTTTCCCTTCTCCTCCTACTGCCTCGGAATCAGCTGTCACCCCCCCCCCCCGCGCTACAGCCCCCTCGAAACCCACCCCCTCCCGCGAACCTGTCGATCCCCCCCCCCCCCAGAACGCCGAAAACCGCACCCCGCCCTCCCGCCGCTGTTGTGCACTACCTTTGGGTGGGTTCCTCAATCATCTTCTCAGAAAGTTTAACTCCGTGCGTCTGACGTCACACGCACGCCGAGGAACTTCCAGACAAGATGATTGAAGAACCTATGGGAAGGGAAGGACAACACGGCGGCGGTGGCGGCAGTTTTCGCTCGCACGGGGAGGGGGGGGGGACGACAGGTTCGCGGAAGGGGGGGGTTCGAGGGGGCCGTAGCACGGGGGGGGGGGGGGGAATTGCCTGCCTAAGGCCCGTTTCCTTGCCTAAAGAAACGGGCCTTTTTTTACTAGTAATGAATAAAAAGATGATAAAATATGACTCAAAATACATTCTAATTGTATATTTTTACAGATTAAAAGATGTGCACAAACTTGCTCAAATTAAAAATCTATTATCCAAACGTTGGTGCAAAACATCCAAAAAGACATAAAAAGATGTGACCAGAATATAGATACATATACAGAATGTGTAGACACATCAGTAAAATGAAGCCAGGGAGGCCACATGAGAGAAAGAGAATGAATGGGTGAAGGCATGGGGGCCACATAAGAGAGAGAAAGAGAGGGGGTATGGGGGGCACCAGAGAGAGAGAGAATGGGTGAAGGCATGGGGGAGGGCACATGCGAGAGAGAGAAGAAAATTTGTGAAGGCGTGGGGGGCACATGCGAGAGACAAAATGAATGGGTGAAGGCACATGGGGGCCACATGAGAGAGAGAGAGAGAGAGGGTGAAGGTACAGGGGTACATGAGAGAGAATGAGTGAAGGCATGAGGGGGCATATCCAAGAGAAAGGGAGAGAGAGAGAATGCACCGGGGGGGGGGGGGGGGGGGGGGTGGAACACATGAGAAAGAGGAAGAGAATGCACTGGTGGGCACATGAGAAAAAGAGAGAGAATGCATAGGGGAGGGCAGATGAGAAAGAGAGAATGGGTGAAGACACGGGAGGGGGGGGGGTCACATGAGAGACAGAGAGAATGGATGAAGGCACAGGGGGCCCACCAGAGAGAGATAATGGGTGAAGGCATGGGGGAGGGCACACCAGAGATAGAGAATGAGTGAAGGCAGAGGGGGCATATGTGTGTGAGAGAGAGAGAGAGAAAAATGAATGAGCGAAGGCTTGGGGGTAATATGAGAGCTGGGCTTGATGGGCCTTTCGTCTGTCCCAGTGTGGCAATACTTATGAGCGAGAAAGGGTGATGGCACGGGGGGAGGGGGGCTACATGAGAGAGAGAATGGGTGAAGGCAAGGAGGTGCACACAAGAGAGATGGAACCGAGGGGGGGGGGGCACACAAGAGAGAGAATGGGTGAAGGAATGGGGGGACCACATGAGAGAGAGAGAGAATGGGTAAAGGCACGAGGGGACACAACCAAGAGAAAGAGAGAGAGAATGCACCATGGGGGTACATGAGAAAGAGAGAAAGAATGGATGAAGGCATGGGGGGAACATATGAAAGTGAGTGAGAGAATGGGTGAAGGCAAGGGGGAGGGGCATATTCAAGAGAGAGAAAATGCACCGGGGGGGGGGGGGGGGCACATGAGAGAGAGAATCAGTGAAGGCATTGTAGGAGGGACGGACATGTGCAAGAGAGAGAGAGAAAGAATGGGTGAAAGGACAGGGACATATGCAAAAGAAAGAGAGAGAGAGGGAGAGAGGGAAAACGCTATAATCAAAAGTAAAAATGGCAGGACGCTTACACTGTAGAGACACTTTTTTTTCCCCTTTCCTTTCAGCACAATGCCACAAGTGTGCAGGAGGCCCTCAAACAGTGCTAATTTGTGACTAAAGAAATGGATTTACTGAACAGCCAGAAACTGATGGGCCGACGTACAACGCATTAGTGCACCTTTAACCTAGTTTTACAGCGAGTTTTACTAGTTAAGCAATGTTCATGGGCATTACCATATATACTGTATTATAAACCCATCCAAATATAAACAGAGATAACATTCCCCCCATTTTTAGGGGAAAATGGTATCAACGTGTTTAAAGTCAAGTATTCCTCTCTCTCCTTCCTTGCCACACCAATCTATCACATTTCTATGAAGGGGTAAACAAACATGTGGATGTTTAAATCTTTTTTATTATCATTGCGCAATAATAGGAAAAACCAGTACATGTGCAACAAACAGTGAAGAATCACAATGATCAACAGCTAACCAGGCGTCAACATGCCATTTACATTTCCTCCCACCCCCCAACCCCTTCCTCAAACTCCCCTCCCCTCAACCCCATCCCCTCTCCTTCCCTAGCCCTCCCAGCACACCCCTCCTCCCCCCTCCTATCCCCTTCCCTTCTCCCCTCCCTTCCCTCCCTGTTCGCACAAGATTTATTAATGTTAACAGTACTATCATTATTAGGTACTATGAATTGAGGATTCTACTTCGTGCTGTGGGTTGCAGAGTGTCCCAAAAGTTCGCCCACATTTTCTGCAGTATCCGACCTTCTCTTGATGTCAAATCTTGAATTCCGCGCCTCTCTAACTTCAATAGTTCAATCATTTGTATCCGCCAGGCTTCTATGGACGGTGCTCTACTGTCTCTCCAGTGCAGCAATATAACTCTTTTCCCCATCAATGCTGCCCTCTGTAAGAAAGCGCGAAGGCCTGGGGGGGAGGGTCCCGCACATTTGAATTCTCCAAAAAGGACTAAGGGATGTCGCTGAATTGAATGACCCCAATATCTCCTAGTCTCACGCAATATCTGTGCCCATAGCAATGACGAGTGGCGGCAAGCCCAGAACATATGTCCAAGGGAGGCTTGAGCTAAACCACACCACGGGCAGGTATCAGACTGTCCATATCCTGCTTTAAAGGCTCTGCTTGGAGAAACGTAAAGTCGAAGGGCAAATTTATATTGTAACTCCCAGAAGCGGGTAAAGACCGAGGTACTTTGTTTGGAGGTCAGGAAACCACTCAATGTACCCTCCCGTGATCTCCACCTTCAGGTCTGCCGCCCATTTTCGCGCCGTAGTTCGATAATCTATGACCTCTGTCGAGTCTTGTAGGTATCTGTGGTGGTTTTTCAGGGGTACCGGGTTCTGTGCCCCTAAAGTCAATGCAGTGTTTAAAGTGTCCTGAACATCCTCACTTAAGTTGTACCACCCCAGAGATCTGATGTAATGATGCACCTGTAAAAAGGCAAAGCGGTCTTTCTCGGTCAGCTTAAATTCCTGTTGCAGTTCTGTGAATGGTCGTATCTTGCCCTCCTCCATCACCAGTTGGTAAATGTACTTTATCCCACTTGTCCGCCATCGGGCGAAGGCTGCCGAGGTGGATCCCTCAGGAAAGTCCGGGTTGTGATACAGTGGCAGAAATGGAGTCGCCTTCCAATCAAAGTTATGTCTCTTACAGAGCCACTTCCATGTTGCCCTAGCTGCCAGTAATAATGGATTCTTCCCCAACCCCTCATCTAATCTATGTCCCGGCGCATGCAGTCCCCATCCTAGATGTGCAGTGGGAGCCAGAGCCATCTCTAAAGGTGTTATCGAAAAATCCTAGGTTCCTGCTAGCCAGTCTTTTATGTGCCTCATAGAGCTAGCTATGGTGAGGTGACGTATGTTAAGTAGGCCCATCCCCCCATGTGATTTTGGTTTCTGTAATATCTGAATAGGGAGTCTGGGCCTTCTCCCATTCCACAAAAACTTCTGTGTGAGCTGATTAAGAGTCCGCTCCTCTTTCCCCCTCAGGTACAAGGGCAACATCTGAAATATATGTAGCCACTTAGGGGCAATCATCATATTGAAAAGGCCTATCCGACCCGAAAGAGAGAGAGAGGGCATGCGCGCCACGCCTGTAATAATCTCCTGGTTGAGGTCACGAGGGGTGAAACATTACTCTCATATAGTGCCTCTATGTCTACTGGGATTGTGACCCCCAGATAACGGATTTGATGTTGTGCCCACTGTAACGGCTGTTGGCCTCTCCACTCACTCCGCACCGCCTCACTCAGCGGGAGGGCCAGTGACTTAGACAAGTTAAGTTTATATCCCGAAAGTTCCCCGTAGTTCTCTATCACAGAAAGGAGCGATGTGAGCGAGGCCTGCGGGTCACTCAACAACATCAGCACGTCATCTGCGTATGCAAGTATTTTCAGTTCCCTCCCATGTACCGGAATACCCTTTATACTCTGCTGCGATCGAATTTCAGTCAATAGGGGCTCCAGAGTCAATAGGAAGAGCAATGGGGACAGAGGGCATCCCTGTCTTGTGCCCCTTTCGATGTTAAAACTATCTGTGTACACCCCATTTACTCTTATCATTGCCCGTGGGTGTGTGTACAATGTTTCTACAGCTTGAAAAAACCACCCTGCCAACCCTCTATCTTTCAGGACTTCAAACATGAAAGGCCATTCCACTTGATCAAAAGCGCGCTCCGCGTCTAAACTCACAAGCAACCTACGGGCCTCTGAACCTGGTCTAGCCAGCATGGCTAATAGTAATTTCCGAACGTTGAGGACTGACTGGCGGCCCCGAATGAAGCCTGTTTGTTCCTCCTGTACTAGTTGAGGCATTAGGGGCGCCAATCTATCTGCTAAAATGTGGGACAGTAGCTTCGCCTCTACATTAATGAGTGATACGGGTCTGTAGGAGCCAGGGTCCAAGGGGTCTCTGCCTGTTTCAGGTATAAGGCTAACAGAAGCCGTATTCGCATGCACTTGGAAACGCCCTGCCTCCACTACCGTATTGAGATATTCTGTTAAAGGATCTACTATCTGTAATATCAATATTTTGTAAAATTCGCCGGACAGGCCATCGGGCCCAGGGGCGGAATGTAACTTCAGCGCTCTAATAGCTGTCTGTAACTCTTTGGCCTCTATCGGGATATTCAAAGATGCTAAATGGTCCGTCAAAATACTCCCCAATTTTCTTTCTTGTAGGTATTTCTGGATTTTCTCCCGGAGGCCTACGTCTTCTGTTCCCCCCCCATACAAGGTGGCGAAGTGATCTTGAAAAGTCTGAGCTATTTCTGTTATTTGTAATCTCGCCCCCAGGTGTTTTTATGGCGGAGATGAAATGAAGTCTCCGGGTTCCCTTCACTAGTCGGGCCATCATTCCTCCTGCTCTGTCCCCAAATTTGTACAACTGGTACTTCCTGTACAACAAGGATTTCCTTGTTCTTTCATGCAGTAGACTATTTAAGGCCACCCTAGTAGACGTCAGTGTCTCATAATGGGGTAGAGTAGGTTCTTGAATATATCTGCGTCTCGCCCCTCTTAGCTTCTTCTCTAGGTCTATGATTCCCTGGGTGATTTGTCGATTTCGTCTACTGACGTAGGCGATAATCTCACCCCTGAGTACCGCTTTGGCGGTAGACCAAAAAAGAACAGCATCCTCTACATGTTCCGAGTTATGTGTCTGAAACTCCTCCCATTTCTTTTCCAAGTGGGTTTGGAATTCTTTAAAGGAGAATAAATATGCTGGGAATCTCCACCCTGATAGCCTCTGGAAGAAAGTCCCCGATTCAATATCCACCCAAATGGCAGAATGGTCCGAAATCTCTTCCGGGCCTATTGTGGCTGCAGTGACCTTGGGGAAGAGATCTGGTGTTACAAGTATATAATCTATTCTGGACTGTGTGTGATGTGCTCTGGAGGTATGTGTGTAGTCTCTCTCTTCCCCATGGAGGGTCCTCCAAGGATCTATCAGGCCCAGTCCCTGACAAAAGGTTTCTAACACCGAGGGGGAAGAGGTCAGACATTTGGAGGGTGGGTTAGATCTGTCCAACTCTGCATCCATCACCAGATTTAAATCCCCTGCTATTATTAAGGGCCGCACCTTTCTGTCTTGATATCGGGCTAAAAGCTGTGCATAAAATTTTTGCGCTGAGGAATTTGGCCCATACACAGAGGCCAACAGTATCTCGTTCCCTTGTAGATTAAGTTGTATCCCCACCAATCTCCCATCACCATCTTTGTACATCATTTTTGCTGTGCACAATAGTGTTTTGTGAATCAGGATCGCTACCCCCCCTTTTCGACCTATTGCTGGGGAGCTAAAAACTTCTCCCACCCAGTGGCGCTTCAGCTTCTCATGTTCTTCCTGAGAAAGCCTGGTCTCCTGGGGGCAGGCTATGCCTACTTTGTGGCGATTAAGGGCCGCAAGTATTTTAGTTCTCTTAACTGGAAAGGAGATACACCCCAAGTTCCAGGAGATCAGGCGAATCCTAGCAGGTGGCATACAGGGTAACAGGCTGTCCCGGCAACGCTAAGATGTTTTGTTTGTGTCTCCAGGGCACCCAGCCTTGCCCCAGAACTCCCCCTTTCCCACTGCACATCATTTCATCACTATCCTCTCTTCTGTACCTTGTGTTGCTATGTGTTTTCTTAACTTGTACCAGTGATGTGGTCCTTGTTCCCAAATTAAATCTTGTGCTTCCCCTATCTCTAGTCCTTCCCACCCTGTATCCTACCCCCCCCCCCTCCCAGAGATCTAACCTATTTACCCATTCCCTATGCATCTGCCCTCGTTAAGTTGGGAGCCCCTACTATGCACGAGGCCTCCCGCCCTTGTTAGATGTGTAACTAGGAAGTGTTCTCAAGGCTTGCTGTACTCACTGCATCAGTCCACCGCAAAGTCCAAGAACATTCTCACTCTCCCCCTTCCTCAGCCGGCTGCAGAGCCAATTTGCTTTCCAGCTCTGTGATGTATTCCTTGGCTGCCAGCTCTGTGTCAAACGATTTTCATCTGTCTCCATGTCTTATACGTAACACCTCTGGTGTAGATAAACATGAATCTGACCTGTAATTCCTGCAAACGGCGGCACAACGGGTTAAATTTCTTCCGTCATTCTTGTAGGGATACTAAGTAGTCCTAGAAAATTCGAATCAGATGGCTGTCATATTTGGTGGTCTCTCTCTTTAATCTGTATCTCTCAGAATCTCTAGTTTATGTAGGTAGTTATGTACCTTCAGTATGACTGCACGCGGTGCCTGGCGGCCATCTTGCCTCCGGCCTACTCTGTGAACTCTCTCCAGACAGAGTGCCCCAGCGTGGTCTGACAGAGCAAATTCTGATTTGAGCCATTTTTCTATGACCTCTGCTAATGCCGGGTCACTGATCGATTCTGGCAGACCGATGAGACGCAAGTTGCTCCGTCTCAATCTATTCTCGAGATCGATCTTTTCATTTAGCGCTGTTACCGTACTCTGCAGCTGTTTCATTGTTTGCTGGATCGGGGGGTGTATGTCTTCAAAGTCTGACACCCGCTTCTCTAACTCTCTGGTTCGCTTGGAAGATTCCGCCAGACGAGCTTCGAAATGTTCTATCTGCGTCGATAAATGTTCTAGGCACAGCTCCAGTGCTTGTGTTACTGCCGTCGTTATTTGCAGTAGCTGTTCCTTGGAGAGGGCAAACCCGCCTCGTGTCGTTGGCTGATCCGCGCCAGCGTCCGCTCCTCGCGGTTTTTCTTTTTCCTTTTTAATGCTGCGGGCTGGCATCGCTTTTGGTTGCGCTTCAACAAACTTGTCCATCAGTGGGTAAGCTCTCTAGTCTTTTCTGAGCTGCTCAAGATGTTTTAGCGAGAATAATTGACGATTTTGGGCGTCGAAGAGCAGAGATCTCACGTCCTGCTCTCTCAGCGCATCACGTGACACCCCCCCCCCCCCCCGAACAAACATGTGGATAAAGACAAGCCAGTTGATATTGTGTATCTGGATTTTCAAAAGGCGTTTGACAGAGTACCTCATGAAAGACTCCAGAGGAAATTGGAGAGTCATGGGATAGGAGGTAGTGTCCTATTGTGGATTAAAAACTGGTTAAAGGATAGAAAACAGAGAGTAGGGTTAAATGGTCAGTACTCTCAATGGAGAAGGGTAAATAGTGGGGTTCCTCAGGGGTCTGTTCTGGGACCGCTGCTTTTTAACATATTTATACATGATTTAGAGATGGGACTATCTAGTGAGGTAATTAAATTTGCTGACGACACAAAGTTATTCAAAGTTGCTAAATCGCGAGAGGATAGTGAAAAATTAGAAGAGAACCTTACGAGAGACTGGGAATCTAAATGGTAGAAGATGTTTAATGTGAGCAAGTGCAAAGTGATGCATGTGGGAAAGAGGAACCCAAACTATAGCTACGTAATGCAAGGTTCCATATTAGGAATCACCGACCAAGAAAGGGATCTCGGCGTCGTTGTTGATGATACGTTGATATGCTCTACTCAGTGTGCTGCAGCGGCTAAGAAAGGAAATAGAATGTTAGGTATTATTAGGAAAGGAATGGGAAAAAAAACTGAGGACGTTATAATGCCTTTGTTTCAGTCCATGATGCGACCACACCTCGAATATTGTGTTCAATTCTGGTCACCGCATCTCAAAAAAGATATAGTGGAATTAGAAAAGGTACAGAGAAGGGCAACAAAAATGATAAAGGGGATGGGACGACTGGGCTTGATGGACCTTTGGTCTGTCCCAGTGTGGCAATATTTATGTACTTATGCCTCCTCGGAGCATCCAGCATTCCTCCCATTCCCTCTCTTCCGCAAAGGTGTCCCACTCCTTCACCTCCCTCCCCCCTCCCCAGACATAGACCCCTCCTGCCCGTGCTGGCTCCAATCTCAAAATGGCTGTTGTGACCTCCAGTGGCAATCTCGCAGGACTGGTGCTGGGAACTTGCAGAAGGCACTTTCATTTACAGAGAATGAATGGGCAAGAGTGTGTGAAGATCATTCCTGCCCCAGCTTCGCCACGGGATCATCAGGGCTGTAAGGCAGGCTGAAGAAGGGGCCTATAGTGGGTAGGGGGTGGAGGGCTTTGTCTGTATGACGTGTCGGTGTAGGAGCAAAACAGGCACTATGAAGCACTACGATGGAGCACTATTCCATATTAATCCTGATTAAGATGACGGCGACTTAACAGCTGTTCCTCGGGCCAAATTTTCGACTGTACCTTAATCGTGCTCCTCTCGCTCCGTCTGGCGCTTAGTTTCACTGTTAACTACCAGGAGCTGACTTTGCCGATTGAAGACTGTGTCGTGTGGTGCAGGGGGCGGACTGGGCAAGACACCTTCACGACTGCACCATTCCACCTTCGTGCTGCTGACCGAGCCCGGACTGGCTCCTATCCGACAGTGGCTTGCAGCAGCCGGTGTCATCCCAGGAGACCTTCCTCTTCCCTGCTTCCAAATGGACGTGTTTGCATCTTTCTTTGCTTGTTTTTTTCTCATTACTCTCTCTTCTTCCACCTCACCTTCAGAGAGCAGCCCCATTCCCATCCTACGTACCTCATGCAGACTACCGAGCCGTCCTTCCAGATTACGCGCCAAACCAGTTGAAGAACGCCAACTTCTGCGCATTTACCAATCACAGTCCCTGTTACCTTCCTCTCGCTCTGTCCTAGTGGGCTATGCAAATGCCAGATCCGTAGTCAAAAAAAGCCTCCATTTTTACTGATTGGATCACGCTAGAAAGCCTTGACCTGGTCTTCATCACAGAAACCTGGATCCAACACCAAACTGACCCCATCTTGCTTGATGTATGCCTCTCAGGTTACAAGCTTGAACACTGGCCGCGTCCTGGGAGGAGAGGTGGAGGTATTGCACTCATCTATCGTTCCACCTTCATTGTAGAACCCATTGCTGACTCCATTATGCTGCACCTCGAAATCGCCTCAGTGAGAATATTTAATAAAACCTTATTTGGTCATCTGACTTGTATCCTATTTTACTGACCGCCCAGCAACTGGAGTGAAGCGCAGCCCATTTTTACCGATTTCATCTCCAATACATGCTTGTCCTGTCCCAATGTACTTGTTCTGGGAGACATCAATCTACACCTCGAAGACTACTCCTCTGCACACAGGCGAGACTGCTTAGACTTCCTTAGCTCTTGGGACTTTATCTGCTGGAACACTCAGGCTACCCACTCTAAAGGTCACAATTTAGACCTCCTCTCCCTTAAATCGGCTAACCACAATAAACTGCGCATGACCAAAGCCCTGTGGTCAGCTGTCCCTTGGTCAGACCACTTCAAGCTCACCTGCTCAATTCTGTGGCAGTTAAAAGGCCTACGGCACACACATTCCCTAACATCGTACACAACAAGAGAGTATGTCGACCCTGCGGCATTCTGGCAGTCAATTTATGAGTCAGACTGGCCTGACCCGGTAGACTCAGATAGCTTCCTCCCCAATCGGGATAACCAATGCAGAAATACATTAGACGCCATTGCGCCACTCAAGGTGTGTTCAACGAAGAGGAAAGTAGCCACCCCGTGGTTCAATGCTCACCTTAGAACGCTTAAAGCAAATAACAGAAGCCTTGAAAGGGCCTGGAGAAAGCACCAGGTTACTAAACATCTAACTGCATGGAAGCAGTCTCACAGAAAGTACAACTATGCAATTAGACAGGCAAAAAAACACTACTTCAAAACCAAGATTGGCCCTGACTACAACGATGCCAAAAAGTTCTTCTTTGTAAACAAACTAATGTATACCACAGTGCTTACCACTACTGAAGAAGGCATCCCACCAGCTGCAGATTTAGCAAAATTTTTTCAAGACAAACTCATCAAACTACAGAGCACCCTTCCGCAGAACAATTCCAGAATTAGTGATTTTATTAATGGCTTGGACCCAGGGCCTGACGAGCAACCAGCAGACCGTTTGCTCTCAAGCTTTTCCCCTCTCTCTGTAGATCCGTCAAGCTGGAGCTCTGCAGATTTGTTAGGAAGTACTGCAGGCTGGATGTGTGCCCCAACTATCTGCTCCAATGTGCCCCTGCCTGTTTCCAAGATGACTTGACACTACATCTCAACTACATGCTTGGTATTGGCAAGTTTCCTGAAACCCATGGTAATATCTTACTTACCCCGGTACCCGAAGACGCAAAGAAAAAAAGTAGTGATCCGTCCAACTACCAACCAATTGCATCCATTCCCCTTTTTGTGAAACTCATGGAGAGCTTGGTGAATAAACAACTTAGTGAACACCTGGTCAAGTTTAATATTCTGCATACCTCGCAGTCGGGATTTCGACCACTCCACAGTACTGAGACCGTACTTGTCACTCTCCTTTCCAACTTCAAGAGGGAAATAGTTGAAGGGAAGAGCATTTTGCTCCTGCAGTTCGACATGTCCAGTGCCTTCGATATGGTGCACCATGGCATACTACTGTGGCTCCTAGATTACCTTGGTGCCAGTGGAAACGTACTAACCTGGCTGAGAGGTTTTCTTACATCTAGATCTTACCAAGTACACGCCAACTCTAACTTATCAACTCATTGGAAAGCAGACTGTGGAGTGCCACAGGGCTCCCCACTATCACCTACTCTCTTCAACGTGATGTTGATCCCTCTGGCAGCGGCTCTCTCCAAACTGGGACTTAACCCATTTATCTATGCTGATGATATCACTATCTTCATCCCTTTTGAGAAAGACCTCAGTGAAATAACCTGTAGGATTTGGCACGGCTTTAACATCATGCTCGACTGGGCCAACTCATTCCGATTCAAATTCAACGCCGAGAAAACACATTGTTTGATTCTCTCCTCTCCCTATAACAAACTCAGGCCTCCTACATTAACTACTCCTGAGCTTGTCCTGCCAATCTCAGAGTCCCTAAAAATCTTGGGAGTCCTGGTTGACAGATCTTTGACATTGGAGCAGCATGTGAACTCTACAGTCAAGCAAATGTTCTTCTCTCTTTGGAGGCTTAAGCGTATCCAGCCTTACTTCCCTAGAGAAGTATTCCGCAACCTAGTTCAGTCTCTAGTTATAAGCCGTCTTGACTACTGCAACAGTATCTACGGGGGATGCACAAACATGCTCCTAAAAAAATTGCAAACTGCTCAGAATACAGCAGCACAACTCATCTTCGGCAAATCGAGATTTCAAAGTTCGGGACCGTTGCATGAGAGGTTGCACTGGCTTCCTGTGAAGGACCGCATCACTTTCAAGATCTGCGCATTGGTGCACAAAATCATCTATGGTGAAGCCCCTGCCTATATGGACACTCTTATTAACCTGCCGCCCAGGAACTCCCGAAGGTCAGCTCGCTCGTACCTCAATCTCCACTACCCAGCTTTTAGTGGACTCAAATATAAGACCATCTATGCTTCCTCTTTCTCTTATCTCAGCACTCAATTGTGGAACGGGCTGCCTCGAGAGGTCAAATTCACTCCGGATCACCCAACCTTCAAGAAGCGACTCAAGACCTTCCCTTTTGGCAGAGCATACGCTGTGAGCCCATCTGGTGCCACATCCTTTTGATCCACGACTTTCTCAGTGATAAATTATCACCCCTCCTCTCTCCCTTTCCCTCCTCGGTTATTTCTCTTTCCTTCTTGTGACCTTGTATACTGTATCTTGTGCTATTGTTTGTTTATTAACTATTGTACGCCACATTTAGCCTGCCCGTGGGCGGGAATATTGTGGGATATAAATGCCGTAAATAAATAAATAATTTATTTATTGCATTTATATCCCACATTTTCCCACCTATTTGCAGGCTCAATGTGGCTTACATAGTACCGTGATGACAAATACAGAGTGGTATTGTGTTAGAATTAATGAGTGACAGAATACATTAGGTAATCAAGGAGGAAGAGTTAAGTTTTGTCCAGCTCTGGTATAAGTTTCATTGTCTTGCAGGGTTCAGGCGTGTTGGATCGTTAGGGTATGCCTTTTTGAACAAGTTGTTGTTTTGTTTTTTAATCCTTTATTCAAATTTTATACAATCTCACAAAACAATGAGACATTGCAATCCACATTAAATTTACAGGAAAAAAGAAAATTAATAAAGAAAAAGAATATAGATCTTTCATCCACAATTAAAGAAAAACTGGATCCAAGACTTTAGAGATACAATAAAGGGGAAAAAAAGGGAAAAAGAACACAGTTGCTACCTCTGTAAGTCTAACTCCAGCCTGCTATTCAGGGAGGGCATACAACATTCACTTCAACTCTTGCATCTAGAAAATCTTTAAGCTGCTTTGGGTCCATAAACTGATACTGTTTAGACTCTAGCAATACATTACAAATGCAAGGAAAAGTAAAACAAAACTTGCTCCTACAGCCTCGACTCTGGGGCACAGCGCCAAAAAGGCCCTCCGTCTCATCTGCATTGGCTTAGAAAGATCAGGAAAAATTCTAATGTTTGAACCCATAAACAGTCTTTCTAAGTGTCTTAAGGAAAGTCTTAAAACAGCATTCCGGTCTGGCTCCAACACGAAGGTGACCAACATAGTAGTCCTATGGGTAATAACTTCCAACGAGTTTTCCAGGAAGGAAGTAAGATTCATTGCTTCTCCCATTGATTGCAAAGGGGATTCTCTACCCTTCCCCTTAGGATTCCAGATGTATTGGGCACACGTAATAGGAGGCAGTGAGTCTTTATCCACCCCTAGAATCTCAGTCATATATTTTCTCACCATCTCCAAAGGAGGAATTAGACGAGACTTGGGGAAGTTAAGAAATCTTAGATTAAGTCTTCTAGCCTGGTTCTCCAGGTATTCCAAACGTTTATGAAGAAAATTGTTATCCTTAACCAAGGCTGTTTCTAAAGTCCCCATTTCTAGAATTTTAGATTCCACTTTTTCCATTTTAAAGGACTGCTGCGCAGTCACCTGTGCCTGCATCAGAACGGCTTCTGAAAGAACTTTAATATCGTCAGTATTTTCTTTAATCATAATTTGCATAGAGGAGTGTGTGCTGTAAACCATGTCCCATAGTGACTCAAGCGTCACAACGGCCGGTTTAATTATACCACTTGTTGGTAAGGGGGGGTGTGGCAGGGCCTCACGAAGCGAAAGTTTGGACACTATGTCCTGGGGTAATACCTTTAAGGCCAATGAAGCCAAAGTCTCTCGGTCCTGGGTCCCACTCATATTCGCTGTAGTCTGCCCCTCTTGCAGCGCTGGTTTCACCCCTCTGGTGTCCTTTTCTGCACGGGCTACTGCAAACTCCTCACTCCCCGGTTGTCGTAGTGCCGTGCGTTCCACGGGGCTCAAGGAAACCCCGTCTCCGCTCTCCATCGACGCCTGCGCGTTGGTAGCTGCAGAAGGAGTTAAAGTACTCAAAGGTCCTGTTTGCGTCTTTGGAAACTGCAGCGTTGTTTGTTTCATCGACAAAAGGGTTTCAGGGGTTGAGGGGACCTCCTTCACCTTTCCCCTCCGCTTTCCCATTGTAATCGATGGGTCGGAGGCCGCGAAAGAAGCAAAAACCTGCACCTTCCTCTCAGAACAAATTCAGGTGCGTGTGGTCAAAGCGCCATCTTGGATCCCAACAAGTTGGTTTTTTAATGATTTCTGGAAGTTTGTTAGGTCGTGCATTGTTTTCATGATGTTTGGTAGTGCATTCCATAGTTGCGTGATTATTTAGGAGAAGCAGGATGCATATGTTGACTTATATTTTAGTCCTTTGCAGCTTGGGTAGTGGAAATTTAGGTATGTGCGTGTTGATCTTTTTGTGTTTCTGGTTGGTAAGTCTATAAGGTCTGCCATGTATATCGGAGCCTCGCCGTGAATAATTTTATGAACCAGGGTGCAGATTCTGAACGCAATTCATTCTTTGATTGGGAGCCAGTGCAGTTTTTCCTCGTAGGGTTTGGCGCTTTCGAATCTCGTTTTTCCAAATATGAGTCTGGCTGCGGTGTTTTGGGCAGTTTGGAGTTTCTTAATGATTTGTTCTTTGCATCCCGCATAGATTGCATTGCAGTAGTCTAGGTGACTTAGTACCATTGATTGTACCAGGTTACGGAATATTTCGCTCGGGAAGAAAAGTTTTACTCGTCTGAGTTTCCACGTTGAGTGGAACATTTTCTTTGGTATAGTTTTCGCTTGGCTTTCTAGTGCGAGGTTTTGGTCGATTGTAATGCCGAGAATTTTCAGGCTGTCTGAAACAGGAAGGGTGTAATCTGGGGTGTTTATATTGCTGGGTTTGTTTGTGTTGTATTGGGATGAGAGGATGAGACAGTGTGTTTTTTCTGCGTTGAGTTTTAATTGAAACGCATCCGCCCATGAGTTCATGATTTGCAGGCTGAGTTTGATTTCGTTTGTGATTTTTGTTAGATCGTGTTTGTAGGGATGTATAGCGTGACATCATTTGCGTAAATGTAAGGGTTAAGGCCTTGATTGGATAGGGATTTGGCTAGTGGGGTCATCATTAGGGTAGAAAGGGTCGGTGATAACGGTCATCCTTGGGGTACTCCACATTCTGGTTTCCATGGTGATGATATGATCGAATTTGATATCACTTGGTATGTTCTTGTGGTTAGGAAATCCTTGATCCAACTAAGTACACTTCCACCAATCCCGAAGTATTCTAGGATGTTTAGTAATATTTTATGGTTTACCATGTCAAACGCACTAGACATGTTGAATTGTAGGAGAAGTATGCTTTTGCCAGTTGCAATTTCTTGTTTGAATTTGGTTAGGAGAGTAATTAGTACTGTTTCGGTGCTGTGGTTGGAGCGAAGTCCTGATTGTGATGCGTGTAATATTGAGAATTTGTTTAAGTAGTCGGTAAGTTGCTTGGTTACCATGCTTTCCAACAGTTTGACTACCAGAGGGATAGATGCTACCGGGCGGTAGTTGGTGGTTTCATTTGCCTTTTTCTTTGTATCTTTAGGTATTGGGGTATGTTGCCTTTGTCCTTAAGGAAGAGTCCACGTTGCAGTATGTAGTTTAGGTGAAATGTGAGGTCTGCTATGAAGCTTTGAGGGGCGGATTTTATTAGGTAGTTGGGGCAGGTGTCCAGTTTACAGTGAGTCTTGGCGAACCTGTTAATCGCTTGGACGACAATTTCATCGGTAACGAGAGCGAAGATTATCCAGATTCGGTCTGCTAGGTATTCACCGAGGATTGGGTCCAGACATTCAATGAATTTTTCGATGTCAGTGGTATTCTGTGGTAACGTATTGCGTAGGTTTACAATTTTCTCGTTGAAGTATTTAGCAAGTTTGTCTGCAGATGGGGTGTCTGTGTTGGTTGTGGTAACCAATGTGGTATCTAGTAATTTGTTCACGAGTTGATATAGTTTGTTATGAACCTGACTTTTCACAAACTTATGCCATGTCAGTAAAATAGAGAGGTTAATAGAGAGGTTTGTTCCCGTAATACCCCTCAAGTACACTGCTGACACATCAAGGCTAACAGAGGTAAAAACAACTGTTCTTAACAACTTAGTTTACTGAGCTGGGGACCTTCATGGGCAAGAGAAAAACGGCTACAGTATCTGAAGAAAGGTTTGTGGTCCCTCAAAGTCATAACAATGGAAACCACCAGATGTAGTCATCAGTCAGTATGCCTCTGCAAATCCCCAGGAAAAGGTATAAGGACTCCAGACAACATAAGAGTCAGAGAAGATGGAGTAAAGAACAGAGGGGGAGATGCACCCGAATTTTGCTACGTGGCAAGCAATGAGCACGCCAGGGAATACCGCAGAGTTCATTTAAATGAGCTTACTGGTATTCCCCCGTCATGATCAGAGAACTGCGCTCTGATGCTCCCGCACTCCTACCGCCGTAACCCTACACCAGATTGCAGCTGGCATTAGGGTTAAGGGGATACCCTCCCCCCCTGCTCTGGCAGACCCACCCTCACCCAACCCCCCCATCAGTAAGGCCCTGGGGGGTCTAGTGAACTCCCGACGCAAACACAATTACCCACCCTGGTGATCCAGTGGAACCCTTGTCCTCCCCCCCTCCCCCCCCCCCGGCCACTGTAGGTCCAGTGTGACCCGAAACAGCAACTATCTTATGTCGGAACTAAGCCCTGCCCAGCGCATCACAGGATGCACCGGGCAGGGCACCACCATTTTGAGGTGACGCCCGCTGAGGAGGGAGTACTAGTCCCTCCTCCTCCAACTCTGAAGATACTAGGGAGGGAATTGGGTTGGGGGGACTCTTCCACCACTAGCCCACCAAGGAAAGCTTTCAGATGGGGGTGGGTCAGGTTGGGCACCCTGTCGCAGGTCACACTGGACCAGTGGTAGCCGGGGGGGGGGGGGGGGCGAGAGTTTGAGAAGCAGGAGGACAGGGGTCCCACTGGATCACCAGGGTGTTTTTTTGTATTTGCGTACGGGGGGGGGGGGGGGGGGGGGGGTCATCTGTCAGGTTGAACTGCTATCTCTATGTGCTTTGGGAGTCAGGTGTTCTATAATTTATAGAACTAGGAGCTAATGTGTGTTTTCCTTGCCCTGACTCAACACATACATAACTTCATTATTCTACCATCATTTTGGATAATTCTGCAAAAGTGCAGTGTCTCTGAATTGCTATTATTGCTGCCAGTATCTACTATAATAAAAAGCACCTCCAACGTTCTGAAGCTGACTCTGTGGCAGTGAAGGGTTTGTAGGGTTCGAGCTGCCTGTAACACTGCACCCATCTCCTGTCCTGACGTTAGTGTGCTTCCTGGTTCGTCACAAGCAGCACTGAACAACCACACTACAGCAGCACGAGGCACACCAACGTACCCTCAGTCCGCGCCCAATGTTGCCGGCATCAACACTGCTGGTACTGCCGCAGCTACCACCCCCCTGCAAGCCACTCACTGCCTCCCTGACAACCCCCTCCCAGACACACGACGCCCTGCCCCCTGGGTCCGCAGCCAATGTCGCCACCCGCTCCCCCCCCCACCCCCGAGGTCGCCGCAGCCACTGCTCCCCTTCCCCGAGGTCGCCGCCACTCCCCCCCTCCATCCGCCACCGGGCCAGACCACCTGCATTGAAATCACCTCCATGAAAGCAGTGCCTCCCTTCGGCCCTCCTTCCCTCCTTGCGTCCCGCCCTCACGGAAGTTGCATCAGATGTGGGCAGGACACAGGGAGGGAAGGAGGCCCGAAGGGAGGCGTTCTGCTGCCTGCCGCGCTGCTTTCACGGAGGTGAGACTGCGATTTCAATGCAGAGGGCAGACAGTCAACAACGGAGGGTGGGTGGGACTGTGGTGCCAGGCCCCCCTTGGGGGCCCGGGGAATTTTGTCCCCCCTGCCCCCCCCCTCTCTGCAGCTATGTCTCTACCCCCTCCCAGTTAAGCAGGGGGGTGGAGGGGGTCCTGAGAAAGGGGGGAAGGGGAGGGGACAGAGGGGGTCGAGACCAGGGGGGAGAGGGAGGGTAGAGGGGGGCTCCTGAGACCAGAGGGAAGGGGGAGGGGGTCCTGAGACCAGAGGGGGGGGGAGGTATCTCTGTCACACACACACTCTCACACACACTCTCTTTCTCTCTTTCACAGTCAGTGTCTTTCTCTATCTCACTCTCTCACACACTTTATCACATTCACTCTCTGTGTCACACAGTCACTCTCAAACACTCTTTCGGTCTCACAGAGAGTCTGTGTATCGCACAAATACTCTCTCACACTCTGTCTCACACACACACTGTTATCTGTGTGAAACACACTCTGTCTCTCTCACACTCACTGTGGCTCACATACGCTCTCAAACACACACTCTCTCTCTCTCAGACACACTCGCACCCACACTCACTCTCTCTCTCTCTGTCACACAGTCACTCTCACACACACTCTCTCTCTCTCTCTCAAACATACACACTCCGAGGAAAACCTTGCTAGCGCCCGTTTCATTTGTGTCAGAAACTGCCCTTTTTTACTAGTAGTTAATAAACAGCTCTTTTACTGTAGTAATAACATCTGAGCTTTGTGTCCTTTCATGTCAGTATTTCTTTGGGTTAGGGTGAGCTTGGTTATCACTGTCTAGAGGGATGTATAATTCCACATATGAGTCCAGAGTGCTACTGTCTATAATTTGTTACTTGAGTTTACGTCCCCTCTTTGCCTGTCTCCATGGGAGGCATGGTAAAGTGTTTTAGCCCCAAAAAGGCAGGAGGGGGGAGTGGGGGTCGGCGCTGGTAGCAGGACACCTGGGAGAAGGAAGGGAATGGAAGGAATACAAGATGCTAAGGAGGGGGAGATGGAAGGGTAGGCTTGAATATAAACCAAGATTCAATTTTTGATGCCTTTTTCAGACAAAAAAAAATCTATGTTTATATTTGAGTACTGCATATACTATGAAGATATATACCTGTAGCAAGTATTCTCCGAGGACAGCAGGCTCAATAACAAAAACAAAAGAACTTTCCAGAACGTTCCGTCGCGCGGACCGAACGCACTGCGCATGTGGGAGCGTGCCCCAATCAGTTAGTAAAAAGCAAAGTATAGAACTATAGTATAGAAGTAAGGGTTGTAAGAATATTGAGCCTGCTGTCCTCGGTGAATACCTGCTACAGGTATGTATCTTCATTTTCTCCCAGGACAATCAGACTCAATATTCTTACGTATGGGGTATCCCTAGCCCCCAGGCTCACTCAAAACAATAAACATTGGTCAATTGAGCCCCGCAACAGCGAGGACATAACAGAGACTGACCTGAAAATAAACTGAACTAGATGAGAGTGCAGCCTGGAACAGAACATAAATGGGCCTAGGGGGGTGGAGTTGGATTCTAAACCCCAAACAGATTGTGCAACACCGACTGCCGAAACAGACTGTCGCGTCAGGTATCCTGCTGAAGGCAGTAGTGAGATGTGAATGTGTGGACAGATGACCACGTTGCAGTTTTGCAAATCTCTTCAATAGAAGTTGACTTCAAGTGAGCCACTGACGCAGCGTTGGCTCTGACATTATGAGCTGTGACATGGCCCTCTAGAGTCAGCCCAGCTTGGACATAAGTGAAGGAAATGCAATCTGCTAGCTAACTGGAGATGATGTGTTTACCGATGGCGACTCCCCTCCTGTTGGGGTCGAAAGAAACAAACAACTGGGTGGACTGTCTGTAGGGTTAGTCCGCTCCACGTAAAAGGCCAATGCTCTCTTACAGTCCAAGGTGTGCAACCTGTCTTCACCAGGACGGGTACGAGGATGGGGGAAAAATGTTGGCAAGACAATTGACTGGTTCAAATGGAACTCCGACACCACCTTTGGCAAGAACTTAGGATAAGTGTGGACGACTACTCTGTTATGATGAAACTTGATATAAGGTGCATGCACTACCAGGGCTTGGAGCTCACTGACTCTACGAGTTGAAGTAACAGCCACCAAGAAAATGACCTTCCAGGTCAAGTACTTCAGATGGCAGGAATTCAGTGGCTCAAAATGAGCTTTCATCAGCTGGGTGAGAACGACGTTGAGATCCCATGACACTGGTGGAGGTTTGATCGGGGGCTTTGACAAAAACAAACCTCTCGTGAAATGAACAACTACAGGCTGCCCAGAGATAGGCTGACCTTCTACACGTTGATGATAAGCACTAATCGCACTAAGGTGAACCCTTACGGAGTTGGTCTTGAGACCAGACTCTGATAAGTGTAGAAGGTATTCAAGCAGGGTCTGTGTAGGACAAGAAAAAGGATCTAGGGCCCTGCTATCACACCAGACGGCAAACCTCCTCCATTTAAAAGAGTAACACTTTTTCGTGGAATCTTTCCTGGAAGCAAGCAAGACTCGGGAGACACCCTCCGACAGACCCAAAGAGGCAATCTCTAAGCTCTCAACATCCAGGCCGTGAGAGCCAGAGACTGGAGATTGGGATGTAGAAACGACCCCTCGTTCTGGGTGATGAGGGTCGGAAAACACTCCAATCTCCACGGTTCTTCGGAGGACAACTCCAGAAGAAGAGGGAACCAGATCTGACGGGGCCAAAAAGGTGCAATCAGAATCATGGTTCCACGGTCTTGCTTGAGTTTCAACAAAGTCTTCCCTCTAGAGGTATGGGAGGATACGCATACAGAAGACCTGTCCCCCAGTGAAGGAGAAAGGCATCTGACGCTAGCCTGTCGTGTGCCTGAAGTTTGGAACAGAATTTGAGGGATTTATCTGAGTGGCAAAAAGATCCACCGAGGGGGTGTCCCACGCTGGGAAGATCTTGCGGACAACGTCCATGTTCAGAGACCACTCGTGAGGTTGCATGATCCTGCTCAATCTGTCGGCCAGACTGTTGTTTACACCTGCCAGATATGTGGCCTGGAGAAACATGCTGTGATGGTGAGCCCAAAGCCACATCCAGATGGCTTCCTGACTCAGAGGGCGCGATCCGGTGCCCCCCTGCTTGTTGGTGTAATACATAGCAACCTGATTGTCTGTCTGAATTAGAATGTTTTGATTGGACAGCTGATCTCTGAAAGCCTTGAGAGCGTTCCAAAAGCTCGTAATTCCAGGAGGTTGATCTGAAGATCCTTTTACTGAAAAGACCAAGACCAAGCGATGGCCCAGAATCCGCCTCTGCAGTCGGTACGGAAGGCAAGCACCTCCGACACCGATGCCGACTGGCGAAGTAGCCCTTCCAGAAGCTCCGGAAGAAGGGCCCTGATACGCTCGTCAAGAGCATCCATCAGTAAAGGCTGGGGGGCCGGTGCAAGGAGTCGGTTGCAGAGTCTGAAGGGGCTCGGGAGCCAGTACCAGGCTGCCAGATGACCGACGCATTGGCACCTCCTGAATAGAGGATGAGCGGTCCTCCCAGCACCGAAGCTTCTCGGGTGCCGACTTCGTCGGCTCCCCGGAGCTCTCGATACCATGCATGGAAGGAGATCGATGACGATGCTTCTTAGCCTTCGCTCGACGCCCGTCATCGACACTCCTCGGTACCGAGGAGGACGTGGAACCCTCACGCCTCCTTGGGGCCGGGTCCGAAGCAGGTCGGTCCCGGGGGGCCTGCATAGCAGTAGACCTCGAGATAGGTGGAGACCCACTCGATGCCTCGCTGCTCCCAGCTCGATGCAGTCTTTCGGCAGCCATTACCTGGTCTCCCGATGTCGATGCTTCCCCCGACGTCGACGCTGCCAACCTCAGTACCTATGTCGATGCCGACATCGAAGGACCGGACCGATCTGGAAAAAGTTGCTCACGCTGAGCCTCTCGAGCCACCTGGGTCCGCTTTTTCATCAACTTACACAGCTTATAAGAAGCTGGCAGATGGTCAGGCCCAAGACACTGGAGACACCACGCTTGGGGGTCGGTACTTGACATGGTCTGGGTTGCACTGAGTACAAATGCTTGAAGCCGCTGGGTGTCCTCGATGACATGGAGGGAAAAATGGCGGTTGCGAAATCAAAAGGCTTGATGGTGCCAAGAAAAAGTGGCACAAAAAGGGAAAAACAGCCCGGCTGAACAGCCTAAAGAACGGCCGCGTCGAAAATTTAAGGAAACTTTAAAAAGGGAAGAAAAACTAAGAAAATAGAGGAAAAAAGATCTTTTTTTTTTTTTTTTTACAAGAACGGATTCAAAATAAGTTGAGAAGAAGAAATATATGCAATAAACGCGGTTCTCCTAGCCGAAAAGGGAACGAAGCAAACAACAACTTTCCTAGTCGCAGAAAAAAAGATAACTGATTGGGGCACGCTCGCATCGCGGGCGGGAAGCCGTTCGCACATGCGCAGTGCGTTCGGTCCTCGCGACGCCGCGTTCTGGAAAGTTCTTTTGTTTTTGAAGTTCCCGTCTCCTGGGCCGTTGCGGACGACGACCCATACATAAGAATATTGAGCCTGCTGTCCTCAGAGAAAGTAACTTACATGAAAACTATTATTGTAGACCACATTAAAATCCATTTAAATGCATGCTAAGGCGGTCTAACTCAAGTTCCCCCATAGCTCAATACCCAAAAATCTCACTGCACTCCCTATTCATGCAGTACTTTCTCTGGTTACCCACAAAGTTTCTTCTCCACTCCCCCCCCCCCCCCCCCCCCCAAAGAAGTTTGGGGAGCATTCCACAACTTGCCAAAATACCTCCTGGGTGAGGAGGAAGCTGCAGAAGACGCCCGGTGGGAAAGAGAATATATAGTATCTGTATGCTTCTTTATTTGGTCAGCGACCTCTTCAACCTTCTCTCCAAAAAGGTTATCTCCATGGCAAGCAGCATCTGCCAACCTCTGCTGAATAGAATGTTCCAGGTCAGAAACACGCAGCCATAAGAGTCTGTGCATCGCTATACCTTGGGCAGAGATCTTGGATGCCACATCAAAAGTGTTGTAAGTATCCTCGCAAAGAACTTGCGACATGCCTTCTGCATGCCTTCTGACCAATTGGTGAAATAGCTCGGCCTGCTCCGAAGGGAGCACATCAACCAAGTCTGACAGCTGCCTTACCGAGTTCTGCAAGTACACATTCATAAAGAGCTGGTATGACTGGATAAGGGCGATGAGCATAGAGGTCTGATACATCTTTCTCCCAAGAGTCCAGGTTTCTAGCTTCTCTGCCTGGGGGAGCCAAGACATAGACCCTAGTACTCCTGGATCTCTTGAGAGCAGAGTCCACAACCATGGAATCATGAGGTAACTGGGACCTCACAAACCCAGGTTCACCGTGGATCCTATACTGGGTATCAATTTTCTTGGGGACCACAGGGACAGAGGGGACACCCAGTTCCGTATGAGGACTGCCTTGAGTACCTCATGGAGAGAAGACGTTACTGCCTCCTTAGGAGGAGAGGTGTAGTCCAGGACCTCGAGCATCCTGGCCCTGGGCTCATCCTCCACTTCTACGGGGAATGGAATGCAGCAGCCATTTCTCGTACAAAAGATGTGAAAAGAGAGGCTCTAAGGTGGAGACAGTCTCTTCTCAGTTGGAGGGGAGGACTCAGAAGGAATCCCATAGGACTCATCGGAGAAAAAAATGCCTAAGATCCTCTTCTGATTCCCATGAGCACTCCTCTTTGGTGTCAGATAACATTTCCCTAAGGGATGTCCGAGACCAGGCCCGCCTTGATGCCGAGGACCCATGTCCTCGAGTGCGGCATCGAGGCGCCTGTCTTGACTTCAGCAAATCTTTCTCCACCGACGTCAAGGGGGTGCTGGCCTGGGTTGCTTCTGACACCGGAGCCACAAGCGGCGTCGGAATTAGGGCCGCACCGTGGGCCAGACGGGGACGCAGCGGGATGTATGGTAGGCGCAAGTATCCCCGATACCAACGTACATTGCTGCATAAGGTCATCCAGAAGCTCTGGGAGAAAGGCCCGGATGCGCTCATCGAGGGTCGCCATCGGGCAAGACTGTGGTATTGTATGAGACGCAGGCTGCAGAATCGCTGGGGCCAGTGCAGGAGCAGGATCATGGCTGCTTGGAGACACACGCATCGGCACCTCCTGGATACAGGAGGAGCGGTCCACCCAGCATCAACACTTCTTGGGTGCCGAATCCCTCGGTGCCTTAGAGCTCCCAGCACCATGTATCGAAGGAGATTGACGACGGTGCTTCTTGGCTTTCGCCCGATGCACGACACCCATGCTCCTCAATGCAAACAAGGACGACATCAAATCCTCCCGTCACCTCGGGGGCGGGTCAGACAATGGACAGTCCCGGGGGTCCTGCATAGCAGAAAGCCTCAGGACAGGATGAGATCCGCTCAATGTCTCACTGCTCCCAGTGTCATGAGGTCTTGAAGCAGCCATTTCTACCTGGACTCTCGATGCTAGTGCGACACTCAACATCGATGCAGACGTCGAGGAACCAGACCTGGCTCCAAAACCATCACGATGGTGCCTGAAAAAGGGGAAAAGGAACAAAAAGAAAAGAAATGCCAACCATGCAGACCTAAAAAAGGCCCGCATCGAAAAATAAAGGAAATTTAGACATGGGGCAAAAACTACAAAATAAAGGATTTTTTTTTTTTTTTTTGAAAAGGCAAAATGTAGCAGTTAGAAAACCGCCGAAAGGCACTAAAAGAAAAAGAAACACTCTAACCGGGTGTGTGAGGAGCCACCACAGAAAGAAGTGTTCCTCATGCGGAAAAAGTGAAACTAAGGCAGGTGCATTCGTGCAGTGGGCAAGAAGGAACTCGCACATGCGCACTGGAGTGCAGCTCATGCTTCTAAAAGCTCTAGTTTTTTCTATGGCAAATTTGCTGGGCCAGGCAATGGCATCTACCCACTTGTAAGAATAAGCAAGTCTGCTTGTCCTCAGAGAATTATCCAGTTAGTTACAATATTCAGACTGCTAACCAGTTAAGTCCTAACTTTAGCCACTGATCTAACCAGGCACAGTCTAAATATTGGCCAGCCCATGGTTAACTTCCAGGTAGCATCAAGTTTACAGGTGCCCCACTCCATCCCTTGAAATCCTGATGCCCCTCCCTCCAATCTCCAGCAGCAGAAACCCATACTCACCGACACCACCAGATACTCCTCTGTATCATGCTCCACATCGCTCAAAGACTTCACTTGCCTCCATAGTAGGGTCAACCCCTCTCACAATAGCAGGTTTTGAGAACATCTCTCTCCTCAGTCACTGCTCTTCTCGGGAAGTCTGGAGTACCTCCCATCATGGGCGCAACTACACAGAGCACTTTGCCGCCTCCAGGGTAGTAAAGGAGTGCCAGCCACTATCAGAATCATCAGTAACCTAATGTTCTTCTTATGAAAAAGTCTTCACTTCCATTAAAAGCAGCCTTCCTCTTAGCTGTTTCCAGACTATACTTTAGGAAAGTGATTCCCATAGCAGAGTTGTTTCATCTCACGTGCTCTCCAGATAATCTACTCCTGCACCCAAAATTGATGCTATTTCACCAAGATAAATTGGCTGTTCACATTCTGGATGTTGTGCCTCTGAATTCCAGTGTGTCCTTTCAATGCTGAGGTCCACTTCAGGTTGAAAAAGCTCCTTATAGTGTTAAAGTCACATGTATCAGTCCCCTCCATCTTCTCTTGGACCCCAGCGATCAGAACTCTGAATCAGCATGATCTGTCCTTTAAACCACCAGTTTCTCTTAAATTTATTTATTTTATTTTATTGCATTTTTATCCCACATTTTCCCACCTATTTGCGGGTTCACTGTGGCTTACAATACGTTGTGAATAATAGAAATACAATTGGTCATAATACGATTATGGGTACATTGTGAAGAGTTGTGGGAAGACAAAATCAAAGTCAAAATATCACCTAGGAATAGAAACAATGGAATGTGACAATGGGGAAATGATAGGGCAATAGGACAATAACGAAAGGATATTAGGGTGTAACAGTTTTATCTGTGAGTGTGGTTTTAAGTGTGGTGAAAGTATGGGGAAGAGAATTCAGAAGAGAGTGAATTGGTGCTTTTCTGTAGTGTGTGTGAATTCATGTGTTTTGGTCCTTGCAGTAGGTGTTCTCGAAGAGATGAGTTTTCAGTAGTTTGCGGAAGTCGGTTAGTTCGTAGATCGTTTTCAGGTTGCGTGGTAGTGTGTTCCAGAATTGTGTGCTCATGTGAGAGAAGGTTGATGCATGCAGTGCTTTGTATTTTATGCCTTTGCACTTAGGGAAGTGGAGATTGAGGAAAGTTCGGGATGATCTTTTAGCGTTTCTGGGTGGCAGGTCTATTAAGTCAGACATGTATGTAGGGGCTTCACCATGAATGATTTTGTGAACTAATGTGCATACTTTAAAGGTGATACGTTCCTTGAGTGGGAGCCAGTGTAGTTTCTCACGTAAGGGTTTTGCACTTTCATATTTTGGTTTTCCGAAAATGAGTCTGGCTGCTGTATTCTGGGCTGTTTGAAGTTTTCTCAATATTTGTTCTTTGCATCCTGCGTATAGTGAGTTGCAGTAGTCCAGATGACTGAGTACGAGTGATTGCACTAGGCTGCGGAAGACAGATCTCGGAAAGAATGGTCTTATTCTTTTCAGTTTCCACATAGAGTAGAACATCTTTTTGGTGGTGTTGTTCGCATGAGTCTCAAGGTAAAATTATGTATCATACCTGATAATTTTCTTTCCATTAATCATAGCTGATCAATCCATAGACTGGTGGGTTGTGTCCATCTACCAGCAGGTGGAGATAGAGAGCAAACTTTTGCCTCCCTATATGTGGTCATGTGCTGCCGGAAACTCCTCAGTATGTCGATATCAAAGCTCCATCCGCAGGACTCAGCACTTAGAGAATTACACCCACAAAGGGACACTCTGCCCAGCTCACCACCCGCCGAAACGGGGGAGGGGAATTAACCCAGCTCATCCCCACACAAGTGGGGGGAGGGGAAATCCGTCCAGCTCATCCCCGCGGAGCGGGGGAGGGACACCACCCCGCCGATGCGGGGGATCTGGCTTATTCCTGCAACCGCAACCGCGGGAGGAGCTGACTGACCCTAACACCGCCGAAGCTGGAGGGGTACAAAGCTGCCCTACTGCCGCACGAAGCGGGAGGGAGCGCCGGCAGAATTTATGTCTCAATCCAGCCCCGTAAAACGGAGGGGAGAGGAATGCAGCAGCTCACTGTAACACAAATTCGTCTCAACTCTTGAAGAATCCAAGTGAAAAAATAACTTGAACACAAAGTCTTCCTGAACAGGAACTGAAGACTAAACTTGAATCTGAAATGCAACCAGAATATAAACAGTACAGATATCTGGGAGGGACTATGGATTGATCAGCTATGATTAATGGAAAGAAAATTATCAGGTATGATACATAATTTTACCTTCCATATCATCAAGCTGATCAATCCATAGACTGGTGGGATGTACCGAAGCAGTACTCACCCAGGGCGGGACATTGAAATCCCTGACCGCAACACTGAAGCTCCAAACCGGGCCTCCGCCCGAGCAGCCACAGTCAAGCGGCAATGCTTGGAGAATGTATGGGCCGAAGCCCAAGTTGCCGCCTTGCATATCTCTTCCAAGGAGACGGAACCGGCCTCTGCCATCGAGGCCGCCTGAGCTCTTGTGGAGAGCCTTCAGCTGGATAGGCGGCACCTTCCCCGCGGCCACATAAGCCGCTGCAATGGCTTCCTTGACCCATCTTGCCACTGTAGGCTTAGCAGCCTGCAGACCCCTACGAGGACCTGCAAACAGGACAAACAGATGATCCGATTTCCGGAAATCATTGGTCACTTCCAAGTATCTGATGATGACTCGTCTCACATCCAGATATTTAAGAGCAGAGTATTCCTCTGGGTAGTCCTCCCTACGAAAGGAAGGGAGACAGAGCTGCTGATTCACATGGAAGCGAGAGACAATCTTGGGCAGGAAGGAAGGCACTGTGCGAATAGTCACTCCTGCCTCAGTGAACTGCAGAAAAGGCTCTCGACATGAGAGTGCCTGGAGCTCGGAAACTCTTCTGGCTGAAGTGATAGCCACCAAAAAGACTGCTTTCAACGTCAGGTCTTTCAGAGATGCCCTCGACAAGGGTTCAAAAGGCGGCTTCTGTAATGCTCTTAGCACCAGATTGAGATTCCACGCAGGCACCACCGAGTGCAGAGGAGGGCGCAGGTGATTAACTCCCTTGAGAAAACGCACCACATCTGGCTGCGAAGCCAGGGAAGCACCCTTCAGGCGGCCCCTGAAGCAAGCCAGGACCGCTACCTGGACTTTAAGGGAACTGAGCGACAGGCCTTTCTCCAGACCTTCTTGCAGGAATGCCAACACTGAAGAAATTGGAGCAGTGAATGGAGAAAATGAGCCTGCTTCACACCACGCTGCAAAGGTACGCCAAACCCTGGCGTAAGCAGTAGAAGTAGAGCGCTTCCTCGCTCTCAGCATAGTGGCGATGACCTTGTCTGAGAAGCCCTTCTTCCTCAGACGCTGCCGCTCAATAGCCAGGCCGTAAGACCAAAGGGGGAGGGATCCTCCATCACCACGGGACCCTGATGCAACAGGCCCTGCTCCACTGGCAGCCACAGAGGATCGTCGACTGAGAGCCTGATCAAGTCCGCATACCAGGGACGTCTGGGCCAATCCGGACCCACCAGGATTATCCGGCCTGGATGCTTTGCCACCCGGTCTAGCACCCTGCCCAGCATGGGCCAGGGCGGGAACACATAGAGAAGCTCTTGTGTCGGCCACTGTTGGAGAAGAGCATCTACTCCCAGGGATCGAGGGTCCCGTCCTCTGCTGAAAAAGCGCGGCACTTGGCAATTGGCCGATGACGCCATCAGATCTAGGCTCGGCTGGCCCCAGCGCTTCGTGATGTCCAAGAACACCTGAGCAGATAGCTGCCACTCTCCGGGCTCCAAGGTATGGCGACTGAGAAAGTCCGCCTTGACATTCATGACTCCGGCAATGTGGGCCGCTGACAGCTGTTCCAGGTTCGCTTCCGCCCACTGGCATAGACTCATAGCCTCCTTGGCTAGAGGGGCGCTCTTGGTACCTCCCTGGCGGTTGACATAGGCCACAGCCATGGCACTGTCCGACAGGACCCGTACTGGCTTCAACGCCAGTACCGGGATGAACTCCAAAAGCGCCAACCGAATGGCTCTGAGTTCCAGGAGGTTGATAGACCACTTTGCCTCTGCAGGAGACCAGAGCCCCTGCGCTGTCCTTCCCAAGCAGTGGGCTCCCCAGCCCGACAAAGAGGCGTCCGTCGTGACAACAATCCACTCCGGGGTCACAAGAGGCATTCCTGCGGACAACTTGTCTGTCTGCATCCACCAGCTCAGCGCCTTGCGCACTGCTGGGTCCAAGGGAAGGCGCACAGCATAATCCTCCGACATCGGAGTCCAGCGCTGCAGCAGAGAGTGTTGTAGTGGTCTCATATGAGCCCTGGCCCAGGGCACTACTTCCATCGTGGCCGTCATAGAGCCCAACAGCTGCACATAGTCCCAAGCCCGAAGAGGAGAGGCTACTAAGAACTGGTCCACCTGAGCCTGAAGTTTGACAATCCGATTGTCTGGCAGGAACACTCTGCCCACTTGGGTGTCGAATCGAACTCCCAGATACTCCAGGGACTGAGTCGGGCGCAGCTGGCTTTTCTCCCAGTTGATGATCCACCCCAGGGAGCTCAAAAGAGCAACCACCCGGTTCACAGCTTTGCCGCACTCTGCATAAGAGGGGGCTCGGATCAACCAGTCGTCCAGATAAGGATGGACTTGTACTCCTTCCTTCCTCAGGAAGGCCGCGATGACTTTGGAGAAGGTCCGCGGAGCAGTAGCCAACCCGAACGGGAGGGCTCTGAACTGGAAGTGTCGGCCCAGGACTGCAAAACGCAGGAAGCGTTGATGAGGAGGCCAGATGGGAATATGCAGGTATGCTTCCTTGATGTCCAAGGATGCCAGGAACTCCCCTGCCTTCACTGCCGCTATAACAGAGCGGAGAGTCTCCATGCGAAAGTGCCGAACTTTCAAGGCCCGATTGACCCCTTTGAGGTCGAGGATAGGCCGTACAGAACCTCCTTTCTTTGGCACCACAAAGTAAATGGAGTAACGTCCCTTGCCAAGCTGATTTTCTGGCACCGGAACGACCGCACCCAGGCGGATCAGATTTTCCAAGGTCTGCTGCACTGCCACAGCTTTGACCGGAGACTTGCAGGGAGAGAGTACAAACCCGTCTCTTAAGGGTCGGCAGAACTCTAGCTTGTAGCCGTCTCTGATGACTTCCAGCACCCAAGTGTCTGAAGTTATTGTGGTCCACTCGCCCAGAAACGAGGACAGCCGTCCTCCAATCTGCACTGGGGTGTGGACCAAGGCCCCGTCATTGGGTACGAGACCCTGGGGGAGGACCGGAGGGAGCACCTCCGGGACGGCGGTCTCTGCGAAAGGGATGCTGCTTGGGGGAGAAGTTCCTCTTGAAGGAAGAGGAGGCAGAAGAGCCCGACCTGCCCGGGCGGTACCGACGGGCTTCCTGAAACCGTCCTCTGGAGGTACCGGGACGAGTACTAGCCCGAGCCCTGACCTCTGGTAACTTCTTGCCCTTAAACGTGCCGAGATCGGTCACGATTTTGTCCAGCTCGACCCCAAAGAGCAGCTTGCCTTTAAAAGGCAATTTCGCTACGCGGGATTTAGAGGCGTGGTCAGCAGACCAATGCTTCAGCCAAAGCCACCGCCGCGCAGAGATTGTCTGAGCCATGCCTTTAGCTGAGGCCCTCAAGACATCATACAGCAAGTCTGCCAAATAGGCCAAGCCCGATTCCAGGGCCGGCCAATCAGCCCTCAAGGAATGATCCGAGGGGGAAGCCCACTGCACCAAAGTCAGGCACGCCCTGGCCACATAGGAGCCGCAAACTGAGGCCTGCAAACTTAAAGCAGCCGCCTCAAAGGACGACCTTAAGGCCGCCTCCAATCTTCTGTCTTGGGTGTCCTTTAGGGCCGTGCCACCTTCCACCGGCAACGCCGTTTTCTTAGTCACCGCAGTGATTAAAGAATCCACGGTAGGCCACAGATAGGCCTCACGTTCACTTTCAGGCAAAGGATAGAGGCGGGACATAGCCCTAGCCACTTCAAGGCTCGCTTCCGGGACATCCCATTGAGCCGAAATTAAGGTGTGCATGGCATCATGCACGTGGAAGGTTCTAGGCGGGCGCTTCGTCCCCAGCATAATGGCAGAGCCAACAGGGGCTGAGGAAGAGACGTCCTCCGGAGAGGAAATCTTCAAAATGCCCATGGCCTGCACTAACAGGTTGGGCAAATCCTCTGAGCTAAAGAGCCGCGCTGCAGAGGGGTCATCCACTCCATCCGAGCGGGGATCCGTCTCCTCCAAGGAATCCGCAAAGGACCGTTGGGAGAACTCAGATACGCTGCCCTCATCTACATCGGAGGAGACAAAGTCCTCCAAGGCCTGGGAATCAACCCGAGGGCGTTTACCTCCGGGGGCCTCAACCTCTTTACCAGACGAGGGAGCAGGGGCAGCGTTTTGCATAAGGAAGGCCTGATGCAGCAGCAAAACAAACTCGGGGGAGAAACCCCCCAGACTGTGCACTTCCGCAGCCTGGGCTACAGCCCTAGACGCACCCTCAACCGGCGCTCGCAAGAGCGGGGGAGAGACATGCTGCGCATCCAAGATGGCGTCCGGCGCGACACTCCGCGAAGGAGCCGCGCGGGAAGAACGGCGCTTAACTTTAGCCGCTTCTGTGCCGTCGCCCAAATTAAGGGCGTTCATGGCTTCAATGTCTCCCACCTCAAGGGCAGCCCAAGAAGAAGCCGTCCGAGCCGCGTGGCCGACCAATATGGCGGAGGCGAGCCGCGGGCGATGGGCGTTTATGGCGGGAAAAACCGCCATGCCGGAGGAAGGACCGGGACACTCATCGGTCAAGAAACTGTCATCCAACAAGGGCGAATCAGACTTTAAGACCCCCGCATCCCCTCTGGAAGCGCACACGCGATCCGGGGATCGACTCTTTGCGCCCTCGCCCTCCGACGCCATGGGCCACGTGGAGACCAATCGGGGAACCCCCTGCCCGCTATAAAAGGTAAAAATTACCTGCTGTCCGCTCCGAGCTGTAACGACCTGGTGTCCCAGTGAGTAGCTGCAATAAACGTTTAAATAAACGTCGAAATAAACGCCTTTAAGGACGTTCAAAATTTTTTTTTTTTTTTTTTTTTTAAACGGAGCCAGCGGGAGGGGGGAGAAAAGGAGGGACCTGGCGCCACCAGGTTTGCACTTGCTCAAGAAGAGCCCTCAACCCCAGGCACTCAACAAAACCTAAAAATTAGGCTTGGAGGCCTAGCCAGAGCTGCTGCTGTGTGTGACCACCACCTGCTGAGATAGAGAACATACTGAGGAGTTTCCGGCAGCACATGACCACATATAGGGAGGCAAAAGTTTGCTCTCTATCTCCACCTGCTGGTAGATGGACACAACCCACCAGTCTATGGATTGATCAGCTTGATGATATGGAACTGTTAGATGGTGGTCAATGGTGACTCCAAGGAGTTTTAAAGTTTCTGAGATTGGCAGATTTAGTTTGGGTGTGTTGATAGTAGTAAATTTATTCGTGTTGTATTGGGAGGTAAGAATGAGGCATTGAGTTTTTTCTGCGTTCAGTTTCAATCGGAATGCATCTGCCCAGGTATTCATGATGTGTAGACTTTGGTAAATAATACACACAGCTCTGGAAATATTATCAACCTTCCCCCTCTGCACCCAACTCCCAGTCCTTCAATTCCGCAATGCTTACTGGTCCAGCTCCTCAAATGCACAAAGTGAGAGTACTGGCTCTTGCTCATATCTTTGAACACCTCAGCACAGAGCAATTTTATTTCCAGCAGTACCTGCTTTATCACCTCCTCATTTCCCTCTTCACTCCTACTCCCAGAGACCACTACCTGTGTCCAGAATGCAGCCTTGGGCTCCCCAGATTCACTAGTTTTACAATAGAAATCAGTAATCTGAGCTGCCTTTTCACTCGCATTTCTGGTCCTCTGAGTTGCTACTGTGTCACAACCACCGAGGGTTATTTGCTTGATATTAGGTTGTGAAAGCCAATGGAGCCTCAGCAAAAAGTGTCCGCCATCATGCATGCTCACTAATGCCTCAAAATACTTGTATTTTGATTTAAAATCGTAGAACTCAGAGTAATGAAGAAAGGACATCTTTCATATAAATACAATAGTATACATTAGAAATGATTTTCCCCATCATGAAAATCATAAAACACATTGTTGCAACAATGCTAAAATTTACTTTTCTCTTTTTTTCTGTGATTTATAATTCTGAACAAGACAATTTCACATGCTTTGTTTGATTCCAATATAGGATAATAAAAACTGTACTTACAAGGTAAATTTGCCTCAAGCTCAGCAACCTCTGCAAAAAAGGAAAACAAGAAGGATTAATATCACACAAGAAAAACAGTAACCTCATTGTTTAGAATGTAGCTCTCAAACACTTTGGGTATGATTCAAACATTTTCTTTTCACTATATACCATCCTTCCTAATTAATAATTGTTTCTTACAATTTAGACCCTTTGCTGAGACTGCAAAAAGTAAAGGTGCTCATTTTCAAAGCACATAGGCTTAAAAAGTTATATAGTAACCTGTGTAACTTTATAAGTCTATGCACTTTGAAAATGAGTCTCAAAATTTCCCTTAATTTTGAAGCATACAGTGCTGAGAAAGTTTGTGAATGCCCTAGAATGGTCTGTATTTTAGCCCAATTTATAATCAAAGCACAATTAGAGAATAAACTTGGATGAGAGAAAGATGATCCTATAAAGGAAACTCAAAAAGGATACATTTTGATTTTTTTTTTTTTAATTTTCAGCAAAGGGTAACAATAAACATTCTTCCATGAAAAAGTATGTAAAACTTTACATTCAGTAATTTGGGCAGCAACAACTTCCTGTAACTATTGATCAGTTTGTCCCAACACTCTAGAGGAATTGTGGCTCATTCTTCAATAAAAATCTATTTCATCTCTAATATTTGAGACTTTCCTTCATAAACTACAATCTGCAATGACCTGTTCCTCGCCAAATCCAAAGGTCATTACTCCGTCCTCATCCTCCTCGACCTATCCGCCGCTTTTGACACTGTCAATCACAACCTACTTCTCGACACACTGTCCTCTTTTGGGTTCCAGGGCTCCGTCCTCTCCTGGTTCTCCTTTTATCTCTCCCATCGTACCTTCAGAGTTCACTCTCATCGTTCGTCATCCACCCCTATCCCGCTCTCTGTTGGAGTCCCTCAGGGATCTGTCCTTGGACCCCTTCTTTTTTCAATCTACACCTCTTCCCTGTGCTCCCTGATCTCATCTCATGGCTTCCACTATCATCTTTATGCTGACGACACCCAGCTTTATCTCTCCACACCAGACATCACTGCGGAAACCCAGGCCAAAGTATCGGCCTGCTTATCCGACATTGCTGCCTGGATGTCCAACCGCCAACTGAAACTGAACATGGCCAAGACTGAACTTCTTGTCTTTCCACCCAAACCCACATCTCCTCTCCCTTCACTCTCTATCTCAGTTGATAACACCCTCATCGTCCCCGTCTCATCTGCCTGCAACCTCGGTGTCATCTTCGACTCCTCCCTCTCCTTCTCTGCGCATATCCAGCAGATAACCAAGACCTGTCGCTTCTTCCTCTACAACATTAGCAAAATTCGCCCTTTCCTCTCTGAGCACACCACCCGAACTCTCATCTACTCTCTCATTACCTCTCGCCTTGACTACTGCAACCTACTCCTCACTGGCCTCCCACTTAGCCATCTATCCCCCCTTAAGTCCGTTCAGAACTCTGCTGCACGTCTTATCTTCCGCCTGGACCGATATACTCATATCACCCCTCTCCTCAAGTCACTTCACTGGCTTCCAATCAGGTACCGCATACAGTTCAAGCTTCTGCTACTAACCTACAAATGCACTCGATCTGCAGCCCCTCCTTACCTCTCCACCCTCATATCCCCTTACATTCCTACCCGTAACCTCCGCTCTCAAGACAAATCCTTCCTTTCAGTACCCTTCTCCACCACCACCAACTCCAGGCTCCACCCTTTCTGCCTCGCTTCACCCCATGCGTGGCACAAACTCCCTGAGCCCATACACCAGGCCCCCTCCCTGCCCATCTTCAAATCATTGCTCAAAGCCCACCTCTTCAATGTCGCCTTCGGCACCTAACCACTACACCTCTACTCAGGAAATCTAGACTGCCCCAACTTGACATTTCGTCCTTTAGATTGTAAGCTCCTTTGAGCAGGGACCACCGTTCCTTGTTAATTTGTACAGCGCTACGTAACCCTAGTAGTGCTCTAGAAATGTTAAGTAGTAGTAGTAGTGGTTTAGATCAAGACAATAACTTGGTCAACCCAAAACACAAAATATCTTCTTCTGCCATTTTATAGTAGGCTTATTTGAATATTTTGGGTCTTTATCTTTCTATGTGATCCAATCTCAGCTCAGTTTGAGTCCACAGATGGATGCATGGCCCAATATTCTCTTCCTTAATTTTCTGATTCAGAGCAGAATTCACAGATCAGTGATGGCAAGCAGTCCCATTCTTGATATAACAACCAACCACATCACACTGATACCTAAAATACAATTCTGTTTTGTTTTACAAAAAGGTTCAATTTTTGAATCATATGTCTAGAGAAAATTATTCCAGAACTCTTGTGAGTCATCTAGATGCTCTATTTTGAACTTAGGCAGGCAGCAATGTTCCCTTTAAAGAGCAGCAGTTTCCTCCTAGCCACCTCCCCATGAAAACCATTCTCATTCATTTTTTTCTTTTGATGTTTGATGCAGTCACAACAAGAAAGACATGCAGATCACTGGAGATTAGTCTAGGGTTCTTTATGACGTTTTGCATGATCTTCCAATTTACTCTTGGGGATCTTCTTAGTTTTGAAATTTAATTAAAATTACTCACTTTTCCAGTCCAAGCACAAGCAAGCTACACACACAAATTATTTCCCTGCCAAGTGGGCTCACAATGTAAGTCGTACCTGAGTAAACAAAGGGTGGTGCGATTTGACCAAAATCAAAAGGAGCATCAGTGGGAAAACCAGGATTTGAACCCCAGTTTCTCTGGTTCTTAGCCTGTTGCTGTAAACATTAGGAGACTCCACTCTATTTAGCAAAACAACTTGCACCTGAGTAGAGTGACTATTGTCTTCAACTTTTTCCATTTGTAGACTAAAGGTGGACAGATGGGAGCTCCAAAGATTTGTAAACAGTAAACAGTAATGTAACCCTAGCAGAGCTGGTGGTTGGGAGGCAGGGCTAGTGCTGGGCAGACTTATACTGTCTGTGCCGGGGCTAGTGGTTGGGAGGCGGGACTAGTGCTGGGCAGACTTATATGGTCTGTGCCAGAGCTGGTGGTGGGAGGCAGGGATAGTGCTGGGCAGACTTATACGGTCTGTGCCAGAGCTGGTGGTGGGAGGCGAGACTGGTAGTTGGGAGGCGAGGATAGTACTGGGCAGATATGGTCTGTGCCCTGAAGAGGACAGTACAAATAAAAAAGTAGCACATATGAATTTATCTTCTTGGGCAGACTGGATGGACCGTGCAGGTCTTTTTCTGCTGTCATCTACTATGTTACTATGTATCCAGACCAATAAGGATCACCTACTTATTTTTCAGGTCTTGAGACAGAAAACTGAGTAGTATTCTCAATGGAGAAGGGTAGATAGTGGGATTCTCCAGCAGTCTATGCTTCGACTGCTGTTTTTTAACACATATATAAATGATCTAGAGATGGGAATAACTAGTAAAGTAATTAAATTTGCCGACAACAAAGTTATTCAAAGTTGTTAAATCACAAGAGGACCTTACGAGATTGGAGTCTGGGAAGCCAAGTGGCAGATGATATTTAATGTGAGCAACTGCAAAGTGATGCATGTAGAAAAGAGGAACCCAAACTATAGCTACAAGATGCAAGATTCTATATTAGGAGTCACCGCCCAGGAAAAAGATTTAGCTCTTATCGTTGATAAACTGAAACCCTCTGCTCAGTATGCAGCAGCAGCTAAGAAAGCAAACAGAATGTTAACAATTAGGAATGGAAAACAAAACCAAGATTATTATAATGCCTTTGTCAGTGGCGTACCTAGGTTGGCTGCCACCCGGCGTATCACTCACCTTCCCCCCGGAGTGCATCATCCTCACTCCGAGGGTGCACAGAGCTGTCACGTGGCTGTCGGCTCCGCCAGTCCCTTGCCCCGGTACAGGAAGTAACATCAGAGGTGGCAGGGAACCAGCGGAGCCAACAGCCACGCAGTTGCTCCAAGCACCCCCTTGCTACCTGTACCCGGGCAGAACTGCCCCCACCACCGCACGCTTGGTACGCCAAAGGCCTTTGTATCACTCAATGGTGCAACTGCGCCTTGAATACTATGTGTAATTCTGGTTACTGCATCTCAAAAAAGATATAACAGAATTAGAAATTAGGATTCAAGTAACTACGTTTTGTATTGTAAATGAATAGTTGATTAAGTAGGTTACCCTCTTCAAGTACAATTCTCTATTTTATTAAATTAGAAGATTTATTTTTTATTTTTATTACATTTGTACCCCGCACTTTCCCACTCATAGCAGGCTCAATGCGGCTTACATGGGGCAATGGAGGGTTATGAATTTCTTGCAGTTTCTGGGGTCATATTAGCTACCTTTTTATATTTTTGTTTTTTGCAAATACTTTATTGGGGATACTACTTCCACATACAAGCAGCTAACATAGCCAGCTCTTTCAAACATATAGCTTTTACATCATATCCATTATATTATCCTCCTCCCCCTCCCCCCACCCCCTCCCTCTGGAATCAAGGTGGGCTGATGATTGAGATTTCCACTGTTCATAGTGTTGCCATAGCTTATTAAATGACACAAACAGTGGCATAATTGAACGGCGCCAGCCAAATAGATGGCCGGCCATCTTCGGGGGCCGGCGCCGTAAAGGGGCGACACCAACTGTATTATCGAAAAAGATGGCTGGCCATCTTTTCTTTCGATAATACGGTTGGCGCTAGCTAAATCTCAACATTTATGTCAAATGTTGAGATCGACGGGTTTAGAGATGGCTGGCTTCGGTTTTTGGCCATAATGGAAACCAGGCCCAGCCATCTCAAACCCGGCGAAATGCAAGCTTTTTTGGTCGTGGAAGGAGCCAGCATTTGTAGTGCACTGGCCCCCCTGACATGCCAGGACACCAACCGGGCACCCTAGGGGGCACTTCTAAAAATTAAAAAAAAATAATAAAAATAGCTCCCAGGTGCATAGCTCCCTTACCTTGGGTACTGAGCCCCTCAAATCCCCTCCACAACTCACTCCCCACAACTCTACTCCATTACCATTGCCCTAATGGGTGAAGGGGGGCACCTACATGTGGGTACAGTGGGTTTTTTTGGGGGGGGGGGGGTGGAGGGCTCCCATTTACCACCACAAGTGTAACAGGTAGGGGGGATGGGCCTGGGTCCACCTGCCTGAAGTGCACTGCACCCACTAAAAATTGCTCCAGGGACTTGCATACTGCTGTCAGGGAGCTGGGTATGACATTTGAGGCTGGCATAGAGGCTGAAAAAAAAAAATTTTTTTTTTTGGGTGGGAGGGGGTTGGTGACCACTGGGGGAGTAAGGGAAGGTGATCCCCGATTCCCTCCGGTGGTCATCTGGTCAGATCGGGCACCTTTTCGAGGCTTGGTTGTGAAAATAAAGGGACCAAATGAAGTCGGCGAAATGCTCGTCAGAGCCGGCCATCTTTTTCCATTATCAGGCGAAGCCGGCCATTTTGTAACTACGCCCCGTCCCACCCCCGTCCCCTGCCGAAACGCCCCCTTGAAGTTTGGACAGCTCCACGACGGAACGCAGTTGGCGCCGGCCAAAATCAGCTTTCAATTATACCGATTTGGCCGGCTTCAGGAGATCGCCGGCCATCTCCCAATTTGTGTCGAAAGATGGCCAGCGATCTCTTTCGAAAATAAGCCTGTAAGTGATGTCGTCTCATAGCTGTAAGCTTAGACATTTGAAACAAAAAGTCAACTTTGTGAAGAATAGGCTGCATAGAGGGTAATGTTTGTTGTTTCCAAGAGCGAGCCCAAGTCAGTTTTGCTGCAGTAAAGAAGTGTATTGGCAGATTATGGTGAGGCATAGTGATTTCCGGAGGCTTAAAGCGTAATAGGCAATATTCCGCTTTACACGGGTATTGTTGTTGTAATAGTTGCCAAACCGAATGGATCACTAGTGCCCAATACGACTGAGCCGCTGGATATGTCCACCAGATGTGAGAAAAGTGCCTCTAGCACCACAGTTACGCCAGCAATCTGCAGCGGTCCGGGAGTATATTTGTTGTAAGCGCTCTGGACTATAATACCACCAGTACAATATTTTGAAGCCATTGTCTGAGAGACACTGAGTCAGTGAGGGTTTCAGCAGGTATCGATACCCTTTCACCCAAGTATCTAGGGGAAAGGTTGTTTGTAATGCAGCCTCCCATCGACGAGTGTAATGGAGTTGGGGGTTAATATATGATAATAAGGCTAAGTATAGGCGAGAGATGCTGCTCCTCCCTCCCCCACCCCGAAGCACTTGCTTCAATGCTGTTTCAGCTACACCCGGCTCCTCCCAAGCTCTTTTGCACACCAGCCAATAATGAAAGAGCTCCTTGCTTTCCAACCCATATTCCTCTTCCAGCTCATCAAAATTAGTTATCCTCCCATTATCCCAAAATTGTCCCAATGTGTATAAACCATTGGATATCCATCTTTTGTAAACTGGATCACTAGAGCCTAATGGGAATCCCAGGGCACATCAGAGGGCTGTCTGTAAGCAATACTTGCGGTCTGGGAAGAATTTCTTTTGTATGGAGTACCAGGTGAACAGCGGATTGCCAATCCCCATCGGCACCCTCCGAATGAGAGCCAGTAGATCACTCCCCTGTAGCCACAAGACATCCCAAACAGAGTGGGTGCCCTCTCCCAATGCAGCCATTTTTTGGATGTGAAGGGGGTCCAATCTGCTAGTATTTTAAGTTGTGCCGCTTGATAATAAATATAGAAATTGGGGACTCCCCCCCCCCCAAGTGATTGTCTGGAACAGCATGGAGCACTGCACACATGGTGGCCTTTTCCACCATATAAAGGCGAAAAGTGTCCGGTTAAGTATCTCAAAGAATCTGCAAGGTACTGGAAGTGGAAGAGCCAAAAATAAGTACAATAGCATCATCTTTATCACGTGAATGTGTCCCTGCCATATGTTTAGCCCTTCCCACTTACCTAGTTCCGCAAATAATTCCGAAAGCTTCATGGGGAAGTTGGCGGTGTATAACCCTTCCAGAGTGGGTGTAATATGGACCCCTAAATATTTAATGGATATAGATGCCCAAGCAAATGGGAAGGCCCTCCAACTGGTCTGTCTCTTGCTGGGAGATTGTAAGATTGAGTATTTCCAACTTGGTAATATTGCCCTTAAAACCTGACATCCTCCCATACCGAGTAATAATTTCCATAACCTGTTTCAGAGATGTTTCCGGGTATGTAAGAGTCAGGAGAACATCATCTGCAAAAAGCATAATTTTGTGTTCCCTACACCCCCTTACAAGCCCTCTGATCGATGGATCCTCCTTAATCAGGCATGCAAGGGGTTCAATAGAAATGGGAAAGAGTAGTGGGGAGACTGCACATCCCTGTCAGGTGCGCTTAAGGAGCTCTAATGGCCGGGTGAATGTTCAGTTAATTTTCAGGGTTGAAGGTGGAGTTTTGTAAAGCAAATGGAGAAAGGATAAATAACATCCCCCTACTCCCATCGGTGTCGGCACTGCAAACATGAATGGCCAGATCACCCTATCAAACTCTTTTTCAGAATCAATTGATAGTAGTAATGTGGGTATCAGATCATCCTGTGCCTGTTGGATCCAGTGAATCAAACATCTAATGTTATCATAAGTTTGTCGTCCCACAATAAACCCCGCCTGATCCTCATGTATCAGACAAGACAGGACTAGTTGAAGTCTCCTGCCAACATTTTCTTGAATATTTTTAAATCAGAATTTAAAAGGGAGATCAGTCTATAGGAGCTGATCCTTCACCGGTTTTAGCAGCAATGCGACAGCCACGAGCCTCCAGGAGTAGGGCAATCCCTGTGCAGTGTCAAAGGTTTTGAATACTCTCAACAATATAAGTGCCAGATGCTTAGCAAAGAGTTTATAAAACTTGTTGGGATATCTATCAGGGTCAGGGGCCTTATTATGGAGAAGATTTGTTATAGCCTAATCAATTTCCTCCAGGGTTATGATTTTGAGATAATTGTTCTGCCTCTCCCTGAAGATTCACCTCGCTGAGGTAGCTCTCAATAGTTCCCTGGGTGAACACCCGCTCCGGTGTATACAGCTTTGCAAAGAAATCATAGAATTCTAACTGTACCTGCTCTTGCGAAGTGCACTGCACCCCAGAGTCAGTCATGATACCAAAGATATAATTTCGTTGGGCCTGTTTTCTTAAGCTTAGAGGCCAGTAACCGACTGGCCCTATCACCAAATTCAAAATGTTCCTGTTGCACTCATTGCAATTGGGCAGACAGTTCAGTCACCTGAACTACTTTGAGCTGCACCCGAAGCCAATGTAGGGTGTCAGCTCTCTTGGAATTAGAGGGGTACGCCTTATGTAATTTTTCCAAAGTTGTTATTTGTTCTCTGAGGGCATGCTCTTGGGAAGACCGGGTTTTATGAAGATGGGCCTGCAATGCTATAATGTGCACTCGCCGGACCACCTTTAGCCCCTCCTATAGTGTAATTGGCACTATGTACCCGGTATCATTAAATTTCAAATATTACTTAATATGCTTCTCCAAGGTTGCCACACTCTGCGGATCTTGCAATAAAGGCATCATTCATCCGCTAATATCTAGGGCCCGATTTTATAGCTGTTACCCTAACAGTCATTACCACAAGGGAGTGATCTGACCAGGTACGTATTTCAATAGTGACCGCTAGCAATAGTGTCATTACGTCCCCATCTCCCAACCACAGGTCTATCCTGAAGAATGTATTATGCTTGGGAGAGAAGCAAGTATAGTCCCTCTCCCGACCATGAGTCTCGCGTCATAGGTCCACCAAACCCACCATGCCATAGAACTGTTAAACAAAGTTCTATCCTGTTTTGCATATTGCATCTGCCATGCAGAATTATCTAAAAGTGGGTCTAAGGTAAGATTAAAATCCCTGCCCACCACTATCTGCTCACCATAGCGCTGCAACGCCTACTGTAGGCCTTCTAAAAAGGCCCCTTGGCTTTCATTAGGAGCATAGATTGATAATAGAGTATATAGAACACTTCCCAGAGTCATTTTAACTAACAAGTATCTACCCTCCTTATCTGGGATGACCTGATGCATTTGCCATGGGAGGGCAGAGGATAGGGCTATAAGAACCCCTCTAGATTTCGTATTGGAACGATTGTAAGCAAACATGATAGTGGGGTATTGTTGATGCCTGATCAATTTTTCATGAGGCTGCTTCAAGTGTATCTCCTGAATAAACATATCAGCCCGCAGGTGCTGCATTTCTTTAAACATCAGTTTACGCTTCATGGGCGAGTTGAGGCCGTGATCATTAAGAGTTGCACATTTAAACTTAAACACGAAACTGATACCAGCTAACAGGTCTAATCAGCAACCACCAATTCCCATACCAAAACCCCAAGTCCCCCCATCCCCACCCTCAAGCCCTCCTTTCAAGAGTGGAGTTGAAAGATCATGATAAATCTCTATCGGGTAATTGTCCTACACTAGGGTGCTGGCTGCCCTTGCTTTAGTCATTACTGCTTCTTTTGTTTTAAATTCAGTGAAGCACACCACGATATCCTCAGGCACATTAGGCTGTCTAGTCCCAAGAGCTCAGTGTGCTCGTTCAATACGAATGGAGGAAGGGGACTGGGAATTGGCAGGGTCGAAGAGTATGTTGGCAGCAATGCGCTTTACCACTGATTCACAATCCAAATACTCGGGGAGCTCTGGTATTCTTTTGATCCGTATACTGAAGCAACGGCTCCTATTTTCAAGATCTTCCACTTTGTCCAGTAAGTACTGGGTTTCTCTTTTTTGGTCCTTTAGTTGTTGTTCTATTGCACTCATAACCTCTGTGTGTTCCTCCAGGCCTGCTTCTGTTTCAGCCATGTGGTGTCTGAGTTCTGCTATTTCACCACAGAGGTCCACACCCAGTACCGCAAGCTCCTGGAGGACCACATTAAGATCTGCTTTAATCTCCTGAAGACAGGCGCAAGATTGTTGATATTCGATTCGTGTTGTGAGAAGGGTGTTCCGCTGGGCTCGGTAAGCGGGGGCTCATTCAGCAGTGGCTGCTGTTTCTCCGCTGCCTTTCTGCCATGATCCTTGCGGTCCAGGCCCAGGGCCACCACCCTCTGCTGAAATGCGTATACTTGTAGATCAACCGCTTTAGAGCTGGAGGTTGTCATTCCCTGTGATAATATCTTGTTCCCACTGGTTGGAAATTTGCAGCACACTATTGAATTCCCGAGGAGGGCTGCAGAGGAGGATAATAATTAGCAGAAAGTTGGGAGCTCTGTGTTCAAGCTGCCATTCGGGCCGGTGATGTCATTTCCTCCCTACCTTTTTATGTTTTGACATTATCTATAGGTCTACACTGAACTTGTATTATCCATTTTCTTCTGATATTGTTGGCAACAATTGTAAGCCACATTGTACTCAACAGCTCAAATGTGGGACACAAGTATCATAGTAAAGAAAGGTACAGAGAAATGTGACAAAGATGATAATGGGGATGAGACAACTTCTCTGTAAGGAAAGGCTACAGAGGCCAGGACTCTTCAGCTTGGAGAAGAGACGGCTGAGGAAAGATATGATAGAGATCTATAAAATACTGAGTGGAGTGGAACAGGTAGATGTGAATCGCTTGTTTACTCTTTCCAAAAATAAAAGGACTAGGGGTCACGTAATGAGAGCTACTAAGTAGTAAATTTAAAACAAATCAGAGAAAATATTTCTTCACTCAACTTGTAATTAAATTCTGGAACTCATATTAACATAAGTGTTGCCATACTAGGACAGACTGAAAGTCCATCAAGCCCAGTATCCTGTTTCCAACAGTGGCCAATACAGGTCACAAGTACCTGGCAAGACCCCCAAAAAGTAAAACAGATTTTATGCAGATTATCCTAGAAATGAGAAGGGAAAATTAGGTTCTTACCTTGGTAATTTTCTTTCCTTTAGTCACAGCAGATGAATCCATTAACTGATGGGTTGTATCTGCCTACCAGTAGGTGGAGATACAGAACACTGAAGAACCACAGTGACCCTTGGACGGCTAGCCCCATCTACCTTCAGTATTTGAAATTTCCAAAGCAGAGAGATTAAGAAAGGTAACATCACATAAACTTTCCTCACAGTGAACAAATGCCCCAGAACCGGAGCAATAACCACACAAAGGAGGGACGAACTCAACCTCCTGCAATAGAACAGAATGTAGAAACTTTAAGAATTGTTCATCAACTCCTCCTGATGAGATACAATATCTGCATGAAAGAAGTGAACAAAAACACAAAGTCAGACAGGGAGGGGTCATGGATTCATGTGCTGTGACTAAAGGAAAGAAAATTACCAAGGTAAGAACTTAATTTTCCCTTCCTTGTCATCAACAGCAGATGAATCCATTAACTGATGGGATGTACAAAAGCACTCCCTACGTAGGGTGGGAACCGGCAAATCCTCAAGCCAGTACCTGCGCTCCAAAATGCGCATCCTGCTTTGCTGCCACATCCAGTCTGTAATGCCGTACAAACGAGAGCTGAGAAGCCCAAATAGCTGCACAACAGATCTCTTGAAGAGAAAGGACACTTGTTTCAGCCCACGAGGAGGAAATCGCTCTCGTGGAATGCGCTTTAAACACTTCAGGGGGAGCCCGCCCTGAAAGTAGATACACAGAAAAGATGACTTCTCTGAGCCAACAGGCTATAGTGGCCTTAGACGCTGGGCACCCACGTCAAGGACCTGTCAACAAGACAAAAAGATGATCAGAAGTCCTGAAGTCATTTAACATCTGTAGATACTGCAACAGAGCCCTGCGGACATCTAAAAGATGTAATTGACCAAAGGAATCCGAAAAGTCCTCCCTAGAAAAGGAAGGTAGAAAAATGGGCTGGTTCAGGTGAAACGTTGAAACCACCTTAGGCAGGAAGGAAGGCACTGTACATATCGTCACCCCGGACTCTGAGAACTGCAGAAAAGGGTCCAGACAGGAAAGTGCCTGATACGCATCTAGCCGATGTAACGGTCACCAAAAAGACAGTCTTGAGAGTCACATCCTTCTCAGAAGCTCGCTTGAGCGGCTCGAAAGGCAAACGCTGGAGAGCCAGGTTACAGGACGGACAAGGCAACCGCATGGGAGGGCAGAGCCGAAGCGCCCCTCTAAGAAATCTGACAATGTCCGGATGAGCAGCAAAGGACAAGCCAGAGACCTTCCCTCAGTAGCATGCCAACGCTGCCACTTGCACCTGAAGGGAATTGTAAGCCAGGCCTTTTTGAAAGCCATCCTGCAAAAAGTCCAGGACCAGCAAGACCGTAGCCCGCGCGGGAGTGACCTCTTTCGGAATGCACCACTCCTCAAACTTACACCATATCCAAGCATAGGCTGTGGAAGTAGATCGCTTGCGGGCCTGCAAGAGAGAGGAGATGACCTTGTTAGAGTAGCCCTTGTCTCTCAATTGCGCCCTCTCAAGAGCCAGGCCGTAAGACCAAATCGGCAGGGATCCTCCATAGTCACCGGGCCTTGATCCAACAGGTTCGGAACCCGAGGTAAAGGAAGTGGAGTCTCCACCAGCATCCTGCGGAGATCCGCATACCACGGGCGCCTTGGCCAATCTGGATCGATGAGAATCACCAATCCTCGGTGTAGTCGAATCCACAGGCGGACTCACCCTATCAAGGGCCAAGGAGGGAACACATATAGGAGGCCCAAGGGCCAGGGTTCAGCCAGTGCATCCAACCCCGCTGAGCGAGGATCTCTCCGTCTATTGAAAAAGCAAGGGACTTTGGCGTTTGCACTTGACGCCATAAGATCCATTCCAGGAATCCCCCATTTGGCACAAATCTGAAGAAACACTTCTTCTGCCAGTTCCCTTCCACCGGGTCGATTTGATGCCTGCTGAGAAAATCGGCTTGCACGTTGCTCTGACCTGCAATGTGAGCTGCTGACAGAAGCTGCAGGTGGAGCTTGGCCCAGTGGCAAATCTGAGCGGCCTCCGTGGTCAAGACCCTGCACTTAGTGCCACCCTGACGACTGATGTAGGCCACCGCTGTCATGTTGTCTAACAGAATCCGGACAGCAAGCCCCTTCAGAGTCTTGTGGAAGGCCATCAGAGCCTGGAATATCGCTCCTAGTTCCATGAGATTGATGGACCACCCCGCCTCCACGGGTGTTCACTGACCCTGAGCATAGCTTCCCTGGCAATGCGCTCCCCAGCCCAAAAGGCAACAAGAAGGAAGCGTGAGCAGCATTCCTTGTCGCAGCATCCTGTCGGAGAGACACCAATCCATACTGCGCCGGGCCGCAGGGAGCCACGTTAATCTGAGACCAGTGATGGAGCAGGGCAATCTGCAGTGGCCTCATATGCGCTCTCGCCCAGGGGACCACCTCCAAGGTGGCCATCATCGACCCCAGCAGCTGGACAAAGTCCCAAGCTCGAGGGCGAGGCATCCACAGGAGCAGACGGACCTGAGTCTGAAGCTTGCACCTCCTGTGGTCGGGGAGAAAGACCAACCCTGAGGCCGTGTCGAACCAGACCTCCAAATACTTGAGAGACTGAGAGGGGGTCAGGTGACTTTTGGGTATATTGACCACCCAGCCCAGAGTCTGCAGGACTGTAAACACTCTGGCTGTGGCAAGACGACTTTCGTCTGCCGAATCCGCTCTGATGAGCCAGTTGTCGAGATAAGGGTGAACTCTGATACCCTCTCGCCTGAGCAAGGCAGCTACCACCACCATTACTTTGGAAAAGGTACGGGGAGCTGAGGCTAGGCCGAACGGCAAGACCTGAAACTGAAAATGCTGGCCCAATACCGCAAACCGGAGGAACCGCTGGTGCGGAGGCCAACTAGGAATGTGTAAGTAAACTTCCTTTAGGTCCAGAGACGTAAGAAACTCTCCTGGCTGAACCACCGCAATGACGGAGCGCAGGGTTTCCATGCGGAAGTGTCGCACTCTTAGGGCCTTATTGACTTTTTGTAAGTCGAGGATTGGTCTGAAAGCCCCGTCTTTCCAAGGGACCACAAAATAAATGGAGGAGCGACCGCAGCCGTGTTCGGCGGGAGGCACCGTCCGAGGTGCAGCAAGACTTGTAAGGTCTCCTCTACCGCCACCCGTTTGACGGCAGTGCCGCATCGGGACTCCACAAACACGTCTCTCACCGGGGCACCGAATTCCAATCGGTAACCTTCTCTGATCAGGTCCAGGACCCATTGATTCAAAGTAATCTTGGCCCACTCCTTGAGAAAGAGGGAAAGACGTCCTCCTATTGCAGGAATAGAGGAGTGGACCGGCTTCCCATCACTGTGGAGGACGCCCCTGAACTCCTGGTCACGACCCGGCCACTGTGGAGCGTTTGTCCGAGCGAAAGGAGTTCTTCTGCTGAAAACGGGCACGTTGAGAAAACCCAGTAGAGTGCCCCGGGAAATACCTGCGAGCTTCACGGAAGCGAGGTCTGAAAAAGGAGGGAAACACAGGACCCTTGGAAGAAGGTCTCGGCCTATCCTTCCTGACATTTTTCTTGAGTCTGCCCCCCCTCAATCTCATTTCATGCCCTCTAGTTCTACCGCCTTCCCCTCTCCGGAAAAGGTTCGTTTGCGGATTAATACCTTTCACATATTTGAACATCTGTATCATATCATCCCTGTTTCTCCTTTCCTCCAGGGCATACATGTTCAAGTCAGCAAGTCTCTGTGCCCTGAAAAAGACAGATACAAATCAAGGGGCTGGTGGTTGGGAGGCGGGGCTAGTGCTGGGCAGACTTATACGGTCTGTACCCTGAAAAAGACAGATACAAAACAAGGTAAGGTATACACAAAAAGTAGCACATATGAGTTATCTTGTTGGGCAGACTGGATGGACCATGCAGGTCTTTTTCTGCCGTCATCTACTATGTTACAATGCTACTATGTTATCCTCAGGTAACCGCTGGGGCTTAGAATCCCCTAGGTCTTTAACAATCTTCTCCAAATCCTCTCCAAATAACAGGAGGCCCTGAAAGGGTAACCTCACCAGCCTTTGCTTAGAGGCCATGTCCACCGCCCAATGCCGCAGCCAAAGAAGGCGGCGGGCAGAAACTGCCACAGACATCTGCTTAGCCGAAGCTCTGACCAGATCATAAAGGGTGTCAGTCAAAAATGACAGGGCCGACTCCATCCGCGGGCCAACCTCAGAGAGGGACCCCGCACCCTCCGTGGGCTGATCCACCGCCTGTTGTAACCAGGAAAGACAGACGCGGGCTGCATAGGAACTGCAAATAGACGCCCTCAAGGCAAGGCCCAATATTTCAAAGGACCGCTTCAGCGCGGATTCTAGCCGCCGGTCCTGCATGTCTTTCAAAGCGACCCCTCCTTCTACAGGGAGAGTGGTCTTTTTTGTCACCGCCATGACCAACGTGTTCACTTTAGGCATCCCAAAAAGGGCCAAGTGAACCTCACTCAGAGGGTAAAGCTGACCCATAGCCCTGGCCACTTTCAAAGGCCCATCGGGGTCAGACCATTGAGCTGAAATAAGCTCCTGGATGGAGTCATGCACAGGAAAGGCCCGCATAGGCTTCTTAGTACTCGCCATCCTAAGATTAACAGAGGAGGCATCGCCCTCGGCAGGATCATCAATCGAGAGGGCCAGCAAGGTGTCAGTAATGAGAGCTGGCAGCTCGTCGCGGCAGAAAATCCAAACCACATTGGGATCATCCGAATCCAGTGGCAAACAGGCACCCTCCTCCGGATCCTCCGTCCATGAGGGCCTGCCAGATCCCTCAGACTCCCCACAGCCAGACCACCGGGGGGGGGGGGGGGGGGGGGGGAGAGATGCGCCACTTTGACGGGGAATTTACCCGTCTATGTTTAGCGTGTTTCCAACGCTCGGGGGAAGAAATAACATCTGTAGCCATCCCCGGGGCATCAACACCCGGAGGGAAACCAGAATGTAATGCAGTGTCAGACACCTGCGGCAGAGCTCTTTTCAGCATGAAGGCCTTATGTATCAGAAGCACAAACTCAGGGCAGAAAAACTCACCCTGGCCCTCCGTCCCCGAATTAGACAAAACGGAGGTTGGAGCTCCTCTGGCAGCCTCGAAACGAGGCATACCCCTGCACTCAGACTCCTCCGCCGTCGTGGGGGTCGAGGCATGCGGTGCTTCCAAAATGGCGCTCGCTGCCAGCTCCATCGAGCAGGAAGAATCATCGCTCACCATGCTCGTACTAGCTCGAGCGTCTAAGGAGCACGTACTGCAAAGCCCTGCTGCTGACCTGCGCTTACCACAGCAGGAGCAGCGCTTAACTCCTTCAGCAGCCATCGCTCGACTGGACAGAAATATTGCAATAAAATGGCGGCTTCGCGCCAAAACTTACCCTGTTCAGAACGCTGTCCGCGGGAACCTCCCCTGAGGAGCTGGGCACCACTCTCACCTCAGAAGACCGAGTCAACGAACTCCGGTCAAGCTGCACTGAGCCAGAATCTCTGGAGAAAGCCTCAGAACAGCCACGCAGTAAAAGCGCGCTCTTTTTTTTTTTTTACGCTGTTGGGAGGCAGGCAGCAACAGAGGGACTTCGGGAGGATGGGGGAAATGGGTAAGGCAGGGAAAGGGCGAACCTATATGCCTTTAAAGTGGGCACCACCAGCCACAACACCCCTGCTCAACTGGCAAAGCACAGAAGCCACCCCAGGCAGAAATCCAGGAGCTGATCAAGCTACGTCCACACCTGCTGGGAGATAGAAAAATACTGAAGGCAGATGGGGCTAGCCGTCCAAGGGTCACTGTGGTTCTTCAGTGTTCTCTATCTCCACCTGCTGGTAGGCGGATACAACCCATCAGTTAATGGATTCATCTGCTGTTGATGACAAGGAAATAGATTTTACCAAGTCCATCCTAATAATGGCTTATGGACTTTTCTTTTAGGAAACTATCCAAACCTTAATTACATGCTGAGTGAAATACATTTCTTGATTAGTTTTCGAAAATTGCCCTTCTTCATCAGATCAGAAATAAGCAAATGTTGGTAGATGACAGTATATATAAGTGATGATATTAAATCTCTTATACAAGATACTACCCAAATGTTAAATATCATTCAAGATTTTCAATTCCCTTCTGAGAACATTATTATGGCTACTTTGGACGTATCGGCTCTATATACAAACATTCCTCAGGAGTCAGCTTTGATGCTCATTGAATCTGTCTTAAATAAGAGAACTATGCCAACACGAATACCCATATATTTACTGATGGAGATGGCCACTTTGGTGATACAAAACAACTATTTTTATTTTGATGGTACCTTCTTTGAACAAATCCATGGGGTGGCCATGGGAGCCACGGCAGCTCCAGCAATAGCAACACTGTACATGGCTAATTTTGAAGAGACTCAATTATATGCGAGTGTTTGGTTTAAGAAAATAAAACTGTGGAAACGATTTTTGGACGATATTTTCTTTATATGGGTTGGATCAGAAGATGAATTAATGACATTTCATGGCTGGCTGAATCAATTGGATTGGAATTTGTCTTTTGAGCTCCGTTTCTCAAGCCACACTATAAATGTTTTGGATATTAAGATTAATATAACATCTACTGGTTTTAGCACAACCTTATACAGGAAAAATACTGATCGCAATAACTATTTAAATTTCCATAGTTATCATCCCACCAAATTGAAGGCAAGCCTACCCATTAGTCAGTTTCTCCGTTTGCGAAGAATTTGTTCAACAAATGATGAATTTAAACAACAAGCTTTGATTTTGACTCAACGATTTACATCTCGTGGTTACCCAAAAAAGATAATTAGAAAAGCGTATCTTCGTGCTAAATACGCAAATAGAGCTTTGCTGCTCCAGTATAAACGATCCATTAACAACGATAAACCAGTTTGCGTATTATCTTATTCTCATGCTTCGGAAGCATTGACTGAAGCTATACATAGACATTGGCATGTTTTACAACTAAATGATGGGTTTAAGGAACACCCAATTACAGCTCTGCAAAGGGGGAAGAACGTGGGTGAACTAGTTAAATATCAATTCAATAGGAGGAATACACTCAATGATGCTGATCATGGTTGTTGCGGCACATGCCAATGGTGCTCTTTATCTATAGTAGGTAACAGTTGGATTGCTCCTACTAATAAATATAAGATCAAAGTGCAATATAAAACTGACTGCAACACGAGAAACTCAGTATATATCATTCAGTGCCCGTGTGATAAAATATACATTGGGAGAAGTAGTAGACCAATAAGAATTAGATTGAATGAGCATAAATCAAAGATTAACACACAATCAGCTGAAGCTCCTATCGTCCACCATTGTTGGAAAAACAACATACCCATATGGATTTGCGATGGAGAATTATTGACGTAGTTATCCCTAATGAATTAGGAGGCAACATTGAATCCATTTTAAATTATAAAGAACAGAATTGGATATTTAAATTAAAATCCATTGAGCCTTATGGATTGAATAGGGAAATTGAATGGCAAACATTACTGTGATAGTGTCATTATTGAAAGCAACTGTGATTGGTTGGCTGAGTCACCTGATAGTCTACACCCCTTCCTGTGCACTCCGCTCCATGGATAAATCCTTATCTGTTCCCTTCTCCACTACTGCCAACTCCAGACTTCGTGCCTTCTGTCTCGCTGCACCCTACGCCTGGAATAAACTTCCTGAGCCCCTACGTCTTGCCCCATCCTTGGCCACCTTTAAATCTAGACTGAAAGCCCACCTCTTTAACATTGCTTTTGACTCGTAACCACTTGTAACCACTCGCCTCCACCTACCCTCCTCTCTTCCTTCCCGTTCACATTAATTGATTTGATTTGCTTACTTTATTTATTTTTTGTCTATTAGATTGTAAGCTCTTTGAGCAGGGACTTTCATCTATGTTTGTGCAGCGCTGCGTATAGTAGAATTGGAAAAGGTACAGCGAAGGGCGACGAAAATGATAGTGGGGATGGGACGACTTTCCTATGAAGAGAGGCTGAGAAGGCTAGGGCTTTTCAGCTTGGAGAAGAGACGGCTGAGGGGAGATATGATAGAAGTGTATAAAATAATGAGTGGAATGGATCGGGTGGATGTGAAGCGACTGTTCACGCTATCCAAAAATACTAGGACTAGAGGGCATGAGTTGAAGCTACAGTGTGGTAAATTTAAAACGAATCGGAGAAAATTTTTCTTCACCCAACGTGTAATTAGACTCTGGAATTCGTTGCCGGAGAACGTGGTACGGGCGGTTAGCTTGACGGAGTTTAAAAAGGGGTTAGATAGATTCCTAAAGGACAAGTCCATAGACCGCTATTAAATGGACTTGGAAAAATTCCGCATTTTTAGGTATAACTTGTCTGGAATGTTTTTACGTTTGGGGGAGCGTGCCAGGTGCCCTTGACCTGGATTGGCCACTGTCGGTGACAGGATGCTGGCTAGATGGACCTTTGGTCTTTCCCAGTATGGCACTACTTATGTACTTATATAGAAATGCTAAATAGTAGTAGTAGTAGTAGTAGAAATAGTAAAAAAAAACGCCGCGGCCATATTGGAGGCTGGCGATTAAGGAAACCTACTCAGATATGAGAGAGTAAGGTAATAGACCTGTTGTTGAATGGTTAAGATGTATTTATAATATTTACAATATCAAGATAAACATCATAAACGTTATTTTTCTAGGGGCATTCAGTCTTGATAAAGCCTAGTTGGCGAAACACGTGTCGGTGTGGAGCCCTAGACGATGACTGGCAGAAGTCACAAAGACTTGGATGTGGAGCCCTAGCTGATGAGTGGCAGAAGTCTTGAAGACTTGAAGCTTTAGTTGATACAAAGCTAAGTACAACGGATTTTTCTTTTCCATTTAAAAAGTTAAGTCTTAAAAAAAAGTTATTGATATCTGACCAATGACGAGAGACACACAAGTCTGATCTCTAGATGTTTAATAACATCAAAGTGAAAGCTTAACATCAACAATACCTCTGAGGTCTACTAATATAAGAATGATTATGCATGAGAAATAATATACAGTATTATTAGTCAAAGACTGATTGAAGTATATATAAGTGAAACATCAAAGCATTTCAGTGACAGTCTAACAGGATGGGGGTGGATGGGTGAGAGACAGGTAGATATGCATGGAGACAAACAGAGCATTACAACTTTATGAAAAATACCAGTGCCAGCCAAGATGCCACGCACCCTCAACGTTCTGAAGCTGACTCCGTGGCTTCAGTGAAGGGTTCGTAAGTGTGTCATCGACTTCAACTCACCATCTCTCTCTGCTCCGCCCTCGCGTCAAAACATGATGACGTCGAGGGCGGGTAATCAGAAGGCAGGACTGAGGGAACGAACTCACTTCCAACGTGAGAGAGCATAATCGCTGGGTGGCTGGAGGGGGGGGGGGGGCAGGGGATAGAGGAGAATCGCTGGGTGGCTCGAGGGGGGGCAGGGGATAGAGGAGAATAGCTGGGTGGCTCGAGGGGGGACAGGGGAGACAGGAGAATAGCTGGGTGGCTGGAGGGGGGCACTCACCTCCTGAGAGAGCATAATTGCTGGGTGGCTGGAGTGGGGGGGCAGGGGAGACAGGAGAATCGCCGGATGGCTGGAGGGGGGGCAGGGGATCGAGGATAATCGCTGGGTGGCTGGAGGGGGGGCAGGGGAGATGAGAATCGCTGGGTGGCTGGAGGGCAGGGGAGAGAGGAGAATCGCTGGGTGGCTGGAGGGGGGCATGGGAGAGAGGACAATCACACACTCTCTCACAGACACACTCGCACCTAGTCTCACTCTCTCTCTGTCACACACACACACTTGCACGGTGCTGCCAACCACGCGGGGGGGGGGGGAGAGGTAGGGGGTCCTGAGACCACAGGGGAGGGGAGGGGAATGCAGAGGGGGGGAGGGGGTCCTGAGACCACAAAGGGAGGGGGGAGGTATCTCTGTCACTCACACACACTCTCTCACAGTCAGTGTCTTTCTCTCACTTTCACACAGTCTCTCAGACTATGTCTCACACTGTATCACAGTCACTCTCACACACACTCTCGGTCTCATACACTCTCTCGGTCTCACAGAGATTCTGTGTATCGCACACATACTCTCTCACACTGTCTCACACACACACTCTCTCTCTCACACACAGTGTATCTGTGTGAAACACACTCTCTCACACTCACTGTGTCTCACATATGCACTCGCACACACTCTCATTGAAACACACTCTCTCTGTCACACACACACACACTTGCACATTCACTCTCTCTCTCACACACACACTCTCTCAAGCATACTCTGAGGAAAATCTTGCTAGCGCCCGTTTCATTTGTGTCAGAAACGGGTCTTATTTACTAGTATATATATGTATATATATATATAGAAAGAAAATGGGCCTGAAGGACTGTGACTAAACCGGGACTGCCCGAGTAAACCTTTCACATCAAGAATTTTGATACAGACAGTAGTGAGATGCGATTCTGTGAACTAATTCCCACACTGCAGCTATGCAAATCTCCTCAATACAGACTGATCTCAGGTGGGCGACTGGCCCAGCCATGGCTCTAAGCCATGACATGACCCTCCAGAGTCAGCCTTACTGGGGCATAAGTGAAGCAGATGTAGTCTGGTAACCAAGAGGATAGTGTGTGTTTACTGGTGGCTGCCCCCATCCCATTAGGCTCAGCAGAAACAGAAAGCTGGGTGGATTGTCTATGGCTTTAGTCCACTCCACAAAGGCTACAGCTCACATGCAGCCCCTAGTATGCAGTGTGTCTTCATCATTATAAGCAGGCGACACTGGGAAAAATGTTGGCAGAACAACATAAGGCAGAGGGGCCCGCGTGCATGCAGCTGCCCTTAACATGGCGCTGTGCACCTGTGGACCCATGCGCAGCTGGGGGGGGGGGGGGGGGGGGGGAGGGGAGCTGTAAAAAACCAAGGCGCTCTGGTGGCCAGAAGTGAGCTTTTGCATCAGCCTGGCTCCTTGCCGGAAAGGGAAGGTGCCAGAGCCATGGTTAGGCCCTGCCCCCAACACCCGCTACTGGTGTTCTGTGAAGTGGTCCAGGGACAGGAGTCGACTCGGGACAGACTAAGAAGATGGTTTTGGGAGGAAGAGTTTGACCAGCTCTGGTTTTGATTGTCCATCTCATAGCATTTTGAGTTTTTGATCCATGATTATGCCTACACTGGTGCTGCATCGTGGGGGATAGGGTGAGCATAAACCCAAAAATAGACATGGATCGCCCTCATGTGGCTGGCGAACTCATTCTCCTCACTGTAGTCAGGTGTGACCACCCATGGGGCTGTGGATGTAATGTTTCTGGATTTGCATGGACTTCTGGCAGTCCTGCATGAAATACTCATGATGAGACTGAAAAGCCTTGAAATATTATTTAAATTTGCCTGATACATTAGCAATCACCATATGGCTGCTAAGCGGTTTACAGCAAAAGCAAGCAAGAAAGAAGTGCACATATGGATGAATAACTCATAGATTCTATTAGGAGTCATAGTAGAGCTAGGTGTTACACAAGTACATAAGTATTGCCACACTGGGAAAGACCAAAGGTCCATCAAGCCCAGCATCCTGTTTTCAACAGTGGCCAATCCAGGTCACAAATATCTGGCAAGATCCAAAAAAAGTTCAATACATTTTATGCTGTTATCCCAGAAATAAGCAGTGGATTTTCCCCAAGTCAATTTAATAGTGGTCTATGGACTTTTCCTTTAGGAAGTCGTCCAGACCTTTTTTAAACCCCACTAAGCTAACCACCTTTACCACATTCTCTGGCAACGAATTCCAGAGTTTAATTACACGTTGAGTATTATCTTGGATCATTGAGATTTGCACTGGGACCAGTCCAGTCTAACTTATAAATGATATGGAAACAAAAAAATACATGCAGGTGCTTAAATCTGCAGGTGACACAAACATTATTCAAAGTTGTTAAATCACATGCAGATTGTATAAAATTTCAGGGGACTTTATGAGACTAGAAGACTGGGCATCCAAATGGCAGGTGAAATTAATTTGAACACGTACAAAGCAAGGCACACATGGAGTAATAACCCAAGTTACAGCAACTCAATGTTACTGTAAGTTCACATTGGGTGTGTGAGAAAATCTAGGTGTCACTGTAGACAACACCATGAAATTTTTCACCTGGGGTGTGATGTCAGCCAAAAGGCCATTAGTGTATTAGATATTATTAAGGAAAGAAAAGAGAATAAAACGAAACTATCATAATGCCTCTGTATCACTCAATGGTGTGAACAGACTGCAAGTAGTACGTGCACTTCTGGGCAGGGCTGCAGTTAGTTCCTGATCGACCATGTCTTGATTGTCCTTGTGCTGAGCCACAGCAAAATATATAATTGTGGGCCTGGATAGTGGATTCCCATTCACGCCCCTGTGACCAGACTGAATATTCTGTGTATTATGTGTGGCTATGGTTAATGCATCGAATTAAAAAAAAAAAAAAGAATTAAAAAAACATCCCATTAAGCTACAAGTCTCATTGTGGCATGTTTGAAAAGGGCTACAGCGAGTTCAGAGAGGAGATCACAGCTAGGTAAACACTATACTGGGGCCTCAGGCAAATACATCCTTTGAGAGGCAGATGGTGGATTCCCATTCACTCCTCTGTCTTCTTTCTCCTTGTAACAACTTCTCTTCTCTTGTATAAGCTACTGACTAATTTCAGAGGTGGCGTGGAGTGACTGCTCTAGAGCAGGCCTGTTATATTAGTATTCTCAAATGACATTTCTTCATACAAGAGATTCTCCGCTCAGGGCTTTGCAGTACAAATGTAAGGGACAATCACCGGTACTTCTGGTCACGGGTGAAGTCACTTTGGGTTTGTTGTCATGCCAAGGGGGATCGCCACAGGTGCTATTGGGTTATCCCAGGTGCCAGGATTCTGCCACAATCCATGGTTTTTGGTGGCAATGCCACCCTCTAACATGTTACACAGGGCCGGTCTTAGGCCGAGGCGATCGAGGCAGCCGCATAAGGCCTCACGCTTAAGGGGGCCCCGCGGCGCGCCTCAGTCAGCCTCCTCCGCTCCGGTATTTAAATTTACCTCGCTCTGACGTCGCAGCAGCTATGCAGCATCAGTGAAAGCGCTGCCCGACGTCTCTAAACCTTCCCTTCGCTCGTTCGTTCCCTCTCAGTGTCCCGCCCTCGAGGAAATGACGTCAGAAGAAGGCGGGGCACTGAGGGAACAAACGAGCGAAGGGAAGGCTGGTGGAAAGACGTCAGACAGCGCTTTCACTGACGCTGCACAGCTGCTGAAACGAAGGTAAATTTAAATATTAGAAGATTTGAACCAGAGAAGAGGGCGGGCAGGTGGACATGGGAGCGGGAGAGATGGGGAGAGAGAAGCATTGATCGATGGACATGGATGGGAGGGCAGGGCCCAGGGAGAGAGTATTCATTGCTGGACATGGAGGGGAGGGAGGAGAATTGCTGGACATGGAGGGGAGGGCAGGGGAGAGAGGAGAATTGCTGGATATGGATGGATGGAGGAGGGAAGGGGAGAGAGGAGCATCGATGGACAAGGATGGACATGGATGGGAGGGAAGGGCCCAGGGAGAGAGGAGAAATTGCTGGACATGGAGGGGAGGGCAGGGGAGAGAGGAGAAATGTTGGACAGGAATGGAGGGAAGGAAAGACAAAGGAAGGAGATGCACATGGATGGAGGGGAAGGGAGAGAGAAGAAATGCTGGACATGGATGAGAGGAAATTGCTGAATTTAATGGCTGGATCGGAACACTTTGAAGGCAGATGCTGAAACTGGAGAAAGGATAGGGACAGGACTACAGATGGTAGACAGGACACATAAGAGCACAGGAGGATGGTGGACATGGTGAGAGAAAAAATATCAAATGGAAAGAAGACACTGCATAAAACAGAAGACACTGGGACCAAAGCGAATAGAAAAACTAAATGATCAGACAACAAAGGTAGAAAAAAGTATTTTATTCTGAATTTATTAATTGGAATATGTCAGCTTTTGGAAATCTGCATCTGTAATATTTTGCATGTAAGTTTCAATTTTTCTAGTATTGCTGCATGCTGAGTCTGACTTCTTGAGGTAACTTTCCAGTTCAGTATTTTGCCTTCATATCTGTTGTGTCATGTGTTTTTCATGTGTGATCAAGGTGCAGTATCCTGCTAGCATGTAGTATTTGCAGCCCTTTTTGTTTTGTTCACGAGGTAGTGTATTGGTGTTTTAGAGCCTGGCGTAATTACAGTTCTGCCTTTCCACGCATAAGATTGTAGCTCGTCCTGTCCTTGGAATTAGTGCTGTTATCGTTTGGTAAGGTTATGAGTGTGTTTTTGCACAAGTTTGTGTGTAGTGTTTTGCAGTGGACAGATTGTGTCCCCGTACCTCTGACCCCCCGGGGTTATGAGATTTGGAACTACTAATTGTAGTGGGCTTCAACTGAATAATTTCTGGGGAGGTGGGGTTTCATGATAGCATTGTGCTTATTATTTCAATCAGGTTTTCTGCACAAGTTTAGCTTCATTTGTCTTTATTTGAAATTTCATAAATAAAAAATTTTCTAAAAATTGAATAATCTTATCAATGGGGTGGAGCTGGGGCGGGGCAGGGCTAGGATGGGGCCCCACCAAATTGGTCTGCACAGGGCCCCACACTTGCTAAGACCGGCCCTGATGTTACACACTGATATATCCAATGAGATGTCTGAATTTTGGAGATTATCCCCTCTGGAGAACAGAATTCTCCGCTGCTGTGCAGTGGGATGAAACATTTTCAACATAAGGATTTGAAAACTTTTCCCTTTAAGAAATATGCGAGTTTAGATGTCTAAGATATCTGAGAAGTTCTGAGAGAAGAGGACATTTCTCTGGTAAATGAACACTATTTTGCTTTGTGCTTTGGGAACTTAAAGATTGGGGTTTAAAGGAGAAATTGTAGGTTAGTGATATATATATTTTTTTGTTACATTTGTACCCCGTGCTTTCCCACTCATGGCAGGCTCAATGTGGCTTAATAAAAATATAAAAAAAGCTAATTTTATCAACTAATCTCCATAGACTTTTCCCCTTAGTTTTAAAACTTGAACTTTGTACCACAGCATTAACAGATAGCCTCTAGCAGACACTGCAGGATCCAGTATGTTATTAAGGGGGGAATAAAAAGAGAGAGAGAGGGAAAAGCAAGCAGGACCTAGTTTATAGAAATGATAAGTAGTAGTAGTATTAAGGGGGAATAAAAAGAAAGAGAAAGAGAGGGAGAGGAAAGCAAGCATTATTAACTAGTTGCTATAAAGTACAACCCTTTTCCCATAGTTTTAAACTGAAATTTTCTCTAGAAATAGGCATTTTCCCCATAGTTTTAAACTGAAACCTTTTCTAGAGGTAGAAACTTTACAGCCAAAAACTTTAAAAGGCTAAAATCTTGTTCTAAAAGACAGTTATTTTCTGTTCTTTGGTTGCTGGAGAGGTAGCATGGCCAGTGACCTCAATTAGGTGTTAACTAAGGTGTGAGGAAGTAGAATATTTGCACAGGTTGCTGAGTTAGCTTTAAAGAGCCTGTTTTGAAAAGGGCCCCTTAGCTGTGTTAGCTTCAAAGAGCCTGTTTTGAAAAGGGCCCTTAGATTCAATACTATATAAAGAAAGGTCCCACTGAACTTTCTTTCTGAGAAGTTCTGAGAGAAGAGGACATTTCTCCGGTAAGTGAACACTATTTTGCTTTGTGCTTTGGGAACTTAACGAATGGGATTTAAAGGAGGAATTGTAGGTTAGTGATAGGCAAAATAAAAATATACAAAAAGCAAATTTTATCAACTAATCTCCATAGTCTTTTCCCCTTAGTTTTAAAACTTGAACTTTGTACCACAGCATTAACAGATAGTCTCTAGCAGGTACTGCAGGATCTAGTTTAGTATTAAAGGGGGAATAAAGAGGGGGGGGGGGGGTGAAGCAAGCAGGACCTAGTTTATTATTAAGGGGGAATAAAAAGAGAAAGAGAGCATTATTAACTAGTTGCTATAAAGTACAACCCTTTTCCTTTAACAGATAGCCTCTAGCAGGCACTGAAGAATCTAATCTGTATGTTGCGTCTACGACACACCTACGCTGCCACCTGAACCTTAAGCGAATTGAGAGCCCAAGCCTTTTTTGAATCTCTCCTGAAGGAAGAATAAAATTTGAGACAAGGAAGCACGAAATGGAGAAACATCATTCTGTGCAGACCAGCTCTCAAAAGTTCTCCATACTCTAGCATAAGAAGAAATGGATCACTTTCAGCTTGAAACGTTAGTAATAACATTATCCTAACAACCCTTCTTCCTCAATCGCGCACTCTCAAGAGCCAATACACTCTCTTCTGAATTCTCTTCCCCCATATCTTCACCACTCTTAAAACTCTACCCACAGACAAAATTGTAGACCTTTATGTTCCCTGATACTGTTTTATCGCCCTTTCAATTCCCCACTGTTATACTCCATTGTTCTATTCCCTAATGATGTTCTATTCTTAAATGATATACTGACTTTACTCTGTCTTCCCATAACTCTTCACAATGTAACCCATAATCGTACTGCAACAAATTGTAATTCCATCATTCACAATGTATTGTAAGCCACACTGAGCCCGCAAATAGGTGGAAAAATGTGGGATACAAATGCAAATAAATAAATAAATAAGACCAAAGTGAGAAGGATCCTCCATAAGTACTGGACCTTGATGCCATAAGTCCGTCTGTGGAGGAAGAGTCAACCAAGGAGTGATTTGAAGACGGATGAAGTCTGCAAACCAATGACATCTGGGCCAGTCCGGAACTACAAGAACGACCTTCCTGGGATGACACGCAATCCTGAGCAACATCTTTCCCATGAGAAGACATGGAGAAAATACATAAAGGAGACCGTCCAATGGCCAAGGCTATAGAAGTGCATCCATTCCTAGGGAGATTTTTTCCCTGAAGCAACTGCAGAACCTGCGTACTTGTGCACCATGAGGTCCAGAACCGGAAGGCCCCACTGTGTGGAAAAGAGGCAAAATGCAGTCTTTGACAGTTACCATTCCCCTGGGTCCAGAGTCACTCTGCCGAGGACATCCGCTTATGAGTTCAGTGAACTCACTATGCAAAAAACTGACATCATCAGACTGATCAATTCCACCCACTGAAAAAGAAGATGCATCTCCTGGGCTAGAGATACACTCTTTGTTCCTCCTTGTCTTTAGATGTAAGACACGGCTGTGACATTGTCCGAGAGCACGCACACCGGCCTCCCGCAAAGAAGAGGCACAAAGGCTAGTAGAGCTTTCTGGACAGCTCAAAGTTCCAATCTGTTGATAGACCAGGAAGCCTCTCATCCAGCAGCCCTGTGCAGAGTGGTGGAGATAATGGATTCCCCATCTGAAGAGGCTGGCATCAAAGGTGAGAACATATCAAATGGAAGTCAGTAAGGGCAAACCTCGCCTGAGTGTGTGCAAGGAGAAGCCACCAAGACAGACTCCGTCTGGCTTGAAGCATCCATGGCACCAGCTTGTTGTAAGTCCCTGAGACCACCAGCTCAACAGGGATGGCTGTAGGAGACGCATGTGGAAGTTCGCCCAAGGCAGAACATCCAAAGTTGCCACCATAGAACCTAGTACCTGAGCATAATCCCATGCCCATGGGCAGGGAACAGAGAGAAGCCTGAGAATTTGCTGTTTGAGCTTCAGCTGACAATGTTGAGGCAGGAAAACCTTCCCCTCTTGGGTATGAAGCACACTCCCAGAAATTGCAGGGTCTGGGTGGGGGTGAGATGACTCTTGCTGTACTTCACCACCCAACCCAGTGCAATAGAAGAGACAGGACTGTCTGTGTACTACGAAAGCTCCCTTGATAAGAAGGCACCCAAATTAGCCAATCATCCAGGTAAGGATATGATAGGAACCCTTGCCGCAAATAAATGGTGTTGGTGGTGGCGGCAGCCTAACTTTTGAAAACGTGCAGAGGCGAGGCCATAAGGCATGGCCTTGAATTGAAAACAATCTCCCAGGATAGCAAAGTGGAGAAATTTCATGTAAAGAGGCCAAATTAGGATATGAAAATAAACCTCCTTGAGGTCCAATGAGGTGAGAAACTCGCCTGGCTAAACCATGGCTATCACTTAATCAGGTGTGGGATTTAAACAATAATCCTGGTGTTGGAAATTAGTGATTATGATTCTGGTGACATTAAGAATTAAACCATGGCTATGACAGAACGAAGAGTCTCCATGCGGAAGTGCAGCATTCTGAGATTTGTTCACACCTCTGAGATCCAGAACCGGGTGAAAAAATAGTCTTCTTTCTTTGGAATGACAAAATAGATGGAATATCGACCCATGCCCCTCTCTGCCGGAGAAATGGGCTGAATGGCTCCCAGTCGCCTTAAAGAGGCTAAGGAAGTTAGCACTGCCTGACTCTTTGCAGAGCTGCTGCAAGGGGACAGCACGAAAAGATCTGCGAGTGGTTTTGAAAATTCTAGCTTGTACCCATGGAAAATGATACTGAGGTCCACTCCTTGTGAAACAGGAAAGACAACCACCTATGTCTATGTACAAGGAGTGAACCTCAATCTTGTCATTGTGAGGGATGCAAAAGAGGGAGAGGTCCTCAAGGAACTGGAAAAGGGCTTCTTGCCTCCTTGAAAGGAAGACCGAATTTGAGGAAAGCAAGGTTTTTGAGTGGAAACACTAGCATTCCCTTGTCTGTACCTCCGTGTTTCTCAAAAACAAGACAGCTGCACAGAGATGAGGCTTAGGCTTGTCCTCAGGTAGTCACTGGAACTTGGAATCTCTCAGGTCTTTATAATGTTATCTAAATCTGCACCAAAGAGTAGTTCCCCCAAAAGGGCAACTTCACCAGACGAGATTTGGATGCCACTCAGCAGTCCAATGCCTCAACCACAGCCAGCACTGCGCCGAAATGACCAAGGCCATAGCTTTAGCTGTCCTGATAAGCTGCAATAAAAGTATGCTGCACACATCCCCTATTTATTTATTTATATTTTGCTCACACCTTTTTCAGTAGTAGCTCATGGTCAGTTACATTCAGGTACACTGGATATTTCTCTGTCCCAGGAGGGCTCACAATCTAAGTTTGTACCTGAGGCAATAGAGGGTTAAGTGACTTGCCCAAGATCACAAGGAGAAGCAGTGGGATTTGAAACGGCCACCTCTGGATTGGAAGACCAGTGCTCTAACCACTAGGCCACTCCTTCACTCCCCTATAACAAGCCAAGGCTGCTATCTGGACTTTCACGGAGTTCAGGGCCAAACTGTGCTTCAAACCATCCTGAAGGAAAGAAAAATCTGACTGGAAAGGAAGCCTGCAGGAGAGAAATGCCCCCTTATTTCCCCCAACTCTCAAAAGTTCTCCATACTCTAGCATAGGATGTGGATCATTTCTGAGTTTGCAACAAGGTAGCTATGATGTCCGCAGCATATCCCTTCCTCCTAAGATGAGCCCTATCAAGAGCTAGGCCGTAAGACCAAAGCAGGAGGGATCCTCCAGGAGAACTGGCCCTCGATGCAAGAGATCCCTTGGACAAGTAAGGCACAAGGGGGGCATCATTCTTAGACAAACGAGATCCGCACACCATGGATGTCTCAGTCAATTCAGTGCCACTAAGATCACCCAGCCCAGATGGAGAGCTATTCGCCCTCTCCACTCAACTGAAACTGCGCTTACTAAAGTCTCCAATGACCTATTACTGGCTAAATCCAGAGGTCAATATTCCATCCTCATTCTTCTTGATCTTTCCGCTGCTTTTGACACTGTCGATCACAGCATACTTCTCGATACCCTGTCCTCACTTGGATCCCAGGGCTCTGTCCTTTCCTGGTTCTCTTCCTACCTCTCCCTCCGCACCTTTAGTGTTCACTCTGGTGGATCCTCTTCTACTTCTATCCCTCTGCCTGTCGGTGTACCTCAGGGTTCTGTTCTTGGTCCCCTCCTCTTTTCTATCTACACTTCTTCCCTTGGTTCATTAATCTCATCCCATGGCTTTTCCTACCACCTCTATGCTGATGACTCCCAAATCTACCTTTCTACCCCTGATATCTCACCTTGCATCCAAACCAAAGTTTCAGCGTGCTTGTCTGACATTGCTGCCTGGATGTCTCAACGCCACCTGAAATTAAATATGACCAAAACCGAGCTTCTCATTTTCCCCCCCAAACCCACCTCCCCGCTCCCCCCGTTTTCTATTTCTGTTGATGGCTCTCTCATTCTCCCTGTCTCCTCAGCTCGAAACCTTGGGGTCATCTTTGACTCTTCTCTCTCCTTCTCTGCTCATATCCAGCAGACTGCCAAGACCTGTCGTTTCTTTCTTTACAACATCCGTAAAATCCGCCCCTTTCTTTCCGAGCACTCTACCAAAACCCTCATCCACACCCTTGTCACCTCTCGTTTAGACTACTGCAATCTGCTTCTTGCTGGCCTCCCACTTAGTCACCTCTCCCCTCTCCAGTCGGTTCAAAACTCTGCTGCCCGTCTCATCTTCCGCCAGGGTCGCTTTACTCATACTACCCCTCTCCTCAAGACCCTTCACTGGCTCCCTATCCGTTTTCGCATCCTGTTCAAACTTCTTCTACTAACCTATAAATGTATTCACTCTGCTGCTCCCCAGTATCTCTCCACACTCGTCCTTCCCTACACCCCTTCCCGTGCACTCCGCTCCATGGATAAATCCTTCTTATCTGTTCCCTTCTCCACTACTGCCAACTCCAGACTTCGCGCCTTCTATCTCGCTGCACCCTACGCCTGGAATAAACTTCCTGAGCCCCTACGTCTTGCCCCATCCTTGGCCACCTTTAAATCTAGACTGAAAACCCACCTCTTTAACATTGCTTTTGACTCGTAACCACTTGTAACCACTCGCCTCCACCTACCATCCTCTCTTCCTTCCCGTTCACATTAATTTGATTTGATTTGCTTACTTTATTTATTTTTTGTCTATTAGATTGTAAGCTCTTTGAGCAGGGACTGTCTTTCTTCTATGTTTGTACAGCGCTGCGTATGCCTTGTAGCGCTATAGAAATGCTAAATAGTAGTAGTAGTAGTAGTAATGGAGAGCTATTCGTCTTAAGAGTTCTGTCTATCATCAGCCAACACAAAGTAGAGCCAACACCTGCCAAGGTTGCAGTACAGCATCCACTCCCACAGACCCCGACTCTCTCCAGCGACTGAAGAAACTGTAGGTCTGCATATTGGCCCTGGTCGCCATCAAGGCCAAAGCAGGAAGCCCCCAGTGACAGATAAGCTAAAACACCTGCTTTAAGAGTTGCCACTCGAGAGAGACTATCTGCCAAGCAAATCGGACTCCGTATTCAGATCTCCTGCAATGTAAGCGGAACACTCACTGGCTTGCCTTAGATGAAAGGCGCAAACAGCAGGAGAATTTTCCGGATTGCCCAGAGCTCCAGTCTGTTAATAGACCAAGAGGTCTCCACTGGGGACCACTGATCCTGTGCCGTGCAATGGAGATAGTGTGCTCCCTAGCCCGATAGGCTGGCATCCACTGTTATTACACACCAAGTGATCATGCAAAGAAGCAGACATGCCTGGAAATTTCAAGGCAGAAGCCAGCAGGCCATGCTTGACCTGGCTGGGGCAGACCATGGAATATGAAACTGGTAGTCCTCCTAAACATGTGGAAACAAGCCCAGGGAAGGACATCCAGAGTCACAGTCATTGAACTCGGAACCTGGACATAATCCCAAGCCCTGGGATTCTGAATAACTAAAAAAAAATGCCAGATCTGGGTCTGACGTTTTATCTGGCGAGCGAGGGAAAGAAACACCTTAGTTGGTGAATATCAGACCAGACGCCCAAATAGTCCAAAGTTGGAACGAGACGACTTGTCGAAGTTCACCATTCAACCTAGAGAGATTAGGAGGGATACTGCCCTGAAGGATGCCCCAACACTGTCCAGCTTGGAAGGGGTCTGAATGAGCCACTCATCCAGATAAGGATGGACCTGAATACTCTCCTTTCTCAGGAAGGTGTCCACCACCATGACTTTGGAGAAGGTTCTGGATGCTGTGGAGAGACCAAAGGGCAGGGCCTTGAATTGAAAGTGTTTCCCCAGAATGGCAAAACAGAGAAACTTCCTGTGAGAGGACCATATTGGAATGTGCAAATATGCCTCCCTGAGGTCCAACGATGTAAAACATTCTCCCAGTTGGACCGAGGCTATGACATATCTCAACGTCTCCATCCGGATGTGTTATAGCTTGAGAGACCTGTTGACCCCTTTAAGGTCCAAAACTGGACAAAAAATCTGCCTTTCTTGGGAACCAAAAAGTAGGTGGAATACCTGCTGGTGCCCCACTCCTGAGGCGGGACCAGTAGCAGAACCGCCCCAAGAGCTAAAGGTAATTGGAGGGTGGATAAAACCACCTATTGCTTGGCCGGAACTTTGAAAGGGGATTCCAAGAACAGATCTGCGATAGGCTGGCAAAATTCAAGCATGTAACCATCTCTTATGTTACCCAGCACCCACTGATCTGTGGTAACTTTGGTCCACTACTCAAGCAAGGAGGCAGGAGAAAGGAAAAGGAAGGCAGCAGGAGGGTGAATAGAAGAAAAGGGGAGGGACCTGGACCACCAGGTTTACACCCTGGTTAAAGTAGCCACTCAACCCCAAAAACCTGTAAACCTTGTAGGAAGGAAACAAGTTCACCCCAGAGCACAGGAACTGCTATCTGCCTGCTGGAGATGGAGAATACTGGCTAAAGCTGGCTGCAAGAATCCAGATACAGCACAAATCAGTAGTGAACTCTATCTCCACCTGCTGGCAGATGGGCATAACTCCCATTAGTCTGTACTGATCCTTTGGTGACATAATGAAGGTAAAATTATGTATAATCATACCTGATAATTTTCTTTCCATTAATCATAGCTGATCAATCCATAGACTGGTGGGTTGTGTCCATCTACCAGCAGGTGGAGATAGAGAGCAAACTTTTGCCTCCCTATATGTGGTCATGTGCTGCCGGAAACTCCTCAGTATGTCGATATCAAAGCTCCATCCGCAGGACTCAGCACTTAGAGAATTACACCCACGAAGGGACACTCTGCCCAGCTCACCACCGCCGAAACGGGGGAGGGGAAATAACCCAGCTCATCCCCACACAAGTGGGGGAGGGGAATCCGTCCAGCTCATCCCCGCGGAGCGGGGGAGGGACACCACACCCGCCGGTGCGGGGGGATCTGGCTTATCCTGCAACCGCAACCGCGGGAGGAGCTGACTGACCCTAACACCGCCGAAGCGGGAGGGGTACAAAGCTGCCCTACAGCCGCACGAAGCGGGAGGGAGTGCCGGCAGAATTTTAAGTCTCAATCCAGCCCCGTAAAACGGAGGGGAGAGGAATGCAGCAGCTCACTGTAACACAAACTCGTCTTAACTCTTGAAGAATCCAAGTGAAAAAAAAAACTTGAACACGAAGTCTTTCTGAAGTAACTGAAGACTAAACTTGAACCTGAAATGCAACCAGAATAAAAACAGTACAGATATCTGGGAGGGGCTATGGATTGATCAGCTATGATTAATGGAAAGAAAATTATCAGGTATGATTATACATAATTTTACCTTCCATATCATCAAGCTGATCAATCCATAGACTGGTGGGATGTACCGAAGCAGTACTCACCCAGGGCGGGACATTGAAATCCCTGACCTCAACACTGAAGCTCCAAACCGGGCCTCCGCCCGTGCAGCCACAGTCAAACGGTAATGCTTGGAGAATGTATGAGCCGAAGCCCAAGTTGCCGCCTTGCATATCTCTTCCAAGGAGACGGATCCGGCCTCTGCCATCGAGGCCGCCTGAGCTCTCGTGGAGTGAGCCTTTAGCTGGATAGGCGGCACCTTCCCCGCGGCCACATAAGCCGCTGCAATGGCTTCCTTGACCCATCTTGCCACTGTAGGCTTAGCAGCCTGCAGACCCTTACGAGGACCTGCAAACAGGACAAACAGATGATCCGATTTCCGGAAATCATTGGTCACTTCCAAGTATCTGATGATGACTCGTCTCACATCCAGATATTTAAGAGCAGAGTACTCCTCTGGGTAGTCCTCCCTACGAAAGGAAGGGAGACAGAGCTGCTGATTCACATGGAAGCGAGAAACAATCTTGGGCAGGAAGGAAGGCACTGTGCGAATAGTCACTCCTGCCTCAGTGAACTGCAGAAAAGGCTCTCGACATGAGAGCGCCTGGAGCTCGGAAACTCTTCTGGCTGAAGTGATAGCCACCAAAAGACTGCTTTCAACGTCAGGTCTTTCAGAGATGCCCTCGACAAGGGTTCAAAAGGCGGCTTCTGCAATGCTCTTAGTACCAGGTTGAGATTCCACGCAGGCACCACTGAGTGCAGAGGAGGGCGCAGGTGATTAACTCCCTTGAGAAAGCGCACCACATCTGGCTGCGAAGCCAGGGAAGCACCCTTCAGGCGGCCCCTGAAGCAAGCCAGAGCCGCTACCTGGACTTTAAGGGAACTGAGCGACAGGCCTTTCTCCAGACCTTCTTGCAGGAACGCCAGCACTGAAGAAATTGGAGCAGTGAAGGGAGAAAGTGAGCCTGCTTCACACCACGCTGCAAAGATACGCCAAACCCTGGCGTAAGCAGTAGAAGTAGAGCGCTTCCTCACTCTCAGCATAGTGGCGATGACCTTGTCTGAGAAGCCCTTCTTCCTCAGACGCTGCCGCTCAATAGCCAGGCCGTAAGACCAAAGGGGGAGGGATCCTCCATCACCACGGGACCCTGATGTAACAGGCCCTGCTCCACTGGCAGCCGCAGAGGATCGTCGACTGAGAGCCTGATCAAGTCCGCATACCAGGGACGCCTGGGCCAATCCGGACCCACCAGGATTACCCTGCCGGGATGCTTTGCCACCCGGTCTAGCACCCTGCCCAACATGGGCCAGGGCGGGAACACATAGAGAAGCTCTTGTGTCGGCCACTGTTGGAGAAGAGCATCTACTCCCAGGGATCGAGGGTCCCGTCCTCTGCTGAAAAAGCGCGGCACTTGGCAATTGGCCGATGACGCCATCAGATCTAGGCTCGGCTGGCCCCAGCGCTTCGTGATGTCCAAGAACGCCTGAGCAGATAGCTGCCACTCTCCGGGCTCCAAGGTATGGCGACTGAGAAAGTCCGCCTTGACATTCATGACTCCGGCAATGTGGGCCGCTGAAAGCTGCTCCAGGTTCGCTTCCGCCCACTGGCAAAGATTCATAGCCTCCTTGGCTAGAGGGGCGCTCTTGGTACCTCCCTGGCGGTTGACATAGGCCACAGCCGTGGCATTGTCCGACAGGACCCGTACAGGCTTCAACACCAGTACCGGGATGAACTCCAAAAGCGCCAACCGAATGGCTCTGAGTTCCAGGAGGTTGATAGACCACTTTGCCTCTGCAGGAGACCAGAGCCCCTGCGCTGTCCTTCCCAAGCAGTGGGCTCCCCAGCCCGACAACGAGGCGTCCGTCGTGACGACAATCCACTCTGGTGTCACCAGAGGCATTCCCGCAGACAACTTGTCTGTCTGCATCCACCAGCTCAACGCCTTGCGCACTGCTGGGTCCAAGGGAAGGCGCACAGCATAATCCTCCGACATCGGAGTCCAGCGCTGCAGCAAAGAGTGTTGACGTGGTCTCATATGAGCCCTGGCCCAGGGCACAACTTCCATCGTGGCCGTCATAGAGCCCAACAGCTGCACATAGTCCCAAGCCCGAAGGGGAGAGGCTACTAGGAACTGGTCCACCTGAGCCTGAAGTTTGACAATCCGATTGTCTGGCAGGAACACTCTGCCCACTTGGGTGTCGAATCGAACTCCCAGGTACTCCAGGGACTGAGTCGGGCGCAGCTGGCTCTTCTCCCAGTTGATGATCCATCCCAGGGAGCTCAAAAGAGCAACTACCCGGTCCACAGCTTTGCCGCACTCTGCATAAGAGGGGGCTCGGATCAACCAGTCGTCCAGATAAGGATGGACTTGTACCCCTTCCTTTCGTAGGAAGGCCGCGATGACCATCATTACTTTGGAAAAGGTCCGCGGAGCAGTAGCCAACCCGAAAGGGAGGGCTCTGAACTGGAAGTGTCGTCCCAGGACTGCAAAACGCAGAAAGCGTTGATGAGGAGGCCAGATGGGAATATGCAGGTACGCTTCCTTGATGTCCAAGGATGCCAGGAACTCTCCTGCCTTCACTGCCGCTATAACAGAGCGGAGAGTCTCCATGCGAAAGTGCCGCACTTTCAAGGCCCGATTGACCCCTTTGAGGTCGAGGATAGGCCGGACAGAACCTCCTTTCTTTGGTACCACAAAGTAAATGGAGTAACGTCCCTTGCCAAGCTGACTTTCTGGCACCGGAACGACCGCGCCCAGGCGGATCAGATTGTCCAAAGTCTGCTGCACTGCCACAGCTTGACCGGAGACTTGCAGGGAGAGAGTACAAACCCGTCTTTTAAGGGTCGGCAGAACTCTAGTTTGTAGCCGTCTCTGATGACTTCCAGCACCCACGCGTCTGAAGTTATTGTGGTCCACTCGCCCAGAAACGAGGACAGCCATCCTCCAATCTGCACTGGGGCGTGGACCAAGACCCCGTCATTGGGTACGAGACCCTGGGGGAGGACCGGAGGGAGCACCTCCGGGACGGCGGTCTCTGCGAAAGAAATGCTGCTTGGGGGAGAAATTCCTCTTGAAGGAAGAGGGGGCAGAGGAACCCGACTTGCCCGGGCGGTACCGACGGGCTTCCTGCAACCGTCCTCTGGAGGTACCGGGACGAGTACTAGCCCGAGCCCTGACCTCTGGTAATTTCTTGCCCTTAGACGTGCCGAGATCGGTCACGATTTTGTCCAGCTCGACCCCAAAGAGCAGCTTGCCTTTAAAAGGCAACCTAGCCAGGCGGGATTTAGAGGCGTGGTCAGCAGACCAATGTTTCAGCCAAAGCCACCGCCGCGCAGAGATTGTCTGAGCCATGCCTTTCGCTGAGGCCCTCAAGACATCATACAGCAAGTCTGCCAAATAGGCTAAGCCCGATTCCAGGGCCGGCCAATCAGCCCTCAAGGAATGATCCGAGGGGGAAGCCCGCTGCACCATAGTCAGGCACGCCCTGGCCACATAGGAGCCGCAAACTGAGGCCTGCAAACTTAAAGCAGCCGCCTCAAAGGACGACCTTAAGGCCGCCTCCAATCTTCTGTCTTGGGCGTCCTTTAGGGCCGTGCCACCTTCCACCGGCAACGCCGTTTTCTTAGTCACCGCAGTGATTAAAGAATCCACGGTAGGCCACAGATAGGCCTCACGTTCACTCACAGCCAAAGGATAGAGGTGGGACATAGCCCTAGCCACTTTAAGGCTCGCTTCTGGGACATCCCATTGAGCCGAAATTAAGGTGTGCATGGCATCATGCACGTGGAAGGTTCTAGGCGGGCGCTTCGTCCCCAGCATAATGGCAGAGCCAACAGGGGCTGAGGGAGAGACGTCCTCCGGAGAGGAAATCTTCAAAGTGTCCATGGCCTGTAACAACAGGTTGGGCAAATCCTCTGGGCTAAAAAGCCGCGCTGCAGAGGGGTCATCCGCTCCATCCGAGCGGGGATCCGTCTCCTCCAAGGAATCCGCAAGGACCGTTGGGAGACCTCAGACACGCTGCCCTCATCTAAATCGGAGGAGACAAATTCCTCCAAGGCCTGGGAATCAACCCGAGGGCGTTTACCTCTGGGAACCTCAACCTCTTTACCAGACGAGGGAGCAGGGGCAGCGTTGTGCATGAGGAAGGCCTGATGCAGCAGCAAAACAAACTCGGGGGAGAAACCCCCCAGACTGTGCACTTCCGCAGCCTGGGCAACAGCCCTAGACGCACCCTCAACCGGCGCTCGCAATAGCGGGGGAGAGACATGCTGCGCATCCAAAATGGCGTCCGGCGCGAAACTCCGCGAAGGAGCCGCGCGGGAAGAACGGCTCTTAACTTTAGCATTAATGTCTCCAACCTCAAGGGCGGCCCAAGAAGAAGCCATCCGAGCCGCGTGGCCGGCCAAGATGGCGGAGGCGAGGAGCGGGGGATGGGCGTTTATGGCGGGAAAAACCGCCACGCCGGAGGAAGGACCGGGACATTCATCGGTCACGAAACTGTCACCCAACAAGGGCGAATCAGGCTTTAAGACCCCCGCATCCCCTCTAGAAGCGCTCAAGCGACCCGGGGAGCGACCCTTTGCGCCCTCGCCCTCCGACGCCATATGCCACGAGGAGAAGAATCGGGGAACCCCCTGCCCGCTATAAAAAGGTAAAAATTACCTGCTGTCCGCTCCGAGTTGTAACGACCTGGTGTCCCAGTGAGTAGCTGCAATAGACGCTTAAATAAACGTCGAAATAAACGCCTTTAAGGACGTTCAAATTTTTTTTTTTTTTTTTTTTTTTTAACGGAGCCAGCGGGAGGGGGGAGAAAAGGAGGGACCTGGCACCGCCAGGTTTGCACTTGCTCAAAAGAGCCCTCAACCCCAGGCACTCAACAAAACCTAAAAATTAGGCTTGGAGGCCTAGCCAGAGCTGCTGCTGTGTGTGACCACCACCTGCTGAGATAGAGAACATACTGAGGAGTTTCCGGCAGCACATGACCACATATAGGGAGGCAAAAGTTTGCTCTCTATCTCCACCTGCTGGTAGATGGACACAACCCACCAGTCTATGGATTGATCAGCTTGATGATATGGAAAGGAAGAGTTAAAGGAGTTAGCCAGGACACCCCCATACCCCCAAAATAATCCTTCCCGTAATCTCTTTTACACTCAACCTATGAGTTCCATACACTTGGAGGCATATTTTCAAAAATATGCCTCCTTAAGGTCAAGCCCATCCTGACTAACGCTCCTTCTAGAGCCCAAAGAACAGATTCTGTAAAGCAACTTCCTACAACAGCCTACTCCCAATTGGGCAATATCATAACAGCTCAGCAAGTCTGGAGCGCCCATTCTCCCTTCCCTCCTCAATTCCTCATCAGAACTCTGCAGGAAATTCTTGGTGGCCTCCTCTTCCAAATATAGAACATTTTCCTACTTAATGCTTTCAAATTGGTTTTTGAAACAGGCAGGTGGAGAGTTTGGCAAATTAATTTTCGTAGCAACATCTTCACCCCATCCAGAAAAAGTTCATTCTGCTCCAATTTTATTATTATTATTATTAGCATTTGTAAAGTGCTACCAGATGCACACAGCGCTGAACACCTGACACAGAGAGAGACAGTCCCTGCTCAAAAGAGCTTACAATCTACAAAATACAGACAGACAAGACAATTAAGGGCGAGGGAAGTACTGGGTGAGAAGGAACAAGGGGAGGGCAATTGAGAAGTGGCTAGGAGCCAAAAGCAGTGGTGAAAAGGTGGGTTTTCAGCATAGATTTGAAGACAGGTAGAGATGGAGCTAGACGTACAGGCTGCAGAGAGATGAATGACAAGACTGAACTATCTGAACTCCTAGATATTTCAACGTTGCGTTATCTTATCTGAAAGGAAAGGATCCAGTTAGTTTTGACATACTATTCTGATCCAAGCATTGCTAAGATTGCCAATACACTGAAATACTCTGTCAAGTGTGCAGTAGTGGCCAAAAAATGCAAACAGAAGCTTTGAATTTCTAGAAAGGAAAATAAAGAATTTCATAATCCCTCTGCATTGCTCCATGATGAGACCACACTGAGTACAAATACAAATATTCTTATATTCCGCTAATACCTTGGAAAGTTCTAAGCAGATCACAAAATTATCATCAGGCACTAAGTAAATTATATAAATGACATGGAAGAGGCATTTTCTATATGACGTCTGAAGTCCAATTTTGGAAGTTTTGCATAAAACGTCCAAAAATCAAATAAGAAAGAAGGTCATTTTGGGGAAAAAAAAATAGCACCTTTCTTTTCCCAAAAATACTGTTTCGAACAAGGTTTTGTGCTTTGGCCATTTTGTTTTCTGGGCCATTTTCAGAAAAAAAAAAAAAAAAAAACTAAGTGCAAAACATAGAGATTCATGCCACTGGGATGTAGGAGGAGCCAGCATTTTTAGTAGACTGGCCCCCCAGACATCCCAGAACAGCAATGGAACACCCCAGAGGGCACTTCTGTACACTTCATAAAAATGCTCCCAGGTACACATCTCACCTTTGCTTCCTTACCTTATCCCCTGAGGCCTCTAAAACCCACCCAAAACACACTGTCCCCCACTGTACACCACTACAATAACCCATAAGGGTGAAGGGGAACAGTTTTCACCACAAATATGACAGGTAGAAGAAGACAGGGACCTGGGTCCCCCGCTGTGTACTGCACCGACCACTATACTACTACAGGGACCTACATGCTGCTCTAATAGACCTGCCTTTAACATCTGAGGCTGTCATAGAGAGGCTGGTAAGTTATATTTTTATTTAGATGTATGGGGGTGGGAGGGGGTGTCAGTGACCAATGGGGGGAGTTATTGGGGGGGTTACTCCCGATTCCCTTCAGTGGTCATCTTGTCCTTTAGGGCAACGTTTTGTGCCTTATTCATTCTGAAAACAGGTCTAGATCAAAACGTCTTAGTTTTAGACCTGGACATTTTTGTTTTGTTCCATTATGGATGCAAAACGTCCACGTATTAGGAACCCCCTAATCCCCCTATGAAATGCCCCCGACACACTCCCTTGTGATTTGGACACACTGAGGGGCATAATCGAATAGGGCGCCCAAGTTTTCCTGAGGGCGTCCTCATAGGACGTCCCTGCGAAGGGGCGGGGAAATCTGTATTATCGAAACAAGATGGGCGGCCATCTTTCGTTTCGATAATACGGTCGGGGACGTCCAAATCTCAACATTTAGGTCGACCTTAGAGATGGTCGACATAAATGTTGAGATGGTTGACCTTAGAGATGGTCGTCTCCGGTTTTCGATGATAATGGAAACCGAGGACGCCCATCTCAAAAACGACCAAATCCAAATCTAACTCATTTGGAGCCAGCATTCGTAGTGCACTGGTCCCCCTGACATGCCAGGACACCAACAGGGCACCCTAGGGGGCACTGCAGTGGACTAACATGAACTAACTGAACGGAAAAAGCCCTTCCCTTACCGATCCCTAAGCGATTCGGAAAGGAACGGGCATGCATGAAGGAAATCGCATGCAAATGAGCTGCTCACTGTTAGCTCATTTGCACATGATTTCCTTCCCCTCAAGCCAGTGCAGAGCAGCCTAGCATTATGTGTGGCTGCTCTGCGCATGCAAACGGCTTCATACATGCAAGCTGTGTGTATAATATCCGTCTACAACCTTAAATAAATTGCTGTCTACAACCTTTGAAAAATACAACCTTTTCTACAACCTTAGAAAAATACAAGTCCAGGTGAAAACGTCCACGTGCTCATCAGGGACGTCTTTTTTTTTTTTTTAAGAGTATGGGTGAAGGACATCCTTCGCTATGCCTCCGTCCCTGCGATGGCAGTTGAGGACGTCCTTCGCTATGCCTCCGTCCCTGCGATGGCAGTGGAGGACGTCCAAAATGTGGATGTTTCTGTGAGAAGGACGTCCATGCCTTTGCTATGCCTCCAACTCCCCCTTTATTTATTTGGATTTTGGATCACAAGTAGCAGCAATGGGATTTGAACCGGCCACCTCTGGATTGCAAGACCAGTGCTCTAACCACAAGGCCACTTCTCCACTTCATTCCCTTGAAATTTGGCCGTCCCTGTGTGTGTGTGGGGGGGGGGGGACAGTTCAGGATGTCCAAAATGTTTGAAAGAAAGACGTCCACACCTTCGCTATGCCTCCGCTGACACACACATACCTCCCCCCCCCCCCCCCCCCCCCCCCCCCGCCAGGGACCTGCATACTGCTGTGATGGACCCGAGAATGATATTTCAGGCTGGCAAAAAAAAGTTTTAAAAATTGCTTTTTTCGGGATGGAAGGTGGTTAGTGACCACTGGGGGAGTCAGGGGAGGTCATCCCCGATTCCCTCCGGTGGTCATCTGGTCAGTTCGGGCACCTTTTTGAGGCTTGGACATAAGAAAAAATGGACCAAGTAAAGTCGCACAAGTGCTCGTCAGGGACGCCCTTCTTTTTTTCCATTATGGGTCGAGGATGCCCATGTGTTAGGCACGCCCCAGTCCCGCCTTCGCTATGCCTCCGACACGCCCCCAGGAACTTTAGTCGTCCCCACAACGGGAAGCAGTTGGGGACGCCCAAAATCGGCTTTCGATTTGTGTCGAAAGATGGGCGCCTGTCTCTTTCGAAAATAAGCCTGACTGTATTAATTCCCTTAACCCTTTAGTGTCCGATGTTCCCATCAATCTATTCCCATATGGCTTACAACGGGAACACTGGACATTAAAGTTAACACATGCGAAGGACCTAATGCTGCTTGATGAATTCTCCCTATAACCTCTCTTAGAATGATATTGCCTAGGCTCTGGATAATGAAGGGCCATAGTGTCACTAAGGGGCTCATTTTCAAAGCACTTAGCCTTCCAAAGTTCCATAGGTTTCTATGGAACTATGGAAGGCTAAGTGCTTTGAAAATATGTCTCTTTAAGTATTCTAAATTTAATCACTGAAGGAATGCAAATCATGCCTAATATATACAAAGGAGCTCTTCCAAAAATTACGAAATGGGAAAATTAGGTTCTTACCTTGGTAATTTTCTTTCCTTTAGTCATAGCAGATGAAGCCATTACGTATGGGTTGTGTCCATCAACCAGCAGGGGGAGATAGAGAGCACTCAACTTTTCACAGTGCCTCATGGCCAGCCAGCTCCACTGCCTCTTCAGTATTTGAAGCTTCCAAAGCAGTATGGCAAACCGCAATGGGAATAACATGAACTTTCCTCACAGCGAACGATGGCCCCTTAACAAGGGCATGAACTCAAAAAAGAGGGAATGAACACATCCTTCTGGAGGGAATAAACTCGTCCTCCTTATTGTATAACTGGAGGGGATACACGCAACCTCCTGGAGGGAACAAACTCATCCTCCAAAACAAACTGGAGGAAATGGACTCATCCTCCCTATAAGTGAACATGAATCCTGAAGACTGTTCTCCAACTTTCTCCCAAGGAAGGAACTTCAGGAAACAAGAACAGAACCTGAAACAGATTCACAGCATACAGACAATCATACAGGGAGGGCTCATGGCTTCATCTGCTATGACTAAAGGAAAAAAAATTACCAAGGTAAGAACCTAATTTTCCCTTCCTTGTCATCAAGCAGATGAAGCCATTGCGTATGGGATGTAACAAAGCAATCCCTATATAGGGTGGGAACAGGTCACACCACGCGCTAGCACTAGTGCTCCAAAATGCGCATCCCTCCTAGCAGCCACATCCAGCCTGTAATGTTGGGCAAAAGAGAGCTTAGAAGCCCATGTTGCTGCACTGCATATCTCTTGACGAGAGAGTGCTCCAGTTTCAGCCCAAGAGGAAGAAATCGCTCTGGTAGAATGCGCCTTAAAGGCTACAGGCGGAGACCGGCTGGCAAGCAGATAAGCTGAAAAGATAGTTTCTTTGAGCCACGGGCAATAGTGGCTTTAGACGCTGGAGACCCTCTGTGAGGACCTGATAGCAAAACAAACAGATGATCATAGATCCTGAAAGAGATAGTAACTCGCAGATACAGCAGCAGAGTCCTGCGCACATCCAACAGGTGCAACTGCCCAAAAGATTCTGGAAACTCTTCCTCTGAAAAAGAGGGCAAGAAAATAGGCTGGTTTAAGTGAAAGGCTGAAACCACCTTAGGCATAAAGGAAGGTACGGTCCGAACCGTGACTCCAGACTCTGAAAATTGCAGAAATGGGTCTCTACAGGACAGCGCCTGGAGCTCTGACACCCGTCTCGCCGAGGTAATGGCCACCAGAAAAACGGCCTTCAGTGTCAAGTCTTTCTCCGATGCTCGCCGAAGCGGCTCAAAAGGAGATGCCTGCAGGGTTTTCAAAACTAGCCCCAGGTTCCAAGCTGGACAGGGTGCTCGCACTGGAGGTCGGAGCCGAAGCACCCCTCTAAGAAACCGTGCCACATCTGGGTGAGCAGCCAAAGACACGCCTTCCACCTTACCACGAAGGGAGGCCAACGCTGCCACCTGCACCCGCAGGGAATTATAGGCCAAGCCTTTTTGTACACCTTCCTGCAAAAAGTCCAGAATCGGCGAGACAGGAGCCCGCATTGGAACAATGGCTCTGGAAGCACACCAAGACTCAAACAGGCACCAAATCCTGGCATAAGCCACGGAAGTGGACCGCTTGCGGGCTTGCAGGAGAGTGGAAATAACTTTATTGGAATAACCTTTATCCCTCAATTGCGCCCTCTCAATAGCCATGCCGTAAGACCAAAGCGGCCGGCGTCCTCCATGGCTACCGGTCCCTGAGTCAACAGGTTCGGTACCAGAGGTAATGGCAGAGGAGCCTCCAGGAGCATCTGTCGGAGGTCTGCATACCAAGGTCTCCTTGGCCAATCCGGGGCGATGAGGACCACTTCTCCTGGGTGCAGCCGAAACCGCAAGAGCAGGCGCCCTATCAAGGGCCATGGGGGAAACACATAAAGTAGACCCGGAGGCCAGGGTTGAGCCAAGGCATCCAACCCCGCCGAGCGAGAATCTCTCCGTCTGCTGAAGAAGCACGGGACTTTGGTATTGGCACTTGTCGCCATTAGATTCATCACGGGCTTGCCCCATTTGGCACAGATCTGCAGGAATACTTCGTCTGCCAGATTCCATTCTGCTGGATCGATCTGATGCCTGCTCAGATAATGGGCCTGCACATTGCTCTGACCTGCAATATGAGCTGCCGACAGACACTGAAGATGCAGCTCGGCCCAGTGGCAAATCAGTTCGGCCTGCGCGGCTAGTGCTCTGCACCTTGTTCCGCCTTGTCGATTTATATAGGCCACCGTTGTCGTGTTGTCCGACATCACTCTGACAGCCAATCCTTCCAGGGTCACTTGAAAGGCCAGAAGCGCCTGAAACACCGCTTTCAACTCTAGGCGGTTGATGGACCACTCCGACTCCTCGGGTGTCCATAGACCCTAGGCATGCTTCCCCTTGCAGTGTGCGCCCCAGCCCTTCAGGCTGGCATCTGTTACCACTAGGCACCAAACGGGGAGCGTCAGCGGCATTCCTCGCCGCAGCATGCTGTCCGAGAGTCACCACTCCATGCTGAGACGGGCCGCAGGGAGCCAAGTAAGTCTGCATTGGTAATCCTGAGAAATAGGAGACCATCTCCGGAGTAGGGAATACTGTAGAGGTCTCAGGTGCGCTCTCGCCCAGGGTACCACTTCCATCGTGGCTGTCATCGATCCCAGCAGCTGGACAATGTCCCAAGCTCGCGGGCGGGGCATCCTCAGGAGCAGACGGACCTGATTCTGAAGCTTGCACCGCCTTAGCTCGGGTAGGAACACATAGCCCGAGACTGTGTCGAACCTGGCCCCCAAAAACTCTAGAGATTGTGAAGGGGACAGGTGACTTTTGGCCATATTGACGACCCAGCCTAGAGATTGCAGTACTGAGACCACTCTGGCTGTAGCTTGTAAGCTCTCTGTTGCAGAGTCTGCTCTGATGAGCCAGTCGTCTAGGTACGGGTGAACCCTGATACCTTCTCGCCTGAGAAAAGCAGCTACTACCACCATTACCTTCGAAAAGGTTCGGGGAGCTGTGGCGAGGCCAAAAGGCAAGGCCCTGAACTGGAAATGTTTTCCCAACACCGCAAACCTCAGAAACTTCTGGTGCGGGGGCCAAATCGGTATGTGCAAGTAAGCTTCTTTCAGGTCTAGAGACGTGAGAAACTCTCCTGGCTGAACCGCCGCAATGACGGAGCGCAGGGATTCCATGTGGAAATGCCGCACTCTCAGGGACTTGTTCACTTCTTTTAAGTCCAGAATAGGGCGAAAGGACCCACCTTTTCGCGGCACCACAAAGTAGATGGAGTATCGGCCGCAGCCTTGCTCGGCGGGAGGCACTGGGGTCACTGCCCCTAACTGAATCAGACCTTGTAAAGTCTCCTCCATCGCCGCCCGTTTGACGGCAGAACCGCATCGGGACTCCACAAACACGTCTCTTACTGGGGCGTTGAATTCTATTCTGTATCCATCTCTGATCAGGTCCAGAACCCACTGATCTGAGGAAATCTTGGCCCACTCCTCGACAAAGAGGGAAAGCCGTCCTCCGATGACAGGCATCGAGGAGAGGGCCGGCGCACCATCATTGAGAGGGTCGCCCCTGAACTCCTGGTCTTGAGCCACCGGCTGCGGAACGCTTGTCTGAGCGAAAGGAGTTCCTCTGCTGACCACGGGCACGTGAAGTGAACCCAGCAGAACGCCCCGGGAGGTACCTTCTAGCTTCACGGAAGCGAGGTCTGTACGAGGAGTGGACCGCCTGGCCCTTAGAGGAAGGCCTCTGCCTATCTTCGGGCAAGCGCTGGGGTTTTGGATCACCCAGGCCTTTCACAATTTTCTCTAACTCCTTACCAAATAGGAGAAGTCCTTGAAAAGGCAACTTCACCAACCTTTGCTTAGAGGCCATGTCCGCTGCCCAGTGTCGTAGCCACAGACGACGGCGAGCCGCCACTGCTACTGCCATTTGTTTAGCCGAAGCTCTGACAAGGTCATAAAGGGCATCAGCCAGAAAGGACAAGGCCACCTCCATCCGCGGAGCCACATCCAAGAAGGGCTCCACTCCATCTCCGGGCTGAGCCACTGCCTGTTGCAGCCAAGCTAGGCAGGCTCTCACAGCATAACAGCTGCATGCAGATGCCCGAACAGTGAGACCTGCAATTTCAAAGGACCGTTTCAACGCTGTTTCCAGCCTACGGTCTTGAACATCCTTCAGGGCAACACCTCCTTCAACAGGGAGGGTAGTTCTCTTTGTCACCGCAGTGACTAGGGCATCCACTGTAGGCATTTGAAAACGAGCCATATGTCCCTCACGCAGAGGGTATAACTGCCCCATAGCCCTGGAAACTCTCAAAGGTCCCTCGGGGTCAGCCCACTGAGCCGAAACAAGCTCTAGGATGGAGGCATGCAAAGGTAAGGCCCGAGCAGCTTTCTTGGTACTAGCCATCCTGGGATTACCCGAGGAGGCCATGCCACTGTCAGGATCTTCAATCGAGAGGGCCTGCAGGGTATCTGAAATAAGCACTGGCAGCTCATCACGGTGGAAAATCCTCACCAGATCCTGTGGTAAATCCGCACCTGACTCTGGTTTCTCAGACCAAGAACATCTGTCAGAGTTCTCCGAATCCTCACACCCCGACCATGGGGGGGAAAAAAGGTGCACCACAATCTGAAGGGGAATTAACCCTTCTGCGCTTATCTTTAGGCCAAGCATCCGGGAAAAAAGCCTCACTGGGCAGTCCCAGGCCAGAATCCATTGGGGGGGCAATCAGAGGAGCCTCAGGCGACCCTTGAGGAAGGGCTCTTTTCATCATGTATGCTTTATGCAGCAAAAGCACAAAATCCGGGGAGAAAATCTCACCCTGGGCACCCAAATCCTGTCCGGTGCTAGCCACTCCTGAAATAACCTCATCTCGAGGTGCCCCACCCTGGCTCAGGTCTCTCCGTGTCCACGGAGGCCGCGCCATGCGGTGTAAGCAAAATGGCGCCTGCTGCCAGCTCAGAGCAGTAAGAAACATCGCTTGCCATGCTCGGGCCGGCTCCTACGCCAATACAGCACGATTTACAGAGCCCTGCTGCTGATTTGCGCTTGCCACAAGTGGAACAGCACTTTACATTGTCCGCAGCCATCGCCGAAAAACGGCGGTAAAATCCAAAATGGCGGTTTTGCGCCAAAATCGCCCCGCTCGCGGGCCCACCCCGGAGGAGTTGGAAAACACTCTTACCTCAAAGGATCTAGTGTACAACTACGATCCTGCTGAAAATCAGGTCAAAAACCTCTGTTCCAGCGTCTCTGCGTTTAAAAACGCGACGCAACTTTTTTTTTTTTTTTTTAAGCTGTGAGGAAAGCAGAGGTATTGAAGACTCCGGAGGCTCAGATGAGTGGGAAAGGCAGGGAAAGGGCGAACCTATATGCCTGCATCCACTGTTGGTGGGTAAGGACAGGGAAAGCAAGGCAATATGTCCACATCCACAGAGGTATGGGTAAGGCAGGGAAAGGGCTAACCTATGTGCCTTTAAAGTGAAGCTGCTATAGCCTCCACCCCGGTTAACAACTGGCAAGCCAGGAACCACCTCCCGGCAGATTTTTCTGGAGCTCGAACAAGCTGCAGCCACCCTGCTAAGGGAGATAGAGAATACTGAAGAGGCAGTGGAGCTAGCTGGCCAAGAGGGCACTGTGAAAGTTTGAGTGCTCTCTATCTCCCCTGCTGGTTGATGGACATAACCCATACGTAATGGCTTCATCTGCTTGATGACAAGAAAGAGAGGTGATATATTTTGTAAATCCTGGTCCCCATTTTGGGATACTCTCACTCCGGTAGCCAGAAGTAAAATTTTGAACTGTTAAGTTTTCAGGGGTTGGGTAGGTTTGGTTTGGTTGGGGTAAGGGTGGGTATTGGGGGAGGGGGGCGGATGGCAGAGATGGGAAAGGGAAAAGAGGTATTGTAGATAGCCACATGTATAATTCTCCATCCAGCTTCTGTAGGTCCCCATCTGGTTCTGTCTTGTATTTTGTAATGGTTTTGGAGTTCAATAAGCATGTTGAATTGAACGAGAGGAACTGAGGATGGGGAGGGTTTGAGGGGACAGGGGGGGAAAAGGGGGAAAAATTTACTGTTGACATAAGCAAGAATGGTTAAATATTGTACTTTGTTTTCGAATTGTGCTATGACGGTGTTATCGCTGTGTTATTGATTTTATGTCAATAAAAAAAAGATTCTAAAAAAAAAAAAAATTTAATACTTTCTAACTTCATTGTGTGCCCCCTAGTCCTAGTATTTTTGGAAAGAGTAAACAGGTAATTCACATCTACCTGTTTCACTCTACTCATTATTTTACAGACCTCTATCATATCTCCCTTCAGCCGTCTTTTCTCCAAGCTGAAGAGCCCTAGCTGCTTTAGCCCCTCCTTACAGGGAAGTCATCTCATCCCCCTTCTCTGTACCTTTTCTAATTCCACTATATCTTTTTTGAGATGCAATGACAAGAACTGAACACAATATTCGAGGTGCAGTCACACCATGGAGCGATACAAAAGCATTATAAAGCCCTCATTTTTGTTTTCCATTCTTTTCCTAATAATATCTAACATTCTATTTGCTTTCTTAGCCGCTGCCATACACTGAGCAGAGGGTTTCTGCATATCATCAACAATGACAATTAGATCCCTTTCCCGGTCGGTGACTCCTAATGTGGAACCTTGCATTACATAACTATAATTTGGGGGGGGGTTTGTTACATTTGTACCCCGCGCTTTCCCACTAATGGCAGGCTCAATGCGGCTTGGGTTCTTCTTTCTCATATACATCACTTTGCACTTGCTCACATTAAGCGTCATCTGCCATTTAGATGCCCAGTCTCATAAGAGCCTCTTGTAATTTTTCAGAATCCTCTTGCGATTTAACAACTTTGTGTCGTCAGCAAATTTAACTACCTCACTAGTTACTCCCATCTCTAGATCATTTATAAATATGTTAAAAAGCAGTGGTCCCAGCACAGACCCCTGAGGAACCCCACTATCTACCCTTCTGCATTTAGGAGTACTGACCATTTAACCCTACTCTCTGTTTTCTATCTTTTAACCAGTTTTTAATCCACAATAGAACACTACCTCCTAACCCATGACTTTCCAATTTCCTCTAGTCTTTCACAAGGTACTGTGTCAAACCACTTTTGAAAGTCCAGATACACAATATCAACCAGCTCACCCTTATCCAAATTTGTTCACCCCTTTAAAGAAATGTAATAGATTGGTGAGGCAAGATTTCCCTTCACTAAATCCATGTTGGCTTTGTCTCATTAATTCATGCTTTTGAATATGCTCAATAATTTTTTCTTTATAATAGTCTCTACCATTTTGCTCAGCACCGACGTCAGACTCACTGGTCTGCAATTTCCCAGATCACCCCGGAACCTTTTTAAAAAATTGGCGTTATATTGGCCACCCTCCAATCTTCCAGAACCATGCTTGGTTTTAAAGATAAATTACATATTACTCAAAATTGCTCCACAAGTTCATTTTTCAATTCTATCAGTACTCGGGGATGAATACCATCTGCTCCAGGAGATTTGCTACTCTTCAATTTGTCAAATTGCGCCATTACATCCTCCAGGTTTATAGAGAGGAAGGTTTTTCAGCCAGTGATTAAAAACCAAGACAGCTGGTGTATCCTTGAATACTAGTGAAGCTACCCGTTTTCACTGAGGCTTTCTCATTCCTGATATAGAAATATCCCCCCCCCCCCCAGTTGAAAGTAACAATATAAAAGGTATTATTTACAAGAACACTATCACAACAGTGATATGGTGGACTGTCCCTGCTTTAGTGTACATAATACTGGCAAGAGCCACCAAGCTAGTCCATTAAATTTGATTTATAATCTAAACTAAAATAGGTTCACTTACCTTTGACAAGCAATTTATCTCTAACAGACACTCTCCGAGTAGAATCTGAAGTGGGGTTTGAGGGCCGGTTTCCTTTAACACCATTGTCCCGCTTCAATTTGCTGGCCAGTGTTAGCATTACTACTGTTTTAATCTGACAAACAAGGTAAAAAAAAAAAAAGTTTATTATTCCAACTCAAAGCAGGATTTATACACTTTTCTTATTTTCAAAAATGGTGGTGTATTGCTTTGACTACCAGGTTTACTCAAATCTTGGCTCAAACATACGATTTTTGGGCTAATATTGAGAACACGCTATAGCTAACATTAACAACTCTTAAAATGACAGCCAGTTACAGCTACATCAATTTATATACCTTTATAAAAACACTTTGTATAATCTGAAGTGCTTATCTTGGGATTTCTGGATAGACAATGAACACATGCAAACAGAATTTCCCAGAAAAAAAAAAGTACCAAGACTGAGCAGTACAGAGCAGTGCAGGGATTTGGTACTACTAGGTACACTTAAAGGGTAAACTGGCAGGTCACCGCCATGAGCAACACAGTCACTTGGCTATTTTCCCTAGCCCACAGCAAAAAAAAAGTGAATTTATGCTTAGCCAGCTATTGATTTTCATTGGTATTATCCAGATAATGCCACTGACAATAACCACTGACCATCCCAACGCTATCCTAAGAACACAGGGGCAATCTGGGGGGCAAAGCAAAGACAAAACCCAAGGGTTACCTGGTAAACAGTGATTGCTGGTCCACTCGCCAGGTTAACTACCTAGATCAATGATTTTCAACCTTTCATCTTGCAGCACACTGACAAGGTGCAAAAATTGTCAAGGCACACCATCAGGTTTTTTTTTAAGGATATATATGTTATCATTTAACAAATGAGTATTAAGACTGGCAACAACATACTTCTCCTACAATTTGACATGTCCAGTGCCTTCGACATGGTCAACCATGGAATATTATTACACATCCTGGAATACTTTGCAGTTGGAGGCAATGTTCTTAACTGGTTTAGAGGATTCCTGACAACAAGATCATACCAAGTAACAACTAATGCGGCGATATCAACCCCATGGACACCTGAATGCGGAGCTCCCCAAGGATCCCCCCTCTCACCAACCCTCTTCAACTTAATGATGATACCCTTAGCCAAGCTATTGGACAATCAAAATCTTAACCCATACATATATGCAGACGATGTCACGATGTCATGATGAAGAAAAAGCCAATTTGCTAAATAGATACTTTTGTTCTGTTTTCACTGAAGAAAATCCTGGAGAAGGACCGAGAGGGACTGGCAAAAGTACACCTGAGAATGGAGTGGATAGAGCACCGTTCACGGAAGAGAGTGTGTATCAACAACTTGGAAAGCTAAAGGTGGACAAAGCCATGGGACCGGACGGGATCCACCCCAGAATATTGAGGTTCTGGCGGGTCCTCTTAAAGATTTAATAAATCCTTGCAGACGGGAGAGGTTCCGAGGGATTGGAGAACGTCGGATGTGGTCCCTCTTCACAAAAGTGGTGATAGGGAAGAAGCTGGAAACTACAGGCCGGTAAGCCTCACTTCGGTTATTGGAAAAGTAATGGAAGCCATGCTGAAGGAAAGGATAATGAATTTCCTGGAAGCCAATAAGTTGCAAGATCCGAGACAACATGGTTTTACCAGAGGGAAATCGTGCCAAATGAATCTCACTGAATTCTTTGATTGGGTAACTGGAGAATTAAATCATCAACATGCTATAGACGTAATCTACTTAGATTTTAGCAAAGCTTTTGACACGGTTCCTCACAGGAGGCTCTTAAATAAACTCGATGGGCTGAAGATAGGTCCCGAAGTGGTGAACTGGATTAGGAACTGGTTGATGGACAGACGACAGAGGGTGGTGGTAAATGGAGTTCGCTCGAAGGAGGGAAAGGTGAGTAGTGGAGTGCCTCAGGGATCGGTGCTGGGGCCGATTCTGTTCAATATATTTGTGAGTGACATTGCCGTAGGGTTAGAAAGTAAAGCTTGCCTATTTGCGGATGATACTAAGATTTGCAACAGAGTGGACACCGGGAGTGGAAAGCATGAAAAAGGATCTGAGGAAGCTAGAAGAATGGTCTAAGGTTTGGCAATAAAAATTCAATGCGAAGAAATGCAAAGTGATGCACTTAGGGAGTAGAAACCCAAGAGAGACTTATGTGTTAGGCGGGGAGAGTCTGATAGGTACTGAGGGGGAGAGGGATCTTGGGGTGATAGTATCCGAGGATGTGAAGGCGACGAAACAGTGTGACAAGGCGGTGGCTGTAGCGAGAAGGTTGCTAGGCTGTATAGAGAGAGGTGTGATCAGCAGAAGAAAGGAAGTGTTGATGCCCCTGTACAAGTCGTTGGTCAGGCCCCACCTGGAGTATTGTGTTCAGTTTTGGAGGCCGTACCTTGCGAAGGATGTTAAAAAAATGGAAGCGGTGCAAAGAAAAGCTACGAGAATAGTACAGGATTTGTGTTCCAAGACGTATGAGGAGAGACTTGCTGACCTGAACATGTATACCCTGGAGGAAAGGAGGAACAGGGGTGATATGATACAGACGTTCAAATATTTGAAAGGTATTAATCCGCAAACAAATCTTTTCCGGAGATGGGAAGGCGGTAGAACGAGAGGACATGAAATGAGGTTGAAGGGGGCAGCCTCAGGAAAGACGTCAGGAAGTATTTTTTCACGGAGAGGGTGGTGGATGCTTGGAATGCCCTCCCGCGGGAGGTGGTGGAGATGAAAACGGTAACGGAATTCAAACATGCGTGGGATATGCATAAAGGAATCCTGTGCAGAAGGAATGGATCCTCAGAAGCTTAGCCGAAATTGGGTGGCGGAGCAGGTGGGGGGAAGAGGGGTTGGTGGTTGGGAGGTGAGGATGGTGGAGGGCAGACTTGTACGGTCTGTGCCAGGGCCGGGTGGTGGGAGGTGGGACTGGTGGTTGGGAGGCGGGAAGTACTGCTGTGCAGACTTGTACGGTCTGTGCCCTGAACAAGGCAGGTACAAATCAAGGTAAGGTTTACACATATGTTTGTCTTGTTGGGCAGACTGGATGGACCGTGCAGGTCTTTTTCTGCCGTCATCTACTATGTTACTACATCCCGTTCAAACATCACCTGAAGGATATCTCCAACGAAATCAACCAAAGCTTCCAAATCATGCACTCCTGGGCGGATGCATTTCAGCTAAAACTCAACGCAGAAAAAACACAATGTCTTATACTCACCTCACAACACAACACAAATAAATTCACCACCATAACCACCCCAAACATTTCCCTCCCCGTCTCAAACAACCTGAAAATTCTGGGAGTTACCATTGATCGAAATCTCACACTTGAAAATCACGTGAAGAATACAACTAAGAAAATGTTCCACTCCATGTGGAAACTCAAAGGAGTAAAACCTTTCTTCCCAAGGGCCATCTTTCGGAACCTGATACAGTCAATGGTATTAAGTCACCTGGACTACTGCAATGCACTCTATGCTGGCTGTAAAGAACAGATCATTAAGAAACTTCAAACAGCCCAGAATACCGCAGCTAGAATCATATTTGGAAAAACAAAATATGAAAGTGCAAAACCCCTAAGAAAGAAACTACACTGGCTCCCACTCAAAGAACGTATTGCGTTCAAGATCTGCACGATTATGCATAAAATCATTTACGGTGATGCCCCAACCTACATGCTAGACCTCGTGGACCTCCCATCCAGAAATGCTAAAAGAACTTCCCGCACCTTTCTTAACCTACACTTCCCCAGTTGTAAAAAAATAAAATACAAACTAACACATGCGACCAGCTTTTCCTACAAGAGTACGCAATTATGGAATGCACTACCAACTCACTTGAAAACGATTAACGAATTAACTAACTTCCGTAAATCTCTGAAAACCTCTCTAACAAGGCCTACCACAAGAACCCATAACTAACTATAACACAACACCTATCCACCTTTATTCTGAATATCTCATTCTTTAACTGCTTGACCAGATCATCTTGTTTTCCTTGATTTCTTTGTAACACCAATTGTATTCCTTACCCGGGTATGGCGATGCCGTAACGGGTCTTTGTAAGCCACACTGAGCCTGCAAATAGGTGGGAAAATGTGGGATACAAGTACAATAAATAAAATAAATAAATAATTACATTTTAATCACTGTTATCTTGATAGTTTAATATTTTTACTGAAGACACAAGTTCGCAAAAGGGCAACAAAACACTTCAAAGATAACAAAATTAGCCACAAATAACATGCATTCAAAAACATGCAAGGCACCATTCAAAAAAAATTCCGATTCTCATGTTATCTGAACCACAGCAAAATAAAAACTCTCCACTACTAAGCACATTGTGAAAAAATACAAACCTGAAAAAAAATTCTAACATACATATACGTCTTACAACAGTACAACTAATTCCTATGATTGAAATAGCAAGACCCTACATATGAATAGGCAGTACAGAAATATTACTCTGGGTTCAAAAACGCCTCCTCTTACTGATAAAACAAAACAAGTAGGACAGATACAGATTCCTACACAAAAGCTACATACTCACAGAATACCGTACCTCAGTCACACGCAAAACACAGACAGACCCTCATCAAATACAAAACAGGATCACAAATTAGAAAGAGAGATATAAAGACAAAAATTGAACTGGGAACCCCAAGAAGTCAAACTAGGCATGTACCACAACATGGGAGAAATAAAAACAGAAATGCATTTCCTGAACATAATACAAAGACAGCCACAAAGTACATAGTAAAAAATATTTTTAGGTATATTAAAAGCAGGAAGCCGGCAAAAGAATCAGTTGGACCGCTAGATGACCGAGGCGTAAAAGGGGCGATCAGGGGAGACAAAGCCGTAGCGGAGAGATTAAATGAATTCTTTGCTTCGGTCTTCACCAAGGAAGATTTGGGTGGGATACCAGTGCCGGAAAAGGTATTCGAAGATGACGAGTCGGAGAAACTTAATGAATTCTCTGTAAACCTGGAGGATGTAATGGGGCAGTTCTACAAACTGAAGAGTAGCAGATCTCCTAGACCGGATGCTATTCATCCCAGAGTACTGATAGAACTGAAAAATGAGCTTGCGGAGCTATTGTTAGAAATATGTAATTTATCCTTAAAATCGAGCGTGGTACCGGAAGATTGGAGGGTGGCCAATGTAAAATCGATTTTTAAAAAAGGTTCCAGAGGAGATCCGGGAAATTATAGACCGGTGAGTCTGACATCGGTGCCGGGCAAAATGGTAGAGACTATTAGTAAGAACAAAATTACAGAGCATATTCAAAAGCATGGATTAATGAGACAAAGTCAACATGGATTTAGTGAAGGGAAATCTTGCCTCACCAATCTACTACATTTGTTTGAAGGGGTGAACAAACATGTGGATAAAGGGGAGCCGGTTGATATTGTGTATCTGGATTTCCAGAAAGCGTTTGACAAAGTACCTCATGAAAGACTCCAGAGGAAATTGGAGAGTCATGGGATAGGAGGTAGGGTTCTATTGTGGATTAAAAACTGTTTAAAAGATAGAAAACAGAGAGTAGGGTTAAATGGTCAGTATTCTCAATAGAGAAGGGTAGTTAGTGGTGTTCCCCAGGGCTCTGTGTTGGGACCGCTGCTTTTTAACATATTTATAAATGACCTAGAGATGGGAGTAACTAGTGAGGTAATTAAATTTGCTGATGACACAAAGTTATTCAAAGTCATTAAATCACGGGAGGATTGTGAAAAATTACAAGCGGACCTGACGAGACTGGGCGTCTAAATGGCAGATGATGTTTAATGTGAGCAAGTGCAAGGTGATGCATATGGGAAAAAGAACCCAAATTATAGCTGTCATGCAAGGTTCCACATTAGGAGTTACGGACCAAGAAAGGGATCTGGGTGTCGCCGTCGATAATACACTGAAACCTTCTGCTCAGTGTGCTGCAGCGGCTAGGAAAGCGAATAGAATGTTGGGTATTATTAGGAAAGGTATGGAAAACAGGTGTGAGGATGTTATAATGCCATTGTATCGCTCCATGGTGCGACCACACCTTGAGTATTGTGTTCAATTCTGGTTGCCACATCTCAAGAAAGACACAGTAGAATTGGAAAAGGTACAGTGAAGGGCGACTAAAATGATGTGAAGAAAGACTAAGGAGGCTAGGGCTCTTCAGCTTGGAGAAAAGGCGGCTGAGGGGAGATATGATAGAGGTCTATAAAATAATGAGTGGAGTTGAACGGGTAGATGTGAAGCATCTGTTCACGTTTTCCAAAAATACTAGGACTAGGGGGCATGCGATTAAGCTACAATGTAGTAAATTTAAAACGAATAGGAAAAAAGTTTTCTTCACTCAACGTGTAATTAAACTCTGGAATTCGTTGCCAGAGAATGTGGTAAAGGCGGTTAGCTTAGCGGAGTTTTAAAAAAGGTTTGCCCGGCTTCCTAAAGGAAAAGTCCATAGACCGTTATTAAATGGACTTGGGGAAAATCCACTATTTCTGGGATAAGCAGTATAAAATGTTTTGTACATTTTTGGGATCTTGCCGGGTATCTGTGACCTGGATTGGCCACTGTTGAAAACAGGATGCTGGGCTCAATGGACCTTTGGTCTTTCCCAGTATGGCAACACTTATGTACATTTCCCTAAACTAACATATAATAATTTGTACCTCAACGTTCTATGGCTGGCTGTCTGGGTTCGTAACATCCTGACATCAGCAAGCCTCCAGCGTTCCCTTCCCTCTCACTGTTCCGCCCTCAAGTAAAGATGAAATGACATCAGAGGAGGCGGAACAGTGAGAGGGAAGGAAACACTGGAGGCGAACTGACGTCAGGATGTTACGAACGCAAGCAACTGAAAGCAACAGAATGCTGGAGGGGAGGGGACCCAAGCCCAACCTGCCTGCAGGGAACGCTGGATGGGAGGAAAGGGCAGAGGAGAATTGCTGGAGAGGGCAGAATCGCAGGACACAGATGGGAGAGCAGGGCACAGGACAAGCACAGGACATGAAAGAGAGGACACAATCATGGGACATCGAGGTGAGGGGAGGGCAGGGCAGAGGGACATGGATGGGATGGGAGAGGAGAAAATCGCGGGACAAGGATGGGAGGGCAGGGCACAGGACAATCGCTGGACATGGAGGGGAGGACAGAATCGCAGGACATCGAGGGACGGGGAGGACAGACGAGAATCGATGGATATGGATGGGATGGGAGGAAAGGAGAGAATCGCGGGACATGGATGCGAAGGCAGGGCAGAGGAGAATTGCTGGACATGGAGGGGATGGGAGGAGAGGGGAAAATCGTGGGACACGGATGGGAGGGCAGGGCACAGGACAATCGCTGGACACCGAGGGGAGGGCAGGGTAGAATAGAATCGCTGGATACGGAGTGGAGGGCAAGGGAGAATCGCTGGACATGGAGGGGAGGGCAAGGGAGAATCGCTGGACATGGAGGGGAGGTCAGAATCGCGAGACACGGAGGGGAGGGAAGAATCGCTGGACATGGAGGGGAGGGCAGGGGAGAGAGGAGAAATTGCTTCAACGAGAGCCTTAAATACATAATCGCCATTACATGATAGCCTTGCTAGCGCCCGTTTCATTTTTTTGAGAAACGGGCCTTTTTTTACTAGTAGTTAATAAATTCAAAATAAAACACTTTTTCTGGGAGAATGGAAAGATGGTGACCTGAGGCTCGTACGCTCAACGGCCCAGCTGTCCTCTGAAGTTCTGTCTTTGTTTACTTGAAGTTTCCTCTTTGCATTTGCAGTTGCCTTAACTGAAAGGAAGGGGACAATGGGGGGGGGGGGGGGGGTCAGCTGCTGATGGCCAGCGTTTTGTCCCCTGTGCAGCAAGTGTGGGACCGCTGCACGACGAGCTGCCCACAGATGACTGGGTTGATGAGTCCTTTGATTAGCGAAGGAGCGTCGATAATAGACCTGGAAACAACTTCATCGCTCTCAAATCATTTAGCCACCATGCCCAAAGGAGTGGAGGAGTGAGTTAGGAGTGTATGTTGAAACGCAAGTCGTTTACAGCTGAACCCGTGTCGGCGGTGCCACTCCTAAACCTGTAAGAGCTATCAGCTTGGGGTTTTTGGCTCTCGTGAAGGTTACATTGAATATCATCTGGAAGGCGTGCCAGGACCTAACGGTGGTAGTGGATAATTTTGCTTCAGATATAATCTTATTGGTGAGCTACATGGATAATCTAATCGAATCCTTGGAGAATGAAAAATTGATACAGCAAATGAAGTTCTACAGGAATAGGAAACAGTTAAGATTTTGAAAATGTTAATAGACCAGAAAATTTGAACAAAATGAATATTATTACAGAAGATTAATATCGAGATTGTTGTTTTCCCAGAGTTCCAGGTATGACTCCTAAAGTTTTTTTTCCTCTGAAATGATTCCTCTTAGTATATTAATTCAAAAGGAGTGAAGCCTGTGAAACTGGGATTACCTTAATCAGTGGGAATTGGTTTGGAGATTCAAGTGTTTGTATTGTTAAATAATTTCTGGTTTTAAAAGAGAAAAAAATGAAATCAGGTGTATTATTTCCACTGGTATTGGACAATAAGTATGTTTTCAACAAAATTAATTGACTATACACCATCTTGGGTTTGAAGAGGCCAACCAGATGATCAACGTGGAATAATGATTTAGATAAATAATAACTGGGGATAATCAGGTTAATACCACGTTTTCTTTGTTTACTGTTTAATTGATCTCCTTGTCTTGTTTCACTCTCCCTATTTATTTTGTGGTCTAAGAAAGAGAAAGATTGTATATAATCCATTTATCTAGTTGAGACTGTTTTCTTCTAATATTGTATTATTGTACAGTCATCTCTGTATTACTGTTTGCAAGTGACCCTTGTAAAATGAAAAATTATAAATGATTAAATAATGAAAAAATAAAACACTTTTTCTACCTTTGTTGTCTGCACATTTTCCCCATCATGTTGATCCTAATTTTTCTTTTCTGCGTTCCTGTCTGTCTTCTGCTCTCTTTCCAGGGGCTGCTGTCCATTTCTCTTCTCTCCTCCTATCTTGTTCCATTCCCTTATTATTCCCTTATGAAATCTGCCACTGCTTGCCCAGGGATTGGTAGCATGGAATGTTGCTACTTAATGGGTTTCCGCCAGGTACTTGTGACTTGACCAATGTTGATATTTCTCTTTTAGCCCTTTCCTCCCTTTCTTTTTTCTGCCTCTGTCTATTCAGATTTCAACTGCTATCCCTCAACCTGCAGTCCTCCAGTCATCTGTGATTAGATGGTACAACACCGATTGAAATTAAGATGACAAAACAAAATTTATGCTAATTAGTAAAAATGAAATTCCAACTTCCAACACTTCTCTTACTCTAAATAATTCTAAATATGCTCTTTCATCCTCAATTAGGATTTTAGGAATAATGATTGATCAGGCCCTATCTCTGGACGTACAAATTAATTCTATTATCAATTGCTGATTTGGTGGTGTCCCTGTTCAGCAAGGCAACCCTGTTGGGTCTGACCATGGTATTCCTGCACCCCAGTCCAACTCTTGCCTTCTTCTATCTGGCAAATGGGGTCTACTCTGCCTCTGGGGAGAGCCCAAAGTGAGTGAAAGGCACTTGAGGTCAACTTCAAGACTTGGTTTTCAAGGGTGAGGAAACAATCTATTGTGACTCCCAAGATTTTCATCGATGACTCAAGGGAATAGTTTTGTTCTTAATAGTAAAGTTACTAAGATCCATAGGACGGTGAGGGATAGTTATAATTAGAAACTTAGTTTTATCCATATTAAATTTTAGTTTGAAATTAGAAGCCCATGATTCCATAACTTATCCCTAATCATGTGAGTTATGCCAAGTAATTCCTCAGAGAATGGGAAATAAATGGTGACATCATCAGCATATATGTATGTCGAAAGACCATGTTTTTCTAAAAGATGACCAACAGGAATCATCATAATGTCAAACATGATGGGGGAAAGAGGGGAACCCTGAAAGACGCCACAGCCAGGAGACCAAGTGGAAGAACACCTGATTGACTTGATATGACCTAGACCTTAACAAGACAGAAACCATTTTAGGACAAATCCACAGATTCCATAATAGTCAAGAACAATTAAAAGAATATTATTATCAACAGTTTCAAAGGCACCGGATAGATCAAATTGAAGTACCAATATTTTGTTGCCAAAACTTAATTCTCTCCTAAAGTTAGCTAAGAGGGTGGTAAGCGCAGTTTCTGTACTGTAAGAGGACCTAAAACCAGATTGTGAACTATGCAAACTGGCATGAAGCTGGAGGTACTCTATAAGTTGGCACATGACAAGTCCTTCCATTACTTTAACAAGAAGAGGAACTGGGGCTACTGGTCTACAGTTGGAAACTAAACTTAGGCTAGTTTGGGTATTTTTAGGTATAGGAGTCAAAATAATATTGCTTGTCAGAGGGAAAGAAACCTTGAGACAACATCAAAGTAAGATGATGATTATTATTATTAGCAATGAGTATTATGAACTAATTTTTGGCATTATTGTGGTGGTATTTTCTGGAGCTGTTTCATACAGCACCGGAGTTTTGAGCATCTGCATATAAGTAAGTGTCCCTGGATCACTGCCTTAAGCACATCCCACAAATAACTATCATTAACTACCCCGTTGTCATTATCCATTAAATAGGATTGAATCACTGTCTCAATATCATCACAAACCTTATGATCCCCCAATAGATTTTCATTCAGTCTCCAAAACCATGGGGGACACTGAGAACCCTCTAGAGCAAACTCCACCTAAACCGGAAAATGATCGGAAATATGCAGATTCAATATGAGTATTCTGAGCCTAACCTCACAACTCCCACTAACACCAAATATTATCTGAGTGTATGTTCCAACTGGGCGAGAATAAACGTAAAAGCTTTAGAAGTGGGATGATACAGATGCCAAGCGCCAATCAAATCTAGCTCCTGGACCAAATTAAGTAGAGCTTTCCTATGAGTCCTATTATATTCCCCTTTCCCTTTTGAATTATCCCAAACCGTATCTAGAACTAAATTAAAATTCCTTCCCATAATAGCCATTCCCCGAGCAAATGCCTGAAGAGGTTCTTTACAGCTTCTGAAGAAAAAGCCCTGTTTTGTATTGGGAGCATACACATTAAAGATACTGATCCTGTTTACCCTGCAGCTTACCTGTCACTGCTAAACAGCGCCTCAAGGTATCTTTATATACATCTTCCACTATAAAAGAGCAACTAGAACAAAGGAGAATTTCCAACACCCCTATTCTCCCACGTCCCTCAAAAATAAGTGACCCACACACCTCAAATTGTTTATGTGATAAGCGGTGGTACCTGGGTCTCAATAGAATAATGTCCCACCTCAAGAGTTTCACCTCATTAAACACAATACTCAGTTTCCCAGCATCATTTAGCCCATTAATATTCCAAGAACCCACCCTAATACCAGCAGAAGCATTACCCAACTCCCTCCTTCCTAGTATTTCTACAGACATTTCAAACAATGTTTTTTGTTTCTATTTACAATTTGTTCATTAGTTGATATACTTGAAATCTTTAAAAATCTGTTTGCTCTTTATTTAAAAGACACATGGAACTCATTTTCAAAGCACTTAGACTTACACAGTTCCATAGGTTACTATAACTTTGTAAGTCTAAACGATTTGAAAATACACCTTCTGGTCTACTATGGTCTCTACTGCAACTTCGCTATTGGGATGCCCCATCTCTGTTTTGTTGCTAAATCTTTCAAAGATACCTTGTTCCGAACAATGAGCTTTTGAGTGACTGTTGGCCTTCCCCCAGTTTCTAGTTTAAAAGCTGCTCTCTCTCCTTTTTAAATGTTGACGCTTGGTTCTATCCTGATTAAGGTGGAGCCCATCTTTCCGGAAGAGGCTCCCCCTTCCTCAGAATGTTGCCCAGTTCCTAACAAATCTACAATCCTCCTCCCTGCACCATCACCTCATCCACACTGAGACTCCAGAGCTCTACCTGTCTCTTGGGTCCTGCATGTAGAACACAAAGTACTTCTAAAAATGCTACCCTGGAGGTTTTGATTTCTGCTTTCTACCCAAGAGCCTAAATTTGGCTTCCAGAACCTCTTTCCCACATTTTCCTATGTCATTGGTACCAACATGTACCAAGCTAGTAGGCTCCTCCCCACCACTGTCTAAAATCCTATGTCAGTGCTGTGTGAGATCCACTACCTTCACACCAAGCCGGCAAGTGACTATGCGATCCTCACGTCCACCAGCCACTCAGCTACCTACATGCCTAATGATCGAATCTTCAACAACAACGACCGTCCTAACCCTTCCCTCCTGGGCAAAAGCCCCTGGAGACACATCCTAAATAGAAAACAAAATTCTTCTACCTTTGATGTCTGGTCATTTTATTTTTCTAATCACATGGTTCCAGCCTTTAGTTTCTGCATTTCACTGTCTTCTCAAATCTTTTTCCAGTATCTCCTGACCACTTGACACGTCTTCTCTATCCATGTCCATCATCCATTTCCCTTGGGTCCCTATCCTTACACTCCCATGTATAACATCTCACCCTGTATCCTTGCTCTTATCCTCCTCAGTGTCCAATATCTCATCTTATCTCCTCTTCAGTATCCAGTGTCTCACCCCATCTTTTCTCCATGTCCAGAATCTCCCCCATTTCTGGAGTAAAATATTGTTAGCAAAATTGTTATGGATTGTTGGACTAATTATGTCTTCATTAGTAAAAAAGCCCCGTTTCTGATGCAAATGAAACGGGGCTAGCAAGGTTTTCTTCTGTGTGCATGTGGGAGTGTGTGTGTCCCTGCCCTCTCTCCCTTCCCCTGTGCTGTCTGTCCTCTCTGTTCCCTCCCCCCTCGGAGTCGAGTCCTTCAGTGTTAAGTTTCCTGCTGTGCTGTGTTTGTGTTACAGAGATAGTGAGGGCTTCTGCCCTCTCTCCCCTCCCCCCTCTGAGTCCTTCACTGTTACAGAGAGAGCGATTTGATTTCGTGCTTTGCTGTGTTTTCTTTCACTGTTTGTGTTACAGAGAGAGCGAGGGCGGGGCAGACACTCATGGGGAAACCGGATATCTCTCCCCCTTCACACTTCCGGCTAGATGCTTCATTTAGAACGTTGTTGGTGCCTTTTATATATAGAGATAATAAACGTGACTATGCTGTGGCCACCATAGTAAAACCATTTTTTGGACTACTGGCATGGTGCTGTGATGTGGAGTGACATCATTTTAGAAAGGACGTCCAACTTAGAACATCACAAATGGACATCTATCTTACATGTATTTTAGAACAGGATAGAGTCTGCTCTAAAATACATGTGAGATGGATGTCCAGTGCTGGAAACCTCCAGCATGAACATCCATTTTACAAACTGAAACGTCCAGATTATGAACGGAAGAAAACAAGAAACCTGGACATCTGTGTGGCAGCATAGGAACGTACAGCTTATACAACGGTCTCATAAACATATATGCAGAACAGAGGAGTAGCCTAGTAGTAGTAGCAATGGGTTGAGAATCAAGGGGCACAGGTGAGCTCTCAAGGAAAAGAAAAAATATCTACTGTACCGGAATGTTCAATAGCTTTCAGGGTTGCAGGTGTCATATATTCAAGTACAGTAGGTATTTCTGTCCCTGGAGGGCTCATAGAACAAAAAAGAGCTGATGTGGGATTTGAACCTGGATTTCTTCATTCTCAGTTCACTGTACTAACCACTAGGCTACTCTTCTGATTTGCACGCTGCTCTGTTAAGAATGTCCATAATTCCTGAAGCTGTCAGAGCCTGGTATCCTTTTCCGGTTTCACATTCAGGGGAGAGGGAGGGAAGACAGCAACCACTGGGGGATTTAGAATGTGACGTGCCTTAAACCCTCCAGTGGAGAGCTGCTCAATCAGAACACATTTCTGTAATCTGGACATGACAAGAATCAGGTCTAAATAACAACTGCCATCTTTTTACACAAGGATGGTCCTTCCCATTCTGTGAGCAGAACTGAACATGCATATTTTGGGCCCTCCCTAGTCCTGTCCAGAATACAGCCCCTTGCCATATGGGCATACTGCAGTGTTAAACATCCATATCCTGCTTTTGTAAAATTGTGACTTGAACATCCAAGCAATACAGATGTCTAAATACCAGTTTTCAGATCTCCAAAACAAGAATAGAGCTTCTAAAATAATCACCATAATGATCTAAGTTTACTTTACATATAGCTACCTCTACACAGTTGGCATGGTAGTGAATTGCCAACTGACCTATTTGTGATACAAGTTACACTTCATGATTAAACATAAACAGGTGTGGAACTAGAAGAAATTCTACCTTAGAATTTTACTTGTAGCTCCAGTTATTAAACTAGAATTCTAGAATATGGTATGCCACTAACCTAGGTAGGACCCCTTTGCTAAATGTGCATTACCTCACCATTATAAACCCGAATAGCAGGGTATAATGTTATTTGAAATAGAGACCTTCATGGAAAGGAAAACATTGTAAGGAATTCATATTTTGATTAGTAACCAATTTGTAACTACAATAAATACTGGGTACTCATACAGTCAAGGGGTAAAGAAGACTATCAAGGAAGGTATAAATCATATATATGATGTCATTAGTAAACTAACCTATGCACCTGTAATCTTCTGATCCTTTGTAATCAAGATGCCAAATTCCCTATATAAGGGGCTGACTGGTGACCAGAATTTAGAACATACTTTGTCTATCCTTAGACTCGGTGTGTCCTCATATATCAATATATTACTGAGCCCAGGCCAGCATATATTTGTTTACAGATTGACACAAGGAGTGGCAGCTCTACCCACCATGTTGGGCAGACTGGATGGACCACATAGATCTTTACCATAATTTACTACAACACATTAATTGTCATTTTTAACTTTGTACCAAGCAGAAGTTTTGTCAGCTTCTGTTCACTTAGGAAGCCAGTGAAACATTTTGACTAGTGGTGACTAAACATTTGCACACAACTGTATGCATGAATATCAACAATTAATGTTTTACAACCAGGCCATTTAAAGGACAAAGACTATAGCCTCTCTTAAAACTTCTCATAAAAATAAAAGAAATCAGGATCCTCAGAATGGTCCAAAAAAGCTAAAAAATTTAAGAAAGCTATCATTATAGCAGTTCAGTTGCAGTGGAGATGAATTATTTTATTTAGCAAGGCCAAAATGAATACTGTAAAAAAAAGTGAATTTTAACAACTAGGCTCTCTTTAGATTCTCCCAAAATCCCTGTACTTTATTATATGTTTTATTGAATCAACAAAAACTAATTCTAGTACGAGTTTCCAATCAAATATGATTCTACTAAAGTGGGTTTTTCTGTTTTACATCCAATGAAACAAACCAAAACATAAAAAAAAAGACTAACGTATAACGAACTTAAAGATTACGCTGTAAAGCAAGTTACTAATGAGAAATAAGTCACCTGAAAATAGGTACACGGAAGCCAAAACAGCCATCAAAGATACCAAGTCAAACACATTCGGCTGTCCTGACGCAGAGCACCCCTCCTCAGTCCTCACACGCATTCGGGGACACGGAGACCGGCCTCTCCTCCCCATGATCTGCCATCTCTCCCTCTGTCTTCCACTTTACTCCTTGTCCGCGATCAGGCACCTCCCCCACCCCCGGTGTTGTCATACCTGAGGTCGTCCACCAATAATCCCACAGCTTTCCTTCTCCGGTGGCCCCCCTAAGACACAGCGTCTCTCCCTCTGAGGCATCCCGCCTTGCCGGAAACAGGAAATTGCGTAAGAAGAAAGCGGGACCTAGAAGGTTAGATTGAGCCAACCAAAGAGGGGGAAGAAAGGCTGCCTGACGTCACGAAATTGAAGCCACTTATGGTACTCTCTTTTCCATTCCCCGCACAGCCGTCATTCAAGTACACTCAAACCAACAAACAAATGTATGAGCTGTGCTGCTGCATCCATGTTGTCGTTTTTTTTATTGCTGGTAACATTTTTATTTGATCCCATTTATATTTTCAAATATACTAGCTTGTGCAGCAAACGGATGTACACAGAGGTAGCAGTTCAGGGGTAGAGTCAGGGTGGATCCGGAAATTAACTGGGTCCTGCGAATTTTTAATGCTGGTACCCAGATAACCAGCTGGGCAAGAAGGACCACATAAAATGTAGTTTTAACTATGTCTGCTTAGTTATTTGGATACTGCCACTGAATTTTGCTGCACCTAGGTGACTTCAAGGAACTGCCCATACTGGATAAGGGCCCCACAAGGCTTCCCTATCCCCTGCCCGTTCCCCCAACCCCTTCCAACAGTCATAACAGTCTGATCACTAAAAGCTGGGACTGTCTTTTTTGTGTATGGTGTACATCGCTGCGTATGCCTTATAGCGCTATAGAAATGTTAAATAGTAGTAGTAGTTCAAAAAGGCATACCACAATGATCGGTCCTAAGTTCCAGATAACGAAACTCACACCAGAACTGGACAAAACTGAACCCTCGATACTTGATTGCTTAATTTACTGTCACCATTGAACTTTAACACAATACCACTTTATTTCTCAGTCCGGAAATGAACTCTCTATACCTGACTGCTTAAAGTACTCTGTCACTTACAAACTTTAATGCAATGGCACTCTGTATTTCTCATTCCGATAATGGCGATCGCCACTACGGCATAATGTAAGCCACATTGAGCCTGCAAATAGGTGGGAAAATGTGGGATACAAATGCAACAAATAAATAAATAAATAAATAATAACGGAATAACATTTCATAGGTAGAGTAATAATTTGTTTTATAAATCGTAATCAGTGTGTCATTTGTAGGGGCTGGTTACAGGTACATCCTAGCACGTGTTATATTCATGCAGAGATTGCCATTGCTTGTTAAGGGCTGTTATTAACACTAATTAGCTTGTCAAGCCAATGATGTTACACGTACTGTTACAGAATCTGCCTGGATTTCGGCGTGGATCTCTAGGTTCACTCAGGGACGTAGCCAGACTTTGGCAGGAGAGGGGTCCAGAGCCCAGGTGAGGGGGCACATTTTAGGCCCCCCCCCCCGGCGCCGCCGACCCCCCCTCCATTGCCAACCCCCCCACCACCGCCACCACCAACTTTGCCCCCCCTGCCGATGATCCTCTCGACCCCCCTCCCGCCGCCAACCCTCCCACGCCACCTCCGTCGTCGCCTACCTTTGCTGGCGAGGGACCCCAATCCCCGCCAGCCAAGGTCCATTTGCTTCCCGCACAAGGATCAAGGCTTTGTTCTGTTTCTGTGAGTCTGACGTCCTGCACGTACAACGTGCAGGACGTCAGAAACAGAACGAAGCCTTCCGCGGGAAGCAAGAGAACCTCGCCTGGCGGGGGTTGGGGTCCCTCACCAGCAAAGGTGGGGGGTCGAGAGGGTCGTCGGCAGGGGGGTCCAGGACCAAATCTGGCTCCATGTAGCTACGCACCTGGGTTCACTATGTAGAATCCAGTGTCTCTGTATAATCATGATTAGTCACACAGTGAAAAGTATGCTATTTATTATTTGTTTATTTTCCACTACAGCTTCTTGTGACTGTGCAAATCACTTAAATCTTCAATGCCCCAGGTACAAAATAAGTAGCTGTATATACAGTGTGCTCCATTTAAGCGAGCCTGCCCTAGGGAAGGAGCTGCCCAGCCTAAGCCTCGAGCCCTGTGAGTACCTGCAGTTAAGGGCCTGCCTTTAGGAGGTTTAGTTTAGCAGTCCATCAGTTTGAGAAGAGGGTGTATGAACCTCTCCATCTTGCTTCAGACAGCACTTGTGCTGCTAAACTCCTTGGAACGAACTTGGGTTTTTACCTTGAATATATCTTCATAATGAGATATTGCACTCTCCAGTCACCCAGCTCTGAGCTCCTTCTACCTGTTCAACTATTTTCTCACCTCTGCAATAAAGCTACCTTTCTTCAGATTTCAACCTCCAAATGAAACAGGCCCTAGGCTAAGTGAATCAGGAGACAAGAGGCAAATGATTCCGAAAGCAGGACACTTTTATTGCTAGCAATGAACAGTACTGAGTTCAGTCTCAGGATACTGCCTCCTGAGCGTCATCTGACATTCGGTCTTATACAAATTAGTGATCATGCGCATAAAACACACCATACGTCACACATACACATGCGCAGTACATGCACATGCGCAATACATTAGTAATTCTGTAGTTCTCACAGAGAAAAGATACGTCAGTTTCATAGCTTTCATAGAAATTGTTACTTTGCAAGAAAATGTAACTTATTGTAGTGTTCCAGCACGTTCACACAATACAGCCTCTATGCATAGATCACGAGACTGCATTGGCAGAGCCCGCTGCCTTCTCTACAAACCTAAATTGCTGACTACTACAACTTGTTATCTGGCTGCTGGTTAACAAATATATACTACTAGTAAAAGTCCAAACTGCACAGGTTTAGGTCCTAGTCTAGGAGGTTTTGGTACAAAGCAAAGGTGCAAGTGTGAATGCAAAATCCAAATAGAAAATACTGCTAGTACAAAAGTCCATAATGCAAAAAGTACACAAAAGTCCAGTAGTTATCCAAATGTGGAGCATGCCACAGGTAAGGCAAAAGTTCATAAGTGTTATGCACAAGGGCTGAGGTTGTCTTGGCCGTCCAGTAGTTGCTACATTACAGTTGTCCACTCCTACAATTCCCCCCTTTTGATACTTGAACATCCGGTCCGGTGGAGAGTATCACCTCCAAGAGTCCTAAAAAGGAAGAGAGAGACAGGGAGAATTAGCATAAAGAGGCAATAAGAGGGCCCTAGGTCCTTGCGCAGCCATTGAATACTTCGCCGGGGTTGAGACGGAAGGTCCCTAATGGTGCCCTCCCCCTTTGTAGCCGGACTTTGCTGTCACAAGGAGGGCGGCCCATCGATCACCTCAGGAAAAGAGAGGTCAGCTTCAGCTTCCTCAGCGTCAGACTGCGATATGGGGGAATACCGCTGTAGGGCCATAATCTGGGCGGCCGCACGCCGATCGGCAATGGTTTCCATGGTGGACCGGAGACACCTGAAAACAAAGGGAAGAGATAAAGGGATTAATAAACAAGACAACAAAAACAGGCCCCCCATGACAAGGATGCCCCCAGAAGTCGGCAACCAATCGGTTAGGGAAGAAGTCCAATCCCAAGCACTGTTCCATGTCTGAACAGGGACATGGGCCAACTTCACCATGCGGTCGGTGATATCCTTGATAACGTGACTCTGGTCGTCAATCTGCAGACAACAATTACTGAGATTGAATTTGCCGCACACCCCGCCCTCCTGGGCCAATAAGTAATCAAGGGCGAGGCGATTCTGATAGACTGCGGTGATTAGCTTGGTATTCTGTCGTGCCAAGACGTTGAGCGCAAGAGCCGAGTCATTCGTGAGTATTTCTAGTACTGCCTGCAGACGAATGATGCGATTCAACATATAGATAGGGGTGCGATATCCATATGTGCCATCTTCAGCCCAGGTGGCTGGGCCATAATAATGGATTATGCGTTCCGGCAGCCACTCGTTGTCTTTCCAATCTCCGATCTGGACCTTTGTGGCGCGGGTAGATCATCGCCGTCTGTTTCCAGGCTCCTGCTCCATGTAGAGGGGAATACCAAGCATCTCACCCGCCCGAAGGGGTAAGAGGAAGAAACTGGGTCGGACTGTGCCTAAGAGGCAGGTACCAAACCAGCGGGCCGGGAGCTGTTCGTAAGCCCTGCGGCCGCATATATAATAGTAGCCTGCCGGGGCTATCCATTTAAGAGATGCATTACCCCCGTAAGTCCACGTTTTATTCAAGGTAGGTTCAGTCCACATAGGCGCGGGAATGGGCAAATCGTCAGTTTGCCACCAGACAGCTCGACTACCATTGTATTGGATGACTCCTGTGCAGGCTGAGTCACCAACGGGAACAGAGTATTGTTTGGAGGGGGCCCGGCTGGCACACATAGAGCCTATGATGTTTGTTCTCAGCGCCCATTCATAAGGGCGCGGGCGTTGTGGGAAGGTGAGATTAGTGGAATTCAAGGCATCCCACATTTGCTGGTGGACTTCCTTTGCTTCCCAGGGCCACTGTTCTCCCATATCGGTGCCACCACAAACAAAACAGTTAGCAATTCCAAGGGAGAGGGCAACATTCTCAGCCAGATTGAGAAACATATTGCGAGCTTCGGGGGATACGGGAAACTTAGTAGCTGCTTCCTCCGCGCGAGCGATTTCATCGAATACCTCCTGGTATCCGACGACAGTGGTCTGATAGTGTGTGGGAGGCTTTGCGTCAAGGCTTTGGCATATGGTAATGAAAGTCATCGGGTCCATTCCAGTGCCGTCAATGCCGAGGCCCCAGGTTTCTTTCCAGGGGGTACCATGGCCTCGGAGGGGCCACTCTAGGGATACAGTGTTACCAGGACCTCGACGAAATTTGCCCAGGCCGGTACATCCAGGATATCCTTCTCCCGTATAGGCGCATACTCGTTTCCATCCCGAGGCCCGGGTGTCTGCGGCACATGGGAGCCAAGACCAAGGGGAACCATATCTCCAATCTAAGGTTAGGGGACAAACATATTTGTGGTTGTTTGCATAGGTCTTCCGCCAACTCTGGCTTCCACACTTACGAGACCGAGGATGCTTGTCCATAGCGGCACAAACATCGAAGGTGAGGGTGGCCACCGTCTGGACACCGGCAACCAGGACACGGGTAGAGTTAACATAATATAGGAGGCCGTCTCCCTCGACCCCTGCGGACGACGTGATGATGCGCCCTCGATACGCTGGGACTTGGTACTGAGGAAGGCCAACGCTCAGGGTGACATTGTAATATCTGGGGGCTGAGGGAGAGTGGCAGACAGTGCGATTCTTGTTCTCAAGGCATCTGTGAAACTGGTGAGGGCCGTCCGGTGTGACAATGACACAGGGAGGAAGGGGATGACAGCCCTTCTCTGGGGGCTGAGACTGGTGAATGAGGGTAGTAATGAGGTTATACCCTTCAGCCGTTCGGTGGCGCACCAGGCGCAAGCACTCGGTACAATTCAAACTAAGGGACGTCGGCCCCACCGAAATTGGGCAGAGGTGGAGGATGGAAATCAGCTGGAATATCATGATGGGGAATGAGGTATCTGAGGTATCCGAGCTGTTGCAGCAGGAAAATGATTAGACTTGGGATGACAGCTCCAATAAACAGTTAACTGAAGGCGCAATTTGTCCAAGGACTTGGTTCACTTTCTCTTTAGGGTGAGTCGCAGGGGAGCATCCAGGTGGCTGTATGCTGTCCAGGCTCTGGATGCGTCACCGGTGGGCGCAGCTGGCTTCAGCCTGGTCCAATGGATCCACACAGGGCTCCCTGCAATTTTAACAGCGGTTGGGGTAGTTAGGAGGACAAGCGATGGCCCCTTCCATTTGGGCTTCAAGCAATCAGATTCGTCCCATTCTTTCACCCACACTTCATCTCCCACCTTGAACTGGTGTGTGGGGCTAGTAAGGACCAAGGGGCCTGCACTCTCAGTGTATTGTTGGATATCCTGCACTACCTCCCTCAGGGCCCTTAACTGCTTTACTAAGGAACTCTCACCCTGTACTTGCAAGGAATCGGGAAAGGAAGGCAAAGGTGGTGGTCTGGCGTACATCATTTCGTATGGAGTGAGACCAGTAGCTTTGGGGGTGCATCTAAGGTGTAGTAACGCTAGGGGAAGTAGGTCGGGCCATTTAGCTTTGGCTTCCTGGCATAGTTTGGCTAGCTGGTTCTTCAGGGAGCGGTTGGCTCTTTCCACTACCCCACTGCTCTGGGGTCTCCAAGCACAATGTAGCTTCCAATCGAGGCCCAATCTCGTACTAAGTTGCTGGGTTACTTCACCAGCAAATGCAGGCCCGTTATCCAAGTTGATCTGTTTAGGAAGGCCATAGCGAGGCAGGATGTAGTGTATGAGCAAGGAAGTAACCTCTTTAGCCATCTCCGTCCTGGTGGGCACGGCTTCAATCCATCCAGTGTATGTACACACTGCCACGAGGATAGCTTTGTAGCCGCGGGCCGGAGGCATGTGGGTGAAATCAACCTGGCAGACTTGGAATGGGCTGGTGCCCCGGAGGAGGTGGCCAGGCGCAGGACCTGGTCCTGTTCGGGGGTTGTTCCGGGCGCAAGTTGTGCACCGACTGGAAGCATTCTTGGTCCAGAGGGATAGTTTGTTGACATAGTAGGTCTTCTCGAGTAGGCGTCCCAAGGCGTCCCTGCCCAGGTGGGTATGATTGTGTGCTTCCCTGACCACCGTCCAGGCCAGGGCTTCGGGTATCCATATTCGGCCATCTTGTAACAGCCACCATCCATTGTGCGATTCCAGGCCCTCTTGTCTGGCCCACTCGATTTCTTGGGGGGCATAGATGAGGGCTTCTGTTGGGAGATGGACGAAAAGCACGGGGTCAGGGCCATGGGGGAGCTGACTTGCCCTTTTGGCTGCATCATCCGCCCGTTGATTTCCCCGGGCAATGGGATCCGTCCGACCTGTATGAGCCCTGCAGTGTATCACAGCTACCTTCCTTGGTTTCCATACAGCCTCGAGTAGTTGGCAGATCTCAGTAGCGTTTGCGAGCCCTTTTCCTTCAGCTGTGAGGAAGCCCCTTTCCTTGTACAATGCCCCATGCACCTGGAGGGTGAGGAAGGCATATTTGGAATCAGTGTAGATATTCACAATTTTTCCTTCTGCCCAGAGGAGTGCCCGGGTGAGGGCGATCAGTTCAGCTTTCTGGGCTGACGTTCCGGGTGGCAAGGCCATGGCCTCAATCACATGGTCCTCAGACACGACAGCATAGCCAGCTTTCCGGATCCCTTCAATCACTTGGCTACTTCCGTCCGTGAACAAAGTGATCCCCCCCTGCCAGGGCTGGTCGTTAATGTCGGGTCTGCTAGAATGTACAGTGGCCATCACCTCGTCACAGTCGTGGAGTGGCGGTTCTGGAGCCAGAAGAAGGGTAGCAGGGTTTAAGTTGGTGGTCTCCTGGATATGCACCTCCGGATTCTCACATAGGAGGGCTTGGTACTTGACTAGTCGGGAATTGGTCATCCATCGGGGCCCATGACTCTCGAGTAGGCCACGAATAGTATGGGGTGTAGTCACCAGAAGCGTTTCGCCAAAGGTGAGTTTGTTGGCCTCGTGAATCAACAGACATGCAGCCGCAATGCTTCGGAGACATCCCAACCAACCTCTGGCCAGGTTGTCCATGCCCTTGGAAAGGTATGCTACGGGCCGTTGCCAGGTGCCAACCATTTGGGTGAGTACTCCAATTGCCAACCCCTTCTTTTCGTCGACAAATAAGTGGAAGGGTTTAGTCACATCTGGCAAGCCGAGCGCTGGCGAGGCCACAAGGGCCTCCTTAAGGTCCTGAAGGGCCTTCAGTTCGTGTTTCTCCCACTGGAGGGTTTGGCCCTCGAGTTCAGGTCCTTTCAGCTTGGAGTATAAGTCCTGGGTCAGAACAGCGAAGTTAATGATCCAGATCCGGCAATATCCAGCTGCTCCTAGTAACGCACGCAATTCTTTCTTATTCGCAGGAACGGGTTGGTTGCGGATAGCTTGGGTACGGGGTGTACCGAGCCTTCGGGTTCCTTCTTGGAGGCGGAATCCCAGATACTCGACTTCGATCTCGCATATCTGGGCTTTCTTGCGGCTGGCTCGGTACCCCTGAGCTTCCAGGGTTTTCAAGAGGTAAAGGGTAGCTGCTGCACAATCCGTGTATGTTTCCCAGGCCACCAACAGGTCGTCCACGTACTGGACGACAGGCCTGTACTCACACTGATAGATCTTCAAATCTTGAGCAAGCTGATTTCCGAATAGAGTAGGCGAGTTCTTGAAACCCTGGGGAAGTCGGGTCCAGGTGAATTGCTGCTTGATGCCCGTTTGTAGGTCTTCCCACGTGAAGGCGGACAACTGCTGACTATCGGTAGCAAGAGGAATGGAGAAGAAGGCATCCTTCAAATCGATGACACTATACCACTTGGTTTGGGCTGGCACTTGGCCTAAAATGGAGTACGGGTTGGGTATGAGGGCGACTATGTCGGCCACCTGGTTGTTGACCTTCCTCGGGTCCTGGACAGGTCTATACTCGGATATCCCTGGCTTCTTAACAGGCAACAGTGGGGTGTTCCAGGCAGATCTGGCTGGTTTCAGGACTCCCTGTTGGAGGAGTTTCTGTAGGTGCGTTTGCATACTATGCCGGGCCGCATACGGAATATGGTACTGTTCTTGATTGACGATTTGAGCATTTGGTTTGAGTTCAATCCAGATGGGGATGGCGTTAACAGCCAGTCCACCGGGGTTCACTTCCGCCCATACGCCGGGCACCCCAGCCATGAGGGTTCTTCTGTGTCGTGCAAAAGGGGTGTCCTGGGAGTACCGGCAGTCGTCGAGGCCCGTGAGCAGGGGGGCGTGTAATCTCCATTCTTCTCGGACAGGGCAGATAAGTGTCACTGGCCGGCCTTCGAACTGGGCTTCCACCTCTCCCGTGGGCTTGAATCTTAAGGTGGCTTGGAGTTTGCACAGCAGGTCCCGACCAATCAGGGGGACTGGACATTCGGGGATATGTATGAACTGATGGGACACCATTGTTCCTCCGATTTGGACATGGCGTTCCTTGAGGAGCGGGGCCGTGAGGGACTTTCCTGAGGCTCCCACAATTGGTATAGTTTGTTTCATAGGAGGAGCAATGGCAGTGGTGATGACAGATCGTTGGGCCCCTGTATCTAATAGGGCCTTCATTTGTTGCGTCCCCACTCGAATTTTCACCAGAGGGTCAGTGGGGACTCTGCCCTTCCGGCCACTTCATGCAGAATAGCCCTGAGCCGCGTCTAGGGCCATTTGCCACTCCTATGGTTCAATATGTCCCCGGCCTCGGCCCCGGCCTCGCCCTCGCTGTCCTTGTCTAGGGTCTCTTGGCTGGTCGTCCTCCACCCCCTCGTGACTCTGGTCGCGTGGCTTTTCTGGGCAATCAGCCCACCAGTGTCCCTCTTGTCGGCAGTTGGCGCACTGATTCCGTCCGATAGGGGACCTCGATCCTCTACCCCTGCGGCCTCTGCCCCTGCCCCGTGGTCTTGATCCCAATTGCTCTTCTAGGACAGCAGCCAATACATCTGCATTTTCACGCATCCGTCTGCTTGCCTCCTTGCGAGCCTCGGATTTCTCCTCCTGATCGCGGTATCCGAACACGCGATCAGCTATAGCCTTCAGCTGGCTTATGCTCATTCCTTCAAATCCTTCAGTCTTCTGGAGTTTCTTTCTGATGTCTGGTGCCGCCTGGCTAACGAAGCTCATGACCACTGTGGGAACATTTTTTGAATCTTCGGGATTTATTGGACTATGTCTTCTGTACGCCTCCATTAGGCGTTCGAGGAAATCCCCTAGGCTCTCATTTTTCTGCTGGACAACGTTGTGGATTTTCCCCATATTAGTGATTTTCTGCTTTCCTTTTTTTAAGGCGGTTAGGTAGGCCTGCTGGTATTGACGGGTGCGGTTCTGACCATCCTCGGTCCGGTAATCCCAATCGGGACGTGCAGTAGGCACCTCCCTTCTCAAGCGGTCGTCTATCTGCGCTTCGTCTGGGTGGGCTCTTCTGACTGCTTCCTCCATATTCTGTTGCAGTAAGCGGCGTTCTTCCGTGGTTAGGATGTGGACACTCAGCTGCCGGAGGTCACCCCAGGTCGGGTTGTAACTGTATATTATGCCTTCCACCAGTTCTACCAGCTGTTCAGGTTTCTGTTCGTAAGAAGGTCCATGCACCTTCCAGTTGTATAAATCAGCACTAGAAAACGGGACGTGCATGTAAACCGTTGACTCAATGGGCTGGCCTTCTGGGGTCGGAGTGTAAGTAGTTGATTGTCGAATAGGAAACAGGTCGGTGACTTTCGCTTGCTGATTTGGAGGGAGGGTGCTTATCGGACTTGATTGGGGAAAGCGAGTGATCGGTTTGGTAACCCTCTGGCTCTTACGGGATGTCCCGGGCGCTGCCGCCTCGGAAGAATCTTTGGCGTCCGATTCCAAGGCGGAGGCTTCGGTGTTGCCCGGGTCCTCCGTCAAGTTCGCGAGGTTAGGATATATTGGACTATAAGGAGGGGCGCTAGTTCAGGTTCCTCCTCGTATGCCTCTCCCGTACTAAGGATAGGGGCCTTCGAGGCCTTCTCGGAGGTTTGGGGGCCCTGAGCTTTCCCTCGGGTTCCTCTCTGTCTTGGGAAGGTGTTGGTAGCACGGGGCGTGGTCTCAGCGCTAGTGAGACGGGGCGTGGTCTCAGTGCTGGTAGCACGGAGCGTGGTCTCAGTGCTGGTAGCACTCCATACGACCATCGCAACAGCAACGGTTGCCGGGGATTGGGGAACGAAGGTCGTGGGCGTGGTCTGAGCTTTCAACTTGATCTTGCGGCCCTTCCTTTGGCTTATTACCATAAGGGCGGCCTTTTCCACCTTATGCTGAGCCCAGGCCGGCGGGTTCCGGACTACGTTAAGCCACCCTTCCACATATGGAATATCCTCTGGGCAGCCTGGGTTCCCTTCAACTATAACCACATCCATAACTGCAGCCACTTTCTCGTAGTCGAATGACCCCTCCGGTGGCCAGTCGACAAATCTCCCTAAGCCGGGCCACATAAACTGACATCGCTGTATCATTCCGGCTCTACTGCACTGTTCCTGGTCGAACACTTCGCTAAAGTGTTCCGTCATTAAGTCTAACGGAGTAGACTCACCCCCGCCCATCCTAACCTGAGTGCCAAAGGATAGGAGACAGACAGAGGGGGAAAGGGGTGGTGGAGGAGTAAGGGGTCTCGTTCTACCAGACACGAAAGGGTCAACAACCGGCCTGATCGGAATGCGGTCGCCCGATCCGAAACTGCAGGCCCACTCACTCAACTTTCATACGCCACAAGAAACCCTCCCGTTCGGTTTCCTCGCAATGCCTAGTGGGTTTCGGGACCTAGTCCGTATTCGCCACTGGCCAAGAGGGTGATCAAGCCTCTTCTTCGACCCTTTACCGGGTCGGTCGCTACCCAGAGTATACTCACCTGTCCGTCGTCGATCCAGGCCCGTCGGCGCGCTTCTCTCCGGAGTCGAGTCGAGTAAAAGGTGTCTTGCCGGAACCACACAGCCCCACCGCCAGTCAGCCGGCGTCTATCAGCCCTCCCTCGGGAGATGGACGCTGAAATCAGCGGTGGCCACTCACCACCTTCTCGGGGGGGAGCAGATCACCCGACCCGACTGCGGCGGAGGAGGGGAAAGAATATAATCCGTTTCCCTGTTGTACTCCTGGCTGGCTCGCCAAATGAAACAGGCCCTAGGCTAAGTGAATCAGGAGACAAGAGGCAAATGATTCCGAAAGCAGGACACCTTTATTGCTAGCAATGAACAGTACTGAGTTCAGTCTCAGGATACTGCCTCCTGAGCGTCATCTGACATTCGGTCTTATACAAATTAGTGATCATGCGCATAAAACACACCATACGTCACACATACACATGCGCAGTACATGCACATGCGCAATACATTAGTAATTCTGTAGTTCTCACAGAGAAAAGATACGTCAGTTTCATAGCTTTCATAGAAATTGTTACTTTGCAAGAAAATGTAACTTATTGTAGTGTTCCAGCACGTTCACACAATACAGCCTCTATGCATAGATCACGAGACTGCATTGGCAGAGCCCGCTGCCTTCTCTACAAACCTAAATTGCTGACTACTACAACTTGTTATCTGGCTGCTGGTTAACAAATACATACTACTAGTAAAAGTCCAAACTGCACAGGTTTAGGTCCTAGTCTAGGAGGTTTTGGTTCAAAGCAAAGGTGCAAGTGTGAATGCAAAATCCAAATAGAAAATACTGCTAGTACAAAAGTCCATAATGCAAAAAGTACACAAAAGTCCAGTAGTTATCCAAATGTGGAGCATGCCACAGGTAAGGCAAAAGTTCATAAGTGTTATGCACAAGGGCTGAGGTTGTCTTGGCCGTCCAGTAGTTGCTACATTACAGTCGTCCACTCCTACACAAACACTGATACAGCTCTCAGAATTACAGAGGGGCAACACTTCTGAAGATCTGACTGTGAGTAAATTATCTATATGTATGCAATAAAGAGACTTCAGGTGTGTGCTGGTGTGCCAAGGTTATACTTCAAGATATTGAGACTTTACAGTTAACAAGTCTTAAGAGGCTTGAAAGTAATAAACCAAAGTAAAAACTAAATAGTTATTGAAGAAAATTAAGAAAGTTTCAGCAGGACAAGCGTGCCTTTAAAAGAGGCACATGAACTGCATTTAATCAAACCAGGAAAGTTAATGTCACGTTTCCTGGCTGTTCTGAGCATGGGCACTGGTGGCCATCTTGGATCCAGGCTTATTCCAGGGTTTGGTGGCCATCTTGGAGAGGGCCTGTTAGGCCAGGGCAGCCATCTTGGAGGTGGCAGCTGCAGGAAGGAAGCCCTTATTTGGTCGCAGGGTGTTCCCGATGGGGGCTGCCATCTTGTTTTCAGCTGTGCCTGGTTGAGCCTGATTCCTTCCTATTTAAGGCTTTGCCCTCAGTCTATCAGTGCTTCGGCGGCTACTCGGTTCGCTGACTAGTAGCAGTGCTTTGGATCTTCTTCTGACAAATACCTGGTTCTGACCTCTGCCTGTTCCTGGACCTGCTTCTGACCGCTGCCTGGTACTGACCACTGCCTGTTCCTGGACCTACTACTGCCCGCTGCCTGGTACTGACCACTGCCTGTTCCTGGACCTGCTTCTGACCGCTGCCTGGTACTGACCACTGCCTGTTACTGGACCTACTACTGATCGCTGCCTGGTGTTGACCTGTTGCCTAGCCCTGGTTTGTTGTTACCTGCTGCTTGGTCTAACCCTGTGGACTTTGTGCTGGACTTTGTTCTCTCTGTTGCTGGCTGCCCGAACTCAGGGGCTCAACTCCTGGGGAACGGTGGGAGGCACAGGGAGGACTCAGGGTTTTGGCGACAGCCTGGTGAGGGTTTCCTTCATCGTGTTCAAGGGCTCACCTCTCCTTGGAGATACATTACAGTTAAGCTTGTGAAGAGGCAGATTCATGTAAGTTAATCAAACCAGGAATAAAAGGGTGAATCAAGTAAAAACCAAACGTTCTGGATGTTAACCTGTCTGCACACAAGCGAGCTTTTAGCTAAGAAAAGCAATGTTTGGAACTGTTTAAGTGCATTTATCAGAAGAGTTAAATTTGTGAAGAGGCAGATTTGTGTGAGTTAATCAAACCAGAAAGAAAAAGTGAATCAAGTAACTCTGCTTGTATTTATTATTATTATTATTATTATGGATGTTAACTGATCTGCATTCAAGGGATCTTGTAGCTAAGAAAAGCAATGTCGGGGACCAGAATCTTTGAGAGACTGTCCCAGCACTGACCACATTCCTAAGAGCAATTAAGTCATGTACCTTCCTTTTGTCTTTCAAGCACCTTTCCCTGCTCAAGAGCAACCTCTCCCCTCTGGGTCGTCAGCAATCAAAGGTAGCCAGAGAAGTCAGGAGGAAAACTGTTTTTGTATTGGCAAATCTATGAAGATTTTAACATCTTAAGCAAGCATAAGAAGGACTAAGGGCAAGATGCACTAGACTCATTAAAGCCCTTTCCTTACCAATTCCCTTAGCGAATCGGTAAGGAACGGGGATCAAGGAACGGGGATCAAGGAATAGGAATGCAAATGAGCTGCTCATTGTAGCTTGCTTACATTCTCTATTCCATCGTTAAACAGTTGGCCGGTCAAGCATGCGCAAAGCAGCCAAGCGTTATGCTGGCTGCTCTGCGCATGCCAGGGATATCTTTTATGGACGTCCTTCACTATATATATAAAGAAAAGATGAGCTGTGCCTATGGACGTCCTTCACTATATATTAAACAAAAAAAAGACGAGCTGTGCCTATGGACGTCCTTTATGGACGTCCTCCCCCCCCCCCCCCGAGATTGCCGCCGCTCCCCCTGCATTGAAATGACAGCTTCCCGCAGCCCCAGCCTCCCCGCCATCCTCCGCACCCCCGAGGCCCCACCACCCTCCCTGAGGTCGTCGCCACTGCCGCTCCCTCCCTCCACCCACCCCCCTCCGTCTGCCACCGGGCCGGGCCCTCACAGCACCTCTCACCTCTGTGTGAAGGCGCTGCAGCAAGCAACAGCTGATCGCTTCCGTTCGGACTTCCCTCCTTTCCTCCCTGGCCTGCCTTTGTCTGACGTAAGTTACTTACGTCAGACAAGGGTGGGCCAGGGAGAAAAGGAGGGAAGTCCGAAGAGAGGCGATCAGCTGTTGCCTACTGCAGCGCTTTCACACGGAGATGAGAGGCGCTGTGAGGGCCCGGCCCAGTGGCAGACGGAGGGGGGCGGGTGGAGGGGGGAGCGGCGGCGGTGACGAGCTCGGAGGGGGCGGGACCTTGGGGGTGCAGAGGATGGCGGGGAGGCCAGGGCTGCGGAAAGCTGTCATTTCAATGCAGGGGGGAGTGGCAGCGATCTCGGGAGGGGGGGGGGGGAGCGAAGGACGTCCATAAAGGACGTTGGCACAGCTCGTCTTTTTTTTTTTTAATATATAGTGAAGGACGTCCATAGGCACAGCTCATCTTTTTTTTTATATATATATATAGTGAAGCATGTCCATAAAGGACGTCCCTGACGAGCACTTTTTTCCCCAATTTTTTTTTTGTAACATTTATAGATGTTTTTCAATCCCGCACAGCCCCAACAACAGGTACAGACCTCTCGTTAGATTTTCCAGCGTTAAGGCAATCGGAAAAGCTTAGTGCATCTCATTATAATAGGGTTTCTACACAATTTGCTCATCTGCATTCCGTTTTCGTTAGCTGCTACCGTTGTCGGGAAAAGGCTCAGAGAAGTCTTTAGTGCATGCCAGGGTTTACTACTTGCTTGTTAAAGGCTCGTTAAGTTTAGTGCATCTGGCCATGAGAAATGAAATTAGCTTAAAGTGATTGTTGCAGAATTGATCAGAAACTTTGAAGCAGGATATCAGAGTTAGACGGAATCTTCCAACTTGAGTTCTTTGTGTTGCATCTGTCACACCTCTGTGCTAATCACCTTGAAGGTGCTCTGAAGTTCCCCTCCCTTCTTCCTCCAGCCAAAGCCAGAAATCTGAGCCCTGAAGATCCTCTGGGCAAGGAGGTTGGGAAGCAATTAGTTTCTAAGAGACTGATTGAGGGAGGACCCTGACTCAGAGCTACTCTCCCCCCTCCCATCTCCTCTGCTCATTATCTTACCACTGAAACCTGATCCAGTACTGATCTCAACAGCTTGAAAGGCAGACCCTCTTCTTAAGTCAGTGAAGAGAAGGAAGCAACTGCAAGCAAGTCCCAGCACAGCTTTCATAACGAGCAGTCTCTACACCTCTAACCTCCCCTCATACAAGAGCAGACTCCTCACCTAATCAAGAAAACAAACAAACAAAAGCGACTGGTCAGAACAGCTGGCAAGAAAATCAAAGGCAGGATCTAAGGCAATTTCGAACCACAGATCAAATTCATCAACTGACAAGGCAGACGGCGAAAGTGGCCCAAAATAGCCCAACCAAAAGGTAACACACAGCCACACATCGCCTAACCCAAAGAAAACATACTGAGAAATAGTGCAGGCAGACAAGATCTCAAACAGTCATAAACAAACAAAAACCAAGTCATGCACTAACCTCATGCACACACACATATATAACCCCATGATATTAACCAAAGACTAAGCCTGAAATAACACACAAGACCAGAACACCAGACCCCACACCAAAGAAAAAAAGTCTTATCATGAATACAGTCATCAAAACTTGGTCTTATTAGTAGCCCACAGCAAAAAGAAACCAAAATGAATACCTTCAAACTACTCCAAATAATCTACTCCTTAACACTGGTCCACTTTCTGAGAAGTTCTGAGAGAAGAGGACATTTCTCTGGTAAGTGAACACTACTTTGCTTTGTGCTTTGGGAACTTAAAGATTGGGGTTTAAAGGAGGAATTGTAGATTAGTGTTAGGCAAAATAAAAATATAAAAAGCAACTTTTAACAACTAATCTCCATAGTCTTTTCCACTTAGTTTTAAAAGCTTTGTACCACAGCATTAACAGATAGATCCTGCAGTGCCTGTTAGATTCTAGTTTAGTCTTCCCACCCCTAGGACAGCTCTTCATTTATAGTCAGTTATTGTAATTAGGGTAATAAGCAAAGGAGTGCTCTTACAGAGTTTTAAACACATTTAATTACCACCTAAGAAGGAAACACTAACAAAATCATACAATATACTATATAAACTAAAAGACACTTTTATATTAGGCTAATATCCTTAATACTGTAACAAGTTTTAAATTATTGAAAAACTCAAAAACACTAAGATGGAGTCAGCAGTCCAGCAGCGAGAGGGGTGCTATCCAGTCTTTTGCATTGAGTGTCACACATATGATTATCTCTCAGTTGGTGAGATGTCATATGTGTGTGCCCGATGCAAAGAGCTTCTAGCTCTTAGAGAACGTGTCCGTTCTCTTGAGGCTAGAGTAGCAGACTTGGTGGAGCTGAGGCAAACAGAGAGGTGCATAGAGGAGACCTACAGGGATGTTGTATAGAAGTCCCACCTCCAGTCTGGTAGCCCTTGAGCTACCTTGGAGGAGGGAGGTCTCCTAGAAGGAGAGCATCACCCTGGTGACGTAGGAAGTACTCCTGTAGCCAGGACCTGCCCACCAGGGGATGTACTATCCTCTCGCACCGAGGATATGTCTCCAAGTGCTGCCCGGGAGGGAAAGGTTAGGACAGCCGTTGTAGTTGGTGATTCGATCATTACGCATATAGATAGCTGGGTGGCTGTTGGACGTGAGGATCGCCTGGTGATAGAGCAGCTTTTAAACTAGAAATGGGGAGAAAGGCCGACAGTCGCTCAAAAGCGCATGGTTCGGGATAAGGTATCTTGCAAGGATACCTCACACACAGGGAAGATATGGTTTCTGGATAGTGAGGTTGCACAACAGACCATGGTAGGCCAGGTGCCCTTAAATACAACTAAAGATCAGACAAAAGATGGCAAATCAATAGTGTCAAGTACTAAGCATCATGCAAATAGGAACAACAAATATACTCTGAAATGTCTATATGCAAATGCTAGGAGTCTAAGAAATAAGATGGGAGAGTTGGATTATATTGCACTAAATGAAAAATTGGATATAATAGGCATTACTGAGACTTGGTGGAAGGAGGATACCCAGTGGGACACTGTCATACCGGGGTACAAAGTATATCGTAGTGATAGGGTGGACCGGACTGGTGGAGGGATAGCATTGTATATTAACAAGAGCCTTGACTCAGATTACAAATTCAGCAGGACACAAATCACACCTTTGAATCATTGTGGGTTGAAATTCCATGTATAAAAGGGAAAAGGACGGTATAGGAGTGTACTACTGTCCGCCTCGCCAGGATGAGCAGGTAGACGCAGAAATTATAAAAGAAATCAGAGACGCAAACAAAATGGGCAATATGATAATAATTGGTGACCTCAATTATCCAAATATAGACTGGGTAAATGTAACATCGGGACACACTAGAGAGGTACAATTCCTTGATGAAATCAAGGACAGCTTTATGGAGCAGCTGGTGCAGGAGCCAACAAGAGAAGGAAAAATTCTAGACTTGGTCCTTAGTGGTGCGCATGATCTGGTGGGGACGTTATGGTACTGGGGCCACTTGATAACAGTGATCATAATATGATCAGTTTTGATATCAACCTTGAAGTAATTATACACAGTGTGAAGAGTAAGGGGCTGTCCTGTCCTGGGTAGGCCACTAGGTGGCGCTGTTCCCATAGAAATGGGGGAAAGGGTCCAGGTCATGTCATTATTGAGGAGTCCACCAGGGGAGCCGGTAGGGGAATGCCAAAGTGGAGGTTGCTAGGACCAGGGAGAGTCCTGGGTTGGAAACAGGTGTGGGCGATTAGGGGCTGAGTTCTGCTTGGAATTAGGGGGAAGAGCCTGAAGGGGTGGAGAAGCTAATTAACCACCTTATACCTGCCTGGGTAGTGAAAGAGAAGAGAAAAGCTGGGACCTGGCAGCTTGAAGAAGATCCCCTTTGAAGGTGCTGGCTGAACTCTGTGGACTTTTGAAACTATCTGCTGAAAAGGTGACAGCTGCACTACCAGCTGAGAAAGTCTTTAAATGAAAAGAAAATGCTTTTGTTTGACTGTTTGAACTGTGAAAGTTTGAGGCAATGCTTTAAGTATGGAAAGGGTTTAATTAGAAGACCCTGAGTAACTGCCTTTTTGCTATGTTTAAGTTGAAGAAGGAATGTTTGAGTGAAAGCAGAAATGAGCCATGAAGATGATGTTAAATGGCAACTAATAAAACCTTTGCTTATAAGAAGCCTGAGGTTGGTGAACATTTGGGAAGGAAGCTAAGCAAGCCTGGTGGTGGTGAAGATTTGTGAAGGAAGCTAAGCAGGGTCAGCCCTGGCCAGGTCCTGGAAGGGTGACCAGTTCACAACAGGAAGTCAAATACGTTAGCGTTTAACATTAAAAAAGGAGACTATGATAAAATGAGAAGAACAGTTATAAAAAGGGGGGACAACTGAGAGGGTAAAAACTGTACAACAGGCATGGACGCTGTTCAAAAATACCATCCTGGAGGCCAAGGCCAAACATATTCTGCGAATTAGAAAAGAAAGACGGAAGTCCAAAAGACAGACGGCGTGGTTGAAAAGTGAGGTGAAGAAAGCTATTAGGGCTAAAAGAAACACCTTCAGAAAATGGAAGAAGGAACCGTCTAAAAATAACAAGAAGCAGCATAAGGAGTGTCAAAGCAAATGCAAGGTGCAGATAAAGAAGGCCAAGAGGGATTACGAAAAAAAAAATAGCAGTAGAGGCAAAAAAAAACATAGTAAAAAAATTTTTTTTGGTATATTAAAAGCAGGAAGCCGGCAAAAGAATTGGTTGGGCCGTTGGATGACCGAGGGGTTAAAGGGGCGATCAAGGAAGACAAAGACGTAGTGGAGAGCATAGGCGCCCGGTATAAGAGGCTTGGGGAGGCTAAGCCTCCCCTGCTGCAGCAGGATGGATCAGCTGTTTCTTCCGGGAATCCCCTGGGGAGTTTAAATTGTTGATTTACCTCCATCCTAGCTGCAGTGAAAGCCCGTCTCTAACCTTGTGTAACTAGTTGTAGAAATTGGTTTATAGTTTAATTTGTTTACCTTACTGCTGGGAGAGCAGGGGGGTGGCTGGAGGTGTCCTGGGTTGCCAGGGAGATATTTAATGAGGATGACTTCCTGCATGAGCAGTTCATACCAAAGAGACTTGCACTGACACCTGAGATTTTAAAAGTGCTAAAAATAATTTTAAAAGTGTTTCCACTATTCATAATGTATTGTAAGCCACATTGAGCCTGCAAAGAGGTGGGAAAATGTGGGATACAAATGCAATAAATAAATAAATAAAAAATTTGTATTAAATCTAATTGCAGAATTTAGGTGCTAGGAGATGGGATTGATATGCTATATACTCAAATTTGTTTAAATCATATGCAAATTAGTCCATTTTTGGGAGGTTCTCATTTGCATATTTATGGGTAAAAATTGTTGGAAATGTTTACAGCCTTAATGTTAGGGCATGGCTCTGATCAAAAATGTGAAGTTTGATCCAAAAACGAAGGGTTTATCTAGTGTTTTTGACTAAAAATTCCCATTAGAGTGTCTGTATGTTAATCTGCATTCAAATAGAGCTCTCTGATTGGATGAGCAGTTCCTGTTAGAAATCTGCTCGGGAGCAAAGAGAAGAGAGCAACTGAAGATTTGGACTGAAAGGACATGCAGCTTTGAGCTCTGTGTTTAAGGATTGATAGAAAGAACAGAAATTATAAAAGAGTGCCTGATTATGTGGTAAATGAAAAAATATGAGTGAAAAGAGATTGGTGGAAATTTACAAGTTTGAGGTTTCTCTATTGAGAAAAGGATCTGAATATTTCACTTGTAAGCCTTCCCTTCATTCCCATCAGTGTCCCGCCTTCTTCTGACGTAATTTCCTCTTTCTGCGAGGGCGGGACACTGACGGAAATGAAGGGAAGGCTTACAAGGCTAGAGACAGGCTTTCACTGCGGCTGCTGCGATGGAGGCAGGGGAGCGAGGAGAATTATTGAGGGTGGGTATGGATGGCTGGAGGTGGGGCAGGGGAGCAAAGAGAATCACTGGGTGGGTGTGGATGGCTGGAGGGGGGCAAGGGAGAGGAGAGAATCGCTGGGTGGGTGTGGATGGCTAGAGGGGGGCAAGGGAGAGGAGAGAATCGCTGGGTGGGTATAAATGGCTGGAGGGGGGCAGAGGAGAGGAGAGTTTCTGGACATGGATGGAGGAGAGGGAAGGGAGAGAGAAGAAATGCTGGACATGGATGGAGGGAAGGGAAGAGTGAGGAAGGAGATGAGATGAGGGAAAAGGAAGAGAGAAAAACTGCACATGGATGAAGAAAATAGGCAGAAGCTGGATCCACTGGACAGTCAAGTCTGCGGAGGACCCAGCTTTTACTTACGGATGTAGGTCAAGAAATGAAGAAGAAAGGCGGAAAGTAAAGAAATAAATGGAAAGGAAGCCCTGGAAACGGAGTTAAGAGGACAGATAGCAGCAGAATCGGATACTGGGCCAGCATGATCAGAAAAACAAAGTCACCAGACAACAAAGGTAGAAAAGATCATTTTATTTTCATTATAGTGTTTGGAATATGTCCACTTTGAGAATCAGGTGCACAACATTAAAAGTTTATATTTATTTACTTATTTATGGCATTTTATCCCACATTAAACATGAATTAGGGTGTTTTGTGGCTCTACATGAGAATTGTGATGATATGATCCCTTGTTTCATATTGTTGACGGTCTGCATTTTCCGTATGGGTGGTATATTGGTGTATTAGGTTCTGCCCAGTGTAATATTTATGGTACAGTAAGGTTCTGAGTGTGTTTTTGCACAAAGATGTGCATAGTGTTTTGCAGTTGAGCGATTGTGGTTAGTTTATGCTTTGAGCAACCACTTTATTCTTTGACATATGATACATATCTAATACCTAAATTTAATAAAAGGTATTAATTGTGACTTTTATTTGTATTTATTTATTTTTTTCTGTGTGTTATCAGACAATTATGGATTTAAGCTCCACCCCTGGCCCCACCCCTAACCCCACCCCCTTTAGCCTCCCCAAACAGTTGGGCCACCGACCGCCTATGGTGGAGAGATTAAATGAATTCTTTGCTTCGGTCTTCACCAAGGAAGATTTGGGTGGGATACCGGTGTCAGAAATGGTATTTCAAGCGGACGAGTCAGAGAAACTTACTGAATTCACTGTAAACCTGGAGGACGTAATGGGACAGTTCGGCAAACTGAAGAGTAGCAAATCACCTGGACCGGATGGTATTCATCCTAGAGTACTGATAGAACTGAAAAATGAACTTGCGGAGCTACTATTAGTGATATGCAATTTATCCTTAAAATCGAGCATGGTACCAGAAGATTGGAGGGTGGCCAATGTAACGCCGATGTTTTAAAAAGGTTCCAGGGGAGATCCGGGAAATTATGGACCAGTGAGTCTGACGTCGGTGCCGGGGAAAATGGTAGAGGCTATTATTAAAAACAAAATTACAGAGCACATCCGAGGACATGGATTACTGAGACCAAGTCAGCACGGTTTTAGTGTGGGGAAATCTTGCCTGACCAATTTACTCCAATTCTTTGAAGGAGTAAACAAACATGTGGACAAAGGGGAGCTGGTTGATATTTTGTATCTGGATTTTCAAAAGGCGTTTGACAAGGTGCCTCATGAAAGGCTACAGAGGAAATTGGAGGGTCATGGAATAGGAGGTAATGTCCTATTGTGGATTAAAAACTGGTTGAAGGATAGGAAACAGAGAGTGGGGTTAAATGGGCAGTATTCACAATGGAGAAGGGTAGTTAGTGGGGTTCCTCAGGGGTCAGTGCTAGGACCGCTGCTCTTTAATATATTTATAAATGATTTAGAGATGGGCGTAACTAGCGAGGTAATTAAATTTGCTGATAACACAAAGTTATTCAAAGTGGTTAATTCGCGAGAGGATTGTGGAAAAATTACAGAAGGACCTTACGAGACTGGGAGACTGGGCGGCTAAATGGCAGATGACGTTTAATGTGAGCAAGTGTAAGGTGATGCATGTGGGAAAAAAGAACCTGAATTATAGCTACGTCATGCAAGGTTCCATGTTAGGAGTTACGGACCAAGAAAGGGATCTGGGTGTCGTCGTTGATGATACACTGAAACCTGCTCAGTGTGCTGCTGTGGCTAGGAAAGTGAATAGAATGTTGGGTATTGTTAGGAAAGGTATGGAAAACAGGTGTGAGGATGTTATAATGCCATTGTATCGCTCCATGGTGCAACCGCACCTTGAATATTGTGTCGAATTCTGGTCACCACATCTCAAGAAAGATATAGTGGAATTGGAAAAGGTGCAGTGAAGGGCGACGAAAATGATAGGGGGGATGGGACGACTTCCCTATGAAAAAAGACTAAGGAGGCTAGGGCTTTTCAGCTTGGAGAAGAGACGGCTGAGGGGAGACATGATAGAGGTATATAAAATAACGAGTGGAGTGGAACAGGTGGATGTGAAGCGTCTGTTCACGTTTTCCAAAAATAGTAGGACTAGGGGGCATGCGATGAAACTACAGTGTAGTACATTTAAAACAAATAGGAGAAACATTTTCTTCACCCAACGCGTAGTTAAACTCTGGAATTCGTTTCTGGAGAACGTGGTGAAGGCGGTTAGCTTGGCAGAGTTTAAAAAGGGTTTGGACGGTTTCCTAAAGGACAAGTCCACAGACTGCTACTAAATGGACTTGGAAACAATCCATAATTTCGGGAATAACATGTATAGAATGTTTGGGAAGCTGCCAGGTGCCTTTGACCTGGATTGGCCGCTGTTGGGGATAGGATGCTGGGCTTGATGGGCCTTTGGTCTTTTCCCAGTATGGCATTACTTAACTGCCTCTGGGCGAGTCTCCCACTCTCCAATTATCCCCAGTGATTTCTAGGTTACTGGAACCACATTCCCAGTGGTCTCACAGTTCCCAGAAAGCACTCATAGACCCCCAATACACAAACCACCAGAATTCTTTATCAGTCAAGACAAACAGGGCGAATAAACAATTATGTTTATTCTCTTAATAAATAAGGAACAGTGGAACAAAATAGTGCAATCGGCAAACAATAACATGTAACTGAAATATGGATCAATTATAACACTAACTAAATCCATACTTCCTAGAAAGTACCTGGGGAGATCTTCAGCTGTCAGAATAAAACCTCTTTTTAATCTTCTCAAATTATTTAAGCCGTAACTCTAACCTTCTTCCTCATTTAACTGACCGGTCTCACTGTTTAATTCCTTCCACTTTGCTACTCTGAGACTGCCAGCCATTCTTTAACAGCCAAGCGACTGCTTGGACATAATTTGCTGTATCTGTCCTCTTACCATTTAGTTATAGATATCTTATTTTCTTTTTCTCCTTTCTGCTGTTCCTGTTTCTACACTGTAAGCCATTACACGGTTCTTACTACCACACTTGCCTGCAGTTTTAATACTTTCTCTAGTATATTTTAATTCCCCTTTATTTAGAAGTTCCCTATTTTTGGCCTGACATCTTCATGGTTGTGGTCATATCTTTCTAACAACCTAATTTATGTTGTGGATTTCCATGTTCTTTGTTCCCGATATTTCTCTACGTTGTCTTCATGTTTGCTGGTCTCTGCTGTCCTCTTGTGGCAAGTATTGAATCTTTTAAAACATTTCTTCTTTCTAAACTTTTTTTGTTGTTTAAGTTCTAGATTTTTTTCTCTTCCGTCCTTATGCCTGCTCTCATTTACTGCAAATTTATCTTTCAACTTATTTCTTTTCTCTGACTCTATCTTATATTACTTTGTTAGTTCAAGATTTTCAGCTGATCTTTTGCTGACAGACCAAACCTTTCTTGTTACCTGCATGCAGTAATACCCAAATTTATATTTTGATTTTTATATTACATTAGCAATACATTTTTATTCTGATTGATTAATGCATTTTGGTTTTTAGTCCTGCTAAATTGAGCCTCTGTGACAACTTGTTTTAAAGTTTGGTTCATTAGTCCAAATTTCCCCACTTTTATTGTCTTGGCATTTTGGGGTTTTTTAAATTGTTGTGCCGATAAGTTCTTATAATAATTATCCCAGTAAGGATGGGGCTTTAAGACGTTTTAACTGCTTGAGTTGGGTTTAGAACTAAAGCACGACAGTGCCCCCTTTTCAAATTTATCATTTTATTGTCCACTGTTAGTGTGTGACTGCGGGTCCCCGTTGGACAAAACCACTCTTCTATTCAGACTTTTCTCGCAGGATTTCTGAATAGTTGGGGGGTATAGGTATTCTCCGTTTGTGAGTTTCCCCCTGGTTGAAGTTGGCGTTACTCCCAGGGTTCCAGTAGAAGTGGGGTACTCCTGACTGCCAGTAGAAGTGGTGCACTCCTGGTTGGAAGACATATCGTTGAAGAGTGGTAAGTATATGATTCCCTTTAATTTTTATTTGTATTTACATATATGTTTAGGTATAGCACTATTCTAGATTAGTTTCTATAGTCTCAACTGTACTCTGTTATACTTGTAGTACACTATACTTATAGTACGTACACACTGACCCTTACACTTTGACCACTATGTCCACACCTTTGGACAAGGTTTTAAACTTCTTTCCCTCAGAGAATAAAGATCTAACACATATTTGTGAGAAATGGCATAACCGTTGGAACAAAAAACGATAAGGATTTAAATTGGCCTATTTCTGGTTCTTTCCAGCCTGAAAAGTTAAGGGCCTTAATTGCTTACAATGATTCCCATAAACCTGGGTAATCCAGATCCAAACAGATTGACGCAATAAATTCATTTATTCTCATTGCAGAATGCAATACAGATTTTAAATCTCTACCTGACTCCCACATACTTGCCTCCACAAACGGAAGCAGCCACCCCCAGTGCCCCTCCTTCATACGAGTCAGCACTCTCCTCTGCCCCTACCAAGTTGTTGACCTGCGGCACTGCTGTTGGCTATACAACTATACCCCCAGGCTACTGTGACCGACCTTTGGACACAATGCCAATGCTGATAGATTTGAAACCGGCTTCTTCTCCATTACCAGTCCAATCTATCACGCTTGATAGCCCCACTGCAGTACACATCTCTGGCACTGTAGATTTATGTCCACTTCCTTCCCAATTGGAGCCCACCGGCTCTGTCGCTGCTAAACTTGTTCCCAGGGCTGGTTTGCTGCCCGCTGCTACTGGATCTCTGTATCCCTCTGCTGAACTCATTTCGGCATTACAAGACCAGAAACCTCCTGTAGAATTGAAGGATCAGAAACCTCCGCAGGAGACATTATTTGTACCTGTTAAGTCAGACTGCCAAAATAACCCTCCTGCTCCCCCCTGTCTCCTCATATCCTCCTGTTCCCTCTTTTCAGGAGTTGCAGAAAATGGGATGGATATAACCATCCTCTGGTCCAGCTGCCCTGGGCAATCCTATCACTTTCCCTATCCCCAAATTCCCCAGTAAGCCTGACCGTCAACTGGCTTTGTCTCTCCTACAAGACTCGCAATCCGTACCTTCTGGTACAGAACCGCAACCCAACCTTTCTGCACCACGCGTCTCTCTTTACTCCATTCCCTCTGTCCAGGAGTTACAACAGATGGGGTGGGTAAAATCATCCTCTGGTACATGTAACCCTCTCCCTATCTCTTCCCTCGGTTCCACCATCCTCCATCTAACCAGTCCCCACCTGTTAATACTGCCCAAGTTCTTCCAGATTGGCTAAACTTGGGTGCCCGTCCAAAGGTTCAGAGCCTACCTTCTATTCGCCCAACCAGCCCTTCCTTGGCTGATGAACAACTTGGTTTTCTTAAGCTGCCTCTACTATCTACTTTTAAGCGTGAACTCCGGTTTGAGAGACGCGCTGCTCTCAATGAGCCCTCACCTGTGCAGCTATTTGCTTCAAAAGGTGGCCCCCCAATGAAGTTAGATGGCGCCCCGACCCTCGGTCCCGTGTTTACGTCCCTACATGCTGTGCATTCCCAGCTTGTCGACCTCCATGCAGACATTTTGAACTTCCAAAAGTCTCACACTCTTGCTCCACCAGCACAAAAACTGAGGGAGAATTTACAGTTAGACCACATTCCAGCTCAAGTGGCTCAAGAAATCCGTGATAATCTATCTTATGTCTCGCGTGGACTTCAGACATTGCAAAAGTCTATGTACCACGATCCGCAACACACCTCCATTGCCAACAACACTAGGCATAGAAATCCTAAAAGTTACCTAGAACCTGATGGTTCTGCTCATTGCCTTGCTGTTGTTACTCCCCCACTTCAAGTGCCCAATAATCCCGGTGCACCTGATGAATATGTTGCCCAACAGGAAAATTACTGAGAGTACACCCAACCCTGGGCTTATTATTTGGCAGGCTGGTCCGAGACTCTTGCTCCTCAGTCTGCCCTCTTTCCCCTTCATGGTTCCCTGGCAACTGACAAGTTATTGTTAGCCTACAACCTTATCTTCGATCATCCTGATCCTACCTGGCCCCACAGAACTAAAACGTATCTGAACGAAGGTCTCCAAGTTTGGAAAAAATATGAAAATCAGTTCGCCCCGGCTGCCAGCACTACTGCTGGGGCTGTCAAACTCATTCCACTATTGAAGTATCTGCTGGTGTGCCCCACACCAAATACACCCCTTACTCTGCAGTTGAGCTCAATAGTTTGGTACAACAGTTGCCTGACATTTCTGCAGGAGGTAATAAATGGCTTCGCAAATTCCAAGAATACACACTTGACACAATACAAGCTGTAGGTGATATGAAAGCCCTACTAGCCCGTACCCCTTATGCTAATGTGGGCGACTTGGTCACACAAGCTGGATATGCCAATATGGTTACTGATTGCCAATATGATGGCGACCTTCTTACCTCTATTCAAGTGAAACTGTTTGTGGCTATCCGCACTGCGTTTCCTCCCCATAAGGACCTCTCAGTCCTAACATCAAAGCGGTGGGTTCCAGACTCTGAATCCATAGACACTTACATTCTTATAATGCAGCAGCTATATAGAGATGAAACAGGAGGGATTTGATGCTAAAAATGCTCTCCATGTTTTTTATCACCTCTTAAAAGAAACCCTGCCTTCCAAAGTTAAGGAGGGTCTTGACAACACTGTGGGTTTACCCCATAAGCTATGGGCCGAAATGAAAGATCACATTCTGCACCACTGCAGAATTCTCATTAAAAACAAACAAAATGAGGACCACAAAGAGAAAACTACACGCCACAGTCTCATGTGTATGAAAATAGCTAAATTGAAGCATGAGCAGAATGAGAAGGCTTCACTGCCCACCCCTTCCTCCTCTAGCTGTAGTTCCCCCATGTCTTCGCCAGTATATCCAGCTAACCCAGAGTCCTACTCGGACCTACGAGACCATTCCTCATCCTCTAGCTTATCCTCCTCACCAGAGTTCCAGGACCCTCCCACTAACTATCGTCCAGAGTGTTCTGATTTTCCCTTTTGTGGAAAACATGACCCCCGGAGTTTCACTATGTACTCTGCTAATCGTAATAATAATAATGTCAGAGGATGGCAGCCCCAAAGGGGCTACCAAAGAGGTCCCGCAGATAATGCTCATGCCAGAACGGTAGAGCAGGCTTCGCTGCCCTACAGTTCACACCGGAAGAGGATATACTTGATTCGGTGCAATTTAGACTACCTGATTGTTACGTTCCTCACCTGGTTCCAGGCCTGCGCGGCCGGTTCGGCAGAGCTAATCGGCTATCTTGGTGGTGTTTCACCAGGATAGGTTGGCCATCTTGGGATGGGCATCTTAGCTTGTGGCAGCCATCTTGGGGTTGGCCGGCTGCAGGAAGGAAGCCCATATTTGGCTGTTGGGTTTCTCTGCTGATGGGGGCAGCCATCTTGATTCAGCTGCACATGTTTAGGATTGATTCCTGCTCTATTTAAAGCCCTGCCTCCAGTCCTTTGTTGCTTCGGCCTCAATTGTTCTGAGGAGTTGCTGTCAGAGTGCTGTTCGCCGACTAACGTCTGTTCCTGTTTTCCTGTGTACTGGACCTGGGCTAGTTTTCTCGGATATTGTTTGTTTGCTGCCTGCCTTGACCCTGGACTGATTTTGACTATTCTTTGCCTGTTGGAGTACTAGTTCTGGACTGTGTCTGTTTCCTGCCAGCCTGGTCAGCGGCTGTGCAACCCCGCCGGTTCCACAAGTCCTGGTGGCCACCTGCAGCTGGGAGCTCAACTCCTGGTGAACAGTGGTCGCTTCCCAGGTGAAGCTAGGGGTTGTCTGGCTGCCTGACCGAGTGCGGTGTCACTCCATCTCTGCCGTGCTCAGTCGGGGCACAGGGGCTCACTACTACTGGGTTATAACAGTAGACCGAAGCCATGAGCTCACCAGACGGTTCCGAGCTTCCTAAGCTGGCTCAAGCGGTACAGGAGCAGCAAGCACAAATAGCATGATTGACCAGTGTGCTGCAGAACATCTGCAATCAACTTGCAGCAGGCCGCTACGGGTCCGCCAGGATCTAGAGCGGAGGCTTCCACTGCACGTCTGCTTCTCCCAGAGCCACCGCATTTTGTTGGGACCCCGGCAGCCTGCAGGGGGCTCCTTAATCAATGTCAGATCTTGTTTGAATTACAGCCGGAGGCTTTTCCATCTGACAGAATTAAAGTAACATATTATTTCCCTGTTGTCCGGGGCCGCATTGGCTTGGGCGTCTCCGTTGTGGGAACAGCGGAGTCCGATACTGATTAACCTGGAGGAGTTCTTGCAGCAGTTCAGGATGGTGTTTGACGTACCTTGCCAGCTGGAAACTTCACAGTAGATATTTTTTCTACAGATAATTCCATATTATCTGTTTAAAATTCCACCTTGAGCAACATCCTTCCTACTGACAATCATACATTTTGTCCTACCTTTACTGAGAATTTTACCCTTTCTAATACCGTCCCTGTTGATAACTTCACTGAGACTGCTACCCTTCATACTGAAAATCTTACTTTGCCTGGACACTTCCCTGCTCCTACCAGACTTTTTCCTACCCCTACCAAAAATTCTTTCTTGACTGATATCTTGCCTACTGAAAATTCCACCTTGCCAGAATAAGTTTTTCTTCTTTGTGGATTAATGAGTGACCCAGTGCGACCTATCTCTGATAATCCCCCTGGACTTGAACATTTGGGAAATTGTTATTGAATTTCTTACTATTCTTTCTCTTATTCTTTCTATAATCTTTGCTCTTGTCTGGTTTCTGTACTTTCACCAACACATTCAATACTATCCTGCTTATTTTCGAAAGAGAAATACTCCTATAGTGCGACCTAAATTGGGAGATAGACGTTTATCTCACAAAAACGATTAAATCAGTATAATGGAAACAAAACTTTAAGTGCGCCCGTTTCGCTCGTACGCTCAGATACAAATGCCCAAATAAGGGGCGTGTCGGGGGCGTGTTAAGGGCGGTGTTACGAGGTGGGCGTCTACAACGTATAACGGATAGCGAAATGACTTAGGGTGGGTGCGAACATGGGCGTCATTGCTTAGACCCGAAATAAAAGCGACCAGAGCAAGGGGGAAATCGTCTTTAGACCCATTAGCGATTGTGTGCAGTTGGAGAGTGGCGCGATCGGTGTTGGGAGAGCTGAATTGGTGGTTGCAGAGAAAGCTGAGTGTGTGGAGTACCTGTAACGTTCGTCTGTCTGCCCTAGTCGGAACGTTGTCACCCTCACCTGCCTCTTTTGTATCTTACCTTTTGACCTTTCCCTACTCCTCCTCCTTGCTCTATCGGTCCCTTCCCCCTATCCATCTCCATTCACTGTTCCCACGTGTATATTGTATTGCCTGACTTCCCTTTGTCTCTGTGTTCCCTGTACTGTTTGGGGAGTGACTGGCCAGAGGGTGTGTTTGGAGTGAGATTCTGTGTGCTGCTGTTGTTTCAGTACTACTACTAATACTTGCACTGGTGGGGAAATGGATGCACTAAATTCACTGGTGGCTTCCATGTTAGAGGAATAGGCCACACACCGCAGGAGCTATTCACGGCCCCGAGTGTTCAGGCCCCGCACCACCTTCCTACAACTCACTGACCAGCAGTGTCTGACAAGGTTCAGGTTTGATAAGGCGACCATTGTGCAGCTTTGTGAGCAGCTGAAACCCCTCCTTCAGCCCCAGACCCATAGGAATAACCCCATCCCTGTCCACCTCAAAGTCACTGCCTCTCTCTCTGTCCTGGCCACTGGGAGTTTTCAATCCGTATTAGCTGCTAACACAGGGCTCACCCAGGCTTCTATTTCACACTGTCTCACCCAGTTCCTGGATGCCTTTCTAACTCACACCTCTCACTACATCACTTCCCCCCCCCCCCCCCCCCCCCAGGCCCTGCATAACAACATGCTGTTGCTAGATTCCCCTCGGTCATAGGTGTGATTGACTGCACACACGTCCCACTCAGGCCCCCCTGGCCACATGAAGCCACATACAGGAAGGCATTTTATTCGATGAACATGCAAGTTGTGTGTGATGCCCAGGGGGAGATATTAGACGTGTGTGCCAGGTACCCCGGTTCCACCCACGATGCCTACATCTTACAGCACTCGGGCATCTTCCGCAGGTTTGAGCGAGGGGAGTTCACCGGTGGATGGCTACTAGGTAAGTGCAACATGGATGTACCCATACTATATCTCCTCCACTGGCCAACCCTCCGCCCTGCCTTCCTCCACCTCACTCCACAACCCACTATCCTAATCCCCCCTCCCCCCCTGTACCTGGTCCAAGCAATACACATTCATCTATTTCATTCTGCTTCTCTCCAAAGGTGACCGAGGCTACCCGCAGAGGACATGGCTCATGACCCCCCGTGGTGCATCCACAACCAGGGGCAGAAGAAACCTACAACAGGAGGCATCGGAGCACCCGGGGGATTATTGAGTGGACCTTTGGCTTCTTGAAAAACCGGTTCCACTGTCTGGACCGGTCTGGAGGATAGCTGCTCTACAGTCCAGAAAAGGTGGCCAAGATCTTTGTGGCGTGCTGCATGCTGCACAATTTGGCCCAGCGCAGAGGACAGGCCCTCCCAGAGGAGCCACAGCAACCAGAGGAGGCCCCAGATGAGCAGGAAGAGGAGCCCCCTCTACCCCCAGCCCACAGAGCAGAGCTCACTGCTTACCAGCTTGGCGTCAGAGCCAGACAAAGACTCATTGAAACAAGTTTTGTGTGAAAGTAAGTGCACATTTATTTGTAATACTCACATAAGTGTTACCATCACATCACACCCATCACCACCACCACCACCACCACCCACCAACCCTCACCCTCCAGCATGTGCCATCACTTTCCCCGGCCCCTCCCCCGTCCCCTCTTACCCCTCCCACGGACTTCCTTTGCAGCTGGTGCTGCAGGGGAAGTCTGTTCAGACTCCTCCGATGGGCTACTCCTACTGTCCTCCTCCGTATCCACACAGCAGCCTGCGGCTTCGGCTGCGCTGTGGAAATCCGGCCACCTTGTTGGCTGTAGCCTGGCCACAGGACCCAGAATGGGAGCTGGTTTGGTGGGTGCTGCACTAGTGGCTGTGGAGGCGCCCGATCTCAAGGCCCACCTCTTAGCTGGTGGTGGTTGCTGCCCACTGGAGGAGGAAGTGGATGGCAGGTCTTGCTGCACCACCACCGGTGGAGTAGGTGCTGTGACCTGAGGGCGCAGGCCTTCAATGCTGTGCTGCAGCTGTTCCAGTTGCTGGAGCACCTCATGGTGGGCTTGGCGCTGCGCCTGGAGCAGTTCCTGGTGGGCTTGGCGCTGCGCCTGCAGTGCTTCCCGCTGCAGCTCTAATTTTTGTTGTCGGTACTCCTCCAAGCCCACATTGTGCCGCAGCAAATCAGTGGCCAGCCGCAGGAGTTGCCTCCTTTGGCTGGAGGGCCTCTGGCGAGGAGCTGGCCCCCTATATGCATCCTCCGCATCAGAAAACTCAACTGGTGGTGGAGGTGCCGCCTCTGCCGGTGGTGCTGGTGGAGGTTGGGCCTCTAGTGCTGGTTCTGCTGGTGGTGGAGGTAGAGGGTGCTCTGGTGCAGGTGGTGGAGGTAGAGGCTGCAATGGTGCAGGTGGTGGTGGTGGTGGTGGTAGAGGCTGGACTGCTGCTGCAGGCGGTGGAGGTTGAGGCTGTCCTGCTGGTGTAGGCCTTTGTTGTGATTGGAGGCCACTAGGGCCAGCCTCATCAGAGTCATCACCTGTATAGCACAAGGGTGAGGAAGTGTGTTGGTGAAAATAACCCACTTTTGTCTTTCAGCATTCATCTACATAGCCCCACACTTGATGACACTGCAAAGAGATGGTGAGGAGGATTGGGTTTGAGACCCATGTGAACGACAGCCCCACAGGCAGCTGGGTACAGCTGGTGGACGGACAGCCAAGACAAGGACACCGCTCACAACTTTGTGGACCTGGACAAGCTGTTTGTTGTATATTAGTTAAAGTGAAGGACATTTGAGCGTGTCTTGTGTTACTACTGACTTGGTACACTGCCTAGAACTGCTTTATGACCCCGATTACAGGCTCCTTAAGTTGCATGTTGTAAAGAGTATGTAGGCAGCTCTGGGGGACAGAAAGAAAAGAGGAGAGCAAGAAACTACAACTACCCGCATGCCTCAGGGGAACCCTGGGCTAAGCAAGAATACCCCCGTTACAGGCAGGCATCCCCCAAGAAAGAACCCGAAATAAGGAACTACAACTCCCAGCATGCCCAAAGGGAACGTGGGGATAAGAGAAACTATGTGCATTCCCATGAGTCACCAGAGGAGGGCCGCAGGGGAAGGAATAAGGCGAATTCTCCAACCTGGTGGAAGAGGTGGTGGAACAGGGGGGTGGAGAAAGAGGAGACACCAAAGAGCTTTAATGAAAGAAAGGGTGAGCAGCTGGGAGAAGGGCGGGGTGAAGAGAATATGGATTGGGCTCCTGAGGAGAGAGAGGAGGAGAGTGGGCCTTGCCCTATGGAGTTAACTGAACCGGAGAGCGCCCTAGAAGAACCGATGGACTTTTCAGCTCTGGCTCAGCGAAAGCCAAGAGAGTAGCGTGGCCAAGCCGGGTCAAGCGGGAAGAGGTCAGGTAGGAGTATGACTGACCAAGAGGGTGGGACCCTAGGCTTTGAGCCCGCGCAAAGCCATTATTGAGCTGTGTTTTGAAGCTTGGCTAAAATTGAACTGTGTTTTGAAAGCCTAGCTGAATTGAGCTGTGTTTTGAAGCTTGGCTAAAATTGAACTGTGTTTTTGAAAGCCTAGCTGAACTGAGCTGTGTTTTGAAGCTTGGCTAAAATTGAACTGTGTTTGGAAACCAGGGCTGAAGTGCGCCTGGGGTTTTTTTTTTCTTTTTCCCTGCTACTCTCCAGGGGACCGGGAGAGAAAGCAGCGGTTGAAGCCTGCCCTGGTGTAGCATTATTTGTTGTTTTGGAGAAGCAATTGAGAGAAGGAGGGACGTTCCTCCTATTCAATAAAAAGCTTCATTATATTTGTTATTGAGAAAAAGGGGAGCCATACAGGAGTGTGTTTTTTTTTGGTTTGGCTTTTTCTTGGAAGAGCTGCAACCCAGGAGAAAAGAGGATCCACTTTACAATGTATGTGGCCCACACTAACTAGAGCACAAAGGTGACAGAAGGAAATAGGCACATTTTGGTGATGATGGGAAAATAGGAGGGAGTAGGGAAGGAAGAAGCCCAAAGTTGTGCCACAGAGTAGAGTAGTAACCCACACACCCCCATAGGATAGGAGCCAAGTGTAAAGTATTATTGGAGGTGGTAAGCCCAGTGCAAATAAGCCCTCCCTGGACACCTACATGATATTTCCTCAATATTGGGGGTGCTCAAACACCCACTGAGTCTGCTCCTATGACACACATTAATACTACCACTACTCAGACACCTTACACTGTAATTAAGCTGCACACACAGGACAAGTAAGAGGGAAGCCAATGCCTACGGTAGGAATAGAGAGTAAGGGTACAGAGCAAGTGAGTAGGGGGTAGGAGGTGAGACACCATCATAAAGGTGGGCGTTTATTCCACATACTCCTCCCCCACCTCCCTCCTCCCCCTGGCCCCAACTTGTATAACACAGTGTAGTGCAGCACAACAGATATCCCAACATCATAATGGACAACCTACCTGAGCCCTCAGGCTGGGCCGAGGTGTCAAGGGACCCGATCCCGTGGATGCCCTCCTGGGGTAGCAGGACGTGGACCATCAGCTCCATGGGGGTGAGGTTGGCTGTGTCATGTGCTGTGGGATTGGCCCCAGCCTTCCTCCTCACATCCCTCCTCAGCTTGCGCCACTTGCGCTTACAGTCCTCCACGTCCCTTGCACAGTGGAAGACCGCATTCCTATTCCCACTGCTTGGTGGTCGTAGCCAGTCTCTGCCCTGTGGGAGCAAACAGGTTGGTGTGCCGTTGCTGTATCTCCTGCACCAGGAGCTCCACCTCGGCATCTGAGAAATTACCCTTCTGGGTTGGGGGCTGGCGTGGCGGCATTGTACCAATGGGGTTTCGAAAATACGGAGTGGGTGTTTATATCGTCGCCAGGAATGCCCATTTTGGACGGGGGATAGGCGTGTCTGATATGGACGCTGTAATTTCGATTATACACTTAATTCCTAAATGTGCCCAGCTGAGATAGCGATTTGGAGCTCCTGATTTCGATTATGGGTAGATAACTAGGGGCGTCTCCACCTGCCTTCCCCTTCTTGATTGCCATTTAAACCGCCATTTTATGCGCTGGCAGTTCTGATTCACATGAGTTCTCACGTGTTACCCACATTTATATTAAGGTTTGTGTTTGGCAAGGTATGCTTCGGGACACCTGTGTATTTTGGGGGGTTGTTATTTGTGGTTGCCCTCAGCCCACAACGCTTCCGTATCCATCCTTTGGCCCTCTTCCTGTCTCCCATTCTCTGTGCCTGGTTGTAGCAGGCAGTCTGTGGGAGCTAAGAAATTGCTACAATCGCTCCAAATCAGGCACCCCTCCCTCGGTAAGGGTCATTTCACTGAGGCAGATGTCCAGCTAATGTTCCAGAAGACAGAAACAGACGTTCATGGTAAGCTCTTATTTCTCTGCCACCTCTTCTCTTTCTGCTCATTATCAAGGAGTGTGCATTCACTGTATGTAGTCTGCAGTCATGTCTTAGCTTTCTTTTCTGCAGGTTCCTGTGCACTGGTTGGAGGCCATCAGCCCCATACTGTGTGGTTCTGCCAGGTCCTCAATGCTGTGGGCCAGCTGTTGCAGCTGCTGTATTGGTTCCCGGTAGGTTCAATCCTTTGTTTGTGTGCTGAACCCCAGTCCCCATTTATGAAATGGCCACCCATTCTCACTTTTGATAGGAGAGGGAGGGGGAACTATATAGGCTAATCATGTTTTTAGCACAGTATTGAACACAGTCCTACAAACCTCCATAGTTCTAGAACAACAACATTTCTAACATGTAGGCTGTAAACTAGTTTCAAGGTGGCCACAGGTAATGCCTACTGAGCCCTTAAGACATGGTGGGGGAGAGAGTTTGTGGTAACAGGTCCAAACCCAAATTACCTGCAGGTAGCTACAACCTGATGGCTGCTGTGGCCTAGTGGTTAGATCACCAGCCTTGTAATCACAAGGTTGACGTTTCAATTCCCACTCCTGCCCCTTGTGATCTACAGCAAGCCACCTAACCCTCCATTGGCTCAGGTACAAACTTACAGTCCTCCTAGGACAGGGAAAGACCTGGAATGTAGGTTACCTTGACCTCCTACTTAAAAAAGGTGTGAGCAAACACCAAATAATGAACACCATATTTATTTGTGCCCTTCTGTAACTCTTGTATTATATTGCAACTGTGATGCAGTAAGCCTCCATCTAATGGTTTTCCCATTGTTTTCCCTTTTCTCCTCAGCACTATATACCATTACAGATGCATAGAATGTGAAAAGATGAGGCAGCTGTTTGTAGGTCCTTGGTGGGCCCCCCCACCACCAATTTGGTATGCTTGTGGGTAAGGGTGTCTGGTGATCACACTGAGGACACATCATGTATGTGCTACCTAGGGTTATGTGCAAGAGTGTACTTGGCAGATCACAAGTGCTAGACAACAAATCTATTATTAATGCCACTCTGTGCTGTGGGGCTGTATGGTAAGGGGGAGGGAGAGAGGCTGGATGACCATTTGTGTCCCTCAACAGTAAATAGCCATCCAGCCTCAACAGCCCACCCCCCCTGCACATAGGGCCATGGAGGTTGGAATGAACAGATGGGCTTCTGTATGGGCACCATTATCACAGACATGCATCAGCTTTCTCATTCACACTTCACATTTCATGCAATGCATATTGCTGCCTCCTCTCACATCAACAGCACCATGTGGTTATATGTAATGCACAACGCACACACTGTTAGTTAAAATGTGAAAAATAATCTTTATGTACAGACCCCAACATATTCCCCCCACACCCACCCCTACAAATTCCCCCCCCCCCCCACAAAAATTCCCCAACCCCCCTCCAACATTTCCTCCCCCCCAACATACAAACACCCCACCCACCCAACAACTCCCTCCAAAATACACACTGTCACCCCCTCCCCTCCCCCTCCCCCCCGTCTAGGACGGGTGGCCATGGCCTGTACTCAAGGCCCTCTGTAGCAGGGTAATGAGCAGCAGCAGGACCACCCTAAGTGGGCCCTGCAGCTGCTTATTACTCTGCCGTATGAGTCGTAGCTCCTGCAGCACCTGGTTCTGGCCATCTACCAGGTGCTGCAGGAGGCGCACAACAGTCGCAGGGCCAAGGGCTGGAGGTGGCCCAGGAGACCCAGATGATGGCCCAGGGGATGGAGGTGGCCCAGGCGATGGCGCTGCCTGAGGCGATGGAGCTGCCTCAGGGGATGGAGATGGCCGAGGGGAGGGAGATGGCTCAGACGGAGCTGCAGGTGGGGAGGGGTCCTCCTGAATGTCCTTATCAATGATGAGGACCCCCTCCTCCTCCTCCTGGTGGGCCTCCTGGCCTGGCTCCTCCTCCTCCTCCTCCTCCAGGTGCCCCTCCTGGCCTGCCTCCTCCTCCTTCTCCTCCTCCTCCGAGTCCTCCTCCTGGCCTGGCTCCTCCTCCTGCAGGTGGCCCTCCTCGTCAGCCTGCTCCTCCTGCTGGTGCTGGAGCCCTGTGTATGTAAACAGAGTATGGATGAGATGAGCACATGCAACATGGCTTGCATAGTGCAGTAGCTGGGTGGCCTGAGCCAGGGGATGGGGGAAGGTGTGAGGAGGCGTGGCCTATACCCATGGGGGACTGAGATGCATCAGATGACATGACAGGGAATCCTGGAAGCTGCACTGACACAAAACACACAGGACATGTTGGCAGACCACACTCATTGGGGACCAGCATGTTTGCATTGTGAGATGCGACGAGGGTTTGGTGACCTGTTTTTGTTGTTTTTAATGGGGGGGGGGGGGGGGCGGTGGGAAGGGTGTTTAGCACATTACTTTTATGTGAGGGAGGCCATGACATCCAGTAAAAGTAGGGCCTCAGGCAGGTCTACCAGGACACACTATCCACCCACCCCAGAAAGGGGGAGACTAAAGTGAGGCATGTCATCTCATTCATCTGGGGGGGGGGGGGGGGGGGGATGGTCGTTGGAAGTTGCAGCCACAGTCATGGGAGGGCACCTGCAACCTGCATCCTTGATCTGGGACCAATAAATATGTTATTACTTATTAGATGGCTATTAGCCACATATTGTACAGGACATTTGCATTAATCAATAAATATATTTACAAATCAGTACAGGTGTCCTGTTTTTGAATACTTATGGCGAGCCCTGAGGTGCCGTCGCACTGCCCGGATGAGCTCGGGCCTCTCCCGCCTCACACGGCGGAACCTCCTCCGTAGGGACTCGAGGTCCCGGTGAACGCCGAAGCGTCTGTAAGATATAAGTTTGTAGAGCAGGAGTCAGGGGATGGTCCTTCTTGCCCTCTGCACACACATTCATTTGTTATTCAAATAGCAGAGAGAGGGTCAACACTGTTGGGGGGGGGGGGGGATCACCTCCATTGGTCCACATTCATAGAAGCCACCTTTGTACAATGTTTGGGGGTGCTACCCCCAGTGGAGATCACCCCTCCCTGGATCCATACAAGGCATTTATTCTATATTGGGGGTGCTCAAGCACCCACAGCAGCCACCGAGTTGGCTCCTATGCAGATGATGCCATAGAGGTGGCCATGAGGCCAGAAAGTACCGTTTGTATGCATTATAATTTATGCTTGTAAAACTACTTTATATGTGTTATCATTACCCTGTTATCAAGTATAGTATACGTTTAATTGGTATAATGTTTCCACTATTCCGATGTGTTGTAAGCCACATAGAGCCTGCAAAGAGGGGTGGGAAAATGTGGAGTTCACAGGCAACAAATAATTAAATAAGGAAATACATTATTGTAGGGATGTGGGAATGGTCGTCCTTTCAAGAACATATATTTTATTAGTGATTGTGTATGTACTCTTTATCCTTGCATGCACACTCCAGTTACTGGTTACATTGATGACGGAGCTGTTATATGTGTAGGTACGGGGGGGGGGGGGGGGGTGTATGGGCCAAATACTTACCTTTCAAGCCTGTCCCTAATGCGAGACCAGGTTCTCATGGCCTGTAGCCTGGGGGGCAGGTGGTGGTGGCTGATAAATAGCTGATGGCAGTGCCTTAGGCATAGCCGCACCAGCAGCAGGCTTTCTTCGTGGCCGAAGTTTGGCTCACATCGGTGTGCCATTTTTTCAGGTGTTGGAAAACATGTGCCTTATATAGACGTCCTTGCGTGACGGACGTCGTTTCGTGCACAGCTCCATATATGGATGACCATCCCATATATGGCCCTATCAGCACGTGGACGCCGTCGTAAGCATAGACGTCTTTGACGTGCATGCCTGGTTGTTATGCGTGCGGAACTTGCCTTATATAGATGAGTATGAAGCACCCGACCCTTTTCACATATACACAATATGCATATAGCTGCATGCAGTTCCGGACATCCAGAAAAGGCACATATGAGGAATATTCGGTGGAGCAGCATGATCTTTCTGTAGTTGACATGTATAAACGTTCCTCATATTTTCCCGTACCTGGATGTCCAGAACAGCATGTACTGTACTTGCGGGACACCTATGTACATTCTTTTACACACTTTCTGATTTGGTCGTTTGCACCTGCGATAATCGAACGTGTTAGGGCGCCCAATTTAGTCACGCTTATGCGCTCCTCATTTGGTGGTTTTGCTACAGGGATAATCGATTATCGAAAAATGCCCATACTATTTTCCGATTATACATGCCTGATTTTGGATGTTTTCATAAGGATGTCCTATTGCGTACTTGGACGCCCTTTCGATTATGCCCCTCCTTGTAAGTCATTCGACTTAACCTATAGATTACTGCATGACCAAAGCAGATTCTACCCTACCCTCTCCACTTCCTCTTTGGGACCCTGGCCCTGAAGATAATCCAGCTTGGGACCCCATAACTAGATATCAGATATTGTGTGAGTCACTACTTGATCCTTGGACTATTGGCCCTGACAGACACATAGTTGACATTTTCCCTATATTTCAAGGGAATGCAATTGTAAAAGTAGAACAGACAGATATACCATTAGTTAGGCCAGAGACTGGAGAAGCAGTTGACTTTTGGCTTGTCACATACAACCTAATTCACACTGGTTAGAGACCGTGGTTATTCTTGAGGAAAGTTGGGAATAGACATTTAGAGATATACAGTCTTTTTGATGTTGGTGAGGGGAATCTTGCTGTCATTAGGATCTACCCAGAGTACATCATTGCTTGATGCTAGTTGCTCCATTGAAAGTACCCACAGTACGACCTTAGTGAATGCTTTACCTGCACATATATCTGATTTTTATTGGTTTGGTACTCTTCCTCGCCTCTGTTCTAGTTGAAATCCTGTATCTAATCATCTTTCTGAGGATATTCTCTTTTCAGCGTTTACCCCAAAGTCAGTCTCAGTAACCTTTACCCTGTTACCTAGATGTCCCAGACTGGCTCAGCTATGACGGTCTTCTTCCTACTGTACTACTTTACTATCATTCTTGTACCTTCCATACCCCAGATTATAGGACCTGAGCACTTGATTCCCTACAGGGTGGTGTTAGCCCCTACCAATGAGACAGTTACAGTCACCCTTGATGTCTGTGCCTTCACTAGATGTGGGGAGCTGCCCTACCAAAGGTATTACTCTGCATTTAACATTTACATGTGTCCTTTTGCCTCATGTGGAAGTTGGTCACAGATTTGGTGGCATGCAGGTCACGGTCAATACCAAGGTAATGATAATCCACTCAGGAAAAGTATTACCATTCTAGAGCCAAGAATAGATACCAGTCACTGCCAGATGACTAAATTCAACCCTGTTATCACCTTTCGAGGTGTAACATCAGCTACTTACTGAGCCTATTCCCTTGGAATAGATGCTACAGGAAGGGATCCCATTGCCACATTCCTCATAGTTGCTCCTCCCAAAACTGAGCAGAGCAATCCCCTGATGCCAACCAAGGCTCCAAAAATCAAAATTCCTTACTCAGTGAACACAAATTGTGTATTACATCTCAAAGATTGGGAGCTCCAATGGTAGCTCATTGTAGAGGATTGAACCATACCTTTGATCAATTTAAATGTTGGGTGATTGATTCAGTGACTGCCCACATACAGGGGGGAAATCACACTAGAAGACTCCTCCAGGTTGAGCAAAGATGGATCTACAGATTTTTTTTTTTTGTTATTACATTTGTACCCCGCGCTTTCCCACTCATGGCAGACTCAATGCGGCTTACATACAGGTACTTATTTGTACCTGGGGCAATGGAGGGTTAAGTGACTTGCCCAAAGTCACAAGGAGCTGCCTGTGCCTGTAGTGGGAATTGAACCCAGTTCCCCAGGACCAAAGTCAACCACTCTAACCACTAGGCCACTCCTCCACTCTACAGATTGCATTCCCTGGAGCCCCAGGGATTAAATTTGTCTATACATTGGGCAGCATTTCTTTAATTTCTTTAACTTCCTTTTCAGTCTTTCACAGTGCTACACCAGTGATCTTTAGCTATTTTTGCAATCAGCTGTTTCCCTGAGTCCGTTTGCCATGTCATTATGTTTTTACGTGGCAGGTTTTGATTGGGTGATTTTTCATTTAAATGTAGCCCAGTCCTGTTACTTGGATGTCAACTGATTTAATTTTCAGCAAGGCGGTACTTCATGTTTAACTGCTGTCTACATATTTTGTATATTTTGCATGTTTTATTTAGCAGTTTGTTTGAATTATGATCTTTTTGTTTTTTAGTGTCATCAGTTTTCTTTTGTTCCGCGTTATGGTTCCCTGAGGAAGAATCGGGACCGTCGGAATCTACACGCGAATAGGAACAGATTGGGACTTATGTCATAAAGACAAGATAAGTGGCTTTTGGCACATTTTACACGCGTGCTGGTATTGATTGTCGATGCCTGAATTTACAGCATTGCACTAACAATTTTGGATATATGATTTGAGTATTTGGTGCTATTAAAACAGCATAAAAAATTTTTTAAAAATTTATTTTTTTCATCGGGGGTTTTTTCAGTCAATGATGACTTGTGCGTGCAATAGGTTTCATGTTTAAATAATTGCCGCACTTGTTGAGACTTTTTCCCCCTATGATTTTTTGATATATAGACAGTATTACTCTGCTTGTATTGTATTTTTGATTTTTCAATATTTTAGCAGAAGTGTGGATCTGAATATTATTTTTGTGTCAATAAAATAGGTACCCAATGTTGTACCTTTATCCCCAACAATACTGCTCCAGTTGGGTCAATCACCAGAGCATTACAAGGCCTCACTTCGCTTTCTGAGGAACTGGCTACCAACTCTGGTGTTGACACGTCCTGGACCGGATGGATGGATAAAGCCTTTGGTAAATGGAAGACATTTAGCATCTCAGCAGCAACCACTATCATAGTTGTGATAGCCATCTTCGTACTTGTAGGATGATGTATTATACCTTGTGCTAGAGGATTAGTAGAATGCATAATTGAAACTGCTATACGCAAGAAAGAACCTGCAGGACAATATCCAGCTTATAATCGAAAGAGAAAAATGCCTATATTGCGACCCAAATCGGGAGATGGGCATCTTTCTCCCGTGGGCGCCCAAATCGGTATAATCGAAAGCTGATTTTGGGCGTTTCCAACTGCAATCCGTCACGGAAACGGGTAAAGTTGATGGGGGCGTGTTAGAGGCGTGGTGAAGGCAGAACTGGGGCATGGTTATCGGCCGAGGCGAGATGGGCGTCTTTAGCTGATAATCGAAAAAAAAAAAAAAGGCGTTTTACTGCGATTTTGGGTCACTTTTTTTTGGACCCTTTTTTTTCACGAACAGGTCCTAAAAAAGTGCCCCAACTGACCAGATGACCACTGGAGGGAATCGGGGATGACCTCCCCGGACTCCCCCAGTGGTCACTAACCCCCTCCCACCAAAAAAACCCCACTTTACAAACTTTTTTTCCAGCCTCTATGCCAGCCTCAAATGCCGTACCCACCTCTATGACAGCAGAATGTGTTCTATCCTGTGACAGCCTTTCCCTGGTTCTGATGTGGCTCTCTGGTGAATGTGACACCTTTTCTGTTATGCGCACTGCAGAGTCACATCAGCAATGCATTGTTGTGGGTGTAGGGTATTGGGCTCCGTGATTCCACTAGCTTGTGGCAAATGCTCATGATGTTGGTAGTTGGTAGGCTCTACTCCCATGGTGCTTTTCCCCCTGCTTACTGGGTCAGAGTGTGCCCTGTTTTGTTTCCGGCCATTTTTGTAAGCCAGTTTTAGATCCCTTTCACGTGTTAGCCACGTTACAGAACTTAGTTCTTCCCTTGAATGTGGCTGAAAGAGGGCATTGTACAGCATTCTGCCAGCTCTGACCTACTGCTCATCTCAGTACCAGGGAGACTCGTTGCCAGTGGGGCACAACCTCTGATCTGCAGTTAACTGTGAGTAAGTGTGCTTATTCCAATAAAGGACGTTTTCGGAGAGATTAGTCTCCAGGTGTCAACTGGTGTGCCAATGTTATATAGCAGCAGCCAGTCCTAGAGGCTTGCGTGTATGCAGGTCCCTGGAGCACTTTTAGTGGGTACCGCAGTGCACTTCAGCCAGGCGGATCCAGGCCCATCCCCCCCTACCTGTAACACTTGTGCTGGTAAATGGGAGGCCTGCAAAACCCACTGTACCCACATGTAGGTGCCCCCTTCACCCCTAAGAGCTATGGTAGTGTTGTACATTTGTGGGTAGTGGGTTTTGGGGGAGGGGGTTGGGTGCTCAGCACCCGTGGTAAGGGATCTATGCATGTGGGAGCGTTGTCTGAAGTCCACCACACTGACCTCTAGGGTGGCCAGTTGGTGTTCTGGCATGTCAGGGGGGGCGAGAGTACTACAAATCGTGGCCCCTCCCACAACCAAATGGCTCAGATTAGGACGTTTTTGAGCTGGGTGTTTTTAGTTTCCATTATCGCTAAAAAAAACAAACGCCCAGCTGAAAAACGTCCATTTTTTTCGAAAATACGGTCTGTCCCGCCTCTTCACGTACCCGTTTTCGGACATAGACGCCCATGGAGATAGGCGTTCGCGTTTGATTATGTCCCTCCACGTCTTGTATGAAAATCTCATAATAAAAGTTGCTGAAGGGACAGAAACATTAGATTATCTCCCTATGCACTTTTCAAGAAGCTTTGCAGCAGAAGGACCAGCTACTATTTAGTAGTATTATACTCATGATTAAGTACTAAGCAATGCTAATCAATATGTAACTTGCAATAATATGTATTAGCCAGCTTCAGGCAAAAATGTTATATTCAGATAAAGATTTTATAAGTATATTAATCACATTTATATCATATGTAATCAAATTATAGGTTAATAGATTTTTATAGGCAGACCCATCTGCATAACTCTCTGCAGGTTTGACAAGGCCCCAAGAGGGGTGTGGGCAGATATCACCTTGGGTTGGTTAGTTTAAGGGGATACCTCATAAAACTAGGCCTATATCTTCTCATTGTGGCTTAAGTCCACCCCAATGCCAAAGCCTTGAGAACGGTAATCTACACCCTACCTCTAAGTGCCCTCCGGAAAGGATGGCTATTATTCATAGGCCCAATTACTTGTGCTGGCCCCATCTATGGGCCCAGCAAGAGGGGAGATGTAGAAAAGTGATGCAGTTTGCTGCCTTTTGGGGAACGACAGGCCAAGAAAGGCAGCAGGCCCTTAATAAAAATCCATAACTCAAGAGATTATAACAGATTGCAACAATATGTTTGTGACTGGTTTGTGACAGTTACAGTTGCTGAAACTAGGGGCTGATGAAAGAGTGGACAAACAAGATGCAAAATACCAGGTGCAGGCCAAAACGAGAAGTTGGCAGTTAAATGGACGTCAGAAGGCCAGGCGCAGAGGGAAAAACAGGGGCTTTTTGGGCATTTGTGAAATCTGTGGTTAGGGATGCAATAAATGGTCAGAAAAATTAGATGGAAACATGTTTACAAGAAATTGAAGCTAATAGGAAAATGATGTTAGCTTTTAGAGTATTTAAGTAACTGTCAGCTCAGATGGCAGGGGAGTATCTTTGACATGTAAGACCTGGCTGACCACTCTGTCGGATCTCCCATAAGAATATGTCTATATTCTTATAATTCACCTGTACTCCTTGCTTGGGTAAGTTAATAAACTTTTGAAAAACCTTATCTCTAAATCTGTTTATTACTTCTGGTCTGTCTGCCTGTTTGGTAAGAGCAAGTGCACAGCTCTGCTGAATTAGGGAGTCAGTAAAAGATTAATTGCAGCCTGGGATTCCCACTCCTTATTCACAGAAGCTGGTCTCCTGTGATTTAGGGTCTGGAAATACCTGAATTTTGAACAACCCTTAGTTCCACATTTTTTTAAACTGGAAAATGACATGCTGAATGAAAAGAGCATTAAAATTCATGAAAAAAAAAAAATGGGAATGGTAATGATGACAACCATACACAAAATTAACTTTGAAACACAGCAACATATCTTCTTTGCCATGTTATGAAATATGACCACATTTCCCCACTTTTCCTGTGACATCACTGGCTCCCCATTAAGTTTTGAATTCATTTTAAAATTCTAGTGCTAACTCACAACCACAATGGCCAGGAGTAAGTGGGCAACACTCCTGCCCATTTCCCCACTGGACCACCAGGGAAGAGTTGAAGGTAGGGGCTTATTGTTCTGGGGGGGATGGGGAGGTAGGGAGGGGGATCTAGTGGGAGAGTCTTTTCTTTGATTCTGGGGAGTGGGGGTAGGGTGGGAAGGGGAGTGGACTTCAAAAGGAGGCAAATCTTGTGCAGGGCCCGGTTGATATTCACCCAAGACCCGCATAATCTCCAGTGGCTAGCATCTGAAAAATTAGCCCTGGATATTCAATGCTGGTGGTTGGATATAGCCTGGTAGTGAATATCTGGGGTTAATTTGCCCATGGCCATCAGCATTTAAAACAAACCCTGACCACCATGGGCTGAATATTGATCCATCAGCCTTTTTCATTCTGGCACTCATGCTTTGAAACCTTCTGCAACCCCCCCCCCCCCCCCCCCCCCCATTCAACGTGAACCATCACTTCCTATAGACTCACTTTTTTACCCAGGCCTTCAGTGGTGCTTACGACATGGTTAGAGATGGCCATGTGGTCAGGTTCTGCTTTTTCTTTTTCTGTCTACTTATTCTTTTATTCATTTCACACTCTTATTTTACTGTCCATGAAATGGCGTTCCTTTCTATTTATGAATTTATATTGTAAACTGCTTTGTTTTGAGCCCAAGAAAGGTGATTTATAAAATGAAATAAATATAAACATAAACTAATAAAGGTAACAGGTAGTTTCTGAAAATAATTTGTACAGCACAGGAGTAAGGGAAGGAAGTGTTTTAAGGAACACAGCACAAATGTATCCTGATGATAGTAATGACAATTTACCACTAGATGGTGCTCCAATCACAATAATAATGTGAAACCAAAGTAACCACAAAAAAAATTGGTAAACATTTTCTGTCAATGGAGTCATGAAGTTTTGTTTATCATATGCTGGTCTAAAAAGAGGTATAATAAGCAACTTCTACATTTTAGAACCAGGTATTGCAGGCTCAGTATATTCTAGTATCTTAGAAATGAACTACTATCACCTGTGATGAATATACTGGGAGACAGGGCCGTGCCAAGGGTCTCTGGTGCCCCCCTGCAGACTATTAGTTGGTGCCCCCCCCCCCCCCCCGGTCTCGCTTCTTCATTAGATGTTTCTCCATTGCTACCTGTCTTTCCTTTAGACTGAAAACTACAGGCCCAGCCAGACCTGACAAAAGGGTGTACCACACCCTTCAATGTCAAGCATATATTAGAAGACTGTAAATTAGCTTACACGGGAAAGCAGTTTAAAAAAAATAAACACAATTCCTGCTGTTTCTTAACACTGCTCTCCAGAGAAAGCACTGCCTTTATAAAGAGGCTTTTCAGTGGGACTTAGAGGCAGATGCAGCAACCAAACGTAAAAAAATCTAAATCGTTAAAGTCCCTAACGATTTTAAAATAACGAAAAATGCACCAAAAAAAAAAAGTCACACATGCTGAGATCGGTATTGAAACATACAATGTATCAAAGAATCACAATACACATCGTTAATCGGCCCCCAAATCATGCGCAGAGCAGCCAAGCGTTATGTTAGCTGCTCTGCGCATGCCACAAACAGTCAAAACACAGTCAAATCACAAGCACATGGCTCCCAAATCAAAACAAAAAAAAAGGGTCGGGAGGGGGCAAGGGCGCAGGTTACTGACGTCAGACAGGGGCGGGCGCAGCAGGAGAAAGACGCGCCATCGAAGCTGGGCGAAGGCAGGCATCAGTTGTCTTCTTGCCCGTGCAGCGCCTTCGGACAGAGGAGAGAGGCGCTGCACGGGCCCGGTAAGAGGGAGGGGGGCCCGATGGAGGAGGGGAATGGCGGCGACGACCCCAAAAGGGGGCGGGGCACAGGACGGAGGATGTCGGGAGGCGGAGCTGAGGTGAGAGAGTAGTGAGGAAGGAAGGGGGGCAGGGGCTGCTTGAATTTTGCTTTTTCGGGGTGGGGGAGCGGCGGAAAGTGGGGAGCAGCGGGGGGGGGGGGGGGGGGGGAGGGCAAGGCCGTCTGTACAGGACGCTCCTGATGAGCGCCCTTGCCCCCTCCCGATCCTTTTTTTATTTTTATTTATTTATGTGTTTTCTGACGTCCTTTGGACCAATCACAGCGCTTTTAGCTCTGCTAATGTGCTGGGATTGGCTCAAAGTTTGTTTATTTTTTTACTTAATGATTTTTCCTGGCACAGAGCTGTCCTAACGAGTGGTCCAGACCTCTCGTTAGATTTCCTGCCTTTTTCCTGCGTAAAGGCAATCGGAAAAGGTTAGTGCATGTCGTTTCAATGGGGTTTTCACACTAATTGCTCATCTCCATTCCGTTTTCGTTAGCTGCTGGCTTCCTCAGTAAAAGCCCTTTGATGCATGCAACGGATCAAATTTTCCTCGTTGGACAGTCATTAAAGGCTCATTTAGCTTTAGTGCATCTGCCTCTTAGCCTATTAAAAACTATTAGCATAATTAGGAATGGCCAGCCCTTGTAACTGCAGAGACCTAAGCTTTGAATATGCATGTTCCTGTCTTTGTTACAGTGTGTGTGTGTGTGTGTGTGGGGGGGGGGGGGGGGGTCTCTTCATCTCATTTACACAGTCTGACCTCCCTGGCTCACTGGGAGCCCAGTCTCTTGGAGACTGCTATACATTGCAAAATAAGATAGCAGATGTAAATTCTCAAAGTGGACATATTCCAAACACTAAAATGAAAATAAAACTATTTTTTTCTACCTTTGTTGGCAGGTGACTTTCTTTTTCTGATCATGCTGGCCCAGTATCTGATTCTGTTGCTGGTATCTGTCCTCTTAACTCTGTTTCCAGGGCTTCCTTTCCACTGTATGTTTCCCTCATTGATAAGTCTCTGACTCTAAAGTTTAGCAATTTCATTAAAGCAAAATGTATTTTCAAATATCACAAACTCTCCCTATCCAAGCAGAATGTTTTATATAAAAACAAACACACAAAAAAAGCAATCAGATTTTTACTTACCAGCTATTCTACACTATACGTCAGCTAAACTTCCTCTTTGAACCTCAGCCAATTAAATGGATTCTAGCTGTAGCTATGATAATTATGTACACATCATTGCAGTCATACCCTCCTCTCAGTGTACATGCTCAAAAAACAAAAACTTTGAACCACTTACAGATAACAATTACACTATTTATTTTTTATTTCTCCCCAGTCTCACTTGCACACCTGCCTCCAAACCTGTTCTCTTTAATTTGAATGTTGTTCCAGCTCACCCTGAATGAAAGTTGTTCACACACCAAAGCCATAAATAGCTGCTGGTTGTATTCTTTGAAGCAGCTTTAGCAGAGCAGCTTCAAAGCCCTGCTGGGCTACCTTCACTTCCTGATGCGGGAAGGGCAGGGGAGAGAGGAGAATCACAACTTCAGGTAAAAGATTTTGCAAGTGAGTGGCGCCCCCTCCTGCATTGCTTACCTCGCTTACCGTGTCGGCACGGCCCTGCTGGGAGATCCCCTATATATTGAAAGCTGTAAGAAAAACTTGGCATGCATTTACCAAACTCAGGGTGTGCAAAATTTCAAAAAAACTCTTTTTTCTCTTGTAAATAGCCAAAATTGCTCCACCGCACATAAAACTATGCTAAATGGAACCATGCACACCCTTGTCATATACAGAGTGGTTCATTTTTCTAACACCTGTTTCCATAAGTAAAGTTCTGGTTTACCCATGGAAATGACTTTGAAAAATTCTCTCTAAATATACATAATCATCATGAGACACATTTTGAAATGTGAATAGTGATTCCATACAACCATTTCTGTTTGCAGATATTGAGGTCAATTTGCTAAATTGTGCTGATGTTTGCAAGAGGATTAATACTATTGGAGAGGTGTATTTAAGAGGACAATATGCATCACAACACATAGGGATCAATTTTCAAAGGAAGTTATACATTTACCTGCAGCAGGACAATGTATAAATTCATTAGCTGTAGATATTCAAATCCTATTTGGATAGTGACAGGGTGAAAATATGTTTCACTATCCCATCACTAACACCAATGGCGTAAATCTAAACTCCTGCTTCCTTTGTCTCACTGCAAAGATTCAGCTTCTCATTATAGGCAGTTTGTAGCAGAAAGTCCTTGATATCAAGTCCTCTCCTCACTCTTCTCCCTTTTCTGAATTCAAATATCTTTATTCAATTATTAACAAAAAGAAAAGTGAATAAAGTCAACAGCAAATAACACAATACCATCCAAGCAAGCAAACCAATTTACATACCATTCATATAGTTATCCAGTAATTCCCACTTAACCTTACCCAATATCCTTTTGTCCTCAGCTTCCTTTTCATATCTACAATACAAGCAGACTGTGCTTCACCACTGAGCTCTAGTATGCACTAACAGATCCTTCCAATGACTAAAGATCAATTTAAGTGCTATAGCAAGCAAAAAAATCCAGAAGTTCTCATTACTTCGTGGAAATGAGCCTTCCAGACCACCAGACTTAAAAAATTAAATCTTATAGGTCAAACTCTTTGATATGTGCAACAGTTTGATTCTATCCCACTCTTCAGTCCAATATGCCCACAAATTGGGACAGGGGTACAACATATGTTCATAGGTTCTGATTGCCGCCTTGCTTATCCAGCATATAAAAACCATCACTCGACCCTACCTGCCCCTCCAACTATCGCCCCATCTCTCTCCTACCCTTCCTCTCCAAAATACTTGAGCGCGCCGTTCACAGCCGCTGTTTTGATTTTCTCTCCTCTCATGCCATCCTCGACCCACTCCAATCCGGTTTCTGCCCTCTCCACTCGACAGAAACAGCACTCTCTAAAGTCTACAATGACCTGCCCCTGGCCAAATCCAGAGGGCACTACTCCATCCTCATCCTCCTCGATCTTTCTGCCGCTTTTGACACTGTCAATCACGATTTACTTCTCGCCACACTGGCCTCATTTGGGTTCCAGGGCTCTGTGCTCTCCTGGTTCTCCTCCTATCTCTCCCACCGCACATTCAGGGTGCACTCTCATGGATCTTCCTCCACTCCCATCCCGCTATCTGTTGGAGTTCCCCAGGGATCTGTTCTTGGACCCCTTCTCTTCTCTATCTACACCTCTTCCCTAGGCTCACTGATCTCATCTCATGGCTTCCAGTATCATCTTTACGCTGATGACACCCAACTCTATCTCTCCACACCAGACATCACCGCAGAGACCCAGGCCAAGGTATCGGCCTGCCTATCCGACATTGCTGCCTGGATGTCTAACCGCCACCTGAAGCTGAACATGTCCAAGACCGAGCTCCTCGTCTTTCCACCTAAGCCCACTTCTCCTCTTCCCCCACTCTCTATCTCAGTTGATGGCACCCTCATCCTCCCCGTCTCATCTGCCCGCAACCTCGGGGTCATCTTCGACTCCTCCCTCTCCTTCTCTGTGCATATCCAGCAGACTGCCTAAACCTGTCGCTTCTTCCTTTTCAACATCAACAAAATTCGCCCTTTCCTCTCTGAGCATACCACCCGAACTCTCGTCCACGCTCTCATTACCTCTCGTCTCGACTACTGCAACTTGCTCCTCACTGGCCTCCCACTCAGCCATCTATCCCCCCTTCAATCCATTCAGAACTCTGCCGCACATCTCATATTCCGCCAGAACCGATATATCACCCCTCTCCTCAAGTCGCTTCACTGGCTTCCGATCAGATACCGCATCCAATTCAAGCTTCTCCTCCTTACTTACAGATGCACTCACTCTGCTGCTCTACCCTATCTCTCTACCCTCATCTCCCCCTACGTTCCTGCCCGTAACCTCCGCTCACATAACAAATCCCTCCTCTCAGTACCCTTCTCCACCATTGCCAACTCCAGGCTCCACTCATTTTCCCTTGCCTCACCCTATGCCTGGAACAGTCTTCCTGAATCCCTACGCCAAGCCCCCTCCATACCCATCTTCAAATCCTTGCTTAAAGCTCACCTCTTCAATGCTGCTTTCGGAACCTAACCTTTCAAACACATAGGTTGCCCCAATCTGTCTGACCTATCTGATTAACTGTACATTTGTCTTTTTAGATCGTAAGCTCTTCGAGCAGGGACTGTCCTTCCATGTTAAATTGTACAGTGCTGCGTAACCCTAGTAGCACTTTAGAAATGTTAAGTAGTAGTAGTAGTAGCATATATCTGTCACATCTTCCAAGTTTATTTAAAATTTCCTATCCCACCCTCTGGGACGCAGTCAGGGTGGTTTACAATCTAACAATACTAGAACTTAGAAAGTTTGTACGGTGTCCAATAGGCCTATTTGAGCAGCAAGTAACCTGACTGTTGTACAGATGCTGAGAGAGATATTGTTTGTAATGCTTCCCAAATCTTTTGCTACTGTGTCACTGTGAGGGAGTCTATAGGATGCTGCCTTTCCCCTTAAGGATACTCCCTCACAGTGTTAGTGTAGCATCTGAGTCTCCAAGGGTCCTATGAGCTTTATTATTACTTGTGGCCGAATACCTCACAGCATATCCCTGAACACAAAGACAATAAAACTAACCTGGACTCCAAAGTTCAAAACAGTGGAGATGAATGATATTTAAAAGGATTTTTGGGACCCAGTAACTAGATAGATGGTAAGTGTTAGTTACTTTTTTATTTACAACCCAATTTAGGGAACAGAAAAGATGTTCAAGCAAGGCAAAATTTGTTCTTTCTTTACATGTACATTTTCAAACAATTCTCCTTGTAGAACAATTTAGCAATTTAAATTTCTGTGACAGATACGGCAATACTGTGTTTACAACTGTGAAATCTTCAGATAAGTATCAACCAAGTTATCTCACTTTCTTTCTTTTATTCTATAGCTATAGCTTTCTTCTGTAGTGTTTATCTAAAGAATTGATTCTTTGTGATCTACTTTATGCTTTTCAGGTGTAATTCCTGGAACCAGTTTCCCAGAAAAGGTAAGTTTTACTAAACTAAAGTGACTTCTCAGTGTCCTTTGTTTTGCTGTAGGTGGTAGTACAGACTTATCTTTACTTTGGTCTCTCTTGGTTCTTCTTTTCTTCTCCTTGCTTGACCATTAGAACTCAGTTTTCTTTTCTTCCAGTTTTAGATCCTACTGCCTTACACTTTAAATCAAACCAATAAAAGAGACTTTCTTCCTCTCTAACATTCGGAAACAGCTCTAGCTGGTATAATAGGACAACTGGGCTTTCTAGCTAGGAATACAAATGTTAATTTTGCAGCCCTAAATAATTCTTCTATATTTTTTATTTTATATCCTGTCTAAAGAAGGACACTCTTCTTGGAGCATTGCAGTCACACTGCCCACAACAACTAGGTCTTTCTCCACAATGGTACAAGCTCTCACACTTTCATATTTGCATACCATTCATGTCATTCACGCTGTTATGCTTATACTTTAAGCCAAACCTTAGACCTTAAAGGCCTAGCTCATTTGAGATTTGACTATGCTGATCTATTTAAATTAAACTGTTTCTGTTTTGCCCCCATATTCATGGAAGAAGGGTGCATTGCTATGTATATTTAGTATGAGTACTAGTTGTATTCAACTGTATTGTCTATGCATAAATAGCACTGTAAACTAAGGCTGCTCCCTCAAGTTTGCAGTTTCCTGTGATTGACTTCTTGTGAGCATTCCTAATTGGCTCTTAGTTCTAGACCAGGGCCAGTCTCCCTCTCTCCCACTGGGAGCTGTGATAGAGAGTTTTCAGTCTTCCTAGTATACCTTGTGATCAGCAGTTATTTTAAGGGCTGATCTGTCCTTAATCTACTGCGATTCCATCAAAATCTTTACCACATATATTTTCCCTTTGAGTATTTCAGCTTTTCCTCTTAACTGGCTGAGGTTCTGGCCATCTCCTTGCCTCTGAGATGGCTAGATATGGACTCTGTTTGCAGAAGGCAACAATTCGTTCCAAGCAATTGAACTGTAAGATGATTTTCTTTGTTGCTATGATTGCTACATTAAAGAAGAGTTGGATTAAGAATTGAGAGTCTATTGGTAAAGTTTTTACTGGTTTATGCTGGCTGTTGAAGCTTTGTAACACACCTTGCCAGTAAAAAAAAAATTGGAATTGTCCAGTGGATTTTACTACTAAAGATTGTAGTGGACGTTCCCAAAGTATCATATGTGTGAATAACAGATCTGATGCGGGAGGTAATGGTGATGGGGCCTCTTGATAACAGTGATCATAATATGCTCAGATTTGATATTAGTTTTGGAGTAAGTATACACAGGAAATCCAATACGTTAGCATTTAACTTTCAAAAAGGAGACTATGATAAAATGAGAAGAATGGTGAAAAAAAACTTAGAGGAGTAGCTGTGAGGGTCAAAAATTTACATCAGGCATGGATGCTCTTCAAAAATACCATCCTGGAAGCCCAGGCCAAATATATTCCATGTATCACCTTCAGCCGAGGGAGCTCAGAGCAGCGGTTCTATTCATATCAATCCTGACTTGCATTGCATGTATGAACTATGCTTCAACTATACCTTCTTTTCAGGTCCCTCTTCCCTTTGTTGTTTTGTCCTGTTTTTCCTATCTCACCATTGAAAATAGCTTTATTCCCGTTATCCATAGTTTTCATAGCCGGTCTTGCCATCCTGCCTACAATCGGATGCCAATCCGAAGGTCCTGCGGAACTTCATCTACGCTTGGCAGTCGGACCTGGCGCCTTACCTCTACAACATCCCCCAGACGGCAACTTCTACAGATATCTCCTTCCCCGAACCAGAAGACCGTCTCTCAAAAGCTCCTTGTAGGCTACGTAAATGCCAGATCGGTGGTTAACAAAACAACTGTTATCTCTGACTGGATTACAGTGGAACGCCTAGACTTGCTTTTTATCAGTGAAACATGGATCCCAATTCAACAAGATCCTATTCTTATTGATTTATGCCCTCCTGGATACAAAATAATGCATTGGTCTCGCCAGAAGAGACGAGCAGGTGGCATTGCCTTGATCTACCGCTCTCATTTCACTATTGATGTTTCTGCGGATTCACTAACTCCTCACCTTGAAATTGCCTCCCTTAGAATCACCAATAAATCGTTTCATGGCTATTTAACCTGCATTCTATTTTATAGACCTCCTGGTAATTAGAATCAATTGCGATCTATCTTTACTGACTTTATCTCTAATGTATGTTTAACTAATTCCTGCATTATTATTGTAGGTGAAATCAACCTCCACCTTGGAGATACTGTGTCGTCCAGTGTGCGGGATTGCATCGATTTCCTTTTTTCATGGGACTTTTCTTTACCACCCCTAGAGGTGACTCATACCAAAGGGCACTCCCTTGATCTTTTATCCTACCGGCTGGCCTTTGATAAAAATTTTTGCCTTAAGAAATCCAAGTGGTCAGAAACCCCATGGTACGATCATTACAAGCTAAACATAACCCTCTTTGGGGGAAAAAAGGGTCCCCGACGCTCATCAGGACGTATACCTTACAGCTTTAGAGACAAGATTGACCCGAGGGACTTTTGGAGAATGGTTTACGACACCCACTGGACAGCTAATACGGATTCAAACTCTTTCCACTTCGATTGGGATACTAGGTGCAGTACCGTCCTAGATGTTTTAGCCCCAGTCCGCGCTCGTACTACACACCGGCAGAACTTGACACCCTGGTATAATGAAGATCTCCGATCTCTCAAAATACTTACTAGACGTGCAGAGTGGGCCTGGAGAGGAAACAAAACTGAGCATACTCTTCACACGTGGAAATTAGCACAGCAAAAGTATAAGTATTCAATCCGACAAACCAAACGACAGTATTACAAAACTAAACTAGGTCCAACCTTCAGAGACTTACGGAAACTATATTACTTTGTCAATAAATTAACAGATTGTAACTCATTAACCACCACTTGTTCAACTATACCACCTGCTGACGATCTTGCAACATACTTCCAAGAAAAAATTGCTAAGCTACACAAAACAATTCCACAGACAAATGCGGACATTGATTTCTTTCTCCAGTGTCTCACGCCTATCCCTGGAGAGCATCCAGCGGACCGTTTCTTGTCTACCTTTGCCCCACTCACCTTGGAGGATGTCACCAAAGGGTTTCACAAATTTTTGAAGAAATATTGTCGGCTCGACCCCTGTCCTAACTACCTGCTCAAGTCTGCACCTTCATGCTTTCTTGTGGACCTTACAACCTATCACCTTTTTGCTGGAGCGTGGTCTATTCCTTGTAGCGCATGGCAATATATTACTCACTCCAGTCCCAAAGGACCCCAAGAAAAAGAGTGGTGATCTTACTAATTATCGCCCTATTGCCTCAATACCTCTTTTTGTAAAAATAATGGAAAGCATGGTGACGAAACAACTCACAGACTTCCTTGACCAGTTTTCCATTTTCCATGAAACTCAGTCTGGGTTTCGTTCACACCACAGCACCGAAACCGTGTTCATTACTTTACTCAACAGCTTTCGGCAAGAGATAGCTCGCGGAAAAAGTCTTCTGTTATTACCGTTCGATATGTCAAGTGCTTTTGACATGGTTGATCATGACATACTGCTGATCCTCCTTGATAGCTTAGGAATTTATGGACATGTTCATAACTGGATCAAGGGCTTTTTTTCTGCCAGAACCTACCAGGTAATCGCCAACTCAGTTCTCTCAAAATCGTGGAAAGCTTCTTGTGGAGTCCCTCAAGGCTCTCCGCTGTCGCCTATTCTCTTCAATATTATGATGTTTCCACTGGCCAAGACCTTAAGCAACCTCGGATTTAACCCGCATATTTATGCTGATGACATTACTATTTACATTCCCTTCAAAAACACTTGTCGGAGATCTCAAGAGAAGTGGACCGCTGCTTAACTACAATGTACTTTTGGGCATCCTCTTTCAAGCTCAAACTGAATACTGACAAAACCTACTGCCTACTATTAACTTCTCAACACAACAAGTATAGGCCTCCCACATTAATTACCTCCACCTTATGCCTCCCCATTTTAGATAGCCTTAAAATTTTAGGAGTCACCCTGGACTGCTCACTGTCACTCGAGCAACACGTTCACGCCACCACAAAGAAAATGTTTTTCTCACTGTGGAAACTAAAAAGAATAAAACCGTTTTTCCCTCGAAGTCTTTAGAAGCCTCATACAATCCATCATACTATGCCACCTGGACTACTGTAACGGAGTGTATGCCGGATGCAAACGGCAACTGCTTAAGACGCTGCAGACTGCCCAAAACACAGCGGCAAGGTTGGTTTGTGGTACTTCCAAGTTCGAACCTGCCACGCCCCTTCAAAAAAAGTTACATTGGCTCCCTGTCACAGAATGTATCACCTTCAAACTTTGCTCTCTAGTACACCAAATACTTTATGGCGAAGTACCTGGCTACATGATAGATCTCATCTCCTTACCGCTCCGGAACGCGTCCCGTCTTGCCCGCTCGTATCTTACCCTCCACTATCCGAACTGCACTGGAGTCAAGTACAAAACTGTGTACGCTACCTCCTTCTCTTTCCTTGGGACTCAGTTTTGGAACTCTTTACCAAGGTCCATCAGAACCATTGCAGATCATCCAACATTCCGGAAATCACTGAAGACCATGTTATTCAGAAATGCCTACCCTGCTGGCTCTCCCAGCGACTCCACTGCTGGACGCACACCAAACTAAAGACATTTGGACATATTCCCTTCCCTACCAGCTTGCCCTCTATCCCCATCCATTCCTATTCTTCCCCATTATCACTTGTAGATTTGCTGTATTAGTTCCATTTTGCTACATTGGCACTTGCCTCTGTGGTGCATTGTAAGCCACATTGAGCCTGACATTGTTGGGAAACTGTGGGGTACAAATGAGATAATAAATAAATAAATATTAAAAAAGGAGAGAGGAAGACCACATGACAGCTGGCATGGTTAAAACATGAGGTGAAGGAAGCTATTACAGCTAAAAGAAAATCCTTCAGAAAATAGAAGGAACCAACTGAAAATAATAAGAAACAGCATAAGGAATGTCAAGTCAAATGCAAAGCACTGATAAGGAAGGCAAAAACACATAGTAAAAATGTTTTTTTTGGGTATATTAAAATCAAGAAGCTGGCAAAAGAATTGGGTTGGACCGCTAGGTGACCGAGGGGTAAAAGGAGCAATCAGGGAAGACAAAGCCATAGTGGAGAGATTAAATTAATTCTTTGCTTCAGTCTTCACCAAGGAAGATTTGGGAGAGATACCAGTGCCACAAATGATATTGAAAACTGACGAGGCGGAGAGACTGAATGAAATCTCTATAAACCTGGAGGATGTAATGGGGCAATTTTGATAAACTGAACAGTAGCAAATCTTCTGGACCGGATGGTATTCACCCCAGCATAATGATAAAATTAAAAAATGAACTTGTGGAACTATTGCTAATAATATGTAATTTTTCTTTAAAATCAAGCGTGGTACCAGAAGATTGGAGGATGGCCAATGTAACACTGATATTTAAAAAAGGTTCCAGAGGAGATCCGGGAAATTATAGACTGGTGAGCCTGATGTTGGTGCCTGGCAAAATGGTAGAGACTATTATAAAGAACAAAATTACAGTGCATATTCAAAAGCATGGATTAATAAGACAAAGCCAACATGGATTTAGTGAAGGAACATCTTGCTTCACCAATGTATTACATTTCTTAGAAGGGGTGAACAAACATGTGGATAAAGGTGAGCCGGTTAATATTGTGTATACAGATTTTCAAAAGGCACTTGAGAAAGTACCTCTTGAAAGACTGCAGAAGACATTGGAGAGCCATGGGATAAGAGGTAGTGTCCCACTGTGGATTAAAAACTGGTTAAAAGATAGAAAACAGAGAGTAGGGTTAAATGGTTAGTACTTTCAATGGAGAGGGATAGATAGTGGGGTTCCCCAGGGGTCTGTGCTGGGACTGCTGCTTTTTAACATATTTATAAATGATCTGGAGATGTAAGTAACTAGTGAGGTAATTAAATTTGCTGATGACACAAAGTTATTCAAAGTGGTAAAATCACAAGAGGATTGTGAAAAATTACAAGAGGACCTTATGATACAGGAAGACTGAGTGTCTAAATGGCAGATGACGTTTAATGTGAGCAAGTGCAAAGTGATGCATGTGGGAAAGAGGAACCCAAATTATAGTTACGTAATGCAAGGTTCCACATTAGGAGTCACCGACCAAGAAAGGGATCTAGACCTTGTTGTTGATTATACGACTTCTCTAAGAGGAAAAGCTGAAGCATCTAGGGTTCTTCAGCCTGGAGAAGAGACGGCTGAGGGGAGATATGATAGAGGTCTATAAAATAATGAGTGGAGTGGGATGGGTAGATGTGAATCATTTGTTTACTGTTTCCAAAAATACTAGGACTAGGGGGCATACGATGAAGCTACAAATTCGATCAACCCTATCACTGCGATATAATTTGCATCCTGGTATGGCAGTGTCCTGCTGGTTATCCTCCTTCCAGCAGGTCTCAGAAATGCCTATTGTATCTATTTTTTTCATTTAGCACTATATATTCTAACTCTCCAATTTCATTTCTTAGGCTTTTGGCTTCTTCCATTTTCTGAAGGATTTTCTTTTAGCTCTAATACCTTCATTCATCTCAGTTTTTAACCATGCTGGCTGTCGTTTGGCCGTCCTTCCTTCTTTTTTAATACATGGAATATAACTGGCCTGGGCTTCCAGGATGGTATTTTTGAACAGCATCCAAGCCTGATGTAAATTTTTGACCTTCGCAGCTGCTTCCCTAAGTTAGCACCACAACTCAATCGTACCATTCCATGCTTAGAATTTGTGTGGATCAGTGTTGGCAGTAGATGTAGCAGAAATAGTACTCAATGAATTGAGTATTCAAGTAGAAATCACCATGACCAGAGCGGTGCCAACTGACCAAAATCCAGCAGATTGTGCTACCAGACCTGTGCCAGCATCCTGTCTAATGGAAACTACGTGGTTATCAGGACCACAGTTTCTTCTAAAACCTGACCACACATTTCCAGCAATGGAGAATTCCTTTGAACTTATAAACCCTGACTCTGATGCAGAGATCTACCCAGAGATGACTGTTCTTGCTATTAACATTGTCTGAAAGAAACTTGGGAGCTCATCGTTTCTCTTGTTTCTTAAGTTGGGTAATACTCAGAAGAGCTATGGCACTCCTTATTCATATTGCATCTTCATCTTATCAGTCAGATGATGAAAGACCCAGCACTTGTCACCACTGGCATATCTGTATAAAGCCTCTCTCTTTAAGTGAGATTATTCAAGCAAAGATTACCATCCTACATTGCGTATAGCAAGAAGTGTATGTGAAAGAATTCAAATGCATTAGTAAAGGCTTCCAAATAGTATCCAGCTTCTTGAACACCTTCATCGATAAGGAAAGCCTAGTAAGAGTAGGAGGCCACATCACTTAGGCAGAACTAGAGAAGAGTGAGAAGAACCCTCTTGCTGTCCCAGGTCGACATCACATATCAACCTTGCTTGTGCGTTATTATTACGAGCAAGTTAAACAGCAAGGACAACATTTCACAGAGGGAACTATCAGAGCCGCAGGATTATGGATTACTAGTATAAAAGGCCCGTTTCGGTAGGCAATGAAACGGGTGCTAGCAAGGTAATCCCCCCCCCTGCAGCGTCCTTCCTGTCTCCCCTGCTCTCCCTGCAGCCACCCATCTGGTCTCAGGACCCCCTCCCCACCAACCCTCCTCTGCCCCTGCAGCCATGCATGTGGAGCGGCCCTCCTCTCTCCCCTGCTCCCCCTGCAGCCACCCATGTCCAGCGACTCTCCTCTCCCCCTGCCCCCCCTGCAGCCACCCATGTCCAGCAACCCTCCTCTCCTCCTGCAGCCACCCATGTCCAATGACCCCCCTCTTCCCTGCCCCCCCCCACAGCCATCCATGTCCAGCGACCCTCCTCTCCCCCTGCAGCCACCCATGTCCAGTGACCCTCCCCTCCCCCCTCGGCGCATCACCCAAACCCCTACCCCCCCAGCGCATCACCCAAGCCCCTACCCCCCCCTCTCGGGCACATCAACCCCCTCGCCACCCGCAGCCGCCAATACTCAACAGGAGTATTGCTCAACAGGAGACGCAGCAGCGGCCGGTACAAAAAGAAAAAAGATTTTAAACCTGAAACATGGCTCCGTAGACAGCCATCTGGCATTGGCTGTCATCTCTGCAGCCGCTCCTCCTCTCCCCTCTGACATCGCTGCGCTCCTCCGGGGTCTTCCTGCAGGGGCAGTGACGTGGAGGGGAGAGGAGGAGCGGCTGCAGTGATGACAGCCATTGCCAGATGGCTGTCTATGGAGCCGCATTTCAGGTTAAAAATCTTTTTTTGGCTTTTTTCTTTTTGTACCGGCCGCTGCTGCTCCATAGGAGAAGCAGCAGCAGCTGGACAGCGTTAGTATTGGCGGCTGCGGGTGGTGAGGGAGTTGATGTGCCCGAGGGGGGGGTAGGGGCTTTGGTGATGCGCCGGGGGGAGGGTCTTGGGTGATGCATCAAGGGGGGGGGGGGTAGGGGCTTGGGTGCTGCGCCGGGGCAGAGGGGCTTGGGTGTTGCGCCGAGGGAGGGGCACTGACAGCTGATTGGTAGGCAGGGGGAGGAGTAGGGAAACACGCGCCTACTTCTCCCCCTGCCTGGCTCGCAGTTTTGCAGGGCAGGGGCTTGGGTGTTGCGCCGAGGGGGGGACACTGACAGCTGTTTCCCAGGCAGGGGGAGGAGTAGGGAAACACGCGGAGCGTGTTTCCCTACTCCTCCTCTTGCCTTGGAATAAGCTGTTAGTGACATCACTGACGTCAGTGCATTCTAAACTGCCTAGCAGACCACCTCCGAGGGAGCCACGGTACCAGGCACATTAGAACGTTGGAGGTGAGAATTATTATATAGGATGGGAGCAAAATGTAGCATTACCTCTGTAATACACCAGTGTGTTAAACATCTTAGCCTATGAGGCAAGCATGAAGAATAAAGAATGGCAGATTTGCCAGCAGACCGGCTGAGTAAGCACCCATCAGTGAATGTTGGGCTGTGATTTTTCACATGTATGAGCATCCAAGCAGTTTACACTGACGTTATTGAGTCAATGGGCACTTCAATTTGATTAGTGCCTTGCAATGATTCCTCTCCATCAGAGTTCCAGCTAAGCAGATCTGTTCTGATTGCAGAACCAACTTTGTGGGTGCTTGCAAACAGTTGAACATTACCTGCCTTATTTTCGAAAGAGAAAGACGCCCATATTTCGACCCAAATCGGGAGATGGGTGTCTTTCTCCCTTGGGCAGCCAAATCGGTATAATCGAAAGCCGATTTTGGGCGTCTTCAACTGCACTCTGTCGCTGAAATGGCCAAAGATGACAGGGGCGTGTTGGAGGCGTGGTGAAGGCGGGACTGGGGCGTGGTTATCGGCCGAACAGAAATGGGCGGCTTTCGCCAATAATGGAAAAAAATAGCCGTTTTTAGCGAGAATTTAGGGCACTCTTTTGGACCCTTTTCTTTCACGAACAAGTCCCAAAAAAGTGCCCTAAATGACCAGATGACCACCGGAGGGAATCGGGGATGACCTCCCCTGACTCCCCCAGTGGTCGCTAACCCCCTCCCACAAAAAAAAAACAACTTTTAAAACTTTTTTTATTTCCAGCCTGTATGCCAGCCTCAAATGTCATACCTAGCTCCCTGACAGCAGTATGCAGGTCCCTGGAGCAGTTGTTAGTGGGTGCAGTGGACTTCAGGCAGGCGGACCCAGGCCCATCCCCCCCTACCTGTTACACTTGTGCTGGTTAATGCTGAGCGTTCCAAAAAAACCCAAAACCCACTGTACCCACATGTAGGTGCCCCCCTTCACCGCTTAGGGTTATGGTAATGGTAATGGTGTAGTCTTGTGGGCAGTGGGTTTTGGGGGGATTTGGGGGGCTCAACACACAAGGGAAGGGTGCTATGCACCTGGGAGCTCTTTTACTGTTTTTTTTTTAATTTGTAAAAGTGCCCCCTAGGGTGCCCAGTTGGTGTCCTGGCATTTGAGGGGGACCAGTGCACTATGAATCCTGGCCCCTCCCATGACCCAATGCCTTGGATTTGTTCGTTTTTGAGATGGGCGCCTTCGGTTTCCATTATCGTTGAAAAACAGCCAACTCCTAGGCATTTCCCCCGCACAACCCGTATTATCGGAAAAAAGATGGGCGCCCATCTTTTTTCAAAAATACGGTTTGTCCCGTTCACGGAAATAGGCACCTACGGATTTAGGCGTCCATGGAGATGGACGTTCATGTTCGATTATGCCCCTCCACATCTACTAAATTGGACCATTCTGCCATTGAAAGGTACCTATGCGACCCAAAGTGTACTTGGATCTTCAATCCTCCTCACTCTTCACATATTGGAGGAGCATGGTCGCTTTACTCATACTACCCCTCTCCTCAAGTCGCTTCACTGGCTCCCTATCCGTTTTCGCATCCTGTTCAAACTTCTTCTACTAACCTATAAATGTACTCACTCTGCTGCTCCCCAGTATCTCTCCACACTATTATCTTTCCTTTTTTGAAAAATGAAAGTGGCAGAAAATGATAGATGTTGCTACACCATTTAGAAGGCAAACCATTTCCATTCATGTGGAAATTGCCAAACATGTACATTTCTCATCACTTCTTAAAACTAAACAATTGGAATTTATTTATGGTTACTCAAACCGATTTAAAAATAAAGGTCAGAAGTTAAAATGTCAACAAATGAGAGAAATCTAGCGGCAGAAAAACAAAGAGAAAAGGAGAGAGAAAATAAGTGGGATAGAATACAAAGAGGGGCATAATCGAACGGGGATGACCATCTCTAAGGGGGTCCATCCCTAAGGACGTTCCAGCGAAGGGGTGGGGAAACCCGTATTATCGAAACAACCCAGTACCCACAACTGTACAACACTACCATAGCCCTTAGGGATGAAGGGGGGCACCTAGATATGGGTACAGTGGGTTTCGGGTGGGTTTTGGAGGGCTCACATTTACCACAACAAGTGTAACAGGTGGGGGGATGGGCCTGGGTCCACCTGCCTGAAGTGCACTGCACCCACTAAAAACTGCTCCAGGATACTGCATACTGCTATGATGGAGCTGGGTATGACATTTGAGGCTGGCATAGAGGCTGGAAAAAATGTTTTAAATTTTTTTTAGGGTGGGAGGGGGTTGGTGACCACTGGGGGAGTAAGGGGAGGTCATTCCCCAATTCCCTTCGGTGGTCATCTGGTCAGTTCGGGCACCTTTTCGAGGCTTGGTTGTGAAAAAAAAGGGACCAAGTAAAGTCGACCAAATGCTCGTGAGGGACGCCCTTCTTTTTTCCATTATCGGCCGAGTACGCCCATCTCTTAACCATGCCCCGTCCCGCCTTCGGTACACTGCCGACACGCCCCCGTGAACTTTGGTCGTCCCTGCAATGGAAAGCAGTTGAGGACGCAAAAAATCGGCTTTCGATTATGCTGATTTGGGCGACCTCGGGAGAAGGAAGCCCATCTCCCAATTTGTGTTGGAAGATGGGCGTCCTTCCCTTTCGAAAATAAGCTAGAAAATAACACAGTAGATGAGAGTAAATAAAAACAGATATGGCTTACATAGTCTGGATAGTAAGGTGTTTAGGACTATAACTACTGTTCCCCTATAATGATATTCCAGGCATTTACTACCCTAAAGATATTCCAGGCATTTACTACCCTTTCTGTGAATTTTTTCCCCTATTATTGTCCCTAAGTCCTCCTACTTGTAGTTTTATATCATGTTCCTATTTCTATAGCTTCTTTTCCTTTGGATAAGATTTCTTCTACATATATTTTTCAAGTATTTAAATGTATTATATCTCCCTGGGACAGAATCAACATGGATTCAACCAAGGGAAGTCTTGCTACATTTTTTCAAGGTGTGAATAAACATGTGGATAAGGGTGAGCCTGTTGATCTAGTGTATCTAGATTTACAGAAAGTGTTTGATAAAGTCCCTCATAAGAAATTTAAAAAGCCATGGGATAGAAGGCAATGCTCTGTTGTGGATTGGGAACTAATTAAAAGATAGAAAACAGAGTAGGATTAAATGGCAGTTCTCTAAATGGAGGAAGGTGAATAGTGGAATACCACTGGGATCTGTATTGGGACCTATGCTTTTTAACATATAATAAATGACCTGGAAATGGGAACAATAAGTGTGGTGATCACATGTGCAGATGGCATAAAGCTAGTTAAAGTTCTTAAATCTCATGCAGACTGTGAGAAATTACAGAAGGACCTTGGAGACTGGAAGACTGGGCATCCAAATGGCAGATGAAATTTAATGGGGACGTGAAAAGTGATGCATATTGGGAAAAAGAAACCCAAATTATAGCTACTGTTACCACCAGGGGTCAAAATAGGATTCATATCCTACTCTCAATGATTGGTTAGGCAGAGTATAAGTACATAAGTATTGCCATACTGGGACAGACTGAAGGTCCATCAAGCCCAGCATCCTGTTTCCAACAGTGGCCAATCCAGGCCACAAGTACCTGGCAAGATCCCAAAACACTACAATATATTTTATGCTGCAAAGTAGCTGCAATCAGACACATAATAGCTAAATGGTGTGAGATTCCCCCAGAAGAAGCAAGGTGAAACAGGCACCTGTCGGGGCTTCTATATACACCAGTTTGGAGAGTTGAGCATACAGGCTCCTCAAGCTAAGTGTCTTTTGAGCATTTTTATATATATATGTAAAATTTCTATGAGATGTTGTGAGAACACAGGTTACCATTAAAATTGTTGTAATTGCCAACAATTGGGTGGAGGTGGCTTATAGTCAATGATTAAAATAAATGCACGAACTTAGATTCACCATGGGAGTGATATGAGGATTTGTGCTAAATGATATGAGACTCCACATCGTTGCAATTTACAAGTGTTCATTGTGACTTTTCCCTATCTACACATTTTTTAATAGTTGATACTATACAATTGGAGAAAGTTAAGCCATATATATATTTTTTTGTTATAGTATCCTAGAAATAAGCAGTGGAATTTCCTCAAGTCCATTTTAATAATGGTCTATGGATTTTTCCTTTAGGAAGCCATCCAAACTGCTTTTACTACATTCTTCAGCAATGAATTCCAGACTTTAGTTACATGTTGAGTGAAGAAATATTTTCTCTGATTCATTTTAAATTTACTACTTTGTAGCTTCATTGCATGTCCCCTAGTCCTAGTAATTTTGAAAACAGTAAACAAGCGATTCACATCTACCCGTTCCACTCCACTCATTATTTTATAGACCTCTATCATGTCACCCCTCAGCCGTCTTTTCTCTAAGCTGAAGAGTCCTAATCACTTTAGCTTTTCCTCATAGGGAAGTCATCCCATCCACTTTATCATTTTTGTTGCACTTCTGTGTACCTTTTCTAATTCCACTATGGGGCTCATTTTCAAAAGAGAAAACTGTCCAAAAAGTGACATAAGTCTCACAAAAATGTCCAAATCAGTATTTTCAAAACTTTTTTTTAGACGTTTTTCTCTGAAGTCCGTCAGAAGGACGTTTAAATTTCAAGGGGGCATGCCATGGGTGTGTTCAAGGCGGTACTTGGACATTCCTAATACTTAGACATCTTTCAGCTATAATGGAACAAAAAAACCCATCTAGGACTAAACCTTAGACGTTTTGAGCTCGACCTGTTTTTATAATGAATAGCTGCAATGGGAATTGAACCCACTACCCCAGGATCAAAGTCCACTGCACTAACCACTAGGCTACTCCTCCACTCTGTACAAAAAGATGCCTTTACTCCCCCAGTGGTCACTAACGCCCTCCCACCCCAAACAAATGTGATTAAAAATATTACTTGCCAGACTCAGGTCCCTGGAGTAGTCTAGTAGTGGTGCAGTGCACTGCAGACAGGTAGACCCAGGCTTCTACCTCCTACTACCTGTTACACTTGTGGAGGAAACTGTGAGTTCTCCAAAATCCACTGTACCAATATATTGGTGCTCCCTTCACCTGTAAGGGCTATGGTAGTGGTGTACAGTTGGGGGTGGGGGGGGGGGGTTGGAGGGCTCCGCAGACAAGGTAAGGGAGCAATGGTGAGATGTGTACCTAGGGGCATTTTATAAAGTCCACTGCAGTGCCCCCAAGGATGCCCTATTGCTTTCCTGGGATGTCACTTTTCCACTATTCCACCTGATGCCAAGCTTTCTATTTTTTTTTATAACATCTGAGCCTTGTGTCTATTGTTTATCAGTAGATTTGGGCTTTGAATTCAGATCTATAGATAAAAAGGAGGTCTCATTATATATATCTAAATACCAGAGTGCTATTTTTCCATACTTCATAGCAAGAGTGTACATTCCATAATTACCTTTCCCAATACAACTGAAGCTTTTACTTCCTTAGTGCATGTAAATGGTTTCATCCCTGTGTGGAGTCTCTGATGCCGTGTGAGGCTTTCTTACCAACCAAAGCTTTTACCACACTCAGGACATGTAAATGGTTTCACTCCTGTATGTATTCTCTGGTGCATTGTGAGGTTTACCTTCTGACCAAAGCTTTTACCAGACTCTATACATGCAAATGGTTTCTGTCCCATGTGGACTTTCTGATGGGCTTTGAGATTTACATTACAACCAAAGTTTTTACCACACTTAGAACATGTTAATGGTTTCACTCTATTGTAGATTTTCTTGTGTATTTTGTACGTTTTGCATTTGGACATTTTTTGTTTGAAAGTGGACCAAACAATAAAACGTCCAAATCACAAATGTTTTTCCAAACAGCATTTTCAAAAGGAAAAGAGACTTTTTTTTGTAGAAAATGACCTATCCTGTTCTGATTTTGGATGTTTTACAAAAAACATCCAAATTCAGACTTAGATGTCATATCCAAAAATGCCCTTTCTGCATTTGACCTGATCAAAGTCATAAGGAGCAGCAGTGGGAATTGAACCCATGTTGCCAGGATCAAAGACTGTTGCACTAACCATTAAGCCACTCCTCCTCTATTTTGGATGTTTTGCATTTGGACGTTTTTGTTCGAAAATGGACCAAAAACCTCCCCAGTCCAAATCACAAGACGTCCATAGTATTTTCGAACACAAAAGATAGACGTCTATCTTTTTCGAAAATGACCTTCTTTACTGTTGTAAAACGTCCAAATTCTGATTTAGATGTTCTATCAAAAATGCCCCTCCACATCTTTTTTGAGATGCGGTGACAAGAATTGAACACAATATTTGAGGTTCGGTCAGACCATAGAGTGATACAAAGGCATTATAACGTCCTCGTTGTTTTCCATTCCTTTCCTAATAGCATTCTATTTGCTTTTTTAGCCGTCACCACACACTGAGCAGAGGGTTTCAATGTATCATCAATGATGATGCCTAGATCTCTTTCCTGGTCAGTGATTCCTAACGTGGAACCTTGCATTACGTAGCTATAATTCGGGTTCCTCTTTCCCACATGCATCACTTTGCACTTGCTCACATTAAACATCATTTGCCATTTAGATGCCCAGTCTCAGTCTCATAAAGTCCTCTTGTAATTTTTCACAATCCTCTTGTGATTTAACCACTTTGAATAACTTTGTGTCGTCAGCAAATTTAATTACTTCACTAGTTACTCCCATCTCTAGATCATTTATAAATATGTTAAAAAGCAACAGTCTCAGCACAGACTCCTAGGGAACCCCACTATCTACCCTTCTCCATTGAGAATACTGACCATTTAACCATACTCTCTGTTTTCTATCTTTAACCAGTTCTTAATTCACAATAGGACACTACCACCTATCCCATGACTTTCCAGTTTCCTCTGGAGTCTTTTATGAGGTACTTTGTCAAATGTCTTTTGAAAATCCAGATGCACAATATTGACCAGCTCACCTTTATCCACATGTTTATTCACCCCTTCAAAGAAATGTCTATAGATTGGTGAGGCAAGATTTCCCTTCACTAAAACCACGTTGGCTTTGTCTCATTAAACCATGCTTTTGAATATGCTCTGTAATTTTGTTTTTTATAATAGTCTCTACCATTTTGCCCAGCACCGACATCAGGCTCACCGATCTACAATTCCTGGTGCTTATAGTTGAGCTCTGAAACTCATTGTTCAAGCAAATGGTATAAGTATTTAAGGTAGATGAGTTTAGAAAAGGGTTGGAGAAATTTCTGGAGAAAAAGTCCATAAAATGTTATTGACATAGACCTGGGGAAAGTCACTGTTTATCCCTGGAGTAAAGTTGCATTGATTCTTTCTTCTTTTTGCAACTCTATCAGGTTCTAGTTACCTGGGTTAGCCACTGTTGGAAACAGGATACCTGGCTAGATGGTCTGACCCAGTAGGGCAATCATTACGCTGTTTCCTTCCAGTGAATGCATAATTTCATTTCATGTCTTTTGGTAGAGATCCCACATGTTTTGGATCATCTCTAGAGTATCTTTATACTTCCTGAGACACGGCCTCCAAACCTGACACAGCGTTCTAAGTGGGGCCTCACTGATGATCTGTATAAAGGCATAATCATCTGTTTTTTTTCTGCTAATGATATCTGTCTCTATGCAGCCTAACACTCTACTGTGCGTAGCTGCTGCCTTACCATACTATCCTGCTAATGAGACATCAGCAAATGCTACCACCTGGAAGCTTCTGTCCTGGTCAGTATTAACCTTTCCCTCTCATTCCACCATCGCATTGCATAGAAGTCTTTTGTTTTATTACCCCCACAAATTCATGACTCTGTATTTTTTGGCATTGTAGCTCAACTGAGGAGCATTTCACCACCTCATTTTTGTTTGATCGGTTCTGTTTCTGTCTACTCCCTCAGGGGTTTCACTGTTTTTGCAGATCTTTGTTCATCTGCAAAGAGACAAACTTTTCCTTCTAATTCTTTTGCAATATTGCTTACAAAGAACAGAAGTGGCCCCAGGACTGATTCCTGAGGTATTCTATTACTCACCTCTCTTCCTCAGAATAAATTCTATTTTCCACTCAGTCAGTTTCTAATTCAGTCCATCATCTTGGTACCTACCCTTAGGCTGCTCAATTTATTCCTGAACTTTCAGTCAATAGCTGTGCAGAAATCCTTGTGAACCATATCCAGTGCATGTCTTTCATCAAAATCTCTTGTTGTCCAGTCAGAAAAAATCAATCAGATTTTCTTGACCTGATCTGCTAAAGATCCTGCTAAAGCTGGGCTTCCTTGGATCTTGCAACTCACTGAATGGTATATAGTTCACAATCCTTTCCTTCATTTGTGTCTCCATTAATTTTTCAATCCTGTGGAACCATTCCAAAGATCTATAGAACATGTCCTTTAGTGGACTTGCAAGAATCTCTATAAGCTACCTTAATATCATGGGATATATGTCATTCAGGCCCAGATGCACAAAACCTAATGAGCTAGTAATGTGGCTTTTATACCAGTTCTAGCTGGTTTAGCGAGCAAGGAGTAAAACGAGACATGCACAAAAGGGCTCTCCGAGCTCTTTTCCTATCACGGTAGCAGCTAACGAAAATGGAATGCAAAGCTATTATAATGAGCTAATTACTTTACAAATGTGCATGCAAGGTGATGCACAGCCGTTTTCTGACCCGATGCACAGAAGCAGTCCCCTAGCTTTACCATGGAAAAACTAATGGGTAGTCAGGAGCTGTCAGTACTGCATATGACTGCTGAAACAGTAGAGGGAAGGGGAGGAGAGAGCAGTCAGAGCTCTTGCAACAACATATCCATGAAGAAAAAAGACTTTGAGACCATTTTGAAAGCTGTGGACTCTCCTTCAGGACCTATAGCAGTCCCTATACACTCTATCCTTCAAGGTTTGCAAGCCAACATATGACAAAACCTTTATTCTCAGCAGTCCTTTTCAAAATGCCTAGATATTAAATATAAAGTACAACTAGCACAGGGTCATGAAAAATCACAGCTGCCATATCACTCTGTAGTATGAGAAGCAGGTTTAAATAAATCAAAAACATCAAAATCAACTGCGCTATATTCGCCGGGTAAAGATCCCATAATTTTAGACACTGTTGGGAGAAAAGTTGTTTTTTCAGTAGCAATGCTGGCATCAAGAATAGCAGTTCCTCAGCTTCAAATTCTCCACTGCCAGCATTCTGAACTATATTCTACAATAGATTCCCTCTCTTCTCTACTTACTGACCAGTTGTCATCTTTTTTCATTGGACTGGAAGACATCACATTCTACAACTTTACTTATAGCTGCTGTATCTATTGCAGCTAGAAAGATTGCTTGGCTATGTGCATCAGGTCTTCGAGATGACCTACATGACCATCTCGTAGATGCTCCAAGTCAAGGAGGTAATCTCTTTGGAGGCAAAGTTAAGGATGCTGTCGCCCAAGTCAAAGATGATTGTTCAACTTTCAAAGAACTCTCTAATCCCATTGATAATCAAACATCATACAAAAGATTCCCTTTTTCTTCATACCAGCAATCATGCCAACCTCAGCATACCTCTCAGCCTTCATATAAATGGAGATATCAACCTTATTTTTGACATCTGCAACCTAGATCAACTCAGCAACCTGCTTTTCCAGGTCAAAGACCAAGGGAAAGTAGATCCCAATCAGACACTCCTTTGACATCTACAAAACCGACTCCGAGCTTTTGACCATTTGCCACTAGGGAGACGTCTTCAGTTTTTCTGCAACGAATGGACCAAAATAACCTCAGATAACTGGGTATTGCAAATTATCACACAGGGTTACAAACTAAACCTCATTTTGATCTCTCCACCATATCCACCTATCATCAGAATTAATCCATCTAAAAAATCAGTAGTTCTCCATCAAGAAACTTAGTCTTTTCTCCAACTTCATATGGTAGAACTCCTTTCATTCGCAAGTATTCCACAAGGCTTCTATTGTTGATATTTCCTCATACCAAAAAGGTCAGGTGGCCTGTATCCCATCCTCGACCTCAGACACTATCGGGCTCATTTTCGAAAGAGAAGGACACCCATCTTTCGACAAATCGGAAGATGGACATCCTTCTCCCAGGGACATCCAAATCGGTATAATCGAAAGCCGATTTTGGACGTCCCCAACTACTTTCCATCGCAGGGACGGCCAAAGTTCGAGGGTGTGTATCGGAGGCGTAGTGAAGGTGGGATTTTGACGTGCCTAACACTTGGACGTCCTTGACCCATAATTGAAAGAAAAAAGGACGACTCTGACGACAAAGGCACAAAAAGGTGCCCGAAATGACCAGATGACCAAAGGAGAGAATTGGGGATGACCTCCCACCTTCAAAAAATATCTTTCAAAATATTGATGGTCAGCCTCTATGCCAGCCTCAGATGTCATACTCAGGTCCATGACAGCGCATGCAGGTCCCTGGAGCAGTTTTAGTGGGTACTGCAGTGCACTTCAGACAGGCGGACCCAGGCCCATACCTCCCTTACCTGTTACATTTGTGGAGGAAACAGCGATGCCTCCAAAACCCACCAGAAACCCACTGTACCCACATCTAGGTACCCCCTTCACCCTTAAGGGCTATGGTAGTGGTGTACAGTTGTGGGTAGTGGGTTTTGGGGGGCTCAGCACACAAGGTAAGGGAGCTAGGTACCTGGGAGCAATTTATGAAGTCCACTGCAGGGCCTCCTAGGGTGCCCGGTTGGTGTCCTGGCATGTCAGGGGGACCAGGGCAATACAAATGCTGGCTCCTTCCACGACCAAATGGCTTGTATTTGGTCATTTCTGAGATGGACTCCTTGGTTTCCATTATTGCCGAAAATCAGAAACAACCAAGTCTAGGGATGACTAAATTTAAGGATTTGGACATCCCTGATGGTATTTTCGAAATGAAAGATGGACGTCCATCTTGTTTTGAAAATACGGGTTTCCCTGTCCCTGGATCGGGACGTTTTGTGAGGATGTCCATATCAAAACATGGACGTCCCTTTCGAAAATGCCCCTCCACATTACTGCTCCTTCCTCACAATTGACCATAATATGATCAGATTTGATATTGGCTTTGAAGTAAGTACACACAGGAAATCCAATACATTAGCATTTAACTGTCAAAAAGGAGACTATGATAAAATCAGAAAAACAGTGAAAAAAACCCATAAAGGAGCAGCTGTAAAGGTAAAAAATGTCACGATTGTGGTCGTGATCCCTCTCAGACTCACCTTATTTCCGGCGGTCAGCTTCTGAGCTGGCTTCTGTCTGTTCTTCCTGAGTTAGTTCTGTCTCTGTGTGCTGGCTGCTTCCAGCATGGCTCTGATTACTCCCAAGGGCCCACGAACCTAGTTTCTGCCTTGAAAGCCTGACAAAAAAATTTACATCAGGCATGGATGCTGTTCAAGAATGCCATTCTGGAAGCCCAGGCCAAATATAATCCGTGTATTAAAAAAGGAGTAAGGAAGAACAAATGACAGGTAGCATGGTTAAAAAGTGAGGTGAAGGAAGCTATTAGAGCTATAAGAAAATCCTTCAGAAAATGGAAGAAGGATCCGACTGAAAATAATAAGAAACAGCATAAGGAATGGCAAGTCAAATGCAAAGTGCTGATAAGAAAGGCAAAGAGGGACTTTGAAAAAAAGATTGAGTTGGAGGCAAAAACACATAGTAAAAAATTTTTTTTTAGGTATATTAAAAGCAATAGAATCAGTTGGAGTGCTAGATGACTGAGGGGTAAAAGGGGCACTCAGGGAAGACAAACCCATAGCGGAGAGATTAAATGAAATCTTTGCTTCAGTCTTCATCAAGGTAGATTTGGAAGAAATACCGCTGCCAGAAATGGTATTCAAAACTGATGAGTCAGAGAAACTGAATGAAATCTCTGTAATGGCGCAATTTGACAAATTGAAGAGTAGTAAATCGCCTGGACCAGATGGTGTTCATCCCAGAGTAGTGATAGAATTGAAAAATTAAGTTGCAGAACTATTGTTAGTAATATGTTATTTATCTTTAAAATTAAGCATGGTACCAGAAGATTGGAGGGTGGCCAATGTAATGCCGATTGTTAAAAAAAGGTTCCAAAGGTGATCCAGGAAATTATAGACCAGTGAGCCTGATGTCAGTGCCGGGCAAAATGGTAGAGACTATTACAAAGAACAAAATTACAGAGCATATTTAAAAGCATGGATTAATGAGACAAAGCCAGCATGGATTTAGTGAAGGGAAATCTTGCCTCACCAATCTATTACATTTCTTTAAAAGGGTGAATACACATGTGAATAAAGGTGAGCTGGTCGATATTATGTATCTGGATTTTCGAAAGGCATTTGACAAAGTTCCTCATGAAAGACTCCAGAGGAAATTGCAGTCATGGGATAGGAGGTAGTGTTCTATTGTGGATTAAAAACTGGTTAAAAGATAGAAAATAGAGAGTATGGTTAAATGGTCAGTATTCTCAATGGAGAAGGGTAGATAGTGGGGTTTTGCAGGGGTCTGTGCTGGGACAGCTGCTTTTTAACATATTTATAAATGATCTAGAGATGGAAGTAACTACTGAGGTAATTAAATTTGCTGATGACACAAAGTTATTCAAAGTGGTAAAATCACAAAAGGACTGTGAAAAATTACAGGAAGACCTTACAAGACTTGGGAGACTGGGCATCCAAATGGCAGATGACGTTTAATGTGTAATAGCAAAGTGATGAATGTGGAAACTAGGAACCTGAACTAGGTTCCACGTTAGGAGTCACCGACCAGGAAAGGGATCTAGGTGTCATTGTTCACGATACTTTGAAACCCTCTGCTCAGTGTGCGTCAATGGCTTAGAAATCAAACAGAATGTTAGGTATTATTAGGAAAGGAATGGAAAATACAAATGAAGACACTATAATGCCTTTGTATTGCTCTATGGTGCTACCGCACTTCGAATATTGTGTTCAATTCTGGTCACCGTATCTCAAAAAAATATATAGTGGAATTACAGAGAAGGGCAACAAAATTGATAAAGGGGACAGGGGAGTAGCCACGGACGGGCCCAGGCCCAGCCACTTTTGCTCAAGGCCCGCCCTAACTAGCCCCAACCCAACATCTCTCGCTGCCTTTTCTCCCGCGGCTCCAGGTCCAACCGTCCAGGATCATTGACTGCCTCAAATTCTGCTTCTCCCCGCCACTGCCTCGGTCCCTGCAGCATTCTTTTTTGGCCCATTGCCGGCAGCACTGCAATTCACACAGGCAGCTCCTGCGGATCATAAGTGACCGAGGATCCCAATTTACATCCAGGTTCTAGAGAGCGCTGTGTTCTGCTCTTGGCGTCCCCGATGGTGTAGTTTCATTCCGCTGGAGAGAATTTTTTGGAAAAGAAAAAACAGGGGTGTCGCTTGCCGGAATCGGTGGCTTGAGACAGAATCGCCCCGGCCCCCAATGACAAGGCATTCACTTCTAAGGTGAACAGCCTTGTTATATCTGGACTTTGAAGCACTGGAGCAAACATAAAGGCTTGCTTTAGTGCAGAGAAGGCTTCTTGAGTCTCAGGAGACCAGTTTTTCACATCAGCCCCTTTTTTTTTGTTCTTACATTTGTACCCCATGCTTTCCCACTCATGGCAGGCTCAATGTGGCTTACATGGGGCAATGGAGGGTTAAGTGACTTGCCCAGAGTGACAAGGAGCTGCCTGTGCCTGAAGTGGGAATTGAACTCAGTTCCTCAGAACCAAAGTCCACCACCATAACCACTAGGCCACTCCTCCACTCCTAGTAAGTGCAGTCAAAGGGGCAGTGATGAGGGAATATTGCCGGATGAACTGTCAGTAGTAGTTAGCAAACCCCAGAAAGCATTGCAGAGCTCGGAGACCCTGGGGCATAGGCCAGTCCTGGATGGCTTGGAGTTTAGTGGGGTCCATCTGGAGACCTTTGGACGAGACAATATATCCTAGAAATGGAATAGACTGTTGGTGGAATGAGCATTTCTCTAGCTTGGCGAAGAGACGATGATCTTGGAGGCGTTGGAGAATGGTGCGTACTTGATAGGGGTGATCTTGAGCAGAGGAAGAGAACACCAGAATGTCGTCCAGATAAACAATAACTGAAGCATACAGGAGATCCTGAAAAAATGAAATTAATGAAATCTTGGAAGACTGCAGGAGCGTTGCAGAGGCCAAAAGGCATAACAAGGTATTCAAAATGTCCTTCGTGGGTATTGAAAGCAGTCTTCCACTCGTCTTCATGCTGGATTCAGACCAGGTTATAGGCACCTCAAAGATCCAGTTTGGTAAAAATTGAAGCTTCCTGCAGACGGTCGAACAATTCCGGAATAAGGGAAAGCGGATATCGGTTTTTAATAGTAATTTCATTAAGGCCCCGGTAGTCAATACAGGGTACAGAGAGCCGTCCTTCTTAGTTATAAAGAAAAACCCGGCTCTTGCCGAAGAGGAGGAAGGTCTGAAGCCCTTTTGGAGGTTCGCTTGGATGTATTTTCGCATGGCCTTTGACTCCTCCCGAGAGAGGGTATACAATCTGCCCCAGGGCGGTGTCTTGCCTAGGAGTAGCTCAATAGGGCAGTCAAATGGGTGATGAAAAGGGAGAGATTCTGCCTCCTGCATGTTAAACACATCCTAGAAGTCTTGATATTCCACTGGAAGACAAGCCTCACAGGGACAGAGGATCCCAGGGAAGGCCAAAATAGTTTTCCTAGGAGGATCCACTGGCGAAAGACATGAAGAAAAGCATTGGGAGCCCCAGCTGCCAATATCACCTGTGGTTCAATTGATATTGGGCATGTGCTGCCGCAACCAGCGAAGGCCCAAAATGACAGGTTGGATGGCCTGGGGAAGAACTAAAAGTTGAATCTCTTCTTGGTGTAGTATTTCGACTTGCATTTGTAATGGTTGTGTAACCTGAGTAATGGCATGGGGCAGAGCTAGGCCTTGAATGGAGGTTACCTGTAACCTGGGTTTACATGGGATCAAAGGATTCCCAAGTTGAGCTAAGAGGCTGGGGTCCACAAAATTCCCTCCTGCCCCACTGTCAATCAGGGCTATAGTACTAATACAATATTCCTTCCATTGTAGAAAAATAGGGATGGAGACTAGATTATCTGGAAGGGGCGAGGAACAACCCAGAGCCACCCCCTTCAAATGCCCTGGGTATCTGCATGTTCCGATTTGTTCGGACAAGATTTCACGAAATGGCCCGCTTGGCCACAATACAAACAGAGTCGATTGAGTAGACGGTGAGTCCTCTCCAGCTCCGAGAGACGATGCCACCCGTTAACCATCGGTTCTTCCGAACCTCCAGAAGGGGAGCCAGCCGCTCCTTTAGGAGAAGTTCAACGTGACATCCGAGGAGATGGCCTCTGTGGTGAGCACTGCGCGGAGCGTTCCTGCAACTTCTCTTGGAACCGGATGTCAAGGACGCAAAGGGCGATGAGAGTGTCCAAAAAAGTAGGGAGTTCCCGGCCTGCCAACTCATCCTTAATTCGGCCATTTAACTCTTGCCAAAAAATGGCAGTGAGGGCCTCTTGGTTCCATCTTAATTCAGAGGCTAAGGTGTGAAAGTGTACCGCATAGGCTCCTACGGAACAGCTGTCTTGTTGGATCCGTAAGTGTTCCCCGGCTGCCGAGGAGGGACGCCTCAGCATGTCAAAGACTAATCCGAAGTGATGAAGAAACTCCCTTAGGTCGGTGAGGAGTGAGTCTCGCTGCTCCCAGAGGGGAGAGGCCCACGCCAGGGTGGGTCTGGAGAGCAGAGAAATGATATAGGTAATCTTGAGCTTGTCAGAGGAAAAGGCCCTGGTTTGCACCTCAAAGAGCATAAGGCACTGGTTAAGGAACCCTCTACAAGCCGAGGGAGTTCTGTCAAACCGAGGAGGCTTGGGCAGCCGCAACCCCGGAGTAGGAACAAAGGACCCAAGTGAGGCAGCAGGGGATTGGCGTTGAGACTGGAGAGCGGACATCTGAGAACACACATCCTGTAAAACTCCGGAGAGTCGGTTTAATTGGACCTGTTGTTGCTGGAGAATCTGAGCCAGGTCCGACAGATCGGGTTTGTCCGGCGAACTCATGGCTTCGGCTTACTGTCAGCTTTGTGAGTCCCTGTGCTGAGCAGTGATCCCGGGTACGAGGACTTCGGCCCTAGATTCTGCTTGGCAGCCGAGCAACCCCAAAGTTCACCTGTGGTGACCACCGTTCCCCGGGAGTTGAGCCCCCAGGTGTGGGCGGCCGACAGGACTTACACAAAGAGACAAGAGGCAGGGGCTGCAGGCCACGGGCAGGTAGCAGATGGGAGAATAGACCAGGCTCGGGCAACGTGTTACAGGCAGGCAGCAGACAAGAGAATAGACCGGGTCCAAGCTGCGTCGTATGGGCAGGCAGCAGACAAGAGAGTAGTCCAGGTATAAGCAAGGTCTCACAGGCAGACAGGAGAGTGATCCAGGTATAAGCAAGGTCTCACAGGCAGGCAGCAGATAAGAGAGTAATCCAGGGACAAGCAAGGTCTCACACCAGAAATACAAGCAAGAAGGCAGTAAAGAGAACGCTTACCGGGTCGAAGCTGAAGCAACGAGGGAGAGGGAAGGTTCCTAGAAATAGTATAAGCATCTGACGACAGGACCGCAGGGGAGTGCCAGATCACGCTGGGAAGGAGAGCTGCGTCATGCAGGGGCATAAACCATGGGACGTCCCGGGCAAGCGTCTGACATCAGCAGGCCGCGGGGGAGCATCGAATCACTATGGTGGCGCGCGTCCCCGTGCTGCTGGAAGGCCCAACTGGGACCGAGATGAGGGACATGAAGGTGAGAAATGTGACACTTTCCTAATAATACCTAACATTCTATTTGCTTTCTTAGCTGCTGCAGCACACTGAGCAGAAGGTTTCAATGTATCATCAACAATGAACCTGAGATCTCTTTCTTGGTAGGTGACTCCTAACGTGGAACCTTGCATTACATAGCTACAGTTTGGGTTCCTCTTTCCCATGCATCACTTTGCACTTGCTCACATTAAACATCATCTGCCATTTAGACACCCAGTCTCCTAATCTCTTAAGATCCTCTTGTAATTTTTTACAATCCCGCGATTTAATAACTTTGAATAACTTTGTGTCGTCAGCAAATTTAATTACCTCACTAGTTACTCCCATCTCTAGATCATTTGTAAATATGTTAAAAAGCAGCGATCTCAGCACAGACCCCTGGGAAACCCCACTATCTACCCTCATAGGAGCCAACTTTTCAAAATTATTGGGGGTGCTAAGCCCAATGGAAATAACCCCTCCCTGGACACATACAAGGAATTTTCTCAATATTGGGGGTGCTCAAGCACCCACAGCACCCACAGAGTCGGCTCCAATGTCTACCCTTCTCCATTGAGAATACTGACCATTTAACCCTACTCTCTGTTTTCTATCCTTTAACCAGTTTTTAATCCACAATAGGCCAATACCTCCTATCCCATGACTCTCTAATTTCTTCTGGAATCTTTCATGAGGTACTTTGTCAAACACCTTTTGAAAATCCAGATACACAATATCAACCGGCTCACCTTTATCCACATGTTTGTTCACCGGCCCTTCAAAGAAAAGTAATAGATTGGTGAGGCAAGATTTCCCTTCACTAAATCCATGCTGGCTTTGTCTCATTAATCCATTCTTTTGAATATGCTCTGTAATTTTATAATAGTCTTTACCATTTTGCCCGGCACCGATGTCAGGCTCACCAGTCTATAATTTCCCAGATCCCCTCTGGAACCTCTTTTAAATATCAGTGTTACATTGGCCACCCTGAAGTCTTCTGGTACCATACTCGATTTTAAAGATAAATTACATATTACTAAAAATAGTTCCGCCTGTTCATTTTTCAATTCTATCAGTACTCTGGGATGAATATTATCCGGTCCAGCAGATTTGTTACTCTTCAGTTTGTCAAATTGCCCCATTACATCCTCCAGGTTTATAGTGATTTCGTTCAATTTCTCTAACTCGTCAGCTTTGAATACCATTTCTGGCACCAGTATCTCTCCCAAATCTTCTTCGGTGAAGACCAAAGCAAAGAATTCATTTAATCTCTCAGCTATGGCTTTGTCTTCCCTGATTGCTCCTTTTACCCCTTGGGCATCTAACGGTCCGACCGATTCTATTGCCTGCTTCTTGCTTTTAGTATACATTAAAAATTTTTTACTATGTGTTTTTGCCTCCAATGCAATCTTTTTTTCAAAGGGCAAGATGCACTAAAGACTCGTTAAAGCCCTTTCCTTCCCAATTCCCTTAGTGAATCGGTAAGGAACGGGCATGCATCAAGGAATAGGAATGCAAATGAGCTGCTCGATGTAGCTCACTTGCATTCTCTATTCCGTCGTTAAACAGTCGGCCGGTGGAGCATGCGCAGAGCAGCCAAGCGATATGCTGGCTGCTTGTCGTCGGAAAAAAGTCTTTAGTGCATGCCAGGGTTTACTACTTGCTCGTTAATGGCTCGTTAAGTTTAGTGCATCTGGCCCAAAGTCCCTCTTTGCCTTTACCAGCACTTTGCATTTGACTTGACATTCCCTATGCAGTTTCTTACTCTTTTCAGTCGGTTTTTCTTCCATTTTATGAAGGATTTTCTTTTAGCACTAATAGCTTCCTTCACCTCACTTTATAACCTTGCAGGCTGTTGTTTGGTCTTCCTCCCTCCTTTTTTAATACAAGGAATATATTTGGCCTAGGCTTCCAGGATGGTGTTTTTGAACAGCATCCATGCCTGATGTAAATTTTTGACTGTCGCAGCTGCTCCTTTAAATTTTTTTTCACCGTTCTTCACCTTTTATCATAATCTCCTTTTTGAAAGTTAAACCTTTAGTGTTCACTCTGGTGGATCCTCTTCTACTTCTATCCCTCTGCCTGTCGGTGTACCTCAGGGTTCTGTTCTTGGTCCCCTCCTCTTTTCTATCTACACTTCTTCCCTTGGTTCATTAATCCTCATCCCATGGCTTTTCCTACCATCTCTATGCTGATGACTCCCAAATCTACCTTTCTACCCCTGATATCTCACCTTGCATCCAAACCAAAGTTTCAGCATGCTTGTCTGACATTGCTGTCTGGATGTCTCAACGCCACCTGAAATTAAATATGACCAAAACCGAGCTTCTCATTTTCCCCCCCAAACCCACCTCCCCGCTCCCCCCGTTTTCTATTTCAGTTGATGGCTCTCTCATTCTCCCTGTCTCCTCAGCTCGAAACCTTGGGGTCATCTTTGATTCTTCTCTCTCCTTCTCTGCTCATATCCAGCAGATTGCCAAGACCTGTCGTTTCTTTCTTTACAACATCCGTAAAATCCGCCCCTTTCTTTCCGAGCACTCTACCAAAACCCTCATCCACACCCTTGTCACCTCTGGTTTAGACTACTGCAATCTGCTTCTTGCTGGCCTCCCACTTAGTCACCTCTCCCCCCTCCAGTCGGTTCAAAACTCTGCTGCCCGTCTCGTCTTCCGCCAGGGTCGCTTTACTCATACTACCCCTCTCCTCAAGACCCTTCATTGGCTCCCTATCCGTTTTCGCATCCTGTTCAAACTTCTTCTACTAACCTATAAATGTACTCACTCTGCTGCTCCCCAGTATCTCTCCACATTCGTCCTTCCCTACACCCCTTCCCATGCACTCCGCTCCATGGATAAATCCTTCTTATCTGTTCCCTTCTCCACTACTGCCAACTCCAGACTTCGCGCCTTCTGTCTCGCTGCACCCTACGCCTGGAATAAACTTCCTGAGCCCCTACATCTTGCCCCATCCTTGGCCACCTTTAAATCTAGGCTGAAAGCCCACCTCTTTAACACTGCTTTTGACTCGTAACCACTCGCCTCCACCTACCCTCCTCACTTCCTTCCTGTTCACATTAATTGATTTGATTTGCTTACTTTATTTATTTTTTTGTCTATTAGATTGTAAGCTCTTTGAGCAGGGACTGTCTTTCTTCTATGTTTGTGCAGCGCTGCGTACGCCTTGTAGCGCTATAGAAATGCTAAATAGTAGTAGTAGTAGTAGTAATGTATTGGAAACTCCCTCAAAAGCAGATGCATTGTTGTAGGAGGAAAACAATCCTCCTCCAAGACACAGGATAGATGTCACTTTATCCCATGGCACTTCTGACTTTCACACTGTAGAATTTTTGCCAAAGTACTGCAGCACCCACGTGAAAAGCAGTAATCACTAATTAAACAGCTGGCTAATGGCTTTGAAATTGCAGATGGTCACTTTTTCATTACTGACTGACTAGAATTTGCATATATATTTGAATCCAGTGAAGGCTGAAACAAAATGATAGTCCAGCCTGGTACTCACAGTGTGCAACATGGATGATGATGCATTGCTTCCCACAAAACCACTGCCAATCAGGTAAAAAATAGCTATTATTATTTTCAGTCACACTTTTTCAGCCTATCTCTAATTTCAAATACTTTATTTGTTGACAACTTTTTTTCTCGTGGCTAGAAGCAATAATAAACGAAGGAGATCTCTGTCAGACTAGCAATACAAATACTATTTCTCTTAAGGGATCATTTACTAATATTTAGAGAGTGCTAATTTCATTAATGACTCACATGTTACAATAAAGGTTCACAGGCTACATCTATTAGTATACTATAAGAAATCCATGGAGTGGGGAGGACAATGTTTATGAAACAAGATAAGTAATTGGGTTCCACATTTTGAATTCTAATATGATTGTGTAAAAAAATTACTCTTGTACAGAAGCCTTACTTGCTAAGTAAGGAGGCATCCTAGCTCATTAACAGGCATTCTTATTAATGAATTTCTTCCACTCTGTAAAGGTACTGCATGAATTAAATGTACAGCTTCTGTGGGTCCTGGACTTTGAAAGGGTCTTGTGTCCAAGAGAAAAAAAAGCCAATGCTCTATAAAGCAAAGGCAGGATGCTTGCATGGAAGGTTTATGAAAAATATGCCTATCAGTTTTCTGGAAGGGAAACACATACAGGGTGTGTCACCTCTACTGTGAAATTTCCAGCTCCTTTGGGACAGATTTTTTCTGTATCAGAGAGAAGCTTCTTCATGCCACAGTCTTCATGTCTCACATCTCTAGTCTCCACCCATATTGACATACACATAACTCTTAAAACTGCTGACATAATGGGTAAAAAGCAGAGGGAAGGGGGCAGGGTCAGATTTGCCAAGCTATATTGCAAAGTGTTCATAGAAAAGGAAAAGATTGTGATTCTTTTAAAGCTTTCTCTGTATTTATTTTCGAATCCTAGTCCTAATGAGGAACAGAGCAAGCCAGTGGTGGATATGGAATAGATAGAGGGGGATCATTTAATTTAGAGTTTCACTCAGGAGTCAACTTATTTTATGTGTGTGCTTTACATCACACCTCTCCACATTGTATCTTGTCTAGGGAGGGGCACCCAGAAAATTTGTGTGTCATTTTAGTTTGGAATTTGTTTTTGTTTCCAACAAATGTCATTAATAATGTGCCCTCTTGCACATAGTATGCATTCTTTCCCAACTGAGTACACATTTACTATGGCTTGCGCATACACAATAGTTTTCACAGTGATTCAAGAATGTGCAATAATTTGAGCAGGTCAAGAGGTGGGAATGACCAAGGTGATGAGACAAGAAGAACAAAACATACAGAACAAGATGCCTGTGATAGAAACTCTGAAAAAAGAATTCATAAACATAGTTGTCGACAAAAAGAGCAGAACAGTAAAAAGAAAGGCTTGTGGCTTTTAGTTCATACTCTTGAAATGTTGCATTCTTGGGTCCAGTCACCTTTTTTATTATTTCTTATTTTTGCAGTTTCTTGTCATATTTTAGTGTTTCTAACCGCAGTACTATGCCCTTTAGGCACTATACTATTTACTGCTGCTCGATCAATCTTCGGCTTTTGCTTGGTATGTCACTCAACATATGATGGACACATGATAGTCTTTTTTGCACATGTTTATTATCACTTCTTTTAGGTTTTTTTAGTGCCTGTATTTCACATATATTTCACTATTCAAATGGAAGATTTTTTTTATTATACACATTCCTTAAACACGTTTTTTATTTTTACAAGTGTTCATTTTCTCCTCCATTACTACTCCCTTCCTTTCACCCCTCTGCTCCTTTTGCCGTCAATTCTGATTATCAGTTCTTTTTTCACAGCTTCTATCACAGGTGTCTGGTTCTGTGGGTTTTATTTTATGTCTGGTATACACTTGAATATGTTCACACATTTATATAACATTTTATATATTTTATATTTTTATATGCACATATTTATTTAAACATGTTTCTCACATTTGTTAAAAACTCCTGATGAAGGCACAGGCTGAAATGCTTTTTGTGTAGAGTCCATGCTTCAGTGAATGGCAGTCTAATGCCTTGATTGTGCTATTTACTGTAAATAATTAGAATAAATATTTTTTAGTGTTTCTTGTCTCATCGCCTTGATCATTCCTACCCCTTGACCTGCTCTTGTGCAATAATTTGAGCATGTGCCCTAAAAGAGTGCACTCTATGTGCAAATAGAGAAAGGTGCAATGGGATGGGTCTTGATATACCGCCTTTTTGTGGCTACAATCAAATTGGTGTACATATTATATACAGGTAATTATTCTGTACCTTGGGCAATGGAGGGTTAAGTGACTTGCTCACTGTCAAGGAGCCAAGGAGCTGCAGTGGGACTATGTGCACATAGGGGGTAATTTTCTACAATACCGCCAGCTGCCAGAAGAGGTCATGGCAGCCATTTTCTTTCAGCAGCCGCAAGGGGCAGGAGTGAGGGGCTTGCGCTCCTGCCCCCAACAACCACCACGGACCACCAGGGCTATAGGTAGGCCGAGGGCCTACCTGGATGCCTGGGGGTGTGTGGGGGAGTTCTTGCCATGGGCAGAGGGAGGGGGAAGGAAAGAGGGCCATTGTCAGGTGGGGGGGGGGGGGGAGGCAGGAAGGGGCTCAGGGCTTTTTTTTTTTACAAAAAAAAATAAAACAAAACAAAAAACAGTTATGCGGGCCCGGTTTAATATTCAGTGCCGGGATCCATATAGGTAGGCCGGCCAAAGTTAAGATAGCTCTAGAGCTATCCTAAATTTGGTCGCTTAGCTATGCGGGTGCTGGCACTGAATATTACCAGCACCTAAATAACCCAGGCTCCTCCCTATCACCCCCCCATAATGCCCCTGACTTGCCCTTTTTTATGGCAGTGGTGAGAGGTGATATTCAGCGGCACTGCCCACTTTAGTGCCACTGAATATCAGAGGGGCAGGAGGCAATAAGTGATTTAAGCAAGCAAGAGCTTCTCCTACCCACATAGGCCTCTATGTGCCTAACTTTAGATGTGAGCACTTACAATAGCTCAATGGCTGGTGTAAATGCTCACACATAGCTACTATCAGTTAGGGGCATAATTGCTAGTATTCTATAACACGGACACATAAGTGCTGCGCATGCCCCTGACCCACCCATGTCCCTCCTAGGTCCACACCTCCTCACAGTTGTATGCTATAGATTTTGTTTGCATGCTCATCTTCTAGAATAGAGAGTTGCACGGGGACAGAAATCTTATCCATCCCCGCCCGTCCCTGCTGGAATCTTACCCGTCCCCACCCGTCCCCGCTGGAATCTTACCCATCCCCACCCATCCCCGCAAAAATTTAACCCATCCCAACCCGTCCCCACCCGTCCCCGCAAGAATTTAACCCATCCCCACCCGTCCCCGTAAGAATTTTAATGGTACATAAAAGAAAATTCCAGTTAGCTCCCTCAGTCTCTCTCTGGATTTGAGCCACAGCACTGTAGGCAAGGAAGGAATGGAAGTTGGAAGTTGGAAAACTCTGGTGCGCACATGTAAGACTTGTCTCCAATTCACTTGCACTGTGTGCTGAGAGGTCGCCACATGCACGCGCCAGTAGGTCAGGTGACATCTGATTCTCGTGCCTGTGTCAGAGCTGAGGTCTGTGCACCAGCCTGGTAGCAAAGAGGATTAATAGTAACATAGTAAGTGACAGCAAATAGACCTGAACGGTCCATCCACTCTGCCCAATAGTCACACTCATGATCAATTCATCATTAAATCAATGAGTGTGATATTATATACTTGATTATGGTCTTTCTTTCATGTTTCTAGAACAAAGACCACAGAAGTCTATCTGGCCCTATCCTTATGTTCCAACTACTGGGGTTGCCGTTGAAGCCCACTCCAGTCTATCCATCTTCTCATTTGTGGGACACAGACCGTAAAAGTCTGTCCAGCACTGTCCTCATGTTCCAGCCACTGAAGTTGATGTCTAAGCCCTTTCCAGCCCATCCTAAACCAGATTGCCATGTATGAGACACAGACCATACAAGTCTGCCAGGTATCAGCCCTAGTTCAACACAGCCAGAGTCGCCATCTAAGCGTCACTTGACACATCCACACACATGCAGCCATTTAAGGTTAGGTTTTATATAACGTCCATTTTCTAATTAGAGATCCTCTGTGTTCATCCCACGCCTTTTTGAATTCAGTCATCATTTGTGACTCTACCACCTCCTTAATGGAAGACTTTCCACATTTGTGCTGTTAAAGCAAAGAAGAAGAAGAGGAGGAGAAGACAGCACTCAAAGAAATTGGTATTCGGTAGATGAGAGGCTGGTGCAGGTGCAGCTTACACTTCTACGAGAAGACCGCAGAACTGCTTCCATCCCCGCGGGAACCCCGCAGGAACTGCCTCCGTCCCCACGGGAATCCCGCGGGATCCGCGGGATTCCCGCGAACCCCGTTCCCGTGCAACTCTCTATTCTAGAATCTCAAGTATGAGCAGTTACACAATTGCTAATTAGCACCAATTAACACCAATTAAAGACAATAATTGGTTGCAAACACTAGTGGCTAATTAAATTAAGTTACTTGTGAAACTGGCACTGTTGTATAACTTATGCATACAACTTTGTGTGCTAGGCATACAATTGTGTGCACAAATGTATAGAATTAGGGGGGTAGTGCACAATCTTTAACAACAGAGCACACTATTACCAGTGGACAACATTTGTTTCAAACGACAGCCCATCCCTAATCTTGTCTATTATTTTACAGGTTCAAATTTAACCACTTATCAGGTTTAGAAGACCTGGGATATTTTCAGTTGTGAAGGATGTTGGGTAAAGGCAAAAGAGGTACTAAGTTCAAGGAGTGTTCCTGGAAGTTATCCCACCACCTCTAAATTCACAGTTCCATTTAAACCTAGCAGGCTTAAAAGCAGACCTCCTAAGCCTTTTGCAATTAGTAGGAAGTTCCAGTTTTTTCAGATCATTTCCTACACTTCTGCTCTGGGCACCTAAATAAATTCCTGTCCAGCTGTTATCTAATGCAGAGAACAGCTGTTCTGATTACTTCTCTAGGCCCTTTCCTCCAGGTGCCTATGTATATTTATGTTTACCGGAAAAGCTGCAGAAATAATGACTAAAATTAAGCCATGGGCATTTTGTCTGTTTGGAAGTAGATGTTTCCCTGTTTTGGAATAAAATAGGAGACTTGATTAAAGTTTCTTCCACCCAGGATTTATTTTTAAATTGGCATTTTTATGTTTTAACTATATTAGATGAAACAGCACCCATTAAGAGTAAGCTAAAAACTCCTCGTAAATTGGAGAAATGGTTTGATGATGAACTACTCGCTCTAAAATAGGATTGTAGTAGGAAGAGTGAAAGAGCTTGGAGAAAATCTCTTTCCTACATGCACTAACAGATCTGGCGTTCGAAGGTTTCCTCATATAAACAACTAATAACTAAAAAGAAAAGAAAATTCTACTCTAAATTAATTTATACTAAATCTCATAGCTTTCATAAATTGTTCAATGTTTTGCATAACCTTCTAAATACTGATAATTTACTGTTACGTAGATATGATTTTGGTACTCCTTTGGCTGATACCTTGGCTTCCTACTTCAAGGAAAAGGTAGCAACTATTCGCAGGCAGTTAAATACATCTATTACTGTAAGCCAATTATTAGGCTGAATGAAATTCCAGTGAATTGTATGTGGAATTATTTTGTTCCCATAGCAACTAATTAAGAGGCTGATTGCAAGATATGCTAAATCTAATTGTAGTTAAATCCATGTATCTGATGAATTGAATGAATGACACTTTCTTATCTGTCTTAATTTTATGGTTAAATAATTGTTTGTTAGGTGGTCAGTTTCTAGTGTATTGGAAGGAAATTGCTTTGATGCCTTTCCAAAGAATATTAGGGGTAACTTGCAAGCAACCTGTAACTATCATCCTGTTGCTTCCATACCACTATTTGTGAAGCTTATGGAAGTCTGTGTCTCTATGATGTTAGATAAATATTTGGATGAACATAACATTATGCATCTATCACAGTCCAGTTTCTGGAAAAATTACAGAACTGAGACTGTCGTAGCTTCCATCCTGGCTCATGTTAAAGCTTTGCTGAGCCATGGCCAGAATGTGATTATTGTTCAGTTTGATCTATCTTGTGCATTCGACCTGGTCAACCATAACATCATGTTGTCCAGGCTGAGTGACATAGGAATATATGAAAATGTACTGAATTGGTTTAATGTTTTTTTTAAACTTCATTGAGTTATAGAGTACAAAAATGTGGTAACTTTTCAGATAACTGGAGTCCAGGTTATGGGGTGCTGCAGAGCTCCCTGCTATCACCATTATTCAATGTGCTACTCCAACCTCTGGAAACGACGTTAGAGAAATTTAACGAACCATTTTTCATCTATGCAAATGACATCTCTCTCTTATTGCCTGTTTCCGGCGACTGGGAAGGAGGACTGGAAAAAGGTGAATGAGGTATGTACCATGGGAAGGGGGTGGAGGGCTGATGAAAGGTGGATGGGGTAGGGTGTGCCATGGGGGGAGGGGGATAGGACTGGAGAAAAGTGGATGAGGTGTATGTGTGCCATGGGAGGAGGGTGGGTGGAGAAAGATGAATGGACTTGGGTATGCAATGGTGGGGCTGGAGAAAGGTGAATGGTATGTATGTGTCATGGGGGGGGGGGGGGGGAGACTGGCAAAAGGTGGATAGACTATGCCATAGGGATTGGAGTAGAGAAAAGTTAAGATGAAGGTTTGCCTGGAAGAGAGGGGAAGAGATCTAGGAGACAGAACAGAGCAGTGGTCTTGCTATGAGTTAGGGAGAGAGCACAGAGGGAGCAGTGAAAGCTGAAGGGTGGGTAGAAAGAACTCTAGAAGGTGCAGAGCTGCTAGAATGTAGAGAACAGGTGAACAGAAGGAGGATGGAGGAGGGAAAGAGAAACTGGAGGTATTCACCATGTAGAAGGGGCAGAGAAAGTTGAGGGCTAAACTTACCAGAGGGAATAAAGAAACAAAAAATAGAAATGAGATCCTGAAAAGAATAGGAAAAAAAAGAAGTGGTAGAGAGAGACCAGAAACAAATCAACTGGAAAAATAAAATGATCAGACAAAGGTACAAAATATCTCTTTTAAAGTTTTAGAGTATTAAAAATGTCAAGTTTTGAAAATGTGCATTACTTGTATTTTGGTCAGTACAGGAGCATAGGCATTGCTAAGGGGTGGCAAGTACCACCCCAAGAACTCGCCAGTTGCCAGATTGAAAACACTTTTCCCACACAAAACCAGCTTCAAACTAGCCCAAAACCATACACCCCACCCCCGCTGTAATCAACCCCGCCCCTGCCGTCATTAACCCCGCCTCCCGCGGGTTGAAAAACCGCAACCGGATGAAAAAAAAACCTCACGGCCAAAATGAAAGCCGCCCAAATAAACTGCAACCCGCAAACGGCATAAAAAAGCCGCAGCGGGTCGCGGAAAGCCACCCAATTGTGTGGGAAAACCGCCCATCTGGCAACCCAAACAACATCAGTGTGCTTCCCCCTCAGGTCCAGTATTGCTTTACTACCTTCCTCTTCCCATCCCCTTGGGTCCGGTCTCTCTCCTTTCTGCTGCGATTCTAAACTTTGTTGCAGTTGCCAGCAGGCAGAGAACAGAGGGGGAGGAGGCTGAAAGTTTCGAGGAAGAGAGCAAGTGCAACCGCCGGGGGGGGGGGGGGGGGGGGGAGGGGATAAGGGAATAGGACCGTTCTAGTTTCCATGGTGCAGGGAGATGGGTGCATGGAGGCGGGACCCACCCAGCGAGTTGCATAGGTTGAGCCTGCTGCAAGCACCAGAGTAGAGCAGTTGTTTAACCAAAAGCGCAGCTGACAACATCAGCCTCGAGGTAATTCCCTCTGACACAATTTCCTTCTGCCACATGGGAGCAGAGGGATAGCCTTGGGGCAACTAGAGGAAGACCTGTTCAAATCACTGTGCAATAGACAAGACCTGAGGGTAGGGGAGGAGAAAGGTAAGGAAAGATACCAAACCCATGGGAGAGAATGGGGGTCATAGGGTTGCCAGGTGGAAAAATTTTTTCCCACCCAAACCAGCCTAAATCCAGCCCAAAACCCGCCCAAACTCAAACCCCGCCCCTGACACCCCCACCCCCGCGTCATCAACTCCGCCTCCCCCATCATCGGCCCTGCCCAGAACGTCACTAACCCCGCCCAGAACGTCACTAACCCCGCCCCCCGCGGCCGAAAAACCTGCCTAAAACCCGCCCAAAATACAAAAAAGAAGCCCAAAAAACCGCAACCCGCCGTGGGCAAAAATTTCCCGCGGCGGGTCGTGGAAAACCGCCCAATTGGGCGGTAAAACCGCCCACCTGGCAACACTGGTCATAGGCGGTTGGTGGCCCAACTGTTTGGGGAGGCTAAAGGGGGCGGGATTAGGGGTTGGGCCAGGGGTGGAGCTTACATCCATAATTGTCTGACAACACAGAAAAAAAAATAAAAATAATATAGTTACAATTAATACCTTCTATTAAATTTAGATATTAGATATGTATCATATGTCAAAGAATAAAGTGGTTTTTCAAAGCATATACTAACCACAATCGCAACCTTTTTTTTTTTTACATCCACTACTCTAGGGTATTACGATAGTGTACAGCGTGGATTGGATGATATTTTTGATAAAATGAAGAAAATGTAGGGTAATGTTGGCATTGATTAGTAATACCGCATTCTTGCTACTCATTATAATTGTAAATGACGTAAGAGGAGAACTTGTTTATCTAAAACTCTATAAACTTATTTACAGCAATTTGTTCAACCATTGCATTTGTACGTCTGGATTTCTTATGTTTACCTCCTGGCATTTCCCTTCCAAATTTTTAACTCCATGGTATTGGGACTGTCTCAGTCATTCCCCTAGCCAACCGACTCAGAGGCAGGGTTTGGATCTTTCTCCCTCCAACCCAGGAGAGAGTTGTATCTGTTCTGTTCCCGTCACCTTGGCTTATCTGCCCCCCCCCCCCTCCACAACAGCACAATTCGTAGCTCTCTCCTTTCCCAGGAGCAGCGCATATCCTTCACCAGGCGCACGTATATGCGGGAGTAGGAGGGGTCAAGCTTAGGTGGGCGGGGCCTGCAGGTGCTGGAAGGACGGGGTTTGAGGAAGCGCTGCACGGTCGGATACAGCCTGTGGACTGGCCGATCTCTGTTTCTCGGTTGCTGTTTCCTGCTGCTGACGGCCATGGATGTTCGCAGTAGATGCTCTGGGCTGCGCCTCTCACTGCCCTTGGTGCCACTGTTGCTTGGTATGTACAGCCAAAGAGGTCATGGGAGCTTGTCACCCGTCTGCTACTTGTTGCACTCGCACGTTTTAAGCCATAGCAAAAGTTTTCTTAAGTTGCAGCGACGGCTCACCTCCGCTCCAGCCTTTCTCTTCTCGCTCAGTGTCCCGCCCTCACGGAAACAGGAAATACCTCATCAGAGGAAGGCGGGACACTGAGCAAGAAGCGAGAAGAGAAAGGCTGGAGTGGAGGTGAGCCGTCGCTGCAACTTAAAAAGGTTTAAACGCCGGGCGGGGAATGGAAAGGTCGGGGAGCTGAGGGCGGGCTCATGGGGGTGGGGGGTGGGCGGCAAGGAAAGGTCACAGATTGGCTGGGGATGCTTAGCCTCCCCAAGCCTCTTATACGGGGCACCTATGATGGGGGTCGAGCTCCACAGAGGATAAATGAGTGAAATGCTGTATATTAAAAGAAGGGAAGAGGGGAGACAGGCTACATATGAATGGAAGAGGGGAGACATGTACATGAAGAGAAGGGAAGAGGGAAACTAGATAGATTTGAGAAGGAGGCAGAAAAATTGGAGAAAGCTGAACATGAAAGATCACTTCCTGCCTAATTTCTGCTTGGCACTGAAGAAGAAAGGAGGTGGGAAAAGATTTAGCAAATGGAAAGGAGGCCCTGGAAACAGTTAAGAGCACAGACAAAGTAGGACCAGATATTGGGAACAAGACCTACATAAATATGGGCTCATTTTCAAAAGAGAAAATATCTAAAAAAAAAAATGGCATAAATCTGCATTTGGATGTCTTTCTCACAAAAATGCCCAAATTGGTATTTTCAAAATCAGTTTTTAAATGTTTTTCTCTGAAGTCTGTCAGAAGTGCATTCAATTACAAGGGGACATGTCAGGGGTGTAATAAGTGCAGGATCTATTCTGGGCATTGCTAACACTTAGACATTTTTCAGCCATAATGGAACAAAATAAAAACATCCAGGAGTAAAACTAAGATGTTTTGAGCTAGACCTGTTTTTATACTGAATAAGGCACAAAAAGGTGCCCTAAATGACCAGATGACCACTGGAGAGAATCAGGGATGACCTCCCCTTACTTCCCCAGTGCTCATTAACTCCCATCCCCCCAAAATGTGATTAAAAACATTACTTACCAGCATCTATGCCAGCCTCAGATGTAATACTCAGGTCCATAAGAGCAGCATGCAGGTCCCTGGAGTAGCCTAGTGCAGTAGTAGTGTAGTACACTGCAGACAGGTGGACCCAGGCCCATACCTCCCCCTACCTGTTACACTTGTGGTGGAAACTGTAAGACCTCCAAAACTCACCAGAAACTCATTCTACCTACATATAGGTGTCCCCTTCACCCATAAGGGTTATTGTAGTGGTGTACAGTTGGGGGCAGTAGGTTTTGGGTGGGTTTTGGGAGGCTCAGCAAACAAGATAAGGGATGAACTGTGAGAAGTTGATCCCTTATCTGGGAGCTTTTATTTGACATCCATTATATCAGAGGTGTAGCCAGGTTCTGATCTCAGGGGGAGCAGACTTTTATAAAATAGGCGCCAGTTGGTGTCAGCTAGACAGCAGTGTCTGTGTTGTTGCTCAGGGGCTGTGGCGGGCAATGATTAATACAGGCTGTCTCTGTTGCGTCCTGCCTACAAGGAAACAGTAAGTTACATCAGTAGGCAGGATGCAGAAGAGGTCCCTGGACTGGCCAGAGCAGGGAACCTGTCTTCTTAACTTCAAATAAAAATATTCAAATCGTGACCATCACCTCAGGAATAGCACACCCAGTCCTTCCACTGCTAGACACCTTGTTTAAATCAGATGGGCTTTTGTTTGTGTGGTGACTCTACAGGATGTGAAGAACACTAGTCTTGAGCATTTTTATCTTGGGTGACCTTTGGTGGCCCTTGCCCCAGAGCCTACTTTCAAATAGGGCTAGACACTTTGTGAAATAACACAAACCCCTGCAAAAAGACACCCACAACCTATACTGAAAACTTACCATACCAAAACAGCCCTAACCCACCTATGAAAAGACAATGCTATAAATATTACAGTGGGACCTAGAGAAGTGTTTCCCCAGGTGGTCCTGGAGTACCCTCTTGCCATTCAGGTTTTCAGGCTATCCACAGTGAATCTACATGAAAAAGATTTGCATGTAATGGAGGCAGTATATGCAAGTCAATGTCATGCATATTTATTGTGGATAGCCTGAAAACCTGACAGGCAATGGGGTACTCCAGGACTGCCCTAGAACACAAATCTTACCACACCATAACAGCCCTAAACCACCTATCAGAAGACAGTGCTATATATATTACAGTAGGCTCTGGAGCACCAATATACCTACTATTGGGAAACTGGAACAAGCTGCACTGTTACACATTCCTACACAGATACTACATGCTGGCAGAATCCTTCACCTCAGTCACACATGCAGAACATGGACAGACCCTCATCTATATAACATAAGAGTAGCCATACTGGGTCAGACCAATAGTCCATCTAGCCCAGTATCCTGTTTCCAATGTAGCCAACCCAGGTCACAAGCACCTGGCAGAAACCCAAATTGTGACAACATTCCATGCTACCAATCTAATGCAGAATAGGGAGCCACAAAAATAAAAACCCAAAAAAACAACAACAAAAATTGAAATAGAGACCCCCTGCACAAGGAAGCCAGACTCTAAACAGTGCAATACTGGTTAAAAAAAAGAGACAGAAATGCATTTTCTCCTGTACTTTGCAAAATAAAATAGAAAAAAATGTGCATTTTACAAGGCAGGTACATCTCAGTGCTTACAAAGTACTAAATAAAAATAATTTTTTTCTACCTTTGTTGTCTGGGAATAGTCTTTTTTTCCATGTTCCATGAGTCAGCCTTACAAATTCTTTTCCAGGTTGACCTTTCCATTTCTTCTCTCACCTCTTGTCTTCTGCCTTTTGTTCTCTACATTTGTTTGGCATTGATCTTTCGTTTTATGTTCCCACTATCAAATACTACTACTTAACATTTCTAGAGCACTGCTAGGGTTACGCAGCGCTGTACAAATTAACGAATAAGGACGGTCCCTGCTCAGAAGAGCTTACAATCTAAAAGACGAAATGCCAAGTTGGGGTAGATGAGATTTCCTGCGAAGAGATGAAGTGATTAGGTGCCGAAGGCGACATTGAAGAGGTGGGCTTTGAGCAATGATTTGAAGAAGGGTAGGGAGGGGGCCCGGCGTATGGGCTCAGAGAGTTTGTTCCAAGCATGGGGTGAGGCGAGGCAGAAAGGGCGAAGCCTAGAGTTGGCGGTGGTGGAGAAGGGTACTGAAAGGAGGGATTTGTCTTGAGAGTGGAGGTTACGGGTAGGGATGTAAGGGGAGATGAGGGTAGAGGGAGGGGCTGCAGATCGAGTACATTTGTAGGTGAGTAGGAGAAGCTTGAACTGTATTCGGTATCTGATCAGAAGCCAGTGAAGTGACTTGAGGAGAGGGGTGATATGAGTATATCGGTTAAGGCGGAAGATAAGACGTGCGGCAGAGTTCTGAATGGACTGAAGGGGGGATAGATGGCTAAGTTGGAGGCCGGTGAGGAGTAGGTTGCTGTAGTCAAGGCGAGAGGTAATGAGAGAGTGGATGAGAGTTCGGGTGGTGTGCTCTGAGAGGAAGGGGCGAATTTTGCTAATGTTATAGAGGAAGAAGCGACAGGTCTTGGCTATCTGCTGGATATGCGCAGAGAAGGAGAGGGAGGAGTCGAAGATGACACCGAGGTTGCGGGCAGATGTGACGGGGATGATGAGGGTGTTATCAACTGAGATAGAGAGTGGAGGGAGAGGAGAAGTGGGTTTGGGTGGGAAAACAGTAAGTTCAGTCTTGGCCATGTTCAGTTTCAGGTGGCGGTTGGACGTCCAGGCAGCAATGTCGGATAAGCAGGCCGATACCTTGGCCTGGGTTTCCGCAGTGATTTCTGGTGTGGAGAGATAAAGCTGGGTGTCGTCAGCATAAAGATGATAGTGAAAACCATGAGAAGAGATCAGGGAGCCTAAGGAAGAGGTGTAGATTGAGAAAAGAAGGGGCCCAAGGACAGAGCCTTGAGGAACTCCAACAGAGAGCGGGATAGGGGAGGAGGACGAACCATGAGAGTGTACTCTGAAGGTACGATGGGAGAGATAGATAGCTGTGTATAGAGCTGCCAAGTGATCCAGTTCCAGAAGGGAGATTTTTCAACCAGTCCTAGTGTGAACTCACATCCCAAATTTATGTGAGATTTGCAGTCCCTGATTCTACCCATCAAAATCTGTGCTGCAGTACATCCAAAATGACTTAAGAAAATGCACTTGGACCCCTCTACCATAGGCGGTTGGTGGCCCAACTGTTTGGGGAGGCTAAAGGGGGCAGGGTTAGGGGTAGGGCCAGGGGCGGGGCTTACATCCATAATTGTCTGACAACATACAGAAAACAAGTAAAAATAAAATAATCACAATACCTTTTATTAAATTTGACATATGATACATATCTAATATCTAAATTTAATCTAAATTTAATTTAATCTAATCTAAATTTAAGAATGAAGTGGTTGCTCAAAGCTTATACTAACCACAATTGCTCAACTGCAAAACACTATGTACAACTTTGTGCAAAAACACACTCATAACCTTACTGTACCATAAATATTACACTGGGCAGACCTAATACACCAATATACCACCATACAGAAAATACAGACCATCAACAATATGAAACAAGGGATCATAATATCACAATTCTCATGTAGAGCCAAAAAACACCCTTTTAGGGTGGCTAGTGTTCACAATGAGCTCCTTTTATTAACGACCATATGTAGATCCTTCAAGAGGTAGTGTGTCATGATTTAGGCTCTACACCCATTCTGGTGTTTTGGTGCCACCCCAGTAAGGCCAACACACAATCTCTCCACTGCAAAACACTATACACAAACTCATAACCTTACCAAACCATAACAGCACTAATTCCAAGGACAGGACGAGCTACAACCTTATGCGTGGAAAGGCAGCCCTATAATTACACCTGGCTCTAAAACACCAGTACACAACCTAGTGAAACAAAACAAAAACAAAACAAAAAGGGCTGCAAATACTACACGCTAGCAGAATACTGCATCTTGATCACACATGAAAAACACATGACGCAACAGATATGAAGGCAAAATACTGAACTGGAAAGCTACCTCAAGAAGTCAGACTCAGCATACAGCAATACTAGAAAATTGAAACTTGCATGCAAAATATCACAGATGCACAGTTCCAGGGTCCCCCCTCCCTCCCCCTCCCTCCCCCCTCCCTCACAGACAGTTCCAGGATTCCCCCTCCCTCACTCACAGTTCCAGGTCCGTCCTCCCTCCCTCCCCCCTCACAGACAGTTCCAGGGTTCCCCCTCCCTCACAGACAGTTCCAGGGTCCCCCATCTCTCAAAGACAGTTCCAGGTCCCCCCCCCTCACAGACAGTTCCAGGGCCCCCCTCCCTCCCTCACTCACTCACTCACAGACAGTTCCAGGGTCCCCCCTCCCTCACAGACAGTTCCAGAGTCCTCCCTCCCTCACAGACAGTTCCAGGATCCCCCCTCCCTCCCTCACAGACAGTTCCAGGGTCCCCTCCCTTCGAGTTCCAGGCTTCCTGCAAATTTTAAACGTCATCTATCATACCTCGTTGGTGTTAGAGCAGCAGAAAAAGCATTGCAGGCTGGGCTCCGCCTCCGTGCTTCAATTGTTTTGCCTTCTCTCTGTCTCTCAGCTCTGGCCCGCCCTTGTGGAAACAGGAAATGAGGGCGGGCCAGAGCTGAGAGAAAGAGAGAGAGAGAGAGAGAGAAAGCAAAACAACTGAAGCACGGAGGCGGAGCCCAGCCTGCAATACTTTTTCTGCTGCTCTAACACCAACTATAGATGGGGAGATGAGAGAGAGAGAGAGAGAGAGGCGCTTGGGGCTAGCCTCCCCAAGCCTCTTATACCGGGCGCCTATGTAGGTGCCTGAGCTCACAAGAAGGAGTTTACACAATGGTAGGTGGCAGACTGTGTGATGCCCGTGGTAACCCCAGTGTGGTTCTGGAATCTGCCAGTACCCAGGTAGGAAAGAGCTATAGAGGGGCATTTTCGACCGGGGACGCCCATCTCTAAAGGTGCCCATCTCCGAGGACGGTGCTGCGAAGGGGCGGGGCCGACCGTATTATCGAATGAGATGGGTGCCCATCTTTCATTTCGATAATACGGTTGGGGGCGCCCAAATCTCAACATTTAGGTCAGCATTAAAGATGGTCGACCTAAATGGTGAGATCGCCTGATTTAGAGATGGGCGCCCTCGGTTTTCACCGATAATGGAAACCGATGGCACCCATCTCAAAAATGAACAAATCCAAGGCATTTGGTCATGGGAGGGGCCAGGATTCGTAGTGCACTGGTCTCCCTCACATGTCAGGGCACCAACCGGGCACCCTAGGGGGCACTACAGTGGACTTTGCAAATTGGTCTCAGGTGCATAGCTCCCTTACCTTGGGTGCTGAGTCCCCCAAAACCCACTCCCCACAACTATACACCACTACCATAGCCCTAAGGGATGAAGGGGGGCACCTACATGTGGGTACAGTGGGTTTCGGGTGGTTTTTGAAGGGCTCCCATTTTCCACCACAAGTGTAACAAGTAGGGAGGGATGGGCCTGGATCCGCCTGCCTGAAGCCCACTGCACCCACTAAAACTGCTCCAGGGACCTGTATACTGCTGCGATGGACCTGAGTATGACATTTGAGGCTGGCATAGAGGCTGACAAAAAAAGTTTTTAAAGTTTTTTTGAGGGTGGGAGGGGGTTAGTGACCACTGGGGGAGTAAGGGGAGGTGATCCCCAATTCCCTCCGGTGGTCATCTGGTCAGTTCAGGCACTTTTTTGTGACTTGGACCTGAAAAAAAAGGGACCAAAGTGGACCAAATTCTCGCCAGGGACGCCCTTCTTTATTCCATTATCAGCCGAGGGCGCCCATCTCTTAAGCACGCCCGGCACGCCCCTGTCCCGCCTTCGCTACCCTTCCGACACGCCCCTGGGAACTTTGGCCATCCCGGCGACGGAAAGCAGTTGAGGCCGGCCAAAATCGGCTTTCGATTATGCCGATTTCGCCGGACTTGAGAGATAGCCGGCCATCTCCTGATTTGTGTCGGAAGATGGCTGGCCTTCTCTTTCGAAAATAAGCTGGATAGTGACTTTCACAGCCACTAGCATGGCATATCTCCTCTGGGTGGGGCAGGGGCGTAGCCAGACTTCAGCGGGAGGGGGGTCCAGAGCCTGAGGTGAGGGGGCACATTTTAGCCCCCCCGGTGCCGCCGACCCCCCCCCACCATTGCCATCACCCCCTCTGCCCGCCATTGCAGACACCCCCTGCCGCCGCCAGCACCACCACCACTAACTTTGACCCCCCCCTGCCGACGACCCTCTCAACTCCCCTCCCGCCGCCAACACGCCGTCAACCTGCCATCGCTGTCTGCTACCTTTGCTGGCAGGGGACCCCAACCCCCGCCAGCCGAAGTCTTCTTCCTTCGTTTTGCTTCTGAGTCTGACATCCTGCACGTACAACGTGCAGGACGTCAGACTCACAGAAACAGAACGAAGCCCTGCAGATCGCAAGACTTCGTTCTGTTTCTGTGAGTCTGACATCCTGCACGTTGTACGTGCAGGACGTCAGACTCTGAAGCAAAACGAAGGAAGAAGACTTTGGCTGGCGGGGGTTGGGGTCCCCCGCCAGCAAAGGTAGCAGACGGCGACTGCGGGTTGGCGGTGGGAGGGGGGATTGAAAGGGTCGTCGGCAGGGGGGTCCAGGGCCAAATCTACGGGGTCCCAGGCCCCCAAGGCCCCATAGTAGTTACACCACTGGGGTGGGGACCTTGAGATCATTTCTCAACAGTTCACAGAGGTCAGCAATGGTGGCCCTGTGAATCTGGTTCTCTGAAAAGCCTCTTCCTCTGTGACCCGGAGGAAACTCACTCTGAGCCTGTATACCCTGTTGGCCTTGTACCTACATCTCCGATGCTGGAGCTATGCTGGGGCTTGTCCTTGTGCCTGGAGAGATGCCAGGAACAACTGCCACCTCCTCTCCTTGTCATCGGGTGTAGCTGGTAGTACTGCCACCAGGGAAAAGGCATGGCATGATACTGTAAGCTGGGTATCTCAAATATAGCAGGTTAAAAATGAAAATTGGGAATGGTTAAACTGGCAGGTTATCAGAGAAATCCAGTTTGTCTATAATGGCTTTATTTTCCCTGTAAGTTTGTCTTGGTATTATAACCTAATGCCTAACAGAATCAATAAGTTACACAATAAGACACCACAACAGTAACAACCCAGTAAGCTACAGTCACAACAGTCGTCATGTACCCAACCCCCCATCCCCCTTCATGCCTACCATAGCCCATCAAATAAATAGCTCTATGAAACCTTAATGAGGGGCATAATTTATTTATTTGTTACATTTGTATCCTACATTTTCCCACCTATTTGCAGGCTCAATGTGGCTGAAAGTGTAAAATAAATGTAAAGTAAGTGAGAGAATATTTGAATATAAATTATAACAGCTTCAAATACCTATTGTCGTGTTTAGCTGCTACAAATTAGACCAGATATTCAAAACCAGAAGAGGGATATCTGGCGAAAAAAACAGTCCTAAATGTAGCTGGCCATCCAGCTTATTTTCGAAGGAGAAGGGCGGCCATCTTCTGACACAAATCGGGAGATGGGCGGCCTTCTCCTAAGGGCGCCCAAATCGGCATAATCGAAAGCCGATTTTGGACGGCTTCAACTGCTTTCCGTCACTGGGATGGCCAAAGTTCAAGGGGGCGTGTCGGCAGTGTACCGAAGGCAGGACGGGGGCGTGGTTAAGAGATGGCCGTCCTTGGCCGATAATGGAAAAAAGAAGGGTGGCCCTAACAAGCATTTGGCCGACTTTACTTGGTCCATTTTTGATCACAATGACCACCGGAGGGAATCAGGGATCACCTCCCCTTGCTCCCCCAGTGGTCACCAACCCCCTCCCACCCCCAAAAAAACATTTTTTGCCAGCCAGCCTCAAATGTCATATCCAGCTCCATCACAGCAGTATGCAGGTCCCTGGAGCAGTTTTTAGTGGGTACTGCAGTGCACTTCAGGCAGGCGGACCCAGGCCCATCCCCCCCTACCTTACACTTGTGGTGGTAAATGGGAGCCCTCCAAAACCCACCTGAAACCCACTGTACCCACATCTAGGTGCCCCCTGTTACCCTTTAAGGGCTATGGTAGTGTTGTACAGTTGTGGGTAGTGGGTTTTGGGGGGCTCAGCACCCAAGGTAAGGGAGCTATGCACCTGGGAGCAATTTGTGAAGTCAACTGCAGTGCCCCCTAGGGTGCCCGGTTGGTGTCTTGGCATGTGAGAGTGACCAGTGCACTACAAATTCTGGCTCCTCCCACGACCAAATGGCTTGGATTTGGCCGGTTTTGAGATGGCCGCCCTTAGTTTCCATTATAGGCAAAAACCAATGTTGGCTATCTCTAAGGGTGGCCCAAATGTTGAGATTTGGCCGTCCCCAACCATATCATTGAAATGAAAGATGGCCGCCCATCTTGTTTTGATAATACGGTCATGTACGCTTCTTTATGGGGCCGTCCCTAGAGATGGGCGCCCTTATAGATGGGCGCCCCCGTTCGATTATGCCCCTCCACATGACAGATGCTGACCAGATATGCCACACTGAATATTAGCTTTATCCATCAGCCTTGTAAACATGCCCCCGGCATGCCCCAACATGCCTCCAATCTTGGTCAGCTTATGGAAACTGGTCTCCACAAATATCCGGTTGTACATCGCCCGCTGAATATTGGCTAAGGGAAAGGAGGCTAACCTTCACACATTATCAGATGTCTCAGAAAGAAGAAGACAGGCAAGAATGCCACAATAAGCTAAGAGAAGCTGGAAAAGCTGTCAGGAAAGTGAAACAGTAAATGGAAGAAAAGATACTTAATACGGTAAAATTGGGGATAAGATGTTTTTCAGATATGTAAGCAACAGGAGGAAGTTCCATAATAGCATTGTGAGACTCAAAGCTGAGGGGGAGAACTATGTGGAAGATAAGGATAAAGCTGAACTGCTTAACAATTATTTCTGCTCTGTGTTCAAGGATGAAAGGCCGGAATTAGGACTGCAGAAAACAAATGCTAAAGGGAATGGATGTATGGTTGCCCAAGATCCATTCTCAGAGGACTGTGTTTGTGAGGAGCTAGCTAGCGATGGGGCCTAGAGGGATACACCTGAGGGTGCTCAAGGAACTCGGAAAAGTTCTTGCGGCCCTGCTGACTGACCTCTTCAATGCTTCCTTAGAGACTGGAGTGGTCCCGGAGGACTGAAGAAGGGTGGATGTGGTCCCTTTGCACAAGAGTAGGAGGAGGTTGGGAATTACAGACTGTAAAAGGTTGCTGGGCGTCGCTCAGCCTCTAGGGCTCTCCGCCCTTCTCAGCAGCCTCTAGCATACAAGTCTTTTTCAACAAAACAAACAAAACAACATCAGGATCAACCACGAACTTTTCCCTTTTATTGTTCTCCCAGGCAGCTTGGTAGAACACAGCCCAGGCTTCAGCCGCTGGTTCCCCTTTCCCGGTTTCCTTGGGCGGAGCGGCTCCAAAAGAAAGAAAGTCTTATTTAGCACCACCCAGGATTGTTATAACACAGTCCCCATACCGCCTGGGTTCAAAACACAGGAAAAAAAAACAGCTCAATACAGCTTGGCTTTTGAATTCACCATTCAGGTAGCCAAGCTCTCAAAAATAGCACTATAACTTGGGGTTTTAAATCCACAGTTCATGTAGCCCCAAGCTCTCAAAATCAGCAATATAACTTGGGGTTTTAAATCCACAGTTCATGTAGCCCCAAGCTCTCAAAAACAGCAATATAACTTGGGGTTTTAAATCCACAGTTCATCTGGCTTTGTGCGGGCTCAAAGCCTGGGATCCCACCCTCTTGGTCAGACTTTCTATTACTCTCCTGACCTCCTCCCGCTTGATCCCTTTTCCTCTGGCCCGGGTCCCCTCTTAGCCAGAGACTGTCTTACTTTTGGGTCTTTCTCTGGGCCAGGGCTGAAATATCCATGGGCTCCTCCAGGGCCTGCTCCGGTACTGTCAGCTCCATGGGCCAAGACTCTAACTCCTCTCTCTCCCTCTCGGGAGCCCACTCCATACTCTCTTCGCCCCACCCTCCTCCCAGCTGCTCCTCATTTTCCTCATTAACCTTTTCGGGTTTTTTCTCTTCTTTTTCCCACCTGTTCCACCTCTCTTTCCCCCAGGTTGGAGAATTAGTATTTCTCCTTCTCCGGCAGCCCCCTTCTGGTGACTCCTGTGAATGCACCCTGGTTTGTCTCTCTTTTTCCCAAGGTGGCTGCTGGGATTTGTAGTTCCTGATCCTAAGTTGGCTCTTGGGGAAAAGCGGCCTGTAAGGGAGAGACTCCTCTGTAGCTTTTTGGGGTTTGTAGGATCTGTTTCCCTTCGTTTCCCCCAGGTTCCTATGGTTTTCCACATTTCCTTTACATACCCCCCCCCCCCCCCTTAAGCTCGCCTCTCTCTCTTTCCTTTCATTTGCTCCCTTTTCTTCGTCTACCCGGGATAGGGCGTCTACATGAGCCAAACACTTCCCGGGACGATGCTCCACCTCATATTGAAATGGCTGTAAAGCTAGGTACCATCGCATTAATCGTCCATTATTGTTTTTCATCATGTTTAGCCATTTCAAGGGAGCATGGTCCGTTACTAGTTTGAATTTTTTTCCTTCCAAATAAACATTACATTCCTGTACGGCCCATCGTATGGCCAAACATTCCTTCTCTATCGTGGAGTAATGCTCTTCATGGGGCAATAATTTTCGGCTCAAATACAACACGGGATGTTCTTCCCTGTTATGCTCCTGGGATAGTACCGCCCCCAACCCCCTCCCTGAAGCATCCGTTTGCAGGATAAAGGGCCTCTCGAAATCTACTGCCTTCAAGACCGGCTCTTGACACAGGGCCTTCTGCATCTGTTCAAAAGCCGTCAGTTCCCCCTCCCCCCATCTCAAATGATCAGGGTTCTTCCCTCTTAGCATGTCCGTTAAGGGGGTGGCCATAGCTGAAAACCGAGGGATGAAACGGCGGTAGTACCCTACCATTCCCAGGAAGCGCCTCAATTGCTTTTTGGTGTTTGGGCGGGGAAACTCCTGTATGCTTTTAACCTTATTTATCAAGGGCCTCACCTCCCCTCGGCCCACATTGTAACCTAAATACTTCACCCGAAATTGCGCAAAATGACATTTCTTTGGGTTCAGGGTGAGTCCTGCCTCCCGGAAAGCCTGCAGCACCGCCCCTACCTGTACCACATGGGTATCCCATTCCCCACTGTGTATGACCACATCATCCATATACGCCGCTGCGTAGGCCTGATGTGGTCTAAGAACCCGATCTAGCAATCTTTGACAGCTCGCAGCTGCTGAATTCAGGCCAAAAGGCAACCTTTTAAACTGGTACAGGCCCATTGGTGTGCTAAAAGCTGTCTTTGCCTGAGCCCCGGGAGTAAGTGGGATTTGCCAATACCCTTTTGTTAAGTCCAGGGTAGTGAGATATTGTGCGGTTCCTAACCGGTCCACCAGCTCCTCAATATAGGGCATAGGATAGGCATCTGCCTGAGAAATGGTGTTCAGCTGGCGGAAATCGATACAGAACCTCCACTCCCCCTCGGGCTTGGGTACCAGCACCACGGGGCTGGACCAGGGGCTATTTGATTCCTCAATCACCCCAAAGTTTAACATTTCCTGCACTTGTTTTATTACCTCTTGCCTTTTCATGGGTGAAAGCCTATAGGGCTTTTGCCGCACTATCTTTCCCCTCTCCGTTATTATGTCATGCTGCACTAGCTGGGTACTTCCAGGGCAAGCTGTTAAGGCGTCCCTAAACCTTCTTAGTAGGCTCCCTAACTCCTTTTTTTGTACCGGTGTCAAATGGGGATTAACCCCCGGCTCCCCAGGCTGGAAGATATCCCTTATTTGGGGTCCCAACTCCTCTCCCTCTTTCTCTTCCACCCTAGCCTGAAAGCCTACCCTGGCTACCCAGGGTTTTATCAGGTTTACATGGAAAATTTGGACCCTTCCCTTCTCGTTCTCTACCTCATACGTGAGGGAGCCTAGTCGCCTCTTCACCACCCAGGGGCCCTTCCACCTAGAGGCAAACCTATGCGGGTCCTCCGAGATTAAGGTGAGCACTCTATCTCCTGGTTGAAACCCCCTTTCTTTAGTACCCCTATCATAATATTCCTTTTGGAGAATTTGGCTCTCTTCGAACCTCTCCTGGGAATATTCTTGTATCTTACCCAATCTTGCCCTCAGATCCTGTAAGTATTCGACTACTGACTGATCAGTGGCCTCTGGGGTTACCCACTGTTCTTGCAGTATGTCCAAAATGCCCCGGGGCCTCCTGCCAAACATGAGTTCAAAAGGGGACACTCCTAAGGAGTCGTGCACCTTTTCTCGGTAAGCATATAACACAAAAGGCAGCAGTTGGTCCCAGCTGGTCCTATCTTCCCCTAAAGCTCTTTTTAACATGCCCTTTAAGGTTTTATTAAACCGCTCTACCATCCCATTAGTTTGGGGATGGTAGGCCGCTGTACGGAGATGTTGTATCCCAAAAGCCTCCCACACTTGCTTTAAGGTCCTGGACATAAAGTTAGATCCCCTATCCGTCAGAACCTCCCGGGGAAAACCCACCTCACAGAATATTTTTATTAGCTCCCGGCCAATAACTTTAGCGGATATGCCCCTTAAGGGCACAGCCCAGGGATATCTCATGGCCATATCCATTACCACCAACACATATAAGAAACCCCTTTTAGATTTCGTGACTGGACCAATAATATCCATTGCTATCTTTTTCCCCGGTTGATCCACCCTCGGAATAGGATTTAAAGGGGCTTTGGGAGGGAACCTGTCTGACACCTTCTGACAGTTGGGGCAGGACTTACAATATTTTTCCACCTCCCTATACACTCCCGGCCAATAAAATCGAGCCAAAATCTGAGTCAAGGTGGCTTGGGTGCCCTTATGCCCTCCCAATGGGTGATCATGCGCGAGCCTTATGACCAGCGGCCGGAAAGCTTGAGGAACTACCAGCTGTCTCCCCCCTTTTGGACTCTCCCAGTTTGGCACTTGCCGATATAAGATGTCCCTTTCTATCCGGAACCCCGGAGCCCCTGGATCTTCCCCCTGTCGGGCCCTCCCCCAGGCATACTCTAATGTCGGATCATTTGCCTGTTCCCTGTGAAATTGAGGGAACTGTTCCCTCAGTTCATTTGGGGCTACCGGCAGATAGCTTTCGGCTTTCACCTGTTCCAACGCCTCCTGTCTACCCCTCTTCTCCTTTTTTTTCACCGCCTTCCCTTTTCTCTCTTTTCCAGGCTCCCCTAAGACCTCGCCCTGGAAAGGAAAAATATCTTCTATTCCCTCTTCCTGTCCCTCTAGGTCCCGAAGAGCCTGAGCCCGCGTAGTTACACATACTCTTCTCTCTCTAATACATTCGGAAAAAGGGGGCCAATCCCTTCCCAAAATCATCTCATGGGGTAACCTTGGGAGAACCGCCATAGCCATCTCTATGTCCCCTGTGGGCCCTTTTAGGTTCACTCTATGTAGGGTGTATCGTGTACTGGCCCCGTGGATACACTGTATCGCTACCGCTCCCTCATAGGTATCCCGTCCTCTATTCCGCCTCCCTCTTATTCGGTCCCATAACCGCCGGGAGATCATGGACTGGTCTGCCCCAGAGTCTAACATGGCCACTACCGATAAACCTTCCACCTCTAAAGGGGCCGTATACCTGGGTTTGAATCCCTGGTTAACCTGTGAGATCCATCCCTCCCGACCCGGGCAATCCTTCCTGAAATGCCCCGTTCTGCCACACTTATAACACTGCGGTACCCCAAAAGGGGCCAGCTTCTTTTCCTCCCCGGGGAGCCCCCCCTTCTTTTTTTCCAACCAAGTGGAGTCGGGCATCCCTTCCTTTTGCCCCATCCTGGAGGAGTAACTTTTGGGACCCCCACCCCCTTGGGGTCGGGGCTTTCCCCCCTCCCTCTCGGGTCCGCCCCAGTGTTGGGCTTCCAGATACCACTCCAACCCCGCCGTCACTCCCTCAACTGTCCTACAGCCTCTTTTTACCAATTCTGCTCTTATTTCTCCGGGTAGGCCCTGGAGGAATTGCTCCACCACCAATTCTTGGAGAATTTCCTGGATAGTGTGGTGGTCGGGCTCTAACCATCTTTTTAATAAGTCCATCAATCTATTGGCCACCGCTTTTGGGGTTTCGCCCTTTTCCCACTTAGTGGCGCGAAACTTCCGCCTATATGCCTGGGTACTAAGTCCATAACGGTCCTTAATGGCCTCTTTCAGCCTTCCATAGTGGGCAGCATCTCCTGGAGACAAATCCCTAAATGCGGTCAGGGCCTCCCCTGCCAGGGAAGGGACTAAACGCATGGCCCACTGTTCTTGTGGCCAACTAGCAGCCACGGCCACCCTTTCAAAGGCTGTTAGGAAATCATCAACATTGTCCTGCTCTGTTAACTTCCCCCAGGTCAGTGTGTTCATGGATAGTGTTCCTACCGCACCGCTGCCTCCGGTCCCTTGTCCTAAGGCTGCTGGGTCCATGTCCCTTGGAGCGGGGATCCCCCTCTGAAAGAACTCCTGGAGCATTTTTAGCACCGGCTGCTGTTGGTCTCTCGCCGCCGTTAAGGAGTCCTCCACCATCTTAGCTGTCAGTTCCTGCTGTTTTTGAAACTGCATGGTCATCCACGCGAAGATTTCCTTCGGATCCATCCTCCCGGCTCCGGAACCGCCTCCTGGAAGAAAAAAAACACAGAGAACCACTCCAAGTGCGATTTCCCCCACTTCCTTGGGTCTTTCTAAGATCCCTCCGGCCCCCCAATCCAGGCCCCGCTTACCGGAACCCAAGATGGGTCTGCGCCTCTATCAGCGTTGGCCCCTCCGTCGGGCTTTTCTGCTGGGCTTTCTCGACCCCCTCGAGCGACAGGTTCCAAAACAAAAAAAAAATTTGAAATCCCACCACTGCCACCAATTGTAAAAGGTTGCTGGGCGTCGCTCAGCCTCTAGGGCTCTCCGCCCTTCTCAGCAGCCTCTAGCATACAAGTCTTTTTCAACAAAACAAACAAAACAACATCAGGATCAACCACGAACTTTTCCCTTTTATTGTTCTCCCAGGCAGCTTGGTAGAACACAGCCCAGGCTTCAGCCGCTGGTTCCCCTTTCCCGGTTTCCTTGGGCGGAGCGGCTCCAAAAGAAAGAAAGTCTTATTTAGCACCACCCAGGATTGTTATAACACAGTCCCCATACCGCCTGGGTTCAAAACACAGGAAAAAAAAACAGCTCAATACAGCTTGGCTTTTGAATTCACCATTCAGGTAGCCAAGCTCTCAAAAATAGCACTATAACTTGGGGTTTTAAATCCACAGTTCATGTAGCCCCAAGCTCTCAAAATCAGCAATATAACTTGGGGTTTTAAATCCACAGTTCATGTAGCCCCAAGCTCTCAAAAACAGCAATATAACTTGGGGTTTTAAATCCACAGTTCATCTGGCTTTGTGCGGGCTCAAAGCCTGGGATCCCACCCTCTTGGTCAGACTTTCTATTACTCTCCTGACCTCCTCCCGCTTGATCCCTTTTCCTCTGGCCCGGGTCCCCTCTTAGCCAGAGACTGTCTTACTTTTGGGTCTTTCTCTGGGCCAGGGCTGAAATATCCATGGGCTCCTCCAGGGCCTGCTCCGGTACTGTCAGCTCCATGGGCCAAGACTCTAACTCCTCTCTCTCCCTCTCGGGAGCCCACTCCATACTCTCTTCGCCCCACCCTCCTCCCAGCTGCTCCTCATTTTCCTCATTAACCTTTTCGGGTTTTTTCTCTTCTTTTTCCCACCTGTTCCACCTCTCTTTCCCCCAGGTTGGAGAATTAGTATTTCTCCTTCTCCGGCAGCCCCCTTCTGGTGACTCCTGTGAATGCACCCTGGTTTGTCTCTCTTTTTCCCAAGGTGGCTGCTGGGATTTGTAGTTCCTGATCCTAAGTTGGCTCTTGGGGAAAAGCGGCCTGTAAGGGAGAGACTCCTCTGTAGCTTTTTGGGGTTTGTAGGATCTGTTTCCCTTCGTTTCCCCCAGGTTCCTATGGTTTTCCACATTTCCTTTACAAGACCTGTCTGTCTGACCTCGGTGGTGAGTAAACTAATAGAAATGCTTCTAAAGCAGAGGATTGTGAGGTTTCTCGAATTGAATGGAATGCAGGACCCGAGGCAGCATGGCTTCACTAGAGGCAGGTCATGTCAGACAAATCTGATTGATTTCTTCGACTGGGTGACCAAACAGTTGGATGTGGGAGAGGCGCTAGATGTGGTATAATTAGATTTCAGCAAAGCCTTTGACACAGTTCCGCACAGGCGACTGATAAATAAATTGAGTGCCCTCAGTATGGGACCTAGAGTAACTGACTGCGTTAAAAATTAGTTCAATGGAAGGAGAGGGTAGTGGAAGAAAGGGATGTTTTCAGTGGCGCACTGCAGGGATCGGTCCTCGGGCTGGCTCTTTTTAACGTCTTTGTGAGCGATATTGTGGAAGGGCTGTCTGGTAAGGCTTGTCTTGTTGCAGATGATACTAAACTCTGCAACAGAGTGGACACCCCAGAGGGTGTGAATGACATGAGGAAGGACCTAGTGAAGCTGGAGGAATGGTCTGATATTTGGCAACTAAGATTTAATGCTAAAAAATGCAGGGTCATGCACTTGGGTCACAAAAATCCGAGGGAACGGTACAATATAGGGGATGAAGTGCTTCTGTGTATGAAGGAAGAGGGGGACATGGGGGTGATTGTGTCTTATGATCTTAAAGCTTCCAAACAGGTAGAAAAAGCAACACTCAAAGCCAGAAGGATGCTTGGGTGCATAAAGAGAGGGATGACCAGCAGGAAAAAAGAGGTGATAGTACCCTTGTATAAGTCTCTGGTGAGGCCCCATTTTGAGTATTGTGTGTAGTTCTGGAGACTGCACCTACACCAAGATATAAACATCCTGCACATTTAAAAAACAGCTTACCACTATCGCAAATGTTAAGAATAAGAAGGATTTGCTCAGACAATGATTCATATAAACATCAAGCCAAGAATTTGTCAAAGGAACTCTTACAAAGAGGGTATTCAAGACCGATTATTAAGAAAGCGTATAAACGGGCAAAATTTAACAACAGGGAATTGTTATTGGAAGGTGCTTGCAACAGGGAGAAAGATGAGAATTTGTGCACGATGATTATGAAATATACATCTGCGAGTCTGGTGATTTCTAAGATGATAAAAAGACGTTGGGAAATTATACAATCAAATCCCATGTTCGCCAACTCGCATTTACATATAGCCTTCGCAAGAGGAAGGAACCTTAAAGAGGAATTAAGTCCTGCAGCTCTTCCATCCGGTAAGAACATCAAGAAAAGAATTGTGGGTCACTATAAATGTGGCATTTGCCAAATTTGCAAGATTACTTTGTAATTTTAGAGCATAGATTGAATATTGCTAGATGTAATACCAAGGAACCCTTAGTGGAACATTGCATTGCATTCGATCATAAATTTGAGGACTTGAATTGTTGCGTTCTTGACAGGGTGCAAAAGAATCAACGAGGTGGTAACAGAAAACTATTGCTTCAGAGGAAGGAAGCGAAGTGGACTTTCAAACTTAAATCACTTGAACCGAAGGGCTTAAATAGCAAAATAGAGTGGCATGCGTTTTATTAAGTCAGTAGCTATGTCCAAATCAAATTTTCCGCCACTATGCCATGATGATCAGCTGACCTCCGAGTCATCAAACAGCTGATGTTGATGTTCTATATTTAGGGCTCGTTTGGTGTGTGATGCGTCAGCACCATTTTGTTAGAGGATTTCTAATAAGAAAGTATGTAGACCGGTGTTTAAAGGCATGTAACTTTAGAATATTGTTTGGAAATGCATTTTCATGACTGAATCTTATTTTTTAGATTACATTGAGCACTAAAAAAAACATTAAAAAGAAGAGTTTAAAAATCCCTATGATAGAAACAAGTCAACGGCTTGTTTAATATCCGTTGAGAACCTGGGACGTGAGGTCCGACAGGTCTCTGAGGGATTCTCTTCATTTATAAAATATTTTACAGCCATTGAGCCACCTTTGCAGTGTCATTTGTTTGTCTTGTATTAGTTTACTTTACTGCTGACACAGGCTTATGAACCTCAACATATATACACTGGAAGAGTAGAGGGAGAGAGGAGATATGATAGAGATATTTAAATACGTCAAGGGCATTAATGTACTGGAAGTGAGCTTTTTTTCAAATGAAGGAAAACTCTGGAACAAGGGGGCATATGATAACATTAAGAGGGAATAGCCTTAGGAGGAATCTAAGAAAGTATTTCACGGAGGGGGTGGTGGAGGCATGAAATGCCCTCCCAGTAGAGGTAGTGGAGTTGAGGACTGTGTCATAATTTAAGAAAGCGTGGGATAAGCACATGGAGTCCCTTAGGAAAAGGAAGTTAGGGTTACAGAGAATGGGCAGACTGGATAGGCCATGTGGCATTTATCTGGCATCATGTTTCTATGTTTCTGTAACTGCTTAAGGTAGTTGCTAGAGCTAGGAGAATTTAAGACTGCATAGGACAAGACATTACCTGCAATGAAAGTGTAATTATAATCCCTCTGTTCAAATCAATTATAAGATCTCTTCTGGAGTCTTGTATCTAATTTGGAAGGTCATGTCCAAAGAACATAGACCAATTAGTGAGAGTCAAGAGAAGGGCTACTAAAATAGGACACTATTATCCCTCTGAAATGAGACTAAATATGTATCCCTAGAAATGAAGAGAGATACAGAGACATTCAAATACCTAAGAAATATTAATGCCCAAGAAGTAAGCATTTTTCAGAAGAAGGGAAGTTAAGTGCAGGGATTCATGATATGGAATTTGAATGATGTAAATGTTACATAAAGAAATATTTTTTCACAGGATGGGTGGGGGACATATAGAACAGCCTCCCAGTGAAAAAACCAATACCAAAATTAAAGAAAGCATGGAATATACACAAAGGACCTTTGACTGCAAGAATTTGAGGGTAAAATCTGAGAAGAGCAACGCTTAATGGTACAGCTTCAGCAATAAGCAGATTAGAAGGGCCTTGTGGTCTTTATCTGCCATCATATTCTGTGTTCCTATCTGTATATGAAGGACACCATGCAGCAGAATGAATGCTCAGGCTTCATGGGGATTACTGCCATAAATATCAAGGGTTATATAACATCCATAGTACATACACTTCATTCCCTCTCACCACATGAACTGAGCTTTTATAGCCTCAGTTTTTATTTTTATTGTGATGAGGAAGGTTGTCTGGCAAAGACAAATGAAGATTCTCTCTTTTATAGGGCAATTCCCCTTTTACACTTTCATGTTGTCTACAAATTCCCCTGGTGTCTCTGCTTTACTCTTTTCAACTTTGTGTATGGCATTCATTTTTCACTATAGCCATCATGGAAACAGACTTTCTTGGGAATATGGTTTGAGTTCATTAACATTATCAAAGGAAATCCTTTCTCTTTTATGGTCGATCTGTCTTGTGCTGTAATCAGTAAAATATACACAAAAGTCATAGTACTAACAGGATAAGCAATTACTAACACTCCATCCTGTTTAAATTAGAGGAGCCTTTACCTCAATGAGCACGTTCCCCCTCATTCCAAAACTTTTGTACCTAAAATTAAGCAACTGCATGTATATGTTAGAGAATGCATGTGTGATTGTTACAGTTACATACGTAAGTGCTAGGCGCACACTCAGGGGTATTCTATAACATTGGTGTACAACGTGCTTAGGGGGAAATCCTATATATGGTGCCTTAAAAATTGGAGCCATAAAACCATGTGCTTAGTGTGATTCTATAAACTATGCCTAAAGTTAGGCGTAGTTTATAGAATATGCTCACATGCCATTCATTTAAAATTTAGGCGCACCCACTTAGGCCACCTAAAACCAGGCCTAAATACCTACACCTAACTTAGGCACAGATCAGGTGTATTCCATAATAATGCGCATAGTTTTTTGAAACGCCCATAACCCGTGCATTCCACACCCATGGCCAAGTCCCCTTTTCGCTGCATGCATTAGAATTTACAGGTGCCACATTATAGAATATGTCTAGGAAGTTGTGTGTATAAATTCTAATTAAAGCCAATTAGTGCTGCTAATTGGTTAAGTACCGATTATCGGCATTGATTGGCTCGTTAATCAATTAAGTTGTACGCAGTTTGGCCATGCGACCAAATTAGTGCGCACATCTTAAGGCACCATATATAATAATGTTGTGGTTAGTGCGTAATTGCAAGGGGGCATGGTGGGACATGGGTGGGTTCCACATTTATGTGTGTAACTTACAGAATACTGTAAATTACGTGCTACATTTAGACATACACATATGTGCATGCAATTGACAGTGCAAGATGGTGTGCCTAAATATTGGTACATAAATGTCAACTTACGCCAGCATTCTATAATGGATCCTAGACTCTGAGATGCCATTATAGAATTACACTTAATGCTCTGCATCTTGGTGCCTAAATGTTCATTGTTAATATCTGGAGGAGAAAAATATTAAGGGCATATGGAGGACCTCTAATAATACTCACAAAATAAAATAAGGAGGATGCTTCTGCACTGGTTTTCAAACTTGATGTCGCAACCCAATACTGGGTCATAAGTTACTGGGTTAGAGCCCAATTCCCACCTCAACACCTGGTACTGCATAAAGTGCTAGAGTATGTTGAAGTTCTGGAAAGAAAGGTCTTGAGGAACCCTGTACACACTCAATGTGTGTAAAATTCTGTGCATTGTTTCACAACACGTTGCCAGGTGTTTCTGAGTTCATATGCAGGGCCGGTCATAGGCAGAGGGACCGAGGTGGCCGCATAGGGCCCCGCGCGGTGTGCCTCAACTCTGCCTCTCTGACCCCTGCTCGCTCGGACCGCAATCGCATTGTGATCCCGCTGCTCGCTCGTCGCTCCAGACCGCATCGTGATCGCTCGCTCTGCTCCTGCCTCCCGCCACCCCCCCCCCCCCGCTGAGCCCGCCGACAGCTCCCACCTCCCAGTCCCAGGACAACGACAATGACAGTTGCAACTTGCAGCGAGTAGCGACGGCCCGGCCCCGACCCGACAGACAGTTGCAGCCAGGCACGACGGCTCCGCTCACCCCAGCTTTTCCCTTCCGCCTTCCTGCTCAATGTCCCACCTTCTGATGATGAGGTACTTCCTGTTTCCGCGAGGGCGGGCGGGAGTCATTGAGCGGGAAGGGAAAAGGAGCTGGAGCGTGGTCGGAGGTGAGCAGCCATCGCTGGTGCCAGCAGCAGTGCCGTGCGACTTAAAGAAAGTCAAGTGATCATGGAGCGCCTGCCGCCTCAGCCTGGAGCAAGTTTGTGCCACAGTGCCACTAGTGCCAGTGCCATTCATCAAAGGCAAGGTATGAATAATGATTGATAGCTGATGATATTGAGAATGAGATTTGTTGTACTTTGGGTACGAAATTTAAAGAAAAACAACTTTGCCTTCAGGTGATCAGTGATTGGTTAACATAGTAAAACTGAATGTATGTAATGTAAGGCAGAAATTCTGTGGTTTAGGGAAAAAAATCTATACCTGCACCTGAACAGGGCGGGCTAGCCCAACCACTAAGTGAGCTAGGTAGTTGCCAGTTGCCTAGGGTGGCACAAGTTCAGGTAGGGTAACCATGGCACTTAAAAAGCACATCAGCTCATGCAGTGCAGTGTTGCAGCAAAGGAGAAGCCAGCTCCAAGAGAACTAGTCTGTCTCAGGCAGCAAGGCCGCAGGCGGGCTACAGTCATGATTCTCGCCTGAGCTATGTTCTCCCTTCATCCTGATTTCTGACAATAGCCCCTCCTCCAGCCTCTAAGCCCTCCATTCAAAGAAGGTATGATAGCTTTTCTTATAAGGAATTAGGAACCTTGTTAAATTAAAGTGGTCTTACTCTTGTTGATTTGCGAATGGAACCTTACATTAAAGTGATGATGTGGTGGTTCATTTGTGTAGGAGGTGAACCATTGCAGGTGCAAGTGCGACTTAAAATAAAGTCAAGTGGAGGAGCTGGAGAGTTTGTGCCATTCAAAGGCAAGGCATGATAGCTTTTCTTATAAGGAATTAGGAACCTTGTTAAATTAAAGTGGTCTTACTCTTGTTGATTTGCGAATGGAACCTTACATTAAAGTGATGATCTGGTGGTTCATTTGTGCAGGAGGTGAACCATCGCTGGTGCAAGCGCGACTTAAAATAAAGTCTTTATTTGAAATTTCATAAATAAATAAAATTTTCTAAAAATGGAATAATCTTATCAATGGGGTGGAGCTAGGGTGGGGGTGGGGCTAGGATGGGGCCCCACCAAATTGGTCTGCATAGGGCCCTGCACTTGCTAAGACCGGCCCTGTTCATATGTTAGTGAAGGGAACGAAATGACATGCAGAGAAGATATTTTCTAATCTGCATTATTTTCAAGGGAAATATCTGCAGAAAAGTAGGCATTTTTTCCCAGAGCAATAAACATAGCAAACCTACCTGCATAAGTACAAAAGTACATAAGCATTGCCATGCTGGGACAGACCAAGGGTCCATCGAGCCCAGCACCCTGTCACCGACAGCGGCCAAAAGAACAAGCAATTTGTCCCGCCCATCCTAGAAATACTGTATTCCCTCGTCCATTTAATAACATTCTATGGCTTTTTTCTCCAGGAAGCCATCCAACCCTTTTTTGAAGTCCGCTAAGTTAACCACCTTAACCACCTTTTCTGGCAGCGAATTCCAGAGTTTAACTACGTGCTGAGTGAAGAAACATTTCCTCCGATTAGTTTTAAATTTACCACACTGCAGCTTCATCGCATGCCCCCTTGTCCTAGTATTTTTGGAAAGCGTAAACAGACGCTCCACATTGCCCCGTTCCATTCCACTCATTATAGACCTCTATCATATCTCCCCTCAGCCGCCTTTTCTCCAAGCTGAAAAGCTCCAGCTTCTTCAGCCTATCCTGATAGGGAAGCCGTCCCATCCCCTGTATCATCTTTGTTGCCCTTCTCTGCACCTTTTCCAATTCCACTATCTTTTTTGAGGTGCGGCAACCAGAATTGAACACAATACTCGAGGTGCGGTCGCACCATGGAGCGATACAATGGCAGAATAATATCCTTATTTTTGTTTTCCATCCCTTTCCTAATGATACCCAACATTCTATTTGCTTTCCTAGCAGCAGCACATTGAGCAGAAGTTTTCAACGTATCATGAACGAAGACACATAGATCCCTTTCTCGGTCCGTGACTCCCAACGCTGAACCTTGCATGACGTAGTTATAGTTTGGGTTCCTCTTTCCCACATGCATCACTTTGCACTTGTTCACATTAAACGTCATCTGCCATTTAGACACCCAGTCTCGTAAGGTCCTCTTGTAGTTTTTCACAATCTTCCCGCGATTTGACTACTTTGAATAACATTCTGTCATCGGCAAATTTGATTACCTCACTAGTTACCCCCATCTCTAGGTCATTTATGAATATGTTAAAAAGCAGAGCTCCCAGCAACGATCCCTGAGGGACCCCGCTAACTACCCTTCTCCGTTGAGAATATTGACCTTTTAGTCGTACTCTCTGTTTCCTATCTTTCAACCAGTTTTTAATCCACAGTAAGACACTACTTCCGATCCCATATTACTACTACTACTACTACTATTAAACATTTCTATAGCGCTACTAGACTTACGCAGCGCTGTACAAATTAATATGAAAAGACAGTCCCTGCTCAACAGAGCTTACAATCTAAATTGGACAGACGAATAGACAGCTAGGGGTGGGGAAATTGCAGTGGTAGGGGTGATAAGTGAGGGTGTTCAGTAAGAGAGTCATGGTTAGGAGTCGAAAGCAGTAGCAAAGAGGTGGGCTTTAAGCCTAGACTTGAAGACAACCAGAGACTGAGCCTCTAATTTCCTCTGTAGTCTTTCATGAGGGACCTTATCAAACGTCTTCTGAAAATCTAGATACACAATATCAACCGGCTCACCTTTGTCCACATGTTTGTTTACCCCTTCAAAGAAATGCAGTAGATTGGTGAGGCTTTACTATTGGTACAAATTCCTCATGTAAAAAGTACCCGTGATATTGAATGCAGACATTTGATTTTGTCTCTTAGATATAGGAGTGCATATGTGTGTATGTGTAGTTATTTATTTAGTTGGATTTAATTCACAAAGTTTCATTGGTAACTCAAGACAAGTTACTTTCAAGTATAGTAGATACTTCCTTGTCCCCAGCAGGCTTAAAGTTCATGTTTTTAATATGGATGGGCATGGGGAAAGTTTCAGTTCTGTTCATTTTTTAATCTGTCACCCATTCTGTTCATTTTCACATTCAGAATAATTTGTTTCATTCATTTCCATTAGAGTCAAAGGTACCAGCAATGTTTGTACTTTTAACAGAGGCTTTTCATATATTTTCAGTAAAACTTGCATTTGCCAGAGAGGCTTCAACACTACAAGCCATCAGTACGGTTATGAAGACCCCCAGGGCACCAAGAGGACAACTAACAAAAGCCCATCATGAGAAGGGCACAGCAGCATAAACAGTGGCATCAAGGCATTGGGAGAAGGACAAAGCAGCACAAAAAAACAATTGCAACCGGCAAGAACATACTCATATTACAATTCGACATGTCTAATGCCTTCGACATGGTGGATCATGGAATACTATTACACATACTAGAATACTTCGGAATCGGAGGCCCAGTTCTCAAATGGTTTAAAGGATTCCTCACCACTAGATCCTACCAAGTTATAACGAATACTGCCAGATCACACCGGAATGTGGAGTCCCTCAAGGATCCCCCCTTTCACCCACAATCTTTAACCTAATGATGATACCACTAGCCAAACTCTTGGCCAATCAAAACCTTAACCCCTACATATATGCCGATGACGTCACAATCTACATCCCGTTTAAGAATGACTTAAACGAAATAACCAACGAGATCAACCAGAGCTTCCAGATCATGCACTCATGGGTGGACTCATTCCGGTTAAAACTCAACGCAGAAAAAACCCAATGCCTAGTTCTTACCTCCCAATACAATACAAACAACTACTCCACTATAACCACACCTTACTGCACACTTCCTATCTCAGAAAACCTGAAAATTCTTGGAGTCATCATTGATCGAAACCACACACTCGATACACACGTGAAGAACACAACAAAAAAAATGTTCCAATCGATGTGGAAACTCAAAAGAATTAAACCTTTTTTCCCAAGAAACATCTTTCACACCCTGGTACAGTCACTAGTAATAAGCCACTTGGATTACTGCAACGCTCTGTACGCAGGCTGTAAGGAACAGACCATTAAAAGACTCCAGACAACCCAAAACACAGCAGCCAGACTCATCTTTGGAAAACCTAAATACGAAAGTGCGAAGTCCCTAAGAGAGAAACTACATTGGCTTCCGCTCAATTGAGTTCAAGATCTGCACAACCGTGCACAAGATCATTCACGCAGACGCCCCACTCTATATGCTAAACCTAGTGGACCTACCGCCCAGAAACGCCAAAAGATCGGCCTGCAAATTCCTCAATCTGAATTTCCCCAGCTGCAAAGGAGTGAAATACAAACAGGCTTATGCTATGACCTTTGCATAGAAAAGCACACAGTCTTGGAATGCATTACCCAAGGCCCTGAAAACCATGAACAATCTAACCAGCTTCCGCAAAGCTCTGAAAACTCACCTCTTCAACAAAGCTTACAAAAGTTACCCTCAATGATACAAATCAATGATACAAATCATCCCAAACCACCCAAACACTCCTAAAACACTTCTCACACAACCGATCCAACATCCGCCCATCTAAATTCCTCTTTCACCTCAGCTTATGATTAACTGTATTTAAATCATGTACCGACTTTATCATAACCTTACTCTGTAAGCCACATTGAGCCTGCAAAAAGGTGGGATAATGTGGGGTACAAATGCAATAAATAAATAAATACTGTCAGAAAGACCCCAAAGCACTGGGAGATGAGTAAATTAGCAAAAACATTGTTCTGAAAGCCTCAACATAGGATGAGAGGAAAAGTAGCACCAAACTTGATAGAAACATCCCATTGCAATGGGAGAGGTACAAAGCAGCACCAACATTGGAATGAAACCCCCTAAGCAATAAGAAAGAGATAAACTGTCACCAACACATCAATGTACATCAATGGCTAGAGGTGTGTCGGGGTGGTTCGGGGCTTGTCATATGAGTATTGCAGAATTCATGACATCTATCCCTGATTTTAGGTAGCACATCAACATGTAGGCAATGCAAGATAAATGTCAGAACTTAGACCACCTATAAAGGATAAATAAGTGCTGCCGCAGCATGTCCCTATGACTGCTAGCATTGGGGATGACCAGAGGAGAGCTGATACAAGAGTCTGTGAATATGATTGCCGTCTCTGTCCACCCAGGTCTGTTTTCTATAATCCCTCTTATTCCCACCCATGCACTGCCAGCCTCCACAAACAACCCCCTGCCAACCCTTTCCCATACCCACCTGGTGTCACAATCTGGGTTTTGGTGGAGGGGAGCACTCATTTTGACCATATTTCACCTGTTCTTACACTGGCTTCCCATAGTCTGGAGGGTACAATTTAAAATCTTGACCTTGATTCATAAAGCTTTGAATGACAGCTTTATTTAATTTCATTTTAAAAGCATTAGCCCAGGAGGTTAGAGTGGTAATGGCAGTATTGATTTTGTCGTGGATTTCAGATAGATTGAATTTAAAGAGGATATATATGGTGACGTCATCGGCGTAAATGAAAGGATTTAGACCATGTTTGGTTAGTATTCTGGCCAAGGGGATCATCATAAGGTTGAAAAGTATCGGGGAGAGTGGAGATCCCTGTGGTACTCCACATTCTGATGACCATGGGGATGATAGATTTGTAGCTCCTTTGACTTGATAGGATCTGGTAGTAATGAAGTTATTAATCCAGTTGATAATGTTTCCACCGATCCCAAGTTTGTCCAAGAGTTTGGTAAGGATTGAATGGTCAACCATGTCAAAAGCGCTGGATAAGTCAAATTGTAAGAGGATGATGTTGTATCCGTTTGAATTTAGATATTAAGGTTAGAAGAACCGTTTCAGTGCTGTGGGCAGGTCGGAAGCCCGACTGGGACTCGTGGAGGATGGAGAATTTCTGAATATATTCATTAAGTTGTGAGGTCACTCTGTTTTCCAATAATTTGGTGATTAGAGGTATGGATGCAATTGGACGGTAGTTGGTAACTTCATTCACAGGTTTCTTTGTATTCTTTGGGATAGGTGTTAGTAATATGTTACCTTGCTTGGTGGGGAAAGAGCCTTTTTGAAGTAAAAAGTTTAAGTGGGAGGTGAGATCGGAGATAAAGCATGAAGGGGCGCTTTTCAGAAGATAGTTGGGGCAGGGGTCAAGGTGGCATTGTGATCTAGAGAGTTTTGATATGGTTATTATGACTTCTTCAGTAGTAAGGGGGGTAAAATTAGTCCAGTAATGGTCAAAGGTGTTTCATCAGTTCCAGGGTCCAGTACGTCAAGGAAGGTGTCAATAGTGGAGTTATCTTTAGAGACTGAGTTATGAAGATTAGTTACTTTTTCTCTGAAGCATTTTGCCAATTGATCTGCAGAAGGACGATTTAAAGGTGATGATGTCACTGGATCTGTGTTTAAGAGGTTTTTTATAAGTTGGAATTGTTTCTTCATGTCTGTGCCAAACGTTGAGATTTTTTGTGTATAATAGGTTCTTTTAGCATGTTTGATGGCGTATTTATAGATTCTTTGCGATTGTTTCCACGTGATAAAGGCAAGATTATCTCTGGACTTGCTCCATGCTTTTTCCAGTTTCCTGGTTTGAGATTTTAAATTTCTCAGCAAATTGTTAAACCATGGTGATGGGTTTCGTTTATGTGTAGTCATGGGTCGTAGAGGTGCAATTTCATCCAATATCATTGTGCACCTATTATTCCAAAGTGTAAGAAAGAGATCTGAATTAGGTTGGATTTACCAATTGTTTGCATAGATATTTTGCCAGAATTTGACATTATCTATCCGTCCTCTGGTAAGGATGGTGGTAGGGACATGAGATGTGGGCTGACCTTTTCTGCGCCATTGCAAGGTGAAGGATGATTTGTAGTGATCTGACCATGGAATGGGATACCAATCGATGTTGGATATAGTGAAGTATTGGTCGGAGGAGAATTTATGAGAAACTAGTAAAAAAAGGCCCGTTTCTGTTTTGAAGGAAACGGGCGCTAGCAATGGGTTTTTTTTAGTGTGTTTTTGGTAATCATACAGTTGTTAAAAGTATTATAATGAGAAGGAATAATTGTTAAATTTGTAAATCATTCCAAGCCCCTCCCCCCTCTTTCTCCCCCTTCAGCCACCCATGTCCAGTGACCCTCCCCTCCCCCTGCCCCCCCCCTCGGTGCATCACCCAAGCCCCTCCCCCCGGCATATCACCCAAGCCCCTACCCCTACCCCAGGCATATCAACCCCCTTGATACCATGTGATAAGTAAGAGGGTGTCCTATAGGTTGTAGGCCACTAGAGGGTGCTAGAAGAAGCTGGAGGGTGCTAGGACCGGGGAGAGCCCTGGGAGGTCCACAGGTGCAGGTGGTTATGGGCTGGGTCCTGTGTAGCTAATTAACCAATTTATACCCCACCTGAGTGGTGAAAGAAAGGGAAGTGAGCTAGCAGCAGAAGAAGAGAGAGCCCCTGAAAGATACTGGCTAACCTTATGGACTTGGGGGTGGACTAGGTGTCCAAAGGAGATCAGTAGGCTGAAAGTCCTGGGGTAAGAAGTCCCTAAAGCATTAGTGTTCTCCTGAAGAAGAAAAGACTGCGTGTCTAGAACTGTGTGTTCAAAGAGGGACTGTGTGTCCAAAGAAGAAAAGACTGTGTGTCTAGAACTGTGTGTTCAAAGCGGGGACTGTATATCCAAAGTACTGAGAGAAGCAGGCTGCAAAGCCTGGGGTTGAGATTCCCCAAAGTATTGGTGTAGTACTGAGCCCATGTATCTGTGTGGGGAGGCTCAGTGTGAAGATCTATGAAAGTATAAAGTATTAAGCTAGAAGAAGTGTGCCCAGGAGCTGGAATAAAGAGTTGCCTGAGAAATATGCAGTTGGTGAGACCTGTTTAATTTGCTCAGTGGGAACCAGGTCACCCTGAGCGAGAAGGGGTAGCACACTAATTTGCATATGATCTGCATATTGAGAACCAGGTCACCCTGAGTGAGAAGGGGGATATCACAACCAGCAACCCCCAATAGTAATGGTGTCTGGCTGCTGCTGCTTCTCCTGTTGAGCAGCAGCGGCCGGTACAAAAAGAAAAAACTGAAAAAAAAATTACAACCTAAAAAACGCAGCTCCGTAGACCGCCATCTGGCATTGGCTGTCGTCTCTGCAGCCGGTCCTCCTCTCTCCTCTGACGTCGCTGTGCTCCTCTGGGGTCTTACTCCAGGGGCAGTGACGTGCAGGGGAGAGGAGGAGTGGCTGCAGAGACGACAGCCAATGCCAGATGGCTGTCTACGGTTGGTTTTTGGGGGGGGGGATTTTTTCTTTTTGTACTGGCCGCTGCTGCTCAACAGGAGAAGCAGCAGTGGCCGGACAGCGTTACCATTGGGGGTTGCGGGTGGCGAGGGGATTGATGTGCCTGGGGGGGGGTAGGGTCTTTGGTGATGCGCCGAGGGGGGGGGTCGCTGGACATGGGTGGCTGGAGGGGGAGAAAGAGGGAGGTAGGGGCTTGGGTGATGCGCTGGGGGGGGAAGGGCTTTGGTGATGCGCCGAGGGGGGGTAGGGACTTGGGTGATGCGCCAAGGGGGGCACTGACAGCTGATTCCTAGGTGGGGGAGGAGTAGGGAAACATGCTTCGCGTATTTCCCTACTCCTCCCCCTGCCTGGCTTACGGTTTGGCAGGGGAGGGGCTTGGGTGATGTGCCGAGGGGGGGGGGCACTGATAGCTGATTCCTAGGCAGGGGGAGGAGTAGGGAAACATGCTCCTCCCCCTGCCTGGGTCGCTGTTTCCTATTGGATTCTCTCAGCAGTGTCATTGTGACATCACTCATCTACAGACGGAAGCTCACCACCTCCAAGGGATCCACGGTCCCAGGCAGCTTCAGAACTTTGGAGGTGAGAATTATTATATAGGATGATGTCAAGAGAATGGCCCCTGATATGAGTGGGTTTTGACGGAGGTATGGTGAGGTCACATAGATAGAGAAGATCTATGCATTCTTGGGTATGGGTAGACTTGAGATCCTCTAGGTGAAGGTTTATATCACCTAAAATAATTACATTGGGGTTGCTATGCATAAATTAGATATGAAATCCATGAAGGTAGATTGGTTAATTACCTTACTCATCGTTTCACTGTCCAGATCATTTATAAATGTTAAATAGCACCAGTCCAAGTACAGATCCCTGTAGCACTCTACTATTCACCCTCCTCCATTGAGAAAAATGGCCATTTAACACTACCCTCTGTTTTCTGTCCAATGACCAATTCCTAATCCACAGAAGGACATTGTCTCCTATCTCATGACTCTTTAATTTTCTTAGGAGTCTCTGATGAGGAACTTTATCAAAAGATTTCTGAAAATCTAGATACACTACATCAACCAGCTCACCTTTATCCACATATTTATTCAGGCCTTCAAAGAAATGAAGTAAATTGGTGAGGCAAGACTTCCCTTGGCAGAACCCATGCTGACTCTGTCCTATTAAACCATGCTTGTCTATCCTGCTTATAATTGAAAGAGAAAAATGCCTATATTGCGACCCAAATCGGGAGATGGGCGTCTTTCTTCCGTGGGTGCCCAAATCGGTATAATCAAAAGCCGATTTTGGGCGTTTCCAACTGCAATCCATCGCGGAAACGGGTAAAGTTGACGGGGGCGTGTTGGAGGCGTGGTGAAGGCGGAACTGGGGCGTGGTTATCGGCCGAGGAGAGATGGGCGTCTTTAGCTGATAATCGAAAAAAAAGGCGTTTTTACCGCGATTTTGGGTCACTTTTTTTGGACCCTTTTTTTTCACGAACAGGTCCCAAAAAAGTGCCCCAACTGACCAGATGACCACTGGAGGGAATCAGGGATGACCTCCCAGGACTCCCCCAGTGGTCACTAACCACCTCTCACCAAAAAGACCCCACTTTAAAAACTTTTTTTCCAGCCTGTATGCCAGTCTCAAATGCCGTACCCACCTCCATGACAGCAGAATGTGTTCTATCCTGTGACAGCCTTTCCCTGGTTCTGATGTTGCTCTCGGGTGAGTGTGACACCTTTACTGTTATGCGCACTGCAGAGTCACATCAGCAATGCATTGTGGTGGTGTAGGGTATTGGGCTCTTTGATTCCACTAGCTTGTGGCAAATGCTCACGATGTTGGTAGTTGGTAGGCTCTACTCCCAGGGCCGTGCCGATGCGGTAAGTGAGGTAAGCGCCGCAGGGGGGCGCCCACCTCTGGAGGGCGCCGCCGCGGTGCTTACCCTCGCCCCGCCGAGGCCTTTAAATCTTTTGGTCGCCCCGGGTGTCACCAGAAAGGGGGGGTGCCGCCGCTCCCGCTGCTCTTCATCCTGGCACCCCCCCCCCCGCACCAGCCCTTTAAATTTATTTGCCGACGCGATAGTGAGCGCAGCACCTCGTGTGGAAGTAAAGGAAGCGGATCCGATCATCTCATTGGGCCTTCCCTCACTGTCCCGCCCTCCTCTGACGCAACTTCCTATTTCCTCTAGGGCGGGACAGTGAAGGAAGGCCCAATGAGATGATCGGATTCGCTTCTTTTACTTCCACACGAGGTGCTGCGCTCGCTATCGCGTCGGCAAACAATTTCTTTTTAAAGACGGGTGGCAGGGAGAAGACGAGGCAGGGTGAGGGTGGGGGACAGATGGGGTGACCGTGAAGGTGGGGAGGACTCGGATAGCAGAAGGGACTGGGTGGGAGACAGATGGGGTGAGGGGGACTCGGATGGGCAGAAGGGACTGGGTGGGAGACAGATGGGGTGAGGGTGGGGGGCACTTGGATAGCAGAAGGGACTGGGTGGGAGACAGATGGGGTGAGGGGGACTCGGATGGGCAGAAGGGACTGGGTGGGAGACAGATGGGGTGAGGGTGGGGGGCACTTGGATAGCAGAAGGGACTGGGTGGGAGGCAGATGGGGTGAGGGGGACTCGGATGGGCAGAAGGGACTGGGTGGGAGACAGATGGGGTGAGGGGGACTCGGATGGGCAGAAGGGACTGGGTGGGAGACAGATGGGGTGAGGGTGAGGGTGGGGGGCACTTGGATAGCAGAAGGGACTGGGTGGGAGGCAGATGGGGTGAGGGGGACTCGGATGGGCAGAAGGGACTGGGTGGGAGACAGATGGGGTGAGGGGGACTCGGATGGGCAGAAGGGACTGGGTGGGAGACAGATGGGGTGAGGGTGGGGGGCACTTGGATAGCAGAAGGGACTGGGTGGGAGGCAGATGGGGTGAGGGGGACCGGATGGGCAGAAGGGACTGGGTGGGAGACAGATGGGGTGAGGGTGGGGGGCACTTGGATAGCAGAAGGGACTGGGTGGGAGCCAGATGGGGTGAGGGGGACTCGGATGGGCAGAAGGGACTGGGTGGGAGACAGATGGGGTGAGGGTGGGGGGCACTTGGATAGCAGAAGGGACTGGGTGGGAGACAGATGGGGTGAGGGGGACTCGGATGGGCAGAAGGGACTGGGTGGGAGACAGATGGGAGAAGGGGCATGGAGCTGGAACTGGGGTCTGAAAAGTGAGCAGGAGGGAGAATGGGGTCATGCCTGGGGCAGGGGTGGATGGGAGAATCAATGGATCTGGAACTAGGGGCAGCCGCAGGTGGGAACTGGGAGCCGAAAAGAGGGGGCAGTGAGAGAGGGGGGATAGATCCTGGATGGAATGGGGAGTGAGAGGGAGGGCAGACCCTGAATGGATGGGAGGGGGAAAGAGAGAGGGCAAATGGTGAATCGAAGGAGCAGAGAGAAAGGGCAGACAGTGGATAGAAGGGAGTGAAAGAGCAGACAGTGGATGGAAGGGGGCAGAGATAGAGGGCAAATGCTAGAGGGAAAGGAGAGAGAGAGGGCAGATGGTGGATGGAAGGGGGAGAGAGAGATGGCAGACTGGGGCAGATGGTGGATGGAAGGAGCAGAAATAGAGGGCAGATGTGGATGGAAGGAACATTAGAGAGGGCAGACACTGGAGAGCAGAGAGAGAGCGAAGACAGATGCTGGATGGAAGGAAGACGGTGAAAAGAAGATAAGGAAAGCAGAAACCAAAGACAACAAACTGTAAATATATATTTTTATTATTTTGCTTTAGGATATAGTATTTTAGCTGTGTTAATAAATGTTTATAAATAGAACATGTAAATAAGGTAATCTTTTTATTGGACTAATTTTAATACATTTTGACTTAACTTTCAGAGAACAAAACCCCCTTCCTCAGATCAGGATAGGATACTGTATTGACCTGAGGAAGGAGATTTTGGCCTCTGGAAGTTAAATGTATTAGTCCAATAAAATGGTATTATTTTATTTTCTGTATATGTTTTATTTCTATTTGTTAATTTGTAAAGTGGTGATTGGTATTTGTTAGTTTTTTCAAATTTACATCTGCTGTCTTTATATTTTGCACAGTACTAGGGGACATTTTCTGTTTCTGTGGTGTTGCATTGTATGCAGAGTCTGGCATCGGGGGTTCAGTTTAATTTTTGTCTAAATAGAAAGTTTATGATTACTTATCCTATAGTGGATTAGGGTGTATCTGTGTTTGAAAAAGACATGGCTTTCAGTTGGCATTGACTGTGCAGGATCTACGATCTGTACTATTCTGTCTGGTTTCGTTTTACAATAGGTGAATTGATGTTCTAGTGCTCACTGTAGTGTTTAAGATGCTTTCCTTTTCCTTGTGTGACTCGTAGAAACGACTGCTTATGGTATGGTAAAATTGCTCTATAGGTCGTGAGAGTTTTGTATTCTCGGTATGCCTAGTACTGGATTTGGGGGGGGGGGGGTGTTAAACAATGACCGGCCCCGGGTGTCAACTACCCTAGCTACGCCACTGCTGCCGACGTCTCCCTTCCCTTGCACTCGTTGGTTCCCTCAGTGTCCCGCCTTCTTCTGACGTCAGAAGAAGGCGGACACTGAGGGAACCAAGAGCGCAAAGGGAAGGGAGACGTCGGCAGCGCTCCGCTTTCACTGACGCTGCTGCGACCGGAAGTAAAAGATTTAAAGGCCCCAGGGTGCGGAGGGAAGGGCAGAGAGGCATGGATGGGAGGGCAGGGCCCAGGGAGAGGACAAATTGCTGGAAGGGAAGGGGAGGGGAGAGAGGATTGCTGGCTATGGATGGAGGAGGGAAGGAGAGAGAGAGGGACAAGGATGGACATGGGGGCCCAGGGAGAGGACAAATTGCTGGAAATGGAGGGGAGGGGATAGAGGAGGCAAGGATTGCTGGCTATGGATGGAGGAGGGAAGGGCAGAGAGGGACAAGGATGGACATGGGGGCCCAGGGAGAGGACAAATTGCTGGAAATGGAGGGGAGCGGAGAGAGGAGGCTTGCTGGCTATGGATGGAGGAGGGAAGGGCAGAGAGGGACAAGGATGGACATGGGGGCCCAGGGAGAGGACAAATTGCTGGAAATGGAGGGGAGGGGAGAGAGGAGGCTTGCTGACTATGGATGGAGGAGGGAAGGGCAGAGAGGGACAAGAATGGACATGGATGGGAGGGCAGAACCCAGGGAGAGAGGAGAAATTGCTGGAAATGGATATAGAGCAAGAAATGAAGAAGAAAGGAGAAAAGTAAAGAAATAAATGGAAAGGAAGCCCTGGAAATGGAGTTAAGAGGACATATAGCAGCAGAATCAGATACTGGACCAGCATGATTGAAAAAAGAAAGTCACCAGACAACAAAGGTAGAAAAAAATTATTTTATTTTCATTTTAGCGTTTGGAATATGTCCACTTTGAGAATTTACATCTGCTATCTTATTTTGCAATGTATAGCAATTTGTTTCTAAGAATATTGCTGACAATTCCTTTCAGTGTGGCAAGTGGTGAGCGATCATTTTCATGGGGGGGGCGTGATCATTTTCACGGGGGGGGGGGGGGGGCGCCAACTGATAGTCTGCAGGGGGGCGCCAGAGACCCTAGGCACGGCCCTGTCTACTCCCATGGTGCTTTCCCCCCTGCTTACTGGGTCAGAGTGTGCCCTGTTTTGTTTCCGGTAGTCCATGAAGTAGTGGCCATTTTTGTAAGCCAGTTTTAGATCCCTTTCACGTTAGCCACTAACTTAGTTCTTACCTTGAATGTGGCTGAAAGAGGGCATTGTACAGCATTCTGCCAGCTTGGACCTACTGCTCATCTCAGTACAAGGGGACTCGTTGCCAGTGGGGCACAACCTCTGATCTGCAGTTAACTGTGAGTAAGCGTGATTATTCCAATAAAGGACGTTTTCGGAGAGATTAGTCTTCAGGTGTCAACTGGTGTGCCAATGTTATATAGCAGCAACAAGTCCTAGAGGCCTGCATGTATGCAGGTCCCTGGAGCACTTTTAGTGGGTACTGCAGTGCACTTCAGCCAGGTGGACCCAGGCCTATCTCCCCCTACCTGTAACACTTGTGCTGGTAAATGGGAGGCCTCCAAAACCCACTGTACCCACATGTAGGTGCCCCCTTCACCACTAAGAGCTATGGTAGTGTTGTACATTTGTGGGTAGTGGGTTTTGGGGTAGGGGGGTTGGGTACTCAGCACCCGTGGTAAGGGAGCTATGCATGTGGGAGCATTGTCTGAAGTCCACTGCACTGACCTCTAGGGTGCCCAGTTGGTGTCCTGGCATGTCAGGGGGGCAAGTGTACTACGAATCGTGGCCCCTCCCACGACCAAATGGCTCGGATTAGGACATTTTTGAGCTGGGCGTTTTTAGTTTCCATTATTGCTAAAAAAAACAAACGCCCAGCTGAAAAACGTCCATTTTTTCGAAAATACGGTCTGTCCCGCCTATTCACGTACCCATTTTTGGACATAGACGCCCATGGAGATAGGCATTCGCGTTCGATTATGCCCCTCCACGTGTTCCATAATTTTATTCTTTATAATAGTTTTCACTATTTTTCCCAGCACTGACATCAGGCTTACCAGTTTGTATTTTCCTAGATCCCTTTTTAAAAATCAGTGTCACATTGGCCACCCTCCAATCTTCGGGTACTATGGCCGATTTTAATGACAGGTTATATATTACTAACAGCAGATCAGCAATTTCATGCTTGAGTTCTTTGAGTGCCTTTGGATGTATGCCATCCAGTCCAGGTGATTTACTACTCTTTAATTTGTCAATTTGGTTCAGTACATCTTCCAGGTTCACAGACATTTCTTTCAGTTCCTCCACATCATCAACCTTGAAAACCATTTCTGGCATAGGCAGATCTCTTACATCTTCCTCTGTAAAGACAGAAGCAACCATCCTCCCTGAGTGCCCCCTTTTTACCTTCATGATCTAACAGTCCCATTGATTCCCTCGAAGGCTTTCTGGTTCTGATGTACCTGAAAACGTTGTTACTGAGAGTTTTAGCCTGTGTGGCATGTTTCTCTTCATATTCTCTTTTAGCCTTCTTTATTAATGCTTTGCATCTGACTTTTCATTGCTTATGTTGCTTCTTGTTTTCTTCATTTGAGTCCTTTTTTCATTCTCTAAAGGACATTCTTTTGGCTGTAATACCCTTTTTACGTCACCTTTTAACCATGCTGGCTGTTGTTTTCTCTTCTTTCCACCTTTGCAAATACATGGAATGCATCTGGTCTGGGCTTCCATGATGGTATTTTTGAATAACGCCTACGCCTGATTTAGAGGTGTATTTCCAAAACACTTAGACTTACAAAGTTTCCTAGTAACCTATGGAACTTTGTAAGTCTAAGTGCTATGAAAATGAGCCCTTAGTGTCCTATCCTTTGCAGCTGATCCTTTTAGCATCTTTTAAATCATTTTCCTCATTTTATTATAGTCATCCTTTTGAAAATTAAATGCAGCTACAGTAGATTTCCTTTCTGAGTTGATCCCAGATAGTAGCTCAAACTTGATCATGTTATGATCACTATTTCCCAGGGGACTCAACACCACCACCTCTCGCACAATGCCCTACACGCCACCAAAGACCAGATCCAAAATGGCTCCCCCTCTTGTTGGTTCCAGGACCAGTTGATCCATGAAAGAATCATTTGTTATATCTTGAAATTTTATCTCCCTGGCACTCCCTGATGTAACATTTATTCAGTCAATATTGGGGTAATTTTGAGTATGTACAGTTGCCAGTTTCCCCTGAGGATGTTGTGTCAGTGAAACAGGAATCTCCTGTTGGGAATTTCTACTGTTTCTTCAGGCTTCAGATTAGTATTTTGGGAGTTGCTTTTTATAGCTGCATTATTGCTGTTGTCATTGATATGCTGGATTGTATAGCTGAAAACTTTCATTGACTGGAGCTTTTTTCACCTATTCATGTGTTATCTCTGTCTGTTGTTTGCAATCTTTTGTAATTATTATTATTGTGGAGTTTTTTTGACCAATGATTGAGGGGGAGCTTTTTACTACTATCATCTGTGGCTGTTTGTTTTAAAGCCCTGTTATTTCTGATGTCTTTTTTCTCCACATTTTTTGGGGATTGCAAGGCAATAGATTGTAAGCTCTTCGAGCAGGGACTGTCCTTCCATGTTAAATTGTACAGCGCTGCGTAACCCTAGTAGCGCTTTAGAAATGTTAAGTAGTAGTAGTAGTAGTAGTAATAGGAAGTACCTTGAATAAAGGAGGGGTAATTTATTTTCCTTGAGTACTTGATATTTTTCATCTCTAATACTATCTGATTTTTCTTGTTAGAGGTAATTGAAATCACCCATTATTATAGTGTTGCAAAATATGCCAGCTTTCCTAATTTTTGTAAACATTTCTTCATCTGTCTGATCGTTCTGATCCGGTGGACGGTAGTATAGCCCTACAAGAATACTCCTTCACTTCACACATGGAATTTCTATCCATAATGAGTCCACACTGCTATATATTTCACGTGGAATGTTTTTGTTATTTGACTCAATTTCCTCTTTATCATATAATGCAACCCTACTCCAATTTGATCGTTTCGATCATCACGATACAATTTATACTCTTTTAACACAGTGTCCCACTGATTGTCCTCTTTCCAACAAGTCTCTGAGATTCCTATTATATGTACCTCATCATTTAGTGCTATATACTCTAACTCTCCCATCTTATTTTTTAGGCTTCTAGCATTTGTATACAGGCACTTCAAATTGTGTTTTTTCCTTGGATCTACAAGCTGCTTAGAAGTAGACGGGGATAATGTGCATCCTTTGTCCTGCTCTCTCATTAAGCACACCTGGCTTACTTTCAAAATTGTTGAAACCTCTCTACTGGGATTCTCTAAATGTCCTTTTTCAATAGTATCCTTCAAGGATACCCCACATCGAACCATACACTCCTGGGCGACTGTTGGCTTCCCCTCCCCCCATTCTAGATTAAAACCTCTCTATCTCCTTTTAAAAGTTAGTGCCAGCAGCCTAGTTCCATCCCAGTTAAGGTGGAGCCCATCCTTTCAGAACAGTCTCCCCCTTTCCAAGAATGTTGCCTAGTGTCTAGCAAATCCACATCCCTCATCCCTGCACCATCTTCTCAACCACGCATTGAGACTCTGTAGCTCTGCCTGCCTTTTGGGTCCTGCAAATGGAATGGGAAGCATTTCTGAAAATGCTACCCTAGAGGATCTGGACCAGCTTTCTACCTAAGAGCCTAACTTTGGCTTCCAGAACCTCCCTCCCATATTTTCCTATGTCATTGGTACCCACATGTACCAAGACAGCTGACTCCTCCCCAGCACTATCTAAGGTCCTGTCTAGGTGATGTGTGATGTCTGCCACCTTTGCACCAGGAAGGCAAGTGACCAGGTGAACCTCATGTGCACCAGCAATCCAGCTATCTACATGCCTAATGATCAAATCACCAACTACAACAGCTGTCCTAACCCTTCCCTCCTGGGAAGAAATTCTTGGAGACATATACTCGGTATGAGAGTATATTGCATCTCCTGATTGGCAGGTCCTGGCTACAGGAGTACTTCCTACTTCACCAGAGTGTTGCTCTCCTTCTAGAAGACCTCCCTCCTCCAATGCAGCACAAGGGCTGCCAGACTGGAAGTGGGACTTTTTTACAATATTCTTGTAGGTCTCCTCTATGAACCTCTCTTTCTCCCTCAGCTCCTCCATCTGCTACTCTAGCCTCAAGAGAACAGACCCATTCTCTGAGAGCTAGGATCTCTTTCCATCAGACACACACATATAACCTCTCACCAACTCGGAGATAATCATATATGTGACACTCAATGCAAAAGACTGGATAGCACCCCTCTCGCTGCTGAATATAACGTAAGTGATGTTTATCCTGGAATACAGCATTTCTTAACATCAACTGCTGATGTTAGTTCATCATGTTTTGTTTCATGATACTACTATGTATTTAAGGCTACTACTACTTCTTATCATTTCTATAGCGCTACTAGACATATGCAGCGCTGTACACTTGAAAGTCAAGACCTATAAAATGCAATAAGGTTTGAAATCTTTTGGAACTGCTACAGTATATGGTATGGATTAGTTCACTCTGACATGAATCATTCTCAGTTACTTCCATTTTTGCCTACTTGCATCTTCATGAAGGCTAATTTGTTAATTGAAATGAGGCTTCTGATTCACGAGCCTAAGCAATACAAAGCTGGTAAAAATTAAGTTCCATGATATAATTAGAATACTTTGCATTCATAGTATTTTTAAGTAGATAAAGTTAATCCGTGATCAGAAGCATAGAGGGACATAATCGAATGGAAACGCCTATCTCCATGGGCGTTTATCTCCGAGAACGGGTCCGTGAAGGGGTGGGCCGAACCGTATTTTCGAAAAAATGGACGTTTTTGAGCTGGGCGTTTGTTTTTTTTAGCGATAATGGAAACTAAAAACGTCCAGCTCAAAAACGTCCTAATCCAAGCCATTTGGTCGTGGGAGGGGCCACGATTCGTAGTACACTTGCCCCCCCTGATATGCCAGGACACCAACTGGGCACCCTACGTCAGTGCGGTGGACTTCAGAAAAAGCTCCCACATGCATAGCTCCCTTACCAAGGGTGCTGAACATCCAACCCCCCTCCCCCAAAACCCACAAATGTACAACACTACCATAGCTCTTAGGGGTGAAGGGGGCACCTACATGTGGGTACAGTGGGTTTTGGAGGCCTCCCATTTACCAGCACAAGTGTTACAGATAGGGGGGGATAGGCCTGGGTCCACCTGGCTGAAGTGCACTGCGGTACCCACTAAAAGTGCTCCAGGGACCTGCATACATGCAGGCCTCCAGGACTGATTGCTGCTATATAACCTTGGCACACCAGTTGACACCTGAAGACTAATCTCTCCGAAAACGTCCTTTATTGGAATAATCACGCTTACTCACAGTTAACTGCAGATCAGAGGTTGTGCCCCACTGGCAACGAGTCTCCCTGGTACTGAGATGAGCAGTAGGTCCAAGCTGGCAGAATGCTGTACAATGCCCTCATGTAAGCTCTCTTGAGCAGGGACTGTCCTTCCCCATGTTTAAACTTGTACAGCGCTGTGTAACCCTGGCAGCGCTATAGAAATGCTAAGTAGTAGTAGTAGTAGTAGTAGTAGTATTCAGCCACATTCAAGGGAAGAACTAAGTTGTCTAACGTGGCTAACACAGGAAAGGGAACTAAAACTGGCTTACAAAAATGGCCACTACCGCAAGGACTACAACAGGAAACACAACAGGGCACACTCTGACCTAGTAGGCAGGGGGAAAAGCACCATGGGAGAAGAGCCTACCAACTACTAACATTGTGAGACTGTAACACAAGCTAATGAAATCACGGAGCCCAATACCCTACACCCACCACAATGCAATGCTGATGTGACCCTGTACTGCACCCGAGAGCCACATCTGACCCAGGGAAAGGCTGTGACAGGATCGAACACATTCTGCTGTCGTGGAGGTGGGTACGGCATTTGAGGCTGGCATACAGGCTGGGAAAAAAGTTTTTAAAGTGTTTTTATTTTTGGTAGGAGGGGGTTAGTGACCACTGGGGGAGTCCGGGGAGGTCATCCCCGATTCCCTCCAGTGGTCATCTGGGCAGTTGGGGCACTTTTTTGAGACTTGTTCGTGAAAAAAAGGGTCCAAAAAAAGTGACCCAAAATCACGGTAAAAACGCCTTTTTTTTTTTGATTATCAGCTAAAGACGCCCATCTCTCCTCGGCTGAGAACCACGCCCCAGTTCCGCCTCCACCACGCGTCCGACACGCCCCCGTCAACTTTATTCGTTTCCGCGATGGAGTGCAGTTGGAAACGCCCAAAATTGGCTTTCGATTATACTGATTTGGGCGCCTTTGCGAGACAAACGTCTATCTCCCGATTTAGGTCGCACTATAGGTGTTTTTCTCTTTCGAAAATAAGCTGGACAGTAACATAGGGGTCCTTTTACTAATTGAAGAATGTTATTCAGCATTATGTTCCACAGAGATAGTTGCACTCAATGAATGCTGGAAATTTGGTTTTGACTGCTATGAATCAATTTCATCTGGATATAACTAGAAGAGGAACTTTCTCTACTGCTGGGCCTTTTGAATGGAATCGGTTGCCAGCTGGATTGAAACATGAGATCCATTTGGTTACCTTTAAGAGTCAATTGAAGGCACATTTGATGTGTTCGGCCTTTTATGCTACTGCTGGTCAGGTATAAGGCTGTGCCTTAGATATTCTGGTTGCCTGTTTATGAACTATGGTGTGGGTTAAAATTTGAACTTTCTAATAATGTTATTGTTTTGTATATCTTCTGTATATTTTATGTGTATATATTGTACCTCACCCTGGATAAGGGCGGGTTATAAATAATAGATCTAAATTTAATTTTTCACAGTCTGCATGTGTTTTAATTTTGAAAACTTTTGTGTCATCTGCAAATTTGTCATTCCAATTTACAGATCATTTATATCCATGTTAAATAACACCGGTCCCAGTACAGATCCCTGCGGTACTCCACAACTCATCCTCCTCCACTGAGAAAAATAGTCATTTAATTATACCCTCTGTTTTCTGTTCAATAACCAATTTCTAATCCACAACACAACATTGCCTCCTATCCCATGACTTTTTAATTTCCTCAGGAGTCTTTCGTGAGGAACTTTGTCAAACGTTTTCTGAAAATCTAGCTACACTACATCAACTGGCTCACTTTACCCACATGTTTATTCACACCTTCAAAGAAACGAAGTAAATTGGTGAAGCAAGACTTCCCTTGGTTGAATACATGCTGAGACTGTGCCATTAAACAATTTTACCTGCACACAATTAATACCTGCTAATAACATTAAAGTGTGTTGCAGGGCTTTTCCTCCCTTCCTTCAGGATCCTCCACTCTTGCCTCATCCCTGGCACCAGCAGTGATTTAGTCAGACTGCTGTAGCCGGTGTTGGGCCTTCCCTCAGCCTGATTTGGGAGAGAAGGAGATACACCACAAGATTCAGCAGGTAGTCGGGGGCAGACATACATTGGTTTAAAGCAGTAGCGGGACTCACAAATACACAGTATCAGCAGCAGAAGAAGGAGCAGAACAGGTAAAATACTTGGGGGCAGGCCCTTTTGTATAGGGGGTGATTTGTTGAGGGCCAAATTGTGGGCAGGCCCTTTTGTCAGAGGCTTATTAATCAGGGGCTCTTTTTTCTGGCGCTTATCTGTTTTTTTTTTCTTTTTTTTAATATCGGGGCTATTTTGCGTCTGGGCCTTTTGTCAGGGGTATTTTTGTCTAGGCTATTTTGACCTGGTACCATGTAGCACATGGTAATGCAAACATGCTAATTAGTTAGTGCAAGAATGCCTATTCTCTGCCCCTGACATGCACCCCTAAAAAAAATACAAAAAAATCATTAGCATGCAGTTGGTGCTCGCACATCCCAAAACTAATGTGGACAACTTAGTAAAAGGACTCCTTAAATCTTAATCTTCGGAGTCTGTAAGCTCCTAATTTACCTTTAGTATACTGCACAGTGCATGCCAATCTTTTAACAGCTAAAATCAAGACAGTGTTCCCATGGAGTCTCAAAAACATGAGACATTCCTATGAGAAATAGTTGGACTGGCAGGCAAGTTTTTGCTTGCCAGATGAGCTGTAACAAGGTTAAGAAAATAAAAATGATAAAATCCAGGGAAAATGAGCTAACAGGCCACAAGAGTACTATGCAATTTATAGAAAAGATGTTCATCTTTTCAGCGCTTTATGCCAAAATAATGAAAACAATATTGTATATTCTCCAAGGGCTTTCCAAACCTTAAAAGTAGAAATGTTATATAAACTGTAAATGACCATCTACAACTTTTCTCACCTTTATTTCTGCATTCATAACAAATCAGTCATATTAGTTTATTCAAAATTTTAATAGCAAATTTTCAATATTTTCATTGATTTGATAATTTTGTTCGAGATTTAGAGATATTTGATGGTTTCTCAAGTACTAACAATGTTGGAGAAGCATCTGAGAAAAAATTTGAGCACATGGAAACATTGCATATGGTCATGTGTTCCAGCCATAAGGTGGATTCTGGCTATAATGCAGTGGCATACCAAGGGCGGGGCGGTGGGGGCAGTCCACTCTGGGTGTCAGCACGTGGGGGGGGGGGGGGTGCTCTGCTCCTGCTGCTCCCACCCAAAGGCCGCAGTCCCCACTTGCCTACCCTCAGCTCCGTTGATAGACAACAGCCCTCTTGTCTCTGCCACCCGGCTCCCAGTCCCCTTCTCCCATATAAGCCCCCCCTGACCCAGTCCCCACCTTCCTACCCTCAAGCCCTCTTCTCTCTGCCAGCCGGCTCCCTGCCTTTAAAAATAAATCTCTGAAGCGGCGGCACAGCACCTCGGGTCTGCGTGTAAAAGAAGCAAATCGCCTCGTCGGGCCTTCTCTTACTGTGTCCCGCCCTCGCAGAAATAGGAAGTTACATCAGAGGAGGGCGGGACACAGTGAGGGAAGGCCCGACGAGGCGATTTGTTTCTTTTACACGCAGACCCGAGGCACTGCGCTGCCGCTTCAGGGATTTTTTTTAAAGGCAGGGTGCCGGGTGGCAGAGAAGAGGACTTGAAGGTAGGAAGGTGGGGACTGGGTCGGGGGGGGGGGGGCTTAGATGGGAGAAGGGGACTGGGTCGTGGGGCTCAGATGGGAGAAGGGGCCTCGAGCTGGAACTGGGATCTGAGAAGGGGGCCATGCCTGGGGCAGGGAAAGGTGGGAGAATGGGTCTGGGGCTGAAAAGGGGGGCCCTAATATAAGGCATGTGGATGAAGGGGACTAGGACTGGAACTGGGGACTGGGACTGGAACTGTGGGCTGAAAAGGAGGGTAGGTGGGATAAGGGGGCTAGTACTGGAACTGGGGGCTGAAAAGGGGCAGGGGCTGAAACTGTGGGGAGGGCAGATCCTAGATGGAAGGGGGAGCAAGAGGGAGAGCAGACCCTGGATGGATGGGAGAGGGAGGGGAAATGGTGGATCAAGGGGCAGAGAGAAAGGGCAGTGGATGGAAGGGAGAGAAAGGGCACACAGTAGAAGGAAGGGGGAGAGAGAGAGGGCAGACAGGGGCAGATGGTGGATGGAAGGGGCAGAGATAGAGGGCAGATGTGGATGGAAGGGAGAGAGAGGGCAGACAGTGGATGGAAGCGGCATAGAGAGAGGGCAGACATTGGATGGAGTGGACAGCAGAGAGAGCAGGCACTTGATGGCAGAGAGAGAGAGCGAAGACAGATGCTGGATGGAAGGAAGACAGTGAAAAGAAGATGAGGAAAGCAGAAGCCAGAGATAACAAACTGTAAATAAAATATATATTTTTATTTTTTTGCTTTTGGATAAAGTAGTATTGTAGCTCTGTTAATAAATGTTTATAAATAGAACATGGAAATAAGGTAATCTTTTTATTGGACTAATTTTAATACATTTTTACTAACTTTCGGAGAACAAAACCCCCTTCCTCAGGTCAGGATAGGATATTGTAACAGCACTATACTGTATTGACCTGAGGAAGGAGGTTTTGGCCTCTGAAAGCTAAATGTATTAGTCCAATAAAATGGTATTATTTTATTTTCTATATTTGTTTTATTTCTTTTTGTTAATTTGTAAAGTGGTGATTGGTATTTGTTAGTTTTTTTCAAATTTACATCTGCTGTCTTTATATTTTGCACAGTACTAGGGGACATTTTCTGTTTCTGTGGTGTTGCATTGTATGCAGAATCTGGCATCTTGGGGGTTCAGTTTAATTTTTGTCTAAATAGAAAGTGTATGATTACTTATTCTATAGTGGATTAGGGTGTATCTGTGTTTGTGAAAAAGACATTGCTTTCATTTGGCATTGACTGTACAGGATGGATGATCTGTACTATTCTGTCTGGTTTCATTTTACAATAGGTGAATTGATGTTCTAGTGCTCACTGTAATGTTTAAGATGCTTTCTTTTTCCTTGTGTGACTCGTAGAAATGACTGCTTAAGGTATGGTAGAATTGCTCTATAGGTCCTGAGTGTTTTGTATTCTCAGTATGCCTAATACTGGATTTTGGAGGGGGTGTTAAAAAATGACCAGCCCCGGGTGTCAACACCCTAGGTACGCCACTGCTATAATGTTCATTGTTTAGTTATTTTAATAGTATCTAAACTAACAGGCAGATGCTCAGAAGTAAATACAGGCACTAGAGGCCGCGTTAGCACTGGACTAACGCCTGCGTTTATCACTGCAAAATGTTCAAAAGCCCCTACCATCAGAAAAAATGAGGTCACCTACGGTCAGCAAGTAGCACGTTAATGTTGTCAAAAGCATGCAAGTGGGGCCATTTCCTATCCACCCCCCCCCTTGATGCTTGAAGAAAAGCATGCAGAACAAAGGTGCCCTCACTGCTGCAAACTCTATGCCAGCTCAGAGCTGGAATTAGGGTGTCTGTGACTCGGGTCCTCCTGTTCTCTGACCACTCAGGACAAATGTACTGCTTCAAGGAAGAGGCTCTATGACTGTTCTTATTAAATAGGAGCCTGCAGACTCTATCAGCAGCAGCTGAAAAAGGCAGGTAGTGGCAGCTGGAGGTGGAAGCTGGGCAAGGACACATGCACAGAGCAGCAAAAGGAAGGGGTGAGCTGGGAACGAGTCTACAAAGATCAGGCAAGGAACTCAGAAGCATTTTACATCCAGTGCAGGCTTCTGCTCCTCGGTTGGACTGGGCATGTGCACAAGAGCTGTGCTCAATGTGCAACTCTTGAGCGCATGCACCAGGCACAATCCTCCCCCTGAACTCCTTAATGCTCAGTGCTAACTGCGTGCCTATATTTGTATACCATTAGCATTGAGCATTAGGAAGTTGTATTGCCACAATGTCCCAGCGCTCCCCCGTCTCGTTGGCAGCTCTTATGCGTGCATAGGGACCCCCAAGGCCCCGCCCCCTTCCGGCTTCCCGACCAACGGTGGCCAGGGCATCCTGCCACATCACCCAGACCATCAGGGGGAAGCCAGAATGGAAGGGTCGCTCAGGCCGGGGAGCTGCCATGCGGCAGCCGCCATGTTATGTGCGGCTGCTCGGCATGCTCCTTGCTGACCTTCCTTTAGCATTGAGCATTAGGAAGTTGTATTGCCATGCTGTCCCAGCGCTATTTTCTTGCACTGTTCTGTACAGTGCCAGAGTTTTGAACATCAGAGCATTATAAGAGGCTCATGTGTATGAGTTAATTCATGGAAGATTCCATGGGAGTGGTCCAGGATCACAAGACATTTTTTCATGCGATATCAGATCACTGCACACGTTCAAAAAACAGCTCAAATCTTTTTTGTTCCAGGATGATTTTAGAGCTTAGTTTGTCTTTTTTCCCCTCCCTTTCCTGTCTCCTATTTATCAAATTTATATCCCACTCCATCCAAATTTCTGGGCAGGTTACAAAAAACATACACAATAATTAAACAAAACAAATTATTTTATTCTTGCCTACATACAGACACACTAAATATCATAATTAAAACTAGATCAAGTTTAATCAAAGACTAACATCAAATATCAAATCCCACTGCTGCTCCTTGTGATCTTGGGCAAGTCACTTAACCCTCCATTGCCTCAGGTACAAACTTAGATTGTGAGCCTGATTGGGACAGAGAAATATCCAGTGTACCAGAATGTAACTCACCTTGAGCTACTACTGAAAAAGGTGTGAGCAAAATACAAATAAATAATAATAATAATATCAATATCAAAGCACACAGTGGGAATTAAATTACATTAGTAAGGTGTGAAATACCAACCAGTACACATAAAGTAATCAAGGTGCTGTGTGTTACAACCGCAGATAACAAAGCACCAGATAAGCTTACTAAGGATTTGTCTGCAATACACATTAAGGAAGTTTGGACATTTTTATTGACCCTGTTGCAAGAGGACTCATGCCAAAACATGGCTCATGTCGGGTCATTTTTTAATAAACTATTTCTGATTGTCCCAGTCTTGAAGACCCTTGTGTGCTTTTTTGGTTTTAAATTAAATTACATTACCATATGCGTGAAGCCAGATTGATCAGCACCGGATATACATATTTATATGTTTTATGTGTTTGTATATGCTTTTTAGTTTTAGCTTTTGTTTTCTCCTATTCTACTAATTATGGCATTCCTTTCACACTTAATTTTATATTGAATTGTAAACTGCTTAGAAGGTTATTCATATGAACAGTATATCAAATCTCTACTATAATAAAAAGCACCTCCAACTTCTAAAGCTGACTCCGTGGCTTCACTGAAGTGAAGGGTTCGTAAGGTTCGTCAGATTCGTAAGTCTATCACCAACATTCTGAAGCTGACTCCGTGGCTTCACTGAAGAGAAGGGTTCGTAAGGTTCGTCAGATTCGTAAGTCTATCACCATCTGTCTCTGTCCCGCCCTCGCGTCCAAACTTGATGACGTCTAGGGCGGAATGGTACGACAGCAGCACAAAGCAAGTTCGTGCCACTTGCGTGCCCACACAAAGCATATTTCTCCAAACAATTCCCCTAAAAACATTAATGGGAGAATATGATTACCTTGCTAGCGCCCGTTTCATTTCAATGAGAAACCGGCTTTTCTTTACTAGTTTTAAATAAACCTGAAAACTTGGAAAGTTATGCAAATAGTTTCACAGTGAATTTTTTGTTGTTGTTGTTTTGTCCATTTGATGATGTGAAAATTAACCATGGAAAAATCACTGAGTTGATTCATGATTCTTCAGATCATTGACAGTTTCTTAAATGCTTGTATTTACATGTGTATGCAAAAGAAGGGCCTGCAATTCAATAAAATACAATCCGAAACTTATTAGCTGCTCAATCCCAGCAGAAAGGTTGTAAAAAAAGCAGACAACATGTGTTAAAATTCTCAACAGGAATTTCATGAATTATTTGTCTTTTGTGTGTGCATGTTTGGAAACACAAATGCATGTTTGAATATCAGCCAATAGGTGTTCGTTAATCCAAAATTGTAGGAGTCCCTTTGAATCCTAACTAGTTTAATATGTCCCTTTTAAATAGGACATGTTTATGGTAGAAGTATAAAGTCAGAAGGCTGCCCATTCAGGGGTTAACTGGAGTGGATTGTGCCTGTGAGAAGGATATATTAGACACCCTAAAGTTTTTGGGAAGGAATGTTCTCAGTTCTTTCCTCAGAGGTACACAGACAGCACAAGAACTGCACATGTAATGGGAGTAGCTGTATGCCAAAAGGCAGGAGTTTGGGGTTTCTCTCCCTATCTTTGGAGAGCAAAAAAGGTAGCAAACAACTGTAAAACTTTCTATTTCCATTTTATGTTTCTAAATGGCCCTTTTATTAAAGGACATTAAGCCCTAACACACATTTAGTGTGTGAAAAAAAGGCTTACTGGTAATTTGCCGGTTTGCTTGTACTAATCACACATTATTTATTTTTACAATATTTGTGGGAGGGGCATATCATGGGTGGGGAATGGGCATGGAACTGTTATCCAACTAGCATGTTCGCATTAGCGCCCTAACTGGATAATACAAGTCCCACGTGCTAATGGAAAAAATTCACATGGAACCTGCAAAAAAAAAAAAAAAAAAAGACTAGAAAGCCCTAGATACTGGCATGTTAAATCTGGGCTTAGGATGTGGGAAATTCCTGTGTTAAAATGCATTAAGACCAGATTTTAACATATTTTATTTTAGTAAAACGTCCCCTAAGGTTGTAAGGCTGTAGACAGAAGAAGGCTTAAGATCTTCCCAGTGAAGTGAAAGTTAGATCTCACTTACAGGAATTTTTCCATAGAATGAAAAAGTCCTATTTAGGAGTTCAATTGAGTTCTGTACAGAGAAGTTTTCATACTGATTTTGCAATCAGTATAACTTGATGCCAGAAAGGTGCTTCATAATTTTGGAAAAAGGAAATCAGTACCAACAGTGTATAAGAGGAGGTCAAATGAGCAAAGTACAGCCGGTACTCAGCATAGGAAGAAGAAAGGAGACTTTTTCCTGCTACTGATTAGTACAACTATTGGAGGTATCCCATAATATATAGGAAATCCCATCACCTGACTTTAGGAAATTTTACAGTAGACAAGCAAGGAGTTCTAGAGACAGTGTAGTTAGTGACAGTGTAAATGGAAGAAGCAGATCTCCCAGGAAATGTAGTCTTGACTGGCCAAGATGGAGATACAGCCAGCTATGCTCCCACTCCAGTTCTTTGATAATGTGGCCACAAAGTACCACTCTCAAAGTATGGGCTCAGAAGAATTTCTAGTTCCAACAGCAGTTCTAGCTCAAGCTTCATAACACCCTGTGAGCCATATCCAATCCCTGGCCCCTGCCACTATCTTCTTCCTGCCCCATTCCATTCTGTTAGGGAACAGTAGCTCTCTGCCCCTGATGAGGTATACTGGTACACCCCAGGTGGTCATCCATCTCACCCCCCCCCCCCTTTCAACAGCTCTGAATAAGTTTATCCTTGTCATCATTGCTTTGTGTAATTCGTTATCTTTTGTAAACCACTGTGAACCTGTGAAGGGATATTGCAGTATATATATGACACATTGATACTGACACTGATATTGGTGTCACAACTGAATAATTGTTATTTTAGTAAAGTTTCACTGGAACACCGGACAGCGTAATTTGTCAGAGTCTAAGTTGATAAAATCTCAGGGCCTAGAAATGTATCATACACTCTTCTTGGGAAGAAACCTGCACCCATAGCTCAGTAGAGACACAGAACAGCGGGTAGCAACAATGAATTCAAATATACCATAAAATGTAGAAACATAAAGCTGTGGCTCGTCTAGTCGTGTCCACAAACCTTTTTTAAATCGCTGGCTATATCTTCGCCTCTCCACTGCTAAGAATGCTTATCCCATGCTTTCAGGGTTTCTCCTAATACATGAATTAGATAAGATTATTGTAAAAAGACTGTTAAAAGCAGCTATTTTAAAGATAACACAATCATGATTTTAATGTTGTTGATTTCTAAAAAAATATACACATACTGTAGCAATAATCTAACTGTTCATTGATACATTATTTTCAAAAGAGAGCTGTACATCAGTAGCATTAATAAAGTATAAAACAAAGCAAAACAGAAAAAAATAAGGTGATAACCTTTTTATTTGACTAATAATATATTTTTGACTAGTTTTCAAAGGTTAGAACCATCTTCCTCAGGTCAAGACAATAGCATGTAAGTATTCAAAGAGAGGAGAGAAGTGTTGTTCTTCCTTATCATGCCAAAAGTTCCAGGTCCACCCAGCTGCAAAGGTGTCAAAAGACTTCTCACTAGACCCACAAGTCAAGTTTATCCTGACAAATCCTCAGTGTATTCCCTCCTCAACCAGCAAAGAAGCAAGAAAAAAAAAAAGGCCTACAGTGGGGGAAATAAGTATTTGATCCCTTGCTGATTTTGTAAGTTTGCCCACTGACAAAGACATGAGCAGCCCATAATTGAAGGGTAGGTTATTGGTAACAGTGAGAGATAGCACATCACAAATTAAATCCGGAAAATCACATTGTGGAAAGTATATGAATTTATTTGCATTCTGCAGAGGGAAATAAGTATTTAATCCCTCTGGCAAACAAGACCTAATACTTGGTGGCAAAACCCTTGTTGGCAAGCACAGCGGTCAGACGTCTTCTGTAGTTGATGATGAGGTTTGCACACATGTCAGGAGGAATTTTGGTCCACTCCTCTTTGCAGATCATCTCTAAATCATTAAGAGTTCTGGGCTGTCGCTTGGCAACTCGCAGCTTCAGCTCCCTCCATAAGTTTTCAATGGGATTAAGGTCTGGTGACTGGCTAGGCCACTCCATGACCCTAATGTGCTTCTTCCTGAGCCACTCCTTTGTTGCCTTGGCTGTATGTTTTGGGTCATTGTCGTGCTGGAAGACCCAGCCACGACCCATTTTTAAGGCCCTGGCGGAGGGAAGGAGGTTGTCACTCAGAATTGTACGGTACATGGCCCCATCCATTCTCCCATTGATGCGGTGAAGTAGTCCTGTGCCCTTAGCAGAGAAACACCCCCAAAACATAACATTTCCACCTCCATGCTTGACAGTGGGGACGGTGTTCTTTGGGTCATAGGCAGCATTTCTCTTCCTCCAAACACGGCGAGTTGAGTTCATGCCAAAGAGCTCAATTTTTGTCTCATCTGACCACAGCACCTTCTCCCAATCACTCTCGGCATCATCCAGGTGTTCACTGGCAAACTTCAGACGGGCCGTCACATGTGCCTTCCGGAGCAGGGGGACCTTGCGGGCACTGCAGGATTGCAATCCGTTATGTCGTAATGTGTTACCAATGGTTTTCGTGGTGACAGTGGTCCCAGCTGCCTTGAGATCATTGACAAGTTCCCCCCTTGTAGTTGTAGGCTGATTTCTAACCTTCCTCATGATCAAGGATACCCCACGAGGTGAGATTTTGCGTGGAGCCCTAGATCTTTGTCGATTGACAGTCATTTTGTACTTCTTCCATTTTCTTACTATGGCACCAACAGTTGTCTCCTTCTCGCCCAGCGTCTTACTGATGGTTTTGTAGCCCATTCCAGCCTTGTGCAGGTGTATGATCTTGTCCCTGACATCCTTAGACAGCTCCTTGCTCTTGGCCATTTTGTAGAGGTTAGAGTCTGACTGATTCACTGAGTCTGTGGACAGGTGTCTTTCATACAGGTGACCATTGCCGACAGCTGTCTGTCATGCAGGTAACGAGTTGATTTGGAGCATCTACCTGGTCTGTAGGGGCCAGATCTCTTACTGGTTGGTGGGGGATCAAATACTTATTTCCCTCTGCAGAATGCAAATAAATTCATATACTTTCCACAATGTGATTTTCCGGATTTAATTTGTGATGTGCTATCTCTCACTGTTACCAATAACCTACCCTTCAATTATGGGCTGCTCATGTCTTTGTCAGTGGGCAAACTTACAAAATCAGCAAGGGATCAAATACTTATTTCCCCCACTGTATATCTATCTTGCTGCTTTGCCAGTTCATCACTAACAGCCCGATGCACAAAGCTTACCATGCTGGAAATGATTGCTTTAGACTGGTTGTAGCCAATCTAAAGCAAACACTATTTAGTGACTAATGCACAAAGCGGTTTTTCATAGCTTTAACGTGTGTCGTTAGCAGCCACTGAGAACCCACAGCAAATGTATTACAATGAGCTCATTAGTATGCTAATGAACATTCCAGGCAATGCACAGCTCCATAGCTTTAACAATCAAATGTTATGGCTGCTCTGGAGCTGTCGGAGAGAAAGAAAGCACAAGCAGGCAACTGCAAAGGCTCCCTACCTCTCTATTCCCGGCAACCCCCATTTATCCTGATCCCCCTGAAACAATTCCTTGGTGGTACAATAGATCTGGACCCTCCTCAACCCAGCAGAGATAGAACCTGGTGGTCTAGTGGACCACTTCCTAATGCGCTCCCCCCCCCATACCTCCTGACCCTCCCGTGAAAACAATTGCCTGGTGATCTGGTGGACCATCCCACACCCCTCTCACCTTCTGAGTCTCCAGCATCCCTCTGCACCTCCTAACCCCCCCCCCCCTCACACAAAACAATTCCCTGGTGGTCCGATGGACCCCACAACCCCAATGCTTCTCAGCCCCCTCCCACCCTCCCTTCTGCACCTCAGCACCCCTGGTGGTCTAGTGTACCCCTGCTCTCCCCTGCCCTGCCCATACTGTTAAAAAGTTGAAGGCAGGAGGGCATGACAAACACCTCCTGCCTCGGCCCCTGCCGCTTTCAAAATGGTGGTGCCCAGCCCCTGCTCAGGACATTCTGGGATGCACTAAGTGGTGCTAAGCACCATATGAGGAGAAAAATGCCTTATATGCTAGTTAGCCCCACCCAAAATGGGGAAGGAAGGTGACCTTCATTTGGATCATGGGCAAATTCTTGCTACCTTCAAGTAAAGTAGAAAGGGCAGAGAGATTCCACTTTGGTTGCTCAAACCCTCCATGCCACATCCCCTGCAGGCAGTGTTAACTGGTCACTTTTCTACAAACTGTTCATTTTTATTGTAGCCACTTGCGTCGGATAATTTATTTTTCCAAATCCAGTGTTGCCTGCAGATTTTAACACTTTTTAACACTTGGGAAGCTCGCTTGAGACCTGCTGCTCTCTCTTGGAACCTGATGCTCACTCCTGGGACCTGACCTGCAGTCCACCTGCCTCTGCCTCATGGCTCATCAATCTTCAATGGACCACAGCATGCTCTGTAACAAAAAGACTGTTCTGTGAGTTATAACTTTTTGATCTAGACCTGCTACCTGGCTTTAAGTGCAGATTCTCTGTAAGACCCTTACCTCTCGTTTGCAATATTATTTACATGATTTGTATATTAAATCAACCTTTTTGAAGCTAAAAATATAGTCTCTTTGAGGCAGATGCAGCAACCAAACGTAAAAAAATCTAAATCGTTTGTGTTCTGAGTATATGATATCTGTTAAGGTTATACTGGTAGCGCATGGGCACTTTTAAACTTAGTGCCATGCTCTGAGTACATGCTTTCAAATCTTGCAGTACAGAATACTGCATTTCAACAGAGATATATATTTAATTTATTTAATTTATTGCAATTATCACCTTTGGTGATTGGTGGAGAAATTAATATCCTAAAACTTATAAATACAGCGCCCGCTCTTAAATTATAAACAGTAGCGAGTGCTCTAGAGCTCTTTCCCCCAAAGTAAATAATTTCTTGTAACATATTTATCATCACCTAATCACCTTCACACTTCTTCACCCCCCCTCAGCCCCGTCCAACTTTAACCACTACCTCCAGGAATCTCCAGGCTATTGACCCTCCCACCCTATCCACTAATATTTCTAATCTCCTCCCCTCCATCATGTCCTCCGTGTCTGTCGACAAGGCTGTCTCCGCTTACAATGCCACTCTCTCCTCTGCTCTGGACACCCTCGCACCATCCACCTCCCGTCCCACAAAGCGTACTAATCCCCAGCCCTGGCTGACCCCTTGCATCCATTACCTTCGCTCCTGCGCCCGATCTGCTGAACGCCTCTGGAGGAAATCTTGCTCCCATTCAGACTTCCTTCACTACAAATTCATGCTATCCTCCTTCCACTCCTCCCTATTCCTTGCCAAACAGGACTATTACACCCAATTAACCAATTCTCTCAGCTCCAACCCCCGTCGTCTCTTCTCCACTCTTAACTCCCTCCTCAAAGTGCCCTCCGCTCCCACCCCCCCTCGCTCTCTCCTCAATCACTGGCTGATTACTTCCGCGACAAGGTGCAAAAGATCAACCTTGAGTTCACTATCAAGCCATCTCTTCTTCACCCTTCAACCCTCTCCCTTAACCAACCAAACCAGGCCTTTTTCTCCTCCTTCTCTGTCATCACCGAGAAGGAAACCGCTCGCCTTCTTTCCTCCTCGAAATGCACCACCTGCTCTTCTGATCCCATCCCCACCAACTTACTTAACATCATCTCTCATACTGTCACCCCCTCCATCTCTCATATCCTCAACCTCTCTCTCTCTCTCCACTGCAACTGTCCCTGACACCTTCAAGCATGCCGTAGTCACACCTCTCCTCAAAAAAACATCACTTGACCCTACCTGTCCCTCCAACTACCACCCCATCTCCCTCCTACCCTTCCTCTCCAAAATACTTGAGCGTGCCGTTCACAGCCGCTGCCTCGATTTTCTCTCCTCTCATGCCATCCTCGATCCACTTCAATCCGGTTTTCGCCCTCTTCACTCGACAGAAACAGCACTCTCTAAAGTCTGCAATGACCTGTTCCTTGCCAAATCCAGAGGCCACTACTTCATCCTCATCCTCCTTGATCTATCCGCTGCTTTTGACACTGTCAATCATGACTTATTTCTTGCCACACTGTCCTCATTTGGGTTCCAAGGCTCTCCTGGTTCTCCTCCTATCTCTCCCACTGCACCTTCAGAGTTCACTCTCATGGATCTTCCTCCACCCCATCCCCCTATCTGTTGGTGTCCCCCAGGGATCTGTCCTTGGACCCCTTCTCTTCTTAATCTACACCTCTTCCCTGGGCTCCCTGATCTCATCTCATGGTTTCCAGTATCATCTCTATGCCGATGACACCCAGCTATATCTCTCCACACCAGACATCACCGCAGAGACCCAAGCAAAGGTATCAGCCTGCTTATCCGACATTGCTGCCTGGATGTCCAACCGCTACCTGAAACTGAACATGTCCAAGACCGAGCTCATCGTCTTTCCACCCAAACCCACGTCTCCTCTTCCTCCACTTTCTATCTCAGTTGATAACACCCTCATCCTCCCCGTCTCATCTGCCCGCAACCTCGGAGTCATCTTTGACTCCTCCCTCTCCTTCTCTGCGCATATCCAGCAGATAGCCAAGACCTGCCGCTTCTTCCTCTTTAACATCAGCAAAATTCGCCCTTTCCTCTCTGAACACACCACCCGAACTCTCGTCCACGCTCTCATTACCTCTCGCCTTGACTATTGCAACTTACTCCTCACTGGCCTCCCACTTAGCCATCTATCCCCCTTCAATCTGTTCAGAACTCTGCTGCACGTCTCATATTCCGCCAGAACCGATATACTCAAATCACCCCTCTCCTCAGGTCACTTCACTGGCTTCCAATCAGATAACGCATTCAATTCAAGCTTCTCCTTCTTACCTACAAATGCACTCAGTCTGCTGCCCCTCACTACCTTTCTACCCTCATCTCCCCTTACGTTCCCGCCCGTAACCTCTGTTCACAGGACAAATCCCTCCTCTCTGTACCCTTCTCCACCACCGCCAACTTCAGGCTCCGCTCATTCTGCCTCGCCTCACCCTATGCTTGGAACAACCTTCTTGAGCCCTTACGCCAAGCCCCCTCCCTGCCCATCTTCAAGTCTTTGTTTAAAACCCACCTCTTCAATGCTGCGTTCGGCACCTAACTCTTACCTTTCAGTAAATCCAGACTGCCCCAATTTGACCGCCCCTATCGGACTGACCGTTCACTTGTCTCTTAGATTGTAAGCTCTTTGAGCAGGGACCGTCCCTCTTTGTTAAATTGTACAGCGCTACGTAACCCTAGTAGCACTTTAGAAATGTTAAGTAGTAGTAGTAATACACAGACTTCAGGATTCACATTCAAGTATTCCCTTTATTTAAATCTTCAGTTGCTAGAATGTGCATTCAGGAGAGAGTTGGTGACCTGGTACAGTAAATTTCCATTCCATAGAAACTTCACAAAAGTATTATGAACTGTACTCTTTTATATTCAAGCTTAGATTTTAAGGTTAAAAATAAATATGTGATTCTCTGCAACATTTCAGAATGCTGGAATATATCCTGTAGTGTGCTCCAAGGCTTCCTCTGATATTATTTAATATTTTTTTACATTCATTAGGTTATGGTCTAGCTATGGGCGTAGTTTGGGGGGGGGGCGAGGGGGCATTGCCCCCCCAAACGCAAGGCCGACGCAATGCTGCAGGCAGCTCTCCCTATGTCCTGCTTTTAGCTCCCCAACCCCGACAACCCTCTGTCTTCTCCGTTCCTCCTCCCCCGGCGCATTTAACCTTTTATTTTCAGTGGCAGCGATGACAGTGAAAAAGAATGCACTGCGGGCTCGCCTCCAGCTTCTCCCTTCCCTCACACAGTATCCCACCTTCTGCGATGATGCATTTCCTGTTTTCGTGAGGGCGGGACACTGTGTGAGGGAAGGGAGAAGCTGGAGGCGAGCTTGCAGTGCTTTCTTTTTCACTGCCGTCACTGCTACTGAAAATAAAAGGTTAAACGCGCCGGGGGGGGGGGGGGGGAGGAACGGAGAGGACGGTTGTCAGGGAGCTGAGGGAGGGCAGGGAAAATTGCTGCACATTGATGGGAGGGGAGGGCAGGGGGAGAGAAGAGATCGCTGGACATGGAGAGGACAGGAGGGCAGGGGGAGAGAAGAGATTGCTGGACATGGAGAGGAGGGGAGGGCAGGGGGAGAGAAGAGATCGCTGGACATGGAGAGGAGCGGAGGGCAGGGGGAGAGAAGAGATCGCTGGACATGGAGAGGAGCGGAGGGCAGGGGGAGAGAAGAGATCGCTGGACAAGCAGAGGAGGGCAGGGGGAGAGAAGAGATTGCTGGACATGTAGAGGAGGGGAGGGCAGGGGGAGAGAAGAGATCGCTGGACAAGGAGAGGAGGGCAGGGGGAGAGAAGAGATCGTTGGACATGGAGAGGAGGGCAGGGGAGAGAAGAGATCGCTGGACATGGTGAGGAGGGGAGGGCAGGGGAGAGAAGAGATCATTGGACATGGAGAGGAGAGGAGGGCAGGGGGAGAGAAGAGATTGCTGGATATGGAGAAGAGAGGAGGAGAGGGCAAGGGGAGAGAAGAGATCGTTGGACATGGAGAGGAGAGGAGGGCAGGGGGAGAGAAGAGATTGCTGGACATGGAGAGGAGAGGAGGGCAGGGGAGAGAAGAGATCGTTGGACATGGAGAGGAGGGGAGGGCAAGGGGAGAGAAGAGATCACTGGACATGGAGAGGAGAAGAGGGCAGGGGAGGGAAGAGATCGCTGGACAAGGAGTAGAGAGGAGGGCAGGGGAGAGAAGAGATTGCTGGACGTGGAGAGGAGAGGAGGGCAGGGGGAGAGAAGAGATTGCTGGACGTGGAGAGGAGAGGAGGGCAGGGGGAGAGAAGAGTTTGCTGGAGATGGAGAGGAGGGGAAGGCAGGGGGAGAGAAGAGATTGCTGGACATGGACAGGAGGGGAAGGCAGGGGGAGAGAAGAGATCGCTGGACATGGAGAGGACAGGAGGGCAGGGGGAGAGAAGAGATTGCTGGACATGTAGAGGAGGGGAGGGCAGGGGGAGAGGAGAGATTGCTGGACATGGAGGGGAGGGCAGGGGGAGATAAGAGATCGCTGGACAAGGAGAGGAGGGCAGGGGGAGAGAAGAGATTGGTGGACATGAAGAGGAGGGGAGGGCAAGGGGAGAGAAGAGATCGCTGGACATGGAGAGGAGGGGAGGGCAAGGGAAGAGAAGAGATCGCTGGACATGAAAAGGAGGGCAGGGGAGAGAAGAGATCGCTGGACATGGTGAGGAGAGGAGGGCAGGGGAGAGAAGAGATTGTTGGACATGGAGAGGAGGGGAGGGCAAGGGGAGAGAAGAGATCACTGGACATGGAGAGGAGAGGAGGGCAGGGGAGGGAAGAGATCGCTGGACATGGAGAGGAGAGGAGGGCAGGGAGGGAAGAGATCGCTGGACAAGGAGTAGAGAGGAGGGCAGGGGAGAGAAGAGATTGCTGGACATGGAGAGGAGAGGAGGGCAGGGGTAGAGAAGAGTTTGCTGAAGATGGAGAGGAGGGGAAGGCAGGGGGAGAGAAGAGATCACTGGACATGGAGAGGAGAGGAGGGCAGGGGAGGGAAGAGATCGCTGGACAAGGAGTAGAGAGGAGGGCAGGGGAGAGAAGAGATTGCTGGACATGGAGAGGAGAGGAGGGCAGGGGTAGAGAAGAGTTTGCTGAAGATGGAGAGGAGGGGAAGGCAGGGGGAGAGAAGAGATTGCTGGACATGGACAGGAGGGGAAGGCAGGGGGAGAGAAGAGATTGCTGGGCATGGAGTGGAGGGGAGGGCAGGGGGGAGAGAGGAGAATTGGTGGACATGGATGGATGAATGGGGGCAGGGGAGAGAGAAATTTTGCTGGATATGGGTGGATGGAGGAGAGGGCAGTGGAGAATGGACAGTTGCTGGACATGGATGGATGGATGAATGGGGGCAGGGGAGAGAGGAAATTTGCTGGATATGGATGGATGGAGGAGAGGGCAGGGGAGAGAGAAGAATTGCTGGACATGGATGGCTGAATGGTTAGTGGTTAGTGCAGTGAACTTTGATCCTGGGGAACTGAGTTCAATTCCCACTGCAGCTCCTTGTGACTCTGGATAAGTCACTTAACCCTCCATTTCCCAGGTACAAAATAAGTACCTGAATATATGTAAACCACTTTGAATGTAGTTGCAAAAACCTCAGAAAGGCGGTATATCAAGTCCCATTTCCCTTTCCCTTCTCTGGCAACAAATTCCAGAGTTTAATTACATGTTGAGTGAAGAAACATTTTCTCCGATTCGTTTTCAATTTTCTACTTTGTAGCTTCATTTCATGCCCCCTAATCTTAGTATTTTTGGAAAGAGTAAACAAACGATTCACGTCTACCCGTTCCACTCCACTGGTCGTGTTTCGAAGAGAGAGTTTCAGGAAGAGCGCTTTTGGCTCATTGTCATTGAAGAGTTGCTGTAGGAGCAAAGTTGGGAACCTGGGGAGCTAGATTTGAACCCAGCACCTCTGCTAGACTCACTGTGCTAGCATAAGCAAGCTGTTGCCTTACCGTCATGGCAATCTGTAATCCTTTCTCATTGATCCTCCTCCTCTTCCTCATTTGGTAAGTATGTGACACAACAGGATGGGGAGAACTTGAGTTCTTTACATCCTGTTCTTGACACAAACCCTCTCAAGATGTAGCCCAGAGTTTTCCTAGGTTTGGTGTACAAGAAAGCTACTACAGTGCTGTCTGCCCGAAAGTGCAGGTAGATCAGGAGTAGAGACTGACTGAATTTTGGATCTGGCACAGAAACCAGGCCAAAATCTGAGTTTGGGTTTTGGGTAAAAATGGCAGTGCATTTTTGGCTGACACGGAAACTCTTGACGATCCCCCCCCCCCCCCCGCAAAAAAAAATCCCGCTTGACCTTAAAAACTATGCTAAGATGAAGAACTTGAAGAGTTTAATATATCCTTGAAGACGGGAGAGGTTCCGAGGGATTGGAGAACGACAGATGTGGTCGCTCTTCACAAAAGTGGTGATAGGGAAGAAGCTGGAAACTACAAGCCTCACTTCGGTTATTGGAAAAGTAATGGAAGCGATGCTGAAGGAAAGGATAGTGAATTTCCTGGAAGCCAATAAGTTGCAAGATCTGAGACAACATGGTTTTACCAAAGGGAAATCGTGCCAAACGAATTTCATTGACTTCTTTGATTGGGTGACAGGAGAATTGAATCAGGGATGAGCTATGGACGTAATCTACTTAGATTACAGCAAAGCTTTTGACATGGTTCCCCACAGGAGGCTCTTAAATAAACTGGATGGGTTGAAGATAGGACCCGAAGTGGTGAACTGGATTAGGAACTGGTTGATGGACAGACGCCAGAGGGTGGTGGTGAATGGAATTCGCTCGGAGGAGGGAAAGGTGAGTAGTGGAGTGCCTCAGGGATCGGTGCTGGGGCCGATTCTGTTCAATATATTTGTGAGTGACATTGCTGAAGGGTTAGAAGGTAAAGTTTGCCTATTTGCGGATGATACTAAAATCTGTAACAGAGTGGACACCCCGGAGGGAGTGGAAAACATGAAAAAGGACCTACGGAAGCTAGAAGAATGGTCTAAGGTTTGGCAATTAAAATTCAATGCGAAGAAATGCAAAGTGATGCACTTAGGGAGTAGAAATCCACGGGAGATGTATGTGTTAGGTGGGGAGAGTCTGATAGGTACGGATGGGGAAGAGGGATCTTGGGGTGATAGTATCTGAGGATTTGAAGGCGACGAAACAGTGTGACAAGGCGGTGGCTGTAGCTAGAAGGTTGTTAGGCTGTATAGAGAGAGGTGTGACCAGCAGAAGAAAGGGGATGTTGATGCCCCTGTATAAGTCATTGGTGAGGCCCCACCTGGAGTATTGTGTTCAGTTTTGGAGGCTGTATCTTGTTAAGGATGTAAAAAGAATTGAAGCGGTGCAAAGAACCAGACTGAAGCCACAAATGTTGGAAACCAGAATAATTTATTACGACCCAACACGGTCCGTGTTTCGGCCGAAAAGGCCTTCTTCAGGGGTCTAAAACAAAAATATAACATATATAATAAAAACATAATAAAAACATAAAGACACATGTCATATATAATAGTGGCTTTAAAATAAAATTTTATATCAAAAGTATACGTTTAAAGTACATATATGTAATCGCAACCCATTTATATAATGAGTGTGTATAATCACAACCCATATATATAATGAACCAAAGATGTATAAAATTTAAAATAACAAATAAAGTATACAGATAAAATATATTTAAATAAAATATATTTAAATAAAATATACATGATGAATGCAGAAAAGCTCATAGAAACAGTAGTCTTATAATGGCCATGCATATTATACGTACAAAACGGTAAAATATGTGAAATTTAAGAATGCAATAAATTACTAAAAATCTATGTAGAGATACAAACAGCAAGATTACAAACGAGTGTAAGAATACAAACGAGTGTAAAAATAAATGTAAACATAAGTGTAAAGATAATAATTATTATTGATTATAGAGACACCAACTCTTACATAAGTGTTATTCAATATTTGTCATACCTTCAGACTGGCTTATACTGGTATTCCTCCAAAAAAGGTCTGGACAGAAAAAATGCAAAGATATGAATCAAAAAATGTTGTATTAGTAAATATGGGAAAATACTGAACAGGTGACAGACTATATAGTGTACAGATGTATATGGCAAAAGATATATATCATATAAAAATATATATATATATAAATATCTATTGTAGGCACTTTAAAATACAGCCTTAAAAATGCATACGAAATCTATTTAAATTGGAATGAAAACCTACAAATATAAGCATTTGCTGCCGAATTGGATAAAAATGTGAAAATAGCGGATTCAATCCATATATATATGTGCGTAATTGACTGATATATAAGTACTCTCAGATGGAATTATGTGAAAGTCATGCCCCTAATACTATTCAAATAGCAGTCAACTTGCCAGTGACAGAGAGCGCCGTTATTTTAATCAATGAATAGCGTACACGATGTGTGCGAGCTAATATTGGTTGAGAGCTTTGATGTTCAAAAAGAATTAAAATAACGTCTCGAGCCATCTTGATCAGTTAGTGACGTGTGTCAAATTGAAATTCAGACCCGAATATAATTAAAACAGACCATATATTTTGAGAGCGATTGAAAAACTGGTTGTGATTTCAGAACTTATGGATTTAGTGTGCTTATTAAAAATATATAACCAGACTGTTTTATTAAAAAACCTAGTGGGACTGAGCTAGTCGATATAATATTTAAAGATGCTTGTCCCATATGGTTTAATGTGCTATAAACAGTATATATAGGGGTTTAAAAGATATCCGGCTAAATAGAAACCTGGATAGAGTGAAAATGAAAGCCTACGAATATATGTTTCTAAACTGAATAGGCGAAGACGCTATCATGATGAAAACTAAACTATAAACAAATTCTGTCAGCGTACACATACAACAGTGTGTGCAGAACTGTATTAGCAAAATATAAGGATGAAATATAGAAATGGAACAGATTGAAAACTTACCGCTGATACTATCCGAATAGATTTGCAAGTGCTGTCTGCATAGACTTGCTGGTATGCTAAAAGCCGGCAGTAGCAAAACAGCTGTTATTTATAGGAAATGCACTGACGTCGCTTAGTGGTGTGAGTCCTGTATGGCAGCCTATAGTGACTTAGAGTCTCGATATTCAAAAGAAAATAAGATGACGCTTCAAACTGTCTCAGTCAATTAGTGACGTGTGCAAAATAGAACGTGCAGACAAACCATATATAAAAAACAATAGTAGAAGTAATAATGACGTGGGATCATATTTGTTAATAGTACAGAGAATGATCTGTACGATGTCTCAAACTAAAACAACCATGAATGATTTCAAAAATTATATTAGATGAATAAAAGTAAAAATAGTCTGTATATTATATTAGATGAATGAAAATAAAAACGTAAATGGAAATATAATGAGATGAAAAATAAAAATAAATAAGTGATAAAAAATGAAGATATATATATATAATTGAAAATTTTTTAAAAAAAATTTTAAGGGAAAGAGAACCAGATCCAAGGAAATCCATGTATATCCAGTCGATAGTAAACAAGTACTCTTATATAAATGTATATTACAAAAAATGTATAAGTTCTAATTCCTTATTTAAACCATTCGGAATTACTGAATCTAATTCATAAATAGCGCGTTGTTCTGCTTTTAACAATGTGCTATCTAGGTTTCCACCCCTCCAACCACTTTTAAAGGTCTTGAAGATGAAGAATTTTATATCCTCACACTTATGTTCAGCCTGTGTCCAATGATCAACCAAAGGTGCTGTCTTAATTTGTCTCTTAATGCAGCTGCGATGCTCTATAATTCTGGCCTTAATCATCCTACTGGTCTTACCAACGTATATCAGGCCACATGGGCATAAAATGATATATACCACATTTTGTGTTTGACAATTACTATTAAAATTTAATTTATAGCGTTTTTTGGTGGTAGGATGAACAAATTCTTGAAGAGTTAATGAGTGAACACAAACTGAACATTTGTTACAAGGTTGATGGCCAACTCTAGCTTCAACTATCCTATCAAATGTGGGAAGAGCAGATGGAACTAGAAGATCTTTCAGATTTGGATTTCTTGAAAGAGCAAATGTTGGTATGATGTCTCTAAAACAGGGAAGTGTCTGTATGATATGCCAATGTTTCTTGATGATATCTTTAAAATGATGACTGAATGATGAAAAGCGGAAATTGCATACAATATCAGGAATCACCTTGATTTTATTACCAGTCTGTAAAAGGCCTTCTCTTGTTCTATCACATGCCCTATTATAACCCTTCTTAACACATGCTTTAGGGTATCCTCTCTGAATAAACCTTTCTGTGAGATTTTTAGATTGTTCCAAAAAATCTTCCGTGTTAGCATATACGCGTTTAAGTCTCAAAAATTGACAGAAAGGCAAATTATCTTTTAAAGCATGATTGTGGTAGCTAGTATAATGTAAATAACAATTTTGATCTGTAGGCTTCTTGTACAGTGATGTGGTCAACCAATATTTTTCTTTTCTAACCAGCACATCTAGAAATGGAATATACTCCGTGCTGAATTGCATTTTAAACTTCAAATTGGTATCTAGACTGTTAAGCCAACCATGGAACTCATTGAGTGATTCTATATTGCCCTTCCACAAGATGAAAATATCATCTATGTATCTTTTATATAACTTTATCTCTTCTTTGTATGGATGGTCATCAAGGAACAACTTTTCAAACTTGGCGACATAAAGATTAGCTATATCGGGGGCCATAGTGGCCCCCATAGCTGTTCTTTTAATTTGTAAATAGAAATTACCATTAAAGGCAAAGTAATTTTTAGTGAGAGCTATGGTGGCTAAAGTCATAATAAGGCAGTTAGGGATCCTGATGTTGGTTTTCCTATCACTGATAGTTTCTTCAATAATGGTTAACGCTTCTAATTGTGGGATGTTTGTGTACAATGACTCAATATCTAAGGTGACTAACATTAATCCCTCTAAGTCACCATCATATTCCTCAAGTATATTGATGAAATGTGTTGTATCTCGTACATAGAACTTGATAAGTGGAATGTATGGCCTCAGGAAAAAGTCAGTGAAAATAGATAAAGGCTCTAAAATTGAGCCATTACCCGAAATGATGGGACGTCCAGGGGGGTTCTCTAAACTCTTATGAATCTTGGGTAGGATGTAAATCGTGGGAATAGTGGAATGTTCATTCACTAAAAATTGTTTCTCTTTGGCTGTCAAATACCCCATCTTACTAGCATATTCAACTACTTCAATGATATCATTTTGTTGGATCTTCTTGAAGAGGGACATAAAATTCTGTATCATTCAACTGCCGCATAATTTCAGCAATATATAAGGCCCTATCCATAATCACCAAACCCCCTCCCTTGTCAGCAGGTTTAATGACTATGTTGCGGTTAGATGCCAGAGAGCGTAGAGCCATATTTTCTTCTTTAGTTAGGTTGTAATAAGGAGTTCTAGTTCCACTTTTCTCTAGAAAAGTGATATCTCTAAGAACCACTTCATGAAAGGCTCTGATAATCGGGTCTATTGAACCTGGAGGGACCCATTTGGATTGCCTTTTTACAATGGACATACCTATGTAAGAGGCAGAATTGGTAGAAAAGAAATGTTTAATTTGTAGTTTCCTTTGGAATTTAAATAGGTCTATACGCGTCTGTAACGCATCATAGTTAGATGTGGGGGAGAAGGAGAGGCCCCTCTGCAATATTTGATTTTCTAAATCTGTAAGATGGTGTTGAGATAAATTGAAAATAGGGATTTTATCTACCAACCGGGTCGGAAGTCTCTTCCGCCCCTGCCTCTTCCTCTTCCACGACCTCTGTGATGAGGGAAATAATTGTGAGCTGAGGGTGTTTGTCCTATGGTGGAGGTGTATCTGTCTCTCCGGGGATAATTCTTTTGCAAAGATGTTCTAAAAAATGTTGTGTTGAAGTAGTTTGTGCTATGGGGCTAAAAAGAGGAGATGTGAATGGTTCGTCATCCGACATACTTCTAATTCTCTTACGACTCCTTCCTCTATCAACTGATCTAGAAGACCCTTCTATATTCTGATGTACCTCAGCCTGAACAGTTATGCTGTTCTTATTATTGGGTTCATGGTGAGTATCTGTTCTATTGGGATATCTATGAGTAACACCATGTTCATCTGCATAAGATTGTGATTTCCTTGATCTCTTAACTTGATACTTTACCTTTGCCTTGGCCCATGGGTATACCGGGCCACTGCGATAATCATCAATATCCCGCCTGAACTTTTCCATCTTACCTTGCTTCAATTCCTGTCTAAAGCTTTTACTGCGATTATTGACATCTAATATGATGTCATTAAAATGTTTGTCATCCTTCTCAAGGGACTCCAAATCTTTTTGGATTACACTTTTCAAATCTTCTGCTTTCTGCTTTGCTGTCTCTATGAGAAGGATCATAAGATCCAATGAGCACTTATTCAAAATCTTACACCAGTTGTCCAAAAAAGGCTGGTCGTCCTGGAAAATGGTAGGTCCTTTCATGATCCTTAAGCCATGGGGGATCCTCTGCTGTCTACAATATTCCAAAAGAAATGAATAATGCAAGTCTAGTTTAATCGCATTCTTTTGTTGTAAGATCAGGTTACACCATCTTTCTAAAACTGTAGAGTCTGTTCCAGTATCATCTTTCATAGGGCTACTTTTATTCATAAGCGCAAGTGCAAGTGAATAGCACTTGCATTTATGAATAAGAGTAGCCCTATGAAAGATGTGCTATGCCACCTGGCAAAACTAATGATATTGCCTTAAAATGGGTGGAGATTTCTGAGGGCACTCTTTAAAAATATCGAGAGAGATATATATAAATAAATAAATAACATCTGTTGTAGCATAAGTATATAGAAGTTTTTTCACCACATATAGCTGTTAGCCTGATTTGTAGTTGTGTACATAGCAGTGTAGTTCTTTGGTTTTCAGCAGTATATTATATATTTTTGACCAAGGATTGCAGGGTTTGTTTTTGCATATAAATTCTAAGTGGCATAGATGAAAAGGGGGTGTGGCTATGGGTGGGGCATGGTGTTTCTAAAACCTAAGCTGCACTCTCCACAGACAATAAGCCAGCCTACTACACAGCTGGTGCTCTGAACTAGCAAATGCACTTAAAATCAATTTTGGCAAGTGGAATCCCCTGTAAAATTTGGATTACTAAAGAGAGGAAGTCCCTGTGAAGAGTCACTGAGGGGAGTGACTGGGAGGTCCCTGGGTGGGAGGAAGCCCAGCCCATGGGAGTGTTTATGAAACAAAATGCAGAGGAAAAGTGCCTTGGTACGGAAGAGTAACAAGAAAGGTGGAGTTAAGAGAGCATAAAAATGTGTGTGTTCACCCTTTTGAGGGGGGTCTTGGTTTGGTTTTCTTTTTCTCTGTGGGTTTTGTGTGCTTCTGGCTGGCAGAGCTGGAAGGAGAAGTTTGAGGAGTCAGGGGATTGAAGGCTAAAATAGAGCCTGTCTCAAGGACCAGGGTGATTCCAGGAGAGTGAACACTACTGGGGAAGGATCAGACTAAGAGGGTTTGAGCTGATAAGGAAGTGCTTCTTGAAATTAGACAGGAAGCAGTGATTAATATCAAAAACCTACTCAGTAAAAAACTGCACAGAGGAACTGTATATAACTGTACATATTTTAACTGCCCTGAGTATCCCTGTAAATATACCTGGAAGGGAAGGAGACGGGATTAATTTGAGGAACCATAGAAGAGAGAAAGAGAAGTTTGACGCATTATCTGTTGTTGGACTCTTTTTCCTATTGAATTGACTGAAGCTGCTGGTTGCAGAATTAAAGAGTTCCAGTTATTTTGTTATAGGGAAAGGGAAAGTGGATAGGCCTGTGGTTACAAACAAAGCAGTTTACACATTATGTACAGGTACTTATTTTGTACCTGGGGCAATGGAGGGTTAAGTGACTTGCTCAGAATCACAAGGAGCTGCAGTGGGAATCAAACCCAGTTTCTCAGAATCAAAGTCCACCGCACTAACCACTAAGGTACTGCTGACTGTAGCGTGGTCATTTTAGACTAAACAGCATATGGCTTCTCCCGTGACAGCTTATGTTTTATAGCCAGCTTTGCTTCACACAGAGGATTTGAACCTGAGACTTCCTGGAGAAAAAGAGGGTCACCCCACCCACAGGTGGAGGCAGCGAACACCAAGTAACTGAATAAGGGTCCGACGGACAGGGCCAGTCTTAGAAAGTGCGGGGCCCTATGCAGACCAATTTGATGGGGCCCCACCCTAGCCCCGCCCCCACCCTAACTCCAGGGCCGGCCACACCTCCCTCCGAGCTCCAGGGCGGCCACCCCTCCCTCCGAGCTCCCGGGCCATCCCCAGGGCTCCCCAGCTCCAGGGCTGGGCTCCCTAGCTCCCTCCCAGCTCCAAGGCCCCCCTTCCACCCACCCAGATCCAAGGCCTCCCTCCTTCCCAGCTCCAAGGCCAGTCTCTCTCTCTCTCTCTCCCTCCCACCAGCTCCAAGGCCCCCCTCCCAGCTCCAAGGCCTCCCTCCCAGCTCCAAGGCCGGCCAGCATCTCTCATTCTCTCCCTCCCTCCCACCAGCTCCAATGCCCCCCTCCCAGCTCCAAGGCCCCCCTGCCCTCTGAATTTTAAAAGTTATCTCGTCATCGACGTTGGGTTACAGCGGCTGGCATGTAGCAGCAGCAGTGAAAAGCATGCGAGCTGCTGGGCGGCACTTCGGGAGCCTTCCTTTCCCTCGCTCAGCTCTGGTCCCGCCCTCGAGGCGGGGCGGGACCAGAGCTGAGCGAGGGAAAGGAAGGCTCCCGAAGCGCTGCCCAGCAGCTCGCATGCTTTTCACTGCTGCTGCTACATGCCGGCCGCTGTAACCTGATGTCGACGATGAGGTAACTTTTAAAATTCAGAGGGCGGGGGGACTACTGGAGCTTGGGCGGTTGGGGCGGGGCGACTTCAGGCGCGCCGCACGGGGCCCCCTTGAGCACGAGGCCAAATGCGGTCGCCTCGCCCTAAGACCGGCCCTGCTGACGGAGACTACCTTCGGGAGGCTCCAGCCCACTCAGACCCCAGACCCAGAAAGCGCCCAGGTAAAGGGTCATTACACAAGTAAGCAGGACAATAATAATATCAGAGGTAGTAATCAATCAGTATTTACAGAGTATCTTTATCTCCTTTATAGCCTTTCCTCCTCATGTGAATATGTGAATATCCTCTAACACTTAATAAATAACAATGTAGCAATTAGTATACATATCTCAAAGAAGGTTGTGACTTATGGTGTTAGTTGTTACAGGTGTTAAGGGAGACTCGGGGATGCTTAAGTTCCAATGCAGTCATTCCGGTACAGTAGTTTAATCTTGGTGGGATGTGTGACGGTCTCAGGAGACTTAAGCAGTTTGTAGCTTCTTTTTCAGCTTTTAAAGCTGTTCCAGGAACCTATGTAGACAATAGGTGGTCTGGTCACTCTGCTGGAAATACACAACTAAGTCAAGTGTCTCCTTTACACCTTTGTCCTAAGTCCATGTAATAGATTCCCTGTTCTCACTGTCCAGTCACAGCTGAGAGCTTAAGTGACTATTCCTAGGCTTCTCCTTACAGATTGGCCTATCTCTTAAACGTCATTCAGCTGGGGAAGGAAGGAGCCAAAGAGAAAGATTTGAACTGTACACAGGGTTTTATAACTAGAAAAGTTACCTCTAAAACAAATCTCCTCCTCTCATTATAATATTGGTCTCTGGGGAACATTCTTCTTTCCAGCAACTAGTAATGTCATAGCTAAGTAAAAGTATAGAGGTCAATTTTCAAAGCCAGTTAACTGAGTAAGAAAGCCTCATGTCTGATTAACTGGTGCTGAGCAGGAACAAGCTATTATGTGGAAGGTCCGGGGATGGAGTTGGGGCAGAGTCAGCACAACTGGATAAGTGCCAATATTCAGCCTGTAACCAGTTAAATTAACCAGCCAAAACAGGACCATGTCCCATCATTTGGCCAGTTTAACTTAAACAGTTAAGGGCTTAATATTGGCACTTATCTGGTTAAATGCCAGCTAGCTGCACATATTTGGATATTTAATGCCAGTACCTGGCCATGGCCCAGCATTGAATATCTGGACATAATTTAGGGGGTGGCGGTCAGCATTTAAATAAGCGCTGAATATTACCCCCATAGTATTTTAGTTGAGCCTCTAGGTGTCACTGCAAGCATCCTTAAGCAGGACCCTAGTATTTTTACACACATATGACAGAAATTTAGATGATGACTGTACTAAGATCTGACAGTGTTACAAGAAATGTTACAGTTCCAAAATGATATTTAAGAACTGGGGGAATTACTCAGAGCATGTGGTAATATTTCTAGTTTTTAAGAACATGTGCTGTATTTATAAGTTTTAAGATATATATTTTGATTTTTATTCTCCACCAATTACCTATAAGGTAATAAGATTTACAATTGCAAGATTAAAGGGGACTTAAACATTATCTCTGTTGAATTACATTAACCTTCACTGCAAGATTTAAAAGCATGTACTCAGAACATGGCACTAAGTTTTAAAAGCGACCATGTGCTATCAGTATAACTTTAAAAGATATCATATGCTCAGAACACAAAAAGACCATATATTTAGCTGCAGAAAAGGTTTATTTACAATACAGATAAGTAATAAAGTTGCAAGCAAGAGGTAGCTTAAGAATCTTTACAGGAGAAATTTGCAACAAGATAACAGGTAAATGAAACTTACAAGTCTTTTATTGCAGAGCACGCTGTGGTCCAGCTGAGTGAAGGGCCATGAGGCAGAGGTAGATCTTCACAGCAGTCATCGGTGGGGGAGGGGAGAAGAGTAGAGCTGCAGCAGAGGAGAGAGTCTGTCTGACTGACTGTCTCTCTGGGGAACAGCTCCTGCTTTTTATATTGTTAGTTTGCAGGGAAACATGATCGCATGTCCTGATCATTTGCTTCCTGGTTGCACTGGGTCCTGGGTAATTGCAAAGCATTATGGTCTTAGGGTCCACTGAGTTGTGGGTAATTTGCAAAGGATCATGGTCCCGGGTGCACTGGGTATTGTAGTTCGTAGAGGAACTTGATTACATCATATGCTAAAAAGCCTTCTTTCTACACATGGGCTGGCGTCCAGTTGTCTGGGGTTGATGGTTTATTGTAGCAAACCCTAGGTCTGGATTTCTACTGGCAAATGGTCTTGTTTATGCTTTACTCTGAGTTCTTTTGTCAGTAGGTGTGTAGGTTCACACCCCTTTCAGCCTTTCTGTCTGCTGGTGTCTTTGAACTTTTATTCTTTGGAGATGTCTTGATGAGCCTTCAGGTACCCACCCAGCCAAGCTTTTGTTATCAGTCTTTCAGGTGGGAGGGGGGAGAGGAAGTTTCTCTGAAGCAGTTCTGAATAGTCTTTTGTTATCAGAAGTTTCCCAGGGGGAGGGTGAAAGAGGGACTTGGAATTCAGATTAGTTTCTCTGCTTCTGTCTCAATAAGCTGCATATACACTGTAAGCAGGCTGACAGAATGATTTCCAGATTTAAACACAGGGGCTATCCATTTCAAGTTCTTAAAAAAGCAGCTAAATGCGCATTTAATTACCATCCAGGATGGCATCAATATGGCAATACAGAGAATAAACAGAGTGGCATTCAACCCCTTACATGTGTATTGCCTTATACACGGTCTTCTAGTAAGGTTATTCAGATACTTAGACATCACTGGCCAATATTGACGATTCATGAGGTTTTTAAATCTACTCCCAGGTTTGCCTTTACTCGTGGTCGCAACATTGGAGAACAGTTAACAGGTGGCCATAAGATATGTAATATAGACACCAGAGAAATTGGTCATCATAAATGTCAGCATTGCATTTATTGCCAATATGCGATGGAGGTTAATGAAATACCTATTCCACACTCTGACAGGAAATATTTTTTTAAAAAATTACACAGACTGTGATACTACAGGATGTGTGTATGGAGTTAAGTGCCCTTGTGACCTGTGGTATATAGGGTTCACGACGCGTAAAATTAAATGCAGGATAGCTCAACATCTAAACTGCATATGCACAGCTCACAAGGAGGCACCCCTTGTACCCCACTGGTTGTCAGCTCAACACTCTGTTCAGGATTTACGATTTGTGGTCTTGCATACAGTGCAGTTTGAAATGAAAGGAAATCTCCCTATGCTGTTACTTAGAAAGGAGCAGCGTTTGATTTTCCTATGGGATACGGTGGTCCCAAGGGGATTGAACAAAGAGATTGAGTGGCTGAGCCTGTAGATGTGTATATAAGCTGCAGGGGATCCTGACCTGGCATGCGCATGTGCGGGCGTCTTTTGACGACCCCGTGGGCTGCTTGCCAGGAGGAGGTCCTGACTACTGTTAGTAGCTGTAAGTAATTTTGAGATATATGTGTTAATTTAATTTACAGATGTCACAGAATGAAAGGGTTAGGATAATCTGATGATACACTGTCTTTTGTTTAGAGTAAAAGACCCTTGACAACGCTATTCTGCAAAACATGATCATGTTGGGCTTTCCCTAATTTGCTTGGGGGTAGTAAAGAGCAAACGTCTGAAGTGCAGGACACGATAACAACCTATTGTGTCCCAGCTGGATAGCACTTGACGAGAGAAAGTAGTTGCCTTTGAGACTGTGGATTTGGTAAAATGCAAGTAACAGCTTGTTGGAAATACAGAGGCTTGAGACATTGAATACACAAGAAAGATCTTGAAAGCTTCGGAATCTAACTGCAGGTTAAAGTTATCATGTGATTGACGAGCTACATTGACTTGCTATAAATATTCAACAAATGACCACAGTTTAAGTGCTGAAATAGCATGAGCAACTACATACAGTTCAAGTGTTGATAGGAGCTAAGTTATGTATTTTGTAAAGTGATTTTTAAAAGGGGATATTTGAATGAGAGAGTGTATGGATGATACTAGATAACAATTGGAACATTTTGATATTGTGGAATATTTTGATATTGTATATTTAATAAAGATTTGTATTTTAATTGTAACAGTTGCTTATTGGAAGTAGTATATATATACAGATGCGGGAACGTGGGCCGGAGCTTAACAGTGGGGCTGTGGTGCCCACTCACTCGGCTCTTCTCCCGGAAGCGTGAGCCGGGCAGGGCGCAGCCGAGGCCCGGGGGGGAGGAAAGAACCAGATGGCCCTTTGCAGGGCAGGTGACCAGATGGCCGGAGTCCCTGTTGGGCTGAGCTGGCTGAAGCCAGAGGGAGTCGCAGCGGAGGGGGGGGGGCTTAATAGTCGTTGGGGGCGTGGCTTAACAGACGAATGCCTGTCACTAGCCCCCCCCCCCCCCCCCGGGTGCCTGGGCCCTTGTAACCAGCATGGCTCTGGCCCCCTGCCAGTGGCTGCTTCAAGTGTCCTCCCCATGGGCTTAACCATCAGGTTGTGTGCCTGGTTCCAGGTGTGCCCAAGAAAGCATAAAAATGCCTGGAACTAGTCCCCGGGTGCCTGGGCCCTTGTAACCAGCATGGCTCTGGCCCCCTGCCAGTGGCTGCTTCAAGTGTCCTCCCCATGGGCTTAACCATCAGGCTGTGTGCCTGGTTCCAGGTGTGCCCAAGAAAGCATAAAAAAGCCTGGAACTAGTCCACGGGTGCCTGGGCCCTTGTAACCAGCAGGGCTCTGGCCCCCTGCCAGTGGCTGCTTCAAGTGTCCTCCCCATGGGCTTAACCATCAGGCTGTGTGCCTGGTTCCAGGTGTGCCCAAGAAAGCATAAAAAAGCCTGGAACTAGTCCCCGGGTGCCTGGGCCCTTGTAACCAGCATGGCTCTGGCCCCCTGCCAGTGGCTGCTTCAAGTGTCCTCCCCATGGGCTTAACCATCAGGTTGTGTGCCTGGTTCCAGGTGTGCCCAAGAAAGCATAAAAAAGCCTGGAACTAGTCCCCGGGTGCCTGGGCCCTTGTAACCAGCATGGCTCTGGCCCCCTGCCAGTGGCTGCTTCAAGTGTCCTCCCCATGGGCTTAACCATCAGGCTGTGTGCCTGGTTCCAGGTGTGCCCAAGAAAGCATAAAAAAGCCTGGAACTAGTCCCCGGGTGCCTGGGCCCTTGTAACCAGCATGGCTCTGGCCCCCTGCCAGTGGCTGCTTCAAGTGTCCTCCCCATGGGCTTAACCATCAGGTTGTGTGCCTGGTTCCAGGTGTGCCCAAGAAAGCATAAAAAAGCCTGGAACTAGTCCCCAGGTGCCTGGGCCCTTGTAACCAGCATGGCTCTGGCCCCCTGCCAGTGGCTGCTTCAAGTGTCCTCCCCATGGGCTTAACCATCAGGCTGTGTGCCTGGTTCCAGGTGTGCCCAAGAAAGCATAAAAAAGCCTGGAACTAGTCCCCTGTAACCAGCATAGCTCTGGCCCCCTGCCAATGGTGCCTGCTTCAAGTGTCCTCCCCAAGGGGCTGACCAGGCTCCGTTACTAGTTCCCTCTTCAATGCTTCAAAAATGGGACCGAAGTACCCCATGCAGTTAAGCAGAGCATGCGCTTATCCGGCGTGCACTTAAATGGAGTGCACTGTACTGTAGTTCCAGGTCTGCCCCAGTAACCGGCAAGGCCCTGACACTACAGTGCAATCCGCTTAAGTGCAAGGGCCTGGGACCGAAGAAATAGATGCAGTTAACAGGAGCGTGCGCTTAACCGTTGTGAGCCAAAGAAGCTTGACATCTGATAAACATATGCACATTACTGTTTATTAAATGTACACTCAATACAGTCTCTGTTATTTGGCTTTCTTAAAATAGTCAGTGATAGTCCTCTGCACACTACGGTGTCTTTGGGTTTCGTAGATTAAGTCTGCCAGACGGTAAAATCGTTCATAGCTCTGACACCCAGTGTTCTCCAGGTAGGCCCTAATGGTGCTGAGACCCTCCAGTGCTGTAGCGAAAGTGGCAGGAGGTTGTTGGATCGGTGCCTCGCTGCTCATCTGATCGCTTGCTTCATCGGTGGCCGTTGCCTGCTTGCAGGCGCAGAGCTCGACATCCGTGCTGTCACCGGCTGTCTGTATACTGCAATCGACAGCTACGTATCGGTGGAACTGCTCTTTGCTAACACCGGCTGGGATGTCAGCAGCTTGTTGATCTGCCACGCTGGCCATGGCTGCATCCATTTGGTCCCTGCCCGCATCCTTGAAAAAGCGTGCCCGCCTGTAGCATTTGATGATGGTTGCCTGTGTGACCCGATTCCAGGCTTCTTTCTGCAGGTGCAGGGAATCCAACAGGGACAGAGAACGAGTCAGTTCAATGGCACGTTTGTTATCACCAGTCTGTCCGTCCATAAGGCCCATCAGACGCCTTAGAAGAAGAGCACGATAATGGGCTTTAAAATTGGCTATGATGCCCTGATCCAATGGTTGGATCAGCGAGGTAGTGTTTGGAGGCAGGAAGACCAGCTTAACAT